>NC_139722.1:34725364-35945373 GCF_964211835.1 Anser anser
TTCCAGCCAGCCTGCTGATGTGCTGTGCCACAGTATGGATGGGGTATTTTACCAAGGTGAATTTGCTCAAGATTCTCAGTCTGAAGGCCAAGTCATTATGTTTCTCTTTCCTTTTCACTTGGATAGTTATAATGAATAAAAGATGATGCTAGCATCTTTTATGAAGGGGTAGATCTACAGAACTCCCTCCTTCAAAGGGCACTGTTCTTCCCTTAGCTCACCACTCATGTGCAGGAGTTCCCTGAAAAGAAACAAAAACATCCTCGAGCCTTTTAGGCATTGCTCCAAAACTGCACAAATTCACCCTGAAGTTGGAGGCTGGCTACTGGCCATCCTGGAGCAAGAGTTCAGGGAGTCACAGTTGAAATCTGTGAATTGTGTTGCAACTTCTTAAAGCCAGAAATGCTATTTCTTCCTTCTGCTATCTGAAGGAAGAAGGTACACAGAAAATCTCTCTACGGGGCACTCTGCAAGTGGGACAGGCTCAGGTATAGAATGATATAAGAACATGTCTAGAACTTCCCCCAAGACATCCTGGCATTTCCCTCAGAAATGAAGTCAGCCCTCTCCCTCTCTCCTTTTTTTTTTTTTTTTTTTTTAAATTTCCTGAAGATAAGGGAGCCATGTGTTGCTCCTGTCTTTCCTGTCTTGATCACAAGTAAGATCACAAGATTCAGGGGCCTTTCCTTCATTTGTATGGGACCATAGAATGCCTGAGAGCACTGAAAACACCTGGGAGCTTCGGAAGACCCAAAGCACTAGCCTGAGGAATGAAAGGCTCACCCCTGACACCATGGGTGTCCCCTGTCCCAAAGACTCACCCCTGACACCGTGGGCATCCCCTGTCCCCTTCCTGCTGTGGCTAACAGAAAAGCAAATGACTTCTACACCACAACTATGAGGCAGTGGATTTAAGGGACTGGGGATGGATAGCTCAGTCCTGTTATGTCACATGTTCCAGAGGGGATCAAAGTGCACATTTTAGTGGCTGCTTATAGACACAATTTCCTTTACCCATTTTATCACCCTCCCTAAGCCAAGTACCACCAGCAGTGCTGCCCAAGTGGCATGCAGCCCTGGCTCTCTCTGGGCTCTTTCCCATGTAGCTGTGGTTTCAGCTATTGCATTACACTGATTTATCAGTCCCTGTTAACTCCATCCCCTGTAGATACAGCCCTGCATTTCACTGTCAAGCTAGGAAAAAAAAATCTTTAATGTGTTAAGCCAACTCCTGCCCACAAGTGCTCCATTAATTCCATCAAATCTATTTTTGTCTTATTTCTGCCATCAGTTCTGCCACATTTTGTGCCAGCTCAAACCAATAAGCTAAATGATTAAGCCTCAGAGCCTCACTCAGATAATATGGGCACTTTCTGAACAGCACAGGACAAAGGTTAACAGCAGAACGCAGCAGCGAAAAATGAAGTACAGAAGGGATGTAGCATAAAGATGTCACTAGTTTTCTAGCTAGTTGTGGCATTAATGCACTTACAGATTTTCCATGTCATTTACACCATCCTTTACACAGTTAATTTTGTAATCTGAATCTGAGAACTGAGGCTTGGGGAGGAGAACTCTTCTGGAAAAGGAGAGGCTGTTTTAGCTATTTGAGAATGTAAGTAGAAATGGTGAGAGGGAAAGATGGGAAATTTTGTCTGGGAAAATGTGTTTCATTTGACTTTCACTGTGCTATAAAATGAGTGTAGATGAATTAGATTGTGGTAAGCAGCTTTAGTTTAGAATGATCTCAAAGCTCTTCACGAATGCAGGTGATTTTGTTTTAGAAGAAGCTTCATTTTCCACTGAAGTGGAAATGATTCTTGGGAGAGAAAATAAAGACTAGATCAGCTTAGTTTTATTCCTCCTAAATTGAGGAGTTAGGTTTCCAGATACCGTATCATACCATCAGCAGAGATTTTCAGATGTTGGTGTGTCTTTCCAGCTCATGATATCTAGGATAGGGACCCTAATCCCTTCTGCATAGTTCACCCTCTTCACCTTCAGGGAATTCCCCAAACAGGCAGCTACTTTATAAGCAAGCATCTTTGCAGCAGGTCTTGTTCCTTGGGCTGCTCTTCTGCCTTAACAAATGGCAGAAGTAGTGAGATAATGCTCTTCACACATTCCCTCCTGCCACTTGAACAAATAGTGCAGGTTGAAATGGAAGAATCATCAAATTTCCCATTTCAGAGTTCAAGACCCCAAAACTGTCACTACCTATCTTTGCCTGCTTTCGGGATATCTGCCACTTGTTTGAGATGGCATTGCAGTCACTGAAGACATATTATCAGTCCCTAAACCAAAGAGAGATATTAGGCACATCTATTTCATAAGAAGAATCACTGCTAAAGTGCAGATACATACAGATACAAGCAGATACAAGAAGCAGTCACGCTTTGGGACTTAAATTAGAAGAAATGTAACCTAAACAGAGCCTGCATTTTACACATGCATCAACAACTGTGAACTTCATTCATGTTAAATTCTGTTTCCTTCACTGATCCTTCCTGGGCATCAGGGCTGAATCACAATCTAGGACTGTTGAATCTGCAGGAGGATGCCTGACTGGTACCTGAACAGGACAGTTCTGATTGTCTGAATTTCCACTAGGTTAAATGTTATTCTTAAACTGGAACAAGTCATCTGAGATTAGCATGTTGCAGCATGGGTGGGGATAAGATAGTTCCTTAGGTTTGTTTATGTAATTGACTCTAACAGATTCTTAGTACAGGCTATTCAGTCTCTTCCTGATCTTTCTTATTACTCTCATCTGCACTTTTAGAAAGAATATTTTGAGATAGGTTAACCTGAGGACAGTATCCCTATTGCAGCAGTTATATCTTGATTTATAAATGGGATTATGAACTTTCTCTTTTTTATTCTTCATACCAGCCTGTTGAAGCCTAATATTCCATTTGCTTTCTGATTTTCCTTCACCTTCCATCATCATTAGTTTGGCTTGTGTTTTTTATTATTGTTGTTTGGTTGGTTAGTTTGTGTCTTAAACAGTTTCTAGTCCATGGCAATAAATTCCCTTGATCCTACTGAATTTCTTTATTAGTTCAATGTGAGGAATTTTGTCAAAAAGCAGTTACAAAATCTAAATAAATTATCATTTATTAATTTATTCTATCAATATTCTTCTTCTTATAAAAAAATTTCCTGGCATTTTGAGAGCACTAGATGGGTAAGAAGACATAATCTTCCTTCTGGCATACTCATCCTCACTGAACCTTATGTTCATGAATCTTTAGAGGATGTATAATTATGGTTATAATTATCCCCATAACCAATTCACAAAGGAAAAATTCATGAGATTAGAATTTTTCTAATATGAATAAAGATATTTATCAGACTTTAACATTGTATTTAAATAAGAACAAATGCTTCTGAAAATATAGTTTCTCAGTAGCAAAAGCTTATGCATTGTGGAAACTTACTGCATTCAAAGGGTAAGCTTCCCCTTGCAATCATTCATGCAGCCATTAGAAAGGGAGGTCACATGGTATTATGCTGATCTTTTAAGAACAAGACACCCATGTAGGAGATCTCAATACTTCTGATGTTTTCAATTACAGCAATCTTGTTTGGCAGAAGAGTACTTCTAACATTTTGGTAAGCTGTTCTTCAGGACCCCTCACTTACCACATAGGCCTCTCATTTTTCTTCATCTATTGGTAAATATGTCAAAGCACACTGGCGTACATCAAATGCCCTACAAAACAAGGAGTTTTTATGCTTTAGTGTTGATTTGGTACTAAAGTACTTTGACATATTTGTTCATTTAAACAAACAGCTTCATTAATGATTATAAGACATTGGTTTGAACAGTCTTAAAAATTAATAATAGACTGGGTTGTCTGATTAAATAAAAGTCAAACTTGTTAAGTAGGAAATTAAAATGTTAGATCACACTTCCTTCAGTTTCCCTCTAGAATCCTATATCACCTTTACAAGAGGTAATAATTGTCAATTGTCCTGATTTAGCTGGTCTGAATGTATCATCCCAATATGCACATCTCCATAGATTTCTGTTGTGTTTCTGTCCAATCACCATTTTTTCCCCATTTTGAATTGCCAGAGCATGTCATTATTGCTAATTCTAAGCAATAAGAAATTTTCTGCACATCATTTCCCTTCTTTTCAACTGGGATAAAAATACTTTCCTAAGCTCTGGAAAGGTCCTGGAGGACCCAGTACGAAACACAACCATTCAGAGCATAAGTGAACTTACCTTGCAATAGACATCAAGACAGATAACATGCAATGCTTTAGAGAAGCACCTCTGTCTTCCCATTGAATGCGGAAAATAAATGGTACAACTACATGGCCCAGTACAGTGCTACACCGAGATACTTGCGTTTACTCTGTAGCCAAAAGCATGGTGGGCACACCACCCTCATGAACTAGCCCTGAAAAAGCACCACTGGGGCTAAAGGAGCACCTCTGCTTGACACTAGTATTTACACATGTCTAGGGAACTTTATACGCAATATACTGCATTAAGTAGGTGTGCCATTACAGGCTAGGCAAATATCAGGTGGAGATGGCAAGTCCAGGCTCAAAAGCTGCTGGAAACATGGATCTATTTTGCTCTGGACACCATCCACAAAAATATCAGGGTCTCCCATAAAACCTGGGGGAGGGGGAGGGAGGGGGGAAGGGGGGTATTCTAATGCTAGAAAGCCTGATGAGAACCTTCTGGCCTTAAAATTATTAAAAAGGGACACATGGAGAACATAAAGTGTCTCTGACTATTTAAAGATTTCGAGTTTTTAACTAATTATAAAAGATGTTTTTAAATCTTCATTTCTCATATTGTAAATAAATTCCTTTCCAGCTGAATGTGTAGATTTTCTCTGTGTGTACAGAATACAATTTAAATCAACTTTCATTTTTTATTTTATCAGACTGCTGATCTGAATAAATATTTAATCTGAGACTTCCTGAATAAAAATAAATTTTCATGATGGAAGACCATTAGAAGAAAATCAAGTAAAGAACATTACTTCTAATAAGTTAAGACTGATATTTGTGTATTAAATATTATTTTCATCATGGATATCTTGACAGGATTAAGTTAAAAAAAATATATAGGTGGAAGCTTCTCCAATCTGTTCCCATGTACCATTTTACTCCATTACCAGGTACTTGCCTCGTTTTCTCTCTAGTGCATAGGTTACGTGTTCACTCAAGATGATATTGGATGCAGTCTAAATATGACTAATGCTTTTAACCAGATGGCTGTACAGATACCTCTTTTTCAATTATGTTTTTTTCCTCATTTTCTTCCTGGATCTCTTATCTATATTTATTTTTAGGTTTTAGCACCTTACATCCATCTATAACTCTTAATTACTTGGAATTGTTCTTCAACATTTTCATTATGAAAGACTCCACAGAACAGGGAAATAATCAAACTGTTACAATTTATGATCAATTCCATACTCTAAACTCTTTCATATTCTATTTAAAATAATTCTTGTGCCTTCTGCAACTAATGCTGTGTCCTGTGAGATTGTCCGGAGACATCTTCAGAAGACACAAAAGGTTTGCCTGTTCATTGAGCAAGATGTTTGTGAAGACTAAGTTCTGCATCTATCATATCCCCACTTTTAGATATGCGAATCTCATTATCAGATGACATATTTACAAGAAGTGAGATTGTTTCTATAGAGAAATACCAGATTTTTCTCTTTATAATGAAAATAAGTGTGAATGAACACTTGATTTTACAAGTACGTTTGGTGACTGCATTGACATATCTCTAATTTGGAACCATATTTTCCACTCAGAAATTTAAATTTATTTATGTGAATAATGCCATGGAAATTTATTTTATTTATTTTATTTTATTAAATTAAACATATTTCATGTAAAATGTCTGACTAAGGATGTCTATACATAAAGGTGTTGGTTCTAGTCTATGTATGGAACAAGAGTTACAGATAATTGCTGAAGTAATCTACAGTAGGAAGAATACATTTTAAAATGTGTAACCATTTTTTTCAGAAAAAAAAAAAAGGCAGCTTTTATTGCAATTAACTATTTGCAGTCAAGTGGCCTGAACTGGGCAGAGATCTTACTGGTTTACATCATCTTCCTGGATATAGCAAGTGGGGAGTCACTACTTCATTGAGACCCCTCAGCTTATGTTTGAATTTTCTCTTCAGTGTCTTCTTCTATCAGCAGAATATTGGCACAAAATTTGCTCTCGTCACTTCCAAGCTGCCTGTATATCATCAATATACACCTATATTATTTTGCTTGGTGGTTCAAGCAATTTTCTTTGTGCTCTTTTGAATAATGTTGGAATTGTTTCTCCTTTGGAGGTGATATATCTTAAATATTTTCCTTAATTTGCTATTATAAAAAAAGGTACATTCTAAAAAGTCAAAAATTATCATGCTGATGTAAAAGCTGTTAAGTACGTTGAACATAGAATCATAGAATCATTGAGGCTGGAAAGCTTACATAAAGCTTTAAACTTATGAAAGACTTTATCAGAAGAGTTTCTTAGACAGAAAAAAATCTCATACAGAGATAAAGCTAATTAATATTGGCAATGGATTCACCATGAGGAAAAAACATTCTTCTCATATAGTCAAATAATTGATGCTTTTATACTGACTAAATCAGAAAAGCTGTTATCTTGACAAACAGTGCAGTTCTGTGGTCCAAATACCAGATTTTAAAACTAAATAAAAACAGATTTTGTTACAGGTGCTGGACAGTTTGTTCTCATTTTGCCTGTAATATGATGCCTGTTTTGGCAAAGTGTGGTGCGCTCAGGTGGTGCCTCCAGAGGGCTGAGAGATGGCCACTGGTTCCAGGGAAGCAGAAGGGTTCTGAGAATGGGAGAGTCATGGCAAGAAGGCAGCTGCTAGAGCCCTTAGAATTAACATTGAAAGAAGCAGGGACTGACCCCTAACAAAGCCCCCACAGTGGCAGAGAGAAACATTTTAGGGATCGGAGGGAGCTGGCCAAAATCCAAATCAAATTAGAATCGAAAGCCACTGTGATTGTAGTAACCAAGCAGAGAAGCAAGAACTTGCCTGCAAGGATGTAATGGATAGAGACTTGTTTATATACATTTTTATTTCTATCCTGTCTGATTTAGCCATTCTAACTTTTGTGTCTTTAAAAGGTTAATTACATTGGCTTATATTTGAATAAAATCTGCATTTGAGATGAAAGAGTTTTCTGGTCTTCTGGTCTACAACCTAAAGCGAGGCTCATGACATCCACCCCAGAGCTTTACCTGGCTCTCCTCTCACACCATGGTGCACTCACATCTTTTGTTTAACAGTATGCAGGGTTTCAGAATTAAAGTGAAATTAAAGTTATCAGAATTGGTGGCAAATCAAGACTTCCATCTTGTGAAAATGGCAAGGTTTCAAAATTTGTTCAGTGTCAGACAAAATATTGATACTCTTTTACATGCAAATCAAATTTCATGGCATCCCATTCTCTTGTTATGTTTTGTCACTCCAAGCTAAACTACACATCTTAACATTTCCAGATACTTAGTTCTTTCTGAGCTCAACCAAAAGCTTTAGATTCATCTTCACCTAATTTACTCTGGAACTTGAGTAATGAATCCTGAAGGCTTGGTCTTCATACCTCCATTCTATTCTAACTCTGTTTATGAAACTGTTTATGAAATGTCCTAGTGGCATGCTGAAATATTTCATCCTCTGCTTTTGAGTTCGGGGATTGTATTTTGGTTTTTAATTTTGGAAAATCCCCAATCAACTCTACTTTTCATTTATAAAAATACCAGGCTTAATTTGAGGAAGAAGTTTTTATGGCATTCCCATTCTTGAGAAAACTCTCAAGTTATTTAATAGTCACTATATTTTTTATGTTGGCACTATAAGGCTCTATGGTTGGCACTGATCTATTTCTTCCTCCACTGGCCGCTTTCCCCATTTGGACTTAGTCCCAGATCATCCTTGGGAAAGAAACTTGGGAAAACACTATAAACATCCTAAGAATGTGGTTTATATTTACAAGATTATTTTTTTTTAATTTTTATTTTTTTCCAATTGACTGAAATTGTATTGTCTTTGTACAGTATTAAGTTATAAGTATGGAATGGAAACCTTATATTTCAATACTGCACTATTATTTTGAGTACCCTTTTTGTGGCTAGAGCCTTAATTCAATTCCTAGAATAAATGCTATTTTCAGACTCTGACTCCCTGCTTCCCTGTTGGTGCTCTCTACTTATCTCCTCCTTCACAGCATTTCCTTTCTCTCATGCTGGCTTCGTATGATCTCTTACATTTACCACAAATACCATTCCTGAGAGGCAGGCAGGGTCATCCACAAAGCTTCTTAGTTCTGTGGGAAAGGCACAAATAATCTAGGGCCACCAGGATTTGTAATTTGTTTATTTATTTGCAGGCGGAGAGCCTAATTCTTTAGTCTGAATTAATTCAAGGTATGTTAGGGGTAATACTCATTTTGGCTGAGTAGCTGAGATAATTTATTTTTTGTGTTTCTCCAGTTTAAAATGGGGTTAAATACTTGAGAGCTGTGTCTGAGATGTTAAACAGCTTCCTTATCTAAGTGCAAGGGAATATTTTTGGTATCCATTCTTTTTGCTTTTTGTTTGTTTGCTTGTTTTTTATAAAATTGGAATTTATAAAAAGGAGTACCTAGAAAATTCTTAGAGAAAATCTTTTTCTGTTTACTTTCATTCTGCCTTTATTTTTATAATTCAATATTGAAATTGTGTAATAGCCTGTCTTTACTTTTAGTATGCTGTTTTACTTCTATACTAATTTTCTTGTTTCTGTAATTATGGTGAGATCCTGGCATGTGGAAACCTATTTCTAGTTGACAATTTGATGATAAAAAACACCTTTTTATTGTGTGTGCATACTGTTTTCTTCAAACACTAATAATTTCTATGAGTCTACATGAATTGTGTTCCTGTTTAGTTCTGACTAAAAGGTAAATGAGAACACACTAAAGAACATCCCATTTCCCCATTCATGCATACTTATATGTATATATCTATATGTGTGTGTATGTGTACACACACAGACACGTATGTATATACCCGTTCTAAGCCCAAGCAGAGGATATAATAACTGCTATGTAGCCATGTGAGAATAACCTGAAGCATTAAGCAGTATATATTTTTACACTGACATTATGTTGAATAGTCATAGTATTTACGACATTTTCCATTTTAGGTGTTTAGAACTCTATAATCACTATCCAATTACACTATTATTTTTGCTTAAAACGTTCTGAATTTTATGTTGTCCACAATAATTCTGCTTAGAACTGGGGAAATGCAGACATATAATTAAAAAGCATTTTGCCTTATTTGTTTATTTCAATGTGTTAACAATTTGACTTTAGATTACGTTATCTTCTGCTTTCTCAATATAAAGTTATGTTAGATGTTAATTTATTGTTTGTAAAACTACTTTCTTGGAACTTTTGTTATCAAATCACACAGTAGAATAATGTATTTTCAATCTTCCAATAGAGAAGAAATAGTATATTTCAGAAGACAAAGGTCTGGAAATAACTTTAATGCATAAAGGGCCTTTCAGTGGACAGGTACTTCAATAAAAATAATATTAGTAATGTGACAGGCATGCAATAACTGGCTTCTTTGCCTAGCCTGATTTGAACACCCATAGGTTACCACTGAAACACACAGGATATGAGGTTCAATTTGAATATGTAACCTAGTGCCTTGTTCTAGATTTTTGATGTTATGGTTTTTGAAACCCTAACCCTGGTTGTTTAAAACCCATCCTGTAATACACACCCAGTAAACAATATCTCTGCCTCAATCTACTTATTTTTATTTTGAAGAAGGTGACAGATATGGAGATATAGAAGGAAAACTAAAAAAACAAAAAAAAAAAAACAAAAAAAAACACAATAAAGCAAATGTGCAATGAGAGAGGAAATAGCAAACAAGTGGTCACACTACCCAGATGGTTTATTCTGCTTTGATAGCAATTCCTAACTGCTGCATACATCCAATTTAAATGCAGAATAACTACCAGCAGTGACTATGTTTTGTAATGCTAGCTAAGAACTGTTTCCACAGTTTTACAAAGTAGTCTCCTTCATATTTCATATTTCAAAGGAATAGATCTATTGCCTCACAAACAAGATTTCTGTTCTATTTCTAATCTAGTGCTAAGAAGTTTAATATACTTAATCTTCACTTGATTTATTCATCTGCTTGATTGTTTAAACAGTGATCGCACATGTAGGTGTCTCTGGGATGTGCCTTCTCTTGTATTTTCTATAAACTTGCCATCCTTTGTGCTGAATACTTATCAGAAGAAGTCATCTTAGTTAGCACTCTATTCAATTATAGGACTGTTGTGTTTCACCTTTCCTATTTGTGTAACATGATTTCATCCAGAATGTTATTTGGCTTGTCCATTATTATGCAAAATAGTATTTCCAAATAACTTTCTTTCTTATCTATAATTTGCTTTCTCATAGCTCTTTCTGACTGCTTCAGAATTTTCTTATTTGAATTCCCATGGTCAGACTCTCTTTTCAGCATGAGTACAGGACAACTTGGACAATATATCAAAGTATTTTGAAGCTGCTGGCATTGCTGATACTAGTTTTCTTTCCTCCAAGCTCAGCTTTCTCCTACCTCCCCTTTTGCCCATCACTTTAACAATCTCCTTTCCTTTGAACATCTTGCAGAGCAAGCATCCTTAAAGTAATATGGAACATTGTATTTCTCTAATGCTACTTCTCTTATCCTATTTCTTATCCTGTTTCTTCAGTCTGGAAGACATCCAATAATACAGCTCTGCCTCTAGCAGCGCAGTTGTCATGATAATTAAAGAGTAGCAAAGTTACTTTTTAGCTCTTTGCACTTAAATGAGGAGATCTTTCTTAAACTTCTTTGTAGGTTTTTGAAATACAAGGAAGCTTTTCTAGGTTCTGGAATTCATAATACAAAGGGACAGACCCCACAGGTCTCTGTGCCACAAGCAAGTTGCCTCATCTAGGGACACAACAATGCTAATTGCTAGGCATAAATCTCCGTACTTCAAGGGCTATCATCTTAGAAGTTCTTGGGCTCCCAGACCTTCTGATAGCTGTAAATAGAGGTTTTGGTATTACCTCTAAAATCCAGTCCTTAGAAGGGTAATTCTTAGGAGCACAAATGAAAATATGTGCATATGGGTGCTGTAACTGAAATAGCAAGAGTATGAGAAACTTTGTGGCTGTCTTCAATGGTAATTTAAACTGATTCAATCAAATGCCTCCACTGATGAATTGCTAATATTGATCTGACAAATGACAGACTCTTGAATATCTCCGTAGCATAGGTTAACCATGCCAGGGTCCATTCCCAGCAGGTAAGCTGGAAGTGGCCACCCCATTTAGGAGGCTGAGAGAATTAAACAGAGTGGGCACAGGCAAGAAAAGCCAGCTGGCCCGGGGATTCATGAATGGACCATGGGACGAGTTAGTTCCTGGTACAGATATCACCATTTTGTCCACTGGATGCTTGGCTATGCATTGAGAAAATTGCAGAATTGCAGGTGGACAAAAACCTTTCTGCACCAGGGAGGAGGAATGGGGCAGGAGGTGGGAGTCTGACAGCCTCATCAAATGTGATTTATTTATTTCACGCCAGAAGTGAAAATACACAGTCTGAAATAGTGTGAGGGAACTGTGCTTGAAGCCCAGGGCCTAGGCAAAGTTGGCAGCCATATACAGTTAGAAAATTGTGTCTGCATGTGTAGAGAGTGGATTTTATAGAGAGTATCTGTATTTGGGCCATAAGCACTGGAACCTCAGGGACAAAACTCCATGAAGGCTCTGCAGACCTTTGTAGTGCTACCCAGAGAGGGAGCTCTTGCATTAAGTGCCAGCTGGTAATAGGCCTTGAGCTGTAAAATTTTCTTGCACCATAAGATTTTTGCTGTGCTTATGAAAATAAATAAATAAATAAATAAATGGACCACTGTAAACAGAGATTTAATCATTTCCCCCTGGTAACAGATAAGGATATAGCAAAGACAGGTAACAAGGTGTGTCATGTTGGCTAACTCTACAAGCCAATAGGGGAAGTGATATCATTGTAGGCATTATACCTTTTACATTGTTATTTCACTTTCATAACACTTGTATCTGTGCAGAACAGGATTTGCTTTTACTTTAGTGCTATAAACTTTATGTTCATAATCCTCCATTGACTTTCACTCCCTGTTTCCTTCTATGATCTTGGCAATATGTGTAAAATACTACTGATCTGTCTGGATTTCTTTAGATCACTTTATTATTTCCTATACAGAAATAAGAAGCATAACGGAAAACAGCTGTGTGTCATTCAGAAAAGATAAGATGAAATTGGTGGGGCTATGAATCAGCATAGTGGTAATCAGCAGTGAAACAATGGTTAGGTGGATTAAAACAGAAAGGATTTTGATCAGATGCCTTCTGGAAGGCTTGCAAAAGACTTCACTGAGGCGGCCCTTGAAGTACAGCCACAGATCTTGAAGAGAGGTGAATGCAAGTCTACATTTCTAGTAAATTCTTATTACTGAGACTACGATTTTCCAAGTTTATGTTGGAGGACATATATAAATAATAAGGCTGTTATCACTACATAGGCACTTACACAGGAAAAACAAACATAATAGAATAACAGCTATATGGGTTTGTGCACCATGTTGAGTTGATAACTGAGTTATTAGAAATGGGACAACATTTAGTGGCACAAAACAGAAAGCTAAGGATTGAGGAGTAGTTTCTAGAGCTTTTGTAGTGAGTTAGGAGCTTGCCTAGTTGGAAAAGCAGACAGGAAAAAAAATAATCTGGTAATGATCCTGTGATAGACTGACGTGATGCAGCCATATAAAAAGAAAACTCATCCTCAGGGACAGGGAAGTACTAAATGGTAATCCAGCAAGAGTTTACCTGGAATGTAATGTAAAATTATAGCCAGTCATGCAAATTAATTAAGCATGATGAAAGGAAGAGAAAGACTTTAAGATAATTAGGTGAAAGAAAGGTTATCTTCTGAGAGAAACTTGGCTTTCACAGTCTAACAAAAAGGAGGTCTATAATGTTGCATGCCAGTACACCAGAGAAAAGCTATTTGAACTAATGGCCACAGCTGGCACAGGAACAAATGGGTATAAACTGGCCATTAATAAATTCATCCTGAAAAGAAGGTTTCTAAGCATCAGAGCAACAATGTTTTGGAACAGCTTTCCTAATTGCAGCAAAAAATTGATTGTTGTTAAACAGCATGATTACAACCAAGAGTAAATGATGTGATTGACCAAAATAGCAGAACTCTGATGCTTTCTTATGGCCTGTATTACTAGAAGAAAAGCTTACACATGGTTTTGGGCAATAGAAGTAAAGATCCTATACACCTAGATATGTTTCTGAATTCAGTGCACACTGATAATATATTCGTTGTTGCTGATTTTTTTTTTCTTGCCACACTTAATTCTGATTTTTGTATCTGTTATTTGTAAACAAGAGTTTGTGCACTTGTACATTGTTTTTCTACTTTTTAGGTACTTAGTCATTAAATGTGTTTTAATTCTTTTAATAATATATATAAATACCATTTTATTATTCCAGCTCTACATTAGACTTCTGCAAGATATTGGTAATCTCCTGGTTGTATTGTTACATTTCAATTTGGCATGCTGATGTGTAATGTCCATTCTCTTCTCCTCTTAGGTTTTTATATGTTGCTATAGTTACCAGCCATTTCTCCTCTCATGTTATTTATGTAGGCTAAATTCCTAATGACCCTAAATGTGTTATCATATACATCTTGTTGTTCCTATTTTGTGGAAAGGCAAGGCACTCAGCTTGATATATGAGGAAGACTTCCAAAGAAATGAATATAGCTCATCTGCATGACAACCTTGACCCACAGTCTGCACTGCCATATTTTTGAAATCCACATTAATAATAAACCAGCAAGGTGTTGCAAATGCTGTAAAAGAATCTATCTTGATATTTAGTATTTAATCTATTAAAACACTTGGCTCTCTTCACACACAGTTAGGGGACCAATTAAAAGTCTAGAAAAACTATACAAAGTTCCTCATGTAATTAGATGTTTCAGGGCATGCTATTAAGGGCCATCTGTTCTCCTGGTTGACTAAGACTGAGAAACGAGATGTTTGCTTTTGCACTTGGGGTTCCGTCTGTCTTGAGTCTGTATTTGATTAGTGCTTTAAGGGGGTGAGGGCTGGATTTATTTATAATGGTCTTGATTTGCATTGTCTGGTAAGTATGCTTTATTGGGTAGGATGTTGAACTGTTTAGCATGTTAGATGGTCTATATTGTTTCAGCACAAATAACTCTCTAAAACATTTTTCTGTGAGAATCTCCCTCATTTTTCTCTTGATTACTTTCCTCTATCACCTGTTTTTTTGTTTGGTTGTTTTTTTCTACTAATGATGCAATTTTTCCATGGAGTACATGGTTACAACTAGAGCGAAACCACTGACATTTCATGCATTTTGAATTTAGCTAGTAAAATCAAGCAGAACTGAACATGAAAACAAAACATATGCTGTAAAGTTACAAGAATGGGCTTACTGTCCCTTCTGTAACATCTGTGCAGTCCCACTGATGCTAATGTAGAATATGTCAGACAGTAACACAGTGTGGAGGTACCCAAAATAACTTTTAATTTAGGTATTTCTGCTATTCTGCTAGCCTAGGCATGTCAATACCTTTAAGTGAAGAGCTCAGTCCCTTTGTATCAGTGCAGATTGTTCTCTACATTTCTCCTAAAGCACCTCTAAATCCTACCAGAACAATGACACATAGCAGTACTTCCATTTAACATTTCTAACAACTAATTGCTTCAGCTAGATTCTTGCACTAGCAAGAGATACTTAAAACCTACACCTGGCTCTTAAGATTACTTTCAAATATAAGTTCGTGCAAATGAGATCAAAGGTCTCATATGCTCTGCCTATAGAAAAATATTCACAAATCTGTGCTGAGCCACCTGGCCATTCTGCTTTGGTTAGAGTATTGTGTTTCATTATATCTACTGGGCTTTAATGTTTCATCTACTATATGTACAGCAGCAGGTACAGTTATAGCACTATTCAGACAACACATTTGTTTATTCAGTCACCAAAGTGATATATTATATGAAGAATTAAAACTGAAAAATGAATTTACAATAGAGTCTGTTGCTGCATACTTGTCACTGCTCTAGCGTCACCCTTAGATATGCTATCTAAGAGCTTAGCGATATGGTTTAGTGGAGTACTTAGTGTTAGGTCGGAGGTTGGACTCGATGATCTTGAGGTCTCTTCCAACCTAGAAATCTGTGATACTGTGATACCCTTAGATATGCTATCCCTACCGCTTGCCCAGGTTGGAAGGCTTCCTGTCAGTTTTAGGAATGGTTGTCAAAATCCATAAGCAATTTAAAAACAGTATTTAAACGTAATTGTAGGCCCTTAGGGTAGGATCATTTCAACAAAATTTAGAGGAAGTTAGCTATCAAGCAGTGAGTTACTTACCTTTGGTTCCCTTTAGAGTCAGCAGAGAATAATGGGTATTTCCAAATGGCAATTATTTTCCCTAAATCGGGGAAGGTATGTAATTAGGTAGCTAACTGGTAGTGAGATGAATAACCTAGGAGCCTGCATCCCTTATTGCTAAGAAAAGCTTGACTTTGACTTGTCTGTCTAACTTTTAGCCCCCCTGAATTTAACTTCAACCCCCCTTCACGTGTGGCTCCCTGGCCCACAACGAGAAAAACTTAGAATTTTTCTTCTATTCATAGCTGACTCTAGAGATGTTCTTCCTCTCTCTTGAGGAGAAAGCATTTGCATTTTTCTGCAAGGATGATATAAGTGCATCCGCTATGACCATGAAGCTACAGCCGTTTGTGATGCACACCATAATGAACATAATAAAGTCATTTGAAATTTATTATCCATTGAGAAGGAGAAGTGTATACTTCTGGATGTAATTGGAAAGAGAATTTAAACTCCTTTTTAAAGAATTCTCCCTGAAATAAAAAGTTCTTTTTTTTTTTTATTTGAAGTGAGTGAAGTTGCTTAAAGAACACAACAAAAGCTATTAAAACTTTGACAGATGTTCTGCTCTGGTGAAATGTAAAACTGTGTTAATTTTAACACAAATAACACAGAGATAGATTATGTCAGAACTTTTTGTTACAATGCTTTTTCTGACTGAAATATTTCTTCATATTATTAATATATTCATACCTTTCCCTCAGAAATTACTTTGTTTCAAAATTGTAATTATTCTATAATCAGAAAAGTGGAAAAAAATGAACTTTTTCTGGATTTTTTATTTCAGAAAATATTTGAAAGCATCAAGATTTGGGGAGAACTAAAATCATCCAAGAACTGGAATTTTCATCACCTCAGGCACCCTACTTAGTGGGTCATTTTGCAAAGGTCTTTTCATCTCAGAAATGGTCATGTCTGCTCCCTGGTGATAATGGACAGCACTTCCCACAGTTTTTGTAACATGGAGGATGGTCAAAGTCTCTGCAGATTATATCACTGCTAGATAGTAAGAGCACTACGTTTATGGGTATTCTTAAATTATTTATAATTTTCTGTGTAGTATAAGAACTGTATTTTCCAGGTTCTTCAATAGTTGCTGTGCTTTCTCAAAATTTAAAAAACATGAATCATTATCATGTTCCCTATTATTTTTCTCCATTTTCTTGCTTCATAAGCATACTCGTTTTATTACACAGTAGCTGAAAAAAAAATAAATTAAAAGTCCCTATATCACATGAGAACTAAAGTCTGAAAAATGGCTGTACTACAGGCAGGATGGAGCCAGGTGACTTCTCCAGACCCCTTGGCTTTGCTAGGTCATGGTGAAAATATGCGGGCCCCTCACCTCAGCAAACCTGTTTATAAATACTTATAAGTGATGCATTTTCTTATAATCAAGATTGATTGGCTGGAGATTCAGTGAAGTTTGTTATTCAATGGCAAGTGCACCTTTCCATTCCAATACTTTACCTAGAGACACAGCATATCCTTTGACCCTCAACATCTAAACTGAGAACAGGTTTTTATCTTAAATCTGTTGCAGATCTGGTGCAAAAATCCCTTGGTGATATCTGCAGCTCTCCATGCTACACAGTAGGCCACAGGAGATCAACACCTCCTGATCCAGCTGCAAGAGTCTGTGAAAACTTGAGAGGTGTTTTCAGTGACTGCCATGTAGGTAACTCCCTCTCCATGAGACTGCTCCTCCTGCCTGTCCTGAGAAGAGAGAATTGCCCATGAAGTCATCTGTACCCCTCTGGCAGACACCTTAAGCCCCATGTCCAATGTCCCTCAGCATGACAAGCCCTAGAAGTCCCTGGGGGCTGTGCCCACATCCCTGCTGCGTGTCCCCATGGGATAGGTCTGGGCTGAAGCAGCAATGTGGGCAAAAACACAGCACCCAACCTTCAGGGAGCAGTTGTCTAAAAGACACTTGGGGAGCTTCTGCATCCATGGGGTTCATAGCTTGCTTTATTTAAATTTTGTTTTAGTAGAGATACAAATGGGTATGCATATGGAAAAGCTCTCCTGTTAGCAGAATATTTTAGATTCCACGTTTGATCTTTATTTTAATCATGGATATCAAAAATACAGACTGAATGTTAAAGACGTTCTAACAGACAGAAAGAAGGATGAGTGAGAGCTTAGCAAAGTAATACAGGTCTGGAAAATAAGATTCAATGACCTTTTAATCACTGGCTTTCTGGGTATGTAAAGGAAGATAATTTATTTTCCCCTTGCTTCATTTTCTTTCTGTACAGTGGGGATAATACAACTTACTTTAAACCAGCCTTGCGGGAAGAAACATAAAATATTGGCAGTTTATTGCAGGTTTTGATCAAAGGATCACACTAGCAATTTACTTTGGGCAAGTAAATTATATGTGTAGAAGCAGAATTTCAATTTAAAATAGGTCATGAAATGATGATGTGGTAAGGCACTCCTCTATGACTCTGACCAGAGGACCTGTGGTACTCTATGAGACATCTGTACCATGAGCTAGAAAAACAATTGGACATTAGAGAGCCTTTGACAACCTTCAGAGGAAAAGACGAGTTATCACCTTTAAATCTGAAATTATAGATAATTACATTCTCCTCCCTCAGTCCCCCTGTAGTTCCAATTAGAGTTGCTATTTCTCACTTCCTCTCCCAAAGCGTGGCACGGTGCTGCTATGCATTATTGAGCAGCTGCCTCGTTTGACCCCAGAGGTGACTGTTTTTTGGAGCTGGAAGAAACGAGCCATACAGATTCCTTGACTACATCACCGAGATATTGTGACTGGCTTAATTAGATAATGCTCGAGAAGTGTTGTGAGATACTTGGATTAAAAGCATTATATAAGGCCAAATTAATTATGAGTATTAATACAATCTTGATCTAAAGAGTAATTTGAATAAAGGATAAAATAATAATGAGATCTTTGTGAGTCACATACAAGAGTGCTTTGCCTCTCCATATAAAATATCTCCCACATCATTTAAAATGTTTCTGTGGAGCAGAGTAGGGCAGTGCCGCTCAGAAGTGACAGGAATATGTGCTGCCGAATGTGAGTCATAGCTGAACTCCAACATTTGCTCCTTTGTTTGCATTTTAGGCATAAGACATCCTGTTCCCTACTACAGAATTGCCTGCAGCTACTCTGATAGAAGGGAAAATTAAGAACCTGACAGGCAAAGGGGGGTTATTGGGTTTTGTTGCGAGGTGTGGGGGATTATCTTCACTCCCTGTGCAGATCTGTGGTAACATGGCACAGCCATTCTTGGCCTGGGGTGAAACTCTGACATTTTCGAATTCAAGGAAATCTTTCCATTGACCTCAGCAGAACCAGGTTTTCAACCACTTGTGTGTTTTATTGTCATGTTCTTTCATGGAAGGAAATGTGGAAAGGCTGGCAATTATGTGAATTTATGTAGCCACGTAGACAATCTACCTACAAAAAATGGAAAGTGGAAAATCAGACTGAACTGATCTGAGCGGTCTCCAAATCTCTCTTGATAGCTGGGTGGCCAGTACGGCTTTCCACTGAATCTTTTTGCTTGGTAAGGTTTATACATTGATTGCACCTAGAAAGTTTGGTATCAGATTTATTTTAATGAAATCTGAATGTATGGAGATCGGATTTCTAGCTCTGAAGTTTTTATATTTCCTAGGGTGGATTCTTTTGATTAAATATACATATCTACATTATATTTAAGACATCTGATTTAGACTGAACTGAGTTTCTTCTAGATCTGCACTGACTCTAACAGGAGTCTGCAGTAACTAACTACATTTAGTCACGTAGATTTTATAGTTTTATACTTACATTTCAGTAAGTATTTTAGGGTTTTAATGAAATAGGGCTGAAATACTGAATTATTTAATGTTACTAAGCTAGTTAGCACAGAAATATGAGCAAAGAATTGTATTTTAACTTTAAAAGCAGTGTATCTCTGCAGATTTCTTCCTTTGTTTACTACCTAACTGAATATTGGAATTGAATAACTATTGTCTTTTCAGGCATTGGACTAATATATCTAATGAATAGTCTTCACACAAACTTCACTTATAATACCAGATTTTCACTTGCAGTCTTCCTTGTCATGTAAAACTGGAGTTGACTGACTACAGCGGAGCATAGAAATGACATTCTGAACATTTAGTTCTAGTCCTTTTATTTTTGTTTACTTCTCTGCTTCATTATAATGAGATAAACATTTCTGTGTGCAGAGGATTATAATTACTCATGTCCATGGAGCAGCTCACTAGAGAGTATAATTATTGCTCACATTTTGGCTCAAGGCGAGAATTAGACTAGCTAGCCTGACATGGTCATGACTCTTACATTTTAATTTGTTCACCTCCTGGTAGCACCCAACAGATCACCTATGCCTCTCCTAATTTTTGAATACAGAGATGAAACTCCTACCTCTTTTCCTTTTTCTGTGAGGATGCTCTTCATTTCTCAGAATGAAGTTCACCTTACAGATAAATAAAAATGCAGAGCTGTCTGAATGGTCACCTGGCGCAGAGATGGGGGTGGCACACAGGGCATTTGGCCATGCACACAGCACAACCAATGTCACAGAAATGTCCAAAACCACAGAGACATGGCCGACAGTGCTAGGTGCACAGGGAATTTTTTGAATTCAGCAAGGACTTAGGGCAAGCTAACAACCTACTGGGGCTGAGATACATTCAGGTTGGAGATGACGTATTGCTCATGAGCCACGTGTAGATTGAGAATCAGTTTGAGGTAGCTGCTGTGGCTGCTGAGAACTCCTTGAAGACAGTAGGCATGGCCACAGTCACCACCTAGCACAGGCAGCTGCTCCTTTACTATTATATGGTGCATTATATGCCTGTGCATGACTGACACTTCTGGTTTCTTTTATTTTGTCTTTGGTACATGTTGTCATTAATGCTTCAGTCCAACAAAAGTCTTCAGGGTTTAACATCGTGTATCTGGTAAGGCATTACAGTTTGTGCTACCCCTTGGCCTAAACTAAACAAGTTACACTTTATCAAGCAATAAGAACAGGCAATGCCTGTTCTTTGTCTATTAGTGGTGAATCCTGAGCCTTTAAACCACTGAAAAACACCAGGCACTCAGACTTTGCCAGGGTTGGATGACTCTGAGTTTGTGGGAAAATTTTTCTCCAGAGAAGGGAGCCCTGACCATCTCCTCAGATCTTTATTGTGGGAGAATAATTTGGGAACTACAGCCCTAGCTATAATTCTAGTGTCAGCCACAATTTCTCCAAGAAACCTTGGTAAGTTAGATGAGTGCATGTAGAAATGGGCTTTCTACTCTGCTTGCTGTGGTGGAGAGAACAGAGCAGCCACATTTTCTTCTATACCCTTGGCTGAGATTTTTCCTTTCACAGATCCATTTACAGATGCCTGCCCTGACTCCAGGAAAAAAACAAACAAACAAACAAACAAAAAACATATCCACCTTGAAGGCAGACTAAGGAACTTAAGGAATTTCTTACTTCCATTCTTTTTTCCTGTGTGTGGTTTATATTTTATTGCAACACTTTTAGTATTAGTTGCCACATATGGCCATTAGGAGCTTTTCTGAATGTGACATCTCACTTTTTTGCTAAAGTGAAACAGGATTATAGTTTTTAAATACAACCTAGGTTCAGAACTCATGAGAATTCCACACAAATGCAATTTTAATGACTTAAATGTACCACTTATCTCATGCCTAAATGTAGCCTCAAACGAGTCATTTTAAAACAATAATAATTTTTCAGATAATTGTCTCATTACAGAAATGCTGGAAGTGGTAAGAGGAGAGTGAGTGAGCAAGTTGCAAATATTCCATATTCTGTTTCAATAACTCCTTGTAGCAAATATTTACAAAAGGTGTAAATTAAGAAGTTTATTCTGCATACTATAAATGCATTTTACCTGTTTCTTTTATAAGACATCTCACTTTAGAATTTCAGATGGTTTTACAAAATTGTTTCAAAAATGATGATTCTGTAGTGTTTGCATACACTTGATATATATCTTTGCAATTATTTGTTCTTGTGCATCCTTCTACTTACAGAATAAAGACTGTTTCAATTTTTACTAAGACAACTTGTAATTTCTTTATAACAAATAATGAAAGCATTCAGAGAAGATTTAAAGGTAAGAAAAAAAAGCTTTTTTCATGAGTGCACTACTCTTAAACCATAACATCATCTCTGACACTGAAATCTTAGTTATTTAATGAAATCCTGGTAAGCAGTACTATACCCCATATGTGTCAGGATTTTTCAGTGCAAGAAAATGAACTTCGGTCCTAATGTGTGCTTTGGGAGAGTGAGGCACTGCGAAAATATTACAGCAGGGCATTTCAAACTCGGTTAGCTCAGCTGTCTTTGACAGTATCTTGCTGCTGATAACAGCAGTTCCCAGTTCTCTGTCAGGCTACGTATATGTGCAGGAAAAAGATGTCCCTGTTCTTCCCTTCCCTACCCACCAGTTATGCTCGTTCAAGCTGATACTTAACTCATCTCCCCAGCTCCCTGCCCTGCATCACTAACCGTGACCCAGCTGCATCTCTTCACCTACCTACCATGTTCACCACAAGCTCTTCTTCACCATCACACCGGCCCCATGCTCAGCCAGCAAGCCTGAGTCTGGACACACACTGCCAGCCGTGTTTAGGAGGCCCTTGGAGAGCCCTGGTTTCCAAGGCATTGACATCCCAGTGGTCACCACCTGCCACCTCCATTAACGCGTTCAGTTTGGCACCTTGGCAGCACGCAGGAGCTGCTGCTCTGAGGTAGCGCCGCACCGTGAGTGGTGCCCGTGCCCCCGTAACGCGTTAAGCCACTCAGACTGTGACTCCTCTCACCTAGCATCAACTTTCTAAGCTTAGGGATATAGATGCTGATCTGCTCCATTTCTAGCTAATGGAAGGAGACAGGAACAGCTGCACTCAGAGCCAAAGCTCCATGTGGACCTCACCACTCTCTGAAGGTGTCTGTCCTCCATCTACAGGAATGACAGCTGACTAACAGTAACTGTATGGGGCACTGCTAGCTCTCAAGAGATACCAGGGCTTGCCCTTAATGTGCACCAAACTAATTTTAGCGTTAGCAGAACTCCCTTATCTCAGTAAGCAAGTTGCTCTGCATAAGGGAAGACGTACACACAGTCAAATTTCTTTTGAAGATATTAACATGCACGAGCAATAACAAATAGTATTCTCAATGGTGAAGAAATTTTGTAGTTAGAGGGTCAATAACTTTCCACATCTTCCTACGCTGGTTTGCCAATAGCCCAAACCTTTTCTGAGTTGATTGAAAAGGATTAAAATGTCTGACTCTTGAAAATTAATGAAACAGATAAAATCACAATAACTTTATCTGAGCAAAATTAAAGGTGTAACCAAGAAAAGTGGAAGCAGGTTATATGCACTTCTCAAGGATTATCACTGAAGTATACTTATGTATATAAATGGAAAGGGAAAAAATAATTTTACTGGGGCAGATAATGATAACATAAGGGGGAATGGATTTAAACTAAAAGAGGGTATGTTTAGATTAGATGTTAGGAAGACATTTTTCACTCAGAGGGTGGTGAGGCCCTGGCACAGGTTACCCAGAGAAGCTGTGGATGCCCCATCCCTGGAGGTGTTCAAGGCCAGGCTAGATGAGGCTTTGGGCAACTTGGTCTGGTGGGAGGTGTCCCTGCCCATGGCAAGGGAGCTGGAACTGGATGGTTTTAAGGTCCCTTCCAACCCAAGCTGTTCTGTGATTCTATGATGAGTAAGCTGGTACTATTCATAAATCAGTAAATTTAAAGTAATACTTCTTAAGTAAATTCATTGAGTATTGATCCACTTAAAAGCCATATAACATAAAAGAATAGTGTTCTCATTATGTGAAGTGCTTCATAAATGAAGTGAATAAGTGAACCACTAAGTAAATTCAAGTCATTCAAAACACGCATGAAAGAAGATAAATGTAATCACCAGGACAAAAAACATCTGCTAAGTCTGTCTCTGTTCAATATGAATTTCTTGTTTACTGCCAACTTAAAACTTCCCAGACTTCTTCTTATGCCACTACTGTTTGATTCTTTATATTAAAGATGTATGTGAATAGAAAGCCAAAGTAATTTTTTTTTATTTGCAAATAGTAAATAACTTGAATTTTGATTAAATGCATTTGATTAAATGTCAAGTCTGGCACCAGGATGTAATTGTAAAGCCCCTCCAGTATAGCAAATGACTTTTAAGCTCTTTTTGAAGGAAACGTGTTTGCTTTCTAGCACTATCATTTACTTTTTACAAATAACACTTGCTGTACCTTATTTTTTTGTAATGGAGCTGTTTTGTCTAATCTCATAGTTTTATAAGTCAGTGAAAAAAACAATGTTTCACTGAAGTGGAAACCTTGATCAGGCATTGAATTTTCTTCCTAAAGCTGAAATAAATACAGTAGCATGGTTCTCAGTACCTTTAGATTGACCTTCCCTTCTACTCATGAACAAAGAACACACGAGTGGGGGGAGAAAATACAGGATTTTTCTGGGCCTCAGGAGAAAAGCAGGAAAAAAAAAAAAGCCACCATAATATCTCAATAAATTCCCTAAAAGACCATCTCTATCTTCCTGTGTGTGTTTTGTGGAGGGAGGGTTTTGAGCTGATTGGTGGTAAACACGGGTTAGCATAACCTCCAGCAGTGTTACTAGGAGTGGGGGGTTGTTAATGCTTTTCCCAGCATGACCTGATAAAGAGACCTGCTCTGCCAGACAGCCCAAATATATACATATGAAGATTTGGAAATTATTGTAGAGATTTACTTGATCCTGCAAAATGCAGTTTTCCAGGTCTAGCTCAGCAAACTGTTACCCAACGCAACTCTACAAAGTCCACCAGTCGCATGCATGAGACTAAAAGTCTTCCAAGGTCTGTCTGTTCTAGTACCTTTTTATTTATTTATTTATTTTTAGAGAGGTATTGTTATTTGATATAAAACTCCCTTCTTAAGCTGCATCCATCCCAGAAGTTGGAAAATGAATTGTGTGAGCATGAATGTGTATATACACACACATGTACAACATCAGTCAGATCTCCAACATCTGCACCAAAAATTAAAGAGGGACTGTTTGACGTCAGAACATGTCAATGCCCACACTGAACTGAAAAGGTGAATATATCTTTTTTTTAAAGGTTCTTCATACTGAGACTGCCAATTTAACTAACATCATTCACCTATTTATCATCACTTAATTTTCTAATTGTTGTAGGTGAAAACTAGATTTAAACCAAAGTCTCAGAAGCATGAGATTCCATAGTTAAATACCACTTTACTAAACAAACAACTTCATCGATTCAGATTTCACTTACTTGTGAGAAGAGTATCAAAGAATCTGAAGATTTTCTTTGATCCACTTATAAAGCTTTTGAGATCTCTAGCAAGATTCAAGGTAGAGTAATGTTACTGGTTGATAGAAACAAGTTTAACGGCAGAGAAGAAAGTCATTGAAAAATCTGAAACTACTGAAAGTATTTGAAAACTGTATTTCTTCTACAAGATGTTTTTCCTTAGTCTACTGACTTATGAGTGCCCAATAAAACTGAAAAACTGAAAAGTTTAATAGCTTTTCAGCTAAGTTAATAATAAGCTAAGTTAATAAAATCAATAAATATTAGATACTATCTGTCTTTTTGTTAGCCAGCTTATCAGCCCTGGTGTCTGACTGGGAGAATTCTTGGCTCTAGATAGATTGTTGGAGGAGAATTTTCAACATCAAAATAAAAAATGGTTTCCATGCAGCTTTAACTTTTCATTTTGTTTCTTTAAACTATATAAGGAGATTGATTTTTTTCCTCTTACATACCAACAAGAGGCTAGGAAAATTTGACAACAACCAAGTAGATCGTAACAGATAACATATTGAGTATTGCAATAAGATGTGACATGCTGCATATTGCAAATGACATAAATTATTAAAAACGTTAATGTTAAAGGCTCTTAAGTAATTTATGCAATTTCTTGGCTAGTCTGCAAGTCAGTGTTTCAAGATTAATATTATATTCATGGGTTGTTGAACAATGTCAGTGGTCAGTTCCCTTCTTTTCCTACCACCTTATTTTGTGGTTGTCATTGGTGTTATCACTTAACACTTTATTGAACTTCCATTTGCCTGTTTTCTCACTACGTAGATATATTTCTGTTCCCTGCAGCCAAGTATCAACTGAATAATGAGTAATATCCTAGTTAAAATGTAATGCCATTATGAGTACATGCTTAAGCACACAGAAATTGCTCAAAGACCAGTAAATCAAGTCAATCTCAGACAGTATTGCTAAATTCTTCTCACTTTTCTACTGAAATTTGTATACTTATTGAATTGTAGGATCATATAGTTTATAACAAATACTAGGATCCCACCCTGACTTTGTCCTTCTACTGCTTTTGTAACAGTACACACTCCACTTCATCATCTTAGAAAAATAGGAAGGAAAAGAATGACAATTGTATTTTTCTATTCATTGTTGATCAGAATATAAAATTCTACTCTAAGCTATTTGAAGTTCCACCTGAAAATTTTAGCAGAAAATGGTTATTGAAATACACACATAACACAAAGAAATTCTATTAACTCAATTAAAATGGAAAGACAGATGTCAAGCACGATGAATTCCACAAATATTCCTTTAACATCATCCTTTGCTATGAGGTAGCTGTGGAAACAGATTACCTCTTTGTTAGAGGAAATACCAAGCCAAATGCTATTACTGCGCCTAAAAGAAGTGGCAAAATGCCAAAATGTTTTATTCCTATAATTTATTTGACATTCAATGGTTCAGTATGCCTTTTTGTATGTGTTAAAAATTTATTTTCATGAAATTAATGGAAAGAAAGGACAATAAGAATGAAAAATGGAAGACAGGGATAAAATTAACTATCTATAGCCATGTATCTCTCCACTGGAATGCTAAATATCTTTGACATTAGGATAGTTGCCTGCTTTGTGTGGCAAAGGGTGTAGAGGAGGCACTATCTTGCTCGGAAACTGCACCAGCTTTCATTGGTGACTCCCAGGCTTATCAGCTCCTTGCAGCAGGAAGTCTACTGGGAGATGAGCTGTGGTTCAGACCACATCTCCTTGTCCCCTGACCTGGTCACTCTTGTCACATGGAATCTTGGCGGTGTTGACCACCATAGTATGACCTGTCCTGCTTGTTTGGAGAGGTAGGACTGGAACAACCTGTCCTAACCCGGGCTAGTGCAAGCAGTGTTTGTTTCTTTTATAGCATGATTCCCATGCATCACCCGCTGATCCAAACCATGCATTTAGACTCACCCTAAATGAGAAATCACTCTACATTGCATCCATGAAAAATGTTATTGCAATGTAAATTACAATTAGTGAACAAAGGATGGATAAACAGAGGCATTTTTTTTCTGGAGTGCATTCCTCTTTTGTTAATAATATCAATAAGCAAAATCATTTGCCTTCTTAGGCAGGCTAAGGAATACAAGCAACTGGGACTTTCATTAGCTTGTTTACACAGGTACTTTTTGCTAAATAGGCATATATTCTTGCATTCTTTCTACACGAACACAACAAATTTGATAGACCTCAAAAGAAACAAAGGCAACTCCATGGAGACTGCAGATACTTATTTAATCACAGGACTGCTTACCTGATTTTCTTAAGCAATTTTTGCATTTTGCTCCCTTGATTTCATACCCATCTATAACAAAGACTAAGCAATTCACCAAACTTTGAGATTTAGACATCAAAACAAGCCTATTTTAGCTGATCAAGTACGTTAAAAAGAAAATTTCTCAGTCTTTAGCACATTAAAAGATAAACATCTTCTCCTGCCTTGCCCTCCCCCACAAACTTACACCTTGTCTCCAGCAACAGTCATATAGGAAGAAGCTTGTCAATTACCAAAACTTTTGGCACTAAGACTGGGATTAGACATAATATAGATGCATGTTTCAAAATTAATGCAGTAAAGAAATACGGCAATAGTAAAGGCACCCTTTTGCTTCATTTTAATATTTCCTCGTTTTGGTTATTGGTTTGCAATATTGACATTTTTTTCAAGCCTAAGCTACAAAGAAGGCTTCAGGATAATAGATCTTGTTTTAGGCACTAGCGTTTGAAGGGAAAGGGACAATTTAATATTTTAAAGTCAGTGGATCTGTGTGTGGGCAGTAAGGAAGAGGGTCTTATCTGTAGATTTACTGTGAAACAATTACGCTTCTGCAAGCTCTAAATCCCTTTCCTACTCACAATTAAAGGCATAGATAACTTCTTAATGTACAGCAGCTGACAGCTCAGATGACTGAAAGCCAATATCTATCAGTCTCTGTTTACTTCTGATTCTGTATGGGGAAAACCAGACATACATAGAATCCATGGGGGACAAAAAGAGCTTGACTAGCAGTGAAGAGATCATTTCTAGTGTAAAACAGATTCATCCATCAACTCTCCAGCAAGGCACGACTGGGTGTTTCATTTGCAAAGCATAAGAGGAGATACCAAAGGAAGAAACAAACAGATCCATGAGAAAGGGAGAACTCTCTTCAGGCAGAATTTCAAGCTCCTGATGACTTTCTGAAAGTCTCTGCACGGTTCCTTGATGGTTCTTTTGTTTGCTTGTCTGTCCTCAGAACGGTAATCGCCAGAAAAGTTGACTTGAACTAGCAAGTGTTCATTGTGAGACAGCAGAAAAGGAAAGGTTGTGGAATATTGACAGGTACGATGAATCAAATCCTAAAGTCTTTCTTTGGTTTGTTTTAGAGCTTATACAAATCTCTGCCCAAATCTGTCAGAAACCTTAGCACTTCAATGCCTTATTGCGACCTTTCAATACTTAAAGAGGGCTGGTAGAAAGCTGGAGAAAGACTTTTTACTTGTAATGATAGGACAAATGGTAAGAGTTTTAAACTAAACAAGAGTAGATTTAGATTAGATGTTATAAGGAAATTTTTCACTCAGAGGGTGGTGAGGCACTGGAACAGGTTACCCAGAGAACCTGTGGATGCCCCATCCCTGGAGGTGTTCAAGGCCAGGCTGGATGGGGCTTTGGGCAAACTGGTCTAGTGGAAGTTGTCCCTGCCCTTGGTAGGGGAGTTGGAACTGAATGATCTTTAAGGTGCCTTCCAACCCAAGCTGTTCTGTGATTCTATGATGAGTAAACTGGTATTATTCATAAATCAGCAAACAGTTCTATGAATCAGGAATCCCAGAATTTGGCCTGCTGTGTTTGGCTCTGAAGCTTTCAGATCCACCTATTAAACATTAGGTTTCATTACTTGTACCTCTAAACTCAGATTATTTCATTAGTAAAATTTATCCAATCCACCAGCAAAAGTTACTTTTAATGCACATTACTGCTGTCTTCTAGCAGAGAAAGCTATGAAACCGATCCTGCTGGATCCAAAGCATTCTGTGGCTCTCCTTGAGCTCTTCAGAGGCAGAGCGGCTTGCCCACACATTTCAGGATTTCACATTTCATCAGAGAATTTCTGCCTGGGGGACTTGACCTCCATGACACTTGGATTGTCAGTTTAAGCATGCTCATAACTCTGTTCTATGTTCTTGTTTTTCCTATCAATCTCTTATCTGAAAGGATGTAAAAGGAAGACTGACAAACTAAGCCATGTAAATAGGGATCCAAAAGAAAAATTAATATTGCCTCCAAAATATCTGTAAAAACATCCCAATTTCAATATTATTTTTCAGATTTCTGTATCCTTCCTCCTCCCATTCTCTGTTAATCTCACAGGAGATTCTAGGCTGATCCTTACTTGTCATGGAGTTTTTTCAATGAATTTGTTTAAGGGGAGTTTAATGAAGATGGCTAGTAATATCTCACTTATGCTAACTGTAAAGTAACCAAGGAGACCTAAAAATTGACTTCCATCCGCCTACACTGGTGGGTCCAAATCCATAAGCCTGATTCTTCAGACTACTTTCTGTACATGCAAAGGTGCATGAATCAGTTTGCACGTGCAGTTTCCATTTGCCTAGGTTACCTGCCAGCCCGGCTTAGCAACTTAAATGGAAGTCTGGTAGATTCCTGCTAAAAGCTGAAAAGCAGCAATTGCTTCTGTTGATTTCAGAAGGAAACACACCAGCTTCCTGGCCCTGACCCAAAGGCCCACCACTCGAAGTGATGTGTGGAAGGAGCTGAATGAAACCCATGATCAACTGTCCTTGAAAAAAAAGAGTCTATTCTGCCCACCTACTGATAATTCAAGCAATTCCTTGACCTGCAAAACATTTACCAGAAGGGACACATAATCTACAGTCTTGGAATATCTGGGCACCTTGTATAGTGTTAAATCTCAATGATACAACATTGAGAAATGAAATCAAAACTACTTCTGCTCCTTCACAATTTCATTTCAGCCTCAGGGAGACTGGCAGCAGACTAGGGCAAAGCAAAGATAACAGGTACTGATCTACAGTGAAATGATTTACTTCCTTATCATTCATTGACCCAAGTGATTGAAGATCACCTAGAAACTGGCACCGAAAAAGCACAATCAGCTGTTTTTCACCTCACTGGTTATTTTAGTGTATGTCTGCAGCAGCATTTTTATATTTGGAAAGAGAGGATCCTTGCTTTGATCTTAAAAATTTATACCAATATTTTTTTTATGGGTTCAATCGCACCTGAGACTTACATCAAGAAAACCAAAGAAAGAAGTTATAACGATTCTTGGTTCTTGTTTCCTGTTTCTATGCAGAAAGTTTCTACAGTTCCTTCTATCCTGTTTCTGAATCTAGGTGTTTCTGTAGTTATTATTAGTGACTAAACAAGAAGACATTATACTGTGGTTTTTTTTTTTTCCCACTTTAGACATAAGAAGATGACCTGTTCAAAAAGATTTAAAAACATACTTTAAAATGAGATGTTACCAAGTATTTCTCAAACCTTTCAGAATCAAAGAATTATCTCTATGCCTTTTGTAACTGCATCATTTTTGCAGCACCATCTAATCACCATATAAACCAGGTTAGCTTCTAAGAAGCGATCCTAGAAATTAAAAATGGACTCTATCTGTTAGCCTTTATTATATGGGGAAAAATAATGAAGAAGATGGGAATAATCTCCTGTGATTTTGTGGAGGCTCAATATTATTTTAAAGCTTTTGAATTTCTTTTTAAATTTTATTTTTAAATTTAAAATATAAATCTACATTATCTTTTTTTTTCTTTTTAGCTCGAACTGTTTTAGTCACCTAACAATCCACTGTTCATGATTTTCTGATATTAATGCTCAAAAAGTTCCCATTCAAGGTTTTAAAAACTCACTCCTTTAAAACTCCTTTAAAAACTCACTAAGCCCTTTCAATGATTTGAGTTGCATTTATGATTTTATAGTTAAGAACCTGTCAGTTTTCTATTATGAAGTTTTATTTTCAAGGTCGTTCACATAATCTTTGAATTCCTTCAGGGACATCTGAATGATCCTTTCAGAATTTCCTATACTCACCAGGAGCTTGAAAGGTTTCTATGAGCTACTTAGATATTTCACATGGACTTTCTTAGCTCTGCGGTGCAAGCTTACTGCATTTAACTCATGAAACTGTAACTTAATGATAGAAAATTGGTATGGAATGACATTTGACACGATATCCAAAAGCATTTTTTTTCAGTTACAAATTCTGTAGTATCTTTATTTGGGTGTTCTTACACAAGAACATAAATATTCTGTCCCGCAAATTTGCAGAGAATTTAGGATGTGTTTGGAATAGTGCTTTGGGGACATGCTAAAACCTAGTCTATCAAATTTATAATCAATTTATTTAAGCACCCAGTTTTTGAAAACTGCATTAGCATCTCTGTTGCACCAGTGTCTTCGAAAAATATATAGTGGTGTTTTATACAGATATATCCTGGCTTACAGCTGCCATTTCACCAAGGAAGGAGGAAAAAGAAAAAAAAGAAAAAAAAAAAAGAAAAACCAAACTCTTCTGTCCAGGTTAGTTGTTAGTTAATATTTTGTTAATCATACGGGTCAAATGGGATAACCGACTCTATTAGATAGGGTGCTAGAAAGGATACTGAAGAAAGAATTTAATTTCTCACACTGTGTTTGATTACCTGTTACACTCTGTTTACAAAAAAAAGTTTAAGCAATGGCACTTTTCTGACATGAAGATGGTCAAGGAAAATAGCAAGATGCTCAGCTATAGCACTAATGAAGGGCTCAAAATTGTCTGAGAGCTGAAGCAAAGCACAGAGGAGAAAACAGATGCCAGCCAGTAATCTCCAAATAATATCCTAATGGCCTTTTCCACTGCTGCTATAGGAGAAAAAAATGGGTTAGATGGACCCACTGGGGCATTTCTTATGCTTTCAACTGATGTGCATTTCCATGCTTGGTGTCCCTTCTACTGGATTTACCAGATATGGAGACCCAGGTGAAATCATACTGACTGCCAGGCTAAGGAATGATCTATGGGACACTGGGATCATCTCTTTGGCTCAGTATCAACTTTAAACAGGAGTAAACTCACAGAGCATTCAGACAGTTTACTGTTTTCCACAAGGAAAATAAAAATAATGAGGACAAGCTGGTCTTCATGAAAATCAGCAGAACAATTTCTAGCCTTGAAAATAAGTATACAAGTAATCACTTCAGAGGAGAGGGAATCTTAGCATATGAGGAAACACCAGTGGCAACATAGGCTTCTTTGAACTTTGACAGTGCTTTGCAAATTTTGAACAGCCTGGAGCATTTTAAATATTATTCCTTGAAGACATTTAATAGCAAAGAACAGTGTTCTGAGGACTACCTAAGCAAACATTTCAAATGAAGAAACAAAGAGGAAAGCATCTTTTTTACTTTTTATAGTATCTCACTTGCAATGGTCTTAATAATGGTTGAGAAGGTATTTCTATCATGGCAGTCAAAGGATTAAGAACATAATCTGTTGTGCTGACATTTTTCATGTTTGTTCACTACCCAAATATGAATTATTATGAAAGTGTGCTAAAAATCCAATTTGGCTGGTTCTGAGTTATGGAAAATGAGGAAATAGATTCCGCATCATTTGAAAAATGTTTAGGGTGCCCTTTTATACTCCAATTCAAGAAGCATTTAGTATGACATATACCTGCCTTTGGCATGTCTGAAGAAATCTGATTTTGAAATCACCAAGCTATGCATCTTAAAACTACCTACCTCAATCACAACTGTGCCTCATTGCATATTTATTAAAGGCCACATTTTCCCTTGAGATGACTCTCAATGAAGTCATGCACATGTCTGTGTGTAGAATTTGGTGATAAAGCATAAATAAAATAGCAGAGTTGAAGAAGGAATGAAAATTATAAAAGCTATTGGAAAATAACTCCCCTCCAAATGCAAGGTGCATGGGAATACAAGAGGATTAACTCCATGAATACTTTACTTGGTCCAATTTCACCTCAGGTTCTCACAGATTGATGCAGAGTAAAACTTTTGATTAAACTTCAGTTTAACTCTTACAAACCTAAAGGAACTTACATATACAGCACATATATCAAGTGTCATATATACTCCACAGAACTCAAGTTTTCTTTGTTCTCAGATATGAACTACCCAAGTAACCTGCATAAGGATTTAACTCTACTGACTTGTTATTTTTTCTTTCATCTTCCCCCACATAGTTAAGAACTCAGGTTATACAACAAATCAAGCTTACAGTAAGGGGCATTTAATAAAATGTTGCAGCTGAAATGAAAAAACATGCATTGATTTTACATATAATAACTCAAAAATTAAATACTGAATTATTTCATCAAAGGGCTAGAATCAAACCAGAGCTGAATTAGTTTAGTTAATTTTATGAACAACACTTATGCAACAGCTTTCGTGGATTTAAGTGAAGCATCCTCCCCTCCCACAGGTGTCTCAGTGACCTTGCGAGTCACAACCACTGAGTCTAGTTCCAAAATTACACATATCATAAAATGTATGTTCACATTCATTGCATATTCTTTCCTCTTAATCATTTGTCTTGGACAAATTTCTTAATAAGTAATTGAGAAATACAGTTGACAACCTTGTATACTTTTTTCTTTAAAGTTCCTTCTGATGTTTTTTCTTCATTCTGCAGAAACTTGATTAAAGACAGCATGCATATTTTGGCAGATGGGTGATTGTCTCTTAAATCCTTCTACAAAATAGACATTAGTGGAGTCTTACAGACATGTGCAATTTTTCCCCTTAAAATATGCACAGCTCAGCCTTTGTGGTTCTTATCCATAGCCTGCTGCCCACTTGCAGAGCTGCAGATTTCTGGACAGCTGCACCAGGACTTACAATGATTTTATTTGAATTTGAAATTGTTTCACTTGAGCCATGCCATGCACATTTTAAATGGCATCTTCATTTGTATCTACTGATGTTCACATTTGTGTATCACCACCATTTCATTTCAGGCATGGGAACCACAGTAACTAGTCCCTCTCATGCTCTCAGCAGATGCTCTTCTTCTCCACAGCAACAACTCAGTGCCTGGAAGAAAGGATTTGTTAGGTCCATTACCCTTCCCTGATGGGCTCCAGGAGCCCCAGGAAGCACAGGATTAGAGTTTCAAAACAGATACAGTATTGACTGCAGCTCCCTTGATCTGTTAAAATTACGTTCAGCCCTTCAGCTGTAAAGTTCCGTAGCCGCTGAACTAGGACAAGTGATGGCACTTTTTTAAGGGAAAGAAAATTGCGTATAGAGGGGACAAAGTGTTTGTTTTATCTTTGGAAGCCAGTTGCTATAGCTGGAACATAGTAGACAGATAACAAAAATTATTTTCTTTTCCTCTGTCTACAGCTTGTTTCACTTTGGCATTTATATCTACCTGTCTGCCTGTCTGTGTATGTATGTATCCATCTATCTAAATGCATGTGTATATACATCAGTATATGTACATACCTCTGTATATGACCTATTCTATTTATGGCATATATTGCATTACAAATTAATTTTACTAGTCTAAAAAAATTAAGTTTTTCTGAGGAATGTTTGTTCTTTCTCCAATCTCCTTTCCTTGTTTACTAGATACAAGTAATTCTGGGCTTCATAAATGTACATTTTTAATAATTTATTATGAAGCCTACATTTCACACTAGGAAAAACAAATTAATTAACTGTTTAATCTTGCTAAACACAGTGGGACACATTTAAAATTACAGCAGACTGACAAAACTCCTTTTGACTGAATGAAATGGTGATAATTTACACGGCTGAGTAGCTTGCCCTGCCCCTCCTCACCTACAAGAGCAATACATGTCTTTTGAGGGTAGAAGTTACCCTCAAATTACTAATTACCCTCAAAATTACTAATTTTGGAGACTAACAGGACTGCTTAGCCCATAGAACTAGGTCTGTCAATTACCATCTATGTATGCACATGAGTGTGTATAAACAATATAAGTTTTCACAATAAGAGAAAATGTTGTCTTTTGTGAACTGCAGGAAGAAGAGTACTTTGGCCCATATACGATTCACAGACTCTAAAAGTTCTCCTGACCTTAGGCCTGGAATAGTCATGTCTTTCACAAAATACAGATAGTATGTACCTTAACATGTGTCTGTCTGGTAACACCATCTTGCTTACAGGTTGCAATGCTCCTATGGGACCCAAGGTACAAATTTCCCCCAAAGAAAACAATTATTCTCTAACTCTCAATCTCTGAACAACAAGCTACTGCCTAGACAGATGCTAGCAACACTAACACAACTACTCTGTATTAAGTGAGGTAGCATGTGACTTTTTTGTGTGTGTGAATTGCAGTTACGCGGGTATGTTCCAAAGATGAAGTAATTTGATCAAAGCTTATGCCAGACCCGTTCAGGTCAGTTGGAAGAAATCACAGAACCATAGAATGGTTTGGGTTAGAAGACACCTTAAAGATCATCTATTTCCAAACCCACTACCATAGGCAGGGACACCTCCCACTAGATCAGGTTACCCAAGACCCCATCCAGCCTGGCCCTGAACACCTCCAGGGATGGGGCATCCACAGCTTCTCTGGGTATCCTGCTCCAGGGCCTCATCACCCTCTGAGTGAAGAATTTCTGCAGAATATCTAATCGAAACCTACCCTCCTTTAGTTTAAAGCCATTACCCCTTGTCCTATCACTCCACTCCCTGACGAAGAGTCCCTCCCCAGCTTTTCTGTAGGCCCCCTTTAGGTAGCGGAAGGCTGCTGTAGGGTTCCCCTGAAGCCTTCTCTTCTCCAGGCTGAACAAACCCAACTCTCTCAGCCTGTCTTTGTAGGAGAGGTGCTCCAGCCCTCTGATCAACTCCTCTGGACATGTTATAATAGGTCCATGAACACTGGAAATTAATAGGAAATTAACATTGTAGTCCGTGATTCATCTGACTCCCAATGTTTTCACAGATGAATGCTAATCAATATGCCTCAGCATAAATCCGAATAATGTAGATATTTTAATTCACTTAATTTTCTGTATTCTGAGGCAGTTAGGGAGGACTTACATGCCTCAGAAGCTCTTTGATTCTAGCCCCATGTGTAGAAATGTAATCTGAATTTTGTCATAGGACAGATATTTCACAACTCTAATACTCAAAAAGAAAAGCTCATGGAATTATGATGTAATAAATTCATTGAAAACTCTTTTTATATGTACTTACATTATTTTTTCTTTCTTTCCAGTCTCTGTTGTCCTGTAAAATGGAAATGAAGAATAAACTCTCACAAAATTATTTTGTTAGTCTTAGATCAATGATGAAATGCAAATGCAGAAAATTGTCTGTTACATCGTCACATCATTTTTAAACATGTCAACATTAAAATATGACCATCATTTGGATTACTTGCCAGGATGTTTTTGCCCTTTTTTCCTTACCTGATTTCATTGGGATCTTTTTGTATTGGTTTCTGGACAGTGAAATCCTTGAAGGGAAAGGTTTTCTCTTTGTTTAGTAGAAGCGAAGAGAATGGATTCTGCTATCATATCGTGTGTGCACCTAATTTTACAGTGTTATGTAAGTGTTAACATTTAAATAAAGCACTGTAAAGTATTTCCTCATAACAGAGCATACCATGATAACTGATGGTATGTCGCCTCTAATTAACAGTGAGTGTTGTTTGTTTCCCTGTTCTCAAATTGTGCCTAACTTTTTATATTGCTTTTGGAGAAGCGAGGTTTTCATTGCTTCAGCTGCTGAAGTGTTATCTTTCCTTCCTGATGGTAATGCTTTATTTCTGAACAGTAACAAAGAAGTCATTGCATAACTTCATGAACATCCTAAATCAGATGATTTGTTTAGAATTGCAGATTATGATCAATGAGGCTAATAATGTACTTGAACCATATTTCTGTCATCATAATTACATACAGAATAGAGCCATCACAAACACATTACAATCCATTTTGAAGTGTGATGCTGAGTAATGAAGATGCATGATGCCAAAATTTTTATCTTTAATTATATATAGCAGTGTAACACAGAAGAATGAAAGCTCATATGAGAAGACACTGACATTCCTGTTAGTGATTTTCACTCACTCTTCTCAAATTGGTACGTCTCTTGCTCCACATCAACTACACAAAACTGCAGACTACATCTGTTGAGACAACATATTTCGTATGTGTTTTTAGACACTTCCAGCCCTTGGGTAAATTGAGATGTGCTAAAACATAAAGATGTCTAATGAATTCTGATAAATTGTAGTTCTCCAATAGAAAAGTTATACTTTCATGTTTGTTCAAATTATTGTTGATACTGCAGGCATCCAGTAAGAGCAGGGCCTGCATGTTCTACAGTAATATAATTCATTTACTCTTAACAATTGATTGAAGGTTGTGTTTTTGTGTTTAGTTGACCACTGACTTGTCTGTAATTATTCAGTGTATGAATTGGTTAAATGCTGAGAATGCACGACCTCTAATGCAATTTAACACCTGCACTGCTTTTATGTTTAATTATTAATAAAAGCAGCTAATTATTTTGTATGACCTTGTGCCATGAATATATCCTTTGACTGTTTTTCAGATCAAAAGGCATCTTCAGAAACAGAGATCAAAAGAATTTATCAGCAGCTAGTAGAATCAGTTCCCTTCATGATATACAAACTCCTTATTTGAAATCAAAACTTGGTTTTACTGTTGCTTCACTTGAGATTACATGCAGTGCTAATCACCCAGTGTTTGGGTATTAAAATGGAAATTGTATCTTATTTTTTATTTATTGGATGTAACTAGCTTGCACACATGCACACACATTGTTCCTTGATTGCAAAGCTGATCTATTAGATTATGCAATCACTGGAAGTGTTGAGAACATAAAGTTAATGCAAGTTTAAAAAAAGCTACATGTTATGTTTGGGAAGTGTTCTTCAATAGACCAAAATTATGTATCTCAAAGTGAGTCTGCAGCCGATTGTGCCCTTATTTGCTGCTTTCTGATGAATAGCAAAGAGATATTCTGTTTAAATGGGGGTTGGGTGGGGGGTAGAGAGAGGGAAAGGGGAACTATTCAGCTTTTTCCACCTTAAAATATTGGGATGCTTCATTTAATTTAAAATGCAAAACTAAAAACTGTAAAGTGTACATGGCTGGTATTCTGAAAGTTGCATACAATGAGTTTAGAAGTTTGAGACACATTGCTTTTAACTACTATTAGTTCCAAATCCCCAAAAAAGAGCTGTGAATCTAAAATTAAATTTATGCAGATCTTGAATGTTTAAGTATAAAATAATCAAGCCTAAAACATCTTAACTGGCACTATTTATTGGTAGAAGGTTTCAGACTTGGTAGATGTCTCTCAGCAAGCCTACCCTTGTGGGTACCACTGGTACTTTAAAAAACAAAAAAACAAACAAACAAACAAAACAGTCAGAGCCACTTTCTAGTTTTAAACAGTAATAACACTGCTTCTGCCTAATTCTGCCTTTTACATTCAGCTCTCTGTATATAAAACCCAGAATTGCAGGTAAAAGCACTAAAGTCATTGTTGGACTTGATGATCTTGGAGATCTTTTCCAACCTAAATGATCCTATGATTCTATGTTTCTGTGTCTCTCAGTTTTTTCTTTCAGTCACAACTGAAAAGATTACATGAAAACATGGACATTTTGTTCTACATAACGAGTGTCCACTTTGAGAAGTATCTGCATCACTTTTATGCACAGCAGATGCACAAAGATATACAGGAAAGGATAAAAAAAGTATGGCTGTTGGTACATTATTGTAAAGTAAAGTAATAATATAAAAAGGCTGGAGAATATTTTGTTATTTTTTCCCCTGGGCTTCACTGAGAAATAAGTAGCACTGTCAGAAAGAAAATACTCTCTAAATTATTCAGTCTAATTTATTTTTATTATTTAGAGTATAAAATGAAAGTTGCAATGTGTTAAGTTTTCTGTAGTGGGAGTGGTGAATTTATTTTTCAAGGAAAAAAAAAGATCAGAAATCTGACACTATGTATCTTGATAAAAGCATTAGGATTTTTTAATAAATTAGCTTAAGGTGTTAAAAACAAAGCTTTTCAAATTATCCAAGAAAAAAAAGGGGGATGAGAATTTAAAAAATATATATTGCTTGTCATATCTGAATACTTCTGTGTTTATAAAGATCAATCCTATACTGAAGAGTTTTATATATTTTGATAAACCTAACTCCAATGCAACCAGCTTCCTTACTGATTTCTTACCTTGCCTCCTGCTCTCCCTCCCCTCCTTCATCAACTGCTGAGAAACCATTTCTGGCCAAGAAGGCCTTAACACAAACTTTTCAGCATAGCTTGTGTAAAGAATTTAATTGTACATACAATAATAACTTCTTCAGTTGATTGGCAATCTTTGATCACAGCCAAAAGGGAGCATATATCTCCAATGTACTGTTAAAGAAATACTGTTTCAAAGTTTTTAAGATCTCATGGATATCCAAACACAAGAAATGTTTAAAGAGAATCTAATTAATCAACAAGTTCATGAGACCTTCATGCTCAGTAAAACTAATATCAGCTTGACACCAAGCACACATCAGCATAAAAACATGGAGGACCACTTTAGGAGACACAGGTGATGATGATGAGCTTTAAGTGAAAACACCACCTCAACAGCCAACATGAAAATTAAAATTAAGAGCCTGATTGACCAGCAGCTCCAGCCTGTGCTCTAAGCCATTCATTGCCTCTACACTTCTCCTCAGGGCCTTGCTTGTCTGCTTCCCTCACAGAGGGGGACTCTCTCCCTCTCTGAAGACAGGGAGGTGGTTGTTAAGTTGGCCATCTTCTACAAGGCTTCCACGTTTCCCCAGCCCTTTGTTTTCCCCTCAGCCTAGGTGAGGGCCTGGCAGGGCCCAGGCAGACTTGGAGCCAGGAGCTCGCCTGCCCCAGCGCAGCCCCTCTGCCCTGGGGCTGGGCTGCCACCTGCGAGGGGGCAGTGTGGATCTCAGTGAGCCGCCTGTGAGGGCTTGCCATGGAGCCCTGGAGCGTCCCCCAAAGCAGAGGTCCTGCTGCAGGTGGGTTGGGACTTCCTGAAAGCCTCGATCTCCATAGGGCCAGGGAAATGCTAAGGGTGGCTGGGTGAAGGTGCCGGGCACTGGCCTGAGGAGATGCCCCCACCCAGACGCCATTTTGTTGGTGTGAGTGGGCAGCCTCCCCCTGCCGCTGCTGTTGCTGTGTGTGGAGACATTGTGTTTGTAAATATTGTGTTTTGGGTGGAGATCTGGTAATTAATTATCTGGGGCGCTAGTGAACCCAGTGAGAGAAGCAGGCATCTTCATTTCAGTGTGTGAGCAGTTGATCACTGGCTGCCTGCATGGGCCTGGTGAACCTGGAGCCATTTTGTCCCAGGCAAGCTGTGTGAGGGGCTGCTTCAGGCTGCCATGGCTTGGCTTGGTGGGGCGGGGTTCTTCAGGGTGAGCTCCTGAAGAAAGACTCACTTTTATTAGTTTATTTGGAAAGAAATGGCAGCTTTCATGTAAAACGTAGGGGGGTTTTGTTTGGTTGGTTTAGGTTTGTTTTTAATTAGGATAAGCTGTGAATGACTTCTAACTGCAGGTTATCTATTATTCACGTTTTCAGTTTTCTAATGTGCTACAAATCTGAAGATTTTTTCCTATGTGTTTGATCTAAATTACAAGAAAGAATGTTGTATTGTTGCTTTGTTGGATAGATGATGGGCAGCAATTAATATTTTTAATGTGCTGCTTGTTAAAATAAGGTTGTATCATCTTATTAGTCTCCCACACTTTTATACACTTTTATGACCAATGGAAGAATTTTTTTTTTTTTTGGTTGTATTTTTCTCCTGTTCATTTTCTTAATTTGAATAAAGTAGTAATTGATCAGAATTGAAGTGTAAAAAATAATTTATTTTTTGTAGACTTGGTTGTGAATGCTTGGCAAGTCACTTTCACTGTGACTATCTTTTACAACTTCCAGTGCTTCACAAACTGATATTCAAGAACTATGCATGTAATTGTGGTTATAGTTACGTTAGTATCTGTAGTAAATATAAAGCTTTGTTCTTCATCAGATACTGTATGCTTTTTAGAGTACTAGATTCCTAGTAGCCTGCTATTCTTCTTGTCTCAAAAAACATTTGCTTTCTCTTGAACAAACTCATTTTTCATTCTGCCAGTATAAAATTTGTGTGAGGAAACCAAGTTTTCTGCTAAGTTACCTGCAAGTTACTTGTTCACTGAAAGCTACTGATATCACAGATATAAAAAACTTGTGAGAATGGAACTATTCAGATAGAGGTTGGAAATGTGAAATCGAAAAGTATGGTAATGTTTTATTCAGTATATTTTTAATGTGGGAAGAGGAAAGAAGCCAAATAATCCCTGTATAATCTTCCAAACCATTTATGATTGCCTTTTTAAAATTCTTCTCTGAAATTCTACATTCAGGAACTAATGTAGTAGATGAAGGTTGGAGGTACAGCAACTTTTTTGTTGCAACTTGGCAGTATATAAAGACTAAAGATAGTCTTTATGTATTTTTATGTAAAGATACGTATATTCATAGTCCAAAATGTCAACTGTAAATTTATCCTTTAGGTGACTAAATACTATTAGCACATGTGAATTTTTGTAAATGACTAAAGATCTGACTTTCACAGTGTATTTTGTAAAGCAGTAATGAAAAGTATATTCTCAATTTCCAAAGCAATTGGAGTTACACCCGATTGATTACAGTTTGTTTCTGTAGGGGAAAAATATCTGTGCCAATATAAGAGCAGAAAGATGTCCACCACAGAGTTATACTTTAATTTCTGAGCAGAGGCCTTGGTAGAATAAATACCCTTTTACATCCATACACACATGTCTTCAGTGCTGAGAATAGTAAAGAAAAACATGGTAGTGGTAATTGTAATGTATGTCAGATTCACTAGATAGCATTGTAAGAGGCACAGCCAAAAAAAAAAAGTTAGTGGAGAAAAAGTGCAAAAGGAAGAACTCTCAGCTTGAAGGGAGAACATATACATAATTTAAAATGATCAAAAATCTCAGGCTTACATTAGGGTTTTCTACTTGGCCTATTCTGATGGGAATAGAACAAAAATAGAATCTTTTTATCTTTTTAAGGCTCCTATAGTGCATAAACTGTCCTTGCTGCCAGCGCTTTTTAATGTTTCTTTAATAAGATTGACAGGGTTGAACTTCTGAATGACTTAAGATTCTTCAATGAAGAATCACATTTGTGTCACTGCAGTGGTATGTTAGGGGAAAAGTTTTTTTTTTTTTTAAAAAAAACGTATTTGATTCTGTTCAGAAACCAAAATGCCAGAACAGTTCAAACCTTGAAAGAGATAATCTAAGCATGTAATAGTTATGGATATATATATATATACACACACTTTGTGTTTATATACATACTTGTGTACATATACCCACTTGTGTTTGAGAAGGCAGTTTTGTTTGGTATCTAAAAATGGGAGTTTACTCATTTTCAAATGGGAGGAAATAATGTATAATTTCCTCACATGATCTTGCCAAAGACTAATGCACAGCAGCTTTATGAAGGGCCAATCTAGTTGTTTTATGCTTATTTAATTCTGGACTTCTAGATATTCGATGCTTCTCATGTGTTTTACCTGGCACCTGTATGCCAAGTTTTTTTGTGCATGAGCAATGTTGAAATGTTTACAAGTTTCTCAACATTTTTCCATGATTTCTGGGTTTTCTTATAGAAAACTTAATTTCTTCTGAGGTATTCAGAAGGCCTAGAATTACAAACTTGTTTTAAAAGGTGTTTATTTTAAACCTGCATAATTTCACTTGTTAGACACTTAAATATTTTTTGCAGGTCTGAGCTTTAGCTGCCTGTGGTGCACTCATCTCACAGTGCATAATACGTGTATGTGCATCTGATCCCATCATTTGAGCTCCCTTTGTAGTCCAAGGAGGGAAACAAGCCTTTCTGGGCCATGAATAATGTCATCACAAGGCAGATGTACAAATCACTTGACTTAGTGTTATTAGAAATCCCTGTTTCTGCCCACTGATCTTTAAAGGAAGTCTAGACAGCTAACTCAGCCGTAGCCTTCTGCACTGTAGATTTCTGTAGCTAAGAGGAGATAAATCCTGCCTCTTAAGTTTTACCAAAATCCTGAGGGGTTATGCTTGCTTATGTTCTTAATGCTAGGCAATGTTTACAGGTGGTGAATGTTAAAAAGCTCTAACGTATTTTTAAAGTTGTTGTTCTTAATTGTTTTTGGAGAATTTGTATGACTTGATTTTAAAAGCTAAAAAGATTTAAGAGTTAAATGGTTTGAAGAAATAAATCTCATGGTGCATTTTAATCAAGTTTTCTTGCGCTTTTGACAAAGCGTCTTTTAAATATTTATTATTTTCAGTATCACTTTAGCATCTTGAGTCCATAAACAACAACAAAAGAATATGCTGGAGGTATTGTTTCAGATTATGGTAGTAAAATTGAATGTTTCCCTCAGTAACTATATCCACATTACATATGTTTGTATATTATGTTGTTTAAAAATGACACCATCAAGCAGCCATGTTTTAATATGCATTTTATACATTTTTACAATAAAAGCTGCTTAATTGGAACACAAGGCATACTTTAGTTCATCTTGATTATGCAGCTGTCCTATTATCATTATTTATTATATGCGTAAAAGACGGTATTATGTTTGGCATACTAATTAAATCAAGTTTATTTTATTGTTGCTTAATGTTATAGCCGTATGTGTCTGCAGCTCAGCTCAGTTCCGCTAGAGCACTCACATCATTTTGTGACCTGTTTTGTGTGCCATTATAATAGGTCAGTATCTCGGTTGCTGTCATGTAACGCACAATGAGGTTACACAGATACTGGCAATATTTTCACCTTTATCTTCAGCGTGAAATTGATAGGCCAGCTGAAGTGAAAATCATGCCAACAAAACAGTTTTTCCTATTACATTTGTGCTATTAGTGACAGACCATACACTTAATTTAGACAACAAACTATTTTTTTCTAATATTTATTACTATAATTTAGGACTGTTTGAAGATTTTTAGCTGTGTAGCAGTGGTGACAGCAATTTGGTGCTGCCCTGGCAAGTCCTTTAATGTGTATCATCTATTTCAAATGTGAAGAGAACTAAGCCCTTGATGGCCTGGACGTTAGTTATCGTCTATTTTGTGTCTTACTGTATTAATTTTTAAAGCTTTCAGTGATGATAATGTTCTGAATAAGAAATAAATGTCCTGTAAACAATAAGGTTTTGACAATGGAATTTGAAGAAGTTTCTTCCATTATTAGCCATGATTTATGTGGGCAAACTTAGGGATCAGGCCTAAGGTGTGCAGTCCTGTGACATGAGTATTCCTCGAATACTTAATTATTTCAAACAAGTTTAGGTTTTGGTTTTATTTTGAGGTGCCTTATCATTTTAAATCACAATATAACTGTGTTTTTAAAAATGCACTCATTTAACCCTCTTCTCCCCCCCCCCCCCCCCCCCCAATCCTGTAATTTCCATGTCTCCAAGGTCAGTCAAAAAATTATAGGTAGGGTTCAGAAAGACTAATTGTTTAAAATTCACATCCCTTACCCATAAATACCTCGTGAAAGACTTGTTAAAAGCTCTTGAGCTGAGGATTTGCTTGTGTGAACCTATTAGCTAATCCCTCCGTGTCTGGGTTCTGCAGGCACTTTCTGTGGTCAGTGCCCAGTAGAGGAACACAGAACTGGGTGAGGGAGACGTCTGTCTCGTTCCAGGGTCACTACTTTGGTGGTGTTAAATGATCTTTCTGGGTTAATCAAGGTTCAGGCTGGATGTCAGGAAAAGGTTCTCCACCGAGAGGGTTGTCGGGTGCTGGAACAGGTTCCCCAGGGCAGTGTTCAAACAATAGAAAATTATTGTTATCCCTATCAGCCTGTGGTTGATGCTATTGCAATTTCTGCATGAGGAAAAAATAAATAAATAAAGTGCCAGATAGCATCCAGGAGAATATTTTTTACTCTAGAGACTTAATTTGGTGTTGTGTGCTGCAAAGAAAGCAACAGCTACGCATTCAGGAGATGAAGTTGAGCTGCACTGTTTAGTTGTGTGTAGTTAACAGTGAAAAAAAAACAGTAAGAAACAGGTAAGAGGTGGAAAGGCATCTGCTAACAGTTGAGAGTGCTGGGGTGGAAGGGGTGCTTTTGTGCCAGTTGTGAGCTTCAGAAATTCTTTGTTTCATGTCTTGTGTATGAGCTCAGCTTTCGGTCTTTGAGAACTTGGTAGAGGAAGGCAAGTGGGGACCACTAACCAGCGAGGTGCACAACAGCCTCTTCCGGTGGTGCTGTTCAGCAGCCAGCTGATACGAGCAGGGGTGCTTGAATTGCTAACAAACTTTTACTGAGCTTCAGAGCTCCTGTCTCCATTTCCAATTCATGCAATGTGTATTTCTTTCAAATACTGATATTCATGGTCAGACTTGATATTATTTTAATTAGGCTGCTTTAATTTCACGTGCAAAGGAATTCTGAAGTATATGATAGTATATTCTCTAACTGCTTAAATGATTTTAATGAATGATTTAAGTTTAGATGCAAGTTTCATGGCTTTAATAGGTGTTTTGAGTTTTTTTATTAACTAATGAATGATTTTAACTTTTTACCAATAATGGGAAATCTTTGACCTTTAAAGTAGTGCTGAATACATGAAGCTTCTAAATGGGAAGAAAGCAAACTTTAGTGATCACCTAAAAGTTGTTTTTGTTTTTCTTTTTTTTTTAATTGAGAATTCTTTCCTCTTCATGTGTAGCAGAAAGTGTCAAAACTGAGGTGAGACTTGCCATAAAGGTATCTTACTGTAGCTGATGGTATAATATGAAATGCTGTATCAAACGCAGCTGCACACAAGCAGGACTCATGAATTGGTGTAGTAAGATGGTGTTTATGACTCAGATTTAGCCCATTTCATTCAGTTTTTCTGTTTATATCTAAGGTCCTCAAAGGATCTTACACTACCTCTTAGTTCCCCTTAGATATCTAACATGGAGATCTACAGGACAGTTGATGACTTCTTTTGTAATTATTTCAGCAGCTGAAGGATTTCCCAGCAGCCTTTCTCAGCTAGGACCTCATCGGGGTTGAGTTATAGGGCTGGAGATAGGGTTCCTCATTTGTGTCACGAATCTGGGGACCCAGTCCTGTTTGACAGCTGTTTTAGCTGATCCCATCCCCTGATTGCACTTCCAGGATCAGTTTGTGGATCGAGGCTTTGCACAGACAACTTGTTATCAGTTGATATCTGTTGTTAGGGTACTGCTTCCTACTTCTAGCAGGGCGTTCTTGCTGGGTGTTACTGGTTCCCTCCTCAACCACTGAGTGAACACGCAAATGGAGCTTTGTTAGTAAGTAAGTGTTCTCACTGAGTAACTGTGGTACCAGTTGTGTTTTGCTGGATAGTTCCTGAACCTACCAATTCCTATCGGGTATATTTTGGCAGCTAGACTGCTGACTTCTTTCTAATTATTGTTGTGGTGTCGTTCCTAACCAAGGAAAATTTCTGGTTTGGTTCTGAACTTTTTTTTTTTTGGTGCCTAACCACTGGTGTCACTTTTATGCTGATATGAGCGAAAATATTATTGATAAAACTCTGTAGCTGCCGATATGCTTTTAGTGGAATGCATTCGCATTTGGTGGTCTTTGGTGCAGCACTTCCCGAGAGCAACAGATTGCTGTGCGCTTTTTGCTAATGCACAATTGGCAAGGACCCCTGTATCTAACAGCATCAACCACTGAGTTATTTTCTAGGATATTTTTGCAGTAGTTTCTGAAGAGAGTGGCTTTCTGTTTAGGGAGTTGTGGAAAACTTGAATCAATTCTTACAGCTCCTGCTTTTTGTCCCAGAACCTTCTCTTTCCACGATCATAAAAGAGGAAAAGAGGAGAGAGATGGTGATGGGAGAGTAATAGGAAGGAGGTGAACAAGCTGCATGTTCTCTATAAAGTCTGTAGAAAATCCATTGGTTCCAGAAATATGTACAGGTATATCAACATTTGTCATAAATTACCTGATTTAAAACAATATTTTGAGTTTCCAACAGAATTCTTTCTCCAAAAATTGCTTCTAATGTGTTGTATTCCTAAGGAAGACCAACTTTGTAATCAGTACTGCTTTTTTTTTTTTGAACAGCATCTTTACAAGGATTTTTTTCCACAAAAGAAGCAATTCTTTTTTCCGTTAAGAAAAATTTTCTCATTAAGCTCATTCAGTATGAGGTACTCCTACTGTAGAAGTGAGTATGTTTAAGATGTTAAAGAGGAAAAGGCCTCTCTCTAAATCCAAATTTCATTGCTTAACTCTGTGTCCAAAATGTTAAGGTGGAATGCCGCTCCGTATTTTGATGATTGTGTTTTAAAGCAAAACAAGCATGGTTTATGTGTTTTATTAGTCATATATTTCCTTTAGTAAATAACATTTCGACATGGTGAGAGGGAAAGAGCCTTTAGCTTATTTGTGTCTGGGTTGTATTATTAACATGTGCACTAAGTTTTATGCTCTGGTTAAAATATAGTAGTGCCCTGTAAAAGGAAAAAAAGTGACTCACTAGTTTGCTAAGTAGGGAAAAATCTTACTAAAGCAGCATTTCATACTTTATTTTTTGTTGAGCTGCAGAAATTCAGTCTCAACTATTCCCACTCCAGTTGCTTATAATGCTTGTCTAGTTATTGGGGAGGTGTGGGGGGGTACTTTTTTCTTGACTGCGAATGACTGGATATTTCAATTACAAAAGCTGAAAACTTGGAGTAGTCGGAGAGAACTTCCTGAATTCTCGGGTTTTACTTCAAGTAATATAGACATGTTCTGTCAATAGTGGATAGAGGCTATGTGGATTTATTTACTTACTTTACCAATGCAGTTATGGGCTGAGGCATGTGAAGTGCATGGTGATGAAGTATCAGTGGTCAAACAGCAGACTTTGGCTCTTTGTCTGTTGCGTGAGTAGAAATAAATTGCATGAAAAGAAGGTGTTGATGTTGATTCTCTAATGATAAAAGGTACATAAACAGTCACAAAGAGCTGAAATTAAATATCGTCTCCTGACCCGTACCAGAATGTTTATACTTCTGCAACTTTCCAGAATGTAATTTATGGGAAAATGCTTGTACTGGCAAGACATGTTATAGAGTGGAAAGTGAGTCTGTATATTTTTTTAAAGGAGATGAATCAGAAAGCTTTTGCAAAGAAGTCTCTGGAGATATCAAAATGATAAACCAGGAATGAAAGCCATTTGTAAGAAGAGTTTCTGGCTGCCTGAGTTTTTGGCTCTGCTCTGCAAGGGAACTTAGCAAGAATGGAGCTTGACATACAGTTTGAGTGATACCTAGGTGAAACTTCTATTTAAGAAGATGAGATAATCTGGGGAGCACATTTCAGGTTTAGAGCCAAAGATGCTGTATCCCCAATTGTTACTGTTTTTTTCTGTGTGGTTCTACGTATTTCATTGTATTCACAGCTAGATGGTAGCTCAGTTGCTTGTGTGATTCTGCATCTGCAAAACATTTCCTTTGATGTATAAGGCAAAAGGGTGTCTTAATCAATTAGTTGTTCCACAGAGATGTTGATTCTTTGGGGCTGAGGGAATTAACTTGCAATTTTTCAATGGAGTCCCTAGCTATGAATGGAAAAGTTGAGTGAAATTAGATTTTACAAGGAAGAAATTATATATGAAGCATCATTTATTTAATGTTCAACTGCTTTAGGCAGTGGGTACAGATAGTATTGTGCAGTTTCTAAGGGCTTACTCTTTCATTAATCTTTATCAGTACCCCGGTGGCTTAGACTAATTGTTTTTGCACTGTCAGAGCAGGAATGTCGTGTTTCAAGTGGAGAAAAATAATTTAGAGAATGGCTGTGGTAGATCCCCAGGAATCCTTGTGGTCTTATCCTCTGCTCACTCTTCAAAATGTGACCGGTGTATTCGAATGGACAGAGTGCAAGGAATGCATAGGAATTGTTTGTGCATTTTATAGGTTAGGTAAAAGAAATATTTGAAAGGCAACTCTTCTCGAAGTGCATGTGCTGGATAAATAAATGCATGGTGTTATATGCCTTACTGTCCGAAGTTGAGGAGAACCAAAGGAAGAAATCAGCTTAGTGATATCAGATGATCTGGTGAAAGGGTGACATAAAATCCCTTATTGAAATCTGTACTATTACTATTTCACAGTTATTCTACACAATTTACTATGGTACTTATTTTGCACAATTATTAGATAACAAGAGAAAAAAAAATAGTATTATGGATAATTTTTGTGTTAATGCCAGGATGAAAGTATAAGAAGGCTTTTTTTCTTCTGTAAGTAATGTGTTTTTTTAAGTAAACATGCCATGAAATACTGAATGAAAATGGTGCAGAATTAGGAAAAAAAAATGTTGCTAATTAGATAGCCTGGATGTTACTTGATGTTTTTAATTTCATTTTTTCTCTTTTTGTTCCTAAGTCCTGTGCTGTTGCCCATAACACAATCATCTAGATAAGCCTTTTCTTTCTCTGACCGCTGTAATTCCGTTTGCCTCATCCTTGCTGTTTGTAACAGAGCTGATAAAAATGTCCTTGCTTGTCTTACTAGCCACTTATGTCACTTTGAAGTTCTGTTCTTTGTCTTCTGTTCTCTATTAGCCATATTTTGTTTTCACCTCAGTCTCCTCTTTACTTTTCATTTGTTTGCTCCTATAATCCATAAAATTAGAAAACTTCAGGATGTATTTTTTGTCAACGCAGTCATTTTACACTTACAAAATTACACTTGCCTGTGTTCATGTAATTATAAGTTCTTGATTCAAAGTTTACTTGACTGCTGCAAAGAACCTTACTTATAAGTGAAGTTGTGTGAGTTATAAGTGAAGATGTGTATTCTTACTTTGAAGGGAAGAGATTAAATTTATGGATGTTGATGGCAAGAATAGGAAAGAAAAGATACCGTTAGTTCAGCTTTCGTCTGCATTTTTAACAGTACTTCTCAGCAAAGACCCTTCTGCAGGCCTGAGATATAATGTAGACTTAGGACCAGAAGTACAGCAGTACCATGTGTCCAAAACTGGAAACTACCAACATCCGCAGTTGTTTATTTTTTTGAGAATTGGGTCTTTTTGGTACATTATCAAAAAATAGTATATGTTGGGTTTAAGCTAGTATAGCCCCATTCTTCACTCATGCTTTTAGGTTTTTAGTAGGTTTGTTTTTTTTTTTGTTTTTTTTTTAGGATTCTTAATGTTTTCAGTTTTGTTTTAGTGGAGACCGTTTACATTTAATGTTTTGCCAGAATAAGCCTATTTGAAGTGTTTGCTAATTTACATAATTATTCTCAAACACTGAGTTTTATTGTTATAGCTGGAGCGCAGCTCATGTATGTTTTGTTCTCACATTGTGGACAATTGTTTATGGTTCTTTTTTTATTGATTTTAGGAATGCACTAGAAATAAAATAATTGGTCTCACTGTTGAACAGTTTTCAAAGCCAAGAAAATAGTGTGCATAATTTGCTTTGATAAAGTCACGGTGATGTTATTTTTTTTTCCTAATGTAGTAGAAGTCAAAGGCAGAAAAGAAAATCAAGTCTGGTATTTGAAAATATCAAAACTGGCTCTGGCTTTTGCAATTATCCACTCAAAACCACCAGGGAAGAGCTGCAAAGAATACACTGAGCACCTTGCCAAAATTGTATCTGAACAAGATTTTGGCTGGAAATCGAAAGTTGAAGTACTAGAAGCTGAAGTTTTTCGATTACGTCAGGAACTTCTTTTGAACAAGATCTGTCGGAGAGTCTGCTTGGAAAGTGGTAAGTTTCTGAAATCATTTCTGACTATTTCTATGCTGCAGTAGCAAAAGACAAAACAGCTTTCATGTTGGCTGCACCATTTCTTGTACCTAGATACTGGAGCCTTTAGTGTACAGCTTCCTGTTTTTCCAAAAACCTGAAGTAGTAGGACAATTACACCAGTTGCAATGGGATTTAGCTTGAGAATATAATACTTAGAACATATATTACAACCTTCAAAATCAATGTGTATCATATGGAATAATTCCAGATGTACAAATATTACTGTATGTATGTTGTACAAAATTTTACTCTATAATCTGGGAAGTACTAGTGTCTTATATGTACGTAGTATGACTTTACCACTTTAAACATGATTGAAATTAGAATTTAGGCCTAATACATTGAAAGCATAGCTCTAATACATGTGAGAGAAAGTTAGGAATGGCTGAAGGGCTATATGTATGCTGTCTCTGTTAATGTGGGTAGACCGTGGATGCTATGAATATTTATTATGATGTGATAAAATTGTGAGTCTGATATTGTAGGATTCAGGAAAGCTTTTAATTAAAGACTATAAAAAACACACTGATTTGGAGTAAGGAAGGGCATCTTGCTACATTTGCATTTACATTCTTATCTGTTCAGAAGATGAGAAGAGCAAGGTTTTTTTGTTTTGTTTTAAACAACTGTGTTAATAAAGGTAGATAAAAGAAGGAGTCATTAAATCAGAAGCTTGGAACTGGTCGCATGTTTCCCTCTACCTGCAGGTAAATTTTGAGAGATTTTCTTAAGCTCTGTGATCATTCCTGACAGTTTGTTCCAGTACCTCATTAGCTTAGTGTGATTTTGTTTACCTTACTGTCTAAATTGAGCTTTCTTACTACAATTCAACCTCTTTACCACTTTTGCCATTTTCTTTCTCTGTATAGCACACTTGAATGTAATTGAAGATTTGCTAGATCCTCACTTCTGCTTCCTTTTCCTTTTTTTTCCTAGTTCCTAGACAATTCCACTTTCTTCCTTCTTTCACTCACAGCTAATTCTTCTGTATCTCTGATCATACTCAACAATGTTTTGGCCTCTTTCCAGATGGCCCTAATCTTTCTTGAAATGTAGTGCACTCTTCAAGGGTGGGATATCACGGTCAGCTGAGGTTTTATTACCATCTATAAGTAGAGTGAAAGTATTGCTTTGTGTTTTTGTGTCTCTTCCTTTGTGGTTACACTTAACCAACATGAATGAGCCACAGTGGTGGGACATAAAAAGTTCTTTTCTGTGGAAGTTTTATCAAGTTATCGGATCGGCCAGGACCCCATCCAACCTGGCCTTGAACACTTCCAAGGATGGGGAATCCACAACCTCTCTGAGCAACCTGTTCCTGTGCCTCACCGTCCTCTGAGTGAAGAATTTCCTCCTAACATCTAATCTAAATTTTCCCTCTTTTCGCTTAAAACTGTTTCCCTTTGTCCTGTCACTATCTGCGCTTGTAAAAAGTCACTCTCCATCTTTTTTATAAGACCCCTTTAAGTACTGAAAGGCCGCAACGAGGTCTCCCTGTAGCCTTCTCTTCTCCAGGCTGAACAGCCCCAGCTCTCTCAGCCTTTCTTTGTACAAGAGGTTCTCCACCCCTCTGATCATCTTCCTCTTCTGGACCCACTCTAACAGCCCCACATCCGTCTTGTGCTGGGGTCCCCAGACCTGGATGCAGCACTCCATGTGGGGCCTCATGAGGGCAGAGCAGAGGCGGACGATCCCTTGCCCTGGTGGCCTCTCCTCTGTTGATGCAGCCCAGGAGGCAGTTGGCATTCTGGGCTGAAAGTGCACACTGCTGGTTCCTGTCAAGCTTTTTGTCCACCAGAACCCCCCCAAGTCCTTCTCTGCAGGGCTACTCTCAATGAGTTCTTCTCCCATCCTGTCCTCCTGCCTGGGATTGCCCCAACCCAGGTGCAGCACCTTACACTTGGACTTGTTGAACCTCATTCGGTTCATGTGGGCCCAATTATCAAGCTTGTTTAGGTCCCTTTGGATGTCATCCTGTCCTTCTGTTGTATCAACTCCACCACACAGCTTGGTGTCACCAGCAAATTTGCTGAGGGTGCACTCGATCCCACTCTCTATGTCATTGATGAAGATATTAAACAGTACCGGTCCCAGGACAGACCCCTGAGGGACACCAGTCGTCACTGGCCTCCACCTGGACGTTGAGGCCTTGACCACCACTTTCTGGGTGTGGCCTTCAGGCCAATTCCTTACCTACTGAATGGTCCACCCTTCAAATGCATATCTTTCCAACTTGGAGATCAGGACGTCGTGTGGGACTGTGTCAGAGGCCTTACTGAAGTCCAGGTAGATGACTTATGTGTAAGATATCATGTTTAGTACCTTGTTTCAGTCTGATAAGGAACCATTGATTTGTGGTTTTTCATTGTAATTCAATCATGAGTACTTTTAGAGTATGATTTTCTAAATGGTTTGGTACCCATGTTGAAGAAGGTTCCTCTGTATTATGCTTCCTGCATTTGCATATGAGAGCATCATGTGAAACTGCCATGATAACAATGTTTACTGTTTTTCCTGTAGTCAGAAAGCCTGTTATGCTCTCATAAAGAAATTTTTAGATTGACTTGACATGTTTTTTCATACTAAAAAAATCCACACCAACTGTTACTATTCTCGCTTTGTTCTGGGTGTTTATGTATCAGTTGCTTGATGACTTATTCCAGGAACAGGTGTTACAGTGACTGCTTTTTGGTTCTCCTTTTTGAAACAGATTCTACATAAACCTTTTATATTTTTAGATATGTATATATACTTCACCTGTGTTTCACAAATTCCAAAACATAACATCTTTTCATTGTGAATTTGCTTTGTTTTCTTTCAGTATTATAAACTGATGGTTAGTGGTAAATGTCCAAATTGCCCATTTATTCTCTCAAAGATTCTTCCTTTATCTGAGGATGATGTCCTGCCATATTTTCACATAATGTTTTACTATTTGGTGTTATAATCAGCTAATTTTAGTTGCCCTTTTCAGTGAAAGCTACTACAAAAAAGAGAAACAAAAAACACTTTCTCTTATCAGTAGCTATTGATAACATCTATTGTTCTGTTCATAATAATGTGATATGATTTCACCTAACACTTGGTGTCCCTTCATAGTTGCATCTCACTTAGTGCTTTGCTTTTTCACACTTTGATCCCTAGGCACTTCTATAATTCTGTCTCTTTTTTACTTGGGAACCTTGACATAACTTCCATTTTGTAAATCTTCAGTCTTTGTACTTTAACATTGTTTGAAGAGGGTTCTAAGTATTTTTTTTCCCAATTTTTTTTGGTTGTTTTTCCTCTTCTGTTCCCAAGATCAAGAACGCCATTGTTTCACAGCCACTGTTGTACAAGTTAATAAATCTTACCCATTACCTTGGCATTATTAACTTGTACCCTGCACTTCATGGGAGTGGAGTGGAGATGGTCACTGGCTGCTTTTTCCACCTCTATATCAATTTTTATTTTCTAGCACACTTTAGCCATTTGGGAAGGAGTCTGTATTGTATATTCGTTTTCTGAAATATGTCTGGATAATTGAAATCTGATAATGCTATTAGATCCTGGGCTCTGATGATTAGGTCAGTCACTCATGAAAGGAAGATCATTTATTTGATCTTCCTGATTGGACTGTCTGTACCATGTCTTTCATGGGCAATTATATCCTTCTTTCCTTTAATTAGCTACAAAATCTCTAGGTGTATGTCTCCTTCAATCTTCTGCATTTCAGAAGATTCAGGCAATCTTGGTACACCAGAAAGGGTTTTTCCTAATAAAAACATAATAAACATAATACATAATAAAAAAAAGACAGCAACTGTATTTTGCAATCAAGAACTTAACTCTCTGGTTTGCTAATATGAGCTTTGATAATTTTTCCATCTTCAATACTTTCTAGGTTATCTAGTGAAATTGGTTTAAAAAAATAACTCAGAACTGTTTCACTGACTTGTGTAAGTAGAGTGAGCTGTTCTTGCTCTACTCCTTGCGAGATCAGTGACACAAAATGAGCTTGGAAATCAGGCAGTGGAGGATGTCTCCAGGCTCTGGGGAGGCATTGCGTCTGGGAGATCGAAGTCAAAATGCTGTGGGCAGAAGTATGAAGATATTTTGATTCCAGAAACTCCTCTCAGCTGCAAACTGTTTAGCTAGTTGCTTCTGAATATGACTCTTTTTGAGCCTCAATATTTTTTTTTGAAGGTCCCCTAACAGAAAACTTGATGATGCTTTACTAGAATGCTTTTGTACTGAAACTGTACCTTCTTTATTGCCTTGTGAAAAGATTTCTGGATTCTAACTTTGACTGGGAGGGGGAAATGTATTAGACTTTACCTAGGAGTTTTAATGTTTGTTTTTTTTTTAACAGTAGGCCTGTCTCTCAAGAGAAGTGATTTAATAACTGTTCATATTTAGTTACTGTTTGTGTGCATCTTTTCCATAACCTGTTCCAAACACAAAGCTTAGTTAAGAGTAAAAATAACTTTCAAACTGACAAAGCCTCATTCCTCAATGAAGCCGAACTTTAATTTCAGTCTGTGTTTAGGTAATGGAATCATAGATAGAAATAAGGATATGCTGTCTATGTCTAAATTCCTTCAATTTCTCAAGAGGACAAAACCCCAGCACCCAATTAAAATGAAAGATCAGTGTGTAGCTGGTTTTCCCTTCAAGTTTTTTTCATTATTGTTTATTTGTTTGCACTGATGTTAAACCTGTTAGCCAGATGACCTTTTGACATTTTAACTATTTATGAAAGTTCACTTCAGCCTCTTCTACCTCACATGCTGTCCAAGACAAGTAGGATGTGTTCTTTCCTTTCAATTACTCTTAACCTCTTGGGTGAAAGGAAGCGAAAAGACGTGGAAAACGTAGTATCATCATTTCTGTTTCTTCATACAGGCTTTCCTTAAAGGAAAGGACACTTTCCAGCTCTTGGAGTCTAACTTTGACATGTCTGTTTTTTGTGGAATTTCTTTTGACTGTCTTGAGTGTCTTTTTTGTTCCCCTTAAATCTTGGCGCGGTATGTAAGTTCTCCTGATAATGAAACTGAGCCATCTGTTATTTTGGAAGGAAGATACTCTTCATCAGACGTGGTAACTGCTGAGTGAGCATTCATGGTTATGCTTACATTGGAGATGTGATCCGTTTGTTGCTTTTGAGTAAAGAAAGATCGTTACTGATATCTGATGTGATATCTCTTGGTGAGGTCTGTGCACTCTTCTGTTGATCCAGTCAATGATTTATATTAAGAGAAGAACACCTAAGACTAAAATTTAAAGGAAGGTGGTTGAAGAGGCAAAGCCTACCTGAAATAGGGGATGCTCTACCACTGAAATCTTCTGGTCTGGAAAAAAAATTCTCTTGCGAGTTGTGCCTGTTTTGAGATTTTCAAGTTTGTGGATAGAAAGTAATGGGTGCCTACTGCTGAGATAGGAAGGCACAAGAGGCTTGAAGAAAGTTGAAAAGAAAGTGATGCAAGTGATGTTCCATCCTGCTCATCTGAAGTGTGCTACATATCCACTATGTTTTCTACCTAATATTGCACCAAAGTAGTTCTCTTTAGGGTTGAGAGTAAACTGGGTTGTTTTTACGGGCCAAGTAATCTACGGTTTACCGTGGATCTTTTGACATGCCTATAACAATGCAAACTTTGGAAGAATTCAAATCTTCTTCTCTTCTTTGGCTTTCTTGTGTTCTATTTAACAGTTCTATAGATGCAAAAATAGCGGTGTTTCCACAAAATCTGTCACTAGAAAATCTCATGCTGTAAGCATCAGATAGTGAATTTGTCTCATGCTGCATATAGAGAGCTGAAGAGTTTGAGTCTTTCAGCCGAGGCTCACTTTGCAGCTGTCTTCCCTGCTCTGCATTCTGAATGTGAGAGCTGTCCTAGCTCACCTGCTGTTTGTAATAATCATAGTAGGTTTTTCAGAGGCTTAGGCAATCTCTAATCATTCCTTATGAAGGTTTATTTCCCTGATGTGGAAAATTTGTAAGCTCTTTGTGCTTTTTTTCATGTGCTTGTACATCCATACTGTGTTTATCTTTATGTGAAGAAAGAAAACAGTCACCACAGTTTCAAAGTACCCATTTCTAAAGCTGTGTTGTCTAAATCGTTTGAATCCAATCTGATTAATCCTTTGTCGTCAGTGACACTAAAAAGTTTGGGTATTGTCAATAAGGGGGAGAAGCATGTTTTGCTACAGGTAAACTATTTGTTTTCCAGCATGGGTTGTTATAGTTTAATGTGCTGTTTTATAAAGTTGCCACAGTATGTATTCACTGACTCTGTATGGACACTCCATATTTAACTTTATGTGCGGTTGTCTTTCTGAATACAAGGACACTGGTATCCTTTTCACATGGTGATACTTTTGGCTGTTTATCAGTCATTCAAGGAGGAGAAGCAAATTTTTTTTGTAGCAGGACCATGACAGGCTGGAGAAATGGTCTGAAAGGAACCTCATGCAGTTCAGTAAGGAGAAATGAAAAGTCCTCCAGCTGAGGAGGAACAACCCCAGGCACCAGTTCTTGCTGGAGGCGACCCAGAAAGCAGACGGCCAGAAAAGGACCTGGCAGTTCTGGTGGACACCACTTTAACCATGAGCCAACAGTGTGCCTTCGCTAAAAAGAAGGCTGATGGTGTCCTGGGCTGCATTAGACAAAGTATTGCCGGAGGCTGAGAGAGGTGATCCTTCTGCTCTTAGCACAGGTGAGGCCCCACCTGCAGTGCTGCATCCAGTCCTGGGCTCCTCAGTACAAAAGAGGCATGGACAGACTGGAGAGAGCCCAACACAGGCCTGTGAAGATGATTTAAAGAACCGGAGCATCTCACATAAGAAGAAAAGCTGAAAGAGCTGAAACTGTTTAGCCTAGAGAAGGCAAGGCTCAGGATGGGTTATTATCAATATACATAAATACTTGAAGGGAGGGTGCAAGGAGGATGGAGCCAGGCTCTTTTTGGTGGTGCCCAGTGCCAGGGCAAGAGGCAATGGGCACAAACTGAAATGCAGGAGGTTTCCTCTGAACATCAGGAAGCACTTCTGTGCTGTGCAGGTGATGGAGCACTTGCACAGATTGCATAGAGAGGCTGTGGAGTCTCCATCCTTGAAGATCTTCAAAAGCCACCTGAACATGGTCCTGAGCAACCTGCTCTAGGTGGGCCTGCAAGAGCAGAGGGTTGGACCAGATGGCCTCCAGAGGTTTCATCCAACGTGAACTGCTCTGTGATTCTTTGTAATCGCTCATTTTTCACCTTGCCAGTATTGTCCTGACAGCTGTGCCTATGGGTAGGGAAAAAAAAAAGATATTAATCAGTTTCCTGCCTTCTTTTGATAGATTCATGGATTGAAGCACCTGTCCTCTCAGGCAAAATTCCTTAACCATGATCAGTTCATTAAATCAACAATCATATTGTTTCTTGGCAGCCTCAGCTAAAGAGATGAGAAAAACTTGCAGCTGTTACTCCAACTCAAGAAGGCATAAATGGAATACTCTACCATTTTTTGTCCAGCATGTATTTGGGGAATGATGATTTAAAGGATAGATGTTTATTGCCTCGGTGCTTTAGGCTGATAGACTTGAAAAGTCCTAAGTCAGTTATCCAGGGTATATTCTTAGCAAAACTTATATTTAACATGCTTTTGTTTTCTCTTTCTTAGCTTCACCTTCAGTCTTGGTTTATATTTTTGTCTTCTCATGCAGTGGGTAGGAATTTACTGAACTGGTTGCTCCTCTAATAAAAATTAAAAAAAAAAAAATCAGTTTTTTTCCTCTGCCTTTTTTTTTTTTAGAATTAGTTTATTCTTCCTTTTATGGATCATTTACAGTAGAACTTCATCTCCCATGTGCTGAAGTCCCGTCCCATGTTCTTAGCTTCCACAGTAGCATATGGCTGCCAGCACATTCTTCCACAGCGTGTTTGCGTGTTAAGGGAGAAGCTGAACTCTGATTCAGAATATGTGAGTAATGTGACTGGTTGACTTGCAGCTGGGTCTTGAGGCTGCGTTTGACTTTTCAGGATATTGTCCCCTAAATTCTGCTTCCTGTGCCAAGGCATTTTCAGCAATTTTTACCTCCCTAGGGGAGGTAAGGGAGAGCCAAAGACAAGAAGCATTTTGTATTCCCCTGCTTCACACCTTAACTTAGTGCATTTCTTGAGGTAGTTAGCTGTACGTGGGGAAAAAGGGAGCAATTTCCTTTATAGATTAGTATGAATTAAGACACTTCAGCTTCATTTTTTCTTGCTGAAAGTTCAGAGTTTGTATATACTTCTGTTTGTATATACTTCTCCATACTTGATAGGAGCAGGGGAAGAACACTGATAATATTTCAGTTTTTTTCAACTCTTTTTTCAGAGAGGAAACCAACTAGGTGAATTCAGAAAGAACAGACCAAACCATATGCAGGTTCCTCAGTGAATATATAAGCTACAGCATCATAAAGGAATATTCCTCCTTAGTGGACAGAGGAGCAGTCCAAATCAGACTAAACAGCAATGATAAAAACATACTAGTCCATTAGGAGAAATGACTTCCCTCCCCTGAAACTAGACAGAATGGTGTGAAATGTTTACAGCTGTCTCAAATAGCACATAGCAAATAGTTCCTACACCATGGTGTAGGTAAGGTAGGGGAATATAAACTTACCCTGAGAACTTGGAAATTCTAGTCTATGTAGAGGCTATTTCTTCAGATCAGTATGTTTGAATTAGCTGCTGTTAGAGATTGCTATGTCTTGTCACTGCTGCTTTTCCCCCGGTGTTTGTCAGGGAGCAAGGAACGCAACAGGACAGGAGCAGAAGAATTGTCAGGCTCCGAGGGACGTCTTTGGCTTCTTTCTTTCCTCTTTCTTTCCCTAGCTTCCTTTTTCCAAGCTGAGAAAATTCCCTATTGGGCAGAAGTTAACAGTGTGTTACTATGGAAAAGAGTTCTGATTATTTTTGTCTGATGGCTAGGGCTGATGGCTTCTTCTATGTGAAGAAATTCTTCTCTCTACTGAGCAAAGGTGGCCTTCTGTCCGTACAGGGCAGCCCAGTGTTTTCTTTAAGGCATGGTGGTGTCAGACAGACAGTACTTCAAAAATGAACAGTCCTCTGACACCTTAAGTGTACTAGTAGTACTCCCATGCCTCTACCAACAGTACTGATGTGAATAGGCAGCATTGGAAGTAGGTCTTGCAACCTGAAAAGAACTTTATATCTTTTAGGAGGGGAACGGGGAATTAAGAACAGATATGTGAGGTGGCAAAAATGGGGTTAAAATGTGTTCAGTATAGAAAATGGCTCTTGGAATAAGATGGTGAGAAATCCGTTCCCCATAATTGTAGTGACACAATGGGGAACTTTATGAAAAGTTGAGGCCTTTTCAGAATAACGAAGTGAATCTGCAGTCTGGAAATAGCACCAGCTGGAGCATAATCAGTCACTGAAATTTCAGAGTACCGCTCCTTCCATGGATAACGGGTCTGGTTTGGTTCTGGAAACTTTTTCCCTTTGAAAGCAGGTGCTGTCTGTCTTATCAGTTGACATTGCTACAGTTCTCCTAAGCACATACTTGGGGCAAAGGGATCCAAGTAATATTCCTTTCTTTCCAGGTTTCTTTATAAAGAACCCATTCAGAGATGAAAACAACCCAATTATCCTAGCAAAGGAAAGGGTTTGTGATTATCTTGTATATTCTCTGTAAATATTGAGTCCCTGATGAGATGCACAGTGATTTTCAGGAATAAGGTTCGTAACAGCAACTGGGACCCATAATTTGTTGTATATAGTTCCCTTTCTTTTGGTAAACAGAATGATAGTATGGGGAAAAATGGAATGCATGTTGTAAAAAAAAAAAAAAAATATATATATATATATATAGTTTAAAAGTGTGGCCACAGCAACTGCGATCTTCTTGCCTGTAAGTCTACTCTGGGGAGCTCAGGATCAATCAAATTTTCCTCTGCAAAGGCAAAATCCCAGAATGGCCGAGGCTGACAGGGACCTCTGGACCAACCCCCTGCTCAGTGTAGGGCCTCCCAGAGCCTCTTGCTTAGGACCACATCCAGAGGGCTCTTAAATATCCTCAGGGAGGGAAGCTCTACAGCCTCTTTGGGCAACCTTAGCTTAACTCAAACTTAAGTGTGAGTTCCTCAATTAGATATTTTATATATATATTTTTTTATATATATATATATATACACACACCCAGAAGCGCACCAATATAAACACAAAATACCAAACATTTATATGGTATTGTTTTCAAGAAAAGAGATGTTTTATAGGAAGGCGTAACCTAGCTGATTCTTTATGGAGTCTACCTCATTTCATCTTGTAAAGTCACAAAGAATATCTGGAACTGCATTCTTATTAATACACTAGCAGCCAGATGATTGCTGTATGCTGTGGCTGATACTTCCTATCCCTTAGAGCAGCTGAGTTTGTTTGTTTTAATAAGACCTGATATTGTGCTTCCAGTTCAGACAGGTAGTCTTCATAGGTAACGTTAATTCATTTAATATCTTGAAATATCCCCTCTCCAGCATAACTCAGATTTCAGTCATGTCATTGAGATTGTCAGTATTGCAAAGCATATGTTAGTTACATCATTTGTATTAAGAGCTACTTGATGAACATTAATTGAGCCAAGTCTCAATTGATTTAATCACCTGATGATAAATCCTTCCATGTCTTTGTCACAAGTATTCTCTGTTTGACTTGAACTGCAAAAGATCTATGCTGTCTTCCACAGAAATCTCCTAGGATTAGCATTTATATCCTCAAAATCCTTCTTAATTATTACCGAGTTCTAAATGTTCTGATTCTTTGTGTAAGTAAAATCCATAACAAATTGAAATACGTGCTTCTTGGCTTTCCGAGAAACATTTAAATCCTGGTACCGAATTAATTTGGGAATTTTACTCAGGCCTGTATTCAATTCAGCGAAATTATTCCTACAAGGGACAAAGTGTGCAGCAAGAAGTACTTTAGCCTTTAAAAGAAGAGCTTTCTTTTCCAAGCTGGTTATAAAAATCCACAGAAATGCAGAAGCAAGGTGTGGGATGCAGACCTAATAATTGTTCTTTGGAGAAAGGAAGCTTTTTATTATTTTTAACTTTGATTTCAAAATATTCAAATAATAATAGCCTAAATATGTGAGAAACCTGGGCAAAATTTGTTTGCTTTGGTACATACAGAAGTATGCCTTCATTCCAGATCAGGACAGCAATAGTGTGCTAAACAGACATTTATGAGGGAGAACAGAGTTTTTCTTTTTTTTTCTCAAGCAGCGTAGTTATTGATGAAAACAGCAGAATAGAGACAGGCTCACACAAACAAGGTTATGGAGAAAAAGTGAAGAAAACCATTAATATGTGTGAGAAGAGGAACTCAAACTTGATTCATTGTTCATGGAAGGTGTACCTGCAACAAATAAATTGATTAAGATTAAAGGAAAAATAACAGAGTCCTGCAAAATGTAGAGGTGGAGAGGTGAACAGAATTGGAAGAAATACAAATCATTTCACATATATTTTCCTCTCCTTTTAGAATTCATTGACTGAATACCTACTTGGAAAGCAGTATCACCAAAGAGGTTTCTAAGATTGTGAATATTATTGTCTCATTTTTAGTTGACTTTTTTTTTAGAAGTGGAAATGAGCCCATCAATGGTAATTGAGGTTTAAGAGAGCTTTGTGTTAATCTGTGTGGGCTCACAAAGTGAGGGGATACAAACAATGCCAAATGATTGAAAATGGACTACTTTTTTTTTTTCAAATAATATCTTAATTTTGTTTCTTACATTTACCACCTTCAAGACTGTTTTCTGTATTGGAATCCTTGTTGATAGTATAACTGTAGGTATGTTACGTTCTACAGAAGACTTACAGGCACTCTTGTTATTCCACAGCAATTTCATCAGCTGGGGATCCGTCTTTATTTCTTAAATTTTGAACCACATGTACAGCAGCATGTTCCCTTCCTCATTCAAACACTGTCCGGTCTGCAGCAGCTAGTAGTGCTGGTGTCTGAGAAAGTATCTTCCACCACTGCCTCTCCCGCTATATGTATGCTACAGATACTGCCTCACTTATTTTGCATTGGTAGGACCATGAACATGGTCTTCCCTCGTCTCTTCACAGCTCTGAGAATCCTTATGATCATAGTGCTGACAGCAGGCACTCTGGAGACGAATGATTTTCCTGTACTGATGAAGCAACTGGCTGCTCCTCCTCCTTTTCTTGTCCGTGAGCTGAGCTTTGGTGTTTGTGTTGAGTATTCAGAAGTGACAGAATTCATTTCAGAAGTGGGATGGGCTATGATTGTCAGAGCTCTCCTGCATCAAGACTACCTGAAGACTCCATTTTCTCTGATTGGCATCTCACTCCCATGATAAAAGTCTCTGTGCCCTGTGGTCTGTCAGTGACGTGTTTCATAGGGGCGCCCACAACCTTGTTTACATACTGTGTGCAGTTTACAAGTCACTCGCTTGTTCCTTGAGCAACTGCTGGTTTTTCAGGCCAGACTCTTTCCACAGTTGTAGATACGTGTAGAGGGATGCCAGTTCTTCAGACTTTGCACCCCAAGGCTTTTTTTTTGTGACTGCCTCTTGCTTTGTTTGGTGAGCACACAGTTGTGATTTTCAGCTCAGAATCTTAATATGCTGAGAAGCCGAAGTCCTAAATGGGAATTAAGAGTTTAAATGTTTAATGAATCCAATGCAACGTTTTTACAGAGCCTGTAAAATTACTCGTGAACAAATAATATCATTACCTTTATAAAAGCATTGTAAAATGCTGAGATTAGTGTATCACGTGCAGTCTTTTTTTTTTTGTTATTTCTCGTTTTAGTATTTTTATATTCAATTTTTCTTGAAATTGCCATTGAAGGTTTGTTGTTAGTATAAGAGATTGTTGTTAGTGTAAGACAGGCTTAATACTGTTCCTTCTTTTTGTATTTGATAACCACATGGTGTGAACATCAAGACGTTCTCGTTTAAATAATAGGTAAGTACAAAGTGATTAGGTTACTTCCTTTCAAGAAATAAATGATAAGCTGGTTTCAGATGTTTTGAGGGAAGTCATGAATTATTTGTTAAAAGAGACTTACTCTCCATGTGACTAGAACATATAAATCATTGAACATTTTAAAAGCATTTTGTATTACAAATTCAACTGGAAATATGTTGCTATTGGGGAATAACTACAGGGTTTTCTGGAAGCTGATCACGGGAGGGGTGTTTGGTATTTTAGCAAAGGGGGAACCTAAGCACAAATGCAATACTGCCTCCTGCTGGTAGGAGTATTTTGTTGCCTATGCTACCTCTGATTTTGGGATGGTTGTAAACTTGGTTCTTATAGATATTTACGTACCATTCTTTTCTTCCCCTTTTCATCTCTTTTCTCTTCCTTTCTTCTGCCTTATTTTTTTTCAAAAAATCACAGAATGGTTGAGGTTGGGAGGGACCTCTGGAGGTCATCTGGGCCAACTCTCCCTGCTCAAGCAGGGACACCTAGAACAAGCTGCCCATGCAGTTTTTGAATATCTCCATGGTGGGAGCTTCAAGATAATCAACAAACACACATGGGATTTGCACTTACTTCTGTGCTTTCTTCTGTCCTGGAGTTACTTACATCTCCATGAGCAATTTTTACATTGTCCTATGGGATTGAGAACTAATGAAATATCCATGTGGTGATACTCACAGGAGTAGATGGATTCCCTAAAAGTGTTTATTTTTCTTAAGTAGTAGCAAAAACAATTTCCAGTTGTTACTTTTTTTTTTTTTGAGTGTCTTTTGCTCAAAGCACTAGGGAGAGAAGATATGACAGATTGATGCCTGTTTTTGTTAGTCAGACCAAGGCAAGTGTGCTTTTCTTGTTTGCTTGCTTTCCAGGTTTGATTTGCAGGGCATCTGGGAACCGTGTTAATATCTAAAATGCTAGGTTGGCCTTAGAAGCCCTGCTTCTTCTACTTCCTGGAAATATCAGTTGATTTCCCTGCAGTTAGCTCTTTCATCGTGATTCAGTTGGTACCAGTCCTGCTCAGTTTTTGTGTCTGAATGTTAAAGTCATGAAACTAACTAAAAACCTTCAGACTAGATATAAAAAAAAAAATCTGTACTGCGAGGGTGGTCAAACACTGGAACAGGCTTCCTAGAGAGGTGGTTGATGTCCCATGCCTGTCAGTGTTCAAGACATTTGACAATGCCCTCGATAATACGCTTTAACTTCTGGTTAGTCCTGAAGTGGACAGGGAGTTGGACTAGAAGATCTTTTGAAGGTCCCTTCCAGCTGAACTACTCTATTCTATAAAATAAAAATAAATCACGCTCCCGCCCAGTGAGGGTAGTGCTACTGAGATTAAAACTCAATACCAGAGTATGTTTTCAGTGACTGAAGTAACGGTCAGAATTCAATATGAAAATGTATATTTAATGGAATCTGTATGAACTTTTAAAAATAGTCTTAAATTGCTGTTGTTGTTTTAACTTGCATGGAATATAGTGTTTATGACATTTATTTGCCATTACGCCAAGCCATCTATATTTTTTCTTATTCACTTGAGAATACAGACACCGAGGTGTATTGTATTCCTTTGGGTCCTTATGGAAAATATGATCATTATATACATGTTTTTTAAGAATGAGTGGGCAAGCAGTGTGTGACTGTGGCACAGTAAGTGGGGCACAGCCTGGCATTGGGCGCATGGGGGTCTAACCTTGCTTCATGGCACTGAGATGTTGTGTTGATCTTCCACTGTCTTTTGACTGTTTTGACCATAGTCTTTTGCCATAGGCAGTATGTGGCACATGAGAGTCTATTGTCATCTGTCCTTATGCCCTGAGGCACTGACTTAAATGTATCTACCGTGAAATAGGATGATGGAGCTTGTATACTGTTATATGAAAATAATTTCTTAATAGTGCATATATAAAATATACCACCTGTAATGTAGTTTGTGTATTTTTGAAGTAGGTAGCATAACATAGGCAATGACTCGAGAGATTTATGATTTTGAGTATTTTTCTTCATTAAATAATAAAAAGCTCAAATGTAATGTTCTGTTCAACTTTGGCTCTGTTAGAATTCCTTACCTGGCCTGGGGAAAAAGAGTATGGATAGAGGAGAAAATCATATTTGATGCAGTTACAGTAACAGATCTTTACTGTTTTCTAGAAGCAATCTGAGTTCTTGATAATGAAAGTAGTGAGAAGTGTTTTAGGAGGCAGAAATTTACATACGTTTCCTTCCCTGGGAATTAATGATAGTACAGATGCTCACTAAATTGTCTGTGTGATGTCCGCTTAAATTGTCCATGTGAAAACTTTAAACCATCAGGAAATTTTAAACTCAGAAATGCTATTCATACTACTCTCTGCATAAAATATCTGGTCCACAAATATGTTACCTTCTAAAAGTCTTGACTCTACTTTAAAAACATCACCTTCCAGCAGCTAAACTCTAGTCATGGGAAGTTCTCAGAATCAAGAATATCATGTGTATGATGTGATCTTTGCATAGAAGCAAAAGGAGGAAGGAAGGAAGACATTTTTTATAAACAAGTATTACATAGATGTAACATGTACATTTGTATTTCAGGTAAACAAGGTGCCTTTGCTGAAACTCTTCTGGATCAGGAATGTATAAATCCTGTGAATTTCTCAAGCCAGTTAGAAGACTCTGGATGTGATGTGTCTAATGACTACGCATTCGATTCTTTAGGCATCACTTCTGATTTTCACCAATCTGAGCATAATATTGACGCATCTAAAAGTTGGTTGGAAATAGTTCCCCCATTGAATCTTTGCTGTGCTTGCAAGGATGAATCGCTGACTGCTCCAGTACAGTTTTTTCAACATCTGCTTGAAATAAGAAAACTGTCAGAAGGAGGAATTCTGCAAGCAGACTTTACAGAGCTTGAGAATGATTCTTTTACCATATGCAATTCAGTGTCTCAGTTGCTTGATGGACTGACTGCTTTTTACAACAGTCCTAAATTTCCTGTTTCAAATGTTCTTACTGAGGCAGTTTGTGTTTTGATCAGATTAATAACTGATACTAAATTATCTAATCATGTTCTGAAGAAATGTTTCAAGAAGCTGGAAGAATTTAAGAAAAATCTAATTCAGATTATTTTAAGAAACAGCAGTGTCAATAGGGTAAGTTTAAAACATCTTCCATCTTTTCTGTACCACTTCAGTATAATGTAATACTATTCTGTTTTTATGCTTTTTAAAATATTGTCTTATTAGGTTCCAAAAGGTACTTCTTACAGATTATTCTTGTAGTTGTTCTTTTTTTTTGCGATATGGCCGATGAATGCTGCAATGCATTTGAATAAATCCTTGCTCGTGCATGCAATTTCTTCTAGTCTACTCCTGAGTACAGTACTTTTTAAAAACTGTTAGAAAGTCAGATTAAGACAAATTTAGAGAAGATATGAGAGAAAAACGTGCTGTCTTTCTTGCTACATGAGGATGTAACGTAGTTATTCACAAAGTAATGACTATAATTTTTTAGATTTTTAGTACGCCTAGATTACATATGTTGGTTTGCTTCAGATCATCTCTGTTACTCACTAGACACTTACAGATTTGTGTTTTTAAAAATAAATCAGAAAATGAGTACAGAAGAGAGGAATGGCATGTCCCTGGCACACCCAGCAAGTAGGACTGAGTTGCGTTTTGTCTGTATTCATCACTTTGCTTTGTTCGTAGAATCACAGAATGGTTTGGGTTGGAAGAGACCTTAAAGATCATCTAATTCCACCCCCCCACCATGGGCAGGGACACCTCCCACTAGACCAGGTTACTTAGTGGTTGTTCCATGCATCATCTTGTTGGTATCCACATCCAGTCGAAATCTCTCTAATCTCTCTTCACAGGACTTCCCATAAGTAATTAATTTCATTGTCTGTTTTAGGATTTGGGGGTTTCAGTCTGTCTTTTAGAGTAACTTGAAACAGACATGGTAGCGGAATTTTTAGTTTGAGGCTCTGATATCTCAATGCAGTGTCTGCATATATGTAGCTAAACTCACATGACAGGAAGTGAGGATTGTATCTGTATAATCCATGGAGCCGATGGAATGCTGTTAGGTGCCTGTTTTAGGATGAGCTCTCAAGTTGTTTTGAGCAAAATGTGAACTTAGACATCTGCTACACCTGTAGACACAAGTATGTATTTGTCTTAATTTAAAATAAATCCCACTCACTATGTTAAGTATTTACATCAGAATGTAAATGTAAAAAAAAAAACAACAACAACAAAAAAAACCCTACAACAACAAAAAACACATAAATTTAAGGGGCAGGAGAGGGCAAGGATGTCCCTAGATTTTGTTAGAGGTAGGGAAACTAAAGCGTTCAGAAGGAAACTGTTAATACAGAAGCTTTTCCAGCACTAGAGCCTTGTGTCTCCAATAGGAGGGTGCTTTATATTTCAGTATTGCCATAGTGTGGTACTTATTTTTTCCTTAGAACTGTTCCTGGATGTGAGCATACATGGTGTTTGTGTGATATGAAGAAAAGAGTCATGCAGGTGTGACTGCTGTTATTTTTTGTGTGATCACAGGATAGAGAACAAAGAAAAGTTGAGTAGATATTCAATGAGGACTTCTTCACAGCTAGTGATATCTACTGTTTCCACCTGTTCCCTTCCTGTACTCACATAGGAATTTTATAAATAATATAAAATAATGCTAATTGTAGGAGCTGAGAGGGTTTCCAGAGAGGGATTACTGGTTGATTGGAGTAATCTAGGGGGAGGATGGAAGGAAAAGAGAAGTTTAAGTGAGAGATGTTGCAGCTTAAATGGGAGAAAATATCCTCAAAGATAAGGGATGTTTCAAGTTTGCAGAGGGCTTTTAGAAATCATTCAGGAAGCGTAGAGTATGTCCACATAATTTGCAAGTGCCGTCCTTTCTCAGAATGACTTCACTGAAACAGATGGCTTTTTATGAGATGCTTTGTATCTTGCTTCTACCACAGCAGTGACTGAGCAGTCATTCGTAGCAGCAGCTAATGCTTCAATCAAACAGCTTTCAGAGAGTTTAAAAATTGCAAAAACCAACTATTAAGGGTTAATCCTAGTAGTTTCCAGATTTCTAGGGAAAAGGGAAAATGTGTGTGGTAAATGCAATGTTTATAAAGATTTATTGAAAAAAAATAACTATTTTTTTCCACAAACTTGGTTTTCTTAAACTGAGGTGAAAATGAAGATAAATATGTAGAATTCCAAATTAGTGGAAACTGCAACTAATTTTTCATGTGCTATGTAGCAGATATCTCCCACAGACACTTTATGCTTCAGTTCTAATCATCACTGTTTACTGAAGTGGTGATTGAAATACCAAGATTATAGGTTTAAAATAAAATTGCCATTAATTATAAGGCTGTCATCTGAAAAGAGTGGCAAACTATGAATTTTGGTTCTAGGAGGATGCTTAAATTCCTGCAGTATAAAAACATTAGGAACTTTGTTGAATCTAACCTTACTAACTGTCAAAAAGCATTTGTATAGCCAGCTACCAGTGCAACTATAGCATTTGACACTACTTTCCTTTTGCCATCCTCACCTATAAAACTGTCAGGCTCTGTCAAGGAGGACAAAGGGCTGTGAGAAACACCTTCAAAAAGTGAACAAAGAACAAAATGGCTGTGGGTTACACTGAATGCCTCATCTTCAAAAGCAATCCCAGCATTTTGCAGAGCAAATTAAATAACTTTAAAAACCTTTGAGAATTGGAGAAGAGATAATTATCTCTACATTAGATGTAAAGAAAGAAAAACAGCAGTAGAATTACTTTCTGTAACTGCTGAGTCCCATTGTTTGAGATGTTTCTAATTATAAAGCACTGGAGAAACTGTAGGAACCAGAAAGACATTTACTCAGAGCTTCTCTGTCTGGATTCAGTTGCCTAAAACTGTGCACTTTGGATAGAATTTTTGACCTGAAACTCCAAACGGACATGAGTAGCTATATATATATATATATATGTATCTTTTAGGATAGAGAGGTAGAATAAAAATAAATATTAATTAAAATATAAAACCATTTAAAATCAAAGAACTACAAATAAAAACCACCTTCTGAATTTTCCTTATTTATTTTTCTCTTCTCCCACTGTATTTGAAGAGCAGCTCAAAAGTCTGCACACAACCAGCAAAAAATCTTTTGGAAGGATCCTTCTGGAAGTATCTAGAAGGGGTCTTAAGTCCCTGCTGCTAAGGGTAAAGCATGAATGCACTGAGGATAAATCCATCTGCTAGAAGACCTGTCTGCACCTTCTGCTGGAGTGATCTTGAAGCCCTGTTTGTCTGACACAGAAACGCTTGTGAGGATCGCGTGTGTAATTCTGGTACAGATGGGCTCTCATGTTGCAAAATCTGTGGTAGTCACTGCTATCTTTGGAGCAAGCACTTTGCTTGTCACCAGTTTTTGAATCCTCAGCACTGAGACTCTTGGAGCTTCATATGGGTCTGTTGCTGTTGGTGTATTACTCTCGATGTGCAAATTGTTCATTCAGGTTAAGAGTCATTACGTTGTCAGCAGAACCACTACCCTGTTTGTACAGGTTCTTTTAAATCCTGCTTTGAAGCAAAGATAGAACTGTCTGTTACACAAAACCTCTGTGTGACTGGATTCAGTTTCTGGAGCTACCCACTCTGCTTTTCAAATGGGCTGTTCTCTAGCACCTGGCAAAGCAACTATCAGTGGTATAAATGCACACTAGTTTACCTGCATCTTGACAGAAATTCAGTTCAGTGGTTGTGTACTTCTGGGTGCAGCTGATAGTGTCATTTGGAGCGTAGCTAATGCATGGAATGGTTTGGGTTGGAAGGGACCTTAAAGGTCATCCAGTTCCAACCCCCCTGCCATGGGCAGGGATGCTACCCGCTAGATCAGTTTGCCCAGGGCCTCATCCACCCTGGTCTTGAACCGCTCAAGGGATGGGGCATCCACAACTCTGGGCAATTTTGTACGAGAAGACTCTGGCCTTCACCATGGGTTCATCACGGAGACCTGTGTCTGTCTGTTGGACCTCTTGTTTTAAGGAGTGAATCAAAACACTGAAATAGAAGACAATGCTACAGTGCTTTAAGGATTCTATACTAAAGCTGAGCCGTGTAGGGTTCTCAGGCGATACTGCTTTCTGGTGTCTGGTTTCTGTTCAACAAATACCTCATCCACCTGCCCCCCACCCGTTCTTCTAATTATGTTCAAACATGTCTTGTCCAGAAGGAAAAGAGCCTGTTTCAGTGAACCACAATTGCTTTCTTCTTGTTTGCTGTATTTAACACATTAATACTGACTTCAGAAGATGATGTCAAGACTCACAAATTGTCTGCACCATTTAACAAAACAAAAGACATTATGTTCTATTTCCTTCCTTTTTTTCTTCTTCTTTTTCTTTTTTTTTTTCCCGTTGCACCTAGAAAGTTGGCTACCCTACCTCTAGGGTAGTTGTTTTGAGTTGTTTTAAAGTTTTTTGTGTTAAGAATATCTGAATGGATGCTGAGACAGGAACAATTTCTAGAAAGTTTACCCTGTTTGGAACTTTACTGCCCATTTTAATTTTCTCTGTTCCATCTCAAAGTCTTCATGAACAATTTAGCTAAAAACTCAAATATTACTAATGGCACATTTAGTAGAAAAGTAAATGCAAGAATTCCTGTTAGTAGCTTAGTGTTTTTTATGAGAAGGGAGTCACAAACCTTGATGAAAATGTCAAGTTGAAGTATAATACGGTGAAAAGCAGAAAAAGGGAGATGTATGAATCTTACTGGCAATTATGTTATGAAATATATGGAATGTGTTTGTGCATTTGAAAAAGTACAAATTAACCGGAACCAGGGTTTCAAATCTTTTCTTATCTAGGATACAACTTGTATGATTCATTAATAACTGAAATTGCTCAGAAGAGAGTAATCTTAGACTTACTCTGATGGTTTTAATGCGTGCAGCAGTGTTCCAACTAGCTGTGGGTGACAGCAAGTCCCCCCCAGACACGTACGGTTTGCAGCGTGTTTTGTCAGCAACTGCTGGGACAATACTTGAGTCATCAGTTTACAAGAGCCTTGCCTGCTCAGGGACAAATAATATTTAAAAATAGTTACTCTGGTCACCAGTGGCTCTCAAGTGAAAAAAAAATAGTGAGCTTCAATTTTCTGAAATTAATTGAGTTCAAAGGGGAATTAATGGCTCTTGAGACACGGTGCGTTTTGGTTGGCCAAAGAATTTTGCTTACGTAGTGGAATAGCAGTTCATTCGTATGAATATTAAAATGTGTTGCCAGGATTTTATGGTCTAGTAAGAGTCAATGTTTGAATCCCTTGATTGTTGGATTAAATTTTCTCAGCAATCTGTTGTCCTGTGTGGAGAGCTATTTAAGTCAAATGGTAATCAGAATCCATTGTCTTGTAAATCACTGCAGTCTAAAGCAATCACCAAATTGACTGACTCTCATTTACTTCAGTGAAGTGGATCATAGAAATAACTAGTCAGGAATGAAGAAAATAAAATTTTGTCTGCCTCTGAGACTTTTGTCCACCTTCCCTCCTCAGCCATCCTCAGCTGATATACATCATGAACTAAAGCTACAATTACTGAAGACTTACAGGATGAAGTTAGCTGGATTTTTATTTCTACCGTTAGGGCAAAAAAAATTTTTGGTGGTTTCCAGCCCATCTGTAATGATGTAAATTTGCATTGGGTTTTTGATAGTAGTCTTCAACCATTGCTTAAAATGTGTGTATGTAGTTTAATAACAAGGACCTTAGAGTTTCTCTGTTCTTTTGCCTGTTTATTAATGAACTTAGTAAAGTAGCTTCCATAAAGTTCTCTTTGCTTAAATTTGTCAAGCTTCTGTAGGAAATAGTTTTGGGTGCCCAAATAGGGGTGTGTGTGTTTACGGTGATAGGTTAGAAATGAAAAATGAGCTCTGTAGAGTCTGTTCGCTACAGCCAGTTGCAAAGACACTCCTTGCATAACTTTTCAGTGCTCAACTTCTGCAGTGAAATCTACAGCCCTAAACAAGCTATCTGTTCTCTCTATTCAGTGCATGCTGGATACTTGGCACTTTTAAATGGTATTCCAAGTTGCTTGCGTATTGTGGGGAAGGAGAAGGAAGGAAAGTGATGGATCGAGAAGTAAACATCTGAAATCCATTTTCATTTCCAGGGACTGCTTGTGAATCATAGTCACTTAAATGAGATTTCGATTTGCATCACTAAAATTCTTTAAGGATGACCAGCACACTCTTTAGCTTTAAAAGCCTAAAAACTTAAAAATACGTAAGTAATTTATCCAGTGACTTTTTCTAAGTGAATCCATAACTCTTCTGCTCTGGCTGAGCCCACACTTGTTGCTCAGTGTATTCTGCGTCCCTTAACATGGGCTAGACGCTCAGCATCCTCAGGGAGATAGCGGTTCTGCCTGCTTCTGCCTGCTTGCAGGCTTCTGACCAGCACTAGTTCAGAAGGGATAATCAAGAGAAGTACTAATTTGAATCTCACGGGCAGGACTGTGAGACTTTGCATTAGAGCTACTTCTAAATAATCAGTAGAATATTTACCCTAGGTCTTAAAGAAATTGGGGAGCAGCAGCAGCAAACAATCTCGGAGCAGGAGCTCCCGTGAATGTTGTTTGACTGGGGCTGATGCTGTGTTCCTGTTGACAGTGTTTACTAGTCCCAGACTCTTGGATGATTTAGATATCTAGGTGATCGCTTCTTGAACCCCAAGGAGGTGCAGACATTCAAATATTGACCTCCGCCAATGTAGCTTTGCTTAAAGTAAATTTACCGGGGAAAACTCAGGTGCCAGCAGGATCCCAAGTGTCTTAAGTAGTTAGCTGGATTTCTTTGTAGATCAGTTGCTTGTATTCAGTCTTCAGATGAACTGGTGACTTGTGTGTTTGTGTGCCCTGACAGAAGATGTATTTTCTGTAAAGGTGATTGGGCTGAGGTTCTGTAAGCAAGATGCTTGGTTTTAGTATGTGGAAATGTATAATACCATGTTGAAGTAGAAGCAGAATTAAATTTAACTCTGATTTACAGCCCACAATTCTTTTAAGGCTATTCAGTTCACACTTTAGTTTTGTTTTCCTTAAAAAACAAAACAAGAATAAAAGCACACATCCACAACAGGGTCTCATATTTATTTTATCTGATCACTGAGGTACATTTATTTTGTATGTATTATCTAACTCAAGAATATAAGGCATTCAAAATGGGAAAGACAAGATAAATCTTTATCCCATTAAACTGAAGGGGAAAAAATTGTAATTATAAGTTTTAGAATAAAAGACTTGGAGATGGTGTTATTGTGAATGTAGGATTTCTAATATAGCATGCTCTATAATCGAGAGTGAAAGTTAAAAGGAAGTTATCTGGTAGCAGTTTATCTCAATAGCATACAAAGCTGTAGAGCAAAGTTAAAAGAATAATTAAAGATTTAGAGATAAAAGATATAAAATGCATTGCAAGTTTACCAGAGTTGAATTGTGGCAGAACAACCTAAGAGCATTCTTTGTAAAATAAACTGTGTTTGTAGATGGTAATTTTGTAGTTTATATCTATCTGTTCTGTTCAATAGAGGATTTGTTATGTAGCTCATGCTAGAAACTAGTAATGAAACTGAAAAAGGTGTTCTTTAATGCGTTAATCTTTTGGAACTGGATGAGAAGCAGCAGCAAGTTGTGCTATATACTGCTTATCCTTGGCAGGAGCAGGAAGAGACAGGTTTACATATGTCAGTCAGTCAGAGGACTTACTAATATTGGTGGCTAGTCCCGGCTCTGCAGGTCTGGTGTGAGTCTGTACTTACTTCAGCAGTAACAGCCATCCCCTGTGCAGGGAAGGAAAAGAAAAAACCCTAGTAAGTAGTCTGGAAAATTTGCTTTTGTCAGAATGGTGTGAACAAGCAGTAAGGGGGAGTAATAGGAAGGTAGCTGCAGGTGTGTCCTTCGCAGCAGTTGCTGGGCTCTCTCTGTTCCCTCTCTCCTTGCTGATGTGGCGGCAGCAGCCGGATTGACTTAGTTTAGCCTGTGGACAGAAGCAAGCAGATGCACTAATTACTGCCTTTTTCCTTAGGGAACTGGCATTGGGATGACTAAAGCATTTATGGATCCAGAGGGATCATGCTGATCAGTGCATCAGAGTGACTTTTAGGCAGCCATGAAGAAATAAGCCTAAGAAAGATATGTTCAATCCATGGGTGGAAAAAATTGCACCTTCTTGCTTTCAGTCTGGCATATAAGTCTCATGGACAGCAAAGAAAAGTGGGAAGGGTTCGTGTAGCGCTCTTCCTTGGAAGTCTTCACTCCCCACGCAGCAAACCCATCAAACCTGTACTGGAGCTAGTAGGTTGTGCGTTTCTTTCAGTGAGTACCAAGTTATATACTGCAGGCATTTGTGGCTTTTCCAGCATCATTCACCAAAGTGTTCTGGTTCTCAGGACACCTCGTGGGCTAACTGCAGTTTATTTCTTTCTCAGTCTCCATCCTCTGCACTGCAAGTGGGTGCTGTATTGCAATCATTCTTTCCCAGATAATGAAATGTCCTGGTTTTCTTTTCACTATTTTATCCCTTTTCCAAGCCTCTTTTTTTAAAAAAAAATATAATAAAATAAAGAATCTTTTTCACATTTCATTTGATTTTGTAAACATTTGTGGTGCAGTCAGACATGGTGCAAATATTCCCAGCTCTGTCCATCAGAATGTTTTTTCAGCCAAAGATCTTCAGAACAGTACTGAAATACTGCAGGATAAAAAGAAATGTGCTGCAAGGAGGGTACCTGATGGTCCTAGTAGAGAAAATAAGGTTTAGAAGAGCAGAAAGAAGCACGAACAAGATTGTGAAGGGGTAAGGGTAGAGCAAGGGCGTGAGATGAGGTTTACAGAACCAAGAATTAGAGTAACATGTAACAAATTCCTAAGACTTGAAGACAGGGTAAACATTGCAGCATAAGCAGGAGGAGAGAGATAAATGACAACCATCAAATTAACGAATGAAGCAACATGACAGTAAGATAAGGGATATTAATGCTCTCTGTGTGTGTATATATATATATATATACACACACATATATATATATATGAACACTTTCGATTGACGTTGGTGACTTAGTGGAAGTTGGATGGACTAAATGGGCAAAGTTCAAGGGTGATGTGAATTCACAGGCAGAAATACCGTCTTATTTTTAATACCTCATAGTTTGAGGGTACCTGTTTAATTATTTGCCTTTGTCCTCTGTTGCCAAATATACCAGTTGCTAGGGGATAAGAGCTGTTAATTGGCATGGAAATTTTAAACTGGTGAAAAAGAAAATAAGGTTCAGTTCTCATAGTCACAGGGTGTACTGAATCATGCAACTCATGAAGGAATTACTTTGCTTGTATAAGAATTAGTAATTTTAAAACTTACACGTTTTGGATAACCGTTATTAAAGAAAAGTCTAACATTCTGGTAAATGAAATCTAAACAAATAATTCATACGTAAAGATTTGTATCCTGGTTTCCTGCAGAAACAAGGCTTTTAAGAGTGTGCTGTTTGTCTTGCTGGTCAGCCTTTCCATACTAATAGCTTTTGAAAATGATAGCCAGTTTGAAATTATGTGGAAGGAGAAGTGGAAGGTCAAAAATACCTTCCAGTAGGTTTTAAAATTGATGGCTGCTTGGAGGAGAGACCATATTAGTATGCTTGAGGCAAGCAGAACGCTGACATTATATATTCATTTTGGTGACAGGCAGATGGACAGTTCACACGTCCTTCCCAGCCACAGGCACGGCTTTGCTGTCTCTTGTTCTGCATCGTCAGGAACATGGGAAGAGAACAGAAACTGGGGTGTGGGATGAGGGTTAGGGGCAAATGATGAAGCTCCCAAACACTGTACCAGGCACCATTCTTTTCTTGCATCTATAATGGTTGTTTTTTTTTTTTTACAATTTAATTTTCTGACTGCTTTCAACTAGGAATCCCTGAACAACATAAGTTTTATTTCATCTGTACCATTAAGCAAGCTCAAGGGATTAAAAGATTTCTGTTCCTTTTCTAACATTTGGTTGATAGACTTGAGAGCTGAGGATATGCTTTATTTTTAATGAAACTGCATAGTGTTTGAACTATTATCGGTTTGAATGTTTCCAGAACTTAATTAGAAATATATGAGTGTCACTCTGAAAGATAGGCTTGTTTTCCTTCTCCACGTACAGATTTATTGCTTATATGTTATAAAGTCTGTGTGCATTGTGCATTTAATACATACAGCCTGTGAGGGTTATTTCAACCCTAATTCTTTGTCATCTTATTTTCATAAAATACACTAAGAGATGCACCATAATGCAACATTAAATCCATACTCTTTAATAAATTACTTAGCAGGTGGTATTTTTCAGTCATTGATACCCATATTTTAATTTCCCTAAGTCCATCATTTCAAAACCTCTGTGTCCATCACTTAGTGGAGGCTCATGCTTTAAACTTGAAGATTCCCTGTGATCTATTCCTACAAAATTCCTACTAGAAAATAATAATGCTTGACAAAGTAGAAAGAATACAGATCTTTCTTTTTGAAAGATCATTTAGGCAAATTTCAGTTGCCAGTGTTAATAACTACAAAAATAATAAATATTTGTTTCACCATCTGTTTAAAAATCTTGAAACCAAATAGTAGAAAAAGAGACTAAAAAAGAACAATCATAATTATATATCTATTTTGAGTGTGTTCTTTGGGAAGGGTAGCACTGAAAAACTACTTTATTGCACCTAAAGCAGATTGTATTCCTGCCTAATTTCTGTCTCTGAATTATGGCTGAATTAGTGAGTTTTGCCTGTTTGAGAAACATGTAATACTGACTGATATCTAATGAAATCTCATTAGTTTGTAAAGTTGTTAAGTACATTATATACAACTGTTAGTTGTTTCATCCTAACCGAAGACTTGTTCATGCTCCTTATATAGTAGAACTCAATGTAGGGTAGAACTATCTGTGATAAGAAATAGGCAAAATTTCCTTCGTATGCACAGATAAATTAGTAATAGTTGTTTAAAACCAGCTCACGATAGAGTGAATTAAGCTTTATTTAATGTAATCTGCTCAAAAGGCATCTGCAGAATCATCATGTACTAATGTCTCTGCCTCGCTACCAGAAAAAAAAAAAAATTTCTTTGAATGCTCATGACTGTTACTTGCTGTCTCAAGTTACTAAGGGCAGAGCAGTGTCTTCAGAGCACATTCCATCTTTTTCATTCTTTTACTTGGCACCATTTTGTGGTTGGTTTTTCTGTTTGCTTGTTTTTTTCTTTTAGTGATAGCTTTTATTGTTGATAGAACACTTGAGAGTTCCAGAATATAATAGGTAACTTATACTTACCCAAACAATAATGAACTAATATGCTAAAATGCATAGGAGTAGATTTCCATAGGCTGAAGTATCTAACTGTAAATTTAATTAGAGTTAAAACTGATGCTTATTATACTTCTGCTTAAGTTAAGAATATGAAGGTATGTATGGATTTTTTTTGTGTTAGCCTTTTGTACTCAAGCTATTGCATTGCAACTGCAGGACAGAAAGGATTGTGGAAGGCTGCTTTATATCCTGCAAGCTGCCCACTGTAGTGGATCCCAGGAATATCCAGACCAATTGTCTCTTCTTTAGTGGAATGGCAGAAGAGGCTAGGAAAGAGGTGGTAGAGGAGCAGCAAAGAGGCACTCTGTATGGGACACATACACATGATTTTGTGTTCATTTTTGTTGTATGCTAAAGTCAAACATTTCTGGAGCTTATTATTTTGGACAGGAGACAACTGCGAGGTGAAGGGGAGGACAGTAATGCTAGGATACAAATAGGCTGCCAACTAGAGCATTTGAATGAGTATTGATTCTCTTTGCTTAGTGCAGATACTTTAATCTGAGTTCAGTGCTGTGGCTCGAGACAGCATAAGTTTGAACAGAAATCTCTCACACCTGTCCAAGTGCTGTACCTCAGCAAAGAGGAATTCAAGGGTCTCTTACTCTTCCTGACTTTGGAAAGAAACACTGTTCTGGATTTTTGTCTAGTTCTCATGCTTGACAAAGGCAAGTTAGTGAGTATACTCAATGTTATGTCCTAAAATATGTATCCATCTTAATTTATAATGTGAAATAAGTAAAAATTAATAGCAACCAAAATGAGAAATGTGCTATTCTTTTAGGATTGTTTAAACCTCTCAGTAATGACTTCAAGCAGTCTTACCCATTCAGCATACATATGCTGTCAAGAAGGCAGAACTATCCAGCTGTTGCAAACTTTGTTTCTTCTATACAATTTTAATAGATAGTATGGAAGATCTTTCAAAACTGTAAACATCTAGAATATTTTTAGCAAGAAGTATCATTGTTTTGTTTGGAGGGGTGTACATTTCCAGTATATGAAGGTCTGATTTTAATTCATTCACCTCATTGCACATGTAGGTGTGTGTGTTATGCTATCCTTTCACAAGATTTTAATTGTTTAGAACCCTATTTTTGTCTTACCTTCATTCACATTTCATCTTTGTAGAATCTTTGGTGTAATCAACTGTGAATCATTTTAATCTCATAGATTTTCAAAGCTACACATACATAATTTCTGAATTTTCTTTAATATCAGGAGTTTATTGTGTACGTATGTCAGCATGCAGATTCAATGCTGATAATCAGACTTCTCTGTCTTTTATAGTTTTCTCGTATATGTTTTGGGATTACATGCTAAGTGAGGTGATTAATGGCAAAGATTCATTAAGGTTTGATCGTTATGATTGTGAATAGGAGATTGATCAGCCTGGCTATCATCTGACCATTGTGAGACAAAGTCATCAGTTGTAATAGGCTGGTAAATAGGCATTGCATCAACTAGCACTTTGACCATCTTGACAGTAACTGTAAATGTGAAGCTACCAAACTAATTACATTTCTACAGCAAAAGAAGGAAACAGGTGAGAGGAGGAAGAACCTGCATTTGTCAAGCAGTGTGTGTCCACGTGATCTGTAGTCATGGAGAAATTAAAAGAGAGTGATTATGTATTACTGTTTTCCTTGGGTATGTATACTTTTGTAGAATTGAAGGCTAAATATCTTACAAGATTTATTTCTGAGATCTCTACCTGTTCAAATAGTACATGCACTTGAAAAGCTGAAATGTAAACTACAAGGTCCTTGAGGTTGCAGCTCTATGGAGAAGGGATCTTGAACAATGAGATAATTAGGGATAATGTACTGAATGTAATGAAACCAGTACAAGTTTCATAGTGGAATGAATATAGTCTCAGCTCCCAAAGCTGGTGGGATACAAAAAAAAGATCTGCAGTATAAGTATTCTTGAAGATATTGAGCCAGTGTTGTGGGTGTTTCTCTGCTTCCGTAAGCTTAAAGAAATCAAGTGTATTTTTTAGGACTCAAATAGCCACCTAGGTGTCCAGCAACGTAAGTTTTATTAAAGTTATAACTCTTAGAAGCCTTAGCTGATAAATGTAAGTTAATCCATTTAAGACCTGAAAATAAGTAAATTAATCTGTAAATTATATCTTTTTGAACTGTGGAAATCTGTCTGAAGTAAACAACAGAGCACTTCATTGCATCTTAAATGCCATCGCATCACTTTGGAAATACAATTGATTTCATGCTTGTGGAAGCATTGTTAGCTATGTTTTGGTAGTAGCAGAGATTTAATAGAAACTGGTACGAGGTAAGGTACCAGTCACTTGTAGGTATTGTATCAAAGCAAGGCAAAAATGTAAATATTGATTCACAAATTCAACTGAAAGGTACCCCTGGAAATCTAATTCCCTGCCGAAGCTCCACAGCCTCTTTGGGCAACCTGTACTGCTGTTTGATCGCTCTCACAGTAAACAATTTTTTATCATGTTTAAATGGAAATTCTTGTGTTTCATGCCTGTTGCCTCTTGTCATTTCACTGGATATCACTGAGAAGAAGAGCCTGACTGCATCTTCTTTACTTCTCCTCATCAGATATTTATATAGATTGATAAGATCCCACTGAGCCTTTTCTCCTAAAGCTGAGTAGCCGAAGTTCTCTCAGCTGCTTCTTGTGTTTCAGATGCTCCAATCCCATCATCACCATCTTGGCCCTTTGTTGGTGTCACTCCAGCACGTCCATGTCTTTTGTGCTGGGCAACCCAGAACGGGACCCAGCATTGCAAAAGCTTCTCACCAGCAGTGAGCAGAAGGGAGGAATCACCTCCCTCGACCTGCTGGCAATGCTTCTGTTTCTGAGGCCCAGGATGATGGCCTTCTTTGTCATAAGGACGCATTGCTAGCTCATTCAACTTGTTAGTTACCAGGAGCCCCACCACTCCTCCCACTGTTTTGTTATCTTCAAACTTGCTGAGGGTGCGCTCTGTCCCAGCATCCAGGAAGATGTTAAACAGTACCGGTGCCAGCATTATGCCCTGGGTGAGTGGCCTCCAGATGGACTTTGTGCCTCTGATAACAACCCCCACAGTGGGGCAGCTTGGGCAGTTTTCAACTGACCTCACTATCCACTTACCTAACCCATACTTCAAAATTTTGTTGGTAAGGGTGTTATGGGAGACAGTGTTGAAAGCCTTGTTAAATCAAAGTAAAAGCTGTATACTGTTTACCCCTCAGCCAGTCATTTCATCACAGAAGACCATCAGGTTGGCTAAGCATGAATTCTCCTTTGTAGATCCACTCTTGACTACTCCTGATCACCTTCCTACCTCTTGTATATTTGGAAATGCTTTCCAGGAAGATTCATCCTATGTAAATTTGTTAAATGGTGGATTAGTTCAAAATGCAAGTATGCACCTGTCAGCCAAAAAACATAGGCAGCAAACAGTGGGTGGTCTAAGTGCAGATGTACATGAGCCGGCAAGAGGAATAAACTGGATTGTTCATAAAACGCAATAGTCTGCTTTTGAGTGGTTAAGACATTGTTATTCTTAGAGATACAAATTGGGGTCAGAGCACCCTTTTTCAGTCAAAATTATTCATCTGCGGTGCGTTAGCTGTTTCAACAGACACTGTGCAAGAGATACTGAATATTAATGCTGTAGGGGTATAGAAGTATAGTAGTCATTTAAAGTATATTATTTTTTCTTTGAAAGAACTCTGATACATTTATATGTAGAAAAAATTCTTCTAGTAGTATTTTATGAAATAATGTCTTGTTTACTGTGTAAAGTAGTGTGTTACATAAAGTATAGCAATGGCTGTGCATTTCCATTTCAAGGGACTAAGAAAATAATATTTATTTTTTTGATTGAAAAGAATGTGGGCAAAAGAAATTACAAATATAATCCTTGTAAGTTCACATCACTCTTCTTCTGGTTTGAAAGAACCAAAAGCTGTAACCTTGGCTACAGCTCATTAACCAACAAATAGAAACTGACTTGTCTGAACTTGAAAGTTCAGTGCATCTTCTATTAGTTAGCATTTAATCACGTTTATTCCTTATAAATCCATTGACTGGGGAATCCAGTATAGCTCTTAGCTTGCTTATGCATTTGAATTTCAGAGAATTTGTTTGTTCATTTGCCTACCTGTGACAAAAAGAAATACTGTCTGTGCAGGGTGCTCACCCACTTCCTATGACAGCAGAATGGGCATGATGACTGCTCATGCCAAAGAGCTGCCTCACAGGGATTTCCCACCCTTGGAGACTTCTGTTCATATGGCCAGTCCTGTAGTGCTGAATGCAAGGTTTCTGGGCAAGGGATGTGCATTTCTCATATGTGTATGTGAGAACATTGTGTGTGTGTATATATATATATATATATATCCTATATACTTTAAAACTACATTAATTATATATATAAACTATTAAAAATACTCAACTTTATTCCTAAAAAAATATGTAAATCCTGTTACTGTTGAAGGAAATCATTTGGGGTAAAAAAGACACAGATCTTGAAAGCTTAAATTTATTGTGTATTTCTGTTTAGTTTCAGGCGCTGGATGCTGTACCACACACACTGGTTTTGCTAGGAAGGAACAACATACTAAGGAATTCTTTAATATCTTTTCTACTGTCAGAACTACGGCAGTTTGCTGAGCAGCTGTTGCAAGCTTACCAGGTACTGCTGTCTTGTCTTTTGGAAAAAAAATCCAAGGAGTGGTTTTGGGGAGTGCTTTATCTACATCTATTTCATAAAATGTAATAAGTAGTAAGTAACATTCTGTATTATGTTCTACTGTGTCTGGCTGGGATGGAGTTAACTTCCCCACAGCATCCCCTATAGTGCTGTGCTCTGCAGTTGTAGCTAGAATGGCATAGATTCTCACCAACGTTTTGGCTATTGCTGAGCAGTGCTGGCACAGCATTTTGTTTCATGAAATGTGGTAAGTTGATGATTCTATAGAATGTGCAGGTAAAATAATTCTCAAAAGCTGTAAATTGTGGTCTGCACAGGCATACAACTTCAGTATCCAGCTGGACCCACAAGGAATTATGGCCATCTCCAGTTGTATATGAGATAGAAAGTTGTATTATTTTCCTTCAGAATTAGATTTCATGCTTCACATTATAATATTAGTTTGTACGATACAAAAGTTTTCAAGCACTTAAAAATGTATGTAGTTTGTAGGAGATGAAAAGCAAAATGGAGAGGAGATAATGTATTTGGCAAAATTAATTTCTTAAATTTTTATTTTGAAAGTATGCAGAGGTTGTGTATGCGGAATGAGCATAGTTTTTTTCCAGTAAACTTTATAGGGAGAAAGAAAAAGAGACTAATTAGATGTTCCTTTAAAACTGGGAGAAGAGATGTGTGAAATCAATTGTTTTCGTATATTTTGCATATATTTGTGTGTGGTGGTATGTATTTAATAAAATCTGTACAGCCTTACTTGGGATTATGACTTGATTATATAGTGTCCTAGAAGGGTCAATAAAAAGAAAGCATGCGGCTTTTTATTAGGTGGAAAATAAAGTTACTGAGGTATACAGAAAATATTCAGCCTAGATATATTAACTCTGGTCCAGTTTAAAAAAAATTATAGCTCTTGCTCAAGCAGTCTTTTTTTTTTTTCCCCTGTAAGGAATAATATGGGAGTAAATTCTGACTGATGGAGAAGGAACTTGTAATTTCTAACCTTAACTTATAACACGTTTGAATTGTATTATGAAAAGGCTTCAAAAAGGCCACTTCTGAAAAAATCAGACAGTAAGCTGTGTTTTATTTTAAGTCACTAGTAGCATACCTGAGTTAATCATAGCAGCCAAAAGCAAACAGGTTTAAATAAATGTAAAGATAGGAAATGTGTAATTAAAAATGATTTTGTCATTGTTAGTTTAAACAAATTTCTCATTTTTAACATGATTAAATCTCACCTGTTTAACAGAAATAGTCATTCCTCCTTTCAACACAGTTTTCACCAACAGCAGTACAGAACCCAGGCTGTTGCAAATCTTATCTTCTGTGTTCCACATTCATGAAAAGCTTGCGTCGAACATTGGACTTTGCTGAATTAGTTACTATAGTACTATTTATCCTTACCACACCATAATTGTTTTAAATATAGCTTTTGTATTTGGTACATAAAATTTATTTCTAAAAATTTAAGTCTGACTCCTCTTTGGCTTTGCTTATTGTTGGAAAGAATAATATATTTTGATTTTAAGATCATAAAAAGGGAGATGGTAAAACTATATAACTTGAATTTGAGAAAACTAAATTAAATTAGTATCCTGTGATTTTTAACCATAAAAGATTCTTTTCAACTGCACAGCTGTGATTTGGATTTTTCTTATGGCAGTTCTTTTATTATGTGCAGTATAAATTGTTTATTGATGGGAAGATGACAGAAGATTGGATTGATAAATAAATATTTAAAAAATCATAATTTAATCCTTAAAAAGTTCCTATACAGCAGCTAGCATAATAAATGGCTGAAGTGTCAGTTTCTCGTGGATGGCTTCATACTCTTAGTTGATCCGTACAACAGTTTTTCAGTTTTCCTTTCTTTTTTTTTTCTTTAACCAACCTACGCAGAAAGAAATGGCGAAAGTGGTTAAAACCTGTGCCAGGAATTTCTGTAGAATAAGTACAGTGCAAAGTCTAAGACATGTCATTTTTCCTCCCGAATAAGTTATTTTCCTATGTAACTCTTTCCTTACCATCTTTCCTACCCTTCCCCAGGAGAATCTTCATGTGAAATCTCTTCATGTAGGGAGCTGACCCAGGTTCAGAGCTCAGGATAATTTCTAGGGGGGCAGGAATATACACTCCTTTACTCTAAAGAATAAAATAAAGATATTTTGATCTTGTGTATTTATTCTTTTTTTTTTTTTCATATTTAATCTATGTGGACTGAAATTCAGGACAGTAAAATGCATTTGTTACTTGTTTAGCTGTCCTGTTTAGCTTCAGGACCAAGTCCTTTTTCAGGTTAAGGCTTTGCTACCTATAGCTCTCCATCTGCCTCATTTTCATTAACTTGTATTTGTGCTTGCTGCAAAGCTCTTCTGTTATCAATACATGGTACTGAATTTCAGATTTGGTACTAGCAAGAACCTTCACAAAACGCCTCCCACTTTTAAAATGACATGTATTATTACTATAGTGCAAAAGGAAGCGTGGAAGATTTTCTGACAAAACACTTAATGAGGTTCCCTTTTACCCTTTCTTTAAACAGCACTTTCTGTTCACCCCAAGAAATAATTTAGTTCTCTTATATTCAAGGATTTAGAAACATATTCACACAAAGAGACTTTCCTGCTCTGCTTCTACTTCCTCCCACTGTTATCAGTCTGCTTTCTGCTACTGAAACATGATCTACCTTTTTCCTCTCCCTTTTTCCACAGGGTCACATGAGGGTAGTGAAGGCATATTACCTTCTGATAAATGCATTTATTTATTTATATTTTCCTCATCCAGCACTATCAGTTTCTTGGAAGGGTAGTCATCTTGATCAACCAAACAGAAACCCTGGCCTGGAACAGGACTTTCATATAATCTTACTAAATTTATGGTGCTTTCTTTGACTCCTTTTAAACCACATTGGTTTTAAGTAAACATCAGGAAAGTAAGTGAATTTAGGACATTTACATAGTCTCCAATGTTTTACAGTAGCAAAGCAGTCTGGAAGTGTTCAGCCCCGGCACGCTTTTCTGGGGATTTTCTGGGGACTGTGGAAGATTCAAGGTGGCTGAACATGTAGCTTCAGGAGCTTTATGCATGTATATCTGTAGGTGGCCCTTTATAGGAGTATAAGATCTTGAAAAGCTGCAGTTTATATAGAGAAAGTAACTGAAGTTCTGGTTTGCTGAGAAGTTAATGTTGTTTGTTTGTTTGTTTTTAAGTACATGCATTCTTTTATTTAGTTCCACTAGATGTTTTATGTTCGTTTACAAACCCTTATACGTTCTGTATGTGACAATCATTGCTGCAAATAGTGACTTTGAGGAGCATTACCTTTGGTAGAAATGATTCTGAAAGGAATTAAAATGTTTTTTCTTGTTTTATAATCAAAACTAACAATACAGTATCAGTTAGAAATATTCCAAATGACAGTTTTAACAAATTTAAGTTTTTAAATTAGAATTTACAGAAGGGCAATATTTTTATATAATCCAATTACATTAGCTGACAAGTATCCTAATCCTGTTCTGTTACTTAAGCAAAACTACTGTTAATAACAAAGGTGTTTCATGTCTTCCTTTTCAGATAGTCAAATTAGGGACTTACAGTTTTAGTTATGATTAAAGGTGTGCAAATGCTTTCTTCTTTCTTTTGTTTTTCTCTTTTGACAGAAGGGACAAATAAAGAAATTGTGTGGGGATGCGTATATGTTAGCCTGCGATTAACTCCTAAACAGTTTGTGATTTTTTTTTAAAAGGCTTTATCATCCAAGCAAATTTCTGTCTTTGATTTTGTACAATTATAAGGTTTTTCTTAAAGTTGAAAATGTTTTATAATATTGACTTGGATTTAAAACAAAATTCCTTTTAACTTTACTGAACAAATCCTCTAGATAGTTCTTTTAAAAAAAAAAAAACTAATAATTTCATCCCTAGGACTTGAGCACAGTTACAATTAATTTGTAAAATGTTGGCATTCCAGAATATGTAGCTTCATGTTAAATCATTTCTTCAGCAGGAAGTGTGTGCAGCTCAGCTTATGTAGGTTTGTGGATATATTCTTTGATAAATATTGAAAGTTTTTGAAAATTCTGACTGATGAATAAGTCTGTATCTGCGTCCCCTTGGAACATGTCTATCTGTCTATGACCCACAATTTTAAAGAGCTACCTATGACCCTAGCTTTAAAAATTTTAAAATAGGTTGACTATAGAAGTCAACTGAATAAACTAAGACAGAAAAGTACAGAAATTGTGCTTCATGTTTTTATATTGTTCCCTAATTGTCTAAATCTCTTATTCTTGGAATACGAAAAAACTGTCTGAAATAAATGAATAATGAACCTTTGTTTAATATTTTTGACCACTATTCCCATATGTTGATACAGAGAATGAAAGTTACCTGGGAGCATATAAAGCTGTGTAACTATCCTGTTTTTCATGCATTTAAGATGACTTTTATGGTAGTAAACTCTCAAGCAACTTCGTAGTTTGCTTTAATTCATGTAAGTACTTCATCGTGTGCTTAAAGTGAAACTCGTACTTCAGAACTTTGCTGACCCCAGGACATTAACTTCTCAGCCATAGTATATTAATATAAACTCAGTTGACTCCTTTAATTTTTATTGATGTTGCATATGTACTTTTCATTTTTATCTGTAATAGGTACCTTCCATGCTTCATAAATGTGGTTTATCAAAATGCAGCAACTGAACCTTATCCTCCTGTGAAACAGAAATCTATGAAATAGAAATCTTTTGATATCCAATAGGATTCCTTTGGCAGAGCAGATACAATTTTAAGATACTGAGATTTCAGAATGATACTGTGGAAGATGGATTATTTTTCAAATGTTGAGCTCCTCACCATGATAGCAGATCTTCCTTTATGATGACTGTTTCAAAGACAGAGAACCAGAAATGGAAAACACATATTAGATCTGTAGCCATTTCTAACCTCCTAGGTGTTAATTCCAAGAACTCCAAAAAATAATAATAAATGTTAAAAAACAAAGCCAAAAGAAATTAGGTTCAAATGTAGAAAAAGGGGAAACATACTGTATTTTTGCAAAGCCCTTGTTATTGCTGATACATAGCGATACATATAGCATTCCTTCCTGTACAGTATTATTCCTTTTTTAAAACCTTAAAATGTTTGTCACAAAAAATGTACACTGAATAGGACATTTAAATTGAAATCTCAAGATGCTTCTAATTCTTAATATTGTGTATAAGCATTAAATTTAAATCCAAATCCAAATGTGGGCACTAACTTTTATCCTGAAAATAATAGTATGTTTAGACTTGGACACAGGATACAGGGTAGGATTCATTCTATTTTCTTTCTATGTGTGTAGTAGAGACTGCTGTCATTGTCACAGAAGTCAATTAAGTAACTAAGGTTAAATAAAAAATTGCCACTATTAAGACAGATTGATGTGTAAGGCATTGCTGAATATTACATAAATTCTTGTGAATCAGGTTCATTGTGACAGCATAGTTTTGACTCAATGAGTTAGAGAGATACATGATGGGATTTGTTTCTTAAAACTTAAGTTAACTTCAGGTGATGTTTCCATCTGAGTTGCTTCATTTATTTTCCCTGTATAGCCAAGGGAGGGAAAGAGGCATTTCTTTGGGAGCATGTATTTTGGATGTACATCATCATAATAATTTGCCCTATAGATCTCTTCTGTCTGCTGGCTATGAGGAAGGAAACTTAAGTTGAACAGCTCAAAGGTAGACATTTATGTTGTAGACATTTATAGCGAAGTGAGGAGAATCCCATCAGATCTCTCTGAAGATCTCTTTCTGGATCATCTGTGCCAGAACTGTTATGCCAGGGAAGGCCTGATCCTTCGAAACAGTTGTAACAGGTAACCGTGCAAAGTGTACTTCTGTCTGGACACTGATGAACTTACATAAATAACCGCATCAGATATCTGACTTTGAGAATAATAAAATGATACATTTTAGTTAAGATAATTAACAAGTGAAGTTAGTTCCCAGATCCTGGAAGTCATTAAGTGCAGACCACGTTGGAAGAGATTAATGAAGAATTGGGGTGAAGGATACATGTATTGGAGCTTCTTGGAACTTCTGTTCAGCCATGATCTGTCTGATGCATGTGCCTCTAAATAGGAATCTGTTTTAAACTGACAGACTACACAGGCTCCCTCTTCCTCTTCCTCTTCCTTTTCCTCTTTTCTTTTTCAGAAAAAGAACAAGGAGTAGAATGGATGTAGTAGAATGATAAGCATTTTCATAGATTTTTTTGTTGCAGTTCAGCTGTGCACAACAAACAGTCATATCACTGAAATGCCGGACTACATGGCATTAAATGGAAGCATATGAAGGGCTGAAATGCTCCTGTGGCTGGACAGCCATTTTTTTCTAGTAGGTCTGCATAAAAGGGACATTGCAAGTATTGGACTAGCTCAGTTGGTAATCAGTCCATCAGGGAAAATAGAATTTCCCTGAAACAATGTTCAGTTAGGTTCAAACAGAAAGGTTTGAAGTTCTGAGAACTGCACTATTAATGCCAGGGTGTGTCTCCATAAGCCTTTCTCCATGCAGCCATCCTGTACCCGCTGGATGTTGTGGGTGGGTATGGTACTCAACAGTGCTTTATTCCAAATGCACGTGTGTCTGATGTGATGAGAAGAATTCTTCAAATAAGCAACTCTTTCCAAGAATTCTGCTTTGTTTATGCAATACGTCTTATCTCTTCAGCCATACATTTATGTGTTGTAGTAGAGCTTTAACACGGGATAGAAAAATTCCTTGCTGCTTCCCAAATAATATAATATTCCCAAATATTAAATTGTTAAATTAGAAAAAAATAATTAAATTGCTGGCTCAAATTCTCTTTAATTGTTTATTAGAAAAAAATAACCGAGAACATTATGCAGCTAGAAAAAAAAAATTAAAATGACTTTTCAGCCTATTTGGCTTTTTTGCAGTTTCTGCTGTTGACTTTCTCATACACATCGGATTATTAATACTTCACCCAGGTAAGAGAAAAGAGATTTATGGTATGTAGACCTCATGAAATTAATTAAACTTGCATCTGGACATCCATTCATCCTTTTTAAGATGTAATTTATTTCCTTAAGCTTGTAAGCACAAATTGTAACATACTTCAGATTGTTATTGGTGAAAGGTGCTGCAAAATAGTGCTCTAGGTAAATATAGGATTATTTTTTATTCCATGTGACTGCTGATGCCACCGGTAACAAAGGAACTAATGGTTTTATAGAATAATCAGTGGATCCGCATTTTGTCTCATAGATATGTACTTAGTTTGCAGGCATGTACTTGTGAAATAAAAAGTCTGTCCCCTAAAAGAAAGCAGTGAAAGGATCAGTCAAGACTCAATACATGTCAGAAGAGGGTCATATATCTTTGAAGTGTACGCCTACTTTTGCTGCATATGTCATTCCCTATTAAAGATTAGATTTCAAGATGCATACAAGATAGCGTGGCATGTCAGAGCTGGAAAATGAAAAACGGTTCATGCAGTTTCTCTCTTCCCTCTCATAAAATGGTAGCACTGAGGAGAAAGGGGTAGAGAAGTATTCTTACAGAGCTAAAAGGTAGTAGGGCTCTGAGTGTTCTTAGGTGGTTGGTGAAACGGAGGATGATATAATCAGAAAATGTCAGGTGTGTTTGGGAATAGAATCTATTACATGAGGAGATCTCTGTATAGCTGTTGACCAAAGAATTACTAGCCTTAATATTGGTGAATCATCTCATTCATGGAAACATAAGTACTGGAAAAGGAAAAATGCCTAATTTCAGACATCAGAATATACCTCAACAAGTAAAACGGTAATATTCCTAGAAACCTTTGTGTTTAAAAAATTCACAAAATCTAGGTTTTATAAAAAGACTGTTCAGAAAGCAGAAAATAACATGCTTAAAAAATCAAAATTTACCTCTTTGAATTCCTTTTGTTCTTTGATTCATCTGATCCTTGTGGCCATCTGATCCTTGTGGCCATCTGATCCTTGTGGCATACATGGTATATCCACTGGAAGACCACTTGATTATTACTTAATCTGTGTCTCCAAATAGGTATGCTTCTGTTAACCTGCTTTCTTCACAGGGCATTTCTGTTTAATGGCAATGATCTGCAAAACAGAATGATGTTACAGAGAATTAAGCACAGCTTCCTTAATGCGTTTGGATATTGCAGTTAACTATGTGAATTAGCATATACACCATATGTGCTCTTAAAAGTTCAATTTATAGACAAGGTAACTTTTCCTTACAGATTTATTTTCCAATTTTATTTTAGAGACTTGTTTAAAGTCTTCATTATGATGTACTTTTAACACAGTTTCACTAAATGCTTTCCAGGAAACAATATAAATGCGTAGTTCCTGTGTCGATAGCTTGCAGTTTATTTGCTGCTTTAGTATTTTTTTATCCCCATATAACAGAAATGGGAAGTATTCTAGCCCTAACTGTAAGTTACTGACATAATGGATATCTGTTTAAAAAAGGAATTACAGTCGATGGTTAAGCTGTCTTTAAATAATAACCTAGTTAAATATAGTAAACTGTAAGCGGAACCTATGGAATAATAATGACAGTGAAATCATCTCTTCAGCTATTTTTCAAGATGATCTTTTCATTTTACAGGACACATTAATATCTTTGGATTTCTTATCTTCATGCTTACTTATGTCTCTCTAAACATCTGGGACAGTCATGTCCATAATGACTTAGAACATTGGCCTGCCCCATTGGGAACTTATTTGCTGATTTATTTATTTTTTTTGGCTAAAAATACCTTTGAAGCTGTGCCTGTGACCTATTGTGTTTATGTATAACCATCACTACTTAAATCATAATATCAGGAGGATTAGCTGATGTTTGTTCAGTGCTTTCTAAAATGTTAAAGTGCTTTTAAAAAAACTATTGACGTAGCTATGAGATATTATAAGCATGAGGCATAAGGCACGGTGGTGTATCTTCTGCTGTGGTACTCCATCAAGCATAGAAAAACTGCTTCTGTTCCTCACATATTCTCTGATAAGCAACGGTTTTGCTTTGCAATCTGTTTATCTGTGTGCTTGGGCTGGGCTCTGGATTTTCAAGAGACCATGTGGCTTAGCTTAGGTTGTTAGGTGGTAGGGATGGATGTAGTGGGCTTAAAGGTAGGTTTAGACTTTAAAACCAGATTTAGATTTAGGATGGCAAAATAAGATTGTCAGCACAGAGGATAAAGTTTGAAAGGCAATGTTTGTCATGACCTACCAAGCTGTGGTCGTTCTGCTGCCTAGGTTTTAATCAGGCTAGAGCTGGTGTTCAAACATACTGAACATGTCCTCAGCTGAGCTATCACAGACTACAGTTGTGGTGGTGGTGGGGATTTGGGTCTGCTCATGCTGATGATCTGCAGTTAATGCCACATCCAGGAAGAGCTGCAGTCCCCAGTTCGACTCCAAAACAACCAGAACTCTTGCTGCTAGTTTTTGAGTGAGTGATGTACAAATGATTAGTAAGGTAGTTTTATATATGGGCTGAAAGGGTTGGCAGCTTAGTTTTAGAGTTTTTGTCTAGGTTTTGTAGGTACGGTTGGCATTATGGTTTGTGTGGCTGAGAAGCATGCAGTAGGTTAAGTCTGGTTCTGTAGTTGGTCTAGACTTTGGTGACAGCACTCACCTGGCTGGGTAAGGCTTGATATGGCAGGGCAGCAAAATAGCGTTAATGTTCCCAGAGAGGAAAGTGCTGCTGACATCAGTCTGAAACCTATTCAGATTGTTAGATTGATAGGATTTCTGGCATGGATTTAATTTAGGGAGATGGGATGTGATGAGCTAAAGCTGAACATGGTTACCAAAGGGATCACAGAGCTAGGCTTGCATTGTTGAGCCAAGGGCTTAGGATTTTGGGGTTTCATTTTTAATTAGACACAGCTAATTCCATGTGTGCAATGTATGATTGGGATTGGGTGAGTGCAAGGATGAGAAGCAAGTTTAATAATGTCTTCGGGACTCATAAGAGTTTGGGAGATACAGGAAGGGGATGCTGTGCTAGGTTTATGGTGAGGGAGAAAGGCAGCAGCAGTGGACTGCAGTGTTTAGATCTGAGTGTCAGTGACATGAGTTGCTGGATTGGTCTTAAGGTATAGAGCAAGATTTGGATGTCCAGGATTTGTGCAGCAGAGAATGCTTCGCTAGAGTTGGAGGTATTGCAGAAAGAGGTGTGCTCGGGCAACAGATAATTTAAGTGGCTTGATTAGATTTAGAATTAAGACATTTTTTGGTTTCATTCTTAAACTTGGATGAAATATGTGCAACCAGATATATTTATTCAACTGAACCGTAGTTCTGAGTGTACACACGTGCACATTCTCAAAATAATTTACAGTAGCACAGTCTGTATCGCATGTCTTCTAGAATTAATTCTTTCCTGCTGAAAGATGTTTGAAATGCATGTAGCACTAACAAAATTAAAATTAGATTTAGTAAATAATATTCTTGAATCTACTCAAGTTTAATTTCCCGTTGTTTCAGAATGGTTTATTTTCACTTGGCTCCAATAACAATTCACATAGGCAGAAATAAATTGAGTCAAATTCATAGAGCAAGGAAATGGGAAAAATAGAAGAAAAATAGAAGAAAAAATATTTGTTGATATTTGTCCTTTTTTTGTAAATGTTGGCATCCCACGTTACATGATTACAGCGCAACCTTTGAAGATTTAGCTTGTGTACTTTGTATTTCCTCGTGTCTGTCAATCCCTTAATTGAGCTGGCAAAGCACAATTAAACCTCTAGGTGTTTTATCTTGAAACAAGATACTTTTGGCTTCATTTCATCCTTAAAATTAGATCTTTCATTAAAAGTTACTCTTAGTTTCTCTGAGTTTTCAGAATATCAAACTTCTAGCTGAAGTTGCTGTTTTAAAGAACTCTTTTTCATGTAGCCTTATCATTTATTCAAAGCTCTTTTACTAAGCCTAGCTATTACATTTAATATAGGATACTGCAGGGAATTGTATATGAATGAGAGAGAGAGCGGTTACACAGAGATTAAAATCTGAGTAGTAGTTCTGCCTATAGGAATAAATTATAAACAGAGTTTAGTTTAGGTTAACATATTCAGTTACTCAGTTTGAGGCCTTCCTACACAATTCTATTATGTGAACTGCAGTTCAGTCCTCATAATTAGCTTAAATAAAGTGCGTTTGTCAAATGTTCATGGAATTACACAATAGCTAAGAACGGAAAGGACCTCTGAAGGTGATCTAGTGCAGCCTCCCTGCTCAAAGCAGGCTCAGCTAGAACAGGTTGCTCAGGGCTGCGTCCAATCAAGTTTTGAATTTCTACAAGTATGGAGATTACAACAGCCTCTTTGGGCTGCCTGTTCCAGCGTTTGATCACCATTACCATCTCATTGTAGAAGGCTATCAGGTTCATTAAGCATAATTTTCCCCTTTGTAAATCTATGCAGACAGTAGTCATATTGTCTGTCACCATTTTCTCTATCATATGCCCAGAAATTGTTTCTGGGATTATTTGCTCTATCACCTGCCCAAGGGTGAGGCAAACTGACCTGTAGTTCCCTGAGGGTGCTCCTTCCTGAAGACAGGACTGTCATTTGCTTTCCTCTGTTACTCAAGAACCTCTCTCAGTAGTCAAGACATTCCAAAGATAATGGCCTTGATATTGACAAGCTCCCTCAGAAATCATAGGTTTTATATGGTCTTATCCCATGGTCTTATATGTCCAGCTTCTTGAAATGTTCCTTAACTTGATTGTTCTCCATTGAGGGTAAGTCTTCCTTTGTCCAGACTTTCCCACTGGTCTCAGATATGTGGTGCTCCCGAAGGCTGATCTTACCAGTAAAGGTCAAGCTGAAGAGGACACTTCATCCTTTGTCATCAGGTCCTTTCCCAGGACTTGGGAAAGGTCTTTTTCTTTTGCTGATGATTTACCTCTAGAAATCTATCTTGATGCACTTCACATGCCTTCTCAGATTCAGCTCCAGATAGGCTTTCACTTTGCTAACTCTGTCTCTTCAAATTTGGACAGTGTCTTTGTATTTCTCCAAAGTCACCTGGCCTTGCTTCCACCTAAATTATGCTTCCTTTTTATGTTTGAATTTTGTCAGGAACAATTTGTTCATCCATTCAGGCCCCACGTCATTTCGCTTTCACGGGTAGACCATTCTTGAGCTTGATCCTTGAAAATCAACTCTCCCAGGTCTCTTTTCTCTCCAGAATCACATCACATTGGATTTTTCCTAAATACATTCCTGAAGGAGCTGAAATGTGCTCTCCTGACACCTAGGGTTGTGATCCCACTTCTTGCTTTTGTTTAGTTTTCCAGCAATAGGTGATATTATAGTTGCAAATCAGTTGAGCTCCCAAGGAAAGTGTTAAGTCATTTGGAGAAAAGTCACTTTTCCAACTGTCAAGAAGTAATCTTCAGGAAAGTTTATAGATGCTTCAGTAACACTTTCAAAGTCAGCAACCAATTATATGAAGGTAATAATTCATAATGAAGCCTACTGAATTTGTGGTAATTTAAGATGACTAGAGAGACATGCTCTGAAACTCCTCGTTTTCATCAAATTCCCTTCAGAAAACCTTAGAGAAGGTAGTGTGAGAAGAGTGTGAGAGCTGTACTGGAGGACACTTTATCCACTAAGTTAACCTCTATTCTTCCATGACGAAAACATTTTTCAGAGAAACCTTAGGTTTCTCTGAAAACAGAGAACAAAATATAGAACAAAATATATTCAAGTATGTTCCATGCCTTGATATTGTTTTATTTCTTTTTTAATTCTATTGCATTTTTTTTCTATTTTAAACAAAGAAATTCAGAAACTAATGCTATTTTCCATAAAAAAAAACAACTATGTTATAATTTAAAATTTGACTGATTTTAGGAAGGGTCTTGCTTTGGTTTACATCATGCTGCAGATCAATTGGCAAGCTTGCAGCTGAAATTACAGGCTTGACAAAGCTATGGCTGCTCATGTTACAGAACTTTCTTTCTGCCTTATTATTAAAAAATGAGAATCATAGGGTCATAGAATGGATTGGGTTGGAAGGGACCTTAAAGATCATCTAATTCCAGCCCCCCTGCCATGGGCAGGCACACCTCCCACTAGACCAGGTTACCCAAAGCCTCATCCAACCTGGCTTTGAACGCTCCCAGGGATGGGGCATCCACAGCTTCTATGGGCAACCTGTTCCAGCGTCTCACCACCCTCATTGTGAAGAATTTCTTCCTAATATCTAATCTAAATCTACCCTTAGCTTAAAACTGTTATCCCTTGTCCTGTCACTACGCCCCCTGACAAAAAGTCTTTCTCTCCCTTTCCTGTAGGCCCCCTTTAGGTACTGGGAGGCTGCTGTAAGGTCTCCCCAGAGCCTTCTCTTCTCCAGGCTGACTAACCCCAACCCCTTCAGCCCATCATCCCCAACTCTCTCAGCTTTTGATACACTGGAATAAAACATTCAGCAGATTATTTCTGTGGCTCCACATCTAGAGAGTGTGTATGTATGAGCAGAGATTCCTGAACTCTTTGATCAAGCCTCTAACCTACCAGTTTCTTAGCCACAGCTGTCTGAGAGAGAAATACCTTTAAAGGGTGCAGGCACTACATAATGTGACTGTAAAAAGTGACTCAGATTCGAACTCGTGCATTTTGTTATTCAGCTGTACCTAGAAAAGATCAGCAACTGGTCATCAGTGGTGTAAATAATGTCAGTGATGCCTGTTCTGGTACCAGAGAACACATGCAATCGCTTCCTTCACAGCCAGCGAACACTCCAAAGTCACTGCAAGACCCTGCTTTACACCAGGGCAAGTCTGTGCAGCCAATTTCCTTTTCACAAGTCCTTCACACTCGCAGCTGCCATCTCCTTTCCAGGCACGTTGTCCTGAGCTCTGGCCTTGAAGCGTTAACCTCACGTGGTGCAGCACAATTGAGCACATCTGTTAATACCTCCATGCCCGAAGAGAATGACTAAGTGTTGTGGGAAGGGAAGGTGTTCAGCTCAAGGTTGTCTAATCCTTCCGTTATGTAAAATCTCATTGCAAAATGATATTTAGCCTAATTCTAGGCTAAATAACCCAAATTCTCAACCTTTCTTCACAGGAAGAGCGCTCCAGCCCTCTGATCATTTTTGTGGCCCTCCTCTGAACCTGCTTGAGGTCCATGTCCTCATTATGCTGCCGGCCCCAGAGCCGAATGCAGTACTCCAGGTGGGGTCTCACGAGAATGGTCCCTTGACCTGCTTGCTACAGTTTGGTGGATCCCAGGATACAGTCGGCTTTCTGGCTTGTAAACACACACTGATGGCTTATGTCGAGCTTTTCATCTACCAGTACCCGCAAGTCCTCTGCGGGGCTGCTTCTATCTACTTGTCACCCAGCTTGTATTTGTGTTTGGGATTGCCCCAACCTAGATGCAGAACCTTGCCCTTGTCCTTGTTGAACATGTTGTTTGCATGGGCCCACCTCTCGAGCCTGTCCAAGTCACTCTGGATGGCATCTTTTCCCTCCAGTATATCAACTACACCACACAGCTTGGTGTCATCTGCAGAGCTGTTGGGGGTCCACTCAATCCCACTGTCCATGTCACCGTCAAAGATGTTAAATAGCATCGGTCCCAATACAGACATCTGAGGAACGGCACTCATCACCAGTTTCCACTTGGACATCAAGCTGTTGACCACAACCAAAGTTGAGTGTGACTAAAGTAAATCTGGATACTCACCAAGCTCTTTTTTTTCTCAAAAATAAATGATATGTGATTCCATTTGGTATTTTCAAAATGGATAGCAGAATTCAAGCAGCTAGTTGCTCTTCTGTCAGGTAAATGCTATATGACTGAAAGGTATTGTATCATCTGCTGAGAACAGAATAAATTTTAGTTATAACACATGGAGAGAATACTCCTGACTCTTACTAAAAAGAAAAAAGACACAACTTTGCACAACAAAATTAATCCACACTGTAGACCTGGTAAATGTTAAATGTCAGTGTTTTCTGTCATAAGACCTTGTTTTCACTTTTGGCAAATGTTAGCCATTCTGGCTGATTCTTTTTTTCTATGGATATCTACCTCAGGCCATTTTTATATGTGTTTTTGTTTTATTTTTGTTTCTGCGTGTGCATGTGTACAACTTTGATGTACAAGGTGTAAGAGCTCACAGCTTTGACAGGAGCCAGTAGGAGCCGTGCTTTGAATTCATGTAATTCTGTATGATGCCAGGCATTGTAAAATCACGTCCTATTCAGCTAGCAGACTAGGCATTAACAGATACTGTATTTCAAAGATTCTGTTGTAATAAGATAAAAGCACCGCCTCTCTCTAAAGGTGGTGAAGTTAAAGTTATACATGAGCTATGTGTGGAATTATAGCAATGATTGTCATTGAAAAAATCTGTATTCGAGGCAGAAAGTGAATGCTGCACATTTTACATCCATGCATGTAACAAGGATAGGAAAAGTACTGAATAGTATTCCTTCTAAGGCAGCAGCATCAGGAACAGAAGCAAGTACTTTTGCAAAAAAAAAAAAAAATAAAAAAAAATAGAGGAACTGATCATGTTATTAAAACTATAGGCATAAGAGTCAAATTAGGCTTACAATTTCATTGTATTGATTTAAAATTGCTATTCCTAATTAAAAGCAGGTAGCTAGTAGTACATTAAGAAACCATAAAAAATAAATGAGATAATTAATTTGCAATATTAAAGAACATAGTCTGAATCATAGACCTTAATTTCCTCAGTGTTTCATGACTGTGCTAATGAGTTCTTTGACCAACCTTTGGAATATATGCTGCTAGCTCATTTCTGCATGGTGGTTGCTCAAGAATCATTTGGAGTTAAGTACTTTGAGTAAAGTATGCCCTGATTAGTGTCCAAATTTAATGAATCAGCAGTTTACATTTCCATTATTCGTAACATGAGAGCTAATTCCAGTTTGTAGTTCCAGAAGCTTTTAAGCTAGTTTTCCATGGTCACAGATTCTAAAAATGTATTAATTATCATATGGGTGGCAGCTCCTTCTAAACTATGCCTGTCCATTTCTCTCATTGAGGTTACAACTGTAGAAAAAGTAGAAGTTAACTTTCGGTACAGTATAAAGCTTCTAAGACTTCCCTTTGCATGATTTAAGACTAATGAGAAGGAAGAAGGTTTTAGCTCCCACAGTGGTTTTAGAAGATGCACATGGAGATGAAACTGCTTATAGAAGTATTTTCTTTATATAATACTACTGGGCTATTTGCCATACAACACTACTAGTCATCTTCAAAGTGTAACTTTTTAAATCATGGAAGACTTACTAATACGGGGGGGGGGGGGAGTAAGGTTGCCTAACGTTCATTACAATTATGGTAATATGTAAGTAGGTAAGTTGTGATATAAAGAACCAGTTGATCTAGATGTCACAACGTATTTCTGTTTACTGAAACAACGATTCTTGGTAATTTGTGTTGGGTTTTGTTTGTTTTGCAGTTTTTGATCTATTTGAAAATATAGTAGATCATGGAATAGGTCATTTCTGTGTTTGATTTTGTATGTGCATTGAAATTTTCTTTGAGGGCATGTTTAATGTACATTAAGATACCGTTGTCAAAATGTGAACATCCATAAAATGTTGAAGGAGCTGGAATCATTTAATCTAGCAGAAAGAGGGCTGAGGGGAAGAGCAGCTGTAATGTGTAATAGTCTTTCAGAGTGGGAAAATTTGCTGTACAAGGAATTTGTACAGCAAATTTTTGGTTGTACAGCAAATTTTTGGCTCCTGAAGTGAACAAGAAGAAATGTATTTGGTCATTAAGATTACGTGTTACAAAAAACATTTTAGGTGTTAAAATGCTTAAACACTTGAAACAGAGTAAGCAGTTAGCTGCCTCTTAGGATGGATGGCTAGAGTGCACAGGAACAGCCAACACAGAAGACTTTCTTCTCCTTTACTGAAGGTCTTCAAGTACATAGGTGTACTTGAACCTGTCTCAGAGTGGAAGCATTGGACTAGAAATTGGTCACCTGGGGATCCTTTCAGCTGTAAATCTGAACTCTGTGCTCCCATTTATTCATTACGTTAACATTTATCCTTATGGTTAAAATCTGAATCTGTTGGAGGGAGGGAAGAAGGGAAAAGTCCATTGCATGTAAGTTCTGCTCCTCAATTCCAGAAAATATGGAAGTACTATTCTGATTAACTGTGTGGATGATAGTTTGGGGGCGATTAGGGTATAATGAGGATTTAATAATTAATGCTAGTAGTTCAGGAAAGAGGTTTTTGCAGAAAAATTACAAAATTTGACTGATAGCTTAGAAGAGTACTGACATGTTCCACGACTGGGTTTTCAAAGTGCAGGAGGTTAAAACTCTCCTCTTCGGGCAGCAGTGCAATTCAGGATGTAGGTAAGATGTGTCCTGGCAGGGGTTTTAAATGCGTGATTTTTGCACAGAACTGACTGCTTTATGTCATATTTGGAGTCCTGTGAATACTGTATTTCTCAGGCAGATTACTTTGGATCTCTCAGCTTATATTCAGCTTTCACTGTAACACCTGTTTATAATATTTTTAATCTATAGAGATGGAGAAAACAGTGATTTTAAGAGAGGTCTCAGAAATAGGAAGAAAAATATAGTGAAGACAGTACTGGGTTGAGATACAGAGTTCTGCTCAGTTGCAGTGGTGCTATACGTATGTATAAGTATCTGAATAATGAGTAGCTTACAGCTGTGCTCGCTTGAATAGCGTTTCAAATAATATGTACTGTTCTGGGTTGTTTTATGCTAATGACAAAATTAATATTACTCAAGAGGTTTTTGCTACTTATTGCTCATTTTAAAATATTTCTGTTTATCATAAGAGCTGTTCTTCAAAATGTATTTTAGCATACATTTCAATTTCAGAACATACAGCTTAACTTCCTTGCAAACAATTTTAAATGTATTTGAAAGTTAAATTATATTATTGATTCATGGATTCTGAGGTCAGAGGGAGTAATTTAATCCAATCTCCTTTCTGTACAAGTGAATTTTCCAGAAGATGAATTTAAGATATTTTTATTAATATATCTGATCTGAAGTCTGTTATTGATTCTGTTAATTGTTACAATTTTTATTCTTCTCCTAGTTTAATAATAGCTTATAATTTGTCTTTTTTTCTGAATTTTATTGCCTACAATTGTTACAATATATATAAAAAAAAAGCCCTGAACAAGATTGATTGAATATTCTAGAATAGTATTACAACTACATAATACTGTATAGTACAATACATGAAGTTATATAGAAAACTAGATAAATTATGAACAAGGCATAATTGCCAATTGTCCAATCAATTAGCTTTATGTTGAATCAACATGAATCAATAGTATTAACTAAATATTGATCTTCTTTGTTTATTATATATTTGTAAACATGTTTATTGGAGAAAAAAATCCAGCTGATGGAAACAATGTTTTCACTAGAACTCACTTCAAAGTGTTAGCTATGCTTAGAATATTCCCCAAATTTCCGTATCGAGTAAGACAGTTGTGAATGACCCAATCCTGGCTGTGTTGTGGTATGCTAGCACTCTGTATGCCGCTAATCCTGCAGTACCTCAGAAGTTAAAGACCAGATCTAGAGCCTGCAGGAATCACTAGAGGACTCCATTTTTTACTTGGATAAATCCTTTGGATGTATATGATAGTATTAACATAGTTGCTGAGAGTGGCTACCTTGAAAATAATAGAGTAAGAATTTAAAACAAGAATTGAGAGCTTGTTTACGTATATAATTGGGTTTCTTTTTATCTGGGAGTTCATTGTTTTTCTTCTACTTCAGACAGTAGATATTTTGTATCAGTAATTTTTATTATGACCTCATGTAAAACATAATTTCATCTTTTTTTTAACGACAGTACTCTTAAATAATGTTAACTGCGTGTATCAGTGATGTTTACCTTGCTTGTCTCTCCTACCAGATGCTCTAAAATAGGTTTCTCTCTCTCCCTCTGTTCAGGGAGTACCATATTTAGCAAAACTGAACTACTTTATTTGCATGCAAACATCTTACCGGCCAGTTCTGTTATGATTCTTCTAAGATTACAACAGTGACAATAATATATACTCAGTAATAAATTCAAATATCAGGTTTAAGGAGAAAACAATTGTGTAAACCATTTCATGATTGTGATCACTTTCAAGTCACCTATATTTTCTTTTTTGTTTTTAAATTACAGTGTAAGATGTTTGAAGAAGACATTGAGATTTTGAGTGACTACCAGGTGCAAGAAAATAAGATATTAGAAATTGTTCCAGCAATTCAGTCTTACTCCTTAACAGTGTTGGAATGAGTAAGACATTTTAAGCTTTTAGTTCAATGCCCCCAAAAGATAGGGCCAAAATAATATAGCAAAGATGAACAAAAAAGTGGCATAATTGCCCATGGCAAAGCATTTGCTCTTTCTGGTGCCAGGCTGAGCTTTTAGGCTCTTGCTTTACCCTGTGACCTAGGCACCACATCGGCCTCAGGTCCTGTGGCACAGTGCCGCAGACAGCCAACCCTGTAAGCAGCAGATTCTCCATGTAGAGCTGCAGGACCATTTGTAACAGCATGGCACATCTTTTATCATCCTCAGGTGCTTACTAATTGAGTGTCCTACCTGAAAAGTGAGGGCAGAGGAACCAAAACAGGGCATTTTAAATACCCTTGCTGGCAACCTTAAAGAGACTTTAGGAAAAGTCTCAGAAACTGTCACGCTTGCAGGTATGAGAAATTGGGTCAGAATAGTATATAGCATGCAACATGACTTTTAATTTTACATGCAGTACCCCCAAACAATCAACTTCTCATTTTGTTATATTGTCTTTAAAAATGCATTCTTGAATGCATTTTTAAATTAATGCATACTTCCTTCTTCTAATAGGCAATGTAGTACTAGGAGAGGAAAGAAAATAACATTTTTTCTCCCCTGATCAGTATTGGTATGCATGTGTGAATTCACTGTGAGTGACTGAGGCTGGTTTATGTGCACAGAAGTGGTGGCACCCAATGAATTTCTGCACAAGCAGGTATTGGTATATATATGCATGGCAAGCTTTATTGTAATCTGAACACAAGACACTGATTTCTATTGCATTTGGCTCTTCAGGAGGCAGATTTCTGGAATTTCACTCACAAAGATGCCTGTAGTCATTTGGGCAGCAGTATCTTATTTGTAAAATATCCACCCTTGCTAAGTTCCAAATTCCAAAAAAGACATAAATTATATATATTATTTTATATATAGCTTTATATACACTATATATATATATGTGTCTGAAAAAAAAAAGGCTTTTAAGGAACTTGTTTCTTTAGCTAGAAGTTTAAGGAGAGTCAGGCGTTGCTATTTCACATGATGCATTTGCAAGATTTTGAAGAATTTCTGTCTATCAATGTAGTTATAAAACATTGACAGTACAGTCTCTGGAATTTATTTATTTATGAATTGAGACATTGATTTAGTTGCTTGTGGTATATTAATGAGCAGCAGTAGACAATTATTTGTCACATTATAACTGTTTCTACCATGGACAAAACAAACAAACAAACTTTTTTCCAGAAACGTGAATTGTGAAGTTTAAAAGAATTATATCTGAAAAACAAACTCAGATATAGGCAACCAGTTGAAACTGGCATATTTCTAACAAAACCTTCAAGGCTCTGTTGCTGTAGTGGAATACTAACAATTAATGTGAAATCTAGTAAGTGCACTTCTGCTAAGTTAATAAATAAAACATAGGCTGGTTTTATTAGCTGCCAGTTGTATCCAGAAACACAAGCAGTGAACTGTGATACTTAAAATAAATTGGCATCTTACAAATACTATTTTAGAACTAATTATAATCCCTGAAATGATTAGCCATAATAATAAATTTTGCTCTTCTACTTCTTCATGCTCTTTTAAAATTAATTAACTATATAAAAGTAAATTATGATTTTATGATTTAATAAAATATCTGTTAGCGTCAGGGTCTTTCTGAGGCAGAAGAAAGGTCTGTCTGATTTGATACTCCTCATTTGCAGTCCAAACAATGAAATATTCTGTTTGTGTTGAACATAGCATTTTTTTTTTTTCTTTTTGCACAGGAGACATCATGCTTTCTTTTGTTGTTGTTTTTAACATTCAGAGTGAACATAGGGGGCAGAACTGTGTTATAGTTCATTCGTAACTGTACTAGTACAAAGGAAATCTGCTTAGCAGAAGGCCCCACTTTGTTATTAGAAAATGCTTTATCCTGTTGACTTAGATCCTTCATACAGTGATCTAGGGCTTAATGTACAGACATTTGATGTTTTAACATGAATCTTGATGTTGTGCAAAAAATATTGGAAAGGTGCTCTGGAAAGAACATTGACAGCTTCCCTTAACAAAGTGCTAGGCTGTTGCAGATGCTGTTTTTTATCCCCTCTTTTTCAGATCTGACTAGAATATCAAATTATATCCTATCCCCTCTTTTTCAGATCTGACTAGAATATCAAATTATATCCTTTTCTTCCACTTCAAAATCAGAGGAGAAACTTGTTTATTTCTGCTTTTTCTATGTAGTTAATAATAATTTTCATGCCCGCATTTAGTAGGGTATTTTAGTTTTTCTTTGGTTTTATTCTTATTCCTAATATGCTTTAAACTTCTTAATTTTTCTTTAATCTACTATTTATTGATATTCTGTGATCCATTTAGATTCTCTTGTCAGTTACTTGTATTTTTTTTTTCCTTACCTTCAGTACTATTGCATCCTCTTCTGTTTTCTGTGTATAGATTATTTAAAGCTTTATCATTGTTTTCATGTTTTCTTTTAATGGGTTTGTTTTCACACCAGCATACTTTTCTATCTCTAATATTAACACTTGGAAAATTCAGGTTATATATGACAGAAGGAGAATAGCAACTTCCACGGTTTATTGTCTTTAATAGAAATCTAAGTGCCTTTCTGAAAGATGATTAAATGCAATTTCTAGTAAAAAAAAAAAAATCTTTGAGAACCTTTATGATTGAACAATATAATCTTTGTGGTTCCTTCTGGATACAAAATTAAATACTATGTAAAAACATCACACTACATTATTTAATATTGTTTCAGATACGTGATCACCAAGAACTTGAAGTTATTTTCAAAATGGAGTAGACATACTGCTTTTTTTGTGTGTGTGTTTCTTTGGTGTAAATCAAAATACTTGTTCTGAAAAATATGAATTTGTTTATTTAGTTTCTTTTTACACTCTCTTCCCTTCGAGACCAGTTGTGCTGTAGAAACGCCACTGAATTAATACAGACTTAGAATTAAGAAGGGGAATGAAACTGTGTCATAAGATCTGAAAACAGCAACAGAAAGAAAAACCTTTTGATAATTGATTTGTAAGTAAGCAAAGTAGCAGCAAAGGAGGATTTTTTTTACTTATTTTGATTTTATGGACTGTATAGAATTACAGCCTTCTGCAGTCCCATATACGCACACAAAATAGAATGTCACAGACTTGAAGAAAAGCTACAAAAAAATATACAAACAAGGACTGTCTGGTTGTAAATCCTGAAATAACTGATTTCTTATCCCAGCTTACTGTTTTTTTCTGGTTCTTATATTATGTGCATGCTTGAAGCTAATATTTAAGACTGAGCAGTAGATGTGATTTTCTGGTTAGGGTGCACTTCTCAAAGTGGGCTAGTGAGTCACCATCACTGTCTGTTTAGCTTTTTGCTGTCAGTCAGCTTTTGCTTCTTTTTTTCACAACTTTTTGCATCTCCGTTTGCTTTTCATTTTTAATAATTGATCCCTGTCATTTCACTGCATGGTTTGCTCCAAGGTTGTTGATATTTCTAGTTTCAGAACTTTTTAATTGGTTCACTATGTTTAGAAGCTGAACTGCTATTCATCTTATTTTTATTAAATATTTATATTTTTATCTTGTATGTTTCTTGATTTAGAAAACAAACAACAGAAATGCTTTGTACTGTAAGACTGCAAGTGTCCCATCACAGTGGGACATAACTGAAGAAGTACCACAGTGCTTCCACTTGTATGTGCCTATTTCTCAGTGTGAAATCTTTCAGTAAACTCCTGATACAGTGCTCAGAAAGAAGTGAACATTTAAGGATAGCCTCGACAGCAGTAGATACAATGAGTGGGAGACAGCTATTCTACAAAGTAGGAAAAGTTAAAGAAACACATATTTCTTAATTTTTTTCTGTGCAACTCACCTTAGAGATTCAGTTTGTAAATTGCAAAGTGTTTTCCTTAGTTGAAGAATCAAAATCTTTTATTTCAAGTTGGAAGTGGGAAGGAAGAGATTTGCATATATTCATTTAAATAAAGTCAACCAGTAACAGTGCTTTTGATGTCCCATTTTCTTACAGAGTGTTACTTCCTGCAGAAATGATAGATTTGTACACTTTCATCTCTGATTTATGCTAACAGATTGCACTGTTCTTTGCAGTTTACTAAGTTCTATACCATACCACTTAAAATACCACTTATATAATATTCATATTTGATTAACTAATGAAGCACAGCAAAAACAGTCCAGCACTAAATAGGGCATGCAATTAATACAAAATACTTGTTTCTTTCATCACTTTCCGTAACGAGAGGATAAATTAGAAGGGTTAGCAAAACTAGGAAGACACCCGTCAAACACATTTTTCCAGTCTTGCTAACTCAGTTTCACATCGAAAATACCTTAAGTAGTGCGTTTTGCTAATCTTGCAGGTTATTCATATTTGTATTGCATTAATTCCTCTTTTATTTACTTACACACCCTGTTAAAATCCAGAGTTCTTTCTTAAAATAGATATCAAAAGTCTTTTAAGCATCTGTGGCAATATGTTCTAATAGTGTTATTACTGTGCTGTAGCTTTCTAAAGCAATTCAGAACTCAGTTTTCTGGCTCTGTAGTGAATTCTGCAGCTACTGGAATAATCACTAAATACTTGAACTATTTAATTTTTTTTAAACAAAGAAAAAAATACTTCCGGACTTGAGCAAAGTCAAATTAAACCTAAAAGATTTATCTATGTTCCTGTAAAATTATTAATGACAGTAAGTGACTGTCTTCTCAAAGGTTTTTAATGTAAATGTAAGGGGAGCTTCAAAACTGCTTACAAATATGAATATTATAAAACCAGTAGAATGGCAATTACAGTCTGTGTGGAATATTAAATGTGCTTCTTTGCATGAAGTAGGCCTTTGTTATGAGCTCATTTTATAGGTGAGCCAGTGTAGATTGTTTTCAATATGAAATATGACAGGCAGTTGTATTAATAAAATCTTTTTGCACATATTGTCATCTCTTAATATGCAATTAAGCACAGTTTTAAATCATAAGATAAATCATACCGCAGTGAAAGAGAATAAAATTAAAAAGCACTCCAAGTATTTTGTTATTTTTTCATAAGTTAGTGTAGCAAGGTGGTGCTAGCTATTTTAGAATCAAATTTGGAATACTTCAGTTAGTGTTATTTTTCATTCTTGGCCATAATGAATGAATATTTTGTTTCACCCTTAAGAATGCATTCTTGAAACTTAATTTCATATCATTTAACAAGTGCAGAAAATAGGTTGCTAGCTGTTATTTCGAGGCAGAGCAACTGTTTTAGACTATTACTAAGACTGTGAGGTAAACTAGTAAAGATACAGACTATGAGTTGCAGCAAGCATGTGATAATGTCGTCTTAGAAAAATATGTAACACAACAGAAAGGCTTCAGATAAGAGCCGCAGATTTAGAGACATGTAAGATCATCTATTCTGAGAGAAGGGAAGATTGTGGTTTAAAGAGGAAACAAATGAGGGATTACAACACATGCATACAATGCAGAGAAGATACCTTTGTTCAAAGGTACCACGTAGTATATTTTCTTTCCCAGTCTTCAGATCCTGTGCCAGAAATTTTTTGCTACTTCTTCCATGTGGGCATTCCATGAAAGAATTAGCTCAGTCCATTATGTGAGCTAATTCTATGCAACCTTTTTGTCCTTCTCAGCTTTAACTTTTATCTTTGGGCTATTGATAACACTTCACATGTGTTTCTCTCTAAGGCATTAACTTTCAGCCAGTATTTTGTGGTTCTCTGAGGATCTAGGTCTGATGGATCCTAAACAGTGAATAAGAATAGCAGGTTCAAAAAATACTGTGTTCTAACCTTTATCATTGTCCTGGTTCCAGTTAGGACAGAGTTAATTTTCCCTCATAGTAGCTGGTAGGGTGCTATGTTTTGGATTAGGATGAGAAGAGCGCTGATAACATGCTGATGTTTTAATTGTTGCAGAGCAGTGTTTACACCAGGCCAAGGACTTTTCGGCTTCTCGCTCTGTCCTGCCAGCGAGCAGGCTGGGGGTGCAGCAGGAGCTGGGAGGGGACAGACCCAGGACAGCTGACCCAAACTGGCCAAAGGGGTATTCCATACCATCTGACGTCATGCTAAACAATATATAGGGGTGGCTGGCCGGGGTGGGGGGCCGGCTGCTCGGGGATAGGCTGGGCATCGGTCAGCGGGTGGTGAGCAATTGCATTGTGCATCACTTGTTTCTTACACATTATTATTATTAATACTATTATCATTATCACTATTATTATTGTTATTGTTATTATTATATTCCTGTCTTAATAAACTGTCTTTATCTCAACTCACAGGCTTCACTTTCCCGTTTCTCTCCCCCATCCCAGAGAGGGAGGGGGGAGGGTGAGCGAACGGCTGTGTGGTGTTTAGCTGCCAGCCGGGTTAAACCACAACAATCATGTTCTTAGAAAATGTCATTAGAAGATGCTGCAATTTATGCAAGAAACCTTGAATGTGCTAAAGAATTCAAAAGTTGTAACTGTTCCTTGAAAACTCTCACTCAGTGTTTCTAAATGCTTCCAAAACTCTTCTATGTTTGTCAGGAGGAAAAGGTGACACCTGGACAGGTGGCTAGGATGGGAAGACCACGTATATGTGGAATAACTACTTTCTTGTCACTTTAGTCTTCCACCTTCAAGTGTTGATTGCTCTTAGGAACAATGCATGTGGATTACTTCGATAAAAATATTTAAAATGCTACACGCCTAATCTGTTGAGCTTGTTTTCTGGTACAAATGACTGTGAGGTGAGAAACAGCATTGGTTCAGGAAAAAATGTGCTGTTGACTATCTGACTCTCCATATTATTACAGCAGATAGGTAGCAGGACACTATCTGTCCTGCTAATGGTCAAATATATTTCTTCTTTTTTGCTGTTGTGCACATTTGCTTGACAGTAAAATGTGTCTTAGGACTGAAAACATGAACTTAGTGCTCAAATAGAGCTCTGAAATAAAAGATGTTTGTCCCAAATGATGATGATTTACAACTGCTGAGTGAAAAAGGGAGAAAACTGTCTTTTCAAGTTCTACCCTTTTTCAGCATTAAGAAGAAATTCACAAAACTTTGTATGATTTCTGTTGTTAGTAACTTTGTCAGTTATCTCTAATAAAGCAGCAAGAGCCATTGACTTTATCCAAAAGAAAGTCTTGTGTCCCGTGCTTAAGCACCAGCAGAAGATGCCACCACTTTCATTCTTGCTGCTGGAAAAATGTGGTATATTGGGAGAATTACTCTCAGAACTGCTTTAGTTCTTTTAGCCCAATTTATTTGAGACTCTCTGGCTTGGGAATTTGGCAGGATTGAGAAGCTCCTTTGTCTTGAGACCATGGTGCTCCTCATGATGTGGCAAATGACTTGCTTTTGCAAGTTCTGCCTTTCCCTGAGCGTAGGGATTCTACCACCTACTCTGTGAAGCAGTCTTCCTCTTTAGGAAATGGTTCTTCACCGAGTGGGTGGTCGGGCACTGGAACAGGCTCCACAGGGAACCTACCATGGCAATAAGCCCACTGGAGTTCAAGAAGCTTTTGGACAATGCTCTCAGACAAGTGCAGCTCATAGGTCCTTACTTTGTTTGAGAAGGAGTAGGATGAATATTGTTCTCGAACACAGTCACCCAGGTCCTTCATCTGTGAGTTGCTAACTGTAATACAATCTTAGACTTTCAAGGTCTGGGGGAAAAATGTGTATACATAAGCTGATTTCTTGCTTGTTGATAAACCCCTGTGTCAGCTGGGAACAAGGGGGATTGGAACAGATATTGAGACACATTTTATTCTGAAAAGAGTTTATAGCTATCCTAGAAAGCTTCATGGGAAGGTAAAGCCGCATACAGAGTGGTAATGGCCCCAATCTGACCTTGTTCAGTTCTGAACGCTAGTCTGACATCCCACTGAGGGAACAGTAGGTGGAAAATATCTAATCCTTTAGGATTAGGGAATTCTTTCAATTCTTATTGGCCAGAGGATTCAGGACTGAAAAGAGCATTAAATGAACTATAGCTTATATGTGGTGTTAATCACTCCATCTTCCGTAGGGATCTAAAATACATAATATTAAGGAAAAGAGATGGACCTGTGACAAAACCAAATGAGAAAACCTTACGAATTTGCAGACTGGAAAGCTTAAAAACATTTGTAAGTCAATGGCTGTATGCCAATATAGTGTAAGAGGACCTGAATTAGATTTAAATGAGTTAGGTCAGGTAGCAGAAACAGTCACAGCATGAGTTCCCTGTTGGCTAATGTGCTGTCATCAGAGAAGCTTGAGGGAATGTATTGTATAGCTACGTAAAAGCCATTAAAATGCAACAACAGTCTCTCTCTTACTTGTTCATGGTCTGAAAATTGCTGTATTGTCCCAGGATTTTTCTCTCTGCTGTATGAGTGCTCTTGCAGAGAATATGGATGGTAGCAATAGAATGATAAAAAGCCCAGATTCAGATAAGTGACTTTTGTCTAATGATGTAAGTTTGACCATTAAAACAAGAGTTTTATTAATATTGTAGCTGACGTCTTTCACTGGTTAGTAGATTACTAGTCCATGTAGCCTACATCTCCTAAGAGCTAAAATTTTGCTAGGTGTCTAGTACAGCATAACAAAGATGATCTATGCAGTTTAATTTTGATAGCATTTGATTTTGTTTCTTTTCTCCTCTTTTAATGAGTCAGTCCATAATGATTTCCTGTCATATTTTTCTTAATGTAATTCCTGCAGTCATCTGAAATCGTTTTGAAGATTTATGTGGCCTGTCTTCAGTGCGAGTTGTTAATATTATCTTTTAATATCTTGCACAGTAGTTTTAATCTTTACTAATAAATTAAGCAATTATGTTAAATTGTATTAAACGTACAACATTATATCTGTTTAAAGTAACAAAATTCAATAGCTGAAAAGAGAGGAATGCCATTGTGTTGCTGCCGGCCCTTAGAGAAGCATTGCTACATTCCTGTATGCATTGCCTACTGGTAGTCATTAAACAGAATTAACTGATAGTAAATAGATTTTTATGCAAAATAAAGTAGCAGGTATTTTGAATTGTGACATCTGGTTCACAGTTAGAAGGGAGTAATTGTTTATTTCTTGTTCCAGACCAATCTAATTAAAAAAAATCTGTCTCAAAATGAAGTTTAGCTGTCATTTTGGAAGGTTAATTCTCCTTTGAATTGCTGGAATTTTTCTAATCTTTTCGGTACATATTCATAATAAATATTGTGCCGTATCTAGCATTGCATTCTGAGTGCACAGTAAACCTGACATTAGCATTGCATTTAGTCTGCTGTGTGCTCATTTAATAATTGGCAAGCACTGTGGCACTGGCAGAAAAAACAGAATGATCTTTGAGAATGTCAGTTACCTTAGTTCTTCTAGCATGATGTGATTTGTTCTCTTACACCAAAGGTCATGTGCTGCCTTAATGGTGGTGAGGACTAGGGACTGTTTTCTGTAACCTCCTTGAAATAGTGTTAAGCTCCACAATTGTTCAGTAATTGTATGTGCCACGTTCTAATTGCATTTTTAAACTCTGCTTTTCATACAAGCAGCATGCAGTGTTTCAGAGTTCTTAAATAATGCCTTGTTCCTGTGGGAAGATCAAATCAAGTTTTAAAAAGAAAATAAATGTTTTGTTCAGATTCGGAATTCAGAGACGCAGAAGAGTTTCTGGTGATGAAAAGCAACTTATGTGTTTCAGATTAGTGTGGTTCTATTCTTGGCCAAGAAGATGGTCGTGCCAATGGGACACTGTATTTTGCCTCCTATCTTCCTCAGATGGGGGAGGGAAAAGATGGAGAAGAGCTTAAACGGTGGAGATTGGGGTACCATGGGAAAAGGAATGGCAGGGACACCATGAGGGCACCACAGCCTCAGGTGAAAGGTGGCTCTGAACTCTTTTTCTACAAAGTTCAGTTCCACCAAGTACAACTATGTTCTTGACTTCCAGCAGTGTCATGGAATGATGCACTGTTTTATTACTGTTCTATTCTGTTTTATGCTACCGTGATGTACATTTTATGCAGCTATCATAACACATCCACATAAATGACAATTTTCTTGCAGGAAAATTCTGTTTGCTAACATTCATCAGTGTCCTGTACAGGCCCCGGTAGGTATGTTTATGTCAGCATTCTGTAATAGCTCCAACAGGCACCTCAGTGATTTGTCTAAAATGCTGTCTTTGAGGTTTCTCAGCGCAGATGCTGTTTCACTGGGCTTTGTTCAAATTTTTTTTTTGACTTCAGTCATACAGTTCTGGTTGGGCAGTTGTTTCTAATGATTGCTGAAATTGGTGCTTCTGCTTCAAACTTCATTGCTTTAAACTGTTACGATACCTCTCTGCACTTTACCTGCAACAGTCTACTTTTGGGCGACTCAGTGAAATGCAGTACGCTTCTGGTTGTTTTTAGCATTATTGTTCTTTGGTCTTTGGCTTAGCATGGACACAATAAAATTGACTGTCTTTTTCCTAGGGTACTCAAGGTGCCCAACTCAGCAGCACTGCATTGGCCTTCAAATGGGTTCCGAGAAGGACAGAGGGGCCTGTACCTCTGTGTGAGCTGTCAGTTCTAGGTAGTGTTATTGATCTGTGCTGGTATGTCATAAAAGTTATGCCACGGATTGAAAAATCACATGCTTCTCCTGCCATGTGTAGATCTTTTGAATTTTCTTTAACTTTCTTCTAGATCATCTCAAATCCTGACATTCCCAAATTCATCATTTCTCAATGGCATCCTGCTAGCACTATGAATGGGTGTTGCTGTAACTGAGTGGGTGCTTGCTGAAAATGTTGTCATTCTACATCCAAATTTTGACCTAACTTTATAGTCTAGCATCTTTTCCTTTAGTTAAGGCCAGTTGTGCCGTTGTCAATGCTCAGAACAATTCAGACTGAAGATTTGGCCATGCACAAACTATGACTTGCACAGCAGAGAATGTGCCCCAATGTTAACATCTAACATCTATCTCATTTGCCCCAAACCTAACATCAAACATCTAACTATTCCCGACTTGAGTATAGGAAGCCTTTGGAGTTTGTTTGGTTTGGTATGGCCTAATATATTTCAGTAATAAGAATAATGTTCACAGATCTCAGATATTTCTCTAAGAATTCTTCCATGATTGTTTCCGATGATACTGTTAATTAGAATTGTAAGCAATTTTTTGTATACAATCCTGTCTGTAAAGTTTTTGCATTATTTTCTGCTTCAGAAATAGAAGCCAACTTGGTTTTCTTTCAAACCATTTGTTGTCTAATGCCTTTCAAGTTATCTTTTTTTTCCTTTTTTTTTTTTGCGTGTGTTCTGTCAGGATGCTACAATTTTCACACAGCTGTAGAATTTTGTTGGTTTCAAAAGGATATCTCTAAATGTAGCTGTCTTTAGAGGTACCCCAGCTTGCTGAATTTTAGAGGGCCAGTCTTGAACTGCATATCATTGCTTTCCAGTGCTGGTTCTGCTGTGACATTCAAAGTTCCAAACTGCTGCTCTGAAGCTCTTAAAAACCTGTCTTTTTACACTTCTGTACAGCTGTAGCACTTAAAAATAAACAAATAAAATATGTGAAAACTTCTAGAAAAGTACTAGTCTGGAGTTTTCCGGGAGAGTATAATGTGAAATTAATGGAAAAGTAAATTTGAAGGAGAAACCATATTTACTCACAGTCATACCATTTCATTTCTGTAAAGCCTAAAAAGATTGTGGAAAGCAATCTGTTCAATTCTGTATTTTGTCGTGTTTTAGGAAAAGGAGTAATTGCTTCTAAAATGAATCTTTACAGCGTGTATATAATCTCTCAAATACACTGTGGTGTGCTCTTTCATAACGTTTTATATTTTGCATGATTTTCAAGTAGATATCATGTTTAAATAATTTCTCACAAATTTAAGCTGAATAAGCAACATCATTTTCTTATGATTGAATTCTAATAATCTATTCAAGATTTATTCTACATACGTATTCCACACAGTTTGTATACATTAAATAAGTATCACTGCTTGTCTATCCTATCTAATTTCCATGAAATCACAATACCCTACCATGCCTCTCAAGGCTTCCTGTTAAAATTCTGCCTTTGGTATTCTATGAAAGTTGAGAGGAGATTATGGGTTTTGTTGATATAATTCTAGTGGAAAGCTGGTGTTTTACGCAGATACTAACATTGCTGAAAAAACATGTGCCTTATCTAAGGGAAATACCCATTTCAGCAGCTAGTTTTTGGAAATTTTTATTTATATGAAAAGTATATTGTATTAATTTATTTGAAATATAAATATTTTCCTAAAGATTTTTTTTTCTGTACAACAAAACGTAAGGTTTATGCCAAAACAAGAGGAATAAAAAGTAGATAAATAAAATGCTTCATCCTAAACCAAAGACAAAGGTTGGTTAAGATAAACATTGTCTTGAACAGCCATTCAATATTCAGCCTCTGTCCATGGAAGAGGAAGAATAACTGATTAATTGGAAGAAAGCCTATCATCTTTAGCATTCCTTTAGCATATCTGTTTTTTTTTTATGAAAAGAATACAGAGACTTTGATTCATTGGATAAAAGTGAAAGCAGATGTAATTTTTTTTCTTACAAATTTTAGGCTTGTGTTCCAACCAGCTTTGTGCTTTTTTTTCATATAGGACAATGTCTAGAATCACTCTTCTTGCTATTTGGTAGGCTTTTTATCTTGTTTTTCATGGCTTTTCTATTCTGTTTTGCTGCAGCTAGATACAAGTTTTGAATAGGTATTGTGCTTTCAGTTAGTCTGAAAACTCTTAGTTTTTTTTTTCAGTTCAGACTTTGTGATTGGGAACCTGGAGTGGTTCTCTTTGGCTTTGGAGGGAGCTGACTCACTATAGCTGATGAAGTTTGTTCTGCATAGACAGCAATTGTGTGGTGGCTTCCTGAGCTGAAAATAATCTTTACTTTTCCCCCAGAAAGGGAGGGGATTTTTTTTTTTCCTCTGAAGTAACGTGGTGTTGGTAGTGTGTAGGGCAGTAAAGAAGATGGGGAGAAGAGGCAGGGGAACACAAGAGTGGTTATGCTGTCAGACCAGAGGCCAAATATTCTGCTTCTGACAGCTGTTAAAGTAGAAGTTTAGGGAAGGGTCTGAAGATATTTACAGGAATATTTCCCCAGTATCCAACAATTTGAACTAAGGTGGAGTTTATCTGTTTGTACATGCATTTTTATACGTAACCTTTCACGCCATGCAAACTTTCAGCATTTGCAGTGTTCTGTGGCAAGCAATTCAAATACACGTTGTGGGTTTAAACTACTGCTTTGATTTCTTGTCAGACCAGCCATCTGTCACTTGCTAGTTTTATTTAATGCTTTTTCATCCCTGATATTGGAAGAGGTGATTTTTTTAGTAAGTCAAGCTGAATGAGAGGCAAGTGTATCATGCTTGTAGAAAAACAAAAAAGCCCTGTGAGATGAAAAGCATGTTCAAAAGGCTTCTTTTCAAAATGAATGAATTACGATAAAGTACTAATGAGCATATATCTGACATTACTCTCAGAATTATGTTTGTTAGAACCACTAAAGCAAAGTGACTTATTTTCAGTACTTTTGTGCATTCTCCAAAGATATATAAATTTGTGTTAACAAAAATTATGAAACCAATACAGAATCAGAGACTTTCTGGAGTGGGCAGGGCTCTCTGGAGGCCATCTGCTCCAACCCCTGTTCAAGCAGGGCAACCCAGAGCAGGCTGCCCAGGACCATGTCCAGGTGGCTTTTGAGGGTCTCCGAGGAGGGAGACTCCAGCACCTCTCTGGGGCACCTGTGCCAGGGCTCAGTCACCCGCACAGCACAGAAGTGCTTGCTGACGTTCAGAGGGAACCTCCTGTGTTAGCAACAGTACAGTGGTTGCCTGTGGTATTCATACACTTTGTAAATGAAAAAAACATACGTTAGAGTATGAAGTGATGTTGTGCATGCATTCTCTCTCACATTTTTGCTAAAACAAGAAACCTGTTATCTTTAAGGCTGACCCAGGGACTTGAGTGGAAACTTAATAGACAATTGAGGCCATGAATGCGGTTCTGTCTGGGAAGACAGAAGGGAAAGTCCATTCAAACATCAACTGTAATCAATGCACAGTAGGGTTTTTGGACAGGAGGAACTTCTTTCCCATTGTTCAGAACACTTGAAGAAAGAATATGAGAGCCCTCTCCTGTCCTACTTCTTTCTTTTCTCATGAGTAGTACCTAATAAATGGGGAAACTGATGGGATGACAGCTTATATGCTTCTCGATTTTTAGGTTACTTTTCTGTTATGTTCTTCCAACTTGATACATGGCTTTACCTTCTAGTTGTAAAATCTGGATGCTTATGTGCTGAGGCCTCTGTCTTTTCTTGGTTTCCACTTGTAGTTAGTACCTCATTCATAATGATCATCATCCATCTTCTATCCATTGACTCCCTGAAAGCTAAACAGAACATAGGCAGAGAAAGAAAAACAAATCCCAAATAGGAACTTAAAGGTGGGGTAGCAGGTAAGGCAAAACAAAATGTGTTACAGTCTGTTGTCTCAGATTTTTATGATTTTGATGGAAGTTGAAAGTCAACATAAATTGTGTTAAGGCTCCCTTTTGGAGGGAAGCATATGTCTGAACATCTGAAGAAGACAGAAGAACTTATTATGCTTTATAGATGAATTGATAGGCCTGTTTCCTCCCCTTTCCCTTTATTTTTTATTTTTTTAGTCACAGTGCTTTTTCCTAAGAGTTTACAGGTATAGAGGCATTTTTTTCTCTTCATCCAGGAAAAAAAAAAAAAGAACCTGCATGCTTTACTGCTGGTATGTTTAATTTCTTACAATCTGTTGCAGAAATCATAATAATACTAGATAAGAATAATATTGCTTAAGAAGGCCTGAGTATTTCTTGAAATTCAGTGTTCAAGGACTAGTACCAGTGACCCTGGTAAATGATGCATGGAAGAGGCACGATGCATAGATGTTTCTAGGATAAACATCTTCCCCTTGGGTGATAGAATTTAAAGGGCTTGTTCCCTTTGCTATCAGAAGTGTTTTCCATGGTATGCCAAATTACCGTTTCTGGACAGACAATTTTCAGAGGATTCTTACAGCTGCTTCTCAGACATCTCACAAAAAAAGCCCAGGGTGAGTCTGGCTGGGATGTGCAAGATGATGTTGACAGAATGTTGCTCAGAACTGTAGTCACAGCACGCACTGTAGCAGCAGATTCATTTGTTCTGAGAGTTTAACTGACATTCTCCCCTCTTCAATTGAACTTTCACAAACATTAGTTATTCCTTGAGCCTTTCTGCAGGCAAGTTTTGTCTTAATTTGTAAGTAGAATGTTTGAATCGTACTGAGCTACTTGAGGAGAAAGTGATAGCATCCATAAAGACATGAAAAGCTAGAATTTCAGATCCCATTGAACAAAAGATCAAAAATGCTTTGAAAAGATTTTTTTTTAACTATAAATTTAACTAAGGAATTGTAGGGTGTGTGAATTTTGCTTTAGATACTGAAAGAGGGTGTAAATCAGTTTGAACTTTCTTGGCAGGTGGATATTGATGTGGGTAATGGAGATTATGATTACTGGGACTGATTTTAGGGAACTATGCATTTCAAAAACACAAAACAAAAAGCAATTAAAGAGAAATGCTAATCAGCTCAAGACTGTATCCTGAGGCACGGCAATTTGTAAGGTAATTACATTTTAACAAGAGACAATGGTATTAAATTCAGAACAAAAAGATTTCCTGTGAAGTCTTTCATGTGTGCCTGCCTTAAAATATTTTAGAGATGCTTATCAGCATGTTATTTAAACACTAAACAGCAATTAGGGATAACCTCAGTTACCTTAGTGTGTGCTTTCTTATATGGTGGGTGCTGTTGGCTTTGTGCCAACAAGAGAGGGGAAGAATCACCTCCTTTGCCCTTCTGACCACACTGTTTTTGATGCAGCCCAGGATACGGTAGGCTTTCTGGGCTGCAAATGCCCATTGCTTGCTTATGCAGAGTTTCTTGTCAACCAGCACCGCCAGGTCCTTCTCATTCTCCTCTCAGTCTGTTCTCTATCCAGCCTGTATTTGTGCTTGGGATTGCCCTGGCCCAGATGTGGTATGCAAATGCATGAGCTAGCTGCGGCCCAAAGTAGGGAGCACGTGGCCAGCAGTATAGCAGGCTGCTGGACCTCCCTGCTCCAGGGCACCACTGGTCTCCTGCTCACTTGTATTGCTCCTTGGAGCAACTCCTGTGTGACCTGGAAGAGTGGCATGGGCTATTTTACTAATAGCATGAGATTTCTTATAAATCGATGTAACAGGAGAATATAACACTGTTGATGTTTAACATGTTATTACTGTTTTGTTTGTTTTATAATAGTTAAAAGGCAGGTTAGACTTTCTTCTAGGCTTTCAGATTATGTAGTAAAAAGGTGTGCTGTTCGTGGTGGTCACCCTGTAATGTTGAAGAAGACAGGAAAATTAATTGCAACTTTTTATTCATTTCCTCCATTCTCAACTTGGTGATGTAAATACATGAATTCTGATTAGCAGATCATTTAATGGAGATCCCCATAGTCCTTTTTTTCCATCTTATGTAAAGCTCAGTCTTATATAATTAATAATTTTTAAGTTATTTTACTTTGAAAAAAAAAATTGGATTGAGAAATCAGAATAGGAAAATTTCAAAAGTTAAATTAAAAAATGTGGTGCTTGCAAAATACACCTTATTGTTAATAAACGTATTTCCATATACCTTGTGAGGAAAAGTCAGCAAGAACTGATCCCATCAAAAAAAAAAAAAGTATCCAAAATCCACAGTCCATAGCAATCTGATCTGTAAAAAGTATGTTTATCTTTAAATTCTTTCTGAGAAAAACAGAGTTCATGTAAGACTTCATTAAAATTAGTATTAATATATCTTGAAATTATAGTCTATATAGAAGGTTTGCTTTATGAACATACCTCTGAACTTTCTTGGATGGACTAGCTTTTTGTGTGCATATGTATGGTTGTGTACACGTGTATATGCTGCTACCCACGTTAACACACTGGTGAGCAAGAAGAATAGGTTTGTTATCTAACTAACCATCGGTAGCAGTAAAAATATTCCTCTACTAATTCTGTGGCATAGATTTACGTTGGTAGTAATTGCATCAATTAGCGCTACACAAAAACATCTGGGAAAAGAACTGGAGACATGTTTTGTTCACATTATTAAATGGGTTGGAAAGGTTAATAAGCCTTGAGCCGGCAAATGTTCTAGACTGATTTTTTTTCGTGGTATTATAAAACTATTTTGAAGTGCATTTGCCCCCTGAAAAGCAATTACCTCAATAAATGCTTCCTCCTTGCCATCAGACCTACCCTTTCTGTGTGGCTAAACCCATTTTATTTTAGTGCAGTAGTATTTGCAGATGAAAGATAATTAGCTAGCTTGTGGTTTCTATTATCCATAATCAATTAGATAGTTTACTAAGTCGCAATTAGTTGCACTTTTTGAGACCCACTGAAAGTAACACAGTTGCTTAGCTGCTTGGAAGAGCCTGAGGTTATAGGGATAAGTGAAGTGACATAATTTGCTTTCTAAAACGTTTTCTATTGATTACTCATGTGAAAGGAAGATCTTAGTGAATTTGTAAGGCCAACACTTATGAATCAAACAAAGGTTTTTCCTTGTAAAATTGTACTTCTAATACCCACATTACAGCAGCTAGAAGCATAGAACTTCAAATTATGTTTCTGCATAGTCATTTTTCTCCTCAGAATCATACTTTACCATTGTATGTTATTTTTTTCTATAATATTTAATGAGGGACTAACACAAATTAATAAGCTGTGAATGCACTGTTACTGAGGGAAAGAAAATGTATTTTCAGAGCGCTAGCCAAGCAGTGATGACATGATAGTGTCTTCTAGCATGCAACAGAAGGAAAGAACCCTTTAAACCATGCAAGTTACATTGTCAAGTTATAAAAAGGATTTTCCTAATTATACAGTTGGATTTAATTGGACTTTACAAATACTTAATATCATGCTTTTTTTTTTTATCTGTTGTGATAAGAATGTCAATATTGAATTGGCGGTAGCTTTTGGACTGCGGGTTTTTTCTTACCAAGATCCAGAGAGACATAACTGGAACTTGCAAGGCTAGGGATAATATTTTCATCAATTATCCTAATTTTTACAATGTCTGGAAAATTCAGCAAAATGACTTTGCCCCATCAAGGCTTTGCAGTCAGATGGCTGTGGTGTCTTACTGCTGTCCTTGACATAGGAGGTTACCTGAAAGACATTACACTGGAGAGCCTCAAACACGGATTTTAGGTTTAAGAGAAGCACAAACTAAACACTCCCTTGAACCACCATCTACTGAAGGTGCCTTACCAGGAGAAGGCAAAATGCTGTCTTTTTATTAGATTCTAGTGGGATCAAGAATCACTTACCTGATCTATAAAAGCAATTGTTACGTAATAAATTTTATACACTGGAAAATCTAGCAGTATATAGTTTAGGGTGGTAAAATGATTTCATACTGATTTCATAGGCCTATGTCAAAGCCTATAGCTTTGTACTCTAGGCCTAAACAGTTGTTTAGGTTTGCTAGAGCTATTGGTCCATTTTCTAAAGTACATAATTGATTTTCTAGCAGGTATGATTAACCTTTGAGTTCTGATCAACCAGCTACCATAATTGCAGTCTTTTAGATGACCTTGTTCTGAAATATTACTGATAGATTTTACTGTTAAGTAGGACATAGAATTTCATTCCAAAAAGATAATTCCCCAAGGTTTATGGTTTTATCTTATCAGTTATTCCTTGCATACAACAAAGATTCTAAAATTTCAGATTGAAACTGTGGTTTCCAAATACAGGACAGTTGCATTTACGTCAGATAGCACTAATGTTTATAATAAATTCTAAGTTTGGTCAGCAAACTTACTTGACAAACTGGCACTTCCCCTTTGTAATTGAGTCAGATATGGATACTGATTTGGACATTTTCTACTGAGAGCAAGAACCCTGAGTTTTTATTTGCTTTCTAGAAGCATCATTTGAATAGATGACAATTGAGAGAGTTTTTTACTTTTTTAATTTCTCATGAAAATCCACCAGCTTTAAGTATAAGTCTAAAACAAAGCTGTTGTTGTTGAATTGTAGATCATTATTATATGTCACAGCGTGTGGATAATTAGGTAGAGAAAACCTCCTTTGACTCCAGGACAGGAGGTCGTGCTGACCTTTGATATGGCAATTTGATTGAGTTAGTTGTTTGGCTGTTACCACATAGAGGAAAACATTTCTTAGAAGTAATTGTGTCTGAATATATAGCCATTCTAATTACATAAGTACTATATATTACTGCAAATTTTAACATTATTCCTTAAACTGTCATCCAAGATGGTGGGCTTTAGAAACATTTTCACACTGTGCTTATGCATTGATTTTCCTTTATTCCCAGATCCATGAAATGTATGACATTACTCAGTATGAAAATATTTTTTCTTTGTTCATGATTCTGGAACAACTTCTTCAATATGAGACAGAAGAAAGTAATATTTCAAGCTTGGACTGTGATGGAGAAGAAAAAATCAAATTTCTGAAGAACCTTGATCAAATTATTCTTCACCTTTCAGATGAATTCCCTTTGTTTTCTTTATATTTATGGAGAGTGAGTGTTCTTTTGAATTCAGCTCAAATACAAATTGATTAAAATAACCAACCTACTTCTTAACAGTGCCTTTGTTGTGGGACTGCATTGGAAAATGTTTGAGCCAGACAGGAAAATTGTAGTTACTGGAAAACATTTACTTGAAACTACTATGCTATACAGCAGTTTCAGAGATAACGCAATTTATTTCCAATTTTAAATATACAAGAAATGTAATAATCCAGATGCTGTTTTGAATAAAAGCTATTTATTGTAACGGAAAACAATACGTTGGTGTTTGCATACATAGTGAAAATGGTACCAAAGAAAATTGTTTCAGGTGATGCTCAATATGCACTATGAACTTTAAAGCCAAGAAATAATGGGTGTGTAGACCTAGGCTTTCACATTAGGAAACAGAGTTCTGTAGCTTCTGTGTGCATGGGAGACATTCGATGGTTGGGCATATAGATAATACGAAATAAAAGACTGAACATCTGGGCAAAAAATGGCAATGACATGCTCAGTATGATGGAGCAAAGATTGCTGTCTGATAATGGAATCAGAAAAAAAATGTTTATTTTTAAACGTGGTAACTTATCAATACCTATTCTCCTAGGACGGTCTTAGTTTCTGATTTAATCAAAATAATTATTATCTGAGCAAAATAAAATCTGATGCTTAGTTTTACAACTTTCTTACTCTCATTGTATATTGCTTGGCTTTCCTCCATGTGTGTAAACAGTAGGCCTAATTTACTCTGAGTTGACTAATGATTTCAAAGATTGATTAAATTTAACTCCTTTTATGATTGCTTTAAATCATTCTGTTCAAAATCAATGAACATTGATAAAATCTCATTTGTATGGTTGTTTGTTGTCCTTTTTTTACATTTTATTTTTGTGCAATATAATTGTATTCATAGTAATAATTAACGTCACATGTTAATAGAAACATAAAAGGCCTGTAAAATGAGTTCAACAATGGCTTAACTGATCCAGAGAGGATTTAATAAATTAGAGGTGGTGGGGGGGGTAATTTTTATAATGACAGCGTTTTTTCTAGTAGATAAACAACATTAGAGTTTTGTTATGTCTCCTTGTAGTGTATAGTCTAAAACTAAAAATCTAAAACATTTTTAGCATTTGTCCTTATCCTTTCCTCTACACTTTTTAAAGACCAATTTTTATGTCCAAAAATTATCCGAAACATGGCATTTTCAGTACTGTAAATAATTTATCTTGTTAACTTGGATGCACTTATTTGAGATAATAAACCTATTTTTTCTACATAGGTTAAAAAATAGTAGTATTTGTAAAACCAGTTATTTTGATGTTGAATTGGCTCGTGAAAGATATTCATATAATTGTTTATATACTGTCCAACATTGTTATGTTTCTTAAACTTAGTATTTGGTATATCATAGTGTAACATTTGTTTAATCCTTTCTTTTAGCAAACTTTCTTTCAACAGAAGTCTGTTTGATTTGCAAAGCAAGTGTTCCAGAATATTCACATTAGAAAGTCAGATACGTTTAGCCAAATGAAAGAAAATAAAGGTACATAAATAAGGACATATGTTTGGCAGCCACTCAGGAACTACTGTGCCATTTTTTTTTTTTTTACTGTTCTATTAATTCTTGTTTGGTCAAGGTAAAGGATCAGTTCTTCCACATCCTTACATCACTCCTGTAACAGCACTGAAAGCATGTTTACAAAAAGATCAAGGAAAGGGGAATAAGCAAAAGGGAACTTGTACATAATTGATGTAATAATTTAAGCAATATTCAGTCATTTTAGCATAAAAAAAAAAAACACTTCAAAAGTGTTTTGCAAAGAAATGATATCACAGGAGGATACTGGAATCTGAAAAACAGCAAAATGGGTTTTGTTTCAAGACTCCTGTTCTGAAAGAGAATAGTTTCAAAAACAGATTGCACATCACTGCATATTTCCTGATCTGTTGGTCTATTAATATTTTTTTTATTGATGTCATTGCTTTCTTCCTTGCATATTGTGCCATTTTCTCTCGAGCAAACTCTCTAGGCTACTGGAAGAGCAATGGTTGTTTGGGGAAATATATGCATCCTTCATCAGTTTTGAAACAACTGCTGAACTGAGACATGGTTTATGAAATCTGACAAGAATGTGGAAGTTTAGTTTGCAGTTCTGAAAATGCTGGGGCAGGGTGAGAGTCCCCCTTGTAATACCATTGTAGCAGTTTAGACAATTACTAGCAAAAGTACTATTAACTGCTCTCTGGAGCTCTCCTAGTCTTCTGTTTTAGTGCAAAATTAAATAGTGTGGTTAATCCATGTTAGCAAGCCCATCTTAGCTGTGGTGGGAGCAATAGCCTCTGCAACCAGGATAGTTATTAGTTTGTTGTCTTGTGTTTCTTGAAGAGATTTTTCACCAAGATGGGACTTTCTTCAATATGAAGATGCAGAAATGTAGATGTTTAGAGGTCTCCATGTGGTTGAGATGTCTAATCTTTCTATGAAAAACTTTAAAAGTACCCTAATGTTTTGTGCTGAATCTTCAGCTGCTACTGCAAAGGAGTGCAGATCTTCTTTAAGTCCTGTGTCACATTCATTGTCTTCAAGTAAATGCCTCTGATACCCTGGAGCATCTTTAGTGGCATTGTCACTAAATGCCTCTGTTTAGGCAACTGAGTCAAGCAGGTAATACAGACTTAGATATGTAGCTCCTTATGAAAAGAACGTGCACTTAGGTGTCTTAATGTGAGAAGTAAATCCTACCCTTGATATATCTTTGTTTTTAGGGGTAGGATATCTTAGATTTAAGTCCAGGCTTTTCAGACAATTTCTGCTTTTGTCCAGTGACTATTAGATGTGACTTGAGTAGGCATCACTGTATTTAGTTTTGAAATAAAATGTGATGATGGAGCCAGTCCTTGGAGTTAGAAATTACAGGCATATATTCTGAAGTGAGGTTTTGCATCGCAGTTGGAGGAAACCTTCCTGCAATTTGAACTTCCTCCAAGTCTTACAATATCTACTAAATAGGGACATCAACATCCACCTTTTAAACATCTAGCCTCCAGAGAGGATTCCCAAATCTGGAGAAAATTACATGTGGTCTTTGCTGAATGGAGAAAGATGACTCAAAAGAACAGTTGAGAAGCCCCAGGTGCTGAGCATAGCCTGTCCTAGACCTATAGACTAGATAACACTAGAAGAAGAACTCTGAAAGAAGTCTGACTTATTGTTGCTTCCTGGAATGTTTGACCTGGGTTAGCCATATAGGTTTACAATTAACAGTTCGAGGATATTTCTTTTGTCTTGATGATTTTCTTTTTGTGAATATATATATATATATATGTTAGAATTTGGCAAAATGCTAATGTTCTGAAAATGCAAAGTATTTAGGGTTTTATATAGATGTGTGTGTGTATTTATATATATATATATACACATGCTGTCAAATTATATATTTATATGGTCAAATTAGCAGTGCGTGTTAATTAGTAGCCAGACAGCTGTTTATGATCTTGTAATTTGTTACTTTGCCACATTCATAGCTTCCCCCGTGACTATGTTTTGTACCAGTCTGCATCTGTTTTAAAAAGAATTTTATGGTAGAGTGTCTCATTTTATGAGAGTAGAAAAATTATGATACAAGAAAAATAATTTTTTATTCTATTGCTGCTCCGCTGGCTCTTCTGCTAACTAAAAAATTTTACATACCTGCTAATGACAATAATGGTTGGGATTTTGAAGTGAACTCTCTGAGGATGTTTTTCCAAAATTTTATTTGGAATCTTTTTATAATCTATATGTGGTTTACTGATTTGAGATAATTATTGCTTGTATATATTGGTAGTAGTGCTAATTAAATTTTACCTCTTTTTAATGCCATAATATTTTTTTTTTATTTTTTGTTCCAGTTATCTTTGCATTACTAGCTGATACAGAGTAACGCTTTCTAGTTTACTGTGGCACAACATTCGTCTGACATTTGTATGATCGTAGGATAATTCGTGTTGGAAGGGACCTCCAAAGGTCTCCAGTCCAACCTCCTGTTTGAAGCAGGGTTAGCTGTAGGGTCAGACCAAGTTGCTTGTTGCTAGTTCAGTATCCAGTCAGGTGTTTAAAACTCCAAAGACAGAGACTGCACTGCCTCTCTGGATAACCTACTCTCCTGCTTGACCGTTTTCACAGTGAAAAAGGTTTTGCTTTAAACAGTCTGAACCTCTGTTTGTTTTATGCTCACCGTCTTTAGTCTTCCCACTACACAGAGCCTGGCTCTGTCTCCTTCATATCTTCCCCATGTCTCCTTCATACCTTCTTCCAGGTGGCACTAGAGGCTGCTTTCAGGTCCTCCTGGAAACATTTCTGTCCCAGACTGAACAAGCCCAGCTCTCTTAAGCCACCTCACAGGGCAGATGCTCCATCCTTGACCATCCTGGTGGCCCTCCACTGAATGCACTTCAATTAATCCTCTTTTTCCTGGAGGGCCCAAAATGGGCAGCGAGAGCCTGGATGTGGAATAAGAAGTGCTGAGTAGAGGTGGGTCATCCCTTCCCTTGATCTGTACTCCTGCTGACACAGCCCAGGACACTGTTGGTCCTTGTTGCTGCCAGGGGCATGTAGGCTCACGCTTAGCTCACTGCCCACCAGAGCTTCCAGGGCTTTGCCAACAGAGCTGCTCCCCAGCCAGGCATTCCTAGCCTGTATCACTGCAAGGAGCTCTTACTTACTGGGTGGCACGTCTTGCATTTGTCCTTGCTGAATTTCATATTCTCTGTCGGCTCATTCTTCCATGCTGTCTAGGTCCCTCTGATGGCAGCCCTGCTCTCAAGCATATTGGCTGCGACTCCTAATTTGGTGCCATCTGCAAATTTGATGAGGATGCACTCCATCACTTCCTCCAGGATATCTCCTTGTGATACTCCAGTTGTGGCAGACATAAAAGTACAACCCGTTAACCACTACTGTGTGAGCTTGACCACCAAATAATTTTTCAACCCACCTGTTTATTCACTCATCTAGACAGTAACATCCTAATTTGGATACAAGAATGCTGTGAGAGGCAGTGTGGGAACCTTGCTGAAGTCATCCCCAAATCCAGTCATTTTATCCTAAAAGGCAATCAGGTTGGTGTGGCATGATTTATCTTTAGTGAATCCATTCCACTTATTTTTCTTGTCCACATGTCCAGAAAAGTGCTCTGAGAAGGACTCTCTCTGTGATTTTTCCCAGGAAGTAAAGTAAGGCTGACTGGCCTGTAGTTCCTCAGGTTGACTTTTTGGTCTTTTTTGAAGACAGATAGGTGTGACATTGTCTTCCATTGCCAGGGACCTCACCTGATCTCTGTCACCTTTCAAAGATGATGCAAAGCAGCCCTGCAAGGACATTGACAAGTTCTTTCAGCAATCATGGATGTAGACCCCTTGATCCCATGGACTTGTATGAGCTGAAATCTTGCAAATAAAACATTAAATTGATCTTCATATACTGCTGATAGTTCCTCTCCTTGAATGCTTTCACGAAGCAGAAAGTCCTGGGAGACCTCACTGTTGAAGAATGAGGTAAAGACGACATTGAGATCCTCAGCCTTATATGCTGCCCTCAGTTTGATTGAAAGCTGTCTGTGAAGTACCATGATATAAATCACTTTGAAAGTCATTGGTAGTGTAATTAAGATTATGTCTGTATTTCGGGAGGATCTAGCTCTGAAAATTCAGAATTGACATCACATTTGTTTAAAAGCATTTACTCTAAAACGCAGTTTACCTTAGACTTTTAAAAAGCTGTAGATTTGGGGTGGATTAGTATATGGTCATATTTTATTGATCTAGGCAAAGGAATCTAGGTCTTTTGCTGGTAATGGGAACAGAAGACTCAGTGACTGTTTCACCAGACCAAAATACATCTTACAACTTCTGCTTTTCTATTAGTTCCACAACTCATGAGTATATGTGGCCTGGAGGGACAACTGAGTGGAGTAAAACAAAACTTCTCAGAGGTGAAAAGCCCAACCCATAATTTGTTATACAAAGCAGAAGTGAAGAGCAAGGATAAGGGGAAATAAGGGGAAAAGTAGCTCAACCGAAAAATAGACTGGAAAGAAGAATGAGAAGGAAGGAGGTTTCAGAAGAGCAGGAGATTTTGACATTGCTGGCAGTGTTAGGTGAGATGAGGAATATGGGAATATCGTATGGCTGGGCCACAAAATGAGATGCAATGGGCAGAGGGATTGGTACTGTAAAAAAATAAAATAAAATAAAAAACTTAATCACTTACCCTTCTTTTCACAGAGGAGAGAGGAAAGACAAGGACAAAATTAGATTGATATTTAGCTAAATATCAGTTAGATTGATATTTAGTGTCATCTCACTCCCTCACTGACTCACTTTCAGCTTCTTCCAGTCCTACCCCATGAATAAACTCTGTACCTTAGTGACCCTGCACAGAACTCAATGATCAGCTTGAGAAAGAAGTAGATGAAAACTACATTTGGGTTATAATCAAAGGATTAGAATCTTACATTATTTTCAGTTTAATAAAGAAAAAAGGGCAAGTTTTAAAATGTTTTTAATTATTCATGATGCTAAAACTAAAAATAGGAAAAGCAAAGGTTTTGGATGAAGTTTTGAGGTTTTCTTTTTTTCTTTGTTTTCATTCTCTGAACAGCTCTCCATGTATGTACATTTCTCTTTAGAGCTCAAAGGAGCTTTGCTCAGCTTTATGCCTGTAGCTTTTCTGGTTTGTACTTTTTCTACTGTTGCATGACAGAAAAGGTCTTTTCCTGTTCTGCAGTTCTTATCAGCTTGATTTCAGATAGAGTTACAGCAATGTAATCCAGATGGTATGTTTCACCTAGAGCTACTTTAAATCACCTCCCCTTATATAAATTGTTTCATCCTCCCTAATTGTGTTTACTTTTAGTTTTCCCATTTTTCTTTTAAGCACATTTACTTAGTCTGCACCTTCTTAACTAATCAAACAGGTAAAGTTGGTTTTTATCCCTGATTTAACTAAGCCATTTCTTCAACATGATTTTTTGTAAACTTGCTGATTTCAAATTCATCCCAAATTTTTCGGGGTTATGCCCACAGTTGTTATTGCTATACTGAAGAGAGGCTTATCTTTGAGAAGAGCACTGTTTGCAAGTCACCTGCTTACCAGTCTTGAAAATACTATGAAGTAAGACATCAGGTTGGAGACATCTCTGTCAAACTATGCTTCAAGGAACAATCTTTGCCAGCCAGGAAAATGCTCCAGTGAACAGAGTCCCAAGAAAAATTGTTGTTAGGGGTTCTTAAAAAAGGCAATCTTCTTTCTTTGCACATTTCTGTAGTTGACAGAGACACATGAATAGATGAAGGCTAATTCTGGTACCATCCAGAATCCACCAATTCAGCAAGTGGGGTTTAAAAAGCATAGATGCATTCGTCAGCATTTTTGGCATCACAACAGCATTAGAAACCCGACACTGCAGATTTTAGCCCTGGTGTTGGTTACTTCTCCAAGAAGTTTCTGAGGTTTCTTGCCATCTTTTGTCAGCTGCTGTTTCTGGTATTTCTTCTGTCAAAGCATAACTTTTTGCGGTTATTATTATTGAATTTAGTTATAGTTTTTGAGCACCTTTCTAGTTTATGAAGTTTGAAGCCTGATTCTCTCCTCCAGAATAACTGTGTCCTCCCTGACCCCTGCATGGTGACACCTGCAGATTTCTTAAGTTTACTCTGTGATACATTCATCCAAGTTTGTACAGATAGAAGAATATTATGGAGTAAAAGCTCAGGAGAAAGCTACAGAGTTGAAACTCTTGTAAATTGCTATTGCATACTGTAAGAAGATAAAACATTGAAAGAAAAGGTATTATTATAAAGGAAATACAGAGCATAATCTGTTTTTACATAAATGAGCTACATGGATTTAGTGAAGCATTTTCTTTGTGTTTCTGCTGAATGCAAGTAAAAACTGTGTCAACCTAATTTTCTATTACCTTTTCAATGTACAGAATTAACAAGCAGGGCTTGCATCCACAAAAGACTTTGAACACGTATATTACTTCTTTTGTTACCTGAGGAAGATAGTGGGGCATCTCTGACCTTCACAACCCTGCACTGGTGTCATCCTCTGGAAAGTTATTTCTGGCCATTGGGTATTCTGGGTTTTGTCTTTCATACCAGAGACAAAGAAACATGTCTTGAGCCAAAAAGAGAAAGAATGAAAGATTAATTTTGTAGCTGTATTGGGTTTACATGGCAAGGTTTTGGTAGTGGGGGGGCTGCGGGGGTGGCCTCTGTGAGCAGAGCCCAGCAGCTGCCCCATGTCAGATCAGAGCCAGCTCCAGCCGGCTCTGAAAGGGACCCGCTGCTGGCCAGAGCCGAGCCAGGGAGCGATGATGGGTGGGCCTCTGGGAGAGCAGATTTAAGGAAGAGAAAAAACTGCTGTGCAACAGCAGCTGGGAGAGAGGAGAGAGAAACACCACTGCGAAGAGTGAGACCCAGCCCTGCAGACCCCAGGGTCAGTGCAGCAGGAGGTGCTCCAGGCAGGCAGCAGCAGTTCCCCTGCGGCCTGTGGAGAGGCCCCTGGTGGAGCAGGCTGTCCCCCTGCAGCCCATGGGTCCCACACGGAGCAGATCTCCACGCTGCAGCCCGTGGAGGAGCCCCCGGTGGAGCAGGTGGATGTGGCCTGGAGGAGGCTGCGGCCCATGGAGAGCCCCCGCAGGAGCAGGCCCCGGGCCGGAGCTGCAGCCCGTGGAGAGGAGCCCACGCAGGAGCAGGGGGTCTGGGGGGAGCTGCCGCCCGTGGGGGACCCGTGCTGGAGCAGTTTGCTCCTGGGGGATGAGGGAGGAGGTGGAAGAGGATTTTCTTAATAGAACTAAGCACAGTCTGCTTTCTGAACAGAGAGCCAGTTGAAGCTTTTCTCATGTTTTTTGTTGAAAAGAAAAAAAAATCCCTCATGAGTGGGCAATGAAGACTGCTAAAATCCCATTCAGTGTTAATTTTTCCTGTTAATTATCACTTACTTTTTAAGGCAAACAAACAAATCCTTTATTTCAAAGGAGTCTTTGTTTTTTTCTCTTTTTGTGTTTTTCTAAAGGCTCTTTTGAATAGAAAGACTTTGTAGAAAATTATGCAACATTTTAAATGTTAGTCTGCTACCATTAGAATATAATGGAATAGATTCTTATATAGATTTTTGGTGCAGCAATTTGTTCTGCTGTTCAGAAAACAGTTTGTACCATTTGTTCCTTTGAAAGTACGCTCATATATTAGAAGCTAATAGAAGCACAAAGGAAGCCTGTTCCACATGGATACCACTGAAGTCCAAGTTCCTTGTTGCACTAAGGTATTGTACAGGCATTTCTGTGTAATATTAATGTAAGTTTCTTGAGCAACATGCTCACTTTTTTTTTTTTGGTTCTAATGATTATATAAAACAAAAATGACATCCCAAACTGCAAGAAGTAAACTGACTGTGAACTTCAGCATTATGTTTGGCACCTTGAGCTTTTTGCTCCAAATGAGAAGGAAAGTCTCCTTAAAATAATTTATGTTGCAATATGAAAATCACTTAAGGCAATAATTGAAACAAGTGAGTTAAAGGAATACATGTCAGCCAAGTATATCACTGGAATTATTTTTGACGCTTTTTTTTTTTTAACCTACTAGTTTATAGTAAAGTTAGAGAGGGTACTAGAGGCAGCATACACTCAATTCATTTCTCTGTGAAGTTAATGATCCTGTTCCACACAAAGTGCCTTTGTGGTTATTTTGAAATAAAATAAGGTTTCTCGTTTTCAACAGGGGAAAACATTGCCAGTCGAAGCGCTTTGTTGCGTTCTGTGACTGGACTGCATGCAAATATCACGTTTACCATTACTGTTAACACCTTCCCTCCCTTCTTCAGCTTTGGTTAAGCTGACCAACACAGTGAGAGTTTATCTGCACCTGTTAGGCCATTAACAACAAGGATGAAATACTGAAATAGTGTGATCATCTTTATAATGAAACATTCAAGAGGTTGTCTTACCTATTTTATTTCTGCAAGATGTTTCACCTTTATTTTGGTTGCTGCAAGCCCACAAACATAACTGTTAGACTTTACATTCCTTATTCAGAGTAGCTTAGTGCAAGTGGATATTTTTGTTCCTGTTTCTGGTTTATTTTTTAATTAGCCTATTTTAACTTATGGATGCACACATGGTGCAAGAATTATAGAAGAACGGGGTCATGAAGCCTATTTTCCCATAACATTCCTGCCCCAAAGAGCAGAAAAGACAAAAACCTTATAGATGACACTGGTGAAGAAGCCTGTGCATCTTTCCTTTCCATTTGTATTTTTCCTCTGGATGTACTATTTTCAAAAAAAATTTGAAAAAAGTGCTTATCATAACCAAACCATCAAATCCGCTTTTAAGCTGAGTGACAGAATTCTTTTCAGCAACAATTTAAGTGAAGATGAGAATTTATAAGTGAAAAAATATCTTACTAATTTCCAGACTGATGAACAGCAGATCATTTTATGTGTTGTCTTGGCAATGTGCTACGAAGTGTTGATAGACAGGAATACATCCATTTAATATTCTGTGCCCCTGGTCAGGTCTTATATTCTTTATTTGCTTTCATTTAACCCTCTCGACTTTCCCCCATGATTCAGTCTTTCCAGCCAGCCTTATTTGTGTTGATATCCCGTGAGATGTTTTGACCATATCTTTCTGATAATATTATTATGCTTGGAGAGTAATTATTTTAAATGTGACTGAGTTGATTCTCTTTTGTGTGATTGTAGCCTTCCTTGTCCATGTTGCAGGTGCTTATGTAAAACCACCATATATTTGCTGAATTCATTTTTAACTTTAGTCCACTAGCAGTACCATTTATTCTTGCAGTAGTATTTAGACATGCATGCTTTTTTTCAGAGAAAGAAGTGACTAGACGCTTTTGGTTCCTCTCTGAACACAATGAAACAGGTATTTTAGTTAAAAAAAAAAAACGTTAGTCTACCATGGATGTGCTCTTTATGGTAGCTCATTTCAACTGAGGTGGATTTCGGATGTTAGCACAAGAGCAATTCAGCTGGAAGGTTGTAGGCCATCATGATGCCAGTCATTAGCAGCTGGAAGTAATTTTGAAAAGTGACCTTTCCAGCTACAATCAGAAAAAAAAAAAAAAAAGCAGGTGTGTCTGCAGCCTTACTGATTCCTGGGTTCTCCTTTGCTCTTTGTAAATCTAATTCATCTCTTTCAGACATACCTGTTGTCAGAAATTTGGGTAAATGTGTTATGCTTTGCCTAGAGTCTAATTACCTGCGTATTTACAAATTCTAGTGCAAGGTTTCTGCCCTTTGCTTTAAATGTCATCCTACCCAGAAGGAAATATCAAGTTCTCAGGAGTCTGAGGAGGGTGTCCACGGAAGTCCTAGAGAAAGCAGGAAAACAGAGCTTCAGGCAGGTGATAAGCCATGAGGCCTGAACTCCCAGGAAAGGGATAAAGGGAACTTGGGATAAAAGCATTCCTGAAAGGTAATAGTAGTGTCTGTGCTTCCAAGGTACATGGGGTTTAAGAGTTGGATCACAGTTCAGCAGTCTGATCAGGGAGATTATCCTGGGTTAAAATCTCAAGTACGTTTGAGATTGTTTTCTTCCTGGAGGCATTAATGTTAATTTTTCTGTTAAGTGAAAAATTCTGTTTTATTTATGTCTCTGAATAATCACTCCTGTTGATTTCTTTGCCTCATTTGTTATTTGTAAGTTCTCTCTATATACTCTGCTTACGTTTCAGAGGGTCAGTAATGCAATCCTTAAGCCTTCTTGCATATTACTTACAACAGCATCAGCTAAAGTCGGTCTTTACACCATATTCTGCAGTACACCCCAAGATAACTGCCTGCAGTCAATTCACTGTCGTCGGTCATTTCTGTTTGTTAATGCTTCTTTGGGCAGTTTTTAATTCACTCAGCTTGTGGCAAGTATGAGCCCAGGGGAAGCTTCCAAGGGGAAACTGGAATGACAGTCAGCATAAGGTCCCTGAGACGGAGGAGAATCAGTTGGGCTTGGAAAGGGGAAGATCAAAGCTAAAAGTCCTGTTATTTATTCAGATTCCATCTCCAGCACCAGTTTAAATCTTTGATAGCTCCACTGATCTTATCCTTACATCAACTCTGGTGTTTATCATCCTAAAGGAAATAGTAACTGTACGTGGGAGCAGCTGACAGTAAAAGAATTAAGATTCAGGGGAATGGAAATCACTCAGAAAAAGAAGAGAATCTTGTTTTGACCTTCAAAAGGACAACTTTAGTTGAAATACAGCCTCCAAATACACTCTGTAAAAAAAAAAAAAAAAAAAAAGAAACTTTTACAAAAATCTGTGATGATTTTAAAAAGTTCAATAGCAAATACCTACTTCTAAGCAAAGGCTTTTTCCTGAAGTGGCTGTAGCTGGAATACTGCAGAAGAGAAACAGTGACGGTGAGGATGGTTTCACTATAGTGTGAAAGAAATTCAGAAGCTAAATTAACATAATACAATCAGAGTAAGTAGTAGCAAGTAATACTGACTTCTTCAGCCTTCAGAAGCTGATTAGTGACTGTATTAAAACGGAATTGTATGTTAGTGGAGATTTCTGTTCACAGCACTTTAAACTTTATTTTTTACAGCATTGATAGATGAAGTTAGGAGAAGGAATTTTGTTTTACATTTGAGAGTAAGGTTGATACATTGGAGTTATGAATTTATGTTCCATGTCATTAAGTTATTGTATTTGTTATTTTTATTATAACTTTTACTAGTAGTCCTTAGTTCTCCATTTTTCATATGTTCTTTTCATAAGAAGTTTTGCTTTGTTTTTGTCAGAAAACACTAGTTACATGACTTAATATTTAGAAATAGATTTTGAAACTTACAGTTTAATTAAAAAAAAAAAAGAGGCCATTTATACTCAGTACCAACTTTTACACACTGGGAGCTTCAGATCGATCAGAAGACTAGGGACAATCCTCCAGTAGCACAGAAATTCTGTAACTTATAAAGACAAGGAGTATGAACACATGAATTTAGCATGTGAATCATTTCAAGGAAAATATGGAAAGTATAAGGTGAATATAGAGCATAATGAAAGTACTGACATAACAAAGTTTTCTTTAATTCAGAATTGTAATGAAATTCTGATGATACTTATTTTGCATGAAATATAACATCTGCAAATTTACAGTTTCATATTTTTTTTCTGAATCTTATCTCAGAATTTCACCTTTATATTTCATATTTATTTCTGTTTGAATAAGTATAGTTATATGCTTACACATATACAGCTCACATATATGTTATTTCTGGTTTATTCATATTTTAGAATTATTTCTTACTTTTACATGCCATAATTTGATAGTGGTATATAAATTTTGCAGACATATACTTCACTATTGATATGCCACATTAAGTGAAATTTTTATTATTTCAATTGTTACTTTATCTTCATTTTAAATCTTAAATGCAGCTGTTGTTCAGTTCTGCTTGAAATATGCTGTCATTTTGTCTTTGGTGCCTCCAGTTTGAAACTAGTCCCTGAACAGTGAGGTGTGTGGCACAGAGCAGCAAAGACTATCCATAACAAAGTTACAAAGTTTGTGTGTATATATATATATATATATATATGTATATGTGTGTATATATATATATTTGAACAAATAAACAAAGGAAATTGCTTCTTCTCAGATGTCATTCATTAATTCCTGCTCAGGGAAAACATATCAAGAGCTGCTCTTGACTTTAACTTTATTTCTGGCCAATGACAAAAACAAGTAACAGGAGATTGTAAAGAGAAAAGAGCAGAATTATCCTTTTATTTCTCCACTTAAATCTTCCCTTTTTCAGGTTTGTTTTGTATTACAAATTGAAATTAACTGTTTTGTCTGAGCTATTACTCAAAAAAAAAAAAAGAGAGAGAGAAAAGAAAAATGGAAATTGAATAGCTTGCTTGAATTACTTGATTTCCATATGTACATTATCACATTATCTGTTATCTCTCTGGTTTCTTTGATTATAGCTTTTGTATATTTTTTGCAACTTAAACCCTCTAGGTGTTATTTATATCACAATCAACTTGTTTGATTAATAAATAAATAAATAAATATATAAATATAGGACAAATTTGTCTTGGTATTTTTTATTCGAGAAAGCTTTAGACTACAAGTGGCTCAGTAAAGTCCTAATATTTCAGGATTTCATTCAGCAGATCGGATTCCGTTAAGTACAGCTCAAAGTTGTTTAGAGAAATGTCAACATTGAATTCTGTAGAAGCAAATGTTATTCATTAATGAGTTGGAGCACGTTAATATACAACTCTTTGAATAAATAAACTGTAATTATATTGGAATATAATCCTCTGATGGAACAGCTACAAAGTTTGTCTCTTTCTAAAAGTCTTTCCTAATGCCTCACTGATTTCTATTTCCTACTCAATAAATTATGGGCTAATTAGTGTAGAGCTTTGTTGCAGACAAACAGCTTTCACTTTCTAAAATGCCGATCTTATCATGTTTCTACTTTCAGCAACAGTCTGTCTACAAACGATGCTCTTCTGTATCAAAGTTACCACTTCATTTATGGTTGTAAAATGCTGAGGAGATGAGGATTGTGGAAATTGCTATGATTATGCAAGTATATGGGTTTACTTGTTTCACAGCTGCCTAAATATTATTTAAATATAGGACTAGTCAGGAAACAATTTAATTTAGTGATTCATTATTATTAATTACATAAGTCTTTTACATTGCAGTCTCTTCCAGTGCAGTAGAAAAGTTAAAGCTTGAACCAGGGTAAATCTCTTGCCTAGATCTAAATAGAAGCTTCTGGCTCTGCTGCAATATGGTTAAAACAAGAGCTTGAACCTGTTTTTATCACGCTGTATGCCTTAGCTTACCAATTGGCTATCATTCCGTCTGTCACAACTCTGGTATTCTTACGACGTTTAAGATCTGATTAATCCGGTATTTTAAATCTGATTAAAATTTCTACCTGAATCTAAGAAACCTTTCCAAGTAAAATTTATTTTCTTAATTACGTCTTTCCTGTAAAAAGGCATGCCTTTAACAGTTGGATATTTTTCCCCCAAAAAAGTACATTCCCTTGAATGTTCCCAGTCAGCTCTATTTGGCTGTTGGGGGAGGGAGGAGGAGCTGTTTGCTACTATAAATCAAGCACAGCACTTACAGATAATTTGTGGAGCAATTAAAATAGCTACTAAGATTTTATGGTGTGCAATTATGTTTCTTCCATCAGAACATCATTAGGAGGAAACTTGTTTACCCTTGCAAGTAGAGCTTGTTAAATGTAAAGAAAAATGCAACTTGCAAGCAATAAAGGGCAGCTAAAAGGACGAATAAGATGTCCAAGGGTTCTTTATGAGTGGAGCTTTTTTGTGTGCTCAGCTTTTGTTTTTCTAGCCTTCCTTGGAATAAGAGTAAGAGCTCAGCAGAGCTATCGAAGCCCATATAGTTGGCTGACAGTTTTCAATGCAAATTCATGCATAAATAATGAAATATACCAGGTTATATTTAAATAAAAAAGCATTATGCACTGAACTTGTGCGTTCAATACTGTGTTGTGACATTTCCCCGTTCTTTCACATTTTTAATGAATCTCCAAAAGGTTTTTGTATGGCTCTTAGGTTTATGGGAAAATTAACGCTGGAAAGGATTTGAAAAGGTGTAGTCTAATCTCCTACTTGAAACAGGATCAACTAGAAAATCAAACCAGGTTTCTTAGTGATTTATTTGATCAAGTTTTGAAAACCCTGAAGGACGGAGACTGAACAGCCTTTCTAGGCAATTTGTTCTGCTGCTTAGTTGGCCTCCTGGTAAAAAAAGTTTCTCGTTACCTAGTCTTATGTCTGTTGTCTCGTCTTCCTTTCATGCATCACTGTGAAGAGCCTGGCTCTGTCCCCTTGAGAACCTCCCTATGGGCACTGGGAGATGCTGTTAGGTCCCCCAAAAGCCACCTCTTTTCCAGGCTGAACAAAGCCTCTCCTCACAGGGCAGGTGCTCCAGCACTGGCCATCTTGGTGGCCTCCACAACTCACAGCAGTTTATCAGTGTCTTTCCTGCACTGGGTGGGAATGGGATCGATATTCTTACAGACCTTTTAGATCCTTCTGAACTGTGGATAGTTCTCACAATCAGCTGTCACAAGGGAATGGCATTTCTTATATATTTTATTACTTAAGTGAAATTATGTTTTGACATGCATCAGGGAACTGCCTGAATAAGGGATACAAATACATGCATAATTTTAAGCATATATGCATGCGTAATTCTACCCCAATTCAATAGTAATCCTTGTATAAAAATGTGCACTTAAGCCATGTGACTGTGTAATATAAGTACACTCAAAGTAACAGAAGTGTCAAATGAAATCTGAATTCATGGGAAGCTTAAGCACTTTTTCAAAAAAAAAAAAAGCTGAAGATAATACTACACTGTTGCACAGTTGCTAAACATCATACTGTAATGCATAAGAGTGCAACTTTCAAAACCTGAAGTCATGCTCCTCTATAAGAAGAAGAGAGACAAGGCCTCAAGAAGAAGGAGGATCAATAGCAGGCAGGTGTGGGGTGCGGTTAAAGGAAACAAAGACTTAGGGGAGTCGTAGTAGCAGCTTTCAAGTACATAACATGTTATAAGTAAAATTGTATTTTGAATTTCTGTGTAACACTTTGACATTCACAAGGCTACCTGCGTGAATCAACATGGAAGAACAGAGTTGTCAGATGGTGCATCTTCTAGGTGAACCACCGCTGAAAAATAATTGATTAAAAATAGAGACAGAACTAAGTCATGCTTTGTTCTGTGTCAGAACAAATAAAAATTGAGTGAGAATAAGGTCTGTTCAGCTAAGAGAAAATGTCCAAATCACTTGTTCATGTAAAGCATTCTCATGTTTTTGGGAAGAAGTGAAGAAAGGAAGAAAAGGCTTCTCTGTTTGCTTGAAGGAAGGGAGAGAAAGCTTCTCTGTTTCCTTGGTAGGCTGTTTAAAATTGGTAGAATTTATCCCTTTTTAAAATTTTATTTATTTATTTTTCTTTCCCCAGCCCGTGTCCCTGGAGAGAAATAGAATTAATTCATTCCTGCAACAGTGTAGTGGATTCCTAAGCATCCACAGTGAAGGTGTATTTAATTTCTCATTTCGTGCTTCAACTGAGAAGTCTTACTGTTTTGGCTGATACTTTTTACTTTCTGGAGTAAGATAGTTCATTTACTGCTTTAACCTCTGCAGATAGAAGAAAAGTAGAAGAGGAAAAAATAAATTGTTAGATATTAATACCTTGAGTAATACTTCTACATAAGAAGTATTGAATACAAGAAGTATTCAGAATGCCTATTTGTTCTCAATTGTATCAGCATCTTTTACTAAACTGCACTGCACGAGATCATAGAATTTATAGAATAATAAAAAGATAAGTTTCTGCCGTAAATAATTCTGAATCTAAATTAAATGTAACACAGCAGTAAGCCAGAGTTAGAAAAATAGTTATAACAGCAGCTACCAGAATAATAAAGTAGCTTATTTTTGCAGATTTTTAAACTTAAAAATGCTCTGATTTTAGGAGGTAATGTCCAGAGGACAGCTGTGATGGATCAATCCATGTTCAGACTCAAAAATGTCATGGAGTTTTCTGGTATTAAAACCATACAAAGCAGAATTTTAAGTTCTTCAGGGTGAAACACCCACACATTTTGAATTTCTGGATATGCATATGACAACTGATTCCAGACTAAAGGCTTGCCACATTTACAAAATTTGTGCGTTATTTCCCTGCTTTTGATGCTCTGAGGAAGAACATCATACAAAAATGTATGATGGTTATCACTTCCTTTTCTCACCACTGGCTCGAGATAAATACAATAATTTATCTGTTCTGCTGTTGTCAGTATAGCTTCCCTTTTATCACTTGTTTTCTTTGGCCAGAAAAGTTTGATTGATTATTTTCTTCACTTTTTTTTTTTTCCTCCATGTTATTTTCAACCACCAATGGCCATCTATCCAGTGGCTGAACAAAGTGACCACATTAGATGTCTACATTGCCAAAAATTACAGCACAAGCAGGTCCTGGGGTTGTCCCCTGAGTCGTGCTAGAGACTGGAAGCTTTTCATTCAGCTCCTTGTCTGGAATGTGTCATGCCTTTGGGCACTAGCAAAGTTCTCTGATCCCAGGTCTTTGAAGCCTCTGAGAGGTCATTCCCTTAGTGACCTTGCACCAGGAGATCCCGGTCCCCTCTGTTTCTCTGGGTAGCCTGGTAGCAAAGACTTTTCTACGTGCTCCCGTCAATTCATGAACCTCTAGCCTGAGGCTGCGTTATGAATGCTTTGCCTTCACTGTCTCACAGACTTCCCCTTTCTGGGGATCTTTTAGAGAGATAAGGGAGTCTCTGAGAGACATTTTTTCAAGCTCCTGACAATGTCAACATTGCATCTGTTTAAACCGTTTAAGCATTTTTTCTTGTTTTGATAACATCACTAGGAAAGTAAAAAAGATTTGACTTCTGTGTTTGATACTCTGCAAAGACAGAGCTTATATGGGATCCCTGTGGTTTTTGAGATATATCTAATTCAGAGAACTAGTCTACCTGTGTTCTACCCAGAACTTCATATCCCAGATTGGAGTCATTCTTCAACACTTTCAAAGGGGCTTTGCGTTTCTCTTCAGGAAGCAGTCTCCAAGGTTATTTCTGTTGGTAACTGGTAAACCTGAATGTGTGATTATCTCCTGCTAGAAACTCTTAAGATAGATAAATGAGTTGTGCAAAGGTCCACTATGAGACCACAATGATGGAGATTATCCTCAGCACTCACTAGATTTCAACAAAAGCTCTGCCTCTATCAATAGATAGCTGTAGGTAGTAATAATACTACCAAAGGTCAGTAATGTTTCCATTACTGACAGATATCAAATTGCTACCTTCACCCAAATGCAATTTATCAAACATTATAATACCTCAATGCTTTGCGTAACTGATAAGCTCTGGATAGTTTGGGCCTGTACTTTCTGTTTTTTTGGGGGGGATGGCAATGACTCAAAGATGTAACAAAAAACGCTATTCAGCACATTCACGTTCACATGGACTACTGTGTTCTTTTTTACAAAAACTATAAAATTAAAATCTGAATTAGTCTTGAATGAGTATCAGTGCAACTGCATTGGGGCCACAGGCACATGCATCTCCACAAACTGCTCAACTAGCAATGTATTTTTTGAGTCTGATTTAAGGAAGCAATACTTTTGATAGACTGATGGGAGATGGTTTGAATTAGGTCTTTTGCAGTGCTAATCCTTGAGTAATAATCACGGTAAATTTCTCATAAAATTTACTTCCCACATCTATAAGTCTGTCTGATATTGTTTTTGACAGTTTATCCCTATGTCCTGCTCCAGCAGCCATCTCTATTTTTAAGTTTAAGCCTTTCCTGGCCACATGTAGACTGGTAGAAAGGTGGCCAGTCTTTATCTCAACCTCTGAATACTCTCTTGCTCTTGAGTCTGGTTCCTTCTTTTCTCATTTACTTGTCCTTGGCTTACTGTTGACCATGCAGTTCCTGTGTTCACTGCTTATTCTGCCTCCTCTCCTGTCTTGGCCTCAGTCTTCTCCTCATCTGTGCCTAACTGGTGGGCTTGAAAATCCCCATCAAAACAGCACTGCTCAAGCGAGGTCTCAGACCTCAAACATCTACTTGTTTCAGGCTTCCTCCTCCCTCTTTTATTTTCAAATTTAGTCCTTTCTGTAAAGAGGCTTAGGTAAGATGTTCTGTAGAGGATCTGTTACTGTTAATTTTTCAATACTTGCCTTATCTGTTATTAAGTCACCTGTTAATTTCTGTTAGAGAAGCATAAGGAAAAACTCATTTTAACAATCATGAGATTTTAGGTTTTGAATTCAGGGAAAGTAATTTAATCTCGTTATTTCTCAACAATTAGTAAAATTTCTTGTACCGCCCTTTTAGGTGAACTTCCTGAATCAAAGAGCTAAATTAAGAATTCACATTCAGATTTTTCAGCTGTTAAGTAAAGGCCCAGTGGCAGACTGGGCATTAGTTATTGGGCAAGAAGGTGATGGATAGACAGGTTTTTGGGTTTTGTGTAGTTGGAAGTAATAGATGTAATACATCTTCTGTCAGTCTCTATATGCATGAGTGGAAAACAAACAAATGATAATTTTTTCAGTGTGAGTTTTATGATTTATTCTCTACTAATTCAGTGACTTGATAATTTCAAATATCTGTAGAAAATTATCTTTGATTCATTGTTTGCTTGATTCAGTTTTTTATTTGATGTATTCATTGGTTATTTTTAAGAAACCGAACAGTTGACAGTAATTTAGCCCTAGTCATTTTTATATTTGTATTCATTTATTCCTTCAATTCAAAATCCATATACAGCAAAGAGAATTTCTGTTCTTTGCAGAGAAAGTCTCTCAAATTACATCATTAATGCTAAAATTGTGAATAACTTAGCAAGTAACTTTAGTTATTTAAGTTATTCTTCTAAATTACTACTTTTGCCTGCCTAAAATCTACTAGAAAGACAGTCAAGAATGAAAGGGGTTGGACCCGATGATCTCTTGAGGTCCCTTCCAACCCCTACAATTCTGTGAAAAGCAAATGAGAAAAAGTAATGTGTTTTGAGGGGATGATAGTCAGTGGCATAATGTGGAGCAGACAGAGCATGGCTCACAGTGTTAGGGTGTCAGTCAGTGCCCTATAAGTAGTATGGGACAACATGAGGTTTCCTAAGGAAGCTATGAAAATAAGACACTCAATATTTGGACTGTCCTCCAAATCTAGAATGAAAGCCATCATCTATGAATGTCCTGGGTTCAGTCTGTCTAAATACCATCTTGAGCCTCTGAGCAGTCCTGTGTCTTGTTTTAAGCAGCACAGAACACTCAGTGTGCCAGAAACAGGGCTTTCTCAGCGGCTCATTTGAGAGCAATTCATTCAGCAGAGCTAATGACCAGTAGAAGGTGTCACTACCCTTTGATCCAAGTGCTTTTATTGATACCTTGAGGTAAGCCTACAAAACATAGACACAGATCTTGCAGAAAGCCTCTCTTTCCTCCTGTCCCTCTAACAGTCTTTATTTTAATTTATTTCGCTGGAGTTCATCTTTCTTGAGCATACATTATCTGATATGTACACAGGACTAGAAATTTGGTTCCTCCAGATTGCCTCCTGGTAATTAATATTGCTCTATTCTGTTAGCAACACTTTAGCTGGTACATTTGCCGCAGCATCCCATTAATGGTTTACTTATCCTATGATGGATTCAACTCCTTTAACTTACTCCTCTGTGGTTTTCAGCTGGTTAGCTGCATTTTTAACATTATTTTCAGGTGCGTAGCCTCCTCTGTTCTGCTCATTTGGGGACATTACTCTGTTGTGATAATGTTTCCCCACTTTGTGTCTTTCCACTATTTTCATTATTGTATGCCTTTATTTAATAAAATACTGATATTCTTAAATAAGATTGGAAATCCTCCTCTGTTCTTTTAGTCTAAACTGCTATAATTTTCCTTTACCCAACTGTTGATGGCTTATTTAGATTGAACATAGCCATGCTTTGTTTAGTATATTTGATTAAAAAAAAAAAAAGATAGATAATGCTGTTCCTAATCACCCTTTTATAACAGTGCTGATTGGAAGGCACAACCATCAAAAGACATGTTTTTACTTTAAAGAAACCCATGGAAGCCCAAACTGATGTATATGCTAACTACATTTTACTTATTATTATGCAAACACATTTGCTTGTTTATGTTTTTAGAGAAACCCTGAACTATATGTGTATTTCCTCTAAGAAAAAAAAAATTTACACCAATAAATCTGAAGATTGCCTGACACAGTATAGAGCATTGGAGACAATTCTATGATGTTCTCAGGACATATTATTCCTGATTTCATATGACAAGTTTATGGGAAACATTCGTGGTAAAATGTTCTGATTTATTGCCTTTCCGTGGTAGATTTACTGAATGCATAAGAATGTGGTGGAATTAAATAGGATTTCCATGAAATTATGCACACAATAACATTTTGTTATGACATCACAATTTTATTTTTATTTTAATGTGTGCTTTGATCCTTTACTTTTCTATCAATTGCATGGTCTTTTTCAGCCCTCATATTTTCTTGTTAATACTTCAATCATGCTCCAATGTATTTATGAGAAAACATGGGAATTTAGAGTACTAGGACTTTCTTTAGGAGTTTCATTTGGTGGGTTGTAAACCTGTTATAGAAGGGCATGCATGTGTGAAATAAGACATGAGAAACACGTCTTGTCTCCTCTGAACATCATCCGGTGATGACATATTTTAAGCAGATCTCTGGCCATGAAGAAGCAGCATCCCTCTCTCACTAGCAGTCAGCGAGGTGTGCATACAGAGGAAATGCAGCATTAACGCTCCTCAAGGGCCAGTTGCAAGAGTGAGAAAAGTATACGACCGCTTGCCTTAAAAACAAACAAACCAACAGCTAAATGCATTTGGCACTCTCTTAAAGCACAAAACATAAAAACAATAGTAAAGAGCACAAATGCCCATCTAATTAAAGATAAAGACCTTCAGAAGACTGAGACCAAAAATCATGCCCTTGGAAAGAAAGGAGTGTTCTAGTACAGGGTATTCCATAAGAATAAGTATAGCTATTTACTTGAAGGCAATAATCAAGTGTTCCCTGGAAACACTGTTTCCCTAATCGTGTGATAGCTGAGGGATTTGGAATAACATATAGTTAACATATAATATTGCTTCAAAAGCTTGCAATAGATTTTATGGTTTCAGCTATATTAAAATTGTATACATTAATTCCAACTAGGCTGGGTTTGAAATAATTTTATGAGGTATTAACTCACAAAAAAAAAATAATTTGAATTTTTCACTTCAGATCCCTAAACTAATATCTAACTTTAAAGATAGGATCAAAATGCAAGTTTTAAAGATTATTAATATAGTAGTGATAATCAACCCATATATTTATTTCTAAATTCTAAGTCTCCCTTTTTGTCATTGCTGGTGAACAGACCCTGCATTGGTAAAAGAGTTGGCATTTTTCTCGATAACATTGAAATATGTTCAAAAAAAATCAGTCTGAAGTAAGAAAACTTTTGCTCAAATACTTTTTTGTTCCTAGCCTTAGAAAATACACTTATCAATAACATCTTACTTCTTAATCTTTTATGTTGTAAACCTAGGGAAAATAATAATCTTCAAAAGGTTTGGGTAATTTCTGGATTTGAACATTTTCAGCTTGTGCCACCTGGGATGTGTTGTGTTTATTGGAGCAAAACTCATTCTCATTGCAAGACTGACGTATTTTATTTAGCAGACTTTGATAGGAACAAGTTTAATGGCAGAAATCACAAAAGCTTAACCAATTTGCCTTCTTTCTACAGTAAAAAATGTTTTGTAGTAGAACAAATAGTCTCTTTTAATTGTTCTGTACAAAGTTACGCATGAAGTGCTTTAAAACGATTGCCAAATTGGTTTTAGTATTTTACGAGGAAACCATTCTCTTGGTGAATGAATTGAAATTAGAGGCAAAAGCACAAAACCCTTAAATTACACTTTGTGTAAATGTGAACATTAGGAAACATTGCAAAACAAAAATATTGATGAAGCTTTTATTCATGTCCCCTGCAAGAGCCACATAGCTTTGGTGACTGATGTGTTTAAATTGCAGTAACCCAGGAGTGCAGGATTTGGCAGGCTCATAACTGAGGAATAGCTTAATAGGTTTTATTACTTCAGAAATGAATTTGCAACTAATGACAATACAATCTGCACAATTATAATAAGTGTGTACCTAGTACAACTTGTTCCCTGGAAAACTGCTTTACTGTTGAGTAAATAGCTTGAATGCCACGGGAGCGGAGGGAAAGTTTAAAAAATATATATATCTTTCCATGCAAAGCAGAATCTCAGCAACACTCCTACATATTTATCCTTTTGTTAAATTTCAAGTGTGCTATATCTGAAAAATAATCCATGTACTTCATGATTTCCATTAAGAATAGGATTTTCAATAGCAAAACTCATTTATTGATTTAATTTCATTTAATATTTCTACCTTATCACAGGGAATTGCATCAGTTTGCCTTTTTGATGTAAGACAAACGATAAAAAAGGGCTAAGATAAAATATGATCAGTCTTACAAAGGAAATGTTTAGCAAATAAGCATTATATCTTTGTTTCAAAACTTTTAGTAAGATTCTTTAAAACTTCATAGTTATTGAAGCCCTACTTCAATAATCTCGGTCTTCCACTGGTTGTATGCATAGGATACCTGCATTCTCAAGTTTTGAGTACTGCCATTTAGATAAGCCTATGTTTTGTTTGTCGCTTAGGGACATTGTGACTGCACATATCTCCTTTTCTGTTTTTCTATCATCTTCAGTTCCTCTATGGAAATTGTATTTCAGAAATTCAAGAGGTGGGATGATTTTGGAGCTAGTGGAGAAGGTAGTGCTGCAGCAGATTTGGAGGAACACCAAAGGTTCCCCAAAAGGCAGTGGACCTCTTGGATCTGACTGCAGACTCCTCTTCAAGCACCAGAAACTGCAACAAACCATGAGAGTGAGCTTCTGCAGAAGGTTGTTGCCTAAAGTAGTTGAGTTGTAAATGGCTCAAATGAGCCCAATATTTCTCTGAGCTGGGGAAATTTGTCACTGTGTGACACAACAGTGAGTTGACACCAGAGACAGAAATCAGGTAAAAATTTCACAGAGGCAAAGCAATTGGTAAGTGATTGTCTCTCACAATTCCTACCTTATTTTTCTTAAAACAAAGTAAAAGAAACAGACAAACAAAAACTTCCCTGTACCACAGCATAAAAAATATATTTTTAAAGTTGTTACTAAAGTATATTTGTTCTTTTAAAATGTAGATTTAAAAACCAGAATACTTTCCCCAACAGGATTATTTTACAACTCGGTTTCCTGGGATAATATTTTCTCTGCTTTTTATCCTAATTGCGTCTGCACAGAAGTCAATAAATATATAAATGATGCTTATTTTGTATTCTAAATCATAATAAAGCCATAGTTTAATGACAGAAATATTGCCCTATGTGGTAATGAAAACTCTGAGATTTGATAATGAAGCATGCATGCAAGTTACAGGGAAATACATGCACAAGACCTTACCTAATTATGTTTACCGTCAGATTTTTAAGGTGTAAAATCACTGTGCTGTTAAAGATCCACTTTATGCTTATAGTGTATTCCAAACTCCCACTAAAACTTTCAATAAAGGAGGAAGTGGATTAAGAAATAAACACTGGACCCAAAGGACTTTTGCATTGGCTCTTTGGTGAGTTTTAAAATAATACTGAGCACACCAGTATTATATATCATGGAAGTTTAATAAAGTAAGCAGAGATTACATTTCTGTAAAATTGAAGGGTTGCTGCAGAGAAACACATTTTACCTGGTCTGAAAGCACTGTAGCATTTTTTTCTTCAGAAGTATATGAAATTTGTGCAAGTATACTATGTAAATGTCTCCTGTTCCAGCATGATGGAATGAATATATCATTCACCTCATTCTGGTGACTGTATGAGAAGGAATTACTGTCCTGTGTTATGATTTTCACCCAGGGTAATGAGGAAAAGAAAATAAGAAAAAATTATCTGAGCAATAAGAAAAAGCGTTTCTCATTTTGTTATGGGTATATTTATATCATGCCCTTGTGTTGTATGCATACAGCAACACACATTAGGGTTGTTCATAGGAGTCTTACACCACCAGAAAAGTTCTGCATGGCAGAACATGGGTATGATAAAGAGCAGAATAGCAGGGTAAAATTTAACAGCTTCTGAGTTAGCTTTGGAAACTTCCAGGAGCAAACTAGTGAAAGGGACTTGCATGATGAGAGAGAGAAGGAGAAAGTAAAATGTGTTTCAGTGTCAAAGGCTAAATTATAAAGCAATTTTTTTGTTATAAACCAGAGGTTTAGATAGGGAGAAAATCTTCAGGATAATACAGCATGGTACAAATAGAGCAGATGGGAGGAGGGCAAGATGAGAGGTGTTGAATGAGCATGGAGGAGAGTGTACAAAAGAGGTCAGAGAGTCCACTGGGGATCCTTAAGAGAAGGAGGAAAAGTTTTAATTTGATTTAAAAATACCACAAAAGCTAAGGAAAGTGACTGATAAAGTGCGGCTTCTGGATTAGCAAATACACCCCACTTGACTTGCAGTGTACTTACTAGGAAGGTTTTAAGAGAGGATGAGCAACTGCCAAGATGAGAAAGACTTTAAGTCTGAAAGTGTTGAAGGAGACAGTTAAAGCAGACACTGGAAATGCAAGGATGAATTGATTTAAGGTTTCAAGGATGGGGATAGGCTTCATTACCATAAAAATGATATGAAGGAAAACATTTGTTAGCTATGAAAGCCTCTTAAGCTTTTCCTAATAATTGGGCTCTAAGAACAAAGTCAAGATCTGAGGTTCAGAGCCTTACCAAGGTTCTCAGCAGAAAATAATAACAGTACCCTGAGTCTGACTTATCCAGTTGAGATGCACAAAGAAGAGCAAAGCTCTGTGGGGGAGGAGAAACAACAGAGTAGAATCCTAGAATCACTAAGGTTGGAAAAGACTTCCGAGATCATCTGGTCCAACCATCCCCCTACCACCAATGTCACCCACTGAACCATGTCCCTAAGCACCAGGTCCAACCTTTCCTTGAACACCCCCAGGGATGGTGACTCCACCACCTCCCTGGGCAACCCGTTACAATGCCTGACTGCTCTTTCTGAGGAGAAATTATTACAAGATAAAATTAATACACGTTTATTTCTGTAAGTTCTAGACACTCAAAATAGGCAATCTAGACACTCTGGGCCTAGATTTAGATAGGTGGATCCCATATGCAGAGCAAGGGGAAAATATTTTTTAAATTGAAGCAAATGGGTTGTGGAGTCACCAAGAGTTAGAGGACAGCATAGCTGCATAAAACTATCCTAAAAGGGAAGTTGTGCAGATGATCTGAGAGCCCAGCCCTTATGACTTTTTCATTTGAATGCACCCTCAGCGAGTTTGCAGGTGACACTAAGCTGAGTGGTGCAGCTGGCACAACAGAAGGAAGGGATGCCATCCAAAGGGACCTGGACAGGCTGGAGAAGTCGGCCCACATGAACCTAATGAGGTTCGACAAGTCCAAGTGCAAGGTGCTGCACCTAGGTCGGGGCAATCCCAGACATGAGCACAGACTGAGAGAACTCATTGAGAGCAGCCCTGCAGAGAAGGACTTGGGTGTTCTTTTGGATAAAAAGCTCGACATGAGCCAGCAGTGCACACTTGCAGCACAGAAGGCCAACTGCATCCTGGGCTGCATCAACGGAGGATCTTCCCCCTCTGCTCTGCCCTTGTGAGGCCCCACCTGGAGTACTGCATCCAGGTCTGGGGCCCCCAGCACAAGAAGGATGTGGGGCTGTTAGAGTGGGTCCAGAGGATGGCCACAAAGATGATCAATGGGCTGGAGCACCTTGGCTATGAAGAAAGGCTGAGAGAGCTGGAGCTGTTCAGCATGGAGAAGAGAAGGCTCTGGAGACACCTCATTGTGGCCTGTTAATACTTAAAGGGGTCTTATCAATAAAACAAAAAAAAAAAAGGGAGAAGGATTCTTTACTCAGGTAGATAATGATAGGACAAGGGGGAATGGTCTTAAACTAAAAGAGGATAGATTTAGACTAGACATTAGGAGGAAATTCTTCACTGTAAGGGAGGTGAGGCACTGGAACAGGTCTCCCAGAGAAGCTGTGGATGCCCAATCCCTGGAGGTATTCAAGACCAGGCAGGATGAGGCCTTGGCCAACTTGACCTAGTGGATGGCATCCCTGCCTATGGCAGGTGGGTTGGAGTTAGATCATCTTTAAGGTTCCTTCCAACCCAAGCCATTCTATGATTCTGTGTTTCATTGCTTTGGGACTCACAGCTTGAACGCTGTCTTGAACCAGCATTAACATTTTTTTTAAAGATCTGAGAGGGGGGCCCCTCTGGTGTGTGATGGCTGTTCTGCACCAGAGCTTGCAAGAAGCCAGACAAACTTTTGTCACGCTAGAGAACTTCTGTCTTGACTGAATGTGGCTTTTGATGGTTCCTTTTGCTTCTCTTTGTTTCATGCAAAATAGTTGGGACAGAACAGGAATCCAGTTTTTCCTCCAAGATTTTAATTTGTCCAATCCCTTTTACCGCCGCTCTCTAGTGTGCTAATTGCTAAGAGTTTCTGCAGCCTCAGCAGCACTAGTAATTTGTATTATCTTTTGCCTTGCATGTTAAAGAGGGTATTTTCTGCACGTGTGTGGAGTAGGTGCTAATGAAAAAGGCACAGAGCTATCCACAGCTGTTTCTTCATTCACCAACATCTGAGATGATATGACAAAAGGATCTAGGAATTAGATAGCTATTTAGGAAAAATTTGAAGATGACTGGAGTAAAATGGAACATCTGCTGTATGTGGAAGCCAATAACATTATACCAGAAGTAAAATCAGCTCCCTTTAAGCCAGATGTCTCTAAATTAAGAAGAGATCAATAAAGGACTTAAATATTGATGTGCTATATTGAGATACTATAACGCCGTAATTTGAATTTTGTTCCTGACAAAGGAATCCAAAACACAGTTAGGTACACAGTCATAATAATCATTGTGTGAGAACTGTCTGGCATGTCAGGGTGATATCCAAAGAGCTAAAGCACTGAGCAAGGTGTTGTGTAAAACTGGCTCTCCAGAAGGGCTGGGAAGAGGGATGTGTTTTAAAGTCCTGCCTTGAAATTCTAGCAGGCTCCTTCCAAGTACCTATATGCAGGTCCTTCGTGGTGGTCTGGTTACTGTGTGTGTGTAGCCGTCTCCACAGGGCTTGTGACTATGAATATTCATTAGCAATGGGGGCAAGGCTCACCCTTTTCTTTTAAAGGACAGCTCTTTGGTGGAGTTGTCTACTTCTTATGTACACCCAAAATGCTGAATATTCCAAGAAAGAAGCCTTACGTTATATATTCTTCTTAGTCACCTGTATTTCTGGCTGTAGTCTTTCAGAAGAATATCTTAGCCAACAATTATCTTAGCCATCCAAGAATGGTTACATTAGACAGGGGAGAAAGGCATCTTTTTAACTTTCAGTGTTAACTTTCTGCCACTTTGCAAAAGTAATGTGAGAGTTACTGGGTGTGGGAGATAAGACATGAAAGCCTGGCAGCACTGCAGTTATCATGATAGCCAAGGCAGCCACTTTCTTCTGGCCACAGCACCATTCTGTGGGGGTCCATCAGGTGCAACCACAGCAGAGCAGCTCTGATGAACTGAGCCCTCTGTGCTGGGGGATGCTGGATGGGGAGCAGCAGCTGCAACACCAGAGCAGGGCTCGGACCGAGCAGAGTTCAGATCCTCTTTGGGCACAAGCAGAGGACAAGGTGCAACACATAGGTAACTTCGAGGAAGAAAGCCCTGTGTGGTCTTCTAGTGATTTTACAGCTAGATAGCAAAAGAGTGGGGTTTTCAGAACTGTGAACACTGTGTTGTAGGAACCGCTTTTTTATTTTTATTTTGTGTATGTGCATGAAATAAAAGGCTTTATTGGATTTTGTGCTTAGGCAACATGCCAACAGATTTTGCAATACACAATTAAAATCTTTTTGAAAGTGAAATCTGGAGATAACAGGTGTTTCTTTTTTCCTTAAAGAAAAAAATAAAAGGTGTATCATAGAAGATTAAGTCAAAATGGCAGGTACAAATTGATGGTAACAAGGTAATTTATGAGATGTTAATTGGCATATGGTGTATTTAAAAAAAAAAAAGAGAGAATAGAAAGAATACCAGCTGCGAATGTTAATTTTGATAGCATACATGCAACACCTCATCATGTCACCATGACCATGTAGCAGCTACAGCTGGGTAACTCTAAAAGAGCACCTGCACTATGCAGCTACAACGAGTCTGGGCAAATGAAAAACAGTCCATGCTGCCTGCACTGATTGTAAGTTCTCATCAGCTATTCACATTAGCAGAGAGGAGTTGATAGAAAAAATTATTATATTCTTTGTACAAGACCCTTTCTGTAACAAATTGGATGAACTAACAGGCAAGTCAATATTTATATGGCAGGAGTGGACACTAGTAAAAAGACTAATTTACTTGATGAAATCAGAATGATCATGTTGTGACTACTGGTATAAGTGTTACATAGTGCTAATTAAAAATGCACATGCTTCAGGTTTTTGGGACATAAATCTTTGTTTTTGAAGTAGAGTGGTCGCCTCCTTGATTAAAGTGATCAAACACCGCCTTTACTCTGTCTCTGACAGTTTAATCGATAACATATGAATCAGCATTTTTGGGCAACACATTGTAATGAAGCTAGAATAATATCAGCAGTTCATTATCCTTAAAAGTCTTTTTAAGGACGAATTAAAGAATATGTAATAAAAAGGAGACATATTGTTAGAAGTGGGAACTTCTGGGAAGCAGAGCTATACATTGCTTTTTTACCTTAAATCTCATGTTTCCTATAAGCTAGCATGTGTATTATCAAGAGGGAAAAGAGAATAAAATAAAATCAAATATCAGCAAGAATTTTATTATTATTATTATTGTTTGTTTTTGTTGTTTTCTTTTTTAATATTGAATGACAGCCTTTGTTATAGATATACACATAGCTATTAGAAATGCTTTATCATCATTAGGGTTTTCAACTGAAGTGAGCCAGTAAAAAAAGAATATGGCTTATTAAAAACTGTACATTAGAAAATGGTGTACATTTTATATGCACATGTGAGCTGTCTGCTTATATTGTTGCAGAGATTAGTACACATATTCTAGGGCTTGTTATCCATGGACCAGATGGCACTATGACTTGTACCAGGTGAGGAGCCAATTCAGTATCCTTTTAAATGAAGCAATCAATGTAATATTGAAATGCCTCATTTGGAAGTGTTTTTCATCAAAATTCAACCAAAGAGCTATGGCACCAAGTGCAGATAGTTCTGATTGTCTGTTTGTAGTGAAAAAGATGAGCATATGTTGTGTAGCAGCAGATATCCTCTACTTCCTGCTTGTGCCAGTATTATCAGCACTGCATGCTTTCTTGCATGCGGAGTTTATATAGGTTATAAAGGCTACTGTGGACTAAAAATCAACTAACAGGACTTGAAAAACATGAGCCTTATACAAATATTTAATGTTCTAACATGAAGAGGAATGAAGCAATGATGAGGGTGACCTCAGTGACCTTTGACCTTAGTGCCAAGGAAGCTCATGGAGCAGATTATCCTGAGTGTCATCACACGGCACTTACAGGGCAACCAGGCAATCAGGCCCAGTCAGCATGGGTTTATGAAAGGCAGGTCCTGCTTGACGAATCTGATCTCCTTCTATGACAAAGCGACATGCTTAGTGGATGAGGGAAAGGCTGTGGATGTGGTCTATCCTGATTTCAGTAAGGCTTTTGACACCGTTTCCCACAACATTCTCCTCAAGAAACTGGCTGCTCATGGCTTGGACTGGCGTACGCTTCATTGGGTTAAAAACTGGCTGGGTAGCTGGGCCCGAATGGTTGTGGTGAATGGAGTCAAATCCGGTTGGAGGCCGGTCACTAGTGGTGTCCCCCAGGGCTCAGTACTGGGGCTGGTCCTCTTTAATATCTTTATCGATGATCTGGATGAGGGGATCGAGTGCACCCTCAGTAAGTTTGCAGATGACACCAAGTTAGGTGCGTGTGTCGATCTGCTCGAGGGTAGGAAGGCTCTGCAGGAGGATCTGGATAGGCTGGAGCGATGGGCTGAGGCCAACTGTATGAAGTTCAACAAGGCCAAGTGCCGGGTCCTGCACCTGGGGCACAACAACCCCAAGCAGAGCTACAGGCTGGGAGAAGAGTGGCTGGAAAGCTGCCTGGCGGAGAAGGACCTGGGAGTATTGGTTGATAGTCGGCTGAATATGAGCCAGCAGTGTGCCCAGGTGGCCAAGAAGGCCAACAGCATCCTGGCTTGTATCAGAAACAGTGTGGCCAGCAGGTCGAGGGAAGTGATTGTGCCCCTGTACTCGGCTCTGGTGAGGCCGCACCTTGAGTACTGTGTTCAGTTTTGGGCCCCTCACTACAGGAAGGACATGGAGGTGCTCGAGAGAGTCCAGAGAAGGGCAGCGAAGCTGGTGAGGGGTCTGGAGAACAAGTCTTACGAGGAGCGGCTGAGGGAGCTGGGCTTGTTCAGCCTGGAGAAGAGGAGGCTCAGGGGCAACCTTATCGCTCTCTGTAAGTACCTTAAATGAGGCTGCAGCGATGTGGGGGTTGGTCTATTCTCCCACGTGCCTGGTGACAGGACGAGGAGGAATGGCCTAAAGTTGTGCCAGGGGAGGTTTAGGTTGGATATTAGGAAGAACTTCTTTACCGAAAGGGTTGTTAGGCATTGGAATGGGCTGCCCAGAGGGGTGGTTGAGTCACCATCCCTGGAGGTCTTTAAGAGACGTTTAGATGTTGAGCTTAGTGATATGGTTTAGTGGAGGACTTGTTAGTGTTAGGTCAGAGGTTGGACTGGATGATCTTGGAGGTCTCTTCCAACCTAGACGATTCTGTGATTCTGTGAGGGTGATGTAAGGATTATTGGCCTTACACATGACAAAGAGCATCCAAGGACAGTCTAGCTCAAACCCGCCATATGAAGAACCGTCACTGAGACATGTTGTTTCCCTTTTCCTTCCCTCATTCTCTCCCTCTCTCTCTCTCTGCAAGCTTTATTGGCCTATTTATTGTTTTTATTAATAAAATAATTAGTAATTGACTGTCAGTTGCTCATTCTGATTCTGGTTTTTACTATCAAAGAACTTACAGGTAAGATGCTTGATTATTATCTTCACCAAAAGGGACAATCAGACTCTTTCATTTAGCCCCCTAATAACCAGTCAACAGGAACTTTTTTTAAAGCATGTTACTGTTAATTTGACATATGCAGGAGGGAATAAATGACAATATAGAGGTGATTTCATATTGAAAGATGACAATGAAAGTATCATATAGAGGATGTCTTTTCAAGCTGTATCTAAAAAGGGAGATTGTTTATGTCTGTCACCAGACAGTGATTAGTGCATCAGCTTTAAAGTTATTCATCAAGAAGCTCTAAATAAATAATAATTCATAATTCATCTAATTGAAACTTGTATTGTAGACATGCTCAGGGTCTGGACCAGAAGTAGTACTGATATATGGGTTTCTTGACCTGAAGACCTGAGATGAGGTTCAGAAGATCTGGCAGGGACCCAGGGAAATGCACTAAAGTAGCCTGAGTCCTTCTTGGAGGGATGTATCCATGAAGTAGTGGTGAATTAAAGTACAACTTAAAAGGAACATTGTAAGACAAACTATATACAAGAAAGAACTGCAGGACTGCAGTCTGCAAGTAGATTATGAAGGCTGTAGTATCTTAGAAACTCCCTGGGTTCTGTTTACTATTTTTTTTTGGTAGTTTTTTTCTTTTTCACCCTCTTGCTTTCTAATATATTTAATATGTTAGATAGTCATCTTACTGTATCCTTCATAAGGGCTAGAGGAATTTCTTGCAATGTGCCAAATGCAGTAGTACATTCATAAAAATATGTAATTTTGAAAGGGCTCCCCATGAGTCATCTGATTCTGCTGGGGCAAGTTCAGCAGATACCTTGTGATGAGAATTCCTCTAACTTGTTCCTAATAATCTATTGAGCTTTAGAGCATAGGAAAAAAAAATAGGCAGTGTACTGAATGAGTTATGTGGAATTCATGAGAGTTTTTTCACTATATTTTTTTTAGTAACCGTTTCAGTTTCAAAAACATGGTCAAGTCCTTTCACTTTAGCATTATGAGATTAAAATTTTGTTGTCATCTTTGTTCACCATAAACAAGTGGTATAATGAGTTAATAAAGCAAATGGATGAAATCTCTGGGTTAAAAAAAAAAAAAAAGGATTTTTAACAGATTTCTGGAAACTGATACTTTTGCTGGTGAATGACTTCCTAGAGGACAGCAACTACTTTGAGCTACTACATTTAAGAACTTGCAACTCTTTGCTATTCTTGAGAAGTAATAAATGCTTGCTTACAATTGTATGGCCAATGTAATTTGTATATTGGAGTAGAACTGCAGCTGTTCAGTATTCCTACTGCTCAAAATGGTTTATAGTTTTGTTTCAGACTTTGGTTTCTGATCTAAGATCATATTGCCTTTAGCAGCCAGTTTTGTGTTGGCGCAAGTGGACTTGTCCATGTTTTGTTAAAAAAATAATAAGCGAAAATCTGGAAATGCTCAACATTTTTAACAGGATGCAAGAGACAAGGAGAGAATTAACATGATTTCTGCAAAAGAGAACAAAACAATCATCCCTTGTAACTTCTGATGTAAATTTAACCTTAAGCTTTATGACATCTATTTTGAATACCAGTTAAAATGTTTGCTTTAAAATTAACACTGTAAACATCTTGATGGTCTCAGCCAGACACAAAAGTGGCACAGCTTCAAATGCAAAATTTATTATCAGTATCCGTTCTTGTAAACCACTGTGTGTGTAAAGCTTTAGGATTTATTTGGAAGCATTTTAAAAAATAAGTATTTTCTTATCCTCTTCTAACAATTTTTGTATTTTACATGTCATAACAAACAGAACAGTAATTTTGATGTATGTGGATGTAGTATCTTTTTCATGGGCTAATTTATTTAATTTGTATGTGATTCAGACAGTGTGAAAGACCAGTTTTTAAACGGTGATTTCATAATAAATTAATGTGCTTAATAGCAAAAGAGTATATGAAAAGAATGTATTAGCACTGTCCATGGAGAATTGTTAATGTTTTTGTATGGACCATATTACTAGCTTCGTTTCTAAATTACAGTCCACTGATGACTGAAACCATTCTTTGTTTCCACTGTTACAGACTAATCAAACAGCACTAATCTTGTCAGCATTCTGCAGAGGGAAATACCAGCCAGCACAAGCTGGGAGTGAGATGAGGCAGGAGGAAACCACAGAGCTCAGGGAAATGAGTTCTGTAATAATGGCTGCTGAAGCTGCTGTCCCATTAGAGTACTATTTTATATAATATTTCCAGAATTGTCCCTTTACCAAGAGGGATCAAACACAATTTGTCGTCTGTGTGCTAATTCTGGAGATGGTGTGCAGCTAAGCATCCACTGGGTTCTGGGCATGATGTTGAATGCATAAAATCATCAGTGCTCACCAGGGTTTAAATTACAGTGGAAAAGACCAGCAGCCTGTCTCTCCCTGTGGATAGTTTTCAGTCAAGGCTCAGTCTGAAGAATAATTTGACCCTCAAAGGCTCTCTGGTGTGTGGAATAGTTTGCTCCTGAATGTCATCCCTCACCAGCCAGGGCCAGCAGGCTTAGAAAAGGGCGCTCTGAGCCTATGGCTTGTCATCCTGCCTAGGCCTTTTTGAAGATAAGGAGGAGGAATGTGCAAGTTTAAAATGTGCTTTCTCCTTGATGAACATCTTGTCTTCTGCATCAGAAATTGTACCAATGAGAAATGTCCCCTCCACGTTTCCGATGCAGTTCAGTGTACCTGCAGTGGTGCTGCCCTCCTCCTGGCTTGAGCAATACGCAGAGCAAGACCTCTTGGGCCTGTCAGCTGTTGTCCCTAATCCCTCTCATAAAGGTAATTTCCCTAGCCACGGCAGCTCTGTGAGTGAGATTTCTTGTCTTCCAGCACAAATTCTTTGTCCTCAGGGAACTTTTTATTTTTTTTTTCTCTTACTTGACAAACTTGTACAACAGGCAGGCTGTAGTCAGGGAAATATGCCTGCTGCTGGACAGCAGCGAAGGCCAAAAATTTGGCTTCCAAAAAAAGCACCAATGAAGGGCAACTTTTCTTGTGTATTTTACAGGTATTCTCACTTGTTATTTCTTCCCATTAACTACAAAGGATGGAAATGCTGGCATAGCCTTACATAACTACTAATTTAAAAGTGTAGGTAAAATGGGTTCTACCTGAGATGTTTGCCTAAGGGATTTATGCCTGTGTGGATGGGAACACGAGTTTCTCTTCACCTGTCAGGAGATCTGTGGCACAGAACAATGGCCTTGTGATGAACGAACAGTCACTTCTGTTGAAAATTTTATATAGCAAGATTCACTGATAGTGTATAAGAACTTTAACTCTTGGAAAAAAAAAAAAATCTGTAGCAGACTTATTTTTGCTGAAATAACGTGCACTCGAGCTCTTAATTTGCTAAGAAAAATTGACATGTTTTTATCTGACAATAGATTTTAAAAAGCGATGAAGAGACAATGATAAGTGGAAAATAACATGTGTTTACTTGTGAAAGGTATAAGAAAGTCAATATTGGTCATGCTGCCAAACCACCTTCTTGAAGTATTGAAAGCTGCCAGAGCTCTCATGTCGGAACAATAGTAGACTACTCAAATTTTTTTCTGAGACATTGAGGGGAAATCAAAAACATTCCTTCTGCAGATAGCTTTCTGGTTCTATGTCACTAAAAACTTCATTCTAATACTTCATCTTCAAAAGTGCACTTTTCTCTCTGCTTCCACTGCCAGCTCTTGCTCTCCAGCTTGCTTGTTTGTGGATATTGTCGCCGCAGTTCTTCCCTCTGCCCTGGAGGAGTCTGGGGGAGAAAAAAAAAGGGGGGGGGGGGGGGCGGCTTGCAGAGGAGAAAGAGGAAAGACAAAAACTGTTATGAGAAAACATGAGAGAGATGAGCAAATGAGTGAAGGAACAAGCAAAAAGCAGAGAGACAAGTTTTGGGGAAAGGAACCGGAGAGGTGAACTACTTAGTCTCGGTGTTAACAAGAGGAAAGTTTCATTTACCGTATAGAGTAATGCCTTATTTTTAGCAACTTGATGCTGGGTTCTCCTGTAGCCTCACTGTTTACAGAAATGGAAATGTGAAAACGTGACCTATTACAGACAAACAGGAAAGGTATTTAGATTTTCCAGAAATTCAGAGGGAAGGATCCAGGTGGTATTTCTTTACTTTCAGGTCCTTGACTTTGCTAATAAAAAACATATGTTTCAATTTGGGTTGTTTTCTAGATGGTCCACAGTTGAGCAGTAGTCTCAACCCTGTTGTAGTGAGCAGCAAATCTGAGGGGATAGAGTTTCAGGCAGCAGATTTTAGGGGATAGTGTTTCAGAGGCTAGTAGGAAGCTCATTTGCTATAACAGTGGGAAGATAAAATGCATAAAATAACTTTTCCTTCTGTCACATTAGTTGCTGTAATAACTTTTCTTTAAGAATCTTGTCAGAGAGTTTTGGAGAATCCAAATACACTGCCTATACTGGATCACCTTTCTCTCCACACCTATTGATACCCCACTCAAGCACCAGCTTGTTAGTGAGGCAGGTACAGACCTCACCCTGACTCTGTCTCAGCAGACTGTCTCTATCCATGTGCTTCATGTTCTTGTCCATAGAATCTACCATCCTGCTGGAGCTGAACATCAGTCTCATCTGTCTGTGGTGTCCAGGGTCCTCTGCAGAGTCCTCTCCATAGACGGGAGTTATATCATCAGTATTCTGTTACCACAGTTGTTTCCATGACAGGTTACACACATTGGCTCTGTAATTTCATATATGAAACTATCCAGAGTGCTCAGGTGAATACCAACCACTCCTGAAGACTGACTAGTGCCTAATTTAGCACCTTCCGTAAATTTTATGTCAATGTTGATGTCCCCTGTTCTCCTTTCTTTACTCCTGTTGTGATTTGTGTTGAAGTACAGCAACTGAACCCTTCCTTTTATTATTTTAGAAGCACAGAATGGTTTGAGCTGGAAGGAACCTTAAAGATCATCTAATTCCAACCCCCCTGCCAGGGGCAGGCACACCTCCCACTAGGTCCAATTACCTAAAGCCCCATCCAACCTGGCTTCCAGGAATGGGGCATCCACAGCTTCTATGGGCAACCTGTGCCAGTGCCTCTTCACACTCATTGTGAAGAATTTCTTCCTAATATCTAAATGAACCTACCCTTTGTTACCTTAAAACCTTTACCCCTTGTCCTATCCCTACACTCCCTGACAAAGAGTCCCTCCCCAGCTTTCCTGTAGGCCCCCTTTAGGTACTGGGAAGCTGCTGTAAGGTCTCCCCAGAGCCTTCTCTTCTCTGATCTGACCAGCCCCAACCCCCTCAGCGCATCAACCCCTACTCTCAGCGTTTGGCACGCTGCAGTAAGATACTCAGTAGGCTGTTTCTCTGGCTCCACATCTAGAGAGTGTGTATGTATGAGCAGAGATTCCTGAACTCTTTGATCAAGCCTCTAACCTACCAGTTTCTTAGCCACAGCTGTCTGAGAGGGAAATACCTTTAAAGGGTGCAGGCACTACATAATGTGACTGTAAAAAGTGACTCAGATTTGAACTCGTGCATTTTGTTATTCAGCTGTACCTAGAAAAGATCAGCAACTGGTCATCAGTGGTGTAAATAATGTCAGTGATGCCTGTTCTGGTACCAGAGAACCCGTGCAATCGCTTCCTTCACAGCCAGCGAACACTCCAAAGTCGCTGCAAGACCCTGCTTTACACCAGGGCAAGTCTGTGCAGCCAATTTCCTTTTCACAAGTCCTTCACACTCGCAGCTGCCATCTCCTTTCCAGGCACGTTGTCCTGAGCTCTGGCCTTGAAGCGTTAACCTCACGTGGTGCAGCACAATTGAGCACATCTGTTAATACCTCCATGCCCGAAGAGAATGACTAAGTGTTGTGGGAAGGAAAGGTGTTCAGCTCAAGGTTGTCTAATCCTGCCATTATGTAAAGTTTCATCGCAAAACGATATTTTGACTCATGTAGAATTCTTCAGATCAACAAAAAGCCAGCAGTCTACTCAGAAGAAATACTGAAGTAGATCAAATGCAGTCTACAGCTCTTCTCTGCAGACTCTGAGAGCTGAAATGTGAATCTTAGGCTGCAAATACATTCAGAGGAAATCTGTACAGCACTAAATTAGTTCTTCCCAAACGGTTTTGAGTAACCAATGTTAATGAACTAGCAAGGAGGCTGCATACCTTTAAAATGTCAGAGATGGTTAAACACTTAGGAAATTCCTTTCTAGTATATTGCAATCAAAGAATGGAGTGTTAAAGCAGCACGATTAATCTAATAAGTGATATTGTAACCACACCAAGTTTATCTCTCCATAAAAGTTCTAAAATTGCTTTGATTTTATAACTAAAACTGCAGAAATTCATATTGTTGGTGTTTTTCACCTTCCCCTTGCAGCTGTTTGAGGAAGAGCTGCTTTAAGGAAACAATCTGTAGCCTTGAACAAACCATAGCACAGTGTTCTTGTGGCTTCTGTCATGCTTTAAACCCTGCTTATACAGCTGGTTAACGTTGAGCACATAAAAAGTCCTCTTTCCTTGAAGTGGTTGCTAATTAAGAGAGGGGGGCCTAAATCATCCTGTCTCTATTTAGTGCTTTTGAGCTCGACATTCTTTATCCTTCTAATTGGGAGTGAATATTTCAATGAAGTATTGATATTCTGGGTGTACTTATTAACTCATAGGGGGCTGGGGGTTAAAAGCATCAGATTGACTGCTCTGGAGTGCTGAGGAGCTGAAGTACACAGTGTTGCCGGTGCTCAGAAAACAAAATAAGAGATGGACACTGACTATTAGTAAATATTATTAAAAAAATAGCAAAATACTTTATTGAAGTTGTCAGTAATTGGAAGCAAGGTAAATCATTCACCGTCTTCCATCTGAGTGTCTTGGTTATTATATTAATACAGCATAAAATAAGTTGTTAGAGGAAAGCTTTTCCCTGCACATCCTGAGACTCACGTTCACGTGGACACACACACAGAGAGGACAGGGCAATTCTTTCAGTATGACTTGTTTCTGAATACTCCAAAATTATTACAGAATCAGAGAATGGTTGTGGTTGGCAGGGCCCGCTGGAGGCCATCTGCTCCAACCCTTGCTCAAGCTGGGCCACCCAGAGCAGGCTGCCCAGGACCATGTCCAGGTGGCTTCTGAAGGTCTCCAAGGAGGAAGACTCCACAACCTGTCACTCCTGTAATCTTTACTCATTCTCTCACTTACTCAGACCATTCCTTCTCTCATGCGCATTCTAACAGTGGTGCTTTTAGTGCAACTTGGCTGTGAACAGGTTTTGAAATCTTGAAAGCTGAACATGTCCAAGGCATTTTTAATGACAAAGATAGAAACTGTTTGCAATTCTTCATTAAGGCCTTTACTACTGCCCACAGACGCAGTGGATGAAACCACAGTTATGATAAATGTGCTTCTTCACTGCTTTCAGAAATACTGGAACTTGAAGCAGTATCCCCTTAAACCAGGGAATTGTTTAGGTAATGACATTAAAGCTCCTTTTTTTTTTTTTTCTTCACTCCTATATTCCATATTCAACCTCTTGACTGATACTCTCAGAACATTCTGGTTTGTTTGGGGCCTTTTTTTATTCTTCTTGGGATAGTTTCCATTTCTGTACACTATTCTTAAGGAGAAATTTGTCCTTTCAGCTAGTTTGGGCATCTCTAGAGTCACACAGATGAAGTCTAGAATGGGCCTGGGGGCAGGAGTGGGTTTATCCAATCTACTCCACTGCCCAGAGGAGGTCCTTTCTTATTCCTTCTCTTAAAAGGGGGACAGCACCAACTAATGACATTATCTGCTCCAATGTTTTGGTCTCCTTAGCAATTTAAAGTTCATCCTGATACTTAACTCCAACTGTTATTGCTACCCATTAAGCCATTACTTCTTGTCTGGCCACCATAGACAGAAGAATCAAATTGTTCCTTTGCACTTTGCATAACCTTCAAAAAATGCCCCACCTTGGTATTCTTGTAGTAAAATATCCTTCAGACCTTCCCATGTATTTTCTTTGCCAGTTGTATATTCATGCAGGTGATTTTTTCACCTAAATATATTATTGCTATGGAATTTTATCAGTTTTTTTCCAGCTGCCCCCCCCCCCTTTTTTTTTTTCAGTTGGTCAGTATCACTCATGGGTTTTGTTCATTTTTTTGTTTGTTTGCGTGTTACCTCCTTCCAAAAATCAGAACTTTTGAATATTATCCTCTGCTTCTGTATAGACCTCATGGGAATTTATAGTGAGAAATTAGAAGCCAAGAACAGATCTAAGTGGAAAAGGATGAAGAAGATGACAAGACAAGCTCTCTTACATATTAATGTATTAAAGTGACTGCTTGTCTGTAGTTCTCTTGTAAAACTGTGCAGCAGTTAACAGCACAGCAACAGAACAGAAATCCAGAAAAAAAAAAAAAAAGGAACAGCCTGTAGTACATATTATGTACTGTAATAATTGTACAATAATTGATCTGGCTTAATTTCTTCTTAGAATTAAATTTTTTAAACAGCCACAGCTGGGCTGTTCTTGTGGGGAAGTAATTGTGATGGTTGGGTGGATATTACCTGGTTGATCCTGCAAGGCCCTTTCATGACCTGAGCAACAGTTCCAGATAACCTGTGTGAGCATTGCAAAAAGTACAAGACTGGAACAGATGCTTGCCTTTGCATTTCTTTGCAAAGTTATCTTTATCCTGACCCATGGGTCCCCCTCCAGATGTGACTTAATTCTCTGTCTCTTTTTTTTTTTTTTCCCCTTGACCAGCCTTTGTGTCTGCTCTTGTGAAGTTCAGTTTCTGTGTCCTTTCTTGAAGTCACTGGAGTGATGCTAGGTATCTCTGTGTTGGTCATAATAAAATGCCTTTCAATAATCAGTGCTCCCCTTCTGGTTTAAAAGGCTCATCCCTACATACCTTGAAAGCCTTTTCAGATTTCAATAGGTTAATAAAGGATAAAACTGTTTTCAGCGAGCTTTGTGTACACTGTTCAGTGAAGTGCTGAATTGCTTGCTCATCTCCTTAAAAGTTATTTAAGAGAGAACCTCTATTGATTTTAAACATATAAAGCCATGGGTAACCCTGAGATAAATTAACAGCTGACACAGTATTAAAGCATTTAATCAACCTCCAAAGCTATTTAGGGTGCTATGTTATAAAGTGATTTCTGTTATTCTCTAGCAAGCCTTATATAAGAAGAAGGAAAAAAAAATGAATGCCATTTGCACGTGACATCAAAATGCCAGGGTGAACAAGGTGTTTCAATCTGTTCACTCTGTGACTTAATTGTTCAATACCCACAATGTTTATTGCACCCATGTTTGACAGTCTGGATCCAGGTCAGATTTATAGGATGACATTCCCATCAGAGAGCAGGAGACTGACATCTGTTAATCCTGTGTCAGCTTTGCTCAGTGATATGTTTGTCCTTTCACAAGACTGACTTGATTGTTGATTTGACTTGGGCTTCTCTTCCATCAAGCTCATTGTCTTCTCTGCTATTCTTTCAACAACAGCTGAATTCCTCTTCTGTTTTGAGAAAGTGTTTAAGAACTGATTCATTTAGGCTGTGCTGACTTCATTCTTCTTCAAAAAAGAAGGGAACCTGGATGCCCAGGATGACCAAGCAAATGAGTTAGCTTGTGTTACTGGGTAACGAACTCTGTCTAACTCAGAACAGAATGCGAGGTTGTTCTTCAGTGCGCTGAGGCTGTTCCTTCAGCCCCAAGCCTGAGAGGAGGTTGTGTGCATCAGGCTGATCTGCTGAGCCAGCTTTTTCCCGAGCTTGTTCTCAGAAAGACTGTATTTGCTGGCAGAACCTTTGCTGGCTTGTGCACAGGAATGGGAGGTGTTTTCTTGACCTGCAAGACTTCAGTGTACTTTCAAAGCCCCATATATAAGGAGAGAATTTCCCGTCAGCTAACAACAGGTACAGTCGTCTATAGCCCTTCCACATTATGCTTGAGAAATTGAACTTTCTGTGTGTAACGAAGAAATGAGATGTTTTACTTATTAGCTCCCACGTTACCACCTATGTGAATGTTGAATTAGTCCACAAATACCTTCTTTGTATTTTAAATAGGGAAAAAAATGGAACAAGTAAACAAACAAAAAAACAAAAAACCCACCACCACCACCAACACTACCAACAACAAAAAACACAATTCAAACAGTGTAAATTAGATACAAAGACTACATAGCTCAAACAAATTCTTTATCATAGTTCATAGTGGAGTTACTGCCCAACAAACTGATTGTGTGGCAACTTGGACAAAGCCATGACAAAATAAGATATTTTTTCCTCCAGTTTCTTCGTTATTTTCTTTAGAATTACTGTGTACTTACTGGAATAATTTTGTAAATATAATGTTATAGAGATTAAATATGTTCTTATAAATGAAAGACAAAATCATATAGAATCATTTAGGTTGGACGAGACCTTCAAGATCATCAAGTCCAACTGTTAATGTAGTGCTGCCAAGTCCACCACTAAACCATGTCCTTAAGTACCACATCTACACATCTTTTGAATATCTCCAGGGATGGTGACTCAACCACTTCCCTGGGCAGCCTGTTACAGTGCCTCACAACCTGCTTTTCATAAAAGCATGCTGACTGGGCCTGATCACATGGTTGTCCTGTATATGACGTATGATGGCACTCAAGATGATCTGCTCCATAAATTTCCCCAGCACTAAGGTCAGACTGATAGACCTATAGTTCTCTGTGTTTTTCTTCCATCCCTTCCTGTAGGATGGGCATCATGACGTTGTGGATGCCCCATCATGGAAGTGTTCATGGCCAGGTTGAATGGGGCTTTGAGCAAGCTGGTCTCATGGAAGTTGTCACTGCCCACGGCAGGGGAGTTGAAATTAGGTGATCTTTAAGGTCCCTTCCAACCCAAGCCATTCTGCAGTTCTGTGATTTGCTAGTCTCCAGTCAACTGGGACCTCACCAGAGTATGATTAGGACAATTTTGACCTACGAACTCAGTTCTGGATGGATAGAAGTAGATCACTTATTTCTAAGTTGGTAACTCCTTACTGATACTTGGCCTTGTATATTCGTGCTCTTTTTTTATTTTTTTACCACTACATGTTCCTTGTCCAGTGTAAAGTCTTAGTAACTTCCTTTTGATGATGATGAGGTTAATGTCCAGACTGCTCAGAGCGCTGGTGCACGGCCTACCCAAAGAGATATGGGAACAGAGAAGAACCTGTCTATGAATGTCTTTCATAGCTGTTCAAAATGGAGGTATCAGACCTTGCAGAGTCCCTTTCTCAAGGGATGTCAGGCAGATGTTACAGAGGGGAGTTAATCTGTGAAACAGCAGAAAAAGTGACTGAAGAAGTCAGATGTATTTATTTATTCTGCAGGAAAAAAAAATACATGTCAGCAGTGGGAAAGGAAGAAAGTTTTGAAGTCCATCCACATTCTCATGAAGGTTTTCTGTCTTTCCTAATGCCCTACCATCAGTGTCCTCCATGCTGTTTTTTCCTGTCTCCTGAAGATACCCAGCAGAGTTGCCAGTGAGAGTTTTTGAATGGCAGCATTGAGTCTTCCTGCTCAGAGCATTTCTTTGTGGGTGTGTTTTGAAATGTTTCTGTCAGAGCTGCAGCTGATAGAAAATTCTCTATAGCTGAACTGTGTTTGCATTCTGGTTACATTCTCTAAAATTTCAGCCTCACAGGACAAGGTAAAAATTACCACCAGAGATTCACAAGATGTTTTAGTGTCTGAAAAGCACATCTGCCTCTTGGTCTTTGTTGGCTTTCTAGGAAGGACTTGTGTCAGTTGTTAATTTGGTGATTTGGGGTATTGTGTCTCTTCAACAACAGCGCACATCTCTTCAGCTTTCTCTAAATCATTGCCGCTAGGAATACTGTCTACTTCTTCCTGCTGTGTTTCATAGTCACTTACTAATGTCGGGTCTGTAGTGATGCCTCACCTCATTTTCACTTAAGTTAGCCATGGAGTTACCTTGGGTATAAATGGGCAGATCTTTGCACATGAGAACACCTCAGTGTACTGTGAAGATTCGTGCAGCCCATCTCCATCCCCACCTCCTGCATGCTCAGTCTGAAGCCCTGGTTAACTCAGCTCAGAACTCAGTGTCTGAACTGTCTCTTGACTGAGCTCTACCAAAAAGACAATTTTGTCTAAATTGGAAAAAAAAAAAAAAAAGGCAAGTTTAACCTGCCTCTATTAATATTATTTCATTTTTTCCTTCCTGTCTCTTCTTCAGCACAAGTCTGTCAGGCTTCTTTTTTAGCCCTGGTGTACACCACCGTAGGGTTTAGCTGAGCTCAAGGTGGGGACATTTTTTGTTACAAAATGATGTGTTAGTAGCTGCAGGAAGCTGCTGTTCTGATATCAGCTCACAGAGATGTTCCATCTTAGAGCAGGATCTCTGCAAATCTTTGGTTCATCTCTGCATCCTTAAAAAAAAAGGGGGGGGGGGGGGGAGGGAGGAGGGAGGGCAAGGGGATCTCAAATGATAGTTTGAGGACATTACTGTAACAAATCAAGAAACTGCCCTGCAGCATCCTTGTCCTCATTCGACCTTCCACAGGGGAAGAAAGTACAGTTCAGATTGGAAAGTGAGTAGTACTGAATGAAAGGTTAGATAAAAGCTGTAGAGATAAACTAGATGTGTAAACACTGAGGATACAATTATTGACACAAACTGACACAAATGCACCTCCCAAGAAATTGTCCTTGCCCTGCCTTCCCTGTCCAATATTTCAGACCTTACCCTTGCTAATCATCCATGACTATCTAATCAGAAACTATCATCATGGTAAAGTCATCTTGCAGCTCACATTAGCTGAAGCACACTACTAATTTCATTGTAGCAAAAAATGAGCAACTGCAGTTGTGAAGACATATCTTAGACTACATTTCATTGCATTTTTGCTGAGTAAAAACAAAAACATTTCTGTAATTTGCACTGGTGACAACAACAGCACAAGCCAGAAGGCAACAAACCTGAACCAACTGCAGAATTACCCTGGGCTGGTTCATTCAGGGGGCTAGAGAACACCTAGATAAAGTTAAAAATAAGCATCTAATTTTATTTTCTGTCTTTCATATCATCTTTTCAAGAGGTTTGCAGATGTTGAAGATGTATCTTTTTGAATTCTGGTTTATAGCCACCTTTGCTGCTTTTGTAATACGCCTAACTTCCCCAACCATATTGATTACTTTTAATCACAGACCAAACAGCTAAAGCACAGTTCTCATTTCCTTTTTCTTGGCAATATTTTATCCTCATTTTCTTGGATGAAACTAGCTTGGTTCAATATAGTAACTGCAGCCAATAGTCCAGCTTTGTACCGATAATGGAGTTTCACACAGTTTTTGTTGCACTTACAGCTTTTAAAACCTTTCTATGAAAATGGAATTGACAAAATGTCTCTACATTAAAAAATAAAGCTCTAAAACCCTTTTGCCTGGAAGAAGTAGACTGGACATGATGATAATTAACGGATTTCCTGGGAATGTAAGAAAAAGGCTGTAAGCCCTGAACAGAATACTGTCACTTTTAACACAGATGACTCAAATTTAGCTAATCAGATCACAAATTATAGGGGGAGAATACTCCCACCTAATATGGGGCACTAAGGCATACTTTTTTGAGGTCTATTTATATTTGTTGTGTAGGAGACTGTTAACATGGTGACAACTAAGAAGTCCACAACTATTCAATAATTTTATTTTTCACCCTGTTTTTCATGTATCTCTAGCTCAGCAGCACTGACATGCAATATTGTGTAATTTGGCATGTTTGCTCTTTGGAAATCACTGTGAAAATCTGAGTTGTAAAAATAATAGGTCCAAGCCCAGCCCAAGTGTGAAAGCTGAGAAATAAACCATATACTGATTTTTTTTCTGGTTCAGCTTGGTTTCTCTTAGGTAATCCTTAAAAAATAAGTTGCTGGGAGTACATATCACTGCCTTACTGTCATCATGCTGTGAAAGGTTGAAGCTGTAGCTTCCAGTCATTACTCTAGATAAACAAGGGGGCTGAAGAATGAACGCTGACTTAATAGCAATCAAATAGTGTATTAACTTGCATGTCTCTGCTTTATCACCTCATCACAGCTCTAAAGAAGTTAGCCAGAAGGGAATACATGTCTTTATGAACTGGTAGATATTTTCAAGGTTTGAAGTAAATGCATTCCTTTAAGAAAGGAATATGAAATGGCTTTCATTCTTTCGAAGACAAAAAAAGGAAACTAATACTTCTTATCAGTGCTCACCAGGTTTATGGTATCAGTAGGGTATGTAGTGTATTTTCCCTACATATAACATAATATCTAATAGTTGAAAGATACAGAAATGATTACATATCACCAAAGGGCGGATTGCTAGTTATTTTCTTTGATCCAAGATAAATTAATGGGTACAAAAAAAAAAAATGAATTCAAAACACTTGTACTGCCCTTAAGATGCAGAAAGGCATCATGTAGCTTCTAAGTTAAGGCACCATCCTATTAAATTTCTTCTGCTTGTATCTGCTTTCTTGAAAGTAATTCTTTCAAGGAACTTGGCAATCCTGATACGTAGTTAGAAAAGCTCCACATTGCAAATGGGGAAGCTAAAAATTGCCTTTTAATCTTGCATTTCCATTTAAAAAGTCTTTTTCTGTCCTCCCACACAAGGTGCTAGAATAAGTATATTGTGATGCCATTTTTTTATATAACAAACCTGTGTCTGGAGTGCTTACCATGGAAAAGGTTGGAATCCATTTGCTTTGACTTCTTCAGTCCTGAAGAATTCCCTCCTTCCAGGGGAGTGCCTGCCTGTGAGCAGCACCAGCTCTTGGGTGAGAGTACGTCTTCTGTCGTAGCTGGACCAATGCTGAAAATAAAATTTGCTCTGTGCATGTGAATACATATAAGAGAGAGAAGAAGAGGCAATATGGTGGCTGACTGCAGTGCACTGATGTAGGTGTTCAAACAAGAATGGGAAATTCCCATGGCTGCAGTTCCTTGGACCCTCTCTGTGTTGTAACCAATGACTACTGAGAAGTGATTTAGAAGTCCCACTCTAAATATTAGGTTACTAAAAAGGCAGGCACTGCTTAGTCTTGTTGTTTGTGTATGTTAAGAATCCTAGGGATGCATCTCCTTGGTTGTGCCTTTGGATTAATTTGTGTCATAGATGGGGTAAGTACTGTGAAACATCTTTACTTATACTAGGGTGGCCATTGTGCTTTCATGCTTCTAGGGCATAGTTATAACATCAGTATTCCTTCTAGATCTCTTATGTCCAACAGGACCTTTCCTAAATATCTGTTCCTCATGATCAAAGTCCATTTACAAATTGAGGACAATGGTTACTATCTTGCTATACAGAGTGCTTTACACAAGTCCACAGGGGTGTATAAAAGCTTGAGTCAATATATGATGCTTTCATCTTGCCACACAATGCCAGTATTCCATTTAACATTTACCCATTGAGGTGCCAGGAACAGCAAAAGACATGCAGCTTTATGTGTTTATTTAAATGATGCACCTTTGTTTCTGTCAGAGTCGCATTGCTGCAAGTTGCATGCAGGAAGGTTCTGCCAGCAGAACGTCTGTCAGAGAGCAAACGTGAAACTTTACACTGCAGTCCTTACGGGATCTGCATTTTCAATTCACTTTCTATGAGCACTGGCACCTGCACATTAAGCACATCCTTCAGCCTAGCCCTCATCAACAAAACACTTAAGGATTTGGCTAAGTGCTCTCCTCAACTGGGGCCTTCAACTCCAATTCTGAGCTCACTGCAGTCAGTGTGAGCTCTGACAAGAGCTGAAAGTGGAGCAGCCCCAGCCCTCCTGCTTCAATGAATATGTGAAGGGTCCTTAAAAGTTTCTATTTTACTTTGCTAACCTTGACTGTCAATATCTCCTCCTACTGCAACTCTCTTGAAAGTGCTGTACTTCACCGTGCCTTATTGTTTCTGCCTCTTGACATATTAAGTGCAGGACTAATGTCATGTTGCTGTGTAGTGTTTTCCTTTATTTTCCGGGGAGAGCAATTCCCATCCAGATGGATGCAGATGCCCTGCAGGTGCCTCAGCAGAGGCCTGCACAACCCCGCAGTCATCACACGTTCATATCTAAAGCAAAATCCATTTGGCCCCATTTAGTTTGTGGCACCTCTGTGCCACTCCGCCCGAGCGGTGAGGAACGTGGGCCTCTCTCTCCCCCTCAGGTGTTTTGTAAAGTTTTCTGTAAAGTTTTGCCCACTGCTAACTCCAATCACCCCAAATCTTCACAGGAAAAGATGGCACTTTAATACAACCTCAGTCTGCTTCTTCTATTTCTGTTAAATAAGAAATAGTTACTTCTACTGTTACTTTATTATTGAAGGCTGAAAGATACTCAAGAAATGAGTAAACAGGCATATCCTAACTGTAGCACTCAACCCTCATTCATTTAAATGAGAATTGGACACATGCTTAAATGCCTTTATGAAGTAAGGCTAAAATGAATTTAGCTAAACTTTTCCTCTGGACCCACAAGCAAGGGATCTTGGTAGAAAATAGAGAAGGAGGGTACCATAGCCTGAAGTATTAAAGCTGACAGCATTTTCAGCTTGTATAGTTCTAAAACCATGTCTTAATTTACTTCTAAAGTGCTAGTGCTTTCAAAAATATGTTTTTTAAAAGCAATTACTCTTTGAGTTAATCATCTACTGTATTTAATATGTAAGTCAGATCAAGTGCAAATTGCCTTTTAGAAGCTGCCAGATCAAAAAGCTTGTTTCTTCTAGGTCTGGCTTTTCCCCTCAGGTTTAATACCTTTCTACTCACCAAAAGGTGTGCAAGTTCTTGTTTTCTAGTTCAAATATGGCAAGAAAGCACCATTTTCTCTCTCTGTGTTTATTGCCATTGAAATGGAATCTACATAACAGTATTTTCATTTCTGGATACAATTAATGATTTACATAATACTTAATAACAATATATTTAATAACAGTTTAAGAAGATGAAAGTTCGTGAACATTATTGAATTAATCTCTCATTTTCAATTGTGTATCACAACTGAAGTGTTCATTTTAACATGCAAGTTGCATCCTCAGCAAAATATTTCAATCAATTTATATTGATGTTCTGAGGTTACTCTCATTGTGCATGTCTCTGCTTTTATTCTAATACAGGAGCAGTGTGAGATTAACCAGGATTTAAAGGAAATACAATAGACAATTATGAATTCCACTGCATTCCTGAACCATTTGCAACTATGATTTATATTGAATTTTGGTAAACTAAATTTCTAATTGAACTTCAGGAAATATTTTCCCTCACTACATTATGTAAAAGATTAGAAGTGTTGTAGAAGGTTCATTTTTTTTATTCACTATTAGTGAGGCATCCAGTTACCTTTCACCCTTTAGTAGAAGTCAGGTACAAGCAGAGATTAGTGCAGTTAATACCAGCAGTAAGCTCTCTGCCTTAGTTAGAAGTAAATAAGAGACATGGATAAATAAGATATTTTTAGCTTTTCTTGAGGAACTTCGTTCTAAGACAGAAAAAGCACTGGCTAAAAAGGTCTCAGAGCCGGCAGCAGTCACCTCTGGGAATTCTCAAAGGATGGATGAAGTGCCATAAATTGACAACATCATTGCTCTTTGGTTTTGTTTGTTTGTTTGTTTGTTTCCTTAGGGGCAACAAGGGTGAGAAGAGGAGCAAGGGAGCAGCATACCACTCAGCTGACTTTAATGCTCAGAAAAAAAATTGGAACGAATAATTCAGCAACCTATTCATAAGTAACTGGAAAATTATATTGACATGAGTTGCCACCAACACTCTTGTCATGTAACTTGTTCTTGGCAAATCCAAACTAATCCCCTTCATATTGGGAAAATGGCCTTTGTGGATAGAAAGCGAGCTGTGAATATTTTATACCTTAGTTCTCAGTAAGACTTTTCACTATTTAACGTGATATTCACAGCTTATATCTAAATTATAATTTAGTTGAAAAGACCCTTGCCTGCAACTAAAATCACATACAAGAAATATTTTTTAGTAGTTTCTTGACAAAAGAGAAACATATATTTATGTAGCTCTACAGGGATTTGTCTTCACTGTAATCTCATCTATGTTTTCACTAGCAGTCAGGGTGAAGGGCTAGATAAGGTACTTATATTAAAAAAAAAAAAGTACTATTGTTATGCTGCAGGGCAGAAAAGAGTTGATATTAGAGAAATAATCAGAAAAAAAATCTACATGCAATAGGAACAACTGCAAAGTGTGATACGTAAACAGGAATAATCAAACGCACTAATAGGGAATGGGGAGCACCTGATTAAAGAGCAGCTCTCCAAGGAACACCTAGGCAGTATAACGGATTTTGAGCTGAGCATGGGACTGAAGAAGGGGAAATACTATTCGGGGATGAATAAATCTGCAAGCACAATCAGCATGCGAAGCAATCCTTTGGTTCTGCTCAGTAATGCTGAGGCCCCTGCTGCAGTCCTCAGTCAGGTCTTCAGCAGCCATTCCAGGAAAGATTCTGACTAACCACTGTTCAAATAAAAGCAGTAAGAGCAATGAGAAATTTAGGAAATGTTTCTGTAAGAAAAAATCAGAAATTCCAACAGATTTGAGCATAATTCTCTATCTGATCTGATGCCCATTTGCTATGGGACAGAAAATTATTGCTTTGTTTTGTTTACAAAAAATTGTTGTGAAGATTTCTCTTGCACTTTTTATACAAATGTTGTTTCTGGAAGGAGAATTAACTCCCATTGCACACATTGATGACTTCAAAAACATTTTGGTTTTACTGTAGTATTTTCTGGTTCCAATTCTAATTAAATTAGGTTCCAGCTTAATGCCTGAAGGAAAGAGTGGATATGTGTATATTTTGTCCACATATGTAATTTGTTTGTAATTCTCTCTCACGTTAGTTTCAATGAGCCCTATTTCTGCAGAATGCTAAAATTGATCTCTTTTAGCACTAAAAGTATAAACATTCTTTCTATGGTGTTTGAGATTGTACAGAAAGTACTATTCCTTAGGTTTTCAGTTTCTCATGTGGTTAGCCATGTACTTATGAGTCTTCTCTTATATCTCTTCTCAAATGAGACATAGTATTTAGACTATTGCAGATGGCAGCAACATCTGAATCAGCTATGCAAACCACTATCTGTTTCCTCATATAGGGCATAGATACAAGACCTTTGCAAATACTCTATCACAAGTTAACAAATTGACCTTTAAAGTGGTGATGAGGAAAGGAAGGGAGTTCAAAAATAGCCAAAAAACAGCAAGTAACCGGTGGTGTCATTTCTGCATGATTCCTAGGTCTCTTCATGGTGTGTAATGCAAGAAATACTAACACTGAGTTTACTCATCTGAAACTTTATTCAGTCTTTGGTCATCTTCGGTATTGCATTGGCAATCACTGCCTGGCTTTCTGCAATGGGGAAAGAGCTGATTTCCTCCCCTGCTTTGCCAGGGGTCATGCTAGGAGCTGGGACACCTCAGCAAGAGGGGTTGCACAAGTCATTTAGAACCACCTGAGACAGCTGCACATTTACTCCTGCCCTGGTAGAAATAGCATCCCTGACACTATTCCATAAGATGTAAAACTGAGGCAATTCTTGCTATAAAGTATTTCCGTATCTTTTACATTGAACAACACACTGGACAACAAAAGTCTGTTGAAACCAGGACGGGGAAAGCCTGCCTCTTAGATCTCCACGGATGCTGTGACAGTTAGGGTGGTGGTGTCATAGGCTCAGGGACTACTCATGCCTAGGATGGACTACAAGTCAGTGCTGCTGCCAAGGAAAAAGGGCTCTTCTGAAAGGAGAATTTAGGGAGTCCTTTCTTCAAAAACAAAGGTTTGGATCTCACATCTTGACAGGTATTTGAACATGTAAGCAAACATTGTGGTTTATCCAGGGCACCTGGACATTCCTCTGGTTCCTAACAGCCCAGCCTGACCCCTAGAACAAACCACTGAGCTTAGGATGAGACATCTGTGTATTGTATACAGCTCAGAGGCAAATTAATTACCGCATTTGGGACCCCTGCCACACAGCTCTTCTAGCTGAATTTTCAGGGGACTCACAAATTCTCAGCAGCTTGATGTGTTGTGTTGTCAGTCTGAAGCTCTCTGGTGGTGGCCGTGAGGCCACATGAGCCCCACTCAGGAGTACGTTGTGTAAGTCCAGCCTCCGAGCTTAGCCTGTGGCAAGGTGTCCTGCTTCTTGGGAAGAGGTCTGTGGTCAGGAAGAAGATTTATCGATACTCATGGCCATGCAGCAATGAGCAGCATGGTATTAAACTGGTACAGTAGATCATGTCAGTCCAGGTCAAAGCTTTGAACGAAATGCTTGGGTATCTCTGTATGGCTGTTCAGAGATGGGCTCATAGTCTGTAACTCCTTCCTACAGAATAACACCTCCTACCCAAACCAGCCCCTCTCTGAGACCTGCATTACTGACATCAATGACTAGAAATATTCGTCATCAGAAGAGTGGGACCATGATTCAGATTTTTTACTCATTAGTTGAGGATCTGGTTGCCAACTGTTGGGAACCTTATCAGCTTTCTCTCTCACTCATCCAGCCCACTTGTGTCAAAATGAAGGCTTTAATAGGGTGTTTTGCATTAAAATGGAGATAAACAGGGTGTTTGCTGGAAGCAGAACAAGGCAGAATAAGCCAGATCTTCAGCTGATATACATTTGTCACAGCTCTATAAAGATAATGAAGCTAGCACTAATTTACATTAGCTAAGAACCGGAGCTGCTGTATTTCATACAGACTCCTCTGCAGATCTTCTTCCTGCAGATAAGCAGAGACACTGCTGACAACATGCAGTCCTGCTTCCAGCACATGGCTTGGTAGGTCTGAATCATGCTTCTACTGAAGATCACTGAAAGACAAAAGTTAGTTGTAAGTAAAAGGCTGATTTTTCATACTTTCCCCTGGTCTGGCTTTTAGTATTCTAGGACAAAGATGATCTACATTAGCTTTGTCTGTAAGACATAGGTTTTGCCTTCTTATTTGTTCATGACTGCTTGGAATTTCCCATGTGCACTTAAGATTTGTGCGTTTACTTCAAATCTGCCTGGGACCCATCACACCCTCCCTGGCATTACCTTTTCCCTGTCACCTCCTGGCTTTTGGTTGTTTGGTGTTGGGGAAGGTTTTCTTGTTTTTTTTCTGCCTCTTTTAATACTTTCTCTCCCCCTGCCTTTTAACGTGGCAAAAGAAATTAAATATTTTTTTTTTCTTTTCTTTTCAGTAAGTAATAAGGGTTGAAGGGGTTCCTTATTGTTGCATTCCTTATTATTCTTTAAACACAGGTGGCCATTGGCCTTCAGGATCCTAAGAGGTGAATCTGGAGCACTGTGGATTCACACTTTGGGACACAAATATGCAAGCCCCACTTCAATACCAACTGAGGTGCTCAAGTATTTTTGTGGGCCTCACTGGTTATTTATTGCAAACCGGAAGCAAAAGTGACAATAATCAAAGAGAAGTGTACTTGCCCGTACTATTTCCTTTCGTTGGAGAGTTCATACATGTTTAATGTCTTCTGACATTAGCTTGCGTTCACACGGGTGGCTGCATAACAAACAGCCCAACAGCTGGGGCAGTGGGAGCAGAGACACTCGAAGCCCTGTGACTCTGAGGGTCTGGGACAACAAGGCAAAACAGCCAATGAAAAATGTAGCAGAAACAAAGCTTTTTTATTCTGTTCAACAGAATAAATTGCATCCCTCCCAGACATAAATTCTTTTAAGAAGGAATTTTAAGAAGAAAACAGCTTTTTTTTTTTTTTTAACAGACATTTTCTGTGTATTTGTGTATGAATGCATTAGCTATATGAATCTATTTTTTTTTCAAAATTCAGTGTGGAAAATTCCTGTAGCTGCAGGTATTTTTCTGCCTCTGAGTCAGAAGATCCACTGAGATGTAATACTCGTTTCATTAGACTCATCAGTGTTAATGCTGTTCAGCTCCATTTAATGAAAACAGTAAATTAGCATGTGCACAGGCTCTCTCTCACTGACTAATTGATATATGATGAAAGTTCCCATGTTACCAGCTAGTACATCTTCAAGGAGAGTAACTAGAAGCAGTGGCTTAAGGGGTTTTAAAAATGTATGTTTTTAATGATAGCAATAGCCAGCATATGCTATTTAAGAGATAAAAGCAAAATAAACAATTGGTACTGTTTGATGACAAAAACCTGTCCGTTTCATTTTCTACCCTGGGATTCTGAGTAGTTATTGTTCAGTCAGAGGAAGTATGTGGGAAAAAAAGCATCATATCTTAAAAAAAAAAAAAAAAGCAATGGATTCGTGTGAACAGAAAGCAGCTTTACTAACTTTGTAGCTAAACTGATCTGCTCAAATTGCAAGATACCTCTGACCAGATCTTGCAGCATGTGAGGCACCAGCACCATTGAAACTATTCAAGGCACCAAGTTACTGACAAATCACATTTTCTTTGTCTAGTAGGTCTGCAGCTGTGAGATGCTGCCAACCTGCGAGATAAAAAGCTAGGGGTCATAATAATTGTGTTTTCTGAGTTCATGTGTGCTGGGAAACACACTGCTTTTTCAAGACAAACTGGAAAAATTGGACTGGACTGTCACAGTGCTGTGCACAAATAGTCCTAGCAATGACTTACAGGAACTAAACAGCATGGTAGATAGTTTTTACTGAACTATGAGATAACTTAATAAATTCCAATTTTTTATTTTATTAAACCCAAACTGATTTTCTCCCAATTATTTTTTATCAAGCATTTCAGTGTTGCTACTCTCCATATGGACAAGGCAAAAATCCTGTCCCATGCACAGATGGACCAAATAGTGAAGTTATTACAAGGCAAACAAAATTATTTAAATGGAGACCTGATTGTGGTTTTTAGTTCTTGATTATCAAAGTTGACAAAGTGTTTTTCTCTTATGTGATAGCAATTATCGTGAGACAGTAGTGTCCTATTGTGTTTCTTAGTTCTTCCTTATTATGTATTTCTGAATGAATGTTATGTGCTCTTGAAATAAATGTGAGAGGATTGTATCAAAACAAACAAACAAACAAAAAGGAGGTATCTTTAAATGACTTGTATATATTTTAAGTCTTTTCACGAAGTGTATAATCTATCACTTTACTACCAAGGTAGAAGGTGGGCTGGTATAGTGTGTGCTGCTGCTCTCCAGATATACTAATTTTTTCTCTTTATTTTCGATCATTCCAGAAGAATTTTATGTTGTGGAGGACTATATTGATTCCACTTTAAGATGTAGACTTTTTGAGTACTACATCATATTTGTCTATATCATACTTACTTGTTGAGCCATAAACTAGATATTTGAGTGATATTTCCCATTGCTGAAATTTAAAAGGTCTATTTGTGAAGACTAATGAAAGTGGTAAAGTGCATGACTGCTTCAGGTCTTACATTGGCTTCTCTTCATAGACTTCATGCTGAATTACTACTGAGCAAAAAGCCATTGCAATGATATTTTTAAAGATTCATATTCTTCTGTACTTTGAAAGAGATCAATGATGTGGTGGTAAAAGATATGAAGGAAGACATTTTGTTATCTATGTCCTCCTTTAACTGCTAGGCCCAGTGAACTTTTCCTTTTATTTAAAACACTACTCATGTAATGGTTGTGGACTGTGGCTTTTTCCTCACAATTAGAATCTCTAAATATGTTAGACTCTGGCAGCAGCAATATTTTTTTCATTTTTTTTAGCTGCCTTTTTATGGAACTGCTGGGACAAAATACAACATAGGCTTGCTTTTATTTTCCTCTGCTTTATATTTTAAGTTTGCAAAGGCTTAGGAAATACCCAAAGACTTTCTAGATAAGATGAAAACTCCAGGATCTAGAGCTTCCTTGGAAGGATTTTAAGTGTTTCATCCCTACCCTGTGCAGATCCCTGGCCCTAGCCTGCATCATTGATGCCCTAGCTTTGAAATAAATGATTAATTACTTCTGTGTTGCCCAGGGCCCAGGCAGGAGCTGTGTAACTGATGTTGCAGCTTGCTAATGGAGTAGTGATAAACAAGACCTTACCTCTGATTATTTTTCTTCTTAGCCCCAAAGTAGCATTATAAATTGTGAGATTCCCAGTTCTAATTGAGCCACAACAAAGTCTGCTAGAGGAAAAAATGGATTTCCAAGTGACTCGCCTTTCCTCATCCTGATCCAGAGATGCAGTCCTGTGTAATGCAACATCTTCCCTACTCAAACCACATTTAACTGTATTAGAGAATTTAACAGTTGAATAAACAGTTGATAATCATCTCAAGGACAAGAAAATAGTCTCTTAAGACTTTCTTCTTCTGCACGTAGTCAGATAACAGTGCATCCAGTCCAGTACTAACAGTATACTGTCCAAGGACAGTGTCTCCACCACCTCCCTGGGCAACCCGTGCTGTCTGAAGGGAGGATGCTTTTCCTTGTCTGCTAGCTGTGAGCCTGAGCTGCCGAGTAGAGTCCCTGCAGAGAGCCAAAGAGCCTGCATTTACAGATCATGTGTAGCCTGCACATCCCCCTCTTTGAGAACTTCCAGGTGTCTTTCTGATAAATCCTTTGCTTAATATAACCTGTTTTCAAGCAACCTTTAATAATAAAAGTACAGAGATAGAACCCTTTTACTTTTTATCTTTTTACTAACTTATGGTTATGTAAATTATAATATTCAGGAACACTACAATCCTATGAATTTTTATAAGTATTTAAAACTGTTACACTCTATTTTAGTTTTTCCTACATATTAGAAATGCAACAGACTATAAGTTTATACTACATGTTTGAATATTGTATGTTCATAAATGTCATGGGTTTGGCTGGGATAGAGTTAATTTTCCCCATAGAGGCTCATATGATGCTGTGTTTTGGATGTGTGATGAAAATAGTGGTAATAACACACCAATGTTTTTAGCTGTTGCAGAGCAGCACTTACCTCATGCTGCCCTGCCAGCGAGGAGCTGGGGGTGCACCAGGAGCTGGGAGGGGACACAGCCAGGGCAGCTGGCCCAGGCTGGCCAAAGGGATGGCCCGCACCAGGAGGTGTCGTGCTCAGCAATAAAACTGGGGTAAAGGAGGGGAAGGGGGACCATTGGGTGTGATGGCATTTGTCTTCCCAAGGAACCATTACCCATGATGAGTCCTGCTTTCCTGGAAGTGGGTGAACATCTGCTTGCTGATGGGAAATGGCAAATGATTTCCTTGTTTTGCCTTGCTTGTGTATGCAGCTTTTGCTTGGCCTAGTAAACTGCCTGTATCTCAGCGCATGAGTTCTTGCACTTTTATCTTTCTCTCATCTATCCCACCTGGGGAAAGCGAGCAAGTGGCTGTGTGGTGCTGAGCTGCCTGTTAGGGCTAAACCACAACAAAGTTATTTGGACTAAAGTGAGTGAAATAAACTACCTAATACAAATGCAATGATCTGCCTTGACATAGCTTCCTGATTCACTGGCATTTTACACAAGTGCAGGAAAACAACGACACACGTTTCAGATTGTTCATGAAGGTTAACAGTCATCAGGTCAAAACTGTTGTTTTGGAAGGTAATTAAACTTTGATGGTAAATAGGGAACAGTATCAGATTTTGAGGTTATTTTTTTTTTATCTTTTCGGGTCATGTTTTTTATTTCTTTGTGTTATGGATCTCTTTTTCCTGTATCTTGTAATGCAACCTAGTCATATAGGTACTGGGAATGGAGTATGGGTTTATTATCCTCGAGACTCTCTCTTGTACAAATCATATTTAACTTACTTCAGTTGTCTGTACATGGTAACAAAAATTAAAAGATACCCTAAATAAGTCTTCAATTAGTGTCCTATCTGCTGCTATCTCACATTAAATAAATAAATAAATAAATGTAGTTAATGCAAACAGAAAACAAAAACAAAGCACAAAAACACACTCTGAAGTGCTTAAACTATGTCCTTCTTTTCTTGCTTATTTTATTGCTGTCCTCAAAATAATTCTGCTTTCCCATTATGCAGTTTCCTCTTGCCAGTTCTTCACAATCAATAACCAGGTAAGAAACTGGCAATTCTGTTTCTTTGTAGTTGTCACTACCAGTTTCTTTTAAATAAAATGCCTCTTCTTGACCAAGCAGTGTGCAGGATGGATACCCAATACTGTATATACAATACACAATACCCAAGACTCTGAGGGGAAAAAAAGAAAAAAAGAAAAAAAAATAAAAAAGCTAGGACTGTAGATAACTTATGTAGGTTCGAGAATTTAAAGAAAGAAGCAGTCATTAGCCTGGGTTAGCTTCTTCTATTGCAGAAAATCAGACCATTTCACACACTTTGTCTCATACTGAGCCATACTTTTAGTCTGATTTAAAGTAGTCTTTTAGAAGGCATCCAGTCATGACATGGAGGCATCTAGAGATAGAGAACCCACGTGTTCTGTAAGCTACCCTGTATGTTTAAACATGTACATAGAATTTCGATTGATTTTCTTATATTTTTCTTTTTTGAGTTTGGCTATTGCTTTTTGCTGTGTTCTTCTCTTCCTTTATGAGATTAGCACATTAGCACATTTAATATAATATTTTATTTCTTTGATGCTAATCAATTATGTCTCGTTCTTCGTTCTTAGAAACCGAACAAACTGCACTCTGAAGCATGACAAAGGGGATGAAATGTACGGTGTGAAGATGACACAGAGGTATCCAGTATTGAGAAGGAGAGGGAGAGCCATGTGGTGTGTGTGGGGGGTGCTGGTGGTGGGGGGAAGATGTGACAAAAACTTCACAAGGTAATTGTGGGCGTTGAGAACAGAAAGCCAACTGCCTATACCCCTGAGAGGTGCATACACAGTGTTTGGTTCACATGGGTTTCTCTGTGGAAGAGCAAGAAGCATAGCTCAGGGGAGATGCCCAGTGTTATGGATTAATTAACCCTGGGTGGAAGTCTTAATGGCAGATATCAAGGGCCTTAGGTCTTGCTTTACTACAGTGGTAAATAATGGAAAAACAGAACGAACAAAATGGGAGAGATTAAGATAAAGCACTGGAGAATTTAAAAGACAAGAAGTGTGTGCATTTCGGAAGCCCAGTTTCCTGACAGGCACTAATAATTATGGGATGAGAGAGGCTAACAGTGATCCTTAATCACCAGTCAGACCACTGATGGCTATTAAACAAATGACCCCAGTTAGTAAGATAGACAACTTACCATGTCTGGGAGTCAATGGAGTCAAAAAGAGGGTTTAAATTTATTTAGCTCTCGGTAGCATGACTGGAGAAAGGTAGTTAAGTATGACTTATGGCTTCTTTCCACGTAGTGCTGCCTGTAGCAACAGATATTTTAATAAACTTCACTAGGAAGAAAATAAAATGGATTTTGTGAAAATACCTGAGGTGTTTTGAAGATACTGGGATCCAAGGAAATATATTTTATGGCAAACATCCCTGTAATGCAAAGAAGCAGGGGACTTGTAAGTATGTAATGAATATAGAACAGGCTTGAGGAAATAAGGTTGGTGAATCTAAGCAAACTGTGTGCCTTGAAATGTAAAACAAGCAAAGTATATTTCTTCCATACAACAGCGAGCTGTAGTATGCATTTATTAGCTGTAGAATAACTGAACTCCCCATCGTGTTAAGTGCCAACCCCCTGAAGGAATGAAATGTTTTGATTGAAAAGAAATGGGCCCTTCACACAGCACAACCAAGCCCATTAACAGCCAGTTTGCTCTCCTGTGGGCAGTTCTTCCCTCTTGGTCAGGGCAGCAGGGACTTTAACTCCTGCAAAGTTGCAGAAAAGAGCACTCTCAGTCTGCTGTTCTCCCAGCCAAATCTGTATCAACATAACTGGGATTTTCCTCCTAGGAAAGCTCAACATTTAAACATCTCTGTGTTGTTCTCAGACAGAGAAACCCTCAGCTAACCACTGCTATCTTTACCCATTTCTTCCCTTGGTAAACTTGAGCAGCTTCAGTGACAAGTGTTGCTGTTGTTTTTATGATGAACCTCATCTTACTGCGCTGGGGACCTGGAGGATCACCTGGCCTGGGATGTAGGAAATAAAATTAAACTGTTGCTACAAGCTCCACCTGAGCCCTTACGGGAGGAAAATATCTTTTTATCTTAACAGAAATCTAACATAAGCACTTGGACAGGTGCTTATCACAAGACACCAGCTCTGAGTCTTCACTGTGCTTCCTGGGCTCTGCTTGGGATGGGGATTGTCGCTGGGCTTGTAAATGCCCTTTGTGCCCTTGAGGAACTGCCTGGGATTTTTGCCTTTCCATCCCATCCACCTCTATGAGTCATTAGGATTTCCTCACCGTCTTTTCTCACCTTCTCTGAGTGGCCAAGCCAGTTCTTTACCTTCCCACCCTGATGGGAACCCTTACTGGTTTGAGTCTTTTAGTCAGGTGCACGTAGCTGTGTTGGGATCTCCATGACCTGCTAATCAGGGTGCCGTCACTACACTCTGCTCCTACAGCCCTTCTGTTCCTGCTGCCCCCACATCCAGACCTGTCTCTGTCCATGCCAATGTTAACCTTTCTGTTGCAATTCTCTAAAATACTTGACAGAGATATTCAGTGACCTGTGTCCTCACTGCTACCATCCTGGATTATTATGAAGTGAAATGAAAGTTCAGATCCAATCTTACCCAGCCATGCAATTTCTAATAACTCAAAATGTATCATTCAGTGTCTGTCTTTGAAAAAATCAAGTTCTTAATGATTTGAAATGAAGAATACTTCAGGAAAAATGTTAAGCTGCAATGAATGCATATAGTGGGAGGAAGCAGAAAATGTCTGGGTTCAGTGAACCACTTCATTTACATGTTTGCTCTGGTACATGCTATGGTGATACTGCAAAATAGCTTGGGCTTGATATTTTCCGTGATTATTCTTATCCCAGGCAGATGGATGCATCTTTTCAGGGTATTTAGAGCTGTTTGGTTTTGTTGTTTTTCAATTTTTGAAACATAGATTAATGTAGTTTTCTCTAAGTTTTCTCAGCCAGAAAAAAAATGCACTGCAGTGCATAACTGGTACAGATGCTTAGCTATCTAAACAGAACTTAAAGAGCAAAAGCTGCAGCCTTGCTCATTAAGGATTTTTATGTAAATATAATGTTGATACATAAAGAAAAATCAATTCAAACTTTTAAGGGTCCATGAGTTAAACAAATCAAGTAGACTCAATAGTTTATCCATATAAAAATCTAGTTAGTAAAAAAATATTTGGATGTTTTATCTGGTGTAATTTCTATATGCATTTACATATTTATAGCTATTCTACCAGTATTTCTTCCTGTAATGCTACTGTGCTATAACAGAAAATAGCTTCTAAAACGTAATACCATACAGCTTCTATGGCCATGGCTGAATGTTCCCTCAGTAGCAGTGTGAGATGTTTGACATTAGTTTAGAATGCAGTGTCATTTCCCAGGAGTTATGGGTTAATTCTGAAAAAAATTAAATAACCCTCAGATACATGTTGTATAAATGGTTCTTCACTCATCCATATTCAAAACAAGACTTTTAAAAGAGGCTCCTTGTAGCTCATATCTGCAAGTGTGATCTCAGGGAAAAATAATTGCATTCAAAATTGCAGTTACACAGCTACAGGGAAAAGTTTAAAAAGTCTGCCTCTTTAAACAAATCATCTTGCATTTGAAATTTATTTTCAGCCTCCCAGGTGGTTATCTTTGTCAGTGTTTCAGGAAGCAAAATAATATATATGAGCCAATAGGTACTGGATAATAGAGGCCTCCTGTAAAGACAAACTACTGTGTATGTAAACATCTCAGCAGTGCCAATATAAGTGAAAGTGTGTTGAAAAGCATTTTTATTGTATGCCAGACAGTCTCAGATAATTATTTTCTAAAATTTCATAAGGAATAATATTATTCCATTTCATGGGATTTAAGCATCCACTTTATTTTTTGTTAAATATGTTTTTGCAAAGCTGTACTGCACCTCTAGGTACTCTTGGAGAACAGCAGAGATGTCTTAAATTCCCTTAAAATCAAGAACCTCTTGAACATCTACATCACCTCAGAAAACTGCAAGAGTTCACAAAATCTTATGACAGCAAATACATAATTCATTTTGAACAAAGGGCGGCAATTAACAAACCCATGTTTTTTAGATGAAAATAAATGGAAATAATTTGTTTGGACGTACAGGTCCCTCAGGTATTCAATATGAACAATATGAACACCTTTGATTAGATGGATTTCCTTCTTTTTTCTTCTGAAGACTCTAGGCCAGATCCTTTACTCCCGGGGGGGGGGTAGGGGGGGAAGAAAAAAAAAAGTGCATCTGACACCTTTTTTTCCTTCTATACTTTTTTTTTTTTTTTTCAAAGACAGACTCAGCATTGTAAGTCCCATGCTAGAATTTATCACACTTTTAAATTAGTTTTCCAGACTTTAGCCCATTTGTGTTCCCCAACATCTGTCTCGCAGTGCATCAGTCTGACAATGCAGAGCAAGCCCTTCAACTGCATGAAGTTCAACAAGGCCAAGTGCCGGGTCCTGCACCTGGGCTGCAACAACCCCAAGCAGAGCTACAGGCTGGGAGATGAGTGGCTGGAAAGCTGCCTGGCAGAGAAGGACCTGGGAGTATTGGTGGATAGTCGGCTGAATATGAGCCAGCAGTGTGCTCAGGTGGCCAAGAAGGCCAACGGCATCCTGGCCTGTATAAGAAGCAGTGTGGCCAGCAGGGCTAGGGAGGTGATTGTGCCCCTGTACTCGGCTCTGGTGAGGCCGCACCTCGAGTACTGTGTTCAGTTTTGGGCCCCTCGCTACAGGAAGGACATGGACGTGCTCGAGCGAGTCCAGAGAAGGGCGACCAAGCTTGTGAGGGGTCTGGAGAACAAGTCTTACGAGGAGCGGCTGAGGGAGCTGGGCTTGTTCAGCCTGGAGAAGAGGAGGCTCAGGGGCGACCTCATCGCTCTCTACAGTTACCTGAAAGGAGGCTGTAGAGAGGTGGGGGTTGGTCTGTTCTCCCGCGTGCCTAGTGACAGGACGAGGGGGAATGGGCGAAAGTTGCGACAGGGGAGTTTTAGGTTGGATGTTAGGAAGTACTTCTTTACCGAAAGGGTTATTAAGCATTGGAACGGGCTGCCCAGGGAGGTGGTGGAGTCACCATCCCTGGAGGTCTTTAAAAGACGTTTAGATGTAGAGCTTAGGGATATGGTTTAGTGGAGTACTTAGTGTTAGGTCGGAGGTTGGACTCGATGATCTTGAGGTCTCTTCCAACCTAGAGAAATCTGTGAATCTGTGAATCTGTGAATATTTGCATGACGTGAGTAATACAATGAAAATAGATGTGTGGAGTAGAAAGGGCCTGTGTGTAGAATACTGGATACAAATCTCAGAGCTGCATCCCAGGTCTGACAACAGAGAAACAAAATGTCTTGCTGCAGGTCCAGCAGCTGGAGCGTGAGACCTGTGAGTTGTCCCCCCAGGCCAGGTCTGCAGTCACTGCCTCTGTCTCCTTCTATTCATGCAACATGCTTGGAAATGCATTTGTCATGGTAAGGAGAGAGCAGTGGTACCTGAAGGTAAGGACTAGGACGAGGCGCCAGCAGCTTCTGTTTTACTGAATAAGGTTGTGTATGTGTGGTGGTTTCACTGAGGTGGGCAGCTAAGCTCCACCACAACCACTCTCTCACTCAAACTCCTCAAAGGAAAAGGGGAAGCAAATACAACGAAAAGGGCTCAAGGGTTGAGCTAAGGACAGGGAGATTACTCAACAATTATCATCACAGGCAAAACCAGACTCAGCATAGCGAGATTAATATAATTTATTGCCTATCACTAGCAGACTAGAGCAGTGAAAAACTAAAACAAACTAAAACCACTTCCCTCCATCCACCCTCTTCCACCTCCGCCCCCAAAGCAGCACAGAGGAACTGGGAATGGGGACTGCGGTCAGTCCCTGACGGTTTGTCTCCGCTGCTACTTGACAGTCACTCTCTGCCCCTGCTCCACGCGGGGTCCCTCCCACGGGATGCCGTCCTGCCCGAACTGAGCCTGCGGGGGCTGCCCACAGGCAGCAGCTCTTCAACAACTGCTCCCACACGGCTCCGTCCCACGGGGTCCATCCATCCCCCAGGAGCAAACTGCTCCAGCACGGGTCCCCCACGGGCGGCAGCTCCCCCCAGACCCCCTGCTCCTGCGTGGGCTCCTCTCCACGGGCTGCAGCTCCGGCCCGGGGCCTGCTCCTGCGGGGGCTCTCCATGGGCCGCAGCCTCCTCCAGGCCACATCCACCTGCTCCACCGGGGGCTCCTCCACGGGCTGCAGCGTGGAGATCTGCTCCGTGTGGGACCCATGGGCTGCAGGGGGACAGCCTGCTCCACCAGGGGCCTCTCCACAGGCCGCAGGGGAACTGCTGCTGCGAGCCCGGAGCACCTCCTGCCCTCCTGCTGCACTGACCTGGGGTCTGCAGGGCTGGTTCTCACTCCTCTCTCCCAGCTGCTGTTGTGTAGCAGGTTTTTTTTCCCTTTCTTACATCTGCTCTCACAGAGGTACCATCAGCATCTCTTACTGGCTTGGCTCTAGACAGCGGCGGGTCCCTTTGGAGCCAGCTGAAACTGGCCCTTATCTAATACAGGGCAGCTTCTGGATTCTTCTCACAGAAGCCACCCCTTCAGCCCCCACTACCAAAAACTTGCCATGTAAAACCCACTACAGTAGATGACAAAATATACATCCTTCACACTGTTTTTCCTTAGTATGGAACAATGTGTTACAAACCTTAGCATAAATCTATTAATACAGAAGGTCGAAATCTGTCTATTCTACAAAGTTTATTCACAAGGAATAGGAAAGAGATGGAGATTGGAACATGTGGGTTATCTGTACACTTGTTTATAAAGAGAGGGAAATTAAATATATAAAAGGTGAAAGCTTGAGGTTTATACCCAGGAAGACTTTGGGAAGTACAGGTGGCAAAGAGAACTGGGTATATATTGCCAGTTTGTAAACTGGCAGAAAATTCACAACCACAAATTTGAGACTTCACATCTTCAAAAAATAAGAAAAATCTCTTGACAGTTGTTCCTTTTGGTTTATTGTTTACTGTTCATGTAAGCAATAATTATTTTTGTTGATGAACTTGATTTTATCACAAAAGCTGAACCACGCATAATTTAAATGTAGATTATTGCCAAGGGCAACTTTAGTCTGATTTAGGGCAGGTAATTGCATAGTCACAGCAACATAGTCCCCAAAGTAAGTATTCTAAACTCGAAAGAAATTGAAAAATGTTGTAGAATGACATCTCAAGACAAAATTTAAACTTTTTTGTATTTTTTTTTGTATTTCTGTTTGTACAATGCATGAGGAAGAAAGAGGAAACCTGGTGGTATGATAAAGCTGTGAAAGGTTATTGGGTATCATATAATTACTGCTCTTTTTCCTTGGATAACTGAAACATATTTCAATTCAATTACACTTTTTATTCTATAATTTTGTAACATAATCATTGTCCAGGTATTCAATTGACATTGATACTTCTCCACCCTATATTAACACCTGTCATTTGTAAACTTTACATAATTTGAGCCTATTTTTCAGTACCTGGGCCAAATACCGCAAGTCAGTCAAAGAGAAATTGAATAGCAAAAAAAAGTGCACAGCGTATTTTTCTTTCTTTTGAATAAAAGTTTAATAACCAGATTGTTAACTGTTGTTCAAACACTGCACAATCTGTTTAAATATTGAAGTTTTTATTCCGCTAACACTAGTTTTCTATATTAAGGTAACCCTTATGAAAGACTTGACATCTCTTTATTACAAACAGTTTTCAATAAAAGTGCTTTAAAGACTGTAATAATGGTAACAGCTTCATATATACATTTTCTGCCAATGTAAAAGAAAGAATTTTAGATGAAAAAATCCTTTTTTAATAAAAAAATTAAGTCTTTATACCCGGGAATGATAAAAACATTCAATGAAGTTCTTTTCTGATAGCACCACGAAGAATTCTTTTTTTAGTATATTGGAACGTAGTGGAAAATCTTTTCTTAGCCTTTGGTTGAGTAATATCACTATGCACTATAATTATAATAATTTCCTGATGTGTTCTTTGATTTTAAAGCTATGTGTTCTTATTGCCTTTTGGCAATATTTTCAGTTCAGAATAATAGTTTAAGGACATAATAATAGAGATATCCACTTACATAGGCCATCTCTAGAGATTTCTGGTTGATCCATAGACTCTATCTCTCTGCATAGGTTTTATCTGCTTTGCAAGTCCTTCGAGACCAAATAGTAACAACTGTGAATTGCCACTGTATGACTACCCATCCTGGCAGGAACATTGCTTGCAAAATCTCCATTCTTTTCTAGTCCATGAGACTGTGAGAATTGTTTTCCAAGAGTGGACTGAACATTAATGGTGATGTCTGTAAACAACCCAAAACAGCACTCTGAGGGGAGTGTAAATAAACCAGGAGCTCATTAAATGAAATAAAGTGCTAATTCTGGAGGACTGACAATGACATTGCTCTATTCAGGAGTCCAGTCCGTCATCTGTACTCCAGAAATTTTGCCTGAGGCAGGTCTACAAATATCTTGCACAAGATTTACTACACAACTGTACAGCACAAGGTTCTAAGAGAAATGCATCTAAATACAAAATAATCATTTAAGACACTGGATGGGACAGCATCTTTCAAGAAGGAGATGGCACAAAACTCATGTGCTTCTCTTACTGATAGCACTAGCTTAAGTTCCAATGTCCATCCACAGAAGGAAAATGGTCCTTAGTAGAAAATATGGGCCGCCATATGGAATATGAGTTGCCTTGTTCATGAACAGAAAACACAGGTAGCAGCCAAACTTTCCACATGTACAGTTTAGAGTTTTTTATGCCAGTACACGTAGAACACTCAGGGTTTTCCCAATTCCCAAGAAATGAACAGTTATTTATTGGTTATTTACCCTCACTGAAGATATAAGGATATCAATCGCACAGAGATTGAAATTTCAAAACAAAGGATGGTTTAATGCATTCTGTAGTTTTGACTGACAGTGCTTGCGACTTGGGCTAAGAAATTTCTAGATTCAGAAATGTTATTGCAGGTGCTATTTCCTTGTTTGGGTAAGATTTAGATGTGATAGAAAGTTGACACAAAATGTAATCACAATTTATATAAACGTAACAGGTTTATACAATTTCAGATTGTTGGATTTTGTCCGAACAAAGGTTCTGACAAAGGTATGTCTGCAAGCCTATGGTAGGTAACAGTGAAAGAACTGCAAAAAAATTAAATGAGTAGGATGCTAGTTTGCAGGATGCCTGTGTTTCACTGCATGAATAAGGTCTTCATCAGTATGAAACAAGGGAAGGAAATACCTGAGATATATGACCACCACCCATGTCTTGCAGAGCAGATAACAGTGAATAGACAGAGAGAATTGGGATATTGTGCCATAGTTATATCAGTTCTTTCTATTCTGGAGTATTTATTGTCTATGCCTGTAAACACAGTTTCCGTGAATATCAGGAGTAAATAGCATACATCTTTTAACATTTCTCTGGCTGTGTGTTCCTCATCTTAAGTCTTTGGTTAAAACTTTTGGTTGCATTTGCTGAAGTGCTAGGAATATCTTGGAACAGCTGAAACCCACTGGAACCAGGTAGCCTTCAACAAAGGAGGTTTTAATTAATGAGATCTCTGACAAATGAGTATTAAAATAAGCCCAACTCATTGTAATAATATCCATAGCTAGGACATATTATTTTTAAAAGCCTTTGTGTCTTGTTTCTAGTCCTTCTACTAGGTTGTGCTCATGCCTGACAAAACTGACTGCAATTTGTAAAACCTTTAGACACTGAAACAAGCACCACAGGGAGGGAAAATTAAATAAATAAATAAATAAATAAATAAGAGGAAATTAATATCTCTGCCTTCAGAAAATGGTTTGAATACGGCATGGAATATGTGGGGAACACCAACTAGACAGAGAAGAAATTTTAAAATACTGAAATGCTGTATATGAAGCAAACAGAATGTCTTTTGCTGAAATGGGAAGGGGTCCCCTATAAAGCAAATGTGATCTTGTATTTGTTGGCTACATTCCCAAAGGCAGCCTTAATTTTTGCATTTTCTGACTGTTGAATACTTCTCAACCTTTATAGCTTTCTTTTAACTTAAGAGTTTTTTTTCCTTTTCGTTCAATAATATTTAAAGTGCAGTTATTTAAAGAAGCTTGAATGAGGCTGTGCCTAAAGGTCAACTAATATCAACTAATAAAATGGTGCAGAATATAAAATATTCTTTTTTCATGTCATCTGTTATTTATGGTATTTTTCAGAATCAGCAGTAAATTAGTGATATTGAAATATCCTTGCAGGGTGATTACTTAAAGAAGAATAAAATATACCTTGGTACAACTGGAGATGTAAAAATCAACCAAAAGCTAGAGACATCAAAGTATTTTCACAGATACAATTCTGTGTGAAATATGAGTCCTCTGTACTACCAATAAGCTGTTCTTTTGGGCTCTGAATGTGCCTGAAATCTAATGTGCCCCAAGTCTATCTCTGGACACACACAGAAGAACCTCTGCCTCGCTGGTGTTGACTGTGTGCTGACATACAGCTCATATACAGCCTTAAAAGAGTATGGAAACTAGTGACCCTTCCAGACATTTCCTCTCATTGGTGTTCCCTAGCTGCCTTGAAACACCACAATGGGATACTCAATGGAAAACAGAAGATGCCTTGGAGTGCCTACAGTAGTCTGTTTACCAAGAGCTGTTGCTGAGGATAGAGACTGAAGTTCAACACCCTTCCCTGCCTAACTCCTATGTGGAGTGGACTTTCCACTGGAGTGGAAACTCCTCCTACTCCTGAAAAAGCTTTAACTGAAGCTTTATATACATATCCAAAAAAGCATGTATATGTGTATACATACCTGTATATATATATGTGTATATACATATTGTACTCAAGTTCTTGTCTATTTTCCCAAATGCATGACTAGATTCCTTGATGTTCAACTCAAGATCAAATCCTCTTCTCCAACTGAAATCTTTTTGTCCAGAACTGTCACCCACTCCCATCCAGCCTGTACACATGGCTTTACTGAACACCCAGTATACTATTCTTAAGTTCACACAATCATCTTAAACTCTAACCCTGTTCTGTGTTCTTTCATTGCTCCTACTTCAGTGTCATCTGCAGACTTCATTCTGCTGTACACGTTCTTAGCAGATACATTGAGTAATACTCATCTCATGAGAGAGAGACCTCTACAAAGCTCATTGGTGCATCTCCTATTTTGACAAAGAGCCATTAATTACTACTTCTAGTGGTTTTCAAATACTCCAGGTTTACTTTCACTCATCAGAATCTGAATCTGACAATTTTTCCCTAATTTGCTTTCAGGAATATCATATACAGCTGTCAAATTTTGCTAAAGTCAGAATATGACATCTTTTACTTTTTCTTTATCCACAAAGCCTATTATTCTGTCAAGTAGCTCTTAAACCAAATTTACTGTTTCTAAACTGGCTGCTTTATATCTTCTTGTCATCATCTAGGTGCCTACAAATTACAGCTTGTGAAAGGTGCAACACTCCCTCATCACCTCCACTGTATTCACAGCATTTGGTCTTTATTATCAGGTCTACAGTTTCTATGCTGTAAATAATTCAAGGACTACTCCTTGGCTACATGTAGCAGGTAAACCTGTTGCAAGCCTATGTACCTAATGCGGTAGCATAGAGAATCTGCAGCTTTTGTTTATCTGTTTTTTGACAATTTTTCATTGAGCTAACTTGAAGCAAACAGAATTGCATCTCTACTTAAATATTTGATCAAATGTAGACACACCCAAAGCTGCAGTACCCAGGGATGGATAACAGGTGACTCTCCAGTCTGTTCCTCCTAACGCTGTCTATTCTGACAATAAAAACATATATGTTTCTCTGAAGTCCAAGTGTGCCAATGTTATATTAGGACACCACTTTGTGCACAATTTTGGTAGACAACTCTCAGTGTAAATAAATTACAGTCTAAGTATATAAAAAATAGGTAGATACAGAGCAACAAAGACAAGGAAAAATTACCTGAAAATGATAGGATGTAATGTAAAGATTATTATCATTAAAAATTAAAAGTAGAGGAGTGTTGCAGCATAAGCTGACTGATGGTGATGGTAGTAGCTGTCATTGTGAAATATTAGTAGTTAGTGGTACAAAAGAGAAAAGCTTAAAAGGAAAAAAGGAACCAGGTAATATTTATTGTTCTGGAAAACAAGTAAGCAATGTGGAATGCAATGAAGAGCATAACATAATCAGAACAATGCTGAGAAATGATCTCAGCAGTAATATGGGCATTCTGAAAATACTTGAACAAAGCAAGGCTGCATTTGGCAAGATCAGCAGTAATCACATTTCTTCAGTGTTGCAGTAATCAACATTGACATGCTAAGAACTGAGATAAGGATCTGACTTGTGTTGACACAAAAGTCATGCAAAAGAATCAGCAAAGTCAAGCTATAACCCAGATTAAATATAAAGACATAAAAATTGAATGTGGGGCATGTAACCAGCATATAAAAACAGGGGAGGGAAGGCAAGAACCAGTCAAGCATAAAATAAGAGGGAAGGATAAAGGGGGGGAGGGGAAATTATAAAAGGGGGAGACTCACACTTTAACATTTCTTTTGGGGTGATCTTTAAGCCCAGAGTAGGAACAGGAAAATCTTAAATACACTCTCCATACCTAGGGCATTTTATTCAGATGTAATGTAATTACATTTTTGCATATCATATGAGATGGTCCTCTGAGGGGAGATGGACTCAGTTGAAACTAGACAAGGTTGCTGTTGAGCAACAAAAACAGCTTATTGAGATATGTCAGCAGCAAGAAGAAAATGTTAGCTAGCTGCTGAATGGGGCAACCCAGTGACAGAGGATGTGGAAAAGACTGAGGTATTCAGTGCATTCTTTGCCTCAGTTTTTACTGGCAAAGTCTACTTTCATGCCTCCCAGGTCTCCATGATTTGTGACAGTGTAGGGGGAAGAGCAGTACCAACTAGAGCAGGGGAGTATTGAGTTAGAGGACAGTTAAGAGTAAACTGGACATGCAGAAGGCAAAATGACACGATAGGATTCATATGAGGAAGCTCGGGGAGCTGGCCAATATCACTCTGAGGCCACTCTGTCATCTTTGGAACTGATAGTAAAAGGGTTGCTGAGGTCTCCAACAACAGATCAAAGACCAATTTATGTTTGTCTTTGAGAAAGCCAAGAAGGAGGATCCACAGAACTTTAGCTGTTCACCCTAGCTTGGTGTCTGGGAACGCTGTGAAACAAGTCCTCCAGGAGGATGTGTCCAGCACATGAAGGTGACTGGGAACAGCCAGCTCATATTTACCAATGGGAAATCATGTGTGACCACCCTGAGTGCTTCCTTTGATGAGATTATGGGTTCAGTGAACAAGAGCATCATGACAGATGCCTTTTATCTTGACTTTTGACAGTCCCACATCTTCCTTTCAGACAGAATAGGAAGATGTAGACTAGACAAGTGGCCACTGAGGTGGGTGAAACCTGCCCGGATAATGGCTGTGAGAATGAGAGACTGGCACAGGAGTAAGACCAGTAGAGGACTCGTCTCTTAATAGACATTCAGTGGCTGGAGCACATGATGTGTGAGGAGAGGCTGAGACAGCTAGGTTTCCTTTGTCTGGAGAAGAGGGGGGTAAGCTGGTGTGAAAAGTAGCTGCTGTCTTTAACAAGTCAAAGGGGAAGAGTAAGAGAAAAAGAGTCAAACTCTTCTCAGAGGTGCACAAAAACAAAACAACAACAAAAAGAAAAGAGGCTATGGGTACAGGTTGCAGTCAGAAGGAGAAAATATCACAGATAGAATTACCACTAAGCACTGTAACGGGTTTCTCAGAGAGGTTGTGGAGTTTATCTGGACAAGGCTCTGAGCAACCCTAGATAAAATTGAAGTCAGCCCCACTTTGAGCAGAGATAGGGACCATATGACTTGCAGAGGTCTCTTCCAGCACACACAGTTCTAGTATTCTGTACTGAATTTATCACTTCCTCTCAGTGCAGTGCATTCCTCTAAAATTCAGGGTTAAATTGAGTTTTGTCTCTGAAGAATGAACATGATCAAGCTAGACATAAGTGTAACAAAATGATGGTTTAGTAACAACTGAACTCCCTTCATTTTCTGCTATTTATGTTCTTTTCTACTCAATGCCAGCAGTAGCGCCCAGTCTCTTTGTGTTAATTATTGTTACTCACCAGCTGGGTTACCAGCTCTTCTGGGAATAAAACGGATAGGTCACAAGAATGACAAATATTTGTAAATTGCATCACCATAGTCCTAAAATGGAGCTTCAAGTCTCTAAGACTTGCTCTTATAAATTAGTTTTGCTGGTTTTCATATTCATCTCATACCTCTCTTAATTGATTTCAAGCCTGATGCTATCATGCGTAACTTGAATGGCAAGAAAATGGCTTTCTTCTGTGTTTAAAGTCTAAGCGTGTTATATCACAGACCTAGGCAAAACAATAATCAGTATCACTCAATTAAGTGGATGAGCCAAAGGATCCACCTTTATCTGCATAAGGTCAGACATCTCAAAGCAGGTTTCTCCCTTGGGAGGCTCACTGGGAGGTCAGACCATGCTGTGCTATGAAGAGATTCATCACTTACCCTGTAAGTAAAACAAATTGATTAGTTCCTCCATCTTTGGTATATTTTGTCAGGGCACAAAGGGGGCCTGTGAACTGTGGAGTTTCACACTTGTTGAAGCCTTGAGGCTTCACTACAGTCCTGGTGTTTTCTGACTCTACCGTTCCTTTGAGCTGGTCTCCACGTTCTGGCTGTAGTCAGTTTCCAGAAGAGAAGACATGGTTATGGCCTCGTTCAGCTTCCCAGATACTGTGTGTGAGCCCTACCTTTCTGTGTGCAGTCTGCAGCTAGTCTGCCTGCTCAGTAGCTCTTCCTTTTCTGATAGCTGGCGTGTTTACAAGCTTGGCCGGCATGGACACTGCTTTATAAACCAGTTTGTCATGGCCCTTATTGTGTTGCATGTGTCCTTTATGCTATTCAGCACACAGAAGGATCTAAAAAAATAATGAATCTAATTATTTATTCTGGAGAGTAAGTTCTACTGAATGAGAGAACAGCAATGGCTAATGTGTCCTGCCAGCACTTGGCAAGCTGGCCAACCCAGCAAGCTGACTGACCTGCCACATCCCTTTGTTCATCATCATCTACTGAGCAGAGATGCCTTTCAAAACCTCTTTCTGAGCTCTTTATAAGTCCATCTATTTTCATTTCCCTTTACATTTTCTCCCTTAACATCTTTCCTTATTTACAAAGAAAAGAAAAAGAAAAAAAAAAAGCCACATTTTTCCACAGCTGTACCTCTGGTAAAATGGAAAGTTAAATTATAAAAATTACAATATTCTGGGGGGAATTGGGGAGGGATTGATGGCATAGGGGTGTTGACATTAAGGGATGAAAGTCTTTTCTCCACTGAACCTTCAGATTTATTTTTATTTTTTTTAACAATTTCAGAATATGTACATATATAAGAATTTTACTAATATTATAACTTAACATAATCACTTATATACATCAACTGTGTGATTTATATCACTTTTCATTTGCATCCCTAGAATCTGCATTCAAGTTTTGACATAAACATTTTGTTTATGATTCTGTATATTGTATTTGTATGAGGTTTATTAGCTTGCAAATCCAACAGCTAGCTCATCTAACGTCTTATCAACAGTTCACTCAAGTGATTCACATCAGTTCAGACGTCTAACTTTTTTTTTAAATTATGTTAAGCTTCCAGAATCATTATCTTTATCATATTCTTTTAAGCATTCCTACACTCTGCTATGCTTGAAGGATGACACTATGCTATACAAACGTGACTGGCAATTGTTTGTGTAAACAGTGTTTAAAAAATACTTAAAACCTTAAGAAAGGAATTCTAGTATAGCCATTTCTAAGTAAAGGAACACATATTTCTCGAACTTATTCACGTTATAAGGCTGTTGTTACTCCTTTCATAAAAAAAAAATAAATGTTTTCTATCTCTGTTCTGAGGTAGTGTCATACATTCATTTACAGATGCTAAATTCACATCACAGAGGCATGCACAATCAAAATGTTAAAGCAAGTCATTGTCACTAAATTAGATGTCCTTGCACCCCCTTTGCTGTTCTTAGTTCAGCGGATGGATCCATGTCTTGTTACTCCCTTATATGGAAAGATAAATGACTTTTTATTGCAGTCTATGGGGAAAACTCAAGAAGCAGGAAGCAGTGGCAAAGGATATCACCGATGTTTCCTAACAGAAGAACAGCCTTTGGTGCTCACTAATAATCATCAGCAACTCTTTAGGCAGAATATGGACTCTGAGAGCATCTCCTCAGAGATGATGGACCTCCTGAATCACCCTGATACACTATGTGTCCTCCAGGGTATTGTAATGAATGCAGTAACAGAAAAAAATACTGGTGGTTCACTAGAAAGAGGTAGTAAAAAAGAACTTTCAGTGGAGGCACAGTCTGGAAAAGTAATTTATTTTCCTGTGTATCTACTAGCCTAGCACATATGCGCTTAAGTGACAAGTTTGCTTGGTTCCTACAGAAACGATCTCTGGTTGTCATTATTTTCATAATACCTCCTTCTAGTGGTGAGTTGAAAGTGCTGTCTACAGGCTATCCTTTCTACTATGATTTCAAAATCATTACGGTCATTTTTCAGAACAAGGAAATCCATTTTCTATTACCCAAAAGGTGTTAGCTTCATGTGTTTCTGAAAGAGCACGATTGTGGTGGTGGCTAATGGTGAGTGAGTAATTGACCAGAGAAAATTTCTGTATCCAATTTGGTGTGATAAAAAGCTAGTACTGTTCAAAGGAAATATTAAGGACTTTCCCTTTGCACAGAGAACTCATTCTTTGAACAGGTAGTAAATGCAAATAATTCCAAGCCACTTCGTTGAATAATAAAAAAAAATAATAATATAGATGACAGAAAATAGAAGAATAACAAAGAAGATGAAAAAATGTACTGTGTAAAATTTATAAATCATTTCTTACCTGGACAGAGCCCCTGACGTAAGAGGTAATAGTCTGCCTAGCTGCTCTGAAGGGAATTTGATCTTAAAATTAATATCAGACCCTTATGAATTAAAACGAAACAACTTTTTCATACCCTATTGACCCCTCCTACATACGAGCTGTTATGGCCTGAACTCTTCTTGTTGCCACATGTTGGGCTGTGCTGCAAAGCAGCATTGGTGCAGCCCCTCTAAGGGGCTTGGGGGCAGTGAGTGCTGAGGGGAAAATCTCACAGAAAGTCTGTTGAGTCTCTGTGAATTGCTGCATGCAGTGCTGCAATGCTTTGACGAAGCTCGGTTACATACACTTGGTCTTTGTTGCTCTTGTCTTTCCACTTCCATTCTTGCCAGCCTGGTAGAGACAGCAGTAGATAAAGGTCATATTTCAGATTAACATATGTCCTCTAATGTGATTGTTCAAATTAATCTTGGTACACTCGTTTTACAGTTATTAAAAGAGGAAGGAACACATGGCCCTCTAACATGAAAAGCATTTCTAGAGACCACAAGTAGGGCAGGCACAAAGTTGTCATGTAGCAGCAAATCTGACTTGTTCAGCCTCTTCATACAGTGATTTTTTTTTTGCATTTTGTGTTTTGCAATTCATGACTCAGTTTCCAAGGTTGAGAGTACTGTTCTTTTCTTTTACTTAGCAATTGAGCATAAAAAAGCACAGATGAGATACTATATTGCAACATAAATTAGGTTCCCTAATTTGTAGCAAAACATAGTGCTGCAATTTAATATTGAATAAGTGCTGAAGTCCAAAGAAATCACAATCAATTAGCAGAGAATAACATATCCTTGCAAGGTTGTGTATCTCAGTGGTTAAGTAGGAAGAAACACTGAGAGATTTAAATACCTTTGAGGAGGATTTTGATAACTCATTAAACACAAAGGACAGTATAGCAGGAGTGAAAACTGCAAATAAGTTCCCAAATGTAAGCCAGAAGAGAAGAACAACAAATACCCAAGCTGCCACTGAATATAAAGCAGAAAGTCTGATTTCAGTCATCTGGCAGACAGGAGAGCTCAAACAATATATAATTTAATAAAAGGTAGTTATTCTGCAGAATATGACAGAAGGCATGCAGGGCAGCTACCAGCCCACTGCAACAAGCCCTGGCTCAGGGACGAGAATCCCAATGCACGGGGCACAGGCACAGTTCTCTGCTGAGCACTTTTCTGCTTCTACGTGTCCAACAGGAGGCAAAGGGAGGATAACCAAGATCATCTTCATCCTGAAACAATCACATCCCTCCTGCCCATGTTGAGCAATGAGACATTTTGTCATTCCTGAGATAGTTCCTTTCATTAACATGCCATGGGGTTGATTTAGCTGGCTGAGACACCTACCTTAGAGCTCCATTTTTGTTTTTCTGGTGAAGCATTTAGCTCAATGCTGCTTCTTCAAACAGTGGAATGTTGTGTTTTGAAGGACTCAAGGAGGGCATCCTTTCTCCTGGAGCTGGATTTTGGGTCAGAGGTAGAAAGAGGTGAAATACTGGCTCCATTAAAAATCAATGTAAAAGCTTCCCATTAACTTACAGGATTCAGGCTACTATTCATGTGTTGTATTTTCAAAACTGTTACTGACTTGCTTGTGTAACTTGTTTCCTCTTTGCGTCACTTACTATATGCAGAATCAGAGAATAGTCCTTGAAACCTTCTGGGGGGCTTTTATCCCTTTATATAAAAAGGGCTATATTATTGCTATGCATTTCTGTTCTTTTCTTAAGGCCACAATGATTGTTAAGAAAGTTATTTATCAATAGGGCTTACTCTTGAAGGCCAGTGCTATAGCACTACCAATAGATATTCATCAAAAAGCTGCATTGTTTTTATTGCAGATCATGTGCAAAAGCTGAGATCTTAAATGCTTGAATAATGGATAAGTATTTTACTTTTTGTTGTTTGTTGTTGTTGTTGTTAGGATTTGCCTTACTGTCTCATTCTCTGAACAAATTCAAAATCTTTTTTGCCAAAATTTTAGCAACATTAAAAGCTTACTAGATAGCCACCTCGTGTTTTGACACCTCACGATTCATTTAATTCTATATTCATTTAATCAAGGTCATGTTTGTACAGATAGTAAAACCTGCCTCTGATAACAGATTTTCTGATTGGGGGATTTTTGTCATTTGAATGCACATGAGACCAATGAGAACACTTTTCTTTTTCCACTTCTAGTTTTCTTTGTAATGTTTGATTCAGAAACATCTGAAACTGACTTCTAAATTAGGTACAGTTTGATTGTTCATGCTATTGCTAGAATTATGCAAACATTCACATTACACAAATGATAAGTTAACTTTAACAAAATGTTTTGTGCCTTCTTCCTCAGTGAAGACAAAGATCTTGATTTTTGCTGTCTTCCATAGAGGATTATAAGTACAGACGGCCCAGTTTGGGGAAACTCTAATCAAAATGGTGGCAGAACTCTGTCTATAAACCACTATCTAATAAAACAGAGATGTAGTGCCGCATGCAGAAAAGAGCATGCTCATGAGCTGTAGAAATGCTTATCATTGACATCAGAAGTGTTGGTGCTTGAGCTTCTCTTCAGTCTTTCCTGTACCCTGTGTTGCAGTGTAAGTCTTCTCTTTTAAGATGGTGACAGCATTTACATTTGTTGCCCTGAGTCCAAAATGTATATTCATCCCCAAAGAAAACAGAAGACTGAACTCCAGACAAGTCCAATGTGCCACGATGGGCATGGCATATGGAGCAAAGGAGCCTTCTCTGGTACCCAAGGGAGCCTGGATCTCCAGTCTGCTCCTTGCCACCAGAGCAGGACATGCTGTATACCAGCTGCATACCTGGCTCTGGATTTTGATTGTAGGAATAGCATAGGGGCACATGAATAAGGAATATTTTCATAATCATGCAGCAATACAACTCTCTAATACCCTCTTGGTGATATATATTCTATAGGGTTTGATGATATGCAATTTAGGATTCAGTCTTCTTTTCCTGCCACTAGACTTGTTACTGCAAGTTCTGTACAAGACCCCACTGGAAAATGAGTAAGACCCTGAGCTGGTCCTGCCACACACACACAGATGGGGAATCTGCAGCTCCCCATGCCTGATGCTCTGTTTTGTTCAGGTGAGAGCACAGAGTGAGCCCGTAGCACGGCAGCTGCAACTACACTGTCTATTCTCAAGGATAAATTCACTATGTCTCAACGTGCCACATTATCTAATGGGGGGATGCCACGGACTGCCCCAGTTCTCAAAGTGTTCCCCAGACTATGAAGAAAAGCAGCCTGCCTCACTGCCAAGCCTACAGGATAAAAGCAGCCCAGATAGACCCGTGCAGTTACTCACCTGTTTTCCTTGCCCTGAATCTAGTTACACAGGTTTTTCTCTAGTCAACAGTCCCTGCATTAAGGTTGGACTCAGAATATGGAGACAAGGTAGCCAAGCATCTACATTTAGTCTAGCAACCCTTGGTGGTTTTAGATCCACCACAACTCTTTCACCTGCTCACATAGACCCCTCCGGTAAAAGCGTTTTGAAAGACTGATCTACCATGGCAGCAATGCTGGGGAGAAAAGTTCTCACAGCAGTTTATACCTTTTACCTCACCATGTAAAGATCACTTGAGCAGTCCTTATGATTTGTGAACCATTAGTTGCATGTCTGTTAAACCATTAGGAATTGAATTGCATTCACAAGCTGCTTGTTCTTTTTAAGTATTGTTACTTCCTTTTATTGCTTTATTTTCATTTTATTCCTTTATGTCAAAATTAAACTTCTGGAAACTAAAAGTCTGTGAATTTTTGTTGCTGCTGTTTTAAAGTAACCCTCTACATTTTTCCAGATTCTTTTAACCTATGGACTTAATGGACCTATACTGAATTCTGCTTATGGCACATATTGTAATGCTTCTTTTGGATGGAGCCACCATATTCTCTTACATGGAGCTGAAAGTGATCATAAGCAGCAAGAAGAAGACCTTGTACAGGATTCAGAGTGAAATAGCGTATTACTAATTCAGTTGTCATACTCATTTACTGCATTACAGCTGTCAGTGAAAGGCAGTCAGAAGTTCATGCTATATGCTATGTTTGTAAATGGTGATGTTATCTCATTATTTTCTGGCCTGTCTGCAATTAACCTTTTATTTTGAAGGTGGTGAAAATGTGCAGTAATAGTATAAAACATTTCAAACATATTTCAAAGTACATCTTTGTCATTCAGTCATTCATGAGGGAAACAAATTCTTCCGAACTGATTTGTATGCATGCTGGTCATGAATAATTCTTATCCTTAACATCATGTATTTGAAACAAGGAATAAACTTCATTAATGGATTGTTTGTGTGTCATCATTGTCTGAATTTTGATAGTTCCTGGATCGTGAATATAAGTAATGCAAGCAGTAGTAAACTGGTTGAGAGCTCTAAAAATCCTGCCACTGGAACTGCCTCTGATGAAGACTGGCCAGAGGCTAATTCCAAAATGAAGTCTCTGTATTGCCACTCAAGCCCTCAAGGCAATGCACAGTACTTCAATTTACTATCACTTTGGATGTTGTTTACAAAAGCAATATAATGCAGAAATGCTATTCACTTTTATTTTTACCCTCACAAACTGTGTGGTGACTATAAATGTTGATATTTCAACATTTATACCCTGACCAGCCTGGGTGTTTAAAAGTTGGTTTTCTGGACCCAAAATAAGCACCTCACTCTCCTGTAGCCACAAACACAATACTACTCCAGAAAGCAATTCACCTCATCCTCAGATGGGGGTTATGATGGGTGAGATAAACCATACCTCAGGAGCTGCCTTTCCTCCCTAGGAACAAAGCTGGGAGAGATGAGCTTTGAATTGGGCAAAGATCTTTTAACCTCTGGCATTGGACGAGGTTTGCTTGGTATGGTGTGTTTTGTTTTTTTTTATTATTTTTCCTTTTATTCAGGGAGACAGCTACTCTAAGCTAATCATCTGGGTTCCCACTTACAGACAGCAGAGAGAGATGAGACTCTCCAGGGGATGATTCATCCTCTCCAAAGATAAGTATCTGACACAGGTGGGTGTTAGTCAAAGTAGAAAATGTACTGTAAATTCATTTCTCCTGGTATTGTTCACTATTTAAACAGTCTCTTAGGAGAACAGCTTCTTATCCAATTTTTGCTTTGGAGAAGAGAGTGCCCCACCCATTGTATTGCTGGAGGATGAGATTTGCTGGATGTTAGTCTGAGTATTGCTTCGGCGCAGACCGAATGGGGGGAGCACCTGGAGGAGAGGAAGGCCCTTGGGAAAGGAATGAGCAATGAAAAGTAATTTGGGAAAGTAAGAGGATACGTGCAAGAGGCAATGATTACTGAAGCAAATAAAAACGGATTTTTTAGGAACAGAAGAACGGTGTATGACATCAAATAATGCAGAGATTAAAGACCACAAAAGATGTGGAAAGAAAAAGGTAAAAAATGCAGGTTGTGCCATAGGAAATGGATGGTTGATATGGGTTGAAACTGGGAAGCAAAAACAGCCTACAAAACACCTGGAGATTTGGAATAAGTTATTTACAAAAGAAAAATAAAAGAAAAAGTTGTTGTCAGATAAATAAAATTGGTGCTGTTTTATTCCTTTCATTTCAGGATAAGTTCCTGACACGTAAAATACTTGGCAAACATGCCTGATTAATATTCCCAGACTAGGCTGTTATAAACAAGTGAATTCTATATTTCCCAAATCAAAAGTCAAAAAACTCCATTTACCTGTGCTGACTCTGTAAAAACCATCATGGGGTCCAAAGTATACAATTGTCTAGGAATTTTCCATCTTGGTTATAAATCCTGGCTTTCAAACTAGTATGTCAGAAGTGTGAATAGCAGAGAGGAAGAACACGTGAAACAAGAGACCTCAAGGTAGCCTAAAAATCAAGAATCCTTGTCAGAAAGACTGTGCTTTCCAGAAAAGCTCAAACAAAAACTCAGGATGAATCCTGAGTATAAGTTCAAAAATAAGAAATCAGCTAAAAGGGAAAAAGTAAAAATCCAAATTTTGGAACTGTTATTTTTAAGAAAATCCTGTTCCCTCTCTCAGTTCCTTGTTGGATTGTGCTTTCTCCAGAATTACATGGTCTTCCTCTGCAAACACATATCTCTATGCACACAAATGCATGTGTTTGGAAATTGTTCAGTATGTCCTTATGGTGGTTTTACCCTGCTGGGCAGCCAAACTCCCCCGCCTCAAATGGAAAGTGGGAGAAAATAGAATGAAAAGGGCTCAAGGGTTGAGATGAGGACAGGGAGATCACTCAACAATTATCATCATGGGCAAAACAGACTCAGCATAGCGAGATTAATATAATTTATTGCCTATCACTAGCAGACTAGAGCAGTGAAAAACTAAAAACAAAATAAAAACACTTTCCCCCATCCACCCTCTTCCTCCTCCTCCCCCTGAGCAGCTCAGAGGAACTGGGAATGGGGGCTGCGGTCAGTCCCTGCTGCTTCGTCTCCGCCGCTCCTTCTTGGTCCCTCCCTGCCCCTGCTCCACGCGGGGTCCCTCCCACGGGATGCCGTCCTGCCCGAACTGAGCCTGCGGGGGCTGCCCATAGGCAGCAGCTCTTCAACAACTGCTCCCACACGGCTCCGTACCACGGGGTCCATCCCCCAGGAGCAAACTGCTCCAGCACGGGGCCCCCACGGGCGGCAGCTCCCCCCAGACCCCCTGCTCCTGCGTGGGCTCCTCTCCACGGGCTGCAGCTCCGGCCCGGGGCCTGCTCCTGCGGGGGCTCTCCATGGGCCGCAGCCTCCTCCAGGCCACATCCACCTGCTCCACCGGGGGCTCCTCCACGGGCTGCAGCGTGGAGATCTGCTCCGTGTGGGACCCGTGGGCTGCAGGGGGACAGCCTGCTCCACCAGGGGCCTCTCCACAGGCCGCAGGGGAACTGCTGCTGCCTGCCTGGAGCACCTCCTGCCCTCCTGCTGCACTGACCTGGGTGCCTGCAGGGCTGGGTCTCACTCCTCACTCTCCCAGCTGCTGTTTTCGCAGCAGGTTTTATTTCCCTTCCTTAAATCTACTCTCCCAAAGGCCCACCCAGCATCTGTCCCTATCTCAGCTCTGGCCAGCGTCGGGTCGCTTTTGGAGCCGGCTGGAGCTGGCTCTGATCTAACATGGGGCTGCTGCTGGGCTCTGCTCACAGAGGCCACCCCTGCAGCCCCGCACTACCAAAACCCTGCCACATAAACCCAATACACCTGCTATTGCAAAAGCTGTGAGTAAAGGTGTAAATAAGAAAGCACTATAGTGCTTACAATCTAGTTCTAAACAGCAATTTGCATGTTATCCATGCATCATGTGGAATTTTTCAGACACCGAGTAGCATAATTTTATAGCAGTACCTAGTCAGATGTGAGGAGACAGTGACATATTTTAACTTTCAAAACAGAATTAACAGATAAAATTAGATTAAAAATGTGCTCCCAGATAATTGACATTTTAAAACTTAAAATGATTTTAATATCACATTTTTAAACAATTTTCTCTTTACAGTGGGCAGGCTGACTTGTCCATTTCCTTCCCTTCTTTTCTTCCTCACTGAAAAATGTCTGAATGTCTGATCAAAACAGTCTTCAGAAATAAAAGCCTTTTACTCATGGCTTTTACTCCAGCTAGATTCTTCAGTTTAAATAAGCAAAGGTGTGGATATCCATCACATTGTGTGCTTGGGACACTGAACTTAGCTATAATTCTAGTTTTCAAGCACTCCAGGGCAAAGGCAGGGACATCCTTAGCATCCTTTGTCTTGCTGGCTTTCTAATCACTATTTTACAGATCAAGGGGAGGTGGAGAGGGAGGGAGGCTAGGCCTCCATGTTCCTGCTGGGAAAGGTTTTCTCACATTCAAAACATAGCATTTTTAATTAATGTTGATGAATATATATAAATACTGTGAAAGAAACCAGCCAGAAAGGTCCTCTCCACCTCCAGGGATTTGGCAGCTGCTTCTGTTTTGCTCAGTGCTTCTAATAGCAGGTCAGTTACTCCTTTAGGGCTTTCTTGTGATAGGAAGAAGCATCAGTTTCTCAATTTTTGTGCACCAATCTCAAGCTACTGTATTTCCACAGAAATGTGCCTGGAAAGAAAACTGGAAGATGTGACACGTATGGTTCTGGCAGTAAAGAGAAAGTCATCCTCACAGTGTGAGGATGAAGGAGGAAAAAAGTCCAAAAGCTGACAAATAATATACTGATATTTTTGTAACCTGAATTGAAATTCCAGGCACAGGTGTGTATCTGAAAGGTCCTGGGCCATCCAGGAACCTGTTTTGCAGATTTCACCTGAGCAATTTTATCAGTAACATGATGATCCTCTAGGCAGGATACAGCATCTAAATGGAGATGACTATATGTGGTGTGCATAAGTTACTGTGAGAGTCAGTGGGGATTTGGTCAGCCTAGGGCGGGATGCAGCTAGCAAGCAGTCCGCTTTGGAGCTAGCAGAAATACTCTTGGGTGGATCTCTATTCACCGAAGTGGGAGTTCAGCCCCCAAATGTGCCTGTAATAAACTACATGTGGAATTGGATGAGCTAATCTTGAAATGAATCTTACTCTCTGAGGCCATGCTATTCTTCTCATGCAAACAGTAAATTTACTTTTCCTTCATTCCTGTGCTTTGCTACTATAAGGGTTTGCTTTCTGGGGCAAAAATAAATACTAAGCTACAGTAATGTGAATTCACAGTACACCAGCTGTGATGCATTAACCTCATGTGAACACAGAATTTTACTTCAGTGTAACAATGGAGTAAACTATAGCTTACTAAGACACATGAATGCATCCTATTAAAACAAAATATATCAGAAACACATAGTGGGAGCAGGTTCATCTAATTTGAGCACAACACTAGTCCTACCTCCTAAACTCTCAATGAAGGTCTTCTAAAAAATATTTTAAGATCCCTTCCTCGTTGGTTCCCAGGAAGAGGAGTGACTAGTCTTCCAGAGAAAGACCCAGCCATACTTAGGTGCTTCACTTTTATGTAAGGGTCTTCAAGTAGGTGAGTAGCATTCACTTGTGGAACTGGGACAGTGCAGACACAAAACTGCAGGTCTATACTGTACCTCCTGCATAAGCAAGCCCAGAGCTGCATCATAACGTGATTAAACCAATTATTCCCAAGCTATTTCTTCCTACCTGTTGACACTGTTCTTCACATAGCAAGACTGCAGACCTGACTACTGCCCTTGCATGCATTTGCAATACAAACAAAACCCAATAATTTGGCAATTGATCATAGGAGGTTAATGGAGCAGGGATTCTTTGAGTTCTTGTTCATATCGGAAAGTACACAAATGAAATTACATTCTTCTGTGAGTATTAAAACAAAGTCACTTAAAGTCCCTAAGTGTCTGTAAGCCATTTTTAAGTGTTTCAACTATTGCTATTCACTAACACTGCTCAAAATTCTGAGAAAAAATGTCCTTAAGCTACCCGTCAGAAACGCCAAATGATCAGCACAAAACTACTTCAGCGTTTTATCAAAATGCTAAGAAAAGTGGAAAATGCTTACCTTTTTGTTCCAGGCTGGCAGCTGAGTTTTATTCTACCAAGGAGAATGAGCACAGCTTATTTTGGAGTAGAAATCTGTGCAGCAGAAATCTAGTAATGACTCTGGGACAAAGCTAATTCATGAACTGGTAGGGATTCAAGAATATCACTGTCTTCCTTATTTGAATTAAGTCTCTTGATCAGCATTGGATGGGAATTCTTTGTACTGTTTCTCTTACAGCTCTGGCAAAATAATTTCTTTCTTTTAAGAGTATAGGTCATTTCTAAGAAGAGTACTTAACTGAAAGCTGAGATACTTAGTTTGCATATCTGATAGTCCAGCATATAAACGTGTGAATAAATTCCTTCCCCTACAGAGCAGAATATTAGGTCCCCCCGTAGTATACAGACTTATAAACTCAGATTTGCTCTGATTATTTTGTACATATATCTTATATCCTAACATAGATAAATAAATAAACAAACAAATAAATAAATAATGTGTTAGGCCAATTATTATCCATTCCTACGAAATATTTTTGTTTTTATTTAAAGCTCCAAATGTAGCAGAAAAATAGGGTTACATTCTGGAAATTATGTTATAAAATCAAATACACGCATGGTTTAAGTTCCAAATGGCTTGTGTCTTATGGATTTATAAATGGCAAGGGTGGGTATCAGAAATCACAAGAATACTGAGAAGCTTCGGCATAACACACATTAAAATCAAACAAGAGCAATACACTATTTCAAAAGTGTATTACACACAGCCCTCCTCATATATCAGCTGTAGATCTCTGAACATACCTTGATAACTTTCAAAGAATGTGATCTTTTTCCACATTTTCTAGTCTACAGTGTTCTGTTATGTCAAATTCATTCATGACTGTGTTCTTTTTAGCTCTGAATATATATTAATTAAAAATTTTTGAGGGATTTCTTCACTAAGTAGGTTAAAGAAACTTTTTTCTGCTAAGTTCTTGGGTAAAAACCTCTACATAAATTGTGTTATACTTGCTTAATACACTGTTGTGATGAGTTTTCACTTCTGAATGATATAACTACAGGATATGCTAAAAATAATGTATTAAATTCCCCCCTCTTCCAAAATAGCATTGGATCCAGTTCCGGCCTATGATATTTCCTTGGGTAAACAGAAGGTTATAAAGATAACTTACTGTTATATTTCAACTGAAAGCTATATTCTCTGAAATCTGAAGGAGAAATACGGTTGTAAGATTCAGCCACAGAATATTAATTTGAAGTATTTTGATTTTCTCCTTAGATACTACCATAGCATACGTATTTTAATCTATATGCAAAGTTGATGGTATCATTTGAAAAGCAATACAGGCACAATTTATTCTTAGGTAAGTCTTGAATGTTAGATATTTTATTACGGCTACCACAATAATTTACCATAATTTATTCTCAAGTTCATCTGTTTGTCTCGTTTCCCACATGTCTTAAGAGCAAACTGGAAATACTGTTATATCCCATTTTAATTAACCTTCAAAAGTGTTTTCATACCCTTGTTGCTTTCAAGCAGTGGAATTTAGTGCAAACAATCCAACTGAATTATAAGTTGCTTGTATCAAACCACTTCATGATAAAAGAAATGTAATAGAACTAATCAATTTTTCGCGTGACTCTTTTGCCTTTTTTTTTTTTTTTCTCCTTTGAGCAGTAAAAGGGAGGATCATCATCCTGCTTATTTATTACAGGTACTAAGAATCACATTTCACAAAGGTACATTTACTGCAATGTGTTAATAATAATTGTAATTGATTTAAATGCTTGAATTGACTGTGAAAATTCATAGATTTGTTCAGGCATTGACTGCAAGATAATGCTGGTTAAAACTGGAACAGTTTGCTATACTGTTCAAAAGGCCTCAGAAAAGTTTCTGCAACAAACAAATGTGTGGTGTTTTGTTGTCGTTGTTATTTTGGTTGGTTGTTGGTTTGGTTGTTGGGGTGGTTTTTTGTTGTTGTTGTTGTCATTGTTTTTGAGCCTGCTCTTTTGAATATTTTGTAAGTGAAAGTAAAGATTCAGGTGCATCAAATGTGAACATATCATGTTACCTTAGGAATTAACTCCTTATGAATTTTAAAGGAATGGTAACCCTTCAAAATCTAGGATTTCAACAAGCAATAAGAAACAGTATTTTTCAGCACATTTCTAGAGCTTGAAGTTTCCTTAGGATGCCACAAGAATCACAACACTGTCATAAGAAGTTTTAATTTTCTTTTTGAACCCTGATAAACCCATGAAAGCATCAACTGCTGTTTTCCTCTTTGGTACTAACACTGTCCCTGTTTTCTCCAGTGGTGTCAGAGGAACACATATCAGTCTATATAAATTACAGGTATAACTATGAATTTCAATTTTTAAAGTGGTCCATCATTTGAGATTTTTCACAGAGTAATCACAAGAAGTCAAATGTCAAACTGTCTGTCCTTCAGTCTGGCAAAATAATACTCCTTTCTACAGAAAAAAAAAGAAAAAAAAAGATAAAGATGGGAAAGTAAAAAAATACTAAGAGACTAGAGGTTGAAGCTGAACAGGCTATAGCTTGGGCTTCTACACCTCGTAGAACAGGTCACATATAAGATCAAGGAAAGCAAGATGTACAGAAGATGTACAGAGAATATCTGAGAGCTCAGGAAAGACTGATTGCAAACTCATGCTTGGGGAGAGGGACAGAAAAGCTTAGCCTGGTAGCATCTAGAAAACAGAGGGCTTACAATGTGGAATCAACCTGCTATGATAAATCAAGTTGTTTTTATTGTTAGTCATTGAGGTCAGTTAGTGATTTCTATTTATGGGACATTGGTTTCAACATAAAATTTTGTCTTTATTTGTGCTGAGTACCTTAAGTGTTATAGAAAAAGGGTTTTTGTGGTTGTTGTTTGAATGAATATTGTATGGTCTGCTCTCAGTTAAGCCAATAATAAAATAAAAGTATTTAATTAATTAAATTAATTAAGCCAATAATAAAATTAAATTCCACCTATAGAAATCTGTTATGCCAGTAGTTACCTTATACAGAAATAGCTACAACTGATAATGGAATTTTGATGACTAAATATAATCTGTAGAAATTAACTCACTTTTAAAATCAGATACTTTCTAGTTAGGTCTACACCTACTAGCTGTGCCTCTGGTGCCTACCTCTCAGTTGTTACAGGTTATTGGATTCAGAGGGCAGCACATTTTATTTTAAATGATAATTCTTATGTTTTTCAGTATCACTGATATAAACCTGTGCTTGTTCAGGTAAGTATCTTCATAAAACCCAGTAAATAAGCTGGGAAAGATTCTAATTATCAGAAATAACCTGTAAATAAATTCTTTATTCTTTCAGTAGTTGCCTATTTTACTTTCTGATTGGAGAACTTCCAATTTATCCTTGAGATTTGATCTTTCCTACCATTTCTTGTCACAGATATTTTCTTGAGGAACAACATTTAAACACTAATGATGATTTTTAATGTTTAAGATTTTCCAAGATATCTTTGCAAAGCCCTCTGGATTTTATTTTGGGGTTTGTTTAAGCTGCCCTAGTGCCCACAGTCCTAACTAAAAAATGTGTTGAATCTCAAAGTATTAGTCAGAGTGTTCCCAAGAGAAGACTCTTTTCTGTTCTAAGCATTTATGAAGAAATGATTAGAACAATAACAATATCCATAAAAATTTGAAGTAGCTAAAATGTCCCTGAAGAGGATTAAGAAAATTCTCAAAACTCAAATTCTCAAAACTTTGGGGCCAATGCATGCCAATATGGATTATTTAAAAATATAAAGGCAACTTTTATATTTGCATAATCTTTCCTTCATGAAACAGTTGTAAGTTTGGAGTGTTTATCAGCCTTGTTGGAGTAGGGGATAGACAACTCCCTGTTGCACTTCCTTCCCCTGAGATAGACTGTCTGCTGGGGTGCAGCAGTGATTTGTGCTGGATAGTTCCCTTTGTAAAATATGTACACACACTCACCTTTAAAATTCTTCAGTTCCCTTGCTGATACCTTCAGTTAATTCATTTAGTCATTTGCATAATTCAAAGAGAGGATATCTGTAGATTACTTTTTTTTCATCTGTGAAGTAGACATCTGCGAATAACTACTTTTCTCTATAACTATGGTTGTTGACAGTATCCTACTTGAATATTACCAATTAAGTGCTTAAAGAATAATTTGAATAAACATCTCCCAGTATTATCTGAAGTATAGTCAATCCTGGTTTAGGATGGCAGAGACAGAATTTATTGACATTTCTAATTTCCTGCTATCTCTCTTTTACTGTGCGTGATATCTCCTTAGCTGTGCACACTGCTCTATATACTGCATTATATTGTTGCTTATTAATCTATGAGACTATCAAATAGTCAGGTTATGTAGTTCTCATTTCCCATGTGCCAGATCCTTACTTACAAGGTAAGCTTGCATTAGCTAGCACAGAAACAGGGCTTACAGATTTTAGAGAAGATTTTGCCTGCTCGTCTGCACTGATCACAGCAGAAGTGAAATCACATAACCCTCCATGCAATAACTTGAGAACTCCTGAGAGTTTCCTGACAACTGCACATTAGTTTCGTGCTGACCTGTTGTTCAGAGATGCAGTGGTGTCCAAATACATGCAGGAATAGATTGGTCATCTCTAAGTTTTGTGATATGAGGTAAATAAAACTTCCTCTCATCATTGGCAACTCTAGTAGAAGGAAGATCAGGTAGTACTACAACACACACCTAATTTCTCTTATGGCAAAAAAATAAAAATAAAAAGAATAAAAATAAATAAAGATAAATAAAAAAGGAAGGAAGGAGCTGGTTTCCCCTACATTGCTTAATTCAGGAATGTGCCACTGGATCTGGGGGCAGAGTGAGGGCATACAGGAATGGTGACAGAGATGGCAGCTCCTTGGCTGGAGGAGGCCAGGTCGTCCCCTCAGCTGGGGGACACAACTCCCACGTCTCAGCAGTGGGATGTGAAACTTGCTAAAGATGGTTTTCAACCCTATGGGACCAAGCTCCTGGGACCAGTCCTGACTCTCCCATTTAATAAAGAGAAGACTTTAAAAAAGCCACATTTTAAAGTGACAGCACTTGGGTAGACTGACCTACAGCCTTGAGGCCTGATCCATATCTCATGTGCTGGCCATGAAAAGGGGCTGCAGAGATCTCTTGGAATGTTTATTGCTGAGTTGTAGGTAGAGTTAAGCCATTTTAACCACCTTTTTACTTCAGCCCTGAAAAACATATCTTTGTTGCAGCACAAAAAGGACAAACACCAACCTCGACAACAATTATTTTTTGGAAAACAGATTTGGAATACCCCATCATCCTCCAAGCTGAGCACCTTAATATTATTTCAGTTCACTCTGAGAATTTACCTAGCAAGCCCTCGTTCTGTACCTAACTGTAGTTCCTGTTTTAGGATCTCAGTTGATGTCATAGCCTCACCAGGGGACAATTTGAAGATTAGATGGGCTAGATTTTCAAGCACGTAATCTTTCCCTTGTGGGAGGAAGTGATTACTTCCTTAAATTATGTTAGACCTACCTAAGAAAGTGGAACAGTGCAATAGGAGTGAATCAATAGATGAAGTATCTGGTGTGGAGGATTCTTCATCTATACATCTTTAAATGAAATCTGGAAGGACTCAATAGTATGTTCTAGTTTTTTTGTTTTTGTTTTTTTTTTTTTGTTTTGTTTTCAGTTATTTTAACCCAAAAGCAAATCAAGAAATATTTTTTCATGAAAATTTCGACTACAAAAATGTATCCCAGCATAGAGATTAATATTTCAGTTTACTTTAGCATTTCTTTCAAGCGTGCTTAATATATTACTTGTACACTCATATTTTTTTGAGGCTGTTCTGTTCCATCACTTTTAAGTGATGGAATGAAACAAATGGAGATGAACTGTTAAGTTAGTTACACTGGATAACTAAGAGTTTCTCATAACAAAAGGACAATGAACTATCAGTAACACATACTTCTTATCAAAATATTTAGGAATTTTAAAGAGTGTTGATAAAATGGTAGTATCATGAGTCCTTGAAAGAGCACTGTGCTTGCTACTAAACTAGATGAGGGCCTTCAGACAAGTGATGAGCTGAGGTAGAATTTTACCTTCTATTTTCCTCTTTTGTTTTCTGTGCTACAGTTATGTCACTATAATTACTATCATCATCATCATCATCATCTATAATAATTGTACATATTATTGTAGAACCTGAAACTAGTATCAAGTAGACTTGATAATGTGCCAAATCAGCAATCTGGGAGTGAAAGGTAAAGCAATTTGCTTTCTGCTTCCTGCTGCCTTTGCAGATACTCTGTGCAATTGAGTCCCTGTCTTCTCTGCAGAATTTGAATCTTTTTATCTTATATATTGCTGATATCATCATAAAGATGGAAAAATGATGTACTGCAGAAAGGAAAGAATTTTCCCGCTATTCAGTTCTAATGGCTGTCTCCCTTGACTTTACCTGCTGTCTATACTTTTTTTCTCTATTTATCTGACTCTATAACAAAGTCTTTTTGAGACTATTTTTATCACAGGAACTCTGACAAAATGCTGTTTAAATAAATGAATAGGAAGAGAAAATAGTTCAACAGAATGTTTCAAAAGTGTGATGGTGGAAATTTCTACGTTTGATTTTCTTGTAACAGATGATATTTGGGACTGTATTACATGAGCGATGTGTTGCTTTTCTATGCTTTCACCTCTTTAAAAGCAGCTTAAATTTAGCAGATAGATGGCTCTAAGTGCTTCTCCAGTGTAACATGTGGAGTCACTGAGACACTAGACGCAGTGCTGGCCTGCAGGTTAAATGGTCATTGTAAGCACTGCAAAATCAGAGACGCTTATCTGTAAGAATCCATTGCTCTATTAACATTATTCATTTGCTTTAAAAATCTAAATAATGTTAAGCTACTTTTTCTATCCTGAACTCCCCAGTACAAGAGAGATGTGGACATACTGGGACTGAGAGAGACTGAGATACTGAGAGAGCTGGGACTGTTCAGCCTGGAGATGAGACTGCTCAGGGAGAGATCTCATCAATGTCTATAAATACTTGAAGGGGGGTGCAAAGAAGATGGAGCCAGGCTCTTTTCAGTGGTGCCCAGTGAGCAGACAAGAGGCAACAGGCACAAACTGGAACACAAGTGCTTCCATTTGAACAGGAAACAGTTCTTCACTGTGCAGGTGACCTGGCACTGGCACAGGTTGCCCAGAGAGTCTGTGGAGTCTCCGTCCTTGGAGATCTTCAAAAGCCACCTGGACATGGTCCTGGGTAGCCTGCTCTGGGTGTCCCTGCTTGAACAGGGGTTGAAGCAGGTGGTCTCCAGAGGGCCCTGCCAACCTCAGCCATTCTGGGATTCTGTAATTTAGTGACAGGTAAGTCAACATCCATAACTCATCAGAATTCTAAATCATTAACCTGACAGCTATGAAAGCCTATGAGAACGTAGCCCAACTGAGTAAAAAGTAACATTGGCAGCCTTTTTTGCATCATTATTTCTCATCCTTGTTCTACTTCAGCAGTCACTTCATTTTATTTTCAGCAAGATGAATGTTGAGTTGCACCAGTGTCAGTGAAAATTATTTGTCTTTCTCTGTGCATAATAACACTTTTTTTTTCTTCACTGTAAATCTGAAATAAAAAAAAAAAATCAGTCACCTATGTTTGTAGATTTTCTTTTCCTAGCTTCTAAATGCCATATATCAATTTTACCAGGGTTATTGTAGATCTCTCTGTGACTGTTAATGAGCGTCAAAGAAAACAAAATGATCCTACCTGTTCTTTAAGTGTAAATTTCAATTAGACTACACTGCATGTATTCATTGGGTTCTACAAATTGGAGAAACCATAATATTTAAAAATAATGGTCTGAAACAGGATTTTTTTATGGACTTTCTGCTCAAATTCAATTCCTATGGAGAAAAAATAATAAAATCCCCATTTTTTACAATAAAGTCTCTATTTTTTACAATTCCTACTTATTACTTTCCAAAATGCTTATGGTTGTTAGGAGAAGGATATTATTTAATACCATCTGGTCATCTTCTCCTTCTCCTTCTCCTTCTCCTTCTCCTTCTCCTTCTCCTCCTTCTCCTTCTCCTTCTTCTCCTTCTCCTTCTCCCTCTCCCTCTCCTTCTCCTTCTCCTTCTCCTTCTCCTCCTCCTTCTCCTTCTCCTTCTCCTTCTCCTTCTCCTTCTCCTTCTCCTTCTCCTTCTTCTTTCTTCTTCTTTCTTCTTCGCCATTTTGTCTCTGAATCCACCTAAAATCTTACACTGTGAGTATCGTAGAGTTATCAAAGGCATTTTTTTTACACACAGGTACTTCAACAGAAGGCATAGTTTAATTCCCAGACCATAAATCAAAGTGTGCCTGAGAGAATTGAAACGTACTTGTTCATTTGTTACTTCAAAATTTAAATTGGATCAGTTTGGGGCAGTGTTCCAATCTACTTTGTTCAGAAACTTTATGTGGAGATGGAATTTTTCTTAGATGGAAAGTTGAAACTGCAACATCCCTTAGCAGTATTCTCTGAATACTGACTGTTCTTTCCCTCTTGTTTCTCTCTAGTAGAAGTGGAAAATCATCTTGTCATTTGCCCATCAGAACTATAAAATACAATTCTTTCTGTCTGTAAAAACATTCCTAAAGGAATACAAAGCACTCTTTCAAATGTTGGCTTGATAATGAAAATAAGGACAAAGAGGTAGAAGGTATATAGAAATATCGAGATGGTGTTTTATAGTTTAAAATTGCAGTAAGGAAGAGTAGAGCATGTTGATAGCACCACTTGGAATTTTTCAAGACATTAGAATGTGTCAGCAAATAAGCAGCAAATAAGGACATATATTTTAATTTGAAAATGTTCCTTTTTTTTTTTTCTTTTTTTTTTTCTGAGCTCCTCTATTTAAACATAGATTTTCATTGGTGCTGTAACTTGGAGTAGACAGTCCTTCTGCACTTTGTCTATGACATGGTTCAAAAACTTCAGCATCTAACATACAAGTTAAATTCTCCATTTTCTAGATTTCTGGTATACTCTGAGCTTGAAGTGGAAAAAACAGCAGCTACTTTTGATGACATCCATTGTAACTCTGACAGATGGTGATGAACAATGTGAAATCAGTGTTTCCCAAAAACATTTTATAATTGAGGATATTTACTGCCTGATTTGTCACCAACACTCCAGCAAAAACATGTAGATTTATGCTGCAATAGTACAGTTGGCCTTTTTAAAATGTAATTAATCGTATTTTTTCTTTCAGTAGTGTGTTGGAGTAGCTGATGTCTCCAGCATAGACTGGAGATAAGTGATACTGGTATTGTTCCCACAGATATGCACAGGTCATGGAAGCAGAAAATAAAATTATTTTAAAAGCAACAAAAAACTAGCTGTGCCAGCAGAATTTTGCTGCCTTCCCTGGAGGTTTATGAAATTGTACTTGCTTAATTGTTTCTTTCACCTTGGCTGTCTCAATTGCCTTAGCTGTTGCCACCCTGTCTTTTTCACTTAGTCTCAGTAAAGATAAATTCTTCAGGGATGTTTCTAACACCTCCAGCAGTGTAGGGCAGAAGAGTTTTTCCAACGTTCCTGAAATATGATCTGAGGTGTCAAAAACAATCACTGGCCAAGGGCATGGAATCACACCTCCTTACTAAGCATTGTGTTTGTGTTGAATACATTAAAAATAAGTTGTCTTTTTCTATTTTTATGAGAGTAACTCTATTATATTGGGTAATAAGTATATCCCCCAACACATAAATAGAAAAGAAAGAACAATAAAGAGTACGTACTTAGTCTACTCCTTGAAGAGCACCAGATAGTTTTTCTGAAAGTGGAATAAAGTACATGCAATATGCCCTGCAGGATGATCTTTCCTGTTCTTGGTATGGATATTACAATAAATAACAATAAATAAATTCTCTTTGAACAAATAATGTTTTTGTGTTTGGTTTTGTTTGTTTGTTTGTTTGTTTTGTTTTGTTTTCATATTCCTGTCCATTAAAGCTTGGATTTTGGTGAGAAGATGATGATAACAAAGTGCTGGAACACAATCATTGGGAGCATTAGGACGAGAAAGTGGGAGGTAACATATGTAGAAGAGATTATTTCCATATTACTGTAGTTATTTCTGGTTTTCTCACATTATAAACAGATGTTGAGAACATTGAGGACATATTTCAAAAAAATATTCAAGTCCTCAAAAACACGTACTATAGCAAGACCCTAGGGCAGCACAATGTATTTAACTTATCAAAGAAGTTATGAATGGAGTCAGTAGTTATCTGTGCAGGGAGTTTTTTGATGATAAAGAGCTCTTTTGTCTAGCAGCCATTGTTATAATAAAATTATCTGGTTATGAATGGATGCTGGATAAATTCAGCTTGAAATTAAGGTTCAGATTTGTAAATAAAGGCCGATAGACATTGCAACAACTGCATGAGAGGTATTATGAATGCACTTGATCTAAATAATTCTCAGGTGGGGATTTATCTTTGAAGTATAGGAGACTTAGCCCAACCAGAGATGACAGAAGAATTATTTGAATTAAATTCTGTGGACTGTATTGTGTAGGACGTCGGACTGGAGAACATTAACTGTCCCTTCTGTACCTAAAATCTATGAACCTAGAACGTTAATATTTAAGGGACTGGTTTTAACATAAATCACAGGTCTTTAATACAGTTGTGGCAAGATAAAGTGTCCTTTAAGTGAGAGTAAATACAATTTATGCACACTTAAAAGGCACTTTACACTTCCTGAGTAGTGTGAAAAGGCCTTGTTATAGTGACAATAAATCCACTCTTGTTTGGAAATAATAGGGAAATAATCATGATCATATACTGTGACTTATGGCAGAACCCACGCTATAGAACTTCATGCAGTATTTCCCACACCCAATGACGTGTGCTTGATCTTTTGGAAAGGGACTGTGTTTTATGTCTTCAGATCAGTTTCTTGATTCCCTTTGCTCAAATCTAGCACACCTCTAAATTTATTCTTAAAAAAAAAAAAAAAAGCCTTTTGGGTCAAGAGTGGAAATTTTTAAACTACCTTTGACATTCAGTTATCATGGACTGACTTGACTTGATAAATTTTGAGGAAAGTGGGACTGCAGTAGGTGATATGCTTTTAAGAGAGGGACTTAAAAATTCACTTTCTCCACTGCACTAGTTTTTCTCTGAATAATTATAATTTATTAGGCTAGGTTAGCTTGCTGAAATGTGCAAATATGACAAGATGTACAGAGAAAAATGGTCTTTTGATTCTGATTAAGACACTAGCTATTGTTCGACTGAGTCCCAAAGATGTAAATCAGAGTCAGAGCTAACTAAGTGGTTTTGAGTACTCCTCTCTCAGCTCTTCAAAGGAAAGACCTCAACTGCATACATTCCAAGTTATGCTCAGCATTTATCACCTGAAAGTGCAGGCAATAGTCAGTGCTAACTGCATATTACCAGTAATTCTCTGGGTAGCAAGTACACTGTGTGACTGCAAGCTCTTTGCTGCTTATTTCTCACTATTTTTTTTCCAACAGGAGATTGGCAGAGGTAAGTTATGTTCAAATGATGAAACTGCATGGTGCCTTCTCTTTGGATTGCCTTCTCTTTGGATTGCAGCAATGCACACTTTATTTCAGTTACAACTGAAGAGAGTGAAAAGGTTTAGCTCATAGATGGTAGATCATAATAAAGCAACAGATACAATGTAGACTATGTGCTGTCAGACTTAATAGAAGGCCTGAGGCATGGTGGCTTTACGTACTCACTCTTGTCTTTTCCTTACTATTGTCCTTTGAGTTGAAGGCATCCTGGGAGCTAGTCCCTTCAACCATTCTATAATGCATATTTAAAAGCACATTTTTCATTCTCAGCCTAATCCAGAATTTATGTTTATTTGGCTTCATCCAGAAAGCTTCACAAATAGTCACAGTAGTTTATTTTTCTGATAAACAGCAAATATAACAAACCGGATTTTCAGGGACCATCTTTTGTATATATTGTATTCGTGTGACATTCAATGAACTTCAGTGTCCTGACCATAAAAAGGAACATTTCCCTAAAGAGCAATACGGAAAACCTCTTTTCTCCAGAAAGCTTTCTGCTTTAACACACAGTCTCTGAAGAGATTGCTTAGACAAAAGATAAATTCCTTTCATTGTATAAATGTCTTTAATATGTAGTAGAAAGTGATCAGATTTGATTACTCAAAGCTTTTTTTTTTATTATTATTATTTTTCTAATTTATTACGGTCTGTAGGTTATTAGTATAACTTCAGTAAAGCCTAGTATATTGCTTTACAGTCCTACTGATTTAATTCTCTTTTACATTTATGGTTTTTATATACTGAAGGAATGCATCTAAAGGGAGAGAAAAAGGCCAGTTTTTGTTGTTGTTGTTGTTTTGTGTTTTTTTTGTTTGTTTGTTTGGTTGTTTTTTTGGCCAAATTCAGAGAAGGATGACAGCACCAAAAAAAAAATCTAAATCTTGTTTTTCAATATAAGGGAAATATTTGTATAAAGTGCTGGGCATCCTATTTAGCTAAGGTGTCAGGGTGAATAGAACAGCACTGACAGCCTACCTAGTACCACAATAGATAACTGTTGATATTTTCAGTGTCGTTGTCCTGTCTGGACTTAGCTGCAACCCAAGTCACTCACCAGATGTGCTTTCCAGGGTCACTTTTCTTCTGTAAAATCTAGTGCTCAGAATTCTTTCCCATCATCAGTTTGAACAAGCTTCTTCCTTTTCCTCCTGTGTTTTTGCATACACAGGATCAAAAGTGCAGCTATACTTGCCCATCTTTTCAAAAAATACAGCAAATTCTTCAAATTTATGAGCCAAAGCTTCACAAATCCCTAAGAGTCCTTCCTCTCCCACAGACAAGTCTCATAGACTACAATACCGTTCATAAAACTGTCGTCTGCTGTTTTAAGTATAATAGCTGAAATACTTTTACAGATAATATTAGCTGTAATGTTAATTATTAATTATTATTCTACTAATATTTACTAATAATTACTTAAAGGTTATTAATATTTATTAGTAATTGTGGTATTATAATAACTGACTTGTTCAATAACAGACTTTTCAAAGTGAAAATGAAAAGCAATAATCAACCCTAATACTAACAGGACATATATATATATGTATGCGTGTGTGTGTGTATATATATATATATATATATGCAGTCATTGGGGGCAATTCTTCCTTTAATATTTTTGTCCAAAATTTCATTTTCTGTCTTCAATAAGAGGCGTAGAAAAGAGGAAATTTATACCACCTACTATAGGTATATTATGTTGGATTTGCAGCCTTTCTGTTCTAAAGGACAGTAGAAATTAGAGGAGCATAAGGATCTTTGGTATATGGGGTCCCATCATTATATCAGACTTCATTGCCTTACTCTCAGGCATGTTACAATTGCCTTAAAACATTGTCAGCTTTAGGATTATGTTCTACCCCAATACAGAGGGGGGCCAGTTCATCTCCTGAATGTAGTGACCATGCTGAGGGAGCTGGATCAGGGTCTAAGAAAAAAATCTGATGCCTTTAGATGGACTCACTGAGGTTTCTCAAAGCCAGTTTGCCAGACTGCCTGGCCCATAAAACATGAGTCCATATTTGGTAACACACTTCTCTGCTCTAGTATCACTTTTAAGGAAGACAAAATGAATTTAAACTTGGTGACCATGGTAAATAATGAAAGATGAGGGGAAAATAATGCTTGTGTGCAAATAAAAATGTCACAGAAGAACATGGTGGAAAGAGTTCTCATCTGAACTGTATCTTTGAATTTTGAAGGAGTTAATAACTATTTATTAGGATTTTTTTTGTTGTTGTTTTGTTTACTATCTAGAGTACTTCACCTAACTCCTTTTTCTCTTTGTGTAGTCAAGGTATTAATGTTACATGTTTTGAAACTAGTTGTTCATACCATCTGTTAAAAGAGTAGATAGATATAAAGATAAAATATGATCATAAATAGTACATGTTACAGAGAAGTTGCAAGACTCAAAAGATAGGGATTATTGACGGACTTTTGAAGCTTTGCCAAACATGATTACCTCAGTGATATTTATGGATTTAATGCACACACAGGATACTTTGTGTGGGAAAACTCAATAAATCTTTCTGAAAGTTCCTGAATCCCTAATTAGCAGAGTACTTTATAGAGGCTTTTTGGCTGAAAGTCTCTGTAGGAGAGAAAACAGCGATATACTTCTCAGCAAACCATCATGAACTTTCCTGGAATTGGTCTCAGACAAAAGCAGTGAAAGAAAAGCCCTGTCAGATACTGGGACACCTCTCATAATGCTTCTTCCAAGCTTTCTCAGATGCCTAAAGCACAACATCAGTCTCTGATGAGCAACATGATAAAAAAAAAAAAAAAAAAAAAAAGATTTGGAGCTCTTTGCAGAAGTTCTTCCTTTCTTGTCCCACACAATCTGGTCTGTGCCTTTTAAATTCAGTTATGGAAAACCTGTTCTCACTTTTGTGTGAATGATGTGTCTGGCTGGATATTATTTATTATGGCATTTTATATATGCGTGTACCAGACAAGCAACCAGCAAAAAGTGTAATCCTTAGCAAAAATTAGAAATATCTCAGGAAGAGAGATAGCACAGAGAAAAGATTGTGTTAACAGGAAGATAATGGTTGAGTTTTAAAAATAAATGATTGAGTTGTTTTAGCTAGGAATGCTTCCTCAAAGCTGAAAGAAAAAAAAAAGTTTTCATTGCTATGAATAAAATTAAGCACAAATAGCCAGTGTCTGATGGCAGTGCTTTAAAGTCTATGTTATGTGCTGGAGAAGTTCAGCAGAAGGATGTTTTCTGCATATTCCCACATGTAATAGAGTTGGTTACTCAGGGTGACTGTCATAGTGGTTTATAACTTGTGGATTTCATTCATATTTATTACTACTACAACTTCTTAAAAGTGTTTATGTGTTTGATTTTAACACAGATGTGGTCCAGAAAATCAAATTAATGTGTCAAAGATTTATAATTCATGGTTTCAAAGGAAGTAGATAAAAAATATTTAAGTAAATATTTCACAAATAATTAGTTATTCTGCAAAAAAAAAAAAGGTGGAATGTATTTTTTTTTAAAGCATTCAGTATTAAAATCCACTTAGACTTTTATTGAAAACTTCCATTTACTATAATTTAACTTTTTAACAACTCTTCATACAACATGTATTTGCCTTCGGCACTGAAAAAGGAATGCTGAATGAAAAAGCTTCAAACAGCTGAAACTAAGATAAGAAATGCTCAGATAAAACCTGGTAAAATGTAAAAGAAGTGTCGGGAAAAAAAAGTCTGGCCTATTTTATCCATAAAAATTGTACTCAGACAAGGGAAATGTTGATAACTTGATACAGTTTTTAATAAATAAGAAATGGTGATACTAGTCATCACTTCTATAGCATTTAAAAAGGAGAAATAAATACTTATATTTGTCTCCTACAGCACTCTACAGGACTGCTTGACAGAACATTTTGACGTGCAACAAGGTAAGACCAACATCAAAATATTGTAGTCTCTTAGTGATTTAGAAACAAGGGGATGAAAAAAATCAATAAATGTATGCTAAGTTACAGATGTAATCAAATGAAACACGACATACATTATTCATCAATGTTTCAGTTCAAAATATGACAATAGGTCATCAACCTAATTCAGAATTATGATATTTTACCTTTTATTAATGCATTGCATGATTTCTACTTTAATCAATACAGCCTCTTACAGTTGGAAAATGTGCTAGTCTTCATTAGATTTAATGAACAATAAACAAAATACATTTCAGACAGTCCTATAAATTCCTTGGAGAACTTTGATTTATTAAGTGAATGTTTCACTCAGAAAAAAAAAAAAAAAAGTACGTGTAAAATGAGATGTAGCTCACCACATATCATTTTATAGGTCACTATTTGTGTGTTCATATTCCTCCTTCCATGAAAATTAACTACACACTACAGATTTGACACAGAAACCTTTTGCTAAACCTTGGAGGCGTACTTATTACACATGTCTACTCTGGTGGCTTAAAGCATCAGTTTGCAGCACAGCAAGCCACAGTGAGTTGTGTTAAAGAGTTTACAGAAGTGCTAAAAAGTGCTACAGTCTTGCAGCTTCTAACCTATTTCTGTTTACTGACTCTTGTACCTTTTTCAAGGTACAAACAACTCTATAAATGACATAAGACTACCGATAATAGACTTGTTTTTCTTGGTTATTTTACTCCTTAGAAGTAATACACAGACTCCCTTACATACACTCTGCAGGTTATGGGATAACTCTCTAGAATACTTTACAAAATCATGACTATATAAAAGTGTGAACCAAACCACTGGGTGGTTACCTACACTGGATGAGGAAATATTACAGATGGAGTTTAACTTTTGTCAGTCCTTTAACTGTCAGCACTGCCTCCTGGAAGTGAAAAGACGCATTTGTGCAGTGAAAGTTTTTGCACCTTACTCCCTCCTGGGAAATGTCCTGCTGCATGCAGCCCAGGATCTCCATTATGAAATGTGGGAAGGATTTCTGATTTTGCAGGGGAAAAAAAAAAACAAAAAAAAAAAACTGATCTTAGAATACTAACTTTGCACTAGGCAGGATGGTGAGACAGACCAGCCTTCTGATAGTGCACTCACTTGTTGATCTTTAAATCCTTTATTTTTCTCTGTCTTTTCCTCCATCTGTGGGACTTTTTATTGTCTTTACTTTGTGGCCCCCTCCTCCTTACAGGCCACACACCATGAGGTGAAAACAATTAGCTAATGATAACCACTATTTCACCCACGCTCTCAGGTGACAAGTATATTTGCAAGTGAAACGTATAGAGACAGAAAAGTGAAAAACAAAACTATGTCTGGCTGCATGACTTATCCCTTGTGATTCAGTGATCAAAGCATCATGATAGGAGCAGGAACACAAGATAAAAGCCTCCCAAGAAGCCAACTGCTGCTGATTTATGCTAACTGTACCACCACATCTTCAGGGATGAAAGCATACATGGTTCAGGTCCATATTCTTTCTTCATCCCATCCTTTACACTGTGCTTCTTCCTTCTTTCTCCACTGAAGGTCCCATGTGAAAACGTATAAGTAGTATAGGCTTCTTCTTCCTTTATACTTCAAAAGTCTGTCCTGTTGCTCACTCTGTGAAATGCAGAAGCATAGTTACCTGATAGATGAAGAAAAAATGCCATACTTGTGCAATTGCTTTGAATTATACCTGTAACACCTTACTTGTTGCCTTCAAGAACTAGTTCTTTACAGTCATTCAGGTTTTTTTGAGTTCTCTTGTTGACTGTAAAATGGTCCAAAAGATGTTTGGTTCAGACAACTGCAGCATCAGATTCTGTGATATCTGTGCTGGACCCAGGTAGACAAGGCAAATTTATCTTTGCTCTGACTCTATTGATTTAATCTGAGCTAGACATGGGTAGTGGTAGACCAGTTATTTAGCAAGTCTATTTATGATGACATTGCTGATTTCATTTGTCAATGTGTCCTCAGGAATAGATGTCTTAAAAACAAAAGCTGTGCCAGAATGAATCTTTCCAGTGGTCTTTGTAACCATATTGTCTCTCATTTATTTTTGCTATTGGAAAGATGGATGGTTCATTTTGACATAGGAGAAAAATGGATTTTGTATGTAGCAATAACTATAAAGAATTGGAAGTTTAAATGAAGCAGCTACTCTGTCATATTGGATTAAGGAAAAATAGATACAATTTAATGACTAAAAGAATCATTATAATGATCTGGAGAAAAAATATTTCAGTCATATATCTGACTCAGTTTTTTTCTGTGGACTGCTTTTAATAATCAGGTATTGGATGTGTTCTCATATACTGTTTTTTTTGGCAAACCATATTTTATTTATCTCTGTGAAAATGATCAGAAAACCCTGACAAAATATATACAGTACTATGAATCTTCTCAAAGGAAAACAAAACAAACAAACAAACAAACAAACAAACAAAAAAGATAGATTAAATTAAAATAATAAATATTCTTGGAAATGGTAGAATGAATTGTGCTAGTCTATATAGTCATTTCTGGCAGGGATTGCTTTTACATTTTCTCTGAATATATCTGATTTAAGGTAATTTTTAAAATTAAGTAAAATAGAAGCTTCCATTTAACATAAAAATGGCATTCTAAGAAATGAACTTATTTGTGATCATACTTTCCCTTGTGTCAGCACCTGGATTCTACTTCCAGAGGGATAGAATCTCTTCAAATCCTCAGCCGTAACTCATCAAGAAGTGTAGCTGTTGCCCACTATATGAATGCATTATACAAGTTTATGATGTTTCTAAGTTATAAGATAATGGAAGTATCTGGCAAATGAAACAAACAAACAAAAAAACACAAACAACCTGCTAGATGTTCTTTTGAATTTACAATTTATCTGAGATAAAGCTGAAAACCTATGGAACACATGGTACATAATGGCATAAAATTAACTTAAAAATTTTTGGAATTTGCATTTTCCTATCCAGGTCTGACTTCCAAGAAGAATGTTGACTAGACCGTGGTGCCTTCTGTGGACTTGCAAATAAAAATGCTAAAATCTTGTTTTTAATTGTAATGCTCTGTGTATTTGAATGTACATTTAAAATATTCAGAGAAGCTACGTAATTGAATGTACTTTTGCTGATCTCGCCCCCCAAATAATTCTCTGTGAAAGAATTTAGTGAAGCCCTAAAATGCTTAGACATAAATAATTAAGGATAGGTACAAATGGTTTATCTAGTACAGCACATTTAAGGAATCAATAAAGACTAATAACTGTTTTAATTAGAAACAGACAATAGACAGCTTTCAAGTCAAAAATTCAACAACTTCACTTATCTCCCCAAACTGGTCCTGCCAGAAAAAGTAGTACTATAGAAACATGAACAACCTCTTTGGCTGCCATTGTTAACACAGAAATGAACAAGTGAAACACCAAACATTGTCTGTGTGTCTTCAGGAGATAATCAAAACTGCCAATTTGGGTTATTTGCTTACTTCCAATACTGTATGATATTTGTTTCTTGTTAGAGTTGTATTGATCTTCCATCACACAACAATTTTTCAATTACTTAGCATGCTGACAGGGCAGCAGTGTCACAATGGATGCGGGCAATTAAGCAGTCAACGTGGTGAGAGGAATACAATTTACACCATGTCACTTTTTATAGATAAGGTTATTGATGAGGTGCATATATATGAGACTGAATGTACCTCGAAGCAGAACTATTGAGTATTATTTAGGAATTCCCAAACTAGAAAAGTCACAGGCTCATTTTGTCACTGTTACAATCTTATTAACTCACTGCTAGTTTAAAAAGGTTTTTTATTTTGTTATAAATATGTATCCATCCATCACTGACCTAGAAACCTATGAGGCATGTTAGCTTCTTTTACACCAGAAATATTTTGTGTGAACAGCTTGCATCATCCCTAAAATTTTCCAAAGAAATGGAAGTGCTGAAATCTTGTTATCCCTTCATTAGGATTTTCAAAGAGTTGGCAGGGTTCCTTAATGTCATTTCCATACTTCTCAGAGACTTTTGTAAAGTAAATAGAAAGGTTTCATAAGCATGCATACACATTACCTTCCTTTTTTTCAGAAACTAATACAGAGTTACAGTTCAAACTTGGGCAACTTTCCACCTTAAACAGTGCTGAGACCAGCCTTTCTTGTAACCACCTCTGCTCTTCTTCTCTGAAGCTTGACTGCCTCCTGGACTCTCTGGATATATCATTAATTGGGAAAACCACATGAAATAAAGGACTCTTAATAAAGTGTGATTCATTCAGCACAGTAAATATGAACTATGTATGTATTCCTCCAAGAGTTAAGAAGAATAACAGGCTGAGAAGGCATAGGAAGTGAAGGAACCTGTCTAGATCTACAAGTTTGACATGTCAACCTGGCTTATTTTCTTTCCCCTTCTGAGTCCCAAGCTTGCAGTCTGCATTCCTGTTTTCTACAAGTTAGTAATCTCAAGGTGAATCCTTTTCTGTCTCCTTTTGTTCCCAGTCCCCAAGCTCCAAAATTTCCTTCTCTGTTGTAGCTGTGAGATACTTACTCAGAGTGAGGATGGGTGGTAACAGGCTCTGTGATCCTGACAGCTTTGGTGACTTTGTGCCCAAGCAGCTACAAGCTGAGCTAAGCAGGAGGCAAACTGCTGCAGCCACACTGATCCTACAGCCACATCTGACTCCTTCACCTTAGGCTCCCTTTCTGGAGTGAGACCCTTCTGAGAAGTGAAGCAAGCAGAGATCAGGGGAAGGAGGACAACAGCTCCATAGCACCCTGTGGAGCAAGGACAACACCTCCATGATACCCTGTGGATCCTGGGGATGGCTCTCACTCATTTCAAGAGACCAGCCAAGAGTTGAGGGAGCTGGGAAAACTGGGCAGCAAGGATTGTCCCTTTTTCAGGCAGGGGAGGAAAAACTGCAGGCAACATGAATTTTTCACATGGTACTGGAGACTATGATGGAGTGTTTGTCTGGTATCCCACTCTTTCCAGAGCTTTGTAGATGTAGGTAGGGCTACAGTAGGCACTTCTGTCCCATTTAGAAACAGGACCACTAGAGTACTTACCACTATTTTTTCAAATGACAGAAAGCTGTAATTTCTTTCTCTAAAACATCAGTAGTTACTTTTAACGTAGAACATTTATAGTGAGGGCTCCAACAGTTACAGGCTGTGGCTCACTTCTCCACCAGCAAAAGCTCAAACCCACACCTCCCAGGAATGCACACTCACCACTATTTGGCTAGGACATATGAGAACTCCAGTTTTTACATATTGAAATCCTTCCAGTGTGGTGAAAGTAACATAGACCTGGTGGTGAGGTATAAGGAGAGGCTGAAGAATGTGGTAGCTGCAGACTAAAGGTTAGGTCACTTGGGTGAAAGCAGGGTGAATCTGGTCCCTACTCCCAGATTTATTGCTAGGTGTTTAGTCATCTCAAGAGACAGGTTCGTGTCCAAACTTTATGCAGAATTACTTCAGACTTCCACTTTCTGCCTAAGTCCAAGGTCAGAAAGCTTCTTCTTTCACATATGTATGGTGTTTGACCCTGGACACAGACAAGCTTTCTCCCAAAGGGAGCTTTCGTCTGTACACTTGCTGATCTCCAGGAGACAGGCTGCATGTGCCGGTGTGAAAGGCAAAAAAGGATGAGAAGCAAGGCTATGGAAGAAGAGCTGTCTCATTTTTATTTCAACCCACAGAGTTAGAGCAGTCTATAAAGACGTAAAACTACTAGAATGTGTCCCAAGGATGACAACAAGAATGGTGAAGGGTCTGGAGGGCAAGAGGTGTGAGACGCAGCTGAGGTCCCTTGGTTTGTTCAGCCCACACAGAGCAGGCCGAGGGGAGGCCTCATGGCGGCCTGCAGCTCCCTCACGAGGGGAGCGGAGGGGCAGGCGCTGAGCTCTGCTCTCTGGGGACAGCGACAGGACCCGAGGGAACGGCATGGAGCTGGGACAGGGGAGGGTCAGGCTGGGGGTTAGGGAAAGGTTTTGCACCCAGAGGGTGGTCGGGCACTGGGACAGGCTCCCCAGAGACGTGGTTACAGCACTGAGCCTGCTGGAGTTTGGAGAAAGCTCTCAGAAATATGGTCTGATTTTTAGGTATTCCAGTGTGGAGCCAGGACTTGGACTTGATGATCTTTGTGGGTCCCTTCCAACTCAGGATGTTCTGTGATTCTGTGATTTTCTATTTCTTTCCTGTGAGAAATTGTGTCAAGACTTCAAGATGGACTGATTTTTGCATTAACCTTTTTCTGGTAGCCCTAGTGTAGTTTCTTTTCAATAGTCCTGTTAATCATAATATGGCACCTGTTATCTAAACAACAACCCAGTGTTGTTATGGGCTAAAAGGAGAATAGGAAGCACTCATCTGAGCTGCTTCATACCTCAGAGCTTTTCAGCAGTTCTTCACATGGTGTTTTTTATGAACTCTTAGCCGGCTTCAGAAGCCCATTTAAAGTAGCTCTTAACACCCAACTACATATCTTGCTTTACCAGGACATAAGCCTTTACCAGGCTCCTCAAACCTCTCCTTCAAGTGCAAATGTCATGTCTGAAGCACAAGGTGGGGAGTAAGTGTAGGGTACAGTAGGCCAATGTAGAAGTGAATTCTCCAGTCACTGTGCATTAACTTTAAGAATTAATCATCTCCTGATCTTACAGCATCTCTTCCCATCTGATCTTTAGCCAGGTTTCTTCCCAAAAAAATCTTCATCCCTGTTCATGCCATGGCCTAACTATAGGTCATTGAACCTCACTGACTGGTGCAGGATGTTGAATAAAAGATTGATCTCTTTTTCAATGACTGCTGTACTGATGATTCCACTTACTCAACAACCTTCAGTTAATGAGCCACCTTGCTAAGATGGTGCTAGCATTATTTCAGCATCATTTGTCATTTGCTCATGTTCACTCTGAAGTTCTTATTGCATGTGATGCTTTGCAGAACATTCTTCACAGCCCCTAATTTTAAAAGTCAAGTGCCTATTGATCTTGTTAAACAGAGCTATACCATTGTAAAGCATTATCCTAAACATTTACTACTTCTATAGCTCTCTTACTATATACCACGTCTCCAAGAACTGACCTTACAAAGGACAGAAAAGTATTTTAAAATCCCATTTCATAAAAACGGAAATTGAAAAATGGATGAGTTATTAGTACAGACCTTGGCAAATCAAGGACTAGTATCCAGAGCTCTAAAACCCAGGCCACTCTGCCTACAAAAAGGTCAGCAGGGGAACAAGTGAAAAAAAAAACAAAACAAACAAACAAAAAAAACAGCTAAGTAATGGAAGGTTGTTGTTTCTTATCTGTGGTGGCATAAAGGAGGGATGTGACAAGTGTATAAAACAAGACATTTCAATGCTCATCAACTCAATTAGTCTTGGGATCACTTCTCTTAAGGACTTTTGTTGCAATTTCCAGAGAAACAAGGATCAAAATAATTGAAGTTTAGACCTTCACAGACCATCTCGCTGAAGAATTTGAATGGCTGATGAGCAATTTACCAGTTCATTTGTTTATAGTCTCTTTCTTCCATTTAATGGTCAGAAGAACTACTCCTTAAAGATTCCATTAAGTTTTATAATTACTATTTATTGACTCCCCTGGATCCTTTACTCCCACCCCTTTCCATCTCTTGAGTAATTCATCTTCAAAATGCCTCTTTTTGGATTATGTATTGCTCTAATCCATCAATACATCATAAATGGGTTGCTATTCTATTACTCACTAATGTAACTACCTGACAACAGCATCTTGGGAGTGCTTCATTTTTTTTAGTAATGGTTGTCATCAGTGTTTTAGTATTTAAAGTTATGTTTTTAAGGATTCAATCAATAGTCAAAATGAAAGCTATGTATCTTTGGTGGAAGAAGCCATTGACATACATGAATATAACTGAAAATTATTTGTCTAATGTGTCTCAGAAGATACAGTCACAATGATGGACTTGAAAATATAAAGTAATCACTTCAGGATTTGCTTTAAATTCTTTTGCTTTTTGTTGATGTCAAATCCGAACATCATTTAAGCACAGACATTTCCATGCAGCCTGTCTCACTATGCAGTTGCGTAGAACCCAGCATGGTTGCATTATGACCAGAGCATTAAGCAGAGTAAAGCTGTAGATCTGAACATAGGTTCCTGGCGTGATTTTGGCCTGGGCCAGCTGGCACTCTCACCAGCAATTCCCAGACTTCACTATGGGGTTTGCCATGGTCAAGGGACCATTCTCAATAAACAGTTTGGATGTACACACCTCATTTTGAAGATAAGGATACTTAAATATTATCAGTATGGACTGACCATGACAGCTGGCCTCAGAACCAGAGAGCAGACCCTGTCTAGTTTGCCAATGTAGATGTCACGAGACATCCTACTTTTTCTGTTCACCTGAAGGAATCTCTGCTTGTCTGTGCCTTCTTCTGCTGCCCCAGGGACACCAACTGCCTGAGGCAGCTGCTGTCACTGTCTCAGGCAGAATTGTCTGCATGTAAAATTTCATCTCAACATTTTCCAAGTAACCTGAGGAAAATAATTGCTGTATTCTTAAAACTTCATGAAAGAGCAATATTTCAAGAATTGAGAAACAGTGTCAAGCAAGTAGCTTAAAAACAGTGTCAGCATTTTGCAAAACTGGTACCCCAGTTCAGTATGTTTGTAAAAGCTGATATGTAAGCAAATAAATCAAACTGATAAAATAAATAAATAAATAAATCGGAAAAAAAAAAAAAGTTAGCCATAATTGCTTATGCTTTTTGCTTATTTCTGTCTATATTACACTGCCCTTTGTATTTATATTGCACAGACTAAAAGGAAGAGTAGGGAACTATCAAAAGGAATACAATGCAAGACCCCAGACAGAGTACTTTGGAGACAGGGGTTTCCCAAACACCCATATTTCAAATGAGCATACTGTGTAGCGTGGGATTAGGTTTTAGAGTTAGTTTTATAATTATTGGATGAGAATCATTATTTTTTTGATTGTGACTTTATTTAGCAAATTCCAGACACAAAGCACATTCACTGTCTGTTGACTTGAACAAATGAATATTTCAAATCTGACACTTTTTGAAATATATAACTAACCTACTACAGTTCACCAATTAAATGTTTGTTTTCTGAGAGGTAGTTTTCTCTCTTTGTGTCCAAATACATATCCAATGTGTATGTTCTGAGCAGGTGTTATTTTGCATTTCAGGATTCTTTGTCACCTTGGTCCAAGGACATAAAATCCTACTTTGGATCCCCTAGAAAATAAAGCATAATAAAATAAAAAATTAACTTATTATTCTATTTCAGTGTCTTTTTTCTCCATAAATAATAGATTACTTCTAACCTGTACTGAATTTTTATGGTCCAGGTATCAAGCTTCTGAAAAGCAATTGTTAGGCAACATTTCAGCCAAAGCAAGACAGCAATCAAAGGAGAGTCATACATGTTGGTGGTGGCATGGGACATGAGGCTGCATGGTGCTTCAGAGATGGAGCAGAGCACACAAGTGAGTTACAAGCCCCTTATCCTAGTATTCGGCATGGATTTAATAGCCATAAAAATCTAAATCTTTGTAGCAAGCATGCGTCTGCTTCATACCAAGTCACACTGATTTTTTATAAACCAGAATCTGCTTTTTTTGTTGTATTTTTTCTTACAATTAATGCATAATCTCTTTATCCTTATGTTTAGGAATAAGGGTGTAATTAGAGCATTGCCCAAATACACTAAAACAGAAAGAAAAATTTGTAAAATTTTAAGAATACTCAGAATTTTGGTTGAGTTGCCTACATTAACCAAGAACCCTTCATAAAACAAGATGCTTGTATCTTAATGATATTGTTCCACAGCATTTTTACAATTTAAATGAATACAATGAGGAAATAAGGGCTTGACAATTTCAAAGAACAGTAGATCTGTCCATGCATGTCTAACTTTGTAACAGCTGCCTGTGCTCTGAGTTAGTCCCTTAAATGGGAATATTCTGTTAACATTTTATTGGTACATGTTGCTCATAGTTTATTGTTGCAGAAGTAAAGAACCAAAGCTGTAAGTGGGCTCACATATAACTGGTATAATTTCATTTAAATCCACTATTTATTATTCTCTCCTCAACCAGCTGCAGATAACGGTAAAGATAAAAATTAACAAATTAAATCCAAATCTAAATATATCAATAGGATGTGTAAGTTCCAGAGAGACTGTGAATTAATTCTGTTCATGAGGAGAATACCTAAATAACTTGTGGCAAGTTATTAAGACTTCCTGTCCCTTGTGGTGTACTTTCTATAACGCATGGAGTTCATTAAACTGTTTGCATAAATATAGATCAACCATGAAAAGCAATTAATCCTGTTACCTGTTTGGTGGCATGTGTATTGTATATTATTAAATATGCCACATACATATTAATAGTCCAGAAAAAAGTCTTATGGGAAAAGTAAAATATCTCATTTTGCTTTTTTTTATTATTTATTTTATTTTACTGTCACTAGATTTTTCTTTTCTTTCATTCCTTTTTTAATTATTATTTTATTTTATTTAATAAGTCGGAAACTATATGCTTAGTGTCAGGGAATAATTAAGGTAGCAAAACCAGGCATTAATAACAACTCATTACATAGTGAGGTTAGTCATAATCCATTGAACTCTGTGCGAGATTTGCCATTGATTTCAGTGAAAGCAAGATTGAGCCTATTGATAATTCCTGTAAAATATCCATTAAATAATGAAGGGGATTATAAATAACTGGACACTACTATGCTTTCATTTATCATGAGGTTAACATTTTAAATAATCTTGAGTGCAAGTAATACTTAAGAAACAAAGCACTGCAGCTTGTCTGCAAAAAAAAAAAAAAAAAGTATGTGGTTAAATAATTAACCTAGCTGAACCTGAATGAATAGCAGTTTATATCAGTAATTCTAGAAGGACTTACAGCAATAAGCAATTGTTTTTCAGAATTGCTAGAAATTTTGCATGAGTAAAATATATATAAATACTACATGTTTGCAAAGAGAGTCAACTAACAAATAAATAATTTGGGGTAAAGATGTTAAGTGATGTTAAGAGCAATGAGCCACCTCCTCCAGCCACTCCAGCCCAGGACTGCTTCTGCCCAGGTGCTTGTGCCCAGCCAGATGCCTGGGTACCTATGGTCTCTGGCCAGACTGGGAGTGGACATGGTTGCCTCATTCCCTTTTGCAGGCTCAACCAGTAGCACAGGCTCAGCCACCAGCACAGAGCCCTGCAATCGCCTTGCTTATGCTGGCCTCCCCCAGTAGCTGATTTGGGACCACACATCCTGGGGTTCCTACCCAGTGGCTGGGAGCAGGGGACACTGCACACTACAGTAGTTGAGGCTAGGATCCCACTTGCTCCAGTAGCAGGCACCACAGTCCATGTGCTTGGCTCCAGTAGCTGGAGTCACCTTGGTTGCAGGTCAGCTATGGCCCCAGCAGGGTATCAAGTACCTGTAAAAGCACATTTTGTATTTGTATTGAAAATTTCTATTACAGAGAAGCTTATGATAGCTTTAAACTGATATGTGGATAAATATGCGTTTCATTCTCCCTCCAGACACATCAAATATATGTGTATAGATCGTGTCCTCAAAAAATATAAGTAAATAATTATGTATTTTTGTGTTCTTGCTTGAATTTAACTGTATATCATTTTGAATACAAATACAATGAAACCATATTTTCCTCATGACAAATCATGTGAGAATTACCTACCTCAAAGCCCTATTGAAAATATTATTATTTATTATATTAAAATATTCTTCTTTATGGTAATTCAGGTCATGATTGTTTAGGTACATCATTGCCAAGGATTAGCTCCCATTGGTGTCCTTCAATTGCTTAATGAAATGGGAATAAAAACTGCATGGATGAGAGAAGAAGTGTTTTATGTGGAAAAAACATCAAAGGCAAGAATGAATTTCATATCTCTTTGATGTTACTTAGCTTCAGTTAAAGAGCATTACAGCTTGCAGGAGTGCTAATTAAAACCAATAGTTATTTGATTTACTTGGCATGCCTTTAAAATAGCTTGTAAAACTTGCCGTTCCTGACAAGAGGAAGATTATGAATCCATGAACATGTAAGATTTACAAGTCTCCCTCCTGTTTCCTCACAGACATAATGTAATGATCTTCTGAATGTAAGTATCAGAAGATGGAGCTGTGCATACTAATCTTAACAGTACGATAATTCAAACTAGAAAAGCCTGTTCTTTTTCTGCCAGCTCTGGAAGATGAATGAAGGAGAATTAATTAATGTAAGTGTGATATTGACTTATTTTCCTTACAATTGTTTGTAACAGATAATGTCATTTCTAACCTAGGACAAAGCTGGTGCTTACTAGCATCAGCTCATTGGAGAACATTACTAGCAGCGCTGCCTTGTTACTCTTTTTCCAAGTGACAGCAGTCTCAAATGCACCACATACTTTCTCTAATCCTCTTGTGGAGATGTTGTTGGAAGGAGTAATGTCACATTCAGTCTTTGATCAAAATCAGTAAATGATTTTCCTTTTATTACCATCAGTTATTTCACTATTAATACACGATACAGCCTGGAACTGATTAACAGGCAAAAAACATGAAATGCTCATGAAAGCCCATTTTTGCTCTGAGGAAGGTTTTCCAAAATGTGTGAAGTGTAAAAAAGGAAGTATTTAATAGCAATTCCTCTTTAAAAAGTGTTTGATGGCTGTTTTATCTTTCAGCTATCATGAGACAATTAAATAGAAAATAAAATGTCTTCCTAACACCATGGTATATTTCCCTATAATGAAGGCTTGGCCCATTAAGGGCAGTGTCAAAACTTTGAGTGTCTTTGGAGAAAGCAGAGTGTAGGACTTTTCTTGACAATTTGGGGGATTTTGCTTCTTTGAGCCTGCTGTCATGTACATATCGATTTCAGCTAGATAGCTTTGTGATGGCTAACTTTAATTCCACTGCTTGGTGTTTTTTTTTTGTTTGTTTTGTGTTTTTTTTTTTTAATTGATGACAATCCAGATAAATCCCTCAGTCAACAAAGGGGCAATTTGGACCAGTGTGCATTATTAACCATTAATTATCCAGCAGTATATTGTACTGTTTCCCCGTTTAACCATCCATGGTTAAACACATTGTCCTTCATATTCATGTCTCTTCATCTCTAAAACCTAACTTGCTATTTCTCTTCTGTCCGATCTGAATGTATTTACAGAAATCTGCTTTTTGTAGATCCTAACTTGACACAAAGAACTCTTTGTTCCCAGGTTCAGCATGCAAAAGGTTGTCTCCTGTAAAAAGTCGTCTGCTGGTATATACAATAACATACTAAAAGTTCTTAGACAAGCAAGATTGTGTAGCATATTTCTTTTATTGCAATAGTGTATTTTCGTAGATTCATGGCACTGCAGATCCGTACAGGCTGGAAGGGACCTCAGGAAATCTGAGGTCTACTATTCCAACCTCCTGCTCAAACTGAGGTCAACGCTGAATTCAGACCCAGTTGCTTAAGGCTTTACCTGTTCATTTCCTAAAAAATGACCCAAAATGGAAAGTTCAAAATTGCTCTGGGCAACCTGTTTCAGTGTTTTCTTGTTCTCATAGTGATTTATTTTTCCTTTATCTCCACTTTCCCACTTCAATTTATACCCACCTTCTTTCATCCTCCTGCCATGCAACCACTGTGAATAGTCTTGCTCCAACTTCTTGATAAACTCCAGATGTTGGGGGACATCTGTCAGGTCCTCCTGAAGTTATGTCTGTCTTAGTCTGAATGAGCATAACTCCCTCAGCCTCTCCTCACAGGGCACATGCTTCAGCCCTGGTTATCCTAGTGACTTCACTGAACTTGCTCCACGTTATCAATGTCTTTTCTATGCTGGGGATCTGTGCTGGTTTTACCCAGCTGGGCACTGGGCAGCTAAACTCCACCACAACCCACCTCTCACTTCCCCTCCTCAAAAGAAGAGGGGGAGAAGGAAGAAAAAAAAAACCTCACATGTAGAGATATGGATAATTTAATTAAAGGAAAAGGAAGAGGGGAAAAACAAGCAAAGGCTGCCCAGAAGCACAGAGAGAGAAAAAAAAAAAATATGCTCTACTTCCCATCAATGAGCGATGTTCAACCATGTCCCAGGAAGCAGGCCCTCAATACAAGTAGCAGTTGTTCGGGAGGACAGACTTCTTCATAATGATAGCCTCCCCTCTCCTTTCCCCTTCCTGCCTTTTATTGCTGTGTGACACTGTAAGGTGTGGAATATCCCTTTGGTTGGTTTAGGTCAGCTGCCCTGGTGAGATCCCCTCCCCATCATTTGCCTTCTCCCAGTCTGCTGGCTCTTGAGGCTTGGAAGGAGTCTTGGTGCTGTGCCAGCACCGCTCAGCCACAGACACAACACTGGTGTGATACCAGGGCTGTTCTAGCTACAAGTGCAGAGCACAGCACTGTAAGGGTCACTGCAGAGAAAGATAACTCCATTCCAGCCAGACACAGTACAGGGTCTAGAACAGTAAAAGGCAGGTAATGCCACGGTACTTTACTTGTCACAGCCATCCAGGTGAAGTACAACCCATTAACCTCTGCTCTGTAAGCATCCAGTCCTTACTTTTCATTTTTTTTCTTTCTTTTTTTTTATTTATTTTTTTTACCCATTTATCCAGACCATAACATCCTAACTTTAATACAAGAATCCTACAGGAGCCGTTGTCAAAATCCGTGTTAAAATTGAAGTGAATGATATCCATTACCCTCTTTTCATCCTCAGAGTCAGTCATTTTAACATAGAAAGAAATTACATTGGTCAGGCATAATTTACCTTAGGTAAAATCAAAATCCTTTTCTCTCTGAGCCCTGTTCCTAAACACAAAAGTCTGGGATACCTTGTTGAAGACTGAGATAAAGAAGGCATTGACTACCTCAGCCCTTATCTTGCATTTGCTGTCACTAAGTCACCTGTCCCATTCAACAGCAGATCAGCGTATTCTTTGTTTAGTCTTTTACTAGTGAGGGAGCAGTAGATGCGCTTGCTGCACTTGCTAGTTTTCCAGACACCATTCCTGCATGCCTGGATAATATCCTGCTTTGTAACCTGTCCTCACCTTTACCTCCTTTATATTTTCTTTTTCCTTTTTCTTCTTCTTCTTCTCCTTTTTTTTTTTTTTTCTTTTTTCTTTTCCCTTTTCACACTGGCACAAGTTCTTTTTTTGGCCTGCCTGGTCTCCTGATATGTCCACTCAGTTTCCTGAGTATCAAGACAGACCATTCTTAAAGGACAGGTTTCCTGAGTTCCTTTGAGCTTCAGAGCTACTCCCCATGGGATCCTTGGCAGTCTCTGTAACATCACAGATCCTGTCCTCCAGCAAGCAGCGACCTCTGGTGACAATGTACCCATCAGCTAATGGTGCCTTCCTGCAACCACCATCACCAACTGCTTCCTCCTGGTGCTGACTTTCAGCTCAGGCCTAGATGGTTCCTGTAGTTTCTCTCGATGGAGCTTGGTCCCCTTCACTGGGTATTAGGACATTTTACCAAGACTTGCAAATTCAACTTTGAGGACAGAGAAGAAGCATATCTCCTGCTGTCAGAAGTCACAAGCCTCCCCCCACCATCCACCCCCACATTGTAAGAGCTTCCAGCCACCACTTGTTTAAGCCTCCAGTTGTCCCTCCGTTAATGTACCACGTGGCTCAGGATGTCAGCAAGGTTTCCGTGAAGACCCTGCCTCTTATTCATGGGGGAGCCTTATGAGGTTTATCACTTGAAAATTTCATGAAATACCAAATTGCTCTGAACTATTCTGTGTTGCCTCAGGAAAATTGCTTCACATATACGAAGTATATCAGAATAAGCAAAAGCATTTTCCTTCAAAATCTGTTTATATCCAAATGCCATCTGCTCTTTTATTTTATTTTATTTTTCATTAAATAAATGCTGGTATGCTACAAAGGTCATACCTATTGCTCTATGGTATTTCAGCATAACACCCAATTTTGAAGAGGAATCTCATGCAGAAATGATTTGTTTTGCTACAGAGATTGGATGTAAAGTTTAAATGCTCTGTTTTAAAATAAAGGACAGTTTCTGTATCTTAGGCACACTGTAATCAATACATTCAGTCATTTTAGGACAGCTTCATGCTGTCCTAAACATCCAGTGTTGTAACACTGGAACCCATTGATATAAGAAACCTATGGGGAATACAGCAAGACAAAGGAAGCATTTAAGTTCTGTGGTGGTAGTGATCAGTACTCCCTATATAGTCCATTTATATAATCCCTATATTACACTTTTAGACATCCACGTTGTAGCTAAAAATTAAACACGGCTCTTAAAAATCTCCTGTGATGTCTTAAATTACATCAAAATGTCCCTCTGCAATGGAGGCTACTTTATTCTCTTTAGAAGCAGAAGATAATATAATTCTGAAAATGTCCTAATGTGAAACAGGAACATTAGCATTAAAATGTAAACATCTGCGTATAATACTCATGACCATCCTCAGCCATTAAGATGTTCTATATATTTGTCTCTAATGCTATGTATTGCCATCTGTTAGAGAATGGCTCTGTCTTTCATGTCTGGATTTTGGGCAAGTAATGGGTAAAACATCCCTCTTCAATAATAATAATAATAATAAAATAACAAAGCTTGCTGTCTGATTAAGAAGATGTTAAAAAAAAAAAAAAACTTGGTCTTTTTTATGATAACTAAAACTGTTCATGGTCAAAGTTAGACTTGTACATGGCAGCACCTTTATGGTTGCTCTCTTTGGTTACAACATGACATTCAAATGCTGGCATCATTGCATGCAAGCAGGTTGCCAATGCTCTTCCTGCGCGGTCAGAGTCACACACAACAGAAAGCACAGCCTTATTAGAAGATGTCACTGAATACAAGTTAACCAAGGGGGATACACTGAACATACAGTTGTGTCTTAAATTCTGCTCTATTCAAGACCTTAATAGTTTTTTCAGTGCTTATAGCACAAACTATAACCTTATCCCATTCTCACTTCATCTTTCTAGTCCAAAATCCGATTTTATCTGAGCAGAACTTGCCAGAAGGAAGAAGGGAGAGATCAAGCGGCAGAGGAAAGGTCGGGTGCTGAGATCACCAGAGCAGGTAAAGGTATTCAGCAAAGCAAGGCCTCAAGGCAAAAGAAAACAAAACAACAAATCAACAAATTTCTAGTCATACATTAAACAGTATTCAGATCCTCCCTCCAAACAAACAAACAAACAAACAAAAACAGGAACAGAGCAACTTTTTGACTATATATTTTTTACATTTGCAGCCAGTATGTCAGTTTGGGGATTGAAGTCTGAGTGGACAAACAAGATGCGGTAAACTGAAGATCAAAGGTAATGCTGCTCCCCTGACTCCTGTTGCTCTCAGACTCAAAAAAAAAAAATATATATATATATAGATTTTCAGTCTTTGATAGCATTCTGCTCTCTAATATATATTTCATGGCCAGTCTGAGAAAGATTCTTACTTAGCAATGATTCGTCTGCAAGACAAATAGAGTATTTTCTTCAAAAGAAAATGAAGGGTAATTTTATAAGGTAGTCAGTAAAAGACCTGCTTGTCTCAATTTCTTCTCAAAATCAAGATGTTTAAATATACAGTTTGCATCATATGGATGATGAACTGTTTTTTTGCAGGGCTCTGCTGTCAAAGAACAGCTCCAGAAGTTTAGTGCAATCTTGCACTGCTTGCTGAAAAATGTAATCACCTATAATTGAGTGGCCACCTAAAACTTGTAGCTACAATGAGCTTGTGCGGGCAATACATGTTTAATTTCATGGTTCCACAAGTTGCTTTTGGCTATCTATCAAAAAATAGAGGTATTCCAATTTTCAGCTCAGCAGGAAAATGTTAGGTGCTTTGCTGCTTGGGCCCAGCTCACAGTTCTGAGTTACACACACTTTGTTGGAGGTCTGTCACCTGTCATTAGAGCAATGAGAACTGCAGGACAGGCTGGCTGCTGGAGCCCTGGAACACAGTACGCACATATTATTATAAATACATATTGCTGAGCTTTTTCAGACAGTTTTCAAATGGAAAAAACACAGTAGTCTCTTTAATGTGACTTCATTTAATTCTGTAGTTTTTTTTTTTAACGTAAAGAGTAGTTATTCTTTCACTGCTCAGTAATTCCTTCACAATCTTTATACTCTAAGATAATTCATATGCTATTACTCGAGTGCATTACAATTTTTAGAAATGTTCATTCTTTCTGATTGTATTTTTCTGATGCTAGCAAAAGATCTCCTGTTGATCTTGTGCCTCTTTATTAATGCATCTTTATGATGATATGCATCTTTAAACAATCTGTTTACTTGTTACAAATATCCTCATTGTAGGTGATGTCGTGTAGGACGGGAAGATGTATAATGACTACAATGTTAAAAGTAAGCACTTGCTTGCAGTTACCACATGTGACACCATATGCAATTATGCATCTAATTTTCATAATTTAAAAAAATATATATATAATTACCACTGTCACAGCTTGCATTGACAGCTTAATGTTAGTTATAATAGATATAGAATCATCAGAAAAAATGAATCATTTTGATATAAAGAAAAAGGAAATATATAAGTATTTCTGCATATTGAAATTTTGTATTTTTAAAATTGGACTCTCTTCAGACAAAGTTATCAATAATGCTACTGATGCCACATGTTAAAGGAGAGATGCACCCTGTTCTGGACTGGGGACTCTGTTTTTATTACTTCTTGTTTGTCAGCCTTCCTTAGTTGTAAAAATTCAGGTACATGTAGGACTGAGAATTGTGATATTATCTGTAAGAAGTACATTTTATCATAGTTCTCCACACAGTATTCCTATTCAAAGATATAGGTGGCAGACAAGAAAACTACAAGGAACTATTATCTTTTGGATAAAATGAAGCTGGAGGGACTTTAAATGGAAGGAAAAAATATTCCAAGAATGAAGTATTGAATCATTTAGTGTATACAAAACTAATGTCTTCAGACTTCATATAGAAAATTCTCACTTTCATTTCTAAACAATAAACCTGACTCTAGCTTGAAAATTAAATTTAAGAAACTTTGGGGAAATCATAACCTAGTGTCTCATATTAAACTTAATATTAATTGTTTGTGTTGTCTGGATTTTCAAGTACAGAGAGGAAAAACTGGTGTTGCAAACATAAAAATAAATTGCAAAAGAATGGTATTAGCATTAGCTGTTATTTTGCACTGCCTGTGATTCTCATTACTCCACATCTCACTGAATTACTCTACTCCTGAATAACTTATGATTTTTATTTTTTTTTTCAAGAAAAAAGCATTCCACCTTTGTAAGCAAAGCAGAACTTAGATGGTACTTTCTCCTTCCCACATCTGCAGATTCTTGTTAGAGGCCCCTCCCTCCACGTTAAAGCTCTGGATCCATTTAGGATATGAAGGTGCTCTTGGTTGTTTCAACGGGACCTTTCTGAGATGCCAACCAGGTCCTAAGCCTTGGCACTGCACAAGGGCTAACCAAACAGCTCTTCTGCAAACATTTTACAGCATTGTTGTTGGAAAGCTTAAAATAACTTAGAAGTGTTATTACTAAGACTTCTTAAGTGCTCCTCAGAAGACTCTACCTCTTATTGTCTCTGCAAAGAAATGATTTTTTTGCTTGGCTATTTTTCTTTCTTTGAGGAATCCACATTTCACCAAAGTCATGGAGCACAACTCTGGACATCCTGAACACTGTGTCAAGTCCACTGTTTTGGAAACTTAGTTTTCGAAGTGCAGTGTCCCAGTTAGGACCTGTTTCTCCTGCTTGGGTCCCCTAAGCCCTGCATGTGGCTTATTGTATGCACTCATGTGGTTTCAAATTTCAATTTATACTGAATGTTCACAAATCTTCTTTTGCATCTTGCCATACCTTCTATTCTACAGTTCAGTAACTTCCTGCCTAACATCTCTTCCTGCATCCATCCTAACATGACTAAAAAAAAAAGTTCACCCTGTCTTTTTTCGCAGTTCCTCCACATTGTTAGCCACAGCTGAAAGCAACACTTGGATACTTTTTTCCCCTTTTGCCTGAAACCAAAAAGTTGCCCCTACCTTGCACATTGAAATTAGATATAAGTTCTACTTATCCTTCTCTCTTAAGGTTTCTGAGATTCATTCCTTTCTTCCCACATACATAGCTTAAGTTCACCTCAGCCTGCTTCTCTTTGACCTTCATGACTTTGATGTCACCTACTTCTCTACACAGCTCCTAAAATTGTGTTCCTTGTTTGTCAGTCTGACCTTTGCCAACTCCCACCTTAATTTTTTTTTTGTCATTTTAACCCCTCCAGCTTGCATGTGACACCTCCCTGAACTATGCAGTCTTTCTCATGGATCCTCTACTGCTCTCATTTCCTTGGTGTCACAGTTAAGAGTAAGTCCCATCTGATTTAACTGATTAAAAATAAATATCTTCAGAGCAAAGTAGCTAGAAACAAAATGTTGATATTTATTGTTATTTACCTGACAGGATTTGAGCAGGTTGAGTTTTCTCCCATGCACAGTGAAATATGAGAAACCAAACAACTTTGACCACCTCACTGTCCACAAGCAATGAAGCGGGCTGCTGTGAATGTTGGCTGTTTTCATTTGTCACTGTCAAGAGCTTGCCAGCACTGACAGTCACTCAGAAATCTCTTACAGTCTAAACTGCTAGACTGTTGTGGCTTTGTTTGTTTGTTTGTTTGTTGTTTTCTTTTATTTATTTATTTGTTTGTTTTAATTCTTTTATTAGAATATGGATTACTCTCTGCTGTAAGTATTTTATTTTTCTTCTGTAGGAAAGTAAAACCATGCCACAAATCCTTACACAAATAAAGAGCAATTTAAACAGAGTTATCAATACTACCTACCCAAAAGCTAGAAGAAATGCTAACCCCAGGGCTGCAGAATGAGTCTGTCTTGTCTAAAGGCAGGTTGGAGCTCTCTGCTTTTGTTCTGGTAGAAGCAGACTCAACAAGAGGAATCAAGGATAGGGTTTCAAACACAATCCTAGGATCTTTATTTTTTTTTCTTTGTCTGTTTCATCTTTTGCACATTTGCAGTGTTACCCAGAGAAAAAGAAGGCTCAGCTCACTGGTAAAGTGACACAAAACATACTTGATAAATTTGTCTTCATTCTAGAAGAAAAAAAATCATTTTAAGTATTCATTTCTATTCAGCATCTTTGTATTGAGGGATTTCTTATATAGACGGTACAGAGAAGAAAACAGACATCTGCAGTTAGACAGAAATATCAGAAAAAGAAAACTTCTGTATGAACTAAGCAATGTTGCTTTTTTCTTTCTTCCAATATGATGTGAAATATTTTTTCTCTTCCATTCCTTAAACAATGATGTTCAACTGGGGTTTCAGAGTCCCCCACACACTGACAGTGAGGATGTTGTAACAGGTCTAATTTTGTATGGTGACCAAATCTTCCTGAATCAAATGCCCCAAATAGTATATTTTTTCTGTTTACTATAAATATCTTCTGTATGTACTATAAATATCTTCTATTTAAGTATGATGAGCATACTGGTGGTCAATAGAAACAAATGGGAGAACTAAGGAATAAATTTCCTGTTATACTCAAGCTCAATGTCTTGCTGCAGTCTATGTGAAGTGAAGAAAAAAAAAAAAAAAAGGAAAAAGAAGAAGAAAAAAAAAAGGTTAAAAGTGATTGATGACATTTTAATAGGTTTTCCTAGTTTTCAGAGTCTGTTGTTTGCTTTCAGTCCATAATTCACTTGGTTACAGAAGGAACCACCATTGATTTTTAGTGTAGCAGTACTTGGGCAAAAGGATTGTAAAATGCTTCACAGTGTTTTACACACACGCTGGGACAATTCCTGCTCCAGCTCACATCCCAGGTAATACCACTGATTTTGAAAAGGCTGGATGAGACCCAGAGGAATGACTTCAGAAGCAATTTGCGTTTAGTCTGTATCAAAAAAGACATGCCTTCTTCACTCATGGAATACCAGGTGCAAGGAAAAGAGGAAGAACACTGCTGGAGAAGATATTAAAATCTTCTGCTCAAAATTATCCCATTTGTTCTATTGGAAAAATACTGGCCTGCTTCAAAGGAATAAGGATTTTCCCATTGATGTAAACCATGTCTGAGATTTTACTTTACTCCCCAGAAATAAGAGTCTTTGCTTAAATGGCAAATTAATGAAAATCACTTCCATGGCACCAAGCGTATCAGTATGTCACAGCAAAATGTAGTTAGTATGGCCAGGATAGTTCATACCAAGTCTAGTGTACAGTAAAGTCCAGATTTAAAGGCAGATTTAATGAGCTGGATTCACGGTCAGTGGTTTTCCAGGAACCACGCAGGACTTAATACTTATTATGATTTCCAGATAAAACAAGTCAGTCATGTAATTATACATTTAGCTAATAATGGTATGTGCAAAACAGCTTCCTCAAAGATATGTCTTCATGTATTATGCTTATGATAGGGCCACATTTGCTGTACATGGCTCCCAAAAGCCCTTTGTTATAGAAGGTTACAGTTTGGTGGTGTCGCAAATGCTGTTATGCATTTCACTCATAAGAAAGGAGCAGCAATATATTTATTGATGAAAGTAGAGATTTAGCAGGGCTTAATCATGAATAAGACAGTGATCTAAGAAAATTCTAATGGTAAATGTAACATTAACAAGATTCATGATGGCAAGGTTACACGATTATTCACTGCACTGAGGAGAGGGTCAGACTAAAGGTGTCAGGAAGACCCTCACCTTGAGTCACGAGGTTCAGAGTGAAGCCCCTTTTGCCATCCAAACTCCAAGGAGTGAGTCTAGATACAACACAGTCCCAGACTTAACAGTTGATGCCTAAAGGATTATATGCACAATCAATCCTTTATATCACTTAGCTAAGTTTACAAAATTTCATCATGCTTAGCAAATTACTTGCAAATTCTCAACAAGCTAGCTATTAGTCAATGACTATCTGTCACAGGCAGAAAATCTCTCAACATCAAGGAGTAACCTTGAGAGGTGTCCCTGCTCCAGGGGAAGATCCTGGAATGCAGTAGGAGAGCTCAACAGGATCTGGGCTGTCCCCTATTTTTGGGGTAAGATGAATGACTATTCATATTTGTATACCAACCGTATTTGTTTGGTGCATGCTCCAATAGCCCTTGGACCTATCTCCCCAAAATCCACCTTGAACCTGGTTCAGATACCATGACTAGGTGTATTCATCACAGATGCCACTGATGGCCACCATCTGAGCAGGATTACCAGTGAAGGGGCAGGTTGGCGGGATACACCAGCAGAGATATTCACAAGTTATTTTATTTTATGAAAAATTACAAAATACTCAGTGTCATTTAACATGTGTTTCCGTGTAGATTAACATAATGAAACTTGTGACCTGAAAGACAGAAGATAAGGCAGTTTGAGTGGTCAGACCTGAGACCACGATAAGTAATGTCATCACTGAGGGTCTCAGTGTCCTGAGCACATCATTAACAAGCTGTAACAGTGACTGAAGACCTATAATATGGAGCTCATCTGAGTGTCCTGGCTAAAACCTTTGGAAACACTTTAACATGAAAATGTGATCTCAAGAATACTTACAAAAATCACTGTGGGTACACAAGATTTATGAGGATCTTTGTTTTTCTAATGAGTCTTATTGCAATTTGGGGGATAAGGAGGATGATCATTGCTTTGCTATCTCTCCACTTTTAGGAAACCAACTTGGAGTATGCAAAGTTCAACCTATTGACTATGCAAGGCTAGGAATGAATGGATTTACTGCTAACAGATTTACTGTTAACAGAATAGTTAATTTGTAATTAATAAATCAAGATGCCCACCATTCACTCCAAATGTTCTTTCACTTGAAAATGAGAAGTACTGTAAAGAAATTCAATAGGTTTAAAAGAATCTGCAAGGATCGGGACTGCACATTACTGTTACACCTTATTCTTTATTTATCCTCATCAACATATTGATTACAGCAGTTTGGTGAAAGCTGTGTGATAGCTGAGCTGAAAGGAATGGATGAATGATGAAGTAGAAGCATTTGAGGCTTCCTAGCAGAGTGATTGTGCTTACAGGTTATAATTAATTTATTGCTGCTATTTCTCATAACTTTTCATTATTGCTAGCTACTTGCAAAATGCATAACTCAATTTCCACTAGTGACCTGATAGCTTCAGAGTTAAAATAAATAGTTTTTACAATTTAGAGATGTAGGTGTGTATAAGTCTGTATTATGATTTAAGATATTTATAACCTGCTTGCCTGATTATCCAAATTACAAAATAATAAGTATGATGTTCACAAGTATTTTAGTCAGGTTTCTTTTACCAAGCTTTGAGGCCTCATAAGTTACAAGTGAGCTGGAGAGATACAGTGGGAGTTGAAAGAAAAAAGTCAGCGGCCTAAGTATTGAAAGCTCTCCTGTCTGTGTTTACAGCCCAGTGCAGCACTTGTTAGTATGTTCACAGCAAACTGCTGCACTATGTTACTGGATATAACGTTTTCTAGATAGTCTGCATCTCATCTTTTTAATAAATATGGGTGTGTTTCAAGTCCATCTAAACTATACTACAAAACTCTTGCTGATGTTTGCAGGAGAAAGGGCTATGCACATGCTCTGGAGTTAATCAAGAGAAAATATATTTGACTGGTGTAAGCTACAAGATACAAAAATTTCAAGAAGAAAAGTGCTATCTTTTTTTTTTCAGAACAAAAGCATATCTAACTGGCATTGACATGCCACTTGTTGAGAGAGAAAACCATGCCTCTGATTCTTCTATCTCTATTTTTTTTTTTAAATTGCCTGCCCCCTTTCCACTGTGTGCTTCAAGCTGGAGTATTGGGTTCAAAATTGTTCAGGTGATTTTGGTGGACTAATGATCACTGGTTCTTTCAAAGGATATAGCATTTCGAAAAATTGTGTCACTGCTAAACTTTTCCTTCCTGAAATGTTCTCCCTCACTCTAAAAGAATGTTGTTCATGGGAGTGTTACATTAAAACTTCTTAGGAACCTACAAGTAGGATGATATGATTTTATTACCTCTGTCAATGCCAAGCCATGGTATACATTTTCCAGTGGAGTTCCTTCTCAAGTACTAAAGGAAAGTAATAACCAATATTATAAATAAATAGGCAGTAGAGTTGATATATTCTTCTTGAGTTAATAAATAAGAAAAGTTCTATGATATTTATTTGGGTGGTAGACATCCCTAGATATGTCGTCTCTTTCAAAAATGAAAAAAAAAAAAATTCTTCCATACAAAAGAAATCACAGAATCACTGAATGTTTGATATTGGAAGTGATGTCTTGAGAACAACTGGCACCCTGCTTAAGCTGGCTTAACTAGAGCATGTAGCCCAAGACCATGTCTGGTCATGTTTTGAATATCTTCAAGAATGGAGGCTTCATAACCTTTGTGGTCAACCTGTTCCAGTGTTTAACTGCCCTCACTAAAAATGTGGTTTTTTGTAGATAGAATTTCCTGTGTTCCAGTGTATGTCCATTGACTCTTGTCCTGCCACTGGGCACCGCTGAAAAGAGCCTGTCCTTCTCTTCTTTGTACCCTCCCTTCAGGTATTTATACACTTGACAAGATCCCCTCCGGGCATTCTTTTCTCCAGACTGAACAGTCCCAGCTCTCTAAGACTTCCTCGGAGCAGAGATACTCCAATATAAAGGAGTGGCCCTTCTTTGGACTCTACGCAATCTATCCATGTCTCCCTTGTACTTGAGAGCCCTGAACTTGACATGGGAGTCCAGGTGTGGCCTCACCACTTCTAAGTAGACAGGAAAGATCACCTGCCTCAATAGGTTGCAAACACTCCCTCTCATGCCACCCAGGATGTTGTTAGTATTCTTTGTCACGGTCAACTCATGTTCAGTTTGGTGTCCACCAGGATCCACAGGTCCTGTCAGCAAAGCTGCTTCAGTCCCAAGAGCATTAAATAGTATAGAAGCATTAAAAACTATTAAAGCACGTGTAAATAATGTCATTTCTAAGTGTTGTTTGGTGTTTTTTTTTTTTTTTTCTCCTGCATATGAAGAGTGTTGCTTTGTCTTCTGTTAAGACAAATATTTTACTATCATTTAAATAATTAAGAATACTTTTTTTTTTTTTCTAATGGCATTTGTGATATTATACTACAGGCTATACAGATGTGCTTTTATTTAACCTACTATTATGTCTTTTGATTTACTTAAAGCTTGAATTGCTCACTGGCGATCGAAGATATCTGAACTGGAAAATGAGCCTTTCAGTCGCTCAGTCTTGGCTCTAGATGAGAAATAAGTCTGAAGATAGTTCACTGAGAAAATCTTTTTCATTCTGTCGAGCTTCGTTTATAGGAACTGAAAATATTGGTGCCCAGTGAGAAACTGTCTAGATGGCATTTAACCAGAAATCAAACTCTGTGTTCCTAACCCATCCTATTCAGTACTGGGTAGTTTTGTTGTTGTTTTGTTGGGTTTTTTTTGGAAGTAGTGCTTTGGTAGGAAACATAAGCTGGGGGTGGGTTAGCAGAGTATTACTTCCCTCCATTTGCACTTGTCTCCTGTTCTCATGTCCCAGCACAGAAAACCAGTCTTTCTCAGTGTAATATTAGTTTTGCACTGGCTCTTCTGCCCCATGCACAAGATGTGGGGAGCCAGCGTGCAGTGCTGTGTAAGAAACAGACAGTGCAAATCCCTGCCTATTGGAAGTTTCCTGCCTCATGACATATCTGAGTGGGAAGGAGATATCTTTAATACAAAATGCACAGTCCCTATTCAAGTAACAGTTGTATGCGTTGCATCTACCCAAGAGCTTAGAAATCCAATAACAGCTAATAATATAAAAGCACAGACTAGTTTCTACCCTCTAGATAAGAAGTGTGACTCAAGTTCTTCAACAGAGGAAAAAGGATTTTTTTTTTAAACCATGAGGGTGGTCAAACATGGTAACAGGCTTCCTAGAGAGGTGACTGATGCCCCACGCTTGTCAGTGTTCAAGAGACATTTGGATAATACCCTCATTAATATGCTTTAGCTTCTGGTTAGCCCTGAAGTGGTTGGTCAGTTGGACTAGAAGACCTTTGCAGCTCCCTTCCAACTGAACTATTTTTTTCTAATGGCTAGTCAACCCCGGTCATGCGAGCCTTTCTCCAGCTTCCTGTGGTCACCATACCTTGTCTGGACTTACCCAACTCATTGTCTCTTGGCACCAGTCTGCTCTCAGTGGTCAGGGAGGGTCCTAGTGCCTTTAATTATAGTACATCTCTTATAGGTTTATAGGTTGTTTTCCTGTGCTTTCCATCTCAGACTGGAGAATTAACCTTAGAAATATGGGCTCAGATGGAATAAGAAAGGCATTTTGTAAACAAATTAGGACATCACTGGCCACAAGTGAGACATGGTTGAGACATGCAAAGTGTGTGGGAGACAGATTACAGGGCAAAGTTTACCCAAAAACTTAGAAGTGGTGTTCACTCCTTACTCCTCAAAAATTCTATTTCCATGCAGAAATGTGTCACTGTTGTCTCAAGAGTTTTGCCCAGAAGCAGTAGAAATGCTGCCACAATGACCTCAGTTTGTCCAGTGAGCAGTCCAACTTCCCCTGTTTAAAAAACGTAAATTCAAAATGCATTCAAAGGGCATAAATTCATTGCTACTGTGTGGCGGTGACTTTTGGTTGGGTTCCTGGGTCCCTTCTCTGAACGACACATGAAAATGGAGCATTTTTGGAGCTGAGCACCTCTGCTGTCCTGAGATCCACGAGGTTCTGCTTTTACGCCCTTCCCCATCTCTTACTAGTGAGCTCTTGACAGAGCACCACTGACAGACAATTTTTTCTGTGCCAACACTGGGGTGCGTTACTCAACTTTAAATAGATGTCATGGCTCTGTTTGTCAGTACTAGACTGACTTCTCCAGTGACAGATGTGCAAAGACAGACGGAGATAGGGGAAATTGGCCTCCCAGCTCCAAAAGCTTCAATGCAGCTTTTGGACAGTTTATAAGCTGTATCTTTACTTTCCCTATGTATTAATGGTCTGTTCTGTTTCTTCCTAATTACCACTTACTACCTGGACCATGTGGTTTATGGGGGTTGGCAGAAGCAAGGAGAGTGACTGTACAGCCATGATTTCCTTGCAAGAGGGAGTTATGACCACTGTGAGGAAAGAATAAGGTGATGTGCAGACACTGGAAAATAATGTTAAAGTTATTGGGGAGACTGAAAATGTACTGGTCATAGTCTGATTGCATCTGACAGAACAGACAGTTCCCAGCTGCCCAGGTCATGCTAAAAGGAAGATAACAGCCTAACAGCCTAATAGCCTAAGCCTGCTGGGTACCAGCCATCCACATATGTGGGAACCAGCCCTCTGGCTGGGGACTAGCTAAGCAGTAGGAGGCTGGCAGATAACTAGCAGAGTGGATTAACTGTAATCTGGTCAGCTACTTTTGTGGACGTGAACCCAGGCAATAGTTCTTGTACAGCTGACATAACTGCATGGATAGAAATAGGTCTTTACAAAGACTTTTCCAGTGGAGAAAATCCAAGTGAAGAGAAGAGGATGCTGTATTCAGAGGTTGGCCTGAGGGCTCAGCCTTGCCTGCTGATAATGCTGTATCACCTTGTGTTAAACAGGTAGCCAGGTATGTGGCTCACAACCACTGGCACACAGGAGCAAGGTGTCAGGCCACCCTGCACATCTGAAAGGGGAGTGTTTTTAGCTGTCTGACTCACAGCAGTAGGTCTAAAGAGAACATCAAACTACTGTTCATAGCACCTCGGAGAGCTGAGCAGACAGCTTCCTATGTGTATAATTTATTAAAGCTCCTGATTTAATGAGATCTGTTTAGGTTTCAAGCCTTTAATAATCAAGGGCTCTTCCCCAGCCATCCTTTTAAATTTCCACCACGAGGAGTTTATTCACTGACAGCTTTAAGTCGACTGATAGGTGAGCAGTGCTCTCAGAGTGGCTGTCTGTCTTGTAACCTGACATATGAATGAAACTCTCTCTATATATGTGTATATATCAGATTGCTCTTGACAGAACATGTTATTTTGAGGCTCTTCAGTAAATACCATACGCACCAGCTGCTCTAGCCACACACACATTCACTACACTTGACTTAAGAATTAACTTATTGTTAAATGAATGTTGTAAATAATCACTTTAGAGCTTTGGGGATATTTTATTTGTTCTGTCACATACAGCAGCACTGAAATATTCATGCATAAGACAGATATTTACCCATGATAATTTACATAGACAGAGCTCCTGATTTCTGCAGTTTAGAGAAACAAAATGTACTCAAGAGAAAATAGTGAGCTTTGATATTTTCTCTCCCTTCACCCCCCTAAGCCTTTCAGAAAGATAGTTTCCAGATATGAAATGTTCATTGAAGCACCAGTTTTGAGGGACTTAAGACCACTCCCAAGTCAAGTAAAACAGATCTCTAAAACACAGACCTATGCTAATCACAAGGACAATAAAATCTTGTGTGAGAGCAACTGACAAATGTAATCTATGTTCTTAAGACAGCAAGAACACTCTGGTGTGGTAGGAAAGAACTGCATGTGGTATCCAGAAGTTGAAGTATTTCCAAGGTGCTTAAAATCTTTTTTTTTTTTTTTTTTAATGGTTTGAAAATGGAACAATGATGTTTTTATCCTACATCCATAGAAAACCTCTTGATCTTCAACTAACTGTATGCAAAGGACAGGGACACCTCTTCCAGGACAAAACAATATAAGATACATGTGACATAAGTGTTTTTAGGTTTATTTTTACGCCTTTACAAAACCAAACAAACAAAACAACAACAAAAAAAAAACAACAAAAAAGCAGGTGTTTTCTTATACACTAGACTTCAAGTATTCAAAGACATTCAGAGTTTTAATTTGTCTCTTTAAGAAATCTCATCTACTTAAACACAGAGGAAGGGTTATTTGGGAAAATTATTGGCAAATTTTCCCCAAACTCCTTTTTCCATTGCAGGATGTTTGGAAAACCGATCACCTGAGTAAATTTTCCTTTCTCAATTTGAATAGCAGAGATGAGAAGGTAATAAGGCTACTTTGGAGAGAGTCTCTCTCGTCACCATTTAAGACTGCATGATTGGATTCTGAGAATAAGGAATGTCATTCTGTGATAACCACTCTATAACATCTTTTTATCCCCTGCACTATAATGAAATTTCTTCAACTTTCAAATGTGTTAAAAGTGTCTTTCATGTGTAGTCTTACACTGACAGTGTTTTGGGCTCAAGAGTCACTGGTCCTATGTACAACATATCTTTTTTTAGGTCATTTGAAATGCATGAAATTTCTGACATGCATGACAATGAACGCTTCTTCAAAAGGAATCCATTTGTAAGTAAGTAATCACACAGTGAGTTACTGATTTAATAAGCTTGGTTTAATTTCAACTGCTTAAAACTATTTATCACCAAAGATACTTGTATATCAAGAAACAGCAGTGACAGAGGGAGCTAGAAGGATATGAGACTGCCATTTCTCTGTCTCCCACTTACGGTGGCTTTCAAATTTGAAGGGCTAGTAGTTTGAAAAGTCTTTGATCACAACATAATAGAGTTAAAAAAATGTGAGAAACGCAACTCTAAACTTTCTGTAGAATGACGCCCGACCCAAAGGGCAAAGTCTGTCACTATAAATATCAGACATCCTGTGTTGTAATTCTACTCTTTCATCTCTTTCTACCATAATTGGGCCCAGTTCTGCTAGGAAACATTTTAATTTGCCCTTCAAACTTCCACACTGTCAAGAGAATTGTTAATATCATCATCTAATGCTTTGATTTTGTTTAACAGTGAGAATAACGTTTTACAGCTTTAAGGTAAATTAATATGTACAAATACTTTTTATGTAACTTTTAGAAGCTTGAAGTAAATTGCCTTCTTTTCCTGAAAAATACTGTTTTGACAAGTGGGCATTTTTTTTTTTTTTTTTTTTTTTGTGATCCAGTTTTTCCTGAATCATACTGGATCCTTCCTTTCATGAACAGCTCTTCCCACTTTGGATGGACCCTAGTTTTAATTCTCAATTCTCTTATTATCACAATCGTTGCAGTCACTATGACTCATAAATATATACATATTTTCCATTATAAATATTTCTGAATATAATAAACTGATTCAGCAACTTCTCTATCTGATGGTTTAGTCACAGCTGACTTTTTTCACACTCACTAACATAAACATTAACTCAGGCGATCCTAGAACCTGGCCATTAAAAAAAAAATAATAATAATAAGTAACCATTCTTTAGGGACAGGAGGGAAGGATAAAAATTCTTCCTACTTCTCCTCTCCTCCCGTGAAAATTCTTTTTTCAACTCTGTTTTCCTGCCATACGCCAGTCTCTTCCTCTTTGTTCTCCTTCTCACAGAATAACAAAATTGTTGAGGTTGGAAGGGACCTCTGGAGATCATCCAGTCCAACCCCTCTGACAAGCAGGTTGCACCTAGTACATGTCACCTAATGCATTTTGCACAGGACCATGTCCAGGTGGGTTTTGCATATCTCCAAAGGATACTCCACATTCTATCTGGGCAACCTGTGCCAGTGCTCTGTCACCCTAACAGTAAAGAAACGTTTCCTCATTCAACCAGAGCTTCCTGTGTTTCAGCTTGTGCCTGGTGCCTCTTGTCCTGTCGCTGGGCACCACTGAAAAGAGTCCAGCCCCATCCTCTTGGCACCCTCCCGTCAGATGTTTCTATATGTTGATAAAATCCCCTCTCAGTCTTGTCTTCTCCAAGCTAAACAGGCCCAGCTCTCTCAGCCTCTCCTCATATGAGAGATGCTCCAGTCCCCTACTCACTTTTCCATGGTTCATCCTCTTCATCCATTCAGAGGTCTATCTTTCCTTTCCTTTTGTTGGGCAGATTGTCTTTGCAGCCACTCTCTTCTGCTCACTTTCTCTGTCATATCTCCAATTTTCTACATTGCCTTCACCGTCATTCCTGGATGCACCTGTTCTTGTGAGTTCCTGTTCACAAGTTCAGTCAGCAATGTGGCATACCTGAGAGAAATGATCTTTTTTACCTTCACACCCAGACATTTTATTTATTTCCTCCAATGTCCAATACCTTGTTAACCATTACAGTATTTTTTTTCCCATAGTACTGCTTTTTAAGCAAAAACAAGGGGAAAACTTCACCTAAATTCACTCCTGGAGGCTTTCTAAGCTGTGCTTCCTGGTTCCTAACCTCTTCAGTTATTTACAGTGGTTTTTTTTAAGCTTTTTGCCTAGATCAGTTCTGACCCTAAGGCTCCTAGAATGACAATTTGGGGTCAGAACAATAGTCCACATAATTTTTCACGCTACATCTGACAGCTGCAGCTGAAGGAGGAATACAAGACACTCTTTCAAGATAATTGTAGAACAACATACACCTCAGCTTTTGTTTATCAGTAGGTTGCTTTTGTTTGTTGTTTTGTTTGTTTGTTTCTTTTTTGGTGATGTATGACTTCAAAGAGCCCTGGAGAGACACTTCCATTTACTTGTTAGTTGCTTTTGGAATCAATTTGCCCATGCCCTTGCACAGGTCTCAGATACCAAATCCCACTGTTTCAGTACGCATTTTATGAAGAATACTTCCTCTATATTGTTTTAAAATTGCTGCCTGAGAACCTCATTTGGTGTTAACTCCTCTCCCCATCTTCCCCTTATCCCACTTCTCACATAATAAGAAAAACAGACACTGGCTAAGAAATGATCTCCACATCCTTCAGAAATCTAAAGTTTTCTGGTAGTTTTCCCCTTGCTGATCACTTTTCCAGTCTCTGTCTGTGGAGAAGAATACTTCACTTCAGGAGCCTAAAATCCAGGCCCCTCAAGTATGGTTATCATCAGGCTTTATGAAAAAGATCTGTGTCACCAAGCTTCTTGGGTTTTTCATGTCATTTGAGAGTTGAAGGCACTTTCTGAGGCAGTCGGATAGACTTCTCTTCTCTGGAGACTTACTTGTCTGCTTCTAGATATCTGTCATGACCAAGACTTTTTTCAACAAGCCCAGATGATGATGCTTAGAGCATACAAGTCAGTTGCTTTAAGTTCTTAGGCACTTCCAAATTCATAGGATTACACACAGCAGGTAGCACAGATGGTTCCAGTGAACACCAGTGACTGAATTCTGCCTAAATCTGACTTAAGCGCTGTAGTGGATCTGAGTCATGCTTTAAATTCACTGTACTGGATTAGAAACAAGACTGTAATGCTATGCATTTACCACCTTCGAAAAGCCAAATTAGTGATGAAATTGTAGTTTTAGAGACATAATCTTCAATGAAGCTTTTTCATACCACACGTAGTTGTTTGGTTCATGATGCATAAAACAGATTTACTGCTGGAAGAATGTAGATGAAGGTATGGGGTCTGTACCTCAAAGGCCAAGTAAGGAACTCCTAGAGAGATGCCATTGGAGTACCCCTCCTTCAGCATCTTCTTATTTGTTATTTGCTAGCTAACTGGAAAAAGGAGATGACTAAATGCTTCCTTTAAAACAGTCCACACCACACTGTCACATATAGGAATGTAGCCCCTTAACTAATCCAGGAACTTTGAATAATAGAAAACCTTTTAACCTGCACCTAGCTTTTAAGTACATTAGGCATGACACTCCCACCCCAGCAGCACCTGCGTGTGCAACAGGTCTTATAGTTCCCTAGGGTTCAGAAGATGAATGTCGACATTGATGGCCACACCACGCAGATACAGTAATTCTTGGCTGCTTTCAGTTTACCTTTAAGACGTGTTTGTCCTCAATTTATTTGGAAGGTCTTCCTTGAGTCAGAGACAATGTCTACTCCTTTTCCAAGTCTAATACTTGTCTAAAGCATTACCTTCTTTCCACATGGTCCATGCATTGCCATATCTTTGCAGTGCTTGATGGCAGACTGGACTGGGAGGATTTATGGCCAGCATCTAACTCAGGTTGTCTTGCAGCTGTGGAGAACTCACTCTTACTCAGAATTTTCTCTGTAACCCTTGCTGGTGTCAGGAAAGATTTTGATTATTTACAGAAAAATAACCTGATTCATGCAACTCCCCAGAGAGTGGTTTTTGGTTTTTTTTTGTATGTGTTTTTATTTTATTTTTATCTTTCTTTCTTTCTTCTTTCTGGACTGCTGTATTTTAATGCTGTTTAGGAGATTCATGCATACATGATGTGTGAAAAACACAGAACCTGGGCTACCTGGCTGTTAGCTGAACATGCTGTGAATTCAGTGGATTTGGTACTTGAAGCAGACAAGAACAAACCAGGGTATTCAGGCACCTCTTACTGGTGCACAGTCACAGCTCACATGCAGTCACAAAAGATATAGCATTGTCCCCACTGAAAAGGAGCTAGACCTATTTCCCTAGAAAACACCTTTTTGCAATAGCTGTTCTCTAAGAGAGAGATCTGAAAGCAGGACAGATAACATAAAGACATTAACATTATCTATTATCATTACTGATAATATTATTATCAGTAAATGAGCTACTCAGATTGTTTGTAAATACAATAAAATACTTATTGTAGACACAAGATTGTTTTTACATTTCAGAGTCTCTCACAGCAGCTCTGTTTCATCTTTGGGAAAGAGTCTTATATATTTTATCTATAATCAACCATGAACAATACATAGTAAAATGGAACCAGCAGGAAACAATTTGATATTGATAGCAGGAGACAGTGAAGTATCCAAATATACATTCACATATTGTGAATCCCCCTTCTGTCTGCAGAATTAAAAAACAGAATGGACTTCAAACACCCAAAATATTTTACTTAATCATTTAACAGACATTTTACAACTTTAATGAAAAACATAATTTACCACAATTACAGTTTAATTACTTCACCCTCAGCATATTATCTTATATGATAGCTATCAGATCTAATTATTTCCTTTCCATCTGAGCTTAATAAAAAAGGAATTGGGCCAATGCAATTGCTGGAGTAAATCTATCTACAGTGAAGTAACGCAGCTGAGTTTTTATGATGCATATACTGGGTCAACACTAGCTTAAACTGGGGAAATTTTTACTAAAAAAAAAAAGAAAAAAAAAAACAGAAATTATAGTGGAAATAAGACTCACTCAGATACCACTATATTTTCACCTAAAAGCTTCAATGCAGCAAATTTAAACTTCCATTTAAACCAGTGAACACTTGGGTACTGCTACTTGGAAGCAGCACAGTACACCATTCAGGATTTGATCGTGAAGCAGACTTAGCTGATATTTCACACAGAGAACACTGTAACAAAACTTTGAATCACAACTAGTGGAAAATAATCTAGTATCAAATAACTCAGCCACAAAGTGTCTTGTTAATATTGTCAGTCCGGAATTTTCTGTCAGACCTGTTTTTACCATTGGTGATGCTGAAACTTTCTGATATTTTCACTGGACTAAATGGAATGAAATGATCATTTTTTTTTAAACTAGTTGACTGTTAGTCTGCATTTGCTTTTGATGTTGTGTTTTCTCAAGGCACTTTGGGAGTCCCTCTGTCCCTGGCTCGGAAAGCACAGTGCAATCTTTTCCATCCATGCCACATCTCATGGGAGTCATGGCTGCAGATGCATCAGGAGAGACACAATCTCCAACGGCCACCCAAATTACACCTTTGGAGACAAAGCAGCAACAAAGATGAAAATTAATGATAAAATGGCTGGAAAATAAACATTTTAAAAGAAACACTAGGTAGATGGCAGGAAGAGTATTAAGCTCAAAATAACAGCATGAACTGTTCTGATTTATGAATGTCTTAAGTGTGTTGTTTTGAGAGAAAATATCAAAGAAATCTTCACCATTTCCTAATCTATGTTTTCTTCCCTGTAAAAATATTAGCATTTTCCATCAAATATAAAATCTAGTTTTTATTCTGTATTAGTCATCAGTAAGTTTGGCAAGGAAGATTTTGTTTGCAGCACAAAAATTGTAATATTGATGACATGCCTTGAAGTTTCCCTAACATGAAAGGTCAGAGGGTTTTGGTTTTTTGTTTGTTTGTTTAAGGTTTTGTTTGGTTGTTTATTAGGGGCTTTTGTTTGTTTTTTCCTTGTCTTCATATTAACTACACATTCTTAAACTTATCTGGTGTTTCTGCAGATGGAGACATGTTAGTTGTCTTCTCTCCCAAGCACATTCCCATTTTTCCTCTTGATTATGTTGCCTCTCAGCTTTGACCCATACAGCTTCATGCCTCCCTTGCAAAAGCTTTCCCTCGTGCTTAGTGCAATGTAACTATCTAGGTTAACATTGCACGGATTTGAAAAGGTTAGGCTCATTGCTTTTTCAGAAGGAATGTCTTTCTCTTTTCATAATGAAATGAAATCTCTTCATATTTTCCAGTGTTTTTACAATGTTATTTAATCAGTCCATTATGCAGAACATAAAGTCACTTTGGTTGCCTTCCTCAAACTCTCTAAGTGTGGCAAAACACCATCAGGATAAAAAAGCAGTATGAATCTTTAATCTGTATTGCAACCCATTTGCCATACTTTTATTATTTCTTCTCTTTTAAATTAAAACCATTGTTCTGTATACTCTTAATCAAGCTAACAAGTATGACATACTTGGCATCAGTTTAACTTGAAATATTTTTGCTTTGCACTGGCTTTTCTACACAGAAATGAAACGGGTTACCTGCTCTTTAATAAAACTGCCTGCAGCTCATCAATCTGTTAAGTTAAAGATTAATCAACACTTACTTCATGTGAGAGTGGAGGTTGGATTTTTAAAATCACAGCAGCAGTCCACTCCTTGTGTTCATTGAGATCTATTGGCTTCTGCTGATGACTTCAATGAGTCCAAAAGGCAGTTTCAGGAATACCATTCTCTGTGCTTTACAGAAAAGACTAATGTCTAAAGAATACCTTTATAAGATGACCTAAGTCATTCCAATATCCATTACTCTGAAGCTTATATTTATTTCCTTTCTATATAGAACAGTTTATATCCTCTCAAAAAGGCTTTCAGGTTATCTCCCAGGTATCCCTTGGACACAGAGTTCACTCAAATATGACAGCATCAACACTTCTGTAATTTATTTAATATTTTGAGACGTCTGCAGTTTTGATACCTCAACAATTTTTGTTTCAGTACTTGCTACGAAGAAAAACAAGATCTCTGCAGAAAAGATGTCATAGCATTTTGATAGTCCCTTTGTCATCAGATATGGCTCAAGACTTTTAATCTGATGTATCATTGCCTTTAATATTATGCTAGAATTGGAAGATATGAGAAATGGAAGCACTTTAGAACACATATGGCATGTCTAACCTTGTGTTTTAAAATCATGTCCTTCATTTACCTCTAGGTAGACATACACAATATGACCAGCCTGCAGAACCTCAAATTATGAATGAGGCCTATTAAGGAGTCCTGAGTCTAGCTTAAAGATTGGGATATTTTTCTACAACACTTTTTAGGTTATTTGTATCTGTCTTTTGGTATCAGAAACATTTGCATGGAAATATCCAAGATTTAGCCTCACTAAATGGAAAAAAAAAAAAAAGTTATTAAAAGAAAAAAAAGTAAACCTGAGATTTTTATCATAGTGAAGAAATCCAGAACCTGAAATTTTAGAAACAGGAAAAAAAAAAAAGAAAAAAAAGTAAAAAACTGTACAAACATCACAAGAAATAGAAATATGGTATCACATTTTCCAGAACTTCCTTAACCTGCTACATTTGTTAGTTTTCCATCATTTTTCTTTCTGCCAGGTGAGAAAATATTAGAAGTTACAGGCTATTTGTTTTCATAAAATGACAACACTCTTTTTGAATTTTTCTTCCCCTGAAGAATAAATTGTTTCCAAATGCAGAACCTAGATGCTACTTCATTCACAGCCATAAATGTTGTTGACAAGGTTGTCTCCTAGGGACAAAACATCACTGCCACCATCTCCAAGGCATTTTCCAGGGAACTACAATGTTCAGGTCTACTGCAGCTTCTCCTGCCAGGGAACATTAACCAGGAATCACATGGAATTCCCTAGAGTTTCCCAGAGAAAAAGGCAATCTGGTCCATTGCTGCTGACTCCTTCATTAACCTCCATCAATCTTAACATTTACACCTGCCCTAATTTTCCTGCTGATAATGACTTGGCAGTGCTGGTGTTTCCAGGGCACTCCTGCTGTCTGGGGTTTCCTGTCAGCATTCATTAGGAGGTAATTTGCCAGTTGCTCTGAAGGACCATGTTATGTTCTGCAGTTTAAAGATCTCTAATATACACCTGTTGTGACTAATTGAATTCTATTAATCCTTGATGCAGTTACTTTCATTAAAGGACTTTTTCAGCCTTGTAAAGGAACAATTAAAACACATCCTTTCCCACTTGTAGATCAACAAAAGCAGTTTGTTTTTATTCAGCTGTGCCTGCCTGATCTCAGCTGCTGCTGTCATGCAAGCCTTTCTTTCACTATGAGGCTTCCTGCAGTTTTTTCCTTTTTTTTTTTTTTTACTGCTACTGTGTATTGTTCAAGATTAAGCTTTGTAGTTACAGCATTCCTGCTTCTTAGTCCAAGCACTGAATGTCTATGCCCGTTTATGTGTACACTGTATTCTAATCAATGTTTCATTGCATTTTTATTCAAGGACTACCCCACTTTTATGAAAAAAAAAAAAAAAAGGAGGAGAATTCAGGAAATATCAGCAGTGCCTTTGATTGCACTCCATTCAAGTTACAAATCAGGCTAAAGCAGGCTAAAGTTCAAATATTTTTTCATGCCTTTTCTGTTTTTTGGGTTTTTTTTTGGATATATTGGTAGCAATCTGTGTGCTAGATTTGTTGCATTTGTGCCACAGGCTGCTTCCCAGTACTGCATAGATCCATTGGGGTTCACTGAATACAGACCAAGGAATTTTTATCCAAAAAACTGAACCACAAGTCAGGCAAACCTACTCTTGCAAATACAGATGCAGTGCTAGACAAGAAAAGCAAGACCTTTCTGATTTTTGAAGCCACAAAGGTGGCTTCAAAAGTATTGAAAAGGATTATATAGTATTGATGTACAAACTGATGTGGAAAGTAATACTTTGGCATGAAAGAATGAAGCATACTAGAGAGGTCTGGAGAAGAAAATGTCTTTTGACTCATTTTTTTTAATACTTCACTGACATTTCTTCAAGTGTCAGGCAGGCCCATGTTCAGCTGAGTGGAAGAATTAGATTGTCCATTTGCTGCCTGCTTCCAGATCAGTGTGAAGTTGGAGAAGTTCAAAAGGTTCCTTGTGTTTGAGTCTCTTCTCAGTCCTTACACGACTGAGTGTGCCCACATTTGCACACAGCTTCTCCCCTCATCTCTCATACCTACAACATGGATGCCATGAACAGGTTGATCCTCTTTCTCCCAGAGAAAAGCAGGGCACAGTTCTTGTCCTGAGGGGAAATCCTGACCCAACTTCCTAGGGCTCTGCTAGGTGATACTTTTTTGGTTGCTTGTTTGTTTATTTATTTATTTATTTATTTATTTATGGTGAGTAATATCTTACTCAAGTTATGGCTGCCTGCACTTTTGTCTATTTTAGTGCTCCCACATTTCCCAATTTCTACCATTTCTTCTCTCCCAAAGCCACTCACAGGTGTGGAACAGGAGCTGATTGATATCCTATTAGGAGGGAAACATTTCTTGCCAGATTTGTTCAAGCTCTATGGCTTCTGCCTTTAATGGCTGAAACGGTCTCAAAAGAAGAAAGAGGGGAGGAAGCTCTGCTCTTGGAAACTCCATCACCTGCTGACATACTGCTGCAAACAAACAAAAAGGCAGGCTGTGTTGCCAGAACTGAGAGCTGCACAGTCCTATCACAGCTGAAGAATCTCAGTTTGGTGCCAGGGAAAAATGTAAGAACCTCAGGAGAAATGTAGAAGAAAAGGAGTCAGAAGGGAAAAAAAAATGTTAAGGAAGAGAAATTCAGCTGCGACTGAGTAAAAATTAAAAATAAGTAGAAATAAGATCTTGCCTTTGACAGAGGAGTATGAGCTGAGGAAATCATTGCTCTGACATGCCATCTTCACTGTTGCCTCCTGTCAAAACTTCAAACTCCAAAAAATTATTTCCCTTCAAAAGACAGAGAAATTATATTTCGGTTTGTTTCCATCTATAACTCAAAATAATAGGCCTGTCAAGCAAGGAGCTGTTTTAAGTTCTCTTTTGCTTTCTCTCTTTTTCTTCTTCCCTACACTGTCTCACCTATGAGATTCAACAGCAAACACTTTTGTGAAAGTATATGGGGTATGTATGTTGGGCAGTACATTTGGAGTCATAGGGAAATAAGAATGTATTCAATGCTCAAGAAGTGAGTGAAACATGTTTTTTTGTTATAAAGTGCACCAGAAATTCAGGGACAGCAGCTTATGAAAAGGTCTGGTGACAGTGTGAAGTAAAGATTTCTTGGGATCCACACATAAAATTGAACAACTGTGTTAAGTCATATGGGAAAGATTTAAGATAATAATGTAATCCTTACAAATTTGTGCCTCATAAAACTTTATTTCCTATTGACTTCATTTTTTCTGTTTATGATGACATTCAGATGACTTTGTCTCACCTTTTTAGCTTTTAATGCTGAGGCATTGTCTCTATTCATCTTCCATTTTCTCAAATTTTCAGTACTTTTGCCCCCTTTTTTATGTTACGTTGGTAGTGTGACTGTCCTGGATTCGGCTAGGATAGAGTTAATTTTTCTCCCAGTAGCTTGTGTAGTATCCTAGCCGAAACCAGGACAGTGACCCTCCAGTGAGGTTTCCCACTTACTTCAGATAGAGAAAAATAAAACCTCAGACAATGAGTGGGCATCTTGGGTTAAAGAAGTTGGGCTTTCCATCACCAGCTGAGGCAGGGGGTAGTAGGAAGTAGCTGCCTTTGCTGTTCCTGGACCAGGGAAGAAGTGGATTTTTCTGCTTTTAAAAATGTATGTTCCTAGCATGGAAGAAATATGGACAGGTGTTTGCTACACCAACATTGCTCCAAATGTTAAAATAATCCACCATCATTTATTTTCCGAGTACCAGACAAGTACTCCAGGATTTTTTTTATTTTTTTATTTTTTTTCCTCTGGACTGCCAGTCTACATTTGCATTTCCACCTCCACACTCTGATTTCACTCTTATATGTGACAAAGCACTTCTCTGAGAATAGCTAAATCACCTGATCTCTGTGGCAACTTGCTTCATGAGACCACTAATTAGCTGATGTCTGGGTTTATAGAGAACTGGCATGAATTATGTTTCTTTCCTAGGAAAGCTAGAATCTCCCAAGCTATCCTTTTGCCAGAAAAGGCTACAAATTCTTCAATTTAATCTACCATGCAGCCTCTCCTATGTGTTCATCTGGAGACAAATGAAGTACTTCTTAGCCACAGTACTTTTCTTGCCCAGAAATCAAAGAAAAAATCCCATACTTGATTTTGTAAGGCAACTCACTGTGTTCTCAGCGGTGCGTGAACCGAGACCTAGTTACCAGTTACCTACACCCTGCAGGTGTAGGCTCCAAAGTAAATATCATGACCCTTCTATGAGGTTGCCTCCAACAGAGAAAACAATGAGCCTCAGACCTTCATTAAACAGTGTGTGGCTAAACACTGCTTTTTGTTCTTCAGCTCATGATGTGAGGCAGCTCTCTGGTGAAGAGAGCAGGAGAAACTAGATGAAAAGATGCCAGAACTGTTTGTTTCCAATTCATCCAGTGCTAAAGGATAACTTTAGCAGGCAAGTGAAACAGCAAGATTGAACAGAAGCTTGTTTTTGACTCTTTAAATTAATGCATCTAGTGGTACCCCAAGGCTGTTCATAAAAGCATTTTTGGTTAAAATGATGAGTACAAAGAAAGAGAAACCTGAAAATATGCCTAACATTTGTTTTTGCCTGAGCTGTCACGATGTCATTTCTCCTGCACCTGGTTTTCATAAACTCTTGGATTTCTTTTTTCTTGTCTAAGAATTAAATCTCAGGCTTAAATGTAAGTCAGATTAGGAAATGCTATGTTTTAAATACTCTGAAAGCACTTCTGTTCAAATCCTGATTATAAGCATCAGACATGGTAAAATCTGTGATTCCAGACCACTCCAACACCAATTAAGTCTTTTTAAATGTGTCAGCTGAACTTGGCTACTCAGCAGAGACTTCTAGGGAAAATACAATCATCTTTCATTTTCTTCACAGTTGATGGTCACATACAGATGCAAAAAGAAATCATCTGTAATTAAAATTCAGATTATTTTGTCTGACCTAAAGACACTATAGTGTTTAGTAAACTGTCAATGAATAGACATTTCATCATCCTCTATTGTAGCTTAAAACTGTTTGCTTTTTACAGCAATTTGTGCAAGAGTTTTAGAATGTATTTCTTTTTTTTTCTTTTTTGAGAGAGAGTTGTGTGATTTATATTATTTCCAAAAAATATATATTTATTTTAAATATATTCTGACTTTTTTTTTGTCCTTTCATTTCTGGTCAGTATTTGTATCATTTCCACCCTCACAGAAAGCCTGGTAATAATATTTCATTCAACTTTTCTACAAGGTGTGTGGAATAATTGCTGGAGGTCACTTACTTAACCTAAACGTTTGTCCACATCTTAAGAGAAGGTTCAAGGTTGAGGAAAGTTGCAGGGTGAGGTGGCAGATATGCAAGGAATTGGTTCCATGATAGTCCCCTTGGCAACATAACCTGCAACATTAGGCATTGGTGACACCATGGGAGCTTGGTGTGCTGACTCTAAGAGATATAGCACGGAGGGTGGACCACTGTGAAGACACCTTGGCCAGGCTCTGTGCTATCACTGCAGGGATGGAGAACCTGATGGTACTATGCAACTGCATGGCCAGCCTTGAATCTAACTGATAACCATATTATGTCCTCTGGGTGAACTTCACTTATTATAATCTCATTATAATGCCAAAACACCTCCATCACGAAGGCTACCTGCCTCCAAGGTGAAACCACCCCTCACTGAGCATGCACTCTGAATTCCTCTGAGCCTATACCTTTGAAACAAAAGCAAGGAAAATTTATACCAATTTATACCAGCAGACACGTATAACTAGAGTCACTCAAGTTCCACCTAAAAGAAAATAGTACTAAACTGGCTCAAGAGAGGGAACTGTCAGGGGAAACACCATCACAGACAAGCTGGAAGGACATCGCTGACTTCTGGGATCAGTCAACAGGCTGAACTCTCTTTCTGCCCCCACAGGGACAGCTATTGGGTGAGATTCCAGTTCTCCAACAATATGGAGTGCTTCCCCAGGAAACCAAACATTCTCTACAGAGTCGTTTCACAAATTAGCACGTGTAGTTGGTTGTGTTTGTCATATTCTTAATATTTGCATGTGCTTTGCAGTGTATTTATCACAGGCAATCCAAAGGAACTCCTGTTCCTTTAATAAACTACACCAGTCATTTACTAGACTGAAAGTGTATTGAGCTATTTGTGCATCCATGATCACGATTAATGCAATTTGACTTAGAGTGCCAATTGCACTGTTTGTGTATCCATGATCATAATAATTTAATATATTGAATGCGACCAAACTTATAGTGCCAAATTAAGCATCGCTCAGAATCTAAGCCCAGCCACCCCCAACCCCTCTTATATCTGAGGACAAGCTGGAACGCAAGGAGGTTTAGGTCCTGCCAAACTTCCTTACCCTTTAATGCAACATAGGGGTCGTATTTGCAGTATCTTATATATGCTTCCTTTTTTACTCAGGATATGTATGTATGGCTCAGTAATTTCAAGAGCATGAAAATATTTTGTAGAGGCCTGCAGAGCAGAATTGTGCACATCTCCAAAGGAACAAAATATACACACCCTTTAAAAAAAAAAAAAAACAGTCATCTACAGAAACTGAATAGCTGTAACTTCTGTGGGTTTTATCACCTTCACGTAGAATTATCACCTTCTTGAGTAGAATATTTTCCTTTGGAAACTAGACACTGGCTCATCCGTTAATGTGTGTTAATTGTGGTGACTAACCTAAAGAGGAAACATTGTTTGAACTCAGGCCAACCTCACATCACACAGTAAGGCAAAACATTCATGCTACGAGTGCATTTAAACTAGATTTAAAGGCAAAAGTTAATCTTGGAAACATGAAATTTATAGCTACTTCAGGAGATAGGATGTCTATTGGAAGTCCTAACATACATCAGGTATGTCTCCTTAAGGGATGGCTTATTGAAAAAAAAAGGGGGGTGGAGAAGCCCATGAAGAACAATTCTCTTATGGCTCCAGGCATATTGAAAAGCTGTTCAGAGAATATGAAATTATGTTGACAGAATGCAATATTTTTGACATACTTATACCTAAGATTATCTCTGTGGTATTCAGCCAAAATTAAATTCAGAATTAGAAAAAAAAAAAAAAAAAAAAAAAGATAAACTTCGGACAACAGAAAATCAACAACAAAATTGAGGATCTTATGAAATGGTTTAAATGGAAAGAAATACAAAGCCCTTTTTCTGTGCATCAGTCCTAAGGAACTAATAATGTGCAAGAAAGAAATATTTTCCTATATGTTCAACAAAGAAATATTTATTAAGTGGCCAGATACTGCAGCCTGATCCTGGTATGGTGCTCTAGGAAATAAACAATAAAATAAAATAAAATAATAAAATAAAATAAAATAAAATAAAATAATAAAATATAAAATAAAATAAAATAAAATAATAATAAAATATAAAATAAAATAAAATAAATAAAATAAAATAAAATAATGTTAAGTTTCTGATTTTTTTTCTTGGTTATCCTCCATATTATATTCAGATCCTAATATATTACAGAAAAATATATATGACTGTTATTCGAAGAAAACAAAGTTATTAGATTTCACATACCTAATGAATCAATATGAAGTAAAAATGGATTAACATAGAGGCTCCAAAAGAAATGTGAACAACTTGTGATGATGAATTAAAAAATCAATAAACAGCAAATAAAGTTATGGTTAGTGAAATAAACCCCCTATAAAAGAAAAGAGAGAAAGAGAGAGACTGTACAGCTTCAGTTGTTATTCTGAAAAATATATATTGTATATTGATACTGGGTTATTCTATAAACTATGCAGTTTTAGCATTGTTAGAGAACATATTTTTGAGCATGAGATTTCAGATAAGTTATATTTCTTGGGTATAGAATACCACCTCATTATAAGAACTGATAATGGATTACAATGTGCTATGTGTTTAAAAGTTTTAAAAAGTAGTAGAATTTTAAGAACATTTCTTTGCACCTTGGGGATTTTGTCAAATTGTATAAAAAGCTGTTGAAAGAATGCTTTAAGACATTTAAGTCAAATTCTGTTTCAAATTTAAATTCACATTCCTAAATGAAGGCTTCATCTTTGAATCCAGGAGCACTACCTCTTGAAGCAGACAATCAGAATTCAAATGTCTGATTGTAAACACTCAGATGTTAGAATCAAGATACAGTAAACATCATTAAATGTCACAAGAAAGTGAAGCACAAAATATTCTTCCACGAAGAGTCAAGTAATTTGACTCTGAAGCTGAACGTCTGAAGCTGTTACTCATTGCTATGAGGTGATCATGAAACCCAGATAGATAGACAGAAGGTGTGTCTTCCTGTTTATCTGATGTATAGCTATTTGGGGGGGGGGGGGGGGGGGGGAAGAAAAAAAAAGACAAAAATGCTGTGATTCTGAGTCCTGAAGCTGGACTGAAATGGAAGAACCAGAGGAAGGAGAGCTCCATCAGAAAGCCTTGAGCACAGCAATTACTAATACGTAAATAAATAAATAAGACCTTCGCTTTCCTTCAAACTCTCACTTTCTTAGAGAAACTACATTTATTCTTGTAGTACATTTTAATAAATGACCTATCATTCTACAATGCTGATAATTTGTAAATTCAAGATAGGGTGGGCATAAGGAGCAAACCAAGAAATTTCATCAAATGCCAGTTAATCCAGGAGTGAGCTCCCAAACCTCCTTGAATAAATGCTGCAACGACGCTGCTAGAGCTGAGCTTAGCACTTTCTGGACAATGTAAGCTCTGTGGATACAGCTTTTATGCTTCACAGGCCTTTATGTTAACACTAAGGCTCAATGTGTGCTTTTACATATGGGTACATTAAATGCCACTGTGTTATGAATTCACATATGAAAAAGGAAAAAAAAAAAAAAGGCTTCTGTAGTGGGTTTATGTGGCAAGGTTTTGGTAGCAGGGGGCCATAGGGGTGGCTTCTGTGAGAAGGATCTAGAAGCTGCCCCATGTTTGGTAAGGGCCCCACTGCTGACCAGAGCCGAGCCAATAAGTGATGTTGTTTGCGCCTCTGTGAGAGTATATTTAAGACAGAAAAAAATAAATAAAAAACCAACAAAAAAAAACGCTGCGCCACACAGCAGCTGGGAGAGTGAGAGGAGTGAGAAACAGCCTTGCAGGCGCCAAGGTCAGTGAAGAAGGAGGGGAAGAGGTGCTCCAGGCGCCGGAGCAGAAGTCCCCTGCGGCCTGTGGTGAGGCCCCTGGTGAAGCAGGCTGTCCCCCTGCAGCCCATGGAGTACCACGGTGGAGCAGGGTTCCACGCTGCAGCCCGTGGAGGAGACCACGGTGGAGCAGGTGGACCTGCACCGACGGAGGCTGCGGCCTGTGGAAGACCCCTGCCGGAGCAGATTCCAGGCCGGACCTGTAGCCCGTGGAGAGGAGACCACGCAGGAGCAGGGGGTCTGGCGGGAGCTGCTGCCCGTGGGGGATCCAGGTTGGAGCAGTTCGCTCCTGAGGGATGGACCCCGTGGTACGGAGCCATACCTGGAGCAGTTCTTGAAGAGCTGCTGCCTGTGGGCAGCCCACGCCGGATCAGTTCAGCAAGGACTGCATCCCGTGGGAGGGACCCCACAGCACAGGGGATGAGAGTGACTGAGAAGGAGCGGTGGAGAAGAAGCGCTATAGACTGACCATAACTCCCATTCCCCCGTTCCCCTGCGCCGCTCGGGGGGAGGAGGTGGGAGAGGGTGGAGGGGGGGGAAGGTGCTTTTGGTTTCTTTCCTTTGTTTCTCACTTCTCTAGCTTGTTAGTAATTAGCAATAAATCTTACTGTCTCCCTATGCTGAGTCTGTTTTGCCCGTCACAATAATTACTGTGTGATATACCTGTCCTTATCTCAACCCTTGAGCCCTTTTCATCGTATTTTCTCCCCGTTCCTCTTTGAGGAGGAGGAGTGAGAGAGCGGTTGTGGTGGAGCTCAGCCACCCACCCGAGTAAAACCACCACAGCTTCTCTGGGAGAGACTTCTTATAGGAAGCAGGGTAAAACTATGACCTATGCCACATTCACAGAATAAGTGTGATCTATTTCTCTCTATCAATTAGCTTTCTGGTACAAAACTTCCTTTATCCCAGAACCTAAGACAGAGACTATATAAGTGTTAATTCCTGAATGGATTCTTTTAACTTTTTATTATAACATATAACCTTTGTATTAACATTTAAGAGTACATTTTGAGTGCTAAACCCAAAGAACAGATCTACAAAGTATACTTAAATTAATACTGAATTTTAAATGACCTTTACCTACCAGCTTGCCTGACTAGTCAGAAAACCAGTGTTGCCAGTTCTGTACTTAAGCTGCTTGAAGAGGCTAAAATTTGAGGTCAGAAATCCAGCTCTGTGTTAGATAAGCAAAGTGTGTTTTCTGGAATGAAAATACTAAACTTGTACTGCAGTGCTAATCTCCTGTTGCTTAGTTCCCAGAGCACTGGAAAGAGACCATCCTTTTATGAACAAATCCAAACTTCAGGGTTGGATTTCTGCCTTCAAAAGTGCTTCTAATCACAGTGATGGGCTTTGGGTAGCCCTGCTCTCCTTGAGTGCTGGGAGCCAATACAAACCTATACACTCAAGGCATTTTTAAGGGTATGTGGAAGCAAGCATCTAGTTCATTAAGTTATTCAGATAAGGACTATCATTACAAAATAAATAATAAATAACAAGGGAAGTGATTAATGAAAATTAAAAGGAGAGTGCCCATAACAAAGACTAGAACTCTTTGGCCACTGGTTGATGGCTGTTAAGGGAATTATCCTGAACTGTGTAACTGATAAAAAGTACAAACATGATTATCATGAGCACTGGGGAATATTTCAGGGGACTTCTGTGAAACTTCTGATGGGCTTTCAGAAGGGTCTTGTGGGATTATGTAAAACTTTTTATAAAATGTTTAGATTAGAGGCAGGAAAAGGGAAGGATTGTGGTGGATTAGAAAGCAGGAAACACAAGAAAAAGGAAAGGAGGGAAGGGTGAGTAGTGGCCTGTCATGCTCAAGCAGCAGTCAGTACCTCTGTCTGAATGGACCCTCTGTCATGTCATCACAATCTATCCTATCTTCTTGCTCAGTCCTATTCTTAACTATTTGTTCTGTGTAATCTCACTCTCTATCCTACATGTAGGTGCCACCAACTGGAGAAAGACCGTGGGTCACAGCATTCATAAACCTAAGTGCCAGCTGAGGTGTGTTAATATTTCCCTAGTGAATTTACTCTTGTGTGGATGTGTGTATATGTGTAATTCACTAGTGAACTTCAAGATGGACTAGCCAGTTAGTAGGAGAAGACCCACGTTTGGAAAGACTGAAGGTCTGAGCGAGTGGCTGGCTATGGGGCCAGGGCAAGGCATGGATATTAGCAAAATTTAAGACTTGCGATAGTTTTGAAGGAATGCAGGAATGTGGGTGTACTTGTGAATTTGAAGAGTGGTGATGGTGTATTTCACAGTGAATTTCAAGCCTGATTGCTTAAGTGGTAGGAAAAGGATAGGAATATGAGCAACTAGAGAGAGTTAGTCAGAGCAAGAGGCCTCACTTCTGTTGAGATGTAACTTTATAAAGGGCAAAATGTAACATGATAGACTGCACAGCAGAAGGGCAACCTTGCTGAGCCCATGTGGGAGCCAGTAATAAAACCCACACACTCTTCCCAGTCTGTGCAAAGAGAAGACACCAATTTCCATTGCTGTGGATTTGGTATCTTTCAGAAGCAAACCCTCAGCAGGACAATTACTGAATAAACATCTCCTCATAAGAGAAATTATACTTTCCTACATTGTTTCAATGAAAATATTTATTTTGATGTAATGTTTCTTTAATCTAAAACAAATTAAAGCTGTTAAATCTTCCTGCACTAGTTGTCACCAAAGCAGCACAAATTCTTTATCAACAGTTTTCATTAGCACAGAATGTCAGCACAGCAAGAATCCTAACTCTCTATCCAGCTGGTATTGAAACAAATATATATACATATAGATATTCAAAAAAAAAAAATCAACTGATTTGAGTACTCCCCACAATCTTAGTTTCCAGACTGTTGCTTTGAACACTAGCAAACAGGTTGATACAGCTTCCACATAAACCAGAAATATCATCCCTTTTGTGTACATTTTTCTGTTCTTTGCTTTACTGTGTCTGTTGACAATATTAAACCTAGGAGTGGAAATGGGCTTCTGCAGCTAGGGCACTAATAACACTGGTAGGTTTAGGTTGCTAAATTTCAAATGTGAAGGATTACCAACATGTTTGAAAGCCATGTTCTGATATGGGAGGACAACCTCACCCTTAACCATGTAGGGTTATAAAGCACTTTTCCTTATCTCATGTAGATTGAAAATGATTTTTTAACATCAGATAGCCTCCAGATGAGTTACAGAATCACTGAGGTTGGAAGGAGTCTGAATATCACCCAGTCCAACCCCAGTGCTCATAGCAGGGCCAGCTAGAGCAGATTGTTCAGGGCTGTGTTTTGGCAGATTTTAAATATCTCCAAGCATGGAGAATCCCCAGCCTCTCTGGGCAACCTCTTTCAGTGTTTGAACACCCTCACAGTAAGAACTGTTTCCCTATATTTAACTGGAATTTCCAGTATTTCTGCATGTGCCCACTGCATCCCCATTTGCCAATGGGCACCACTAAAAAGACTGTGTCTTCTTTACTCCCTCCATCAGGTATTCATGCACATTGAGAAGGTCCCCCTGAGCCTTCTTTTCACTGGGCTGAACAGTCTAAACTCTCATTCTCAGCTCAAATATTAGATGCTCCAAGCCCTTCATCATCTTTGTGGCCCTTCACTGGACTCTCTCCAGGAGCTCGTCGTACTGGGGTGCCCAGGACTGGGCTTAGTATTGCAGATATATCTAGCTAGCACTGAATATAAAGAAGGGATCACTACTCTTGGCCTGCTGGCAATACTTTCCTTAATCCAACCCCATACACCACCAGCCTTCTTTGAAGCAAGGACACATAGCTCGCTCATGTTCAACTTGGTGTCCACAAGGACACCCAAGTCCTTTTCTGCAAAACAGTTTTCCAGCTGAATGGCCCCTAGCATGTACTCATGGATGGGGTTGTTCATTCCCTAAGGCAGGACCTGACATTCTTTTGCAGAATTTCTTGAGGTTCCTGTCAACTCATTGCTCCATCCTGCAAAGATCCCTCTGAATGGCTACCTAAAGATCTGATACATCATCCACTCCTCCCAGTTTTGTATCACCTGCAAACCTACAAACTATTTCCCATCATCCAGGTCATAAATGAAGATGTTAAAAAGTACTGGCCTCACCCTCAATGCCATGGGCTACACCACTAGTGACTAACTTCTAGCTAGACTTCATGCTGCTGATCACAGCAACGTGACTCACCCTCTGAGTCTGACCATTCATTTTTCAGCCCACCTCACTGTCCACTTATTTAATCTGTACTTCATCAGTCTGTCTGTGAGGATCTTATGGTAGATAATGTTGAAAGCCTTGCTAAAGCTGAGGGAAATAACTTCCACTGCTTTCCTATCATCGACATTGCCAGGCATGTCATTGTAAAAGGCTATCAAATTGTTTAAGCATGATTTTCCCTTTGTAAATCCGTGCTGACTATTCTCAATCATTTGCTTCTCCTTCTTAAATTTGGAAATTGCATCCAGGAGGATTTGGCCTATACAAACTTGTTAAATGATGGGTTAGTTCAGAATGCAAATATATACCTTCTAGCCAAACAACATAGGCAGGGAACAACAGGTAGTATAGGTGTGGCTGAACATGTGTTGGCTAAAGGAATAAATTAGTTTTCTTTTCCTAGGATTTGGTGGTCTGATTTTGAGTGCATAAGACATTCCAGTTATCCTTAGACAAATAAATGGGGGACAGAGTATTGTTCTGTCAGACAAAAGTTTCAGCTATAGTGTTTTATCTGTTTCAACAGATACTGTGCAAGGTCTCAAAGCAAAGCACAGAAACTTGTACAAACTGCTGCATTTGCTGGTTGTCTCTGTTAGCTGCAGAGGCTTTCTGCAAAACGCAATACAAAGACCATCCCTAGATCAATTATTCTAACTACATCACATCTTCTAGAAAGGCATCCATCATGGTTTAAAATGTATAGTAATGGAAAATCTACCACAAGTTGCTAAAAATTTTTGTTTGCCTTTTTTGTTCATAAAAATAGGACCTCTCATCTGGCACATTGTAATGGTTATCATTCATCTGTTCCCTGTTTACCAAGTGATCAAGCTTTCTCCATGCCAGTGATCCATGATCTTTATTGTCCCCAATCTTTGTGAGAGAGACTTTTGAACTCCCTGAGAAAGAATAGAATATTTCCTTTCTGGTATATATTTAAAAAAAAAAAAAAAAGTGAATGGCAAAAAGCAAGCTCTGAGCCCTTTGAGATCTTATTAAGAATACACTGCCCTGAATTTAAATTGTATTTTGAAAGTCTTTGATATAACTAGTCTTAGTCCATTTAGTATTTACTATTTGTTAGATATTTAATAGAATATAATTATTGCTTGTTTATTAATAAAAATGCTAAGCATTTCTAAGACAGATGTATTAGAAAAAGCTATGTTATCAGCCACTTATGCTTAAATAAGTCATGTTACAGGTTGTAAACAAATTGAGATACAATTTGCATGACGTACACTGAAGCGTGATATGATATACTGATCTTAATTTAGACTTCTATTCATAAAGGTGCACAATATTCCAATGTCTAAATATATATTTAAAGATAACAATCTTCCGTAATGTATCAAAACCCCTGATCATCTTATTTTAGCAGCTTTTGTTTCATAGGACTTTCTTTGTCTTCCACTCTCTTTCTTTTGTTATTCTCAAGTCAGTTCTCTCATTACATGCAGACTTATTCAAAAGTGTTGAAGCTGTTGAAATGACATGAATACATTCTGATAATTTACTTGTCTCTTATATAGACATAACTGAAGCCCTTTTACTGTGGGCATGAGATTTGCATGCCATGAAAGCTGATCTTGGACTTTGCCTGTTTTAACATCTTTGCAAAATACAGCAACGAAAATAAGTTTATCCTGAAAAGGACTTTTCAGTGCAAGAACTGCATCTGGAGAGGAAAAATAAATAAATAAATAAAAAATTTAGATGTGTGTCTACATGAGAACTTGGTGTCCATGCTCTTATTACTGTCTGGTGACTTAATTTGGTTGCCCAAAGATAGGTGCTCAGTGCTATTTCAGATGCTCTGCCCATACATGCCCATATGCATGGATCTGGCAGATGCAGGAACTACACAAGACCTACACCCTTTCAGAGCAACAGACATAGGCATGGATGGAGCATCTCAAATGGTCCTGGGTATCAGCTCTGGGAGACTGAACCCTACTTGTAATCTCTGCAGCCCGTGGAGCACACCACAAACACTAATGATTAGATGATGTTTTCTCTTCAAAGCAGTAGCATTTTTCTTCCTTCTAGTATCAGACTCAACAGATACAGAAGAGAGGAATGACAGTAAGTACCTTATTTTCCTTAGATTTCCCAAGCTGGCTGCCAAATCTGTACATTTTATACTGCTTCTCCACTCTCAATTTCTCAATTTAAAATGTTTGAAAATGTCTTTATTAAAGCTCTTAAGGGGGAAAAGTTTGGTATTCATAATTAACACAATAAATGAGCTGTATCTTTCAAATTAAATAAAAAAAACTGAAATTCATGGCTGTAGTGATTATTTTTGCAACAATATTGAAGCTCTAATTTTTTGTCGGCTCTGTTCAAAAATTCTATTTCTTCCCTAGTTATTTAGCAGCAGCCAGGGCCTAAGGATTATATCTAAGCCTCGTTTAACAGCAGTCTTTAAGGTGATAAAATCTAGTTTGCTAGCAATAGAAAATCTCAGGTGAATAGTTGAAATTCATACATCCATTTCAAAAGACTGAACTCATTTGCCTCTGTATGTTCCTCTGTATCTAGAAATTTACATGGGAATATTACATTTAAAGGCTGAAGTAAATAAATTATTTGTGTGCTCAGCAAGGAAAAATTAATTCAATAAGCACATGAATAAAATCCTTGATGTAAGTGGTAGGTATTGATGTAAAACAGTTTGGGTGCTCACTCAAGTGTTTCTGATACTAAGTGTCAGCACACAGAATATATTTCTTTCCTTTCTTTGCAGCTCAACAACAGAATGGAAAATAAGCTTTTGTGGAGTATTAGAGACACATTTCACTGATAGATTTTGGAAAAGAGAAGATGCTGAGCCATGGCCCCATTTTAGACAATTCTTAGATGGGCTTATAGGTGAAAATGATGTAGGCTCAAAAATAGTTCAAAGATTCGTGATACTGAAGGCTACCCAACTCACCTGATGGTTTGTGTGTGTGTGTGTTTTTGTGTCTGGGGGGTTGGATGACAAGTTAATTTTTGGTATCAAATGCTTCAGCAAGGCAATCTCTTTGCATTTTCTATATGCCCCAATTCTTCTTTTCCAGCTTGTTTAGAAGTACCATGGTCTGCTGTGCTACATAGACCATCTTGTAACTCAGATCTCTTGTGCCAGGCAAAATGCCACAGTAGGAGGAGTACAGGAAGCTGTCACTTGGGTTCATCTTTGGCAACAAGGCTGTGGTGATGTACAGCACACCAGCACCTCTTCCTCTTCAGTGAGGGCTGGTGGTGAGACAGATCTGGTACCAGGATACATAGATTGGGAAAGATGATGCAGTATAGTGGAGGTGGGGAAGCCTGAGGCAAGAAGAAAGCATCAAAGAGTAGAGCAGGACACTACACAAAAAGGTGAACAAAACAATTCCATGCTGTTTTCTTCCCTTCTTATCCTTCTTATTTTCTCTCAGGACCTTCTTTTTAATTCTTGGATTCCTGAGCATTCCAATATCCTTTCTTCCACACCTTCTAAACTTCTGAACAAAGATTTTCTTAGCAGGGTTTTCCATATTAAACAAACAAATAGACAAACAAAACACCTTGAGTTCCTTTGTTTGACTTTTTTTTTTCTTCCTTTCTTCACCACTGTATCTTTTCCAGAAATCTTAAATAAGTATCAGCCCAACGCAGTCTTTACTACCATTTTACTGCTCAGATATTCTCTTTGTGAATTATCATTTTCTTATAGTTCTATTTGTTCTAAAAAATTGGTTCTATAAAATATAAAAAATATAGTTCTAAAAAGGTAAAGCATCATACTAAGGTGAAAATACTCACCTAGAAACAATGCTGATATTTGTAAAGTGAAACAACTCTTCTTGCTCATTTTGTGTTCCAGGATGGATACTTCAATATTATTACACACTTGTACCAATAACATTAGTAAGCATTTCTAACAAATGCTCTCATTGGAGATTAAACTGTCGTGATTGGCTGGCACTACATATAAACAGTCATATTTTAAAATTAAATTCAAGATAAAAAACTTTCCTGCCATTGCCATGTCACACCATACTTTCTAGATCTGTGTCACTGTAGTAAAGTTTAGCTCAAAAGAAACAGTTAAAAAGCAGTGCCCTTCCATCTCAGTGGCGTAGGGCTAAGTTATAAAGATCACAGTGAGCCCCTCTGTGTTGATAATAATCGTGGGCTGTTAACTCAGTTAAAGTCACTGCTGCTGAACTCCTTCCTTCAAGCTAAAGCCTCTATCTGAGGTAGAAAGAAATATTCCCCAACGTCACACAATTTCCTTAGGGACCTTCTTCACATCACTAGTCACTGAGATGTTTAGACACACTATTTGATCTTTCTGAACCAGACAAAAGAAACACCTCTTGCATTCACTGTATTGTCTGCTCAGGAAGACATCAGAGTCAGGAAGGAGAGGCCATTTCCTAAAGTCTAATGTCATTCACAAGTGTCTGGTTGTCTGTTCATTAATTTTACAGGACTCAGAGAAACTTCTGCTTCACCTACTCAGCTGACAAACTAGTATGCATGCTGAGAGACATCTTGTACTCTGCAGATTGTATAATGCAATCAGATGGCTATTGGAAGCTGAAATACAATCAGATGCATTGTTTTATGTAGAAAAATCATACAGAAATTTTGAAAACTGGCTAAATTCTCTCCCTTTCTCTATAGAGTATTTACCATGCTAGGTTGTCATATGTCTTTTCCTGATTATGAACACACATTGACTGTTTCTCATTGGAGAGTGTCTGTCCGTATTGAGCAGCTGTACAGCCCATTCTGGCTGAAGACCATTATCTGACTTGTGAAATAAACACCTGCAAAGGCTTGGAAAATGTCTGAGCACTTGTTTGTCACTTACTACTTTGATGCAAGCTCTACAGCCTGTTGGTCTGCAGACACACATACTTTTAAAGAGCAATGCAAAGGGTGAGCCTGTCCATCCACAGAGCTCTCATTCACCCCTCTGGGAAGAGCCAGTGTTACAACCAAAGACACAAAGGTCACCTCCTTCACTGGCTTGTAACTGTGCATGTCTCCTGGGCAGCCCTTACCTCAGGTGCTGCTAAAAAGCCCAGTCTGGGAATCACAGAAGCACCTTACAAAGTAAGTTTATCTGCGTGGTTGCCGACTTAAGAACCTTTTCCAGTTGGATGCAACCAAACCATCACCTCTTTCAAAGGTTTGGATTTACTTCCATCTATCTAATTTTCCAAGAACTGTGACACATGACACCCGTGTCTTTCTTTTGTACATCTTTACTTAGTTAACATAATACATGCCTCCATCCTTATCAGCCCTGGAGATTGTGACAGCACTTTTCTTTTTCTAATTCAGGAATCAATGAACTGGACATTTGACCCTGTGCAGCCATGTTTGACCCCATGACCCCACACCACTCTGTCAGGATAATAACTCAAATACATTGTCCATCCTGTACCAACCAAGCTGGCTAGAAGAAATCAGGACTTGTACTTACAATGAGGTACAAGAACTAAAAAATCCCAGTGGGTATAAAATTTTCAGTCTGCTGCTCCAAAGGTCCAGTCACTCATTACAGCACAGTGTGTGACAGCTTTCAGACCAAGCAATGACTAATATTGGAGGGAAAAAACAGCACTTCAACAAAATAAAAGTACGGGGAGGAAAATAAAGATGTATCTGATCTCAGTTCACTGTGTATGAAAGTTGCAATGACGTTGCAAACTATTTTTTTATTTAGTCAGAGAAAAAACATTATTTTCTTCAGATTGCTGATCATTACAGTTTAATGCCTTTGTGCTTAACCTAGGAATTTCTTTTCCAAAATGCTTTGCTGGTAAAATAAATGCCAGCAGGAAATGATAGGATAGTTTAAAGAAATGTCTTTCCATAGGGCATATTGCTGATTACTATTATGTTATCCTGATACGGCAAGGCACCAAATCTTGAGAGAGGAGTTTTAATTAAATAGGAGAAAGCACTTATTCCCTGCTCAAGACAAAACTGACAGAAAGGTTTGTCATTTCGACTGGGGCCATATTCCCAGTGCAGAGATCCTTTTAAGCCAGCACTGTTTTCTTAGTAAGTAATTGAAACACATTCAGGTGCAATGTGGAGAGCAAATGTCATGAAAAAGATTTTCTGGCAAGAGTCAAGCAGCACTTCTTCTGATCAGTAATTCAGACAGAGTTTATCACATAGACGGAAACATAATCATTGTACTGCTAAACGGGGTAATGTGCCAGTGCAGCACTTCACTTCTGATTCAGTGCTACAGGAGGGTGTACAGACCTCAGTCAAGATCCTGGTGGACACCATGCAGGCTCACAAGTAGATCTAGTACCTGCTGCAGCATGCCTATATTTTTGTCTCCAGATATATTTTCTGAGCATACCATTTTCAATGTATTACCATATTTTATTTTATTTTTTTACTGAAGATCACACTCTATAGCTTTGGTATGGCTCCTTTAGTACACCACAGAAAGTGGAAATTTGCCTGAATGCCTTTCACTCGGTTCCAGCAGAATTGTCAGGAGCTTTTCCCTCTTCGCCTGCAATGACCAGGAAACTGTCACAATGGGATGATCAGCATCTCACCATGTTATCTATGGACACAGAGGTGCAGCACTTATTGGCTAGCAAGCTGTTACTCACTTTACTCACTTTTAAAATGACATTATGACATTACACAGACACACTGAAAATTACCTAGTGACCAGTGAGAGTTTTATTCAAATATCCACACACAAGTAATAATATCTAAAACCAACAGGGTAATAGAAAAAGTTTCTTTATCTCTTGCAATGAAGGTTAGAATAATTATAACACTTGTGCTGTATTTTAACTGTGGCACAATTGTAACATTAAATAAAAATAACTTTGTAAGTGATATCGCAGACATTATCATTAGGAAAGAGATTCATCATAGTGTAACTATTGTGACATGAGAAACGATAACTTTTTTCTTACAAAGAAGAAATATAAATATAGATGGTTGTCTAGATGAATTATTCCATTTGAGGGCTCACCAGCTCACCATGTTTTGCAAAGAATTTACTGTAAACTGCCATTCTTCTGGTTTTGCACATACTTTAGCTATTTTAAATATGTAAAAGCAAATGTAGCATAAGCTTTAGGCTATAATATACAATAAAATCAGCTTTGTCTAACTATACATTCCCTTCCTGAAACTGTTTGCAATGCAATGGACATTTCTCACAATGCCTGTTAAAATTTATTCATGTTGTGCTTGAAAAGAAGAAAAGTAGAAAATAATTCGTTTCACAAAATTGACTTTACAAATGTTGGAGTTTAACAGTTTGCATACAGAAGTGATTGGAATTTCAGGAATAAAATCTGAGATTCTCTGTCTTCTTAGCTCACTGTCAAAGACTGAAATGTCTTTTTTTTTTTTTTGAAAAAAAAATGTAAATTGATTTTGAAAATATAAGAAAAAAAACAGTATAGTTCTTTTGTGATATGTTCATTGAGGTCCTCATTGATTTTTCATTTTGATACTCATGTTCCCATTCACTTTCTTGGTTGGTTATTGGAAACAACAGTCATACTGCATACCATACCATACTGCAGAGGATAAAACATGGCCTCATGTAATAAATAGAATAATGGGTAATATAAAAGGATATTCCCCAGTAATTAAATTAGCACACAAAGACCTTTGTCTCACCTGTCAAACACTCTTTTGGAAAAGCCAAGATCATAGATTCTGTTTTAATGTAGTCCAGAATCTGGACATGGTAGTGCTGAGACCTGACTTCTCTAAGTGTCAAGAGCCTGTGGCTACACTGGCTGTACAAGAAGTATGCAGTCCATGGAGGTTTCACCTGCTGTAATCCTAGTCCTGGGGTGCTGGGTAATTATGAATAAGTGCTGACAGCTGTGAATTGATCTGGATCCATGCTATGATTTTTATAGGAAACACTGGCTGGAATCTGGGGAAACATTAGGGGTTTTATCACACCTCATGAAGTTGACTGCTAATACTAACCACATAAATCAGATGACATTTATAAGACCAAATATGTAAATTTCAGCTGATTCAGAAAGATTAGAAAACTACTTATTTTCTGGAATATATTAGGGGGAATCATAAGCAACCTGAGAGTACAGACAATTTAAATAATTCAGATTTTTCCCATGACCTAAGAAAGTTATTTACACAGGCCCACAACTGAAGCAATCTTTAATATACTGGAGAAATCTAAGAGTGTTGAAACTGAAGCCATTTACAATATACATATGGAATCACAGGGGAAAGGAAATATGGCTTAAAAGGGTATAAAATATTGTAGAAACATGAAAGATGCTAAATATTAAGAGCAAAACAAGCTTTCAGTATAATAATAATAATAATAACAATTTCAGTATATTATTTACCCACCAAATACCTCTCTGGTATGCAAATTGCAGCAGAACTTGATAAATTAGGAATTTGAGCTGGAATTCAAACTGCACAGAATCTTTCTTGACAGCTTTAGTGCAGAAGATTTTCTTTAGTAAATGTCTGCACATAAAGAAGGTATAGGTATCATGACTAAGTAACATTTCACTAATGGAAGTAGAGTAAGCAGTAAGTAGATCTAATGGAATGAAATTAATCAATGGGAAATTTGGTCTGGTTACAACAGAAAATTCCTCCTGGGAGATTAACTTGTAACTGTCACTCAATAGCACTAATTTCATCTTTTTGTCTCTCCAAAGTAACTGTAATAGACATGTTTCTTGGGGAACATAAACCAAATGGATTAAATCACTAACAAATCCCTCCTCACACTGAACTAAGTAGGATTGCTGGAAAATTATCTGGATGCTCCAGATTTTTTTCAGCATGCTGTATACATTTGAACAAAATATATGAAATTTCACTGAAGTTAACAAATTTGGATGTGCTCATATGCTTTAAATAAATATTGCAAATGAACACTGGGCTTTAAGAGAAATAAAAACAGCAACACTGGCCTTAGAGTTGATCCACCAATTTCTTGTTTAGAAAAGAAGTATAAAAGCCTCCAGTAAAATTTGGTAAAAGCTCAGATATTCATAATAAGAAAAGGCTTAAAGGTAGTAAAAATAAAATAAAAGGGTACCTAGAGAAGAAAAAAGGAAAGGAAAGGAAAGGAAAGGAAAGGAAAGGAAAGGAAAGGAAAGGAAAGGAAAGGAAAGGAAAGGAAAGGAAAGGAAAGGAAAGGAAAGGAAAGGAAAGGAAAGGAAAGGAAAGGAAAGGAAAGGAAAGGAAAGGAAAGGAAAGGAAAGGAAAGGAAAGGAAAGGAAAGGAAAGGAAAGGAAAGGAAAGGAAAGGAAAGGAAAGGAAAGGAAAGGAAAGGAAAGGAAAGGAAAGGAAAGGAAAGGAAAGGAAAGGAAAGGAAAGGAAAGGAAAGGAAAGGAAAGGAAAGGAAAGGAAAGGAAAGGAAAGGAAAGGAAAGGAAAGGAAAGGAAAGGAAAGGAAAGGAAAGGAAAGGAAAGGAAAGGAAAGGAAAGGAAAGGAAAGGAAAGGAAAGGAAAGGAAAGGAAAGGAAAGGAAAAGAAAAGAAAAGAAAAGAAAAGAAAAGAAAAGAAAAGAAAAGAAAAGAAAAGAAAAGAAAAGAAAAGAAAAGAAAAGAAAAGAAAAGAAAAGAAAAGAAAAGAAAAGAAAAGAAAAGAAAAGAAAAAAGAAAAGTTATTTATATTTGGGTCATAATTATGTATTTCAATGTGGCAGCAAATGTTTATGTTTCTGTATATACTCCTGATATCAAAAAAAAAAAAAAGCTTACAAATATTCATATAACAGTCTTCCAGTGGGAATATGTGATTACACATATTTCTGTAACCTTAGGCTAAAAGGAATAGCACCAATAATAATTTGATTTTAAATTCCCCCACCCTTGCAAAAGAGGCATAAAAATATCCCTTTGTTCAGTTATGAGTGCCCAAATGTGCCAGCTAAAATTCATCCTGAAGAAAATGTCAATATGCTATTACTAGAAAGGAGTGGAGGTTTTGACCACTCCAAACAGGAGATATAGTATCTAAAAACAAAATCTCAGAAGGAAAGAGGAATTATAAATGAACGGAAATGCTAATGTTCTGGGGTGAAATGCAGTGTGCTTCATAACTGTGCAACTGAAATGAGTGTGCTGCACTCTACATGCTCTGGTAAATCACAGACTCAGATTATGTCTTCCCAATAGCTGAACTAAGTATTAAAACAGGAAGAGCTTGCAAAATTTTTGAAATTATTGTTTTATTTTACTTTTTAATGTAGTAAATGCCTAATTAATTTAGTTACTTACAGAGGAGCAAATATTCAGTTTGATTTTATTTTTTTTTTTTTCCTAAAAGCAGATAAATATTCTTGGTCTGAGAGAAATAATATGTATTGTTGTTTTATGCATATTTCCAGACAATCCTTTTCTCTTGGAGGAAAAAGAGGTTCTTAAAGAAAGAGGCTGGGGCTGAGAGTAGAGTCTTGCAGTGAAATGTCTAGGCTCAATGTTTACCAAAACAAGGTGACATTATTGTAAAAATACAAATATTAAATAGTATATGAGACACATAATTAATTGATTTGAACTAAAATATTGCTTGAACAGAATACTCTCAGGTAGAGAAAATACAATGAACCGCTGTTAGTGACAGAGGGAAGATTTCTGTGTCTGTGAGATGGAGGCTGCTAACATTGTTTTTCCGTGGGTAAGAGGAAAACAAAATGTAAAGGTATGGAGGGAGGGACAAAGGTTATTCATTATAATTTGATCTAACTCATGTTTGTGGGTGGATTTCTTCTGAGAGGCACACCAACATATCCCAATTCCTCGGTTTTCCATGATAGTTTCAACCCTCCAAACTTCCCCTTCTCATTTCTCCTCCATGAGATCCATGGGAATGTGATGGTCATTGCTGTGTCTCTACTGCAAATGAGATGCATAGTTCCAACAAAGTCAGCATTAGGCCTACACCCTGTATGGACAGTGTATAAAAAGATGTATTGCCTGCATAAGGAGCCAGGGTGTCTGAGTAAATGCACCAAGGCCTGCTAAGCAGGAAGATGTACCTGCATAGCAGTACTTTGTCCATGTCTTTTCAGGTCTGGTTAAAAGAAACTAAAATAAAAAGTGCTGCTCCTTCCTTAAGGTGAGAAGTTCCAGAACCAGATCTACAGAACAAATTAAGTGTCATTTTAATGAAAAGTGTCATTTTAATTAAAGAAATTTTCAATTGACCTCAACCATAGGTCAATTAAGATAACAAAAGAGGTCCTATGACTGATGAAAGAAACCAAGACAATGATAGGTCAGGTCTAAATGAGTATGGAACTTTTTAGACACACTTTTTAGCTGGAACAAAAAATTCTGGGATATTTGAGAGAGGCACAGCTTTCTACAAATAGCTCATTAGGAGCTGTCCTCTCTGCTTTCTGTCCTCTCTGTTCCAGAATGTCAAGCAGATAAATTAATTAGCAGAAAGCCTGTAAGTCAGATGACTTTTTCTCCATGAGAAAAGTTAGCTTGTCAGTGTATCATAAGGTCTTTCTTGTGTGTGCTTCCAATGGAGGGCTTAACTCTTAGGAACTGTTGGGGCTTCTGCTAATTAGTTTGAAAAAAAAAAAGGTCAACTCCATGCTAATCATCAAATCAAACCAGTGCCTCTGACTAAAAGACATTGGAAAAAGATGTGATTACACACAGTTTTAATCTAGGGGCTGTCAGCTTCATTGTGACTTTGCCTCACTCAGGCAGTGGTTCTGTGAAATTTGCAGAGTTGCAGGAGTTTTAGAAGAGTTTTGCAAACTGGAAAACAGAATAACCAAGGAACACCTCTACTGGGAAACCACATTGGAAGATTGTTTCATATGGTCATGTCATCACCACAATATTTATTCCTATACATTCATAAAAATTCCTGTCTTTAAAATGTGTAATGTACAGCATCCTCTGCAGGTATCCTCCTGAGCCAGCAGATTCAGGAACCAGTAACATTCTAAACTTTCTAAATTTTAACTAGTTAAATATAAGTTTTCTTGTCATGGAAAACTGGGGGAAGGCTGGGGAGAGAGCTACAGTCATATGAAAAAGCAATTTCCTTTGCTAGTAATCTTTTGAACTCTCTTACCTTTTATTTGTGATGCTTGTGTTTGAATAAGATCTTTATCTTTCTCAGTACAGCTCTTAGGTAAATGGAATTATTTATTTTCCTCTAAAAATGCCTGTTTTCACCACCAATATCTATAATTCAACCTGATTTACTTTACTGGGTTAGTTGCGTTAAAAATCCAGGAAACTGTATGCTCCGTCAAGCACAGGAAATTAGAAGAAAATATTTTGAAAAAATAGTGTCTCTTTGACCGAGGATTTAGTAAAATATTTGTCAACTTCTAAATATGAGTAAAGAGGCCCCAGAGGGACCTGTCAGGAAGTCCATGGGTCTGACCTGGCTTAAACTGAATGAGGATAATCATATCTAGCATCAAGAATGTACTGATAAATGGGAACATCCATGGGCAGATGGACTCCCAGACTTCAATGAGGCAAACAGAGCAGGGTAACTGGGCACCACTAACTTGGTGGTGCTGATCAGTGCAGTTGCCCTTCCTTGTGCTAGTCTCCCAGGGGGTGACTACTCACTTAAGTAGTAACTGCTGGCAAGCCTCTGGTTTGAGAAAATACACTTAAACTAAAAAAGGAAATTCTAAGGACCTTTGCTTTTCTAAATTATATTTTCTGAACTTAGCATCTGACTGTCATTCAAATTAAGGGCATACTGACCTCTGAAGATAGGAAATTAAAATGCTAGTTCAGTGCAAAGCAGTATTATTAAAAGTTGAAAACCAAGTCTTTACAACATAAAATTTAAAGTCCATTAGGACACAGGTCAGTTGCACAGTAGTTAGTTTCTCACAAATAGTGGCAATAGTCTTGTTAGTGTGAATAATAGCTGAAGGATTTTTTTTTTTTTTTTGATTCAGTAACTGAGCTCCAATTACTGATTTGATAATTGTGCATTAGATATTCCTGAAACAATCGTGCATATTTTCACACCGTAACAAAAACAAAACTGCTGTTGTGCACTCTCGCCAAATGACAAATGCAGCAAGATCTAGAATATCTGTTAGAGTTTACAAAACAAAACTGAAATGATGGACTGTGCTCAAATTTAACTTCTGGCATGTAAAGTAAACCTGGGATTACACACAATCCTGGGTAATGTGCTCTAGGGGACCCTGATTGAACAGGGAGGTTGGACTAGATGATCTCCAGAGGTACCTTCCAACCTCAACCATTCTGTGACTTTGTGATTTAATTCTGTGATTATCTAAATTCTAAACTCCAAGCAAAATACTCCAAATATTGCTCTATAAAAGACTTCTTTGTTTTCATATCAACGAACGTTAAATGATTAAGGCTTTATGGCTCAATGAAAAACCTGATAATCTTTAACTGTAGTGAATCTAAATAATGAGCACAAGGGATAGAGCCAGGATACTAGTGCTCTACAACCCTCCCCAAAGTGGTTTTAACTGTCAAGAAGAAAGTGATGGACCTAGGCTTGTCTGATGACTGCTTAACACCCAAAGTGAAGTTGTGTTTGGGGAAGACTGGCCAGGAAAAGATTGGTTGCTGACTTTGAAAGGACAGTGGCATGTGAAGAAAAGATCAGACAGTTCTTTCTGTGTTTCCCATACAGATAGAAAAGAAAGTAAGTATTGTAAATGTGCTGTCAACATCGAGCAGGAGACACTAGCAGATCCAAGCACTTAAGTCCTGCTTAATTGGGCATAAGCTCCTTAACCCCTAAATATATAGGATCAGAGGCTGCTGTCTGAAGTTCATCTCCACACTAGATCTTTTTTGTCTTGTAAAAGGTCTGTCCCTGGGCTGGACGAGAAGTACATTATCCTTGACATTGGAACTAGATCTAAAAGTCACTGGCTCATATATGGAGCTGAGTTGCCAAAGTTGCACTCCTGATAACTTCCTGATGCATAAATATTCTCAGATAAGCATTTTGTGATGCTAGAATTTCCTGAGCATGAGACAACTCTGCTGTTAGGCATGTGCAGAAGGATCCCAATCTGGACAGAGCTGAAATTGCCCAGGTCCAGAGCATAGCCAACACTTGTTTTTATTACCTCAATTTAGTATGTGGTTTCAGAGGATGCCTGCAGACCTGGGGTCCCCACGAAATCCATTTCCTTCTTTCTTTTTTTTTCTTTTTATTTCCTGGGTTAGAAGTTTCATTGTCTTTTCTAAATTACTTTTATTCATGTCTGGAAGATAAGGATGAAGGTACCAATAATTAGGAGAGGGGTCTGGACTGCAGAAAATGTTGCCTGATGCCTTACCTTAGGGATCAAATTTAAGATACACACATGGGGTTTGCACTTCCTACCAGTTAGTATGTTCATTATGGCTTCTTGCAACATCTAAAAATATATCAAGGCAGTGCCTACCCTGTGACTGTGCACATTCTTTTCTGGCTGCATGTCCCTTATACAGTTCAATACACACAGAAGTTCCTCTGGACTTTTAATGATATAGGAAAACATGAAACTACGATGATAATGCATTAAGTCCTTAATTGCTGAATGAATAAGAAGTGCAGAGACTTGGTGGGCATAATAAAGGAAGACTGAAATCCAGCTAGCACTTCTATGACAACAACATATTATTTTATAACTAGATCATGTTTTAGAAGTTATGTTCAACACCTTTGCTGTTCTCTTCTCTGGAGAGGAGCTCAAGAGTAGTTCTTTTACAAAAGCTCAGAGCCAGCAATAACATCTCATGCAATTAACTTAATTATCCACCTGTGTTTGGTGTTCAACACAAAACTGAATACCAAAGGGAATCACTGTATACTAATCTTACTTTGAGCCAGACATGAAGTTATAAGACACTGGTCTTAGGGTCCAAATACATATTATTCTCCAAAAATCTGCTTCTGTCATGCTTACTCTAGTAAACAGCTATGACTTCCTTTTAATAAAAATGGCAATTCCCTGATTTTTAATAATTATTTTTAAATTCTGAAAAGGACACTGGTAAGACTATATGGGGGAGGGTAACTTGGTTTTGGTTCTTCTGTTCTTAGTCAATGCAAGCTTTGGAGTAAGAAAGGCAACATTATCTGTGGATTTTTGGCTTTCTTCAAACTTATATAATCACCATCTGGTTTATTATTTTGAGGTTTATATTTTCTGGACAATGATAAATGCTATCAGATTTATGAAGCTGGGAAAGGATTTGGAGACTCAGCAGCTCTGCTTGCTGGGACAGAGCCCTCACTTGTCAGGAGATGGGCTCGCACAAATGCTTTCATGTGACAGGCAGAAATGAGTCTTGTTATTCACCTCCACTGCTCCTGTCAGTGGAATCCACACCTTGGGACTAGAGCAGTAACGCAAAATGATGGAGTTCTGGCTGATATCAGTCAGAGGAAAAAAATATGTTGATTTATGCATCATTTAAAAGAGTGACTGATGCCACCTGCTAGAATACTTCACACCAACTTTGTCCATACTAGACTTTCCCCTTATGTTTTGTTTTAGTTACAGTCCCCCTGAAGCATCACTGGACTTGTACTTTAACAAAATTCATGGTTGTGTGTGACCCTGAAAGAAGAAACAAAATCCTTTTACACAGGTGTGCAAACACTCAGCTATCATCTTGAGTCTGAGATACTTTTTCTCAATCTCTTACATATTTGGTACAGAGTGGAGCAGAGCTGGAGAAGAAGGAAGAACACTTTTGTCATAGTCTGAACTTCAGAGGGGATGACTGTCCAGCCATCTTTGGCCACCATCATCCTACCATGACTCACTCACAGATACCAGTTTAAGAGCCCAAACATACAGAAGTTCATGAAAGACAGACTGCATGTTCACTGTAGTGACCACACCAGAATGACACAGGTCCCCGGTCATTTAGAAGAAGGAAGATACTAGGACTCGGTCCCTTCAGACTTAGTATCACCTCAAAGAGCTTCATCTCAATGAAAAAGTAGTTATGACCTTAATAGATTTAGCCAATTTTATGTTTGTATCAGTGTTCAATATTGATTTTTATTATAATGTTCACCAGAGGAAAAGTTTTCATGTGGAAGCATGCATATTATCTCACAAAAAAATCACTGAGTATACTTTTACCCACTGCTGATGTAAATAGTTAATAATTAGGAAGCTCAGAAGAGATGATAACATCTGGTTTAACAAAGATATATGTACATCTCAAGAGGAAAAATGTTTATTCTGCCTCAGAGGAAACTCTAACTTATCTCCAGGTAAGGAAGAAATAAAATGTGTTCCTGGAAGAAAGATTAAATCTTTTCAAAGCTGGCAAAGGACTTCAAGGGGGACATTAGCTAGTGAGTTCAACTAGTGTGGAAGCTCTCTAATGAATGTAATTTGTAACCCAAGGCATTTGAAACACCAGAAAGAATCTCTGACAGCCATCTCACCAGAGAGAACTACAGCAGGTCAGCTGTTGGATAAGATAGACAAGGAGAGACACTTTGATTAGTCTTGCTGTAAGCACATTTAAGCAAGATTTTCTTCCATTTCTTCATCTCTCTCTCTCTCTCTCTTTTTTCTTTTTTTTTTTCCTTTTTTTTTTTTTTATACATGATTGTTATCTATTTTGGTTGGTGCAAAATGGCAATGAATTATTGAATTGACTTAAGCAAGGAGTGATTTTGAGATAGCTTACCTTTTTGCTAGGAATATTGCTGGTGGTGCAAATCCATACAGTGGGCTCCAGAATTCCATACAAACTGTTATAGCTTCCCATCGTCTGTCCTTAATAGCGCCCAAAGGTACCATAAAGTACCAAGAAAAGGAGCATCTGTGAAAGCTGGGTAAGCCACATGGAGATGTAATAAGGTAGGATAGTGAGAATTATTTTCCATTCCTTACTGTGGCTCAAGATATGAAGGACATAGCATACTTGAACCCCAGGGTAACAAATCTGTGAAAAAACATTAAACATGACCAAGACAGAGACACAAGCATTGGCATGCAATGGTCCAAACTGTTAACAAGATTTCTGACAGAGTCTGGGCCCGTCTGCAGACAAAGCCTGGGCACTGCCAAGCTATGAGCCCAAGTCTGGGATCGTTCCTGGAAGGAACTTCAGATAAAACTGCCCTGTAGGAGAGGTCAAGTGTGTGGGCACTAGTCACACCTTGCCACCTGTCCACAAGGCCAGGAAATGGCCCCTGAAATGTTTAGAGGTATTGTTGTAGCCTGATCCAACAGGTTTAAACTCTTGCTGCAAATCTGCTGTAAGACAAAAGATTTGAACTTTCTTGTCCTGAACTACTGACCTGGCCCCTATAATACTGGGAAAACAGAATCCTCGTGTACTCATCCTTGTGACGTTTGTGGTGATTAGGAACCTGACTGCTGGGGAAGGATCATTGTGATGATTTCTGAATCAGTTGTACTCCTTCCTCCATGTTAGTCAGCTCCTCTGGTTGCTCGGTGCACAATCTCAGTCCCCTTTTCTCAGCATTGCCTGCCATTTTTATGCCTTTTATTGTACTAGACAAAAGTGAACTCATGTGTCTTATCAGTGCTGAAGTTGCAGGCACCACAGTGCTGGTATATCTGCTGCCAGCAAGCTCCAATGCTACTCATTACAGTGAGTTGGGTGGCAAAACCTTAGCAGTTTCTTGTGAGACTGAATAGCTTCAATGTCCTTGTTCCAACAGTGTGCTAAAGTACATGTGCCTACCGAAAGGTCTTGGTACAAAAAAATTTTCCCTAGGCCAAGAAAAAAATAAAATGATTTCTGACTCCCTAAGCAAGCTGAATCAACCAGTCAAGCTCCCTACTTTCCTCACCACGCACACACAGGTCTATCCTACACTTAACCCATCACATTCTCCCTCCATCTCGACATCTATGCACTTTTTGAGCTATTGTCCTGACTATATTTGCAGTGTCTTTTATGTTTTAGCAAGCCTTCAAGTGATCAAAACATGCCAACCCATGCACTCATAAGGCTTCTAGCCCAGCTTGCTGACACCTGGGACCTGCACTTAGATGTGCAGGGAGGTTTGGAGTCTATCTGAGGGCTGAGGGTGTTGTAAGGCAGTGAGACACCTGAAGTATTGCAAGGCTCACAGCGACACTCGCACCTCAGTCACATTATCCCTGACAGCTTTAAATTTGATGTATAAGGCAAAGGGAGGTCAGGGAGAAGGAAGATTTGGGATACAGTTTGCTTGTTTAGGACAACCAGCAACTGTTACATCAAGTACCATTTATTTCTTAGGATTTTCTAACACAGATAAGAACATGCTGTTTCACAAAATGAGCAAAAAGGCAGAGCAGTGAAACAGACTGTAAGGTGTAGCTGAACCAGCATGAAGAGTTTGGTATTGCCATTTGGTTTTGGTATGCAGCAGCTGAGGGCAGTTCCATGTGTGACAGTGAATTGTTTTACATCACGTCTGTGCCTAGCTAATAACTTGCATCTTTTTGGTGCAAGAAGTTCCTCCTTTCCCTGAACCTTTTCATTCTGAAGACTAGTTGTTGTCTCCTTGAGAATTTGGAAATAGTTAATCTAAGAAAAAGATAATAAGCAGTGTCCTGATGCACGAGGCATATCAACTGTTTTCTATTCTTCTGCCAGCTTTAACTAATAGAATCCTGAATACATACTCTAACCGTGTAAATGTAGCAAAATATTTTAACACTACCTGCAGATTTACAATTCCAACAATTGGCTCAGACTAATTTTCGGTTTTCCCTCTGTAGGATGATAAAACTCTTTGTCTTGTTTTGTTTTAAATATCACAATCTCAGCTTGAATTTCTCCCACAGATCCCAAACCTGAATTATTCTAGACAACTAGCAATCATCTACCTGGACTCTTTCCAAACCACAGTCCACATGGTCCCATTATCTCTGCACACTGGAGAGCAAAGCTTCCCTTGAACTTTCACAACATCTAGTTCTGCTTCAGACAGACCTGAATTGTGTGTCATTCTTTGTGTAATTGTTTAAGTATGTTTGCTGTGTTGCCACTGTATATCTCCCAAATGTCAGGTGACCTACTGAGCTAGTATGGATTTAGATCCATGTAACTGTTCTTTTGATCAAACAAACTCTCATGGTTACAGTTAGTTCCCTCTGTTTAAGACAAATGTATTATTTTGGGTTGATTACTGTAATTTAACACTATTGGTAATGCAAGAAGATGTTATTACAGATTTTCGTAGCTCTTTCACTGCCAGTATAGCACAATTATTTTTCCTCTTTTGTTGAAATAATATTTTGCTGACTCCAAAGGCAGGCTCATTTCAAATTTGTTTATATCTGAAACAACATCTGTAGTTTGTGCTTGATGAACATGGATGGTGTTCACAATTGTTTTAAAGCAGTGGTGCAGAAGTATTTTCTATTATTTGCTGTCAAGAAAAATCTACATTATAGCTTTCCTGTAACACTAATTCTCATCTGTCATCTCTAAGCAGTCAAAATGGGCGCTGGCTGCAGACCACAGAGAGTTAATGTAAAAGCATGCTGAAGCTTCAGCAACTTTCAGAAATCTTCTTGCTCTCATTATAATATCACTTCTCTTTTTAAAAGCTCCGATGTCAGCTTTTAGTTCAGCACATAAGAACCGAACTGCTGATTTCTTCAAGAGAGGTGAACATTAATTTTAAATTTGTAAGGGGCAGCTCTTTGGCTAGTTTAAATAATGTTGTGCAAGTAGCAGAGGATCTTTGTCTACAGTCTCAGAAATCTATCAGGCTCTTATTTTTGTGATTACCAGGAACTTCTCTGTCTGATCCTAGTATTGCCTGAATAAGGACAATGCAGAAGAGAAAACAGCTAAAAATGATAGGAAAGATTCAACTGAAACAGAAATGTCAGTATGCCAGCTTGTTTTTTTTTTTTTTTGTTTGTTTGTTTGTTTGTTTTAAAGCGTAGTAGAAATTAGCTTTACTATGAGTTAATAATGAACCTTATATATTTTCTTCATTTGTATAGTGGAGCAGTGAAAGAGAACTAAAATGCACACATCCATAGAGGTGGGACGGCTCAAAATCCCATGTTTGTCTGACAAGAAAAGATATCTTTGTTTAATGCTAAATGTACACAATCTGTTTACTACTGACAAAGCATTCAGACTGGAACTACCTGGCTAGGTAGGACATTGGAAAAGAAATATTATGTGATTAAAAAGAAGGTGAGCTAACCAAAACTTTGCAGGACACATGAAGTATCAGTCAATTTTCAGGATATATGTTAGACCCCTATCTGTGGATTTAAGCTTTTGAACTCTCTAAAGTCATATTTTCACAAAAAAGTAGTTCTGGTGGCCCTACTGGCTTAAGAAATGTCTCCTTCCATCCTTGGCCAGTCATTCTTTCCTTTTCACAAAAGTAATGCTTGTTTATGGGATGGTTACATTTTTTAGCCAGTTCAATGATCCATTTTAGCCCAATCCTAAAAGCAGTGGTGCTTGGTGGGGGATCATGATGCTGTGGAGGGGCAGGTGTGAGTAGATTGGCTGGGGTGAAGAAATGGATTACACTGCTTAGACTGATATTGCTGTTGCAGCTGCATTAAGAGGAAAATAGAGATGAATAAATTTGGGAAATGGAAAAAGAGATTGTACCTCAAATAAATACATTTTTTTTTCTTTGTTAGCATGATGAAGACAGGACTTCAGGACTTGGCAATGACTGTATTTCAGCTCTGGGGAACTGTTTAAAATGCACTGGCAGATTGGCAGATAATTAGACAGTATGCTAGCTGCAAGACACCTAGAAGCAAAACTGTAGTCATCAGTTTTTTAAATATAGTAACATTGTTTGTGGTGTCTTTTTCTATACTGTAAGGTCTGTTTAGCACAGAGTGATTTCAGGAAACTCAGTAGAAGAAAGATATGGGAGTTTCCTGGGAATGGTAATCCAGAGCAGAGCAGAGGCATCACCTTGTGTGCCCAGAATCCCAAACATGGGCCACTCTGCCCTTTGCAAGGCTGCTGCCCCGGTACAGGTGGGATGGGAGTTCCTGGGGATGGGCACAAGCCAAGGTATCCTTCTTCACACTCATCGAGCTATGGGAAATGTTAAAACTGTCCTCAAAATTGTAACAGTGTTTTTATGAAAGTAAGGATTACAGGTATATGAATGTCTCTGTGATGTGCATGTCCCATCTTGCTGCTCTGAATGCATCTAATAAGGATTTCTGTCCTTACCTGCAGACAGATGATGTGCATCCTGCTTCTGTAGGGCATACATTTTTAATTTGTTATCAGTTGTAACATTAATTCTGTGGCAAAGTATCAATTAGCTTCAAATATTTAATAATTTGGTCTTTCAGTTGGCCAATTCAGCAATGCAAAGGATGATAGAAAAACAATGTTTGTAGGCCAGCAATAATTTCTCCACATAGCAGATGCTTGTATGGAAACAGACACATGGTGACTGACTTATCTTATGTTCAAAGCAACAATCTCTTCCAAAGATACAGGCACTTAACACATAGGCACTCCATTCACTCTGCTTTATTATTACAGTGAGAACCAGGTCTTGAATGATTTGCCCCTAAACTTTCCAAGAAATAAGAGGAAGAAACAAACTCAGAAGCATTGACAGAGACCCTGATGAAAGTAGTGATGCTGCCAGCAAAGGAACTGGACTAATGTTACTTCATATTTACTCTACATGTTAGGAAAATTGGACAGTACCTATCTGAAGCCAAAGAAGATTGATTATGCAACAGAGAGAAAAAATAAGGTTCTTGCATTTTTTGTCTGTAAATACTTGAAATGTAAAGAAGGCCCAAGATTAAGCAAAGGATTAAATCCAGTTAAAGTCCAAGCAGATCCAGCATGACCTTAGATGCCTATGTCCAACTATGAATAGCATCCAGCTAATTCTGGAAGTATATAAATCTTTATTTATACCCTTTTCCTCTATATATTTTCTGAAGTTCTGCTTTTTGGGCCCTCCACTCAGAGCATTTACTTCTTGCCTTTAACCAACAGGGCTACAGACACAAACTGTCTCAGTCTTGGTAGGTGTTGGGTGAAACCTTCACATCACACATGAGACCACTTTGCTTTAAAACTCAGGTGTTTAAGAAGTTGCTTGGATTCACCCAGGAAACAAGAGATCTGAGTTAAATGCCCTCTGTGGCTTGAGGGAATTAAAGCCTCAGAGCCCAGAGTACCCTAAACAATAGATATACCTCTGCTCCTTGTTCCAATTTTATCCCGCGAGTGATTGAGGCTCAAGTCTAAAAGCGAGTTATACAGCTAGTTCATTATCAGGGATGAGCAGTAGCTCCTTCAATTCCAGCTTCAGCTTCATTTTAAATGGAAACTGTGAACTTTGTTTAACTCTTCCAAAGAATGGTACTTCAGGCACTTTCCTTGTTCGCAGAAAGACTCCAGACTCGATCCCGAGCAGACACAGGTACCATCCTAGTGCCCTGACTCAGGATTTTGCATGTATAACTCCTTTCCTGCATGTGATTTCATTGCCAGGTGATTTTCAGAACTTAGAGCAGTGTCAGAGAGGAGCTGTCAATCCTTTGTTTCAGCGTGAAGTGCCAAGAACAAGTTTCAAGCTTACTCTCAGAAGTTGTACCTGTGCGTCACAGATGATTTAGGGAGTGACACTCAAGTTTCGAGGTTGTTGCATTGCTAGCATGAGCAGAGAGGGGACAATGAGTAAATATTCAGGGGAACTATAAGTGCAGATGTTATAATGCAATCTCAGAGTAAGGCTGTTGTCTGCAAAAAATGATAGGGAACACAAGCTCTATTTATCATCTTAAATGGCTTTTATCATATTAATCTAATAGCATCCTAACTTTTCTTTCAGGCTTACAGATCAAATCTACTTTGTAACCTGCCAGCCCAGACTGTGGGCAGGACCAGCATGTGACACCATTGTTACGTATTCACCTCTTTCTACACTTGTTTTGATTTTATTCATTTTTGCCATATCCCCTTCATTCATCATCATCCTTTTTTTTTTTTTTTACCTCAAGAATCCTGAACATGTCCCATTTTCTCATATGGGAATGATTTCACACATCTGCACTTCATAAACTTGCCCTTCTCTGAATATTTTCTAATTCGAAAACTTCTTTTAAAAGAAAGCTGACAGATGCATGTAATAATCAAGTAGTAAGAGGAGTTATGGACTTTTACTTTGGCCAGTACTGTACTGATACTTTTTTGCTTTGTTCTCTAACCCAATTCTATAATTACTTTTGTCTTTTGACTGCTACTGGGTATCAAGATCATCTGCACAGTTTTCACAGTGGTGTCCAAAGAGATGACATCCTGAATGGTAATAGTTTACTTTAAGCTCTTTCTTGTGTGTTTGTGTAGTTGGGATTATTTTTGACATTGCTGCCACTTTTTGTTTCTTGACACTGAACTGCATTAGATTTCAGCTAACCCCAGCAGCTTGTGCCTGAAGAACTTTCTGCAGCATTTTTTGGTAATTTCGGTTTTGAGTATTCTGATTCTGTAAGATCAGAAAGCCTCATCTCTTCCTTTCCCGATCATTAATGAACATGCCACACAACAAAGTCAGCCTATCTCCATTATAAAAAGTCTTATTATTCCTATCCTTTTTATCTGTCTTTTCATCAATGTTAATCCATGCATAGAACTTTCTTTATATACTATGACAGTGTATTTTCTAAAAGTCTTTTTTCAATAGGCCTATTCAAAGTTTTTTGGAAATTCCCTGTACAATGTATTGAACAATTCACTGTTATCAACATGTTCATTGACTTTTTTAGAGAGCAATACTGTGAGGCATGACTATCTGTTGAAAAAAAAATATTTTTCCCGTTTATATTTTTTTTCACCCATATGTCTCTTAATTCTGTTCTTTATCATAGTTTGCATCAGTTTGCCCAACATAGTAGCCAAACTTCCTGTTGTTTCCTAGATGTGCCCATAGTTTGTTATTTTTTTTAAGGGATGTCATGTTTGCCACTTCACCTTTTGCTGGTACCTCAGTTGATTTAAACTATCAGCAAGTTGTGGTTCATTAGTAGTTTCATAGTCAGGTTCCCTGAGAAATCTTTGGTGAATACCACACTGTTATTTTGAAAGACCACTGATAGTTTGATGATTTACTTAATAGAAGAATTCTTAATGTTACTTATAAGTGTGTTTTTAACTGAACAAGGAATAAACAGATGATTTTATTTGAGATAGTAGTGGCTGCTGCTAAAATTGCTCTGCAGAGTGATTGTATCTATTGGGAATAGTGAAGGACTGTCAATAAGTCATGGTAGTATAACAGTGCATGGTACAGCTGGGGAAACGGTTGAACACCAAAGGGGAGAAAATCCTGTGGTCTCCAGAAGTACACAGCCACTCACAACAGTTAAAAATGTACAAGTTAATTTTCCTAGGAATTATTTTTAGAATCTAATAGCAGGATGTTCAGATTGAGAAGTCTGATATCCTGTTCAGTTATCTAGTAATAAATCAAGTTTCACGCATCTCCCTCTCATTAGTCTTTCATGTGATGAGTGTCTGCCAGCCTCCCCAGGGTGCTCAAACCAACAAGCATTTTACCTACCTAAAATATATCATGCAGACAAAGACTTGACTGCCATGGTTCTAATGATCTCCAGTGCTTGAGAATAAGTTTATCAAAGAGTTTTATCCAAATATTTGTAAAGGATGGACATATTTGTCCTGAAGCCTTCACTGGAAGATACACCAATTCAAGTCCCCAGCATTTTTTTTTTCCTGAGCAAGAGACCAGAAGAGACCAGAAATCCACCAGAAAGACAGGAATATTTTCATAAATAAAAGGAACAAGGCTGCAGCTCAGCAGAGGAGGTCTTTGTAGCAAGGAAAATGTACAAATACCTCAGTTCCTTCTGGACCTTCACAAAAATATCTGCAATACAGATTCCTTTTTAACTGATATTGTCCTATGAGGCAAATTTTATCATTTGTGTGCCTCAGTAAAATATCATGTTTTTATAGTCTTATATCTTTTATATTATAATGGAAGAGAGGAACATTTACCTCTGAAAAACAAGAGGACTGCAAATTTCTTTTTTACCTTTTTCTGTCTTCATCAATAATAAAGGGGTTGTTGGTGTTTGTATACTAGAAATTCATTAAAAAATAAATCTTTCAGTAACCCTATAAATAAATCGGAAAGAGATAACGATGTGGAGGTAGGTTATTAGAGTGACTCGTGGAAGCATTCTGCTCTAACAACCATATAATTGTCTCTCTGCTTCATTTTTTGCTGTTCACAACAGTGACTCTTTTTCCAAATGCTTTTTCTCAGTGTAAAATCTTTTTTATAAATTCGTAGTGTCCTAAATGAGGCAGAATAGGATTTCCAAAGAGTCCTCTGTGTTGGTCAAGCCATGTTTTGTGGAAGTTGACCAGATGCCTTCAGGAGAAGGATGAGGCCAAACAGGAGTACTGCTGACCTTGCAAGAATGGGGATATTGGTGACACACTTCTGTAGATCCACTGGGGTGTAGGACAAATGGCTGTCCCTTCCTTCAGGAAGTTTAGTCCAGTAGTTGCATTTGTTTTCCCTATTATATCCTGAATTTCTTCATATAATGCCTAGTACCTTTACATGATATACGGTAGATGGACAGGATCATAGAATCATAGAATCATGGAATCATAGAATCATAGAATGATTTGGGTTGACAGGGACAGGATTGTCCAATTTCAAATATACATTATAGATACTTAACCTGGGGTGCAGATCCATAGTGTGAGACTTAAAGAGAAGTGATGTTCCAAGACCTGTTCTAGATCTGGCAGATTTGCAGCATCGTTTGTGCATCACCAGGCCCACAGTCATGTAGTGTGACAGAATCGTGAGACTCTCCAGCATGAGAAGATGAGGATGAAGTAAAAAAACTCCAGCAAATTACCGTTCTCAGGTCTCACTTCTTGTGAAATGGAGGCAGCCATTTCCATATTAGATGCTTCCAGACAGGAGAAGGGAGCACATCTCAGCAGTCTCACAGTTCAAGGTCACTGGAGGAAAAGAGTCTGCACATAAATACTCCACAGCTCAAAGTCTTCCTTCTGTTTCCTAAGTGTTGCCTGTCTCCCAGCCACAGACTCATAGAGATCAAAGCAGTCACATTATGTTGGTATAGCAGTGTGTCAAAGAGTGAGAGGACAGGAAGACCCGTATTCTTCCTAGCAGAGCAAGAAAATGTGACACAGGTTTCAATGGATTTCATGACTGTAAAGTGGTAGATATGTAAATTATTCTGTCTCTGTGCAGCAGGAAACAGTCAAGGTGAAACTGGGGTTTGAGACCAGAGGTTTCATTGTGCCTCATCCAATGGTGACAAGAACCATTAAAATTCCTTACAGATTTTTATTTAAAAAATAAAAAGGAGAAATAGCAGAGTTAAAACATTTAATAAAATGAAAAATAGTTTAACTCTAACTTTCTGTGTAAGGACAGAAAAGATTTCTTTAGTTACCATTTGTTCAAGAAAATTTTCTTAACATGAATGTGCTGTGGAATTTGCAGCTACTTTTGAAATCTTGTCTGCGTCCCATAAAATGAAGCAAACAAAAAAAAGTGAGAAAGAAGACGGAAGGGAGAAAACATGAAGGGAGAAGAGGAGGGAGGGAAGGAAAGAAATGACAGCATAGCTGTAGCTCTGCCATTGTGCAAACCTGCTTGTTGCTGCAGAAAAGGCTGGTCACAGCATCACCTTATCAGCAACCTCAGACTTTGATATATTTGTATCCAAGTCAGGTTAGGCCAGACTTTTTTCAGCCTCTCTGGTCCCAGGCTCATGGCTGCATTGAAAAAGATGCAGCTTTGGCTAGATAAACCAAAATCTTATTGTACAGAAGGGGGGCGGGGGAGGCAGAAGGGGGCTGAATCCTATAGGGAAGGAATCATAGAATCATAGAATCATAGAATATCCTGAGTTGGAAGGGACCCTTAAGGATCATCAAGTCCAACTCTTGATACCGCACAGGTCTACCGAAAAGTTCAGACCATGTGACTAAGTGCACAGTCCAATCTCTTCTTAAATTCAGACAGGCTCGGTGCAGTGACCACTTCCCTGGGGAGCCTGTTCCAGTGTGCAACCACCCTCTCTGTGAAGAACCCCCTCCTGATGTCGAGCCTAAATTTCCCCTGCCTCAGCTTAACCCCGTTCCCGTGGGTCCTGTCACTGGTGTTAATGGAGAAAAGGTCTCCTGCCTCTCGACACCCCCTTACGAGGAAGTTGTAGACTGTGATGAGGTCTCCCCTCAGCCTCCTCTTCTCCAGGCTGAACAGGCCCAGTGACCTCAGCCGTTCCTCGTACGTCTTCCCCTCCAGGCCTTTCACCATCTTCGTAGCCCTCCTCTGGACACTCTCCAACAGTTTCATGTCCTTTTTATACTGTGGTGCCCAGAACTGCACACAGTACTCGAGGTGAGGCCGCACCAGCGCAGAGTAGAGCGGGACAATCACCTCCCTTGACCTACTAGCGATGCCGTGCTTGATGCACCCCAGGACACGGTTGGCCCTCCTGGCCGCCAGGGCACACTGCTGGCTCATATTCAACTTGCTGTCAACCACGACCCCCAGATCCCTCTCTTCTAGGCTGCTCTCTAGCGTCTCATCGCCCAGTCTGTACGTGCAGCCAGGGTTTCCCCATCCCAGGTGCAGGACCCGGCACTTGCTCTTATTGAACTTCATGCGGTTGGTGATCGCCCAGCTCTCTAACCTATCCAGATCCCTCTGCAAGGCCTTTCCACCCTCATTCGAGTCCACAACTCCTCCAAGTTTGGTGTCATCAGCAAACTTGCTCAAAATACCTTCTATTCCTACATCCAGATCGTTTATAAAAATATTGAAAAGTACCGGCCCTAAAATGGAGCCTTGAGGGACCCCACTGGTGACCGCCCGCCAGCCTGACGCAGCCCCATTTACCATAACCCTTTGGGCCCTGCCCGTTAGCCAATTGCTCACCCATCGTATGATGTTTTTATTTAGCTGTATGGTGGACATTTTGTCCAGTAGGATCCTATGGGAAACCGTGTCAAAAGCCTTGCTGAAGTCCAAAAAAATCACATCAGCTGGTTTCCCTTGGTCCATCATACGGGTGATCTTATCATAAAAGGAAATCAGGTTAGTTAGGCAGGACCTGCCCTTCACAAACCCATGCTGGCTGGGACCAATGACTGCTTTGTCCCCCAGGTGAGCCTCAATAAGTTCGAGAACCATCTTCTCCATGATTTTACCAGGCACTGACGTGAGACTGACAGGCCTGTAATTGCTAGGGTCTTCTTTCTGACCCTTCTTGTAAATCGGCACAACATTTGCCAGCTTCCAGTCTACCGGGACCTCTCCAAATTCCCAGGATCGTTGAAAAATAATTGAGAGAGGTTCCGCGATGAAGTCCGCCAGCTCTTTCAGCACCCGGGGATGAATCCCATCCGGACCCATGGACTTGTAGGGATCCAGGTGGAGTAGCAAATCCCGCACACGTTCAGGGTCGGTTGGGAGTTTGTCATACCCACCGTCCCAGTCCTCTAGCTCAGGGCACCCTGGGTCCCGAAGCCCATCATCGGCGTTGAAGACAGAGGCGAAGAAGGCGTTAAGCGTCTCTGCTTTGCCTATGTCATTGTCTGTGAGGAGACCTTCCCTATCAAGGAGCGGCCCTATGTATTCTTTAGTTCTCCTTTTTCCATTCACATATCTGAAAAAGCCCTTTTTATTTTCTCTCACAGACACAGCCAGCTTCAACTCAAGGTGTGCTTTGGCCACACGAATTTTCTGCCTACAAACACGAACGGCATCCCTGCATTCTTTCCATGACACCTGGCCCTCCTTCCAGTAGCGAAACACTCTCTGTTTCCGCCTAATCTCCATTAGAATGTTCCTGGTCAGCCACGCCGGCCTCCTGCCCCGCCTGCCTGACTTGCGATATTTAGGAATTGCTTGATCTTGTGCTTCTAGGAGGCATCGTTTAAAGAATGACCAGCACTGGTGGACATCGAGGCCTTCAAGAGCAGTTTCCCAGGGAACCTTGCTGACTAGTTCCCTGAGCAGCCTGAAGTCCGCTTTCCCCATATCTAGGGATGAGGTTTTGGTGACAGTTTTCTTTCTGTCACCGTAAATTTTGAACTCAACCACTTCATGGTCGCTTTGACCAAGGCGGCCACCAATCACCACATCTCCCACCAGACCCTCTCTGTTTTCTAGCAACAGGTCTAGGAGGGCACCTTTCCTAGTTGGCTCCGTTAGCACCTGCACCAAGAAGTTATCATCTAGGTGCTTCATGAACCTCCTGGACTTGCTCGTGTCAGCCGTGTGGCACTCCCAGTTAACGTCTGGCAAGTTGAAGTCCCCCATAAGGACAAGGGGAGTTAATCTCGAGGCCTCTCTTAGTTCTGTAAAGAATAATTTATCGGCGCTATCGTCCTGGCCAGGCGGTCTGTAATAGACTCCCACAACGACATCCCCTTTATTCGTTCGTCCCTTGATCCTTACCCAGAGGCTCTCAACTTTGCCATCTCCGACCTGAAGTTCCACACAGTCCAGCCCCTGCTTCACATACATCGCCACCCCACCACCTCGCCTACCCTGCCTGTCCCTCCTGAAGAGCCTGTAACCATCTATCGCAACACCCCAGTCACAGGACTCATCCCACCAGGTTTCGCTTATGCCGATGATATCGTAGTTGCAGGACTGGGCCAGGACTTCTAGCTCATCCATTTTATTCCTCATACTGCGTGCGTTCGTGTAGAAGCACTTCAGGTGCGTCTCCTTACACTCAGCACCTTGTGGATCTGCCCGAAGGACCTCACTGGCACCCAGCCCCTCTGATTCTAGCGTACCTTCCCTTAGGTCTTCACCGGCGTGCCTGGTTTTAGCCCCTTCCCCCTTCGACTCTAGTTTAAAGCCCTATCTATCAGCCCTGCCAACTCCTGACCAAAGATCCTTACCCCTCTCCGAGAGAGGCACATCCCATCCGGTGCCATCAGGCCCTGTGTAGCATAGACCTTCCCGTGATCAAAGAACCCAAAGTTCTGCCGGTCACACCAGTCTCGAAGCCACGAGTTTATGTGAACAGCACGCCTTTCAGCTTCGATCCCCCCTATCGGAAGGACAGAGGCAAACACAACCTGCGCCCCTGATCCTCTAAGTAGTCGCCCCAAATCCCTAAAGTCTCTTTTGATCGCCTTCGGACTTCTCGTTGCTACTTCATCGCTACCAGCCTGAAAGACCAGTAGCGGGTAGTAGTCAGTGGGCCGTACCAGGCGCTGGACTTTCTTGGCGAAGTCTCTCACCCGAGCCCCAGGGAGGCAACAGACTTCTCTGCGGGTTGGGTCCGGTCGGCATATCGGTCCCTCTGTCCCTTTCAGAAGGGAGCCCCCCATAACAATAGCCCTTCTTTCTTTTTTGAAGGATGATGTGGCCATGCGGTGTGTAGGTCGCCTTGTCTTAGGCGCCCCCTCCAGCTGGGACGGGTTTTTATCTACTTTATCGTTCGGATTGTCTTGTTCTAGTCCTTCATATCGATTATTTAAGGGTAGATGAGAAGGTGAGGTGGGCAGAGAGAGGGCTCGCCTACCACCCCGAATAGGCACCTGCCTCCATTCCCCCCCTTGATCTAGGTCTCCTCCCGCTGCCTGGCAGGAGGAGGGAACCTCCGTCTTCTGCATAACAGGAGACGCCTGTGCTGTGGCAGGCTCATGAACCTGCCTCAGAGAGGGTAGAGTGCACCTCCACCAGTCAATTTCCATCTCCGATTCCCTGATGCTCCTGAGCCTGTTCACCTCCTCCCGGAGCACCGCTACCTGGCTGAGCAGTTCTTCAACCTGGGCACACCTCCCACAGGCATACCCACCACTGCTGTCGGAGACCAACAGAAGGCTGGGGCACACTCTGCAGCCCAGGACCTGGACGGCTGCGTGTTTCCCGGCTCCCTCCGTCTGAGTAGCCACCGTGGTGACCGTGGCTGGAGATGCCGCACGAGATGCGGAGGCCACGGTTTTCTGCCTGGTTGATACCATGGTCAGGTTCTACGCAAGCAGGTTACAAGCACGGAAGGGAGAGGTAGCTGCAACAGAGCGACGATGGGTCCCCGCCCTTCCTGCCCGCGCTCACTGCCTCGCTAACTGCCGCGTCACTCCCCCGCGTCACTCCCTGTTTGCCGGCCCTGTTCGCCGCGCTCCTGGTCGCTCGAGAAGAGAACATGGAAGGGAGAAAGTGACAACAGGAGTTCCAATCTCACATCTAGGACTTCACACATATGAGGAAGGATGGTGATGTCCTCAGACCACTCTTTCTCTGGCTCCAGTTTGCTAAGACATCTCTGATCAGATAAAGCCATACAATGTCAGAGCTTCTGACATTATCCCAGGATCATGGGAGATGTGAGGAGCTGTGGTAGTTCTTCTATCAGGCCAGAACATATTCATAACTTTTCCTCTTCCCCTTTCCCTTCTTTCAGTTTTGCTGAACCCTGGACTTTACAGATGAAATTTTACCCAATTTGCTGTACCAAACAGAGAATGAGTTTTGTTATTCAGTTTGCCCTTACTGGACCTGACTAAGTGAGCTATGAGAGTCCAATAGGCTGTGAAGAGCTCTTGTGCTCTGGAAATCAAACAAGTATTTCCAAATGCAATAAAGCAGTAATGTAATAGAACAGCCAAATACAGTGTGCTGTGATGTCAGATAAACCAGATTTGCGAAGATGATGCCTGACAAAATTAAACTTTCACTTTTAGCATCTATTCAGTTCATGGTGGATGACTGACCTCAGGTAAAATATTCAAGGCTTTTTATCCACACACTAAAAGTCCATCTGACAGCTACATCTGAGCACCAGTGATGCTAAACCTTTCTTCAAACTTGGTACAAAGAATTAAAGAGCATTTTAAGATATATCTACCAGTAAAAGACCTGATTCTGTCAGGGCTCAGTTTAGTTTAGTTTAGTAAGACTCAGTTTAGTCTTGATCTATTTCATGAAGCTCCATCTGAATTTGGTGCATAGTTTTACACAATGACTGTACCTGCCTTCCTGGGAGTCAAAGCACTGCCTGCATACATGGATGACTTTCACTGCCATGGGAGACATTTCACAAAGTTAAGGTGCTCCTCATCTATTCATAAAACCTTACCTAGAACACTTTTTACTTCTACAACTTAACACTACTAACGAATATGAAAATTACCAATTTTTATCCTTATATGTCATAAACACAGGAGCAAATCAAGAAGTTTATACTCTAGAGAGAAAGAACAACACCCATGTTACATACAAAGGTTTCTTCACAAGCTGTATATTGTCCAGTTCTTGCACAATCTGAGTATCAAGATACATTTCCTAGCTGGTGCACGGAGGAAAGGTATGACCAATATGAACTGCCTCCAGTGGCGTAACCCTTAAGTCAAAATCAGTCAAGATCCATAACTCATAGTCCACCTGGAATAGCTCAATACAAATAAACCACCACATTTTACCTGTATAGCATCATTTTAAAAAAGAAGAAGCAGGAAAAGGAGAGGAGAGAATAGTTTCATGCATTTTACCCTCTTTGGCCCTTCTGTCAATAATGAGTTTAGTGAATGCCATGGTTGAAGACAAACAAGGACTAACATACCAGTTTTTCTGGCTGGGTCAGGAAGATCTACTCTCTGGGGACCAGAGGAGATAGATGTTGGCTGCTGGGTGGTGAAAGGTGGAAGTGCTGTCAGAGTGAATGCAGCATCAGTCCTGTCTATATTTATGTCTGTTTTGTGAGGGTGAATTCCTACACTGCCTGAACTTTTCCCCTTTTAAGTAGGCTTCAGTGTGGCAACTGTGAGGTGGAGGAACTAAGACAAGGATCTGGTCTTTGTACTATAAATGAGGCTTTTCAAAAATTACCAGGAAAAAGGCACTTTCGTAAAGCTGGTTGCTTTGCATAAATGCATTCACTAACATGAAATATTGTTGAAGAGGAGAGCATAAATGCATCATATCATTTTTACTTACAGCCAGTTGAAGTAAATTGGTAAGGTGAACAGCAAGCAGAAAATGAGGTTTTAATGAGTGATACATCTCCTGCTTCTGAGAGGAAATTTTTGCCTGAGAGAAGTAAAACCAAGACCACCGCAGAGGGAAGAAAACCACAGCTTCAGTTTGCTCAAGTGAAATCTCCGCTGCCTCAGCAAATGAGCAGTGTAAGACAGCAGACGTTATTGGCATGCAGACAGTGTGGGAGAGAAGTATAAAACTTATCCTGCTCCGAACTCATCTTAAAAAAGCAGAGAGCTGTCAGGGGAAGAAACTGAAGTCAGCGTGACTCTTGGAGAGCTCAAATGATGCAAGACTTTGGAAAATCATCCTTGTCTTATTTGATCAACTTGACAATACAATGTCTGAAATAAATTGTCTAGTTAAGAGAAGAAACAGAGAAGAGCTGAAAGAGGGGAACTGATTTAATGGAGAAGTAAATCTCAGTGCTAGATTTGTGGTGGCTTAATTTCCTTGTTTAAAATGGGGAAGTCTCCAGAGAGCCAAATCTTACCACTCACAGAACAGGGTAGCTTAGAAAACAAGGTAGCTTATAAAATGGAGTTTTTCCCATCCCTCATCTTAAAGGAAATAGTAAGGAGTAGACTATTTTTGTCCTCCTTTTATACAGAGAATTTTTAAGCCCATAAAGTAACCATACTAAACAGAAAATCTTTGGAGCAAAACTAGCTAAAACAAAAATTTCAACAAAATCAGCCACAAAATAAATAAATAAATAAATAAATAAATAATCCAGGTTAAATAAGGAACACTGCAGAATTATTGAAAAAATGGCCAGAGTACATGACATCTGCTAGACTTAAATGCCCCAGCTGGCCCAAGCAACTTGAGGACATGAAGCTGGCAACACCCTGGATCCACTGGAATTTGTGGTTTGGAAGTTTTTAAGGTGTTTACCTTTGTCAGGCCTGAAGACTGGATTATCACTGCAAAGTAGCTTGTGGCAGAGAATCTTGACTTCCTAGACATCATATTTCCTTGTCTTTCACAGGAGATAACAGCAAGGGACACCATTTCAATAGGTTTTAGGACATGTCTTATGCTAGTTTGTTTTTCTTGGGGGGGGAGGAGCCTTCAATTTCTGCATAAAACATAATCTAAGCATAGTAAATTGCATTTTCCAGCAAGGAGTCAGTAGATAAGTTTCAATGTCTCTTGAGTATGTGTAGTAACAAGCATCAAGAATTTGAAAGCTTGAAGTGAAAAATATAGGGAATAGTTAATTTTATAGTTATAAGAACATGGTCATTTATCTTTCATTTGACAGTGTTTTGATGATCAAAGTAGATAAATGCATTTGATGAGTTGTCATTATATCCTTACTGTTTTTGCACCTAAAGTGTGCTAATGGCTGCTGCAGGACTTGAGGACAGTTCTTAGCTTTAAATGACCAGCTGTAGGGACCATACTGAGTTCCCTCCAGGAGCCCATGTGTTATGGCTATCCATGCCGTGTCCTCACAGCATGTTTGACTTGTTGCTTATGCTGCCAAAACAGTGCTATAGAAGCCCTGCAGACCTCTTGCAAAGTTACAGCACACAGTTGTGAGACTGGATGTTTCAGCGTTTTTACGTGAGTTTCTGCTTTTAACGTTTTAGAAAGCTGGAAAGGAAGAAGGAAGGGAGAAAGTGAAGAAGAGAGGAAGGAAAAAATTCATACTTCTGATACTTTTTGACTTGCTTCAGTGAAGAATAAACCAAGAAAAAATAAATCTCAAAGATACTTAAGGACATCTCCATCAATTTATGACAGACAGCATTGTTTAAATCATATGTTATAGTTCAAGTTCAAACTGATTGCTAGGTTGGTATCCTTTCCTCAATTTCAGTCTGACAGAGCTTTTGCCTTGCAACATAGGGCATACCTTTTAAGATCATCTGGACGTATTAGTTCCTGACAGTTATCAGTCTTGAGGCTCTGTTCCCTCTTTTTCTGTCTCTAGCACACACCGTAGTCTGATGAAGACTGAAATGTTTTACTTGAACTAAAAATGATGAAGCTGATATAGAGTATCTGGGTGAAATCTAATTGCTTGTGAAACACAGGAGGTCAGTTCAGTGGTCCTTTCTGGCCTTAAACTATACAAAATCTGTTCAGCAAGCCATTAAAATGTTGCTGTGTCTAGTAATCACGAAGATAACTAAAGCTTTTATAAATGACCCCTAATTTAAAGGGTACCCTTTATAGTCTGCTTGCAAGTTCCAATTAGATATTTTAATAATGCTCATAAATGTAGTAAGTAGTTTGTATAACCTAGAGTTTAACAGTTACTTGTTAATAAGGGATAGTGTATTTCTGGCGACAGAGCTGTGCTAAAAGCATAGTAATGTTTCTGTTATATTATTTTAAGCCTCTGAAAGTAACAAAAAATTCCCTAAAAGTAAATTAAGCAGTGCCAAGGAACAAACCCAGGCATTTTGGCTCCCTGTCACTGCACTGTTAAGAGATAAGAACAGTCCATATTATCTACTGTTGTGCAATAACCAGAGTCCATCAATTTACTCTTAATGGTTTATTCAGAGTACTTTTTCTGTTCACAAAACATACACAAAAACATGCAAAGTGTAACAATTTAGGTTAGAATTAATTGCACTTAACTCTAAACATCAAAAGTAAATTTTTAGCTCCTATTATTTGAATAATATTTATGACCAGCCTAGATTGCAATCTTAGACTGTCAGTTTTCTTTCTAAATAGTTAAAGATAAGTGAGATGAATTACCCTCTGCCTCCCCTGGATTATTTAAGTGAGCTATTTTTAGCCTTTGTAAAATACCATATGGTTATTTGCCATGTAGGAGTCTGAATATGTGATGGGTCTCCCTGTGTCTTAAAGCACTATTTTTCTTCCTTAGACTTACAGGGAATAGAAAGCTGAAAAGTGTTCAGTGAAAAGTTTACTTTCACTGAAAAAAAAAAAAATAATCCTTTTCCTGAAGGCAAGCAGAAAATAATAAAGGAATAAGCAGCTCACAGGTTCTCAGACCTTCAAATTTTTTTCAGATTTACATTAGAAATGAAATTCAATTTCAATGTGCAAATGGTCTTTCTTATTTCAAAATAGCTGTCTTTCTTCATAACCATGGAACTAGTATGACTGAAGCCAGGTTTACCAGGCATTCAACAGATGTTGCACTGGGTTTTCTGTTGTTATGCAACAGTTAAAGGTGATGCATCCTTTTGCACTGACTTGTTTACAAAAATTATAACCAGAGTTTGCCTAGTGCCTTCCTGCTGAAATAGCTGTGTGAATGAAGCTGTACTTATATCTTCAGAATAATATGAACGCCTCTGAAGCTATTTAAGAAAAGATGCTGAGCAAATTAAGCACACTGGGCTGTAAGCTTTACAGATTTTTCTGCACACCAAGTCTTCTGGGATTGCAGATTTCATTACCCAGGTCTTCAGACCGTGCCAGAGAAGTTAATAACTTTAGTGCCAGTTCATGGGTGCTGAGGCCAACATTGCAGTTGATATAAATATGAAAATGTGTTACCTTGTTCAAATAATAGTTTTTCTCTCTACTATCAACTTTAGTATTTCCATCGTCACTTCTTTGTGCTACTGGAGTTATTTATTAACTTATTCCAGTACCTTAGAAAGGCTTTCAGGTAACCACAGGTCTAATTGCAATACAAATTTTAATTTAAATATTTGTTTGTGTGAAAATCTGCAATACCAACTAACAGGAGCAAACTGTCATTATTTATAAAAATATTCTGAAATATATTTCTGAAGTACATATTTTTGTATTTTTAGTAATAATGCCACTGGCTCATTAAATGAAGAGAATATTTTACTTATCTGGTCTTTAGTATTCATAACAAGATTTACAACCTACCACCATTGGAACTTAACTTTAAAATTAAAAAAAAAAAAAAAAAAAATATTTATTTTATTTTTAAAAAAAGTTTTTTTTACCTAATAAAGGTTTTTAATATTAATTTTCATGATTAATTATTTCCTTGAAGAACAGTACTTAAAAAATATAAATTCCTTGCTATATGACTATGCTGTAGTTCATTCAATTGCTGTTGCTCATTCTCCCTATAACAATGTTTTATATTTATTTTCCCCAGAACTTTAATCCAGCTCTTATCATATATATACCTGTGGCTACTGTCTTGTGGAAAAATAAGCTTTTCCTGTCACTAGAACTGCATATATTTAAAACGAACAAACTTCCATATTCTTCTCTGAAATCTCTAAATAATAAGCTCTTCTATTAATTTTACAAATAATCTAAATATTTTAATTTTAAACTTCTCTGTCGAAATGTGAGGCTTAAACTAAGTAAAGTTAAAGGAAATTTTCAAAAAGCCAAGAATATCTAGTTGTACTCTGAATTATAATAATTTAAGAATGTATATTAATTTCTGAGGAATTCAGAATTCATTATCATTCTATGATAAGATCCCCTAGGAAAATGTCCTTGGGGGACCAGTACTGTTTAACATTTTTATTAATGCCATAAACAGTGGCATCGAGTGCACCCTCAGCAAGTTTGCAGATGACACCTGGCTGAGTGAGGCTGTTGACTTGGTAGAAGGAAGGGATGCCATCCAGAGGGACCTGGACAGACTTGAGAAGTGGGCCCACATGAAGCTCCTGAAGTTCAACAAGGCCAAGTGCAAGGTGCTGCACCTGTGTCAGGGAAATCCCAAACATCAATGCAGGCTAGGGGATGAATGGATTGAGAACAACCCTGTGGAGGGCTTTGGGGTATTTGTGAATAAAAAACTGGACATGAGCCAGCAATGTGCACCTGCAGCCCAGAAAGCCAGCTGTATCCTGGGGTGCATCAAAAGAAGCATGGCCAGCAGGTTGAGAGAGTTGAGTCTTCCCCTCTAGTCCGCCTTTATGAGACCCCACTTGGAGTGCTGCATCCAGATCTTTGGTCCCCAGCACAAGACAAGGACCTCTTAGAGCAGGTCCAGAGGAGGGCAACAAGAATACTCAGAGGTTTGGAGCACCTCTCCTATGAAGACAGTCTGAGAGAATTGGGGTTGTTCAGCTTGGAGAAGAGAGCGCTCCAAGGAGACCTTATTGCAGCCTTTCAGTACTTAAAGGGGACCTTCAAGAAAGATGGAGAGAGACTTTTTATGAAAGCATGTAGTAATAGAATGATGGTAGTGGTTTAAAACTGAAAGAGCGTAGATTTAGATCAGATATTAGGAAGAAATTCTTCACTCAGAGCATGGTGAGGCACTGGAACAGGTTGCTCGGAGAAGGTGTGGATGCCCCATCCCTGGAGGTCTTCAAGGCCAGATTGGATGGAGCTTTGGGTAAACTTATCTAGTGAGCAATGTCCCTGTCTGTGGAAGGGGGTTTGGAACTAGGTGATCTTAGAAGGTCCTTTGCAACCCAAACCCTTCTATGATTCTGTGAAATTAGCAACTGCTGAGTGTGAGTGTGTCTAAACTGTCTGCATCCATATATTTGACAGGAGTTTTGTGATGCTGTATTAATGTTAGTGGTAGGAAGCATAAGGATTTTTTGAAATTTAATAACCATAGGCTTTGGTTTTAAAGTCACACAAATGTTGTATGAAACTTTCTTTATATTCCAGACATTTTATATTCCAGACATGAATTTATGTTAGTGTTTCTTGAGAAAACAACTTTTCAAAATAGGCCTTGAAAATTTAGTTATAACTGTCACATCCCAAGTTAGATAACAGGCAGCTGGCTGTATCACCTTGGAGAGCAAGTTTCATTTGTTTGAGCAATAAAGTTCCAGTCCTTACATTATTTAGAGAGTTCCTTCAAATGAAGATAACTCCTTTAACATCTTTATAGTTGCAAGGATGTGGATAGAGCAAGTGGGAGTAAAGTCTTCCAAACAAGGTAGCAGTGCATAAAAGAATTAGCAAGGAGAGAAATAATGATGCTATGAAATTCAAGAAAATGCCAAGCAATGAAAATATAATAAGACTAAATATTTCTGTTTTTGTTTTTTTTTTTTTATCTAATTTAGATTAAGGTATTGTGCTTTTTTTTTTTTTTTGCTTTTTTTTTTTTAATCTACAGCAACAAATCTAAATTTATAAATAAATATGTAAATATTGTAAACTGGATATTACCTTTTTAAAAAATGTTTTAAATATTAAAGAAAAAGTTTATATTGCCTGACAAGTAAGTGATTTATAAATACTTTATAATACACTAAAACCAAATAACATAGAAAAATAATATGGAAGTTAGTTCCTTACTTTCAAGTCAGAAATAAACAGATTTCAACCTGTAGAGAAAACATAGGATATTTTCATCCCACAGAAGTACCCTAGTCATTACCAGAGAGTGAGATGCTGGATAGTCCTATGGCAGTCACTGGTTTATACCAATACTGTGAGAAAATCATGTTTCTCTCTGCTTGTTTCTTCAGTTTCCAAATCCCTCTCAGTACACAGGAATTCTTTCCAGAGGAAAGTACTTCCCATTCACTACATTACTGCTGAAAGATCCTAAAAAAAAAAAAGAAACTTTAAGTTTTCCAAAAAAAAATATTTTTAAAAATATTAACTAACTCTGCCCTTGGTCTCAGCCACAGATCTTACGTTGCTGGAGGGAAAAAAAAAAAATGTTAAATAAAAAGCCCCCTTGAAGAAACAGCACAAAGGTGAAGAAAGATAACAGATCCTCATCAGGCAATTGCCTTTGCCCTGAAGGTTAAGCTGTTAGCATAAGATTTAACATTTCCTTACTCTCAAGTTCAGGGAAGGCAGTCTGTGGTCCAGAGGCCAAACACAAGTTAATTTAACCAGACATTTACAAAGCCTCAGATGATATATGGCATTGAAATGGCTTCTCACGCATCTCCTACACCCATGAAGGAAGAGTTTACAATTAGCAGTTCCACCATAAGGAAACTTCTTCCTGGACCTCAGCCACTGCCTTTGAGCAGCTACCTCATAAGCTCTAAAATCTAACTCAGTGAGAAGGTGGCCATGCATTTCAAGGTAAGCTTCTCATGTGAAAAACAGACCTCTGAGCTGATAACAGATGGTGGTGTAACAGATAATGGTGTTCTAACAGAATATTAACCATGCTGTAAAGCTCTATATGAATTCTGCTCCAAGAGGGCAGCAGGCTTGGCATCCTCTTTTAGAAAATCAGATTTTCAGAACAGGCAGACATATTTTTTAAGTCGCTCCACTGACACTCCACTCAAACCAATATGTGACCTTTTACCTACAGTCAACATTTCACACGTTTTTTAGATTGTAGTGACTGCATGATTTCCTTTGACAAGCACACTGATAGCTTTGCCATTAGGTAAGCTAGGACACTGACCTTCTCAAAAATATGTGAAAATAAGCTCAGAAGAAAATATATTAACCCTCTAACCCTCAAGTAATTCAAGGGTACATTACAGAATAATTTTTCTCTGAAGCCTTTATGAAAGGACAGCTGCTAGAGGGCACCTTACTTTGTACATTCAAAGAGGGATGTAATGCATAGGGGAAGAGACCATCAGAGTTCACTGGAGAGCAGCCAGACCCTCAGTTAGGTAGCATACCTTCTGCAAAAGTAAATTACTGCAAAACATCTCACTGAAAACATTGTACTAATGTTGTATGTGGTTCAGTGGCTGTTTTCAGGTTGATTGCCTCACGCCAACGTGTTACGCCGAAGATTGTCATACGAGTCCCAGAGAACAAAACAGGCCGGATAAAGGCAAATTGCCTACTCTCTGATGTGCGTTGTTTGTGTCTTATTTCATTCAAAGTAAAGACCGTGGATATTATGACTGGGTACCATAAGGGAACACTCTTTGATAAAATTGGAATGGTTGCTGAAAATGAAGAGAGAAATAGTTTCCTCTGAAACCTCAGGTTTAGGGGTAGTAAGAAAGACAAAAACACAAGTTCTTCCCTTAGGAGTTTGAAAGTGAAAAGGAGGTTCCAAAAAAATAAAAATAAAAATCTAAAAATGGACAAGAAAAAGAGAAAGAAGGGAAATGATAATACAATCAAACAGATGCTTAGCCTAAGAGAAGGCAGTGTATAGTACTGTGTACTTGATGATGGTTACTTGACTTTATTTTCATGTTAATAACTGTCATGAAAGATACATCAATAATCAATGCTGTCAGCACCCTTGCATTTAGAAGCAGAGTGCAATTCAGCTTGCTTGATAAGTTTCTTATCAGTAAGTTGCACCAAACTTCAGTGCTACCTTTTTATTTGTCAGTTATTACCACCATTAAGTACCAGTTGAGCACTGTTACAGCCACTTACTTGGTAGTCACCTGAACCTATAATTCCTATGACAAAGCATCTGCCAAGTGCAGAGAAAGGGTTCAGTTTGGTCCTACTCTAATTTTAAACACATCAAAAAAAACTTAATAAACAAGATTATTAGGAACCCATCTGGCCACCAGGAAAAGTTTCCAACTGAATTAAAAAAAAAAAAATGCTATTCAGTTCAGATTTTCATATTTCATATTTTAATTTAAAGTACAAAGTTATGGGCACTTCTCTTTCTCTTTTAAAGGTTACACTCCACTTTATTATCATAAAACAGAGGAGGATGTGCAGATTTAAACAGTTTTAGAAGCACAGCACATCATTTTGTTGTTAAAAGCTGAGCATCTTTTTTCTTTTTCTCTCATTTTTTTTTTCTCTCTCTCTCTTTTTTTTTTTTTTTCCCCAGTTCCTTCTTTACACTGTGGTATTTAAAAACTTCATATAATTTCAGTGTATCTAAAGATTAAGGCCAGGGATTTTTGGATCATAAAGTATGACTTTCTGTATCTTAGGAATAGACCCTTCTGGGTCTTAGGACCCGGATATCCGTGAATCAAAGCCCAGAACATTTAGTCTTTTAAACCCATTACTCCACTTTCTTTCAGCCTTCATACAGATACCCAAACAACTTAGTGATTCTTCTGTGGGGAGTTTGCTCTGACTGTCAGCTCTTATTACAGCTTTCCTTTATTTCTAATTCAACTCTGTCTGACCTCCACTTTCAGCCACTGGTTGCTACTCTGCCTTTCACCACTCAGCTCAAGAGGCCATTAGTGTCCAGCTGCTCTTCTCTGGTCATGTTGCTTCTTAATCGCCTTTTCAATAACAGAAAAGAGAATGAAGAAAAGCTCTTCTCCAATCTATGGATTGCACTTGTGACTCTTTTCCAGATGACATCCAGTCCTACAATGCTAATATCCTTAAGCATGCCTCACCAGTGCACTCATCTATTCATAGAAACATCCCAGTAGATTGCAGTGAAACTAAAAAAGTCACTGAGGTGTCTATTTCTCTCTGTTGACCATTAAGGAAGCTCCAAGTAGTTAGATGAGATGTCTAGCATCAAAAGTAGATACCTGTGAAATGATTCCTATATGACTGTTTAAATGTGCAGAAAGGTCCCTGATTTTTCAGCATCATGTTAAAAAACAGTAGAAATTTTTTGTCTTGTTCAAATAAATTAAGAAATATGATTACTATATTGTATTGTGGGCACTTTTAATTGAACAAAATATATCACTAAAATATGTTGATACAGATTTTCCTGTGATGCTCATTTTTTCTGTGAATTTTTGTGTATTTAATATTGTTTCCTTATTTCAGATGCACATTGCTTCAGAAATTTCTATCACAATACAGTTTTAACAGCAATAGTTGCCTGCACTGGAAAATCAGTAGGTGTACTGAATGGCAATACAGTTAGAAATATGGACAGTTAGAGGACTGAATTTTGGAATTTTCTTCCCATGTCAATGTTAAGTGGGACAACTTAAGTTATTGAGAAATTGCATCAGGCTACTTTGCAAACGTAGCAAGGCAACTCTACTTTACCAGTCTTGTGAGTCGGTGTTAGTTCCATAATGCATTGTGAAAGGTGTATAATGCACTTTTTTTTTCTTTTTTGAAAATGAAAATATAGATTTGACAGCATGGTTTTGCTTGAGGATGTGAATTTGACAGTAAATCCCCTGGCTGTAAGAGGTCTTGCTTGCAATAAGTCACCTCTTGACAACCCCTAAATCACAGGCTGAAATGAATCTGAATAAATTAAATTGAGTGTTTCTATTCAAGCTGGGTATATTTTCCCTTGGTTCCTTTCCCTTTCTTCTTTTAGTTACTTTCTCTTCTCTCATCTTCCACTTTTCTTAAGCCTTTTCCTTTATTTCTCTGCACAACAACACTGCATTTCTAGGAAAAGAAATAAAGTTTAGCAGCTTTTTTTTTTTTTTTCTTTTTTTACACCATTTAAATGATTTTATATATCTGGAAACAGTTAAGACATGACAAAGAATTTGCTTAATCTAGTTCTAAATTTTTTGTTTCCTTTCACCTCTGGTTACTCCTATCTCTCTTCCATTTTATCACATTCTTTCCAGTGTTCCTGGTTATCACCTTGTCTCCCAACCAATTATTTCCCTAAATAAGTCTCTTCTTTTATTATTATCAGATATCCTCTTTCTTCTTTTCCACTGTTTCTTTTTCTTCACTCTCCTTTTTCAGGCTTTTTTTTTTTCCCCTCTTCTTTTGCCTCAGAGATTTTGTTTTCTGCCTTAGGTAAAACCTCAGCCGTACAAGCAAGACTTGAACCTTGTTCTCAAGCGTTTTGCTCTGAAATCCCCTGAGACTGGAAGTCTCTTTCTGGCTGAAAGCTAGTTTAAGAAGTCTCAATACTGTGTTCATTTAAACTTAGAAGAGCCAAGGTAATTGATGTGGTTGGTGTGATAGGACTTACACCCAAACTTTATAATGCTGAAGGCGCACAACACGACACGTCCTCTGCCCAGGCACCCCTTTCCTTCGCAGCCCCCTCCCTGTTCCCAGACCTGCTCTAGTCAACTTTCTATAGCGCAGGCAGATATTTATTCTCTGCTCCATTTCCTAACTCCCATTAAGTGCTGAATTATCGTTCTTCAATCTTATCCATTCAGCATGTTGAACAGGAAAAAATTATTGTTGATGAATAAGAAATGCTTCATGCTGACAGCTCTGCTGTGTTTTCTCACCTATATCTTTTTCTTAAGAGAAAGCAACAGACTAGTTCAGTGGGCTCATGACCTGAACCAGTAGGAAAGGCTGCAATTGCTGATAGTTTGTATTACTTTTAAAAGCATATCTCTGCTTCTAACAAAGTTCTAAGTAGTTTTGTTCAGAGATTTTTTCCAAATTTTTTTTCATCAACAAAAAAAACTTATGGATAAGAAAAAAGAAGATTTTATTTCATAGTGTTTTAATTCAGTACAGTTTAACTGAAAAATCTTAATTCAAAATAACTGCTATCTAACATCAGTTTACAGCAACAGAAATCAAAAATAAAATGTTGAAACCATATTCCTATAGTATTCCCATTGAGATTATTTGGAAAAAAAATGATGTTTTTCATTAAAATGTTCAGACTTTATTTTCATAGCTGTTTGTGACAGAAAAAAAAAAATACAAAATCTTCAAAAAGCCCACAGTATGAGATGCAATTTCTGTGCTTTTGTTGAGTATGTTATATATAGCATTACAGAGAAGTTTTTGGGTTTGCAACTATACAGCTGTATTTGTATCCATTTGATTCCACACCATAGCAGTTCATACTAATTTATTTTCCCCAGTTGTCATCTTGGTAATCATCGTCCTTACATTCATCCTGGTTTATTGCACAAAAGTAATTTAATACTTTAATAATAGAATAAATTATACACTATAACTCCATCTTTAAATGCCTATTTCATTAAGATTTTATAATTTTATTTTCCACATAAGATCTACCATATAACTCCCTGTTGCTCCAATGAATCATTTTACAACTTTATTCAGTATTTGGTTATTGTATTAAATTTATTGGGGAGCTCATAACTTAGATCATATTAAATATATCTCAGCCAGGTGTTTCAGATTTAATTTGTTGAACGATTGAAAGCTCACAAATGAAGGCATATTAAAAAAAAATCTGAAACAGATTTATTAATATTTTCTTTTTATCACTAAAACAACCTCCCACATATTGAAAATTGGATGGATGGATAGATGGATAGATGGAAGGAAGGAAGGAAGGAAGGAAGGAAGGAAGGAAGGAAGGAAGGAAGGAAGCTCATTTACAACTTGTGATAGTGACTACTTAAAACACAGAAGAGTTCTCACAAGGACAGTTTATCTGATTCATTCCACCACATACTGTGTTAGTACTCACTTTCAGTATGGAAACTATCAGTGCATTCTCCTTTTCCAGAGATTTTTTAGATCTTTTCTTAGATCCCAGCCAGAATCTCTGAAGCCAGTAAGATTCCTTCCTGAAACACCCAGCCTCTCCTTCATGAACAGCACTGCTTATCTGTCTTGCTTTTGCTGTCTCTAAGGGCAGTAATGTGCCTATAGGCACCTACAGTTAATTTAAGTATTTGGTTTCCAGCACAACCACCCATAAAACCTCCACAGACCACTTTGGTACCTGCACAGCAGGACTCCCTGTCTGGGCCAAGGTGATAGAGCAGGCTGCCAAAATTCACATTAGTAGAGACAGGATCACTGATTCATGTGAAGTCAGTGGAGCAAGTGGGACTATCAGTCAGTGGAGCAAAAGGGACTATGGCTTATGAAGACCAGTAAGGTGACTCAGCACGCAGTCCTGGTGTCATGTACATTTCCCAGAAATGTGTGTACAGTTTTTATATAAGAAATAATGGAATAATAGAATAAAGGTTCCAGATCATTTCTGCTCCTCACCAGGCTAAAGGCAAGCTGTGATTTTCTTCTGGGCTCCCTCTTGACAAAACACCATGAATCTTGCACGTCTTGGCTTCTGCAGAAGGAGCAGTCTCACCTTATCTTGACATATCTGCCCTAGCATAGGGGGCTGTGCAAGGGGTGATCCTGCAAGTTACACAGTTGTTGGGAAAAGTGTGCCTACTTCTGGAGGTATAGTGTTATCAAATATCCCCATACCCCTTCCAGCAACAGAGCAGAGTTTGGGCCCTTACTGTCCCTCAGCACCTCTCCACAGGCACTGACACTTCTTCCTGGGGATCTGGGAACGAAGTGGAGCATCCGCTTGATCTTATGTGCATCTGAGTTTACCAGATATCTCAGATGTTTAGGTATCAAGACAAGGTTTATCCACCTAATGTAGTTGTTTACCATATAGACATCTCCACACTGTCTAGCGGCTTTGTTATCCCTTGATAGCCAATGAAGAAATATAGACCCTTCTAGAGAACAATCTACTTCAGACTCTAAAGTATTTGTATAAAAAATGTTAGCTGAAATATGGCCTATGTCTTCTTCCCAACACTGGGATGGGTAAGTAGTTCGAACTGAAAGTACACTCTCCATTCCTAGAAGCTGATCAAATGTGTTACAGGGAATGTATTACAAAGAGAAAAATCAGCTTGACAATATGAAATTCCAAGTATGAATTCACAGTTACTGATCTAACCCACAGTCTAAGGTAACCTAATCAATTTTTCATACGTATCAGAGTAAACATTCAATAAACAGAAAGTGACCATCTGAAACAGAGGGATTTACGTCTTCAAAGAGGCAATAAGATGAGCTCCTGAACAAATGAATAGAGTTGAAAGGAAGGACACAAACTACATTTTGAACATAAAGATATGTTGGCATTTCTCAATTACAAAGTTTCTTATGTTCCTGTAAAAGTACAATACTTTACCCTCAAAAGAGATATTAAGATGAGAGGAAATAAGAGCTGAGAAATAGCCACTGCTGTGTTTGAAGGGTATTCTAGCTCATCAAATGTAACCTTTGAAAGAATGGTAAAGAGAGCCTTTATGCTCATCAAGGAAAGAGCTTACATGACATTTCCCAAATCTCCTACTTACCAACAGTCCAGTCAGCTGCTGCAGTAAGTTCTGGAGTGCCCAGGAGAAGTAGAGAGAAGAGATGGTTGTTATGTCCTGTCTCAGTCTATCACACTTTCAACTCTCACCATTACCATTTCTTTTTTTTTTATTTTTTCTATTTTTTTATATCCATTTGACAGAGTTGAAGTAGGTTATTTTGTTATTGGCTTTAAGAAGAAAGCAGTATCTGTGGAGGTGGGTTTTATTGTGGTTTTGTTTTTTGTTTGTTTGTTTTTTTGTTTTGTTTTTGGTGGTGATGGTGGTGGTTTTTTTGCTCCATGATACATTTAACATCATGATGAAGACCTCAGTATGTGGAATAAGACCTGAGGCACTTTACTGAATAATAAAAATCTTTGAAGACTGGGCTAGCAAGGTATTTTTGGCAAGAGTGTGGAGAAGGAAAAGAGGCAGGGGCTGTTCTGGTTCTCTGTCCCCTTTTTGTAGACTCTTTCTGTTACTGTAGTGTAATACATCTTCTCTTACTGAGTCATGTAAAGAAGATCTTTGGATAAAGTTCCTGAAATGAGAGTGTGTCATCAGTGTTCCTGTGCCTATGTCCCTATATTCAAGCTGATGATGAAATTACGGTTCCTTACAGCCTATTATCTTGCTACAGTTGTTGCTCATTTCCTACTTAAGGTCTTGGCAAACTACTTCTTGCTATTTCTAATCACAGTCCATGTACCTTTTTTGTTTCAAAATCAACTATTCCTATTTATTTTTACTTGTTTTACCTCCAGCTCAAATTTATTATCACCCACTATCTTACTTCATGAAAACTTTACCTGATTGCCTCTTTTCTCTAATTTAAAACTCAAATGTGCACATTCATTTTTTGCTGATATACCATTTGCCTCACTAGAGCAATATGACGGTGTTCACACATTACTAGCAGCCATATTTTTGGTTTATTTTTCCATCCTTTAAATATAGTCCTGATTTCTGTTGCTGTTGCTCCTTTAAATGCTTAAATCATGAACTTAAGGAAAAATGCTTATCTGCCAATGTGGACGGCAGCAACCCAGTGCCATAAATTCTGAGTATAACTATGAATATATATTGCTGCTGTTCTCTGTTAGTAAAAGCAGGAACACTGGGCTCCATAGAATGAATATTTCCTAAACAGTGCTCTATTTTGTGCATGCAGTAGTACTATTGTGATTTGCATGTCTTTATTTTTCCTTAGAATGAAAACATATCACTTTGTTATAGGTCTGAAGTTGCTAATGAGCTATTTATACACTACTAGAAATTAAAATTTGTATTTCTTAGGGTACAAAAAAAATAATAATGATGATGAAGAAGCTAGAAATCTATTAAATGGGAGATGCTTTATTTGAAAAGCAGGTGTTAGTACAGATTCTTCAACCATAGCTGGGATCTAATTTCATATACACTTTAAAGACCAGAACTAGTAAGCAGAAGCAGAAGTAGAGATACAAAGCAGGGGAGAAAAGTATTTTACCTATATATGTAAATATGTATGAGCATTCAATACCCCGCATTTAACACATAATCCATATTCTTAGTGAGAGATAGCATGGTTTGATTTTGGAAATCCATATTCTTAGTGAGAGATAGCATGGTTTGATTTTGGAATGAGAAACAGCTTTTCTAGATGCAACTTATGCTGTAATTAACAGAAGACTTGAAATGTATGCATCAATACAAACAGTGACACTGCTTTGTTTACACCAACAGAAAATTTGTCCTTCATCATTCAGTGGACTAAAAATTCACCATTTAAGGTTATACAATATCTTCTCTATTTTTTCAAGTAGCTATTGAAGTTTGAAGGTCAGAGAATGATTGGCTAATGTATAGCTACCTAAGCATACTTTCTTCTGACCTTTAAGTAACTGGTGAGTATTTTAAGTGGCCACACAATTTTTAAGCCTTTCCCATGGCATTTATTCAGGAAAGAATTACTTGTTGTTTAACATTTCTGTATTTCAGACTGCCAACACTCCAGCTATCATCATTGCTCCAGCTCACTGATCAGATAAAAAGAGTTGGATGAGGTCTGGGGCATCAGCTGGTCTTGACTGGTTCAGTTTATGAATTTTCGTAATAATGTGTTTTAACCTTATTTCAGCGATGTCCTCAGTTTCCCGGTGTCTGTTCTTTAACTTCAGGCATGTTCATCTGTCTCGGTGACAAAAGTTTCCATTAGAACAGATTCATTTTATTTTCTCAGTCTCACTCCACATGTTTAAAAAGGTCTTAGAGATTTAGGAACTAATAGAGCTAGGCGAATACAGCAAGAAATGTCAGTGAATTATTGGTTCAATATTTTTTAATGAACTCTCTTCATCTGTGTCCAGCAATTGCCCAATGCATGGGTTTCACAGCTGGCAGAGCTAAAAAATCAGCAATTTTAAAACGATTGTTGGAGTCTAACATGAAGATTCACTTTCTATGAGATATGTACACCAGAAATCAAACTCTAATGATTTGATAGGGAATTGGAGCACTCCTGTTGGCATGAAGTTAAGGAAGTGTTGTAACTGTATTTCGTCAGGTACAAGTCACCAATTTCAACATAAGAAAAACTGCCTAAAGGTTGGTAATATATGCTGAACTAATGGCCTGTTCTACCTTTACAAATGCTCCTATCCCTCTGTCACTGCCTGTGACAGAGTTCATTTCTTTCCCTGCTGTCTCCTGTGAACAGTAGGCTCAGCCTGAGCAGAACATCCTGTGCTGGTTGGTACCATGCTCTTGGCAAGTCCAATGGCACAGTGGGGATCCTAGTGGTATTTAAACCTCTCTGAAATGGTTTGAAAATAATTTTGTGGACTGGCTGTGGATTTGAGACTTGTGAAAATAAATGATAATGGTGAACGGGTCCCTCTCACCCACTTCAGAGGCCACAGAATTATGTTGGCTCTGTGTGGTACTTGGCTATCAAAACACACTTACCTCTTGTTTCCATTTCTGCTTAAACCACAGCAAGAAGTACTACAGATTACACTTTTTTTCATAGCAGACATTTAACTTGTTTTGAAATCTGTAGGCCACTCAGATGTTATATGGTAGCTTGAGAGGTCTGTCATTTTATTGGAAAAAAAAAAAGAATAAGATTTAATTATTTCTAAATCAGAAGCAAAAGAATTTCAGTAAACACTGTAGTCATCTGATCTACAAGGGTATCTTGTTTAAGGACTTCATAAGCAGTTCATTATATATGAATGTGCTATGGGCTATTTTCCAATTAATCTATCCATTTTATTCAGGTCTGCATGCTAACAATATAGATCAAAAGAACATGTATTCCTCTAGCTTCAAGTAGTTTCATATTGTGCTGGTAGTTTACTCTGGAGTTGTTTATTTCTTCTTTCTTTTTTCACTTCTAACCATCCCTGAAACATCAGCCAGATTATGGTGTCGGAGGACTGTGTTCTCCCATAACCTACTTGGAGGGTGATGCTGAAAAGATTTTTCTCCTCAAAACCAGCAATATTCTCCCTGGTTATAGATAGATTAAAGGAAGTCTGAGGAGCACAAGAGGATAGGGAGAATCTCAAATTTTAACAGCAATAAAATAAAGCACCTCTTTGTTGGAAACATTGATGAATAGCAAAAGGGAAAAGTAATCAGCATTATTTGTATTTGCCTGTAGTTTTTTATGAGTAGCCTAGTAGCTCTCTTCTTCTCAACAATGTAGTGTATAGGCAGTAAATCCATACCTCAAGAAAATATTCACCTAGGACGCCAAAACTTGTCACAGTCCAATCAAAATATAAGCAAGAGTACTATTAATTTCTAATTAAAGCACGGGACTAAAATGTGTCCAGGCAAATAAATAACATACTTATCTACTTTAAAAATTAATGAATTTATATTGAAGGAATTCTGCACTAGCTTGCTAATGCCAGCATAAAAATGCCACCGTCATTTGCTCTATTTATGACTAGGCATCTTGTGTGTCATCATGTTTTAAAAACACTTCCTGTAGTCAGTCTCAGTCATTTACAGGAATAAGCTTACAGTGTTCTGACACAAATGCTTTCCTGGGACTACACCTGTAAAAAAAAAAAAAAATCTTGAAATATTCTGATAGTGACCAAAAAAGAAAGTGAAATAAGCAATAGTTGAATGCTATTTTTGCCAAATTAAGAAAATTTCCTCAGAACACTTATTAGTGTTTCATTTTTGCGCAGCTAGTCTGCCCTATGCTATAAACACAGAAGCTTTTTATCTACTAGATAGCATCTAGAAAGCATGGGGAAATGGTTTTCATATCAAAAATTTCAAACTTTGGATGATTTTGCTGTGTTTGGGTGAAAAGCTAAAACATCAAAATACCCAAGTAAATAAAACATCCTGCAGTTGCTAAGTGCTGTCTGAATAGAGTAGATGAGCTTTCCCCTTGAAGTATTTTGTTTATCAGCATTCATATAGGCAAACAGGTTTTGTTCAGAAAGATGCAGTTGGAGGAATATCATTGTCAGACCACAAGCATTCATGTGAACATGAATATTTGGTGTGTTTCATCATTTATTATTTGTTACTCATTTCATCTGGCTGCACAAAATAAAAGCTGAGTTTCACATAGCACCCTGTGTAAGTAAGTGTGAAAGTCTCAGATGTCAGTATTTAAGACCACAGACACAAAGAGCCACTGCCAAATCTGTATATTGTGTATTTCCAGAATTGCCACAAATGGCTGATTTCTCACTTTATCAGTAAAGCTACTGATCAATAAAGAGGATTCTCATTAAACCACATTTGATTTTTCTTATAAAAAAAAAAAAAGGAACTAGAATGGGATTCAAACTGATTTAAACTGAGACTAAGGCATCTAAATCTAAATCTACACATCTACATATAGGCACTCAAATATATAAACATCTGAGCTTGTACTAAAGGGGGGACACCAACTCAGTACCATCAACCATGTACTGAGAGCATAAACTTGTTTAACTGACAGGCTGTATGATAGGTGTCCAGTGTCATCTTACATTACACTCCCTCTGCAGAGAGGGATCTGGGGGTTGTGGTTGATAGCAAGCTGAATATGAGCCAGCAGTGTGCCCTGGCAGCCAGGAGGGCCAACTGTATCCTGGGGTGCATCAAGCTTGGCATTGATAGTCTGTCGAGGGAAGAGCGAGGAAAGAGCGAGGGAAGCACAAGTCTTACGAGGAGCGGCTGAGGGAGCTGGGCTTGTTCAGCCTGGAGAAGAGGAGGCTCAGGGGCGACCTTATCGCTCTCTACAGTTACCTTAAAGGAGGCTGTAAAGAGGTGGGGGTTGGTCTGTTCTCCTACGTGCCTGGTGACAGGACGAGGGGGAATGGGCGAAAGTTGCGACAGGGGAGTTTTAGGTTGGATGTTAGGAAGTACTTCTTTACCGAAAGGGTTATTAAGCATTGGAACGGGCTGCCCAGGGAGGTGGTGGAGTCACCATCCCTGGAGGTCTTTAAAAGACGTTTAGATGTAGAGCTTAGCGATATGGTTTAGTGGAGTACTTAGTGTTAGGTCGGAGGTTGGACTCGATGATCTTGAGGTCTCTTCCAACCTAGAAATCTGTGATACTGTGTGATACTATGTGAAGCACTCTACTCTGCACTGGTGCGGCCTCACCTCGAGTACTGTGTGCAGTTCTGGGCACCACAGTACAAAAAGGAGGTGAAACTATTGGAGAGTGTCCAGAGGAGGGCTACAAAGATGGTGAAGGGGCTAGAGGGGAAGACGTATGAGGAGTGGCTGAGGTCACTTGGCCTGTTCAGCCTGGAGAAGAGGAGGCTGAATGGAGACCTCATCGTGGTCTACAGCTTCCTCACAAGGGGGAGTGGAGGGGCAGGCTATTCTCTTTAGTGACCAGCGATAGGACCTGAGGGAATGGAGTCAAGCTGTGACAGGGGAGGTTCAGGCTGGGTATCAGGAAGAGGTTCTTCGCCGAGAGGGTTGTCACAAGCTGGAACAGGCTCCCCAGGGACGTAGCCACGGCACAAAGCCTGTCGGAGTTTAAGAAGCACTTAGACTGTGCACTTAAGACTGTGCACTTAGTCATATAGTCTGAAATTCTTGGTAGACCTGTGTGGTGGCAGGAGTTGGACTCGATGATCCTTGTGGGTCCCTTCCAATGCGGGACATTCTATGATCTATAATTCTACATTCTGTGAGCTATCTTTCCTATCTTCAGTTGCTGCTTCCAAAGTGTGGAGGTCTGCTGTGCTTGTCCTATCTGCCAAGTCTGTGCAGCTCTTGTGCAGCTCTCCTGAGCATCTCAACCACTAGCAGCCTGTGGTCAAATGAGTCCCATCCCAAGTGACTGCTCTGGGGTGAGATGAACTGTTCTCCAAGCATGAATGACTGCATTGACTGTGACAGGAGCTTCAACCCCTGGCAAATGCCTACTTGTAGAAACCCTAATATGAATATCTTCTTTTTCAACTGAATTGCACTGACAAGTTTCCCTTTGCTACAAAACATTATTTACAAAATATATATATACCAAATAAAAAAAATATATATATAATATATATATACAAAACAATATCATTCCAAGAAACTCTAGGAAAACAAAGTGCTGTATTCCCAGCAATGCCAGGAAAATAAAAGGCTGTCTTTTCCACACTCTTTCAGGACTTAGAGCATTACAGATTTGTTTTCTTCTGCTGCTTGTGAGGGTTGGAATGAATTTTTTTCCCATGTGCAGATGTGATGTACTGAAAAGTACTCTACATCTTTTCAGCTAACAGTTCCCATAGCTGCAAATCAAGTCTGTAAATCCATCATAATCCAGGGAGTGTCAAAAATGGTAGACAAGAGTGTCATTTTAATGTTCTTTTATGCTGTTTGTGACTGTATAAACAGTTTATGCGCAGAAGAGGAACTTTAATAGGAAAGACCTGAGCTGAGGTTTCACAAGATGAAGCATTCAGGTGTTTTAAGATATGCATGCCCTACAGCTCATTCCCACCTTGTGCTGTGTGTCATTGCTCTTCTGCAGAGCTGAAATAGCTGCTTGTGTGGCCGCACTGTGAAATGAGTCAGGGAGCTTATCCAGCTCAAAAATAAGCCAGTCGATAAAGAAAAGAGGAGGTTATTTTATAGCAAAATCAATCCCCACGTCCAGTTTGCAGTGTAGCCACAGAAAGCAAAGTTGGAAAGAGTGCACATGGGTATGAGGACAGGCAAAGGGTCTGGAGAGAGGATGAGAGATGCGAGAACAGGGCAAGAATATTTTAAAACAGTGTTGCAATGCGTGGCTTTGTCATGCGAAACTGCAGTTTGAAGTAACCTCATTTCAAAACAGGTATCTGACAGGTACAATACTCTAACTGAACTCCACTCTGCAATTTCCATTAAGAAAGGTGCTACCCTCTGAGGTAAACCCGTTAATGGAGTGAAATTAGACCGGAAATCTATCGCATTTGCAGAGATTTCTGTCTCCAAGATGTCCTGAGAATTGCTGGAGTCACAGGACTCTTTTGCTAAGGCAGTCAATAGCCTTGCTTCTCTGAAGGAGATAAAAAAACAAAATGCACACATTTTGGTAGACGATCATTCTCTTAGGTAGGGAATGATATCAAGATCCTGGGGGAAGGCCAGGCTGCATAAGCCCACACCTCCCAGTGTGCCAGCCTGACCACGTACTTTGCCAGGGGCACCTTCAGATCTGGTGCAAGTGTGAAAATACTAAGTGATGGAGGAGCACCCTTCACTATGCAAGGTCTCTCATGGATCTGTCCAGGACACCTAGGATGTATCACTGGTCTCTGCATACATGGTGTCAGCTGCTAGGACCTGGCTGCTTGTCATCTAGTTACCCAGATACATGGCCAAGACCAGCTTTCTCAACCTGGAGGACATCTCCAGGCAGTTTTAATGAAAATGAAAACAAATATATATATAAATATATATATTATATGGTTCCTTCCCACCCTGCCAGTAACCCCCACACTTGCTTCCACAGCCTTCACAACACAAGAAGTGATGAGACTGTGACAAGAGCAAATTTTTTTGGAGCCATGAGGGTTCCAGCATTTGGGTTCACTCGGCCTCGTCTGAGATCCAGGGTGTCACTGGCTGCTGAGGTGATCACACCTCAAGCTGCAGCCCTTCATTCATTCACACATGTTCTCCTCTGCCAAACTGATGTTGTTGCTTAAGATATATTTGACAGCAGATTTGCTTCCAAAATCATCATCTGTTCCTAATTTCCTAGTCAATTAGAGAGCAGTTCACAGGCGCAGAAGGGAACAATAGACTCTCTCTGAGGCAATAACGTTACGAGATGCTGCAGAGTTTAACTTCTTGCTTTGCTATCATGGTGTGCATTTTACCTTGCCATGAGCTAGAAGCCTTAATTATGATCTTGTGTCTTCCATTGTTTGAGGCAAATGACTAAGTGGTTTATAAAGACAATTAGATTGGGATCTGTTCTAACTAATGTCTTTCCGAGTGTAATTTCCTATTAGATACACCAGGTCTTTATTCTGGGGTAAGAGGATTTAATTAATTGGCATTGTTCAATCTTCTTTGGTTGTCACCAACTACCTTTACTGCTCCTCACACACTTAAATGCACAGAGTTAAAGCTAGAGGTACAAGAATCACAGAAAGTAGATGAGAATGATAAGTCCAAGACACTCTTTGGTGAAAATATATTTATTATCTGGGCAAGATCAAACTGTGTGATGGTTTGTCCTGATCACGAAGGTCTTGTATTTGGGAGAAGGGAGGGTGCCTGGCCATTCATTCATTTCGGACTTGCCCTATTGAGTTTAGGATCACACAACTTGTCTGTGCAGAGGGACATATACATACTCATATATCACGCCATCTTTGCATTAAAGACATCATTAAACAATCCATTATACTGAGATAGAACAATAACTTTAAAGGCAGAAAAAACTTCTGATTTTTCTTCCTTTTTCATTCCTACAAAGGCATGTTTATCTTCCTTAGCTCACAGCTTAGCACTGCATTTCTTGATCCTTCACAGTCTTTGTGGACAATTAGATTTTTGTCACAGCCCCCACTCAGCTACTGTACAGATGATGGCCATTAAGACTGTAACCACTGCCAAACATACAGTATACGTCTCCATCAACACTCTCTAAAGCAGTTTCTGTGGCTTAACAAAACAAAAGGTCATTACAAAAATAATGACATTAGTGGATAACAATGGGGCCAGAAATTTTACCTTGTCATTTTAATTTGTACTCACACCTAGCACAAAGGGAAAAGGGGAAAAGTATACGTGATCAGAAGTTAGTATAAGAGACTCTCGAACTATGTTTTTCAAATTAGCAATTCAAAATAAAAAAATAATTTAAAAAAAAAAGACTTGTTTCCTCCGTATATGAGATAGATACTTATATGTTGCTTACTGATGAGACTTTTAAATATGAAGAGCATACAATACAACCACAAAGAAGGGTATCTGTTGGTCTTTGGTCCACATTGTTATATGTCAGGTCTGAATTACCAGCGGCCCTGAAAAAAATTGAGTACTTCAGTCTCAAGAAGAGAAAACCAAAATGGAAACACAATAACAGTTTTCAAAACAATTCAAAGGTACCAGCAAAACAGAAGAGAAATTATTCTCCAGATCAACTGACGAAAGGATCAAATGTAACAGGTTTACATCTGAAATTCAGGAAATGGGGCAAGAATAATTTCCTAAGCACAAGTGACCCAGCAATGGAATAGGTCACATGGGGAGATATTGAGCAATTTTTGACTGAGTTTTTGAGAAGTGTTTAGGTGCATTTCCATCAGAACTGGTTCAAGCATAATATTTCCTGCCAGGAAACATTGGAGGTCAATGGGGAAGACAGCCCAGGCAGGCAGGGTCCAGTTTCCTATTGTTTCAGCAAGGAGTGGAAGGACAAGCGCAAGTGAAGACATACCTTGTCAGTAAAACACTCTGAAGGGATCTACTGTCCATCAAGAGGGCCTGATAGATGTTTGCAGGTTTAGTTGCTGCAATCTGGAATAACTATTGCCCGCATGAAACTAACATGTATTTAATGAAGTATGAAAAGAAGTAAAAATCGATTTTCCTTACCATCTACTGACTCACTAAATGATTGCTTTCCTTTTTAAATTATCTATAATTATTCTCCCTTATCTGTTAATCTAAAAATGACAGCTCTGGTTATCCTAGGGTTATTAAGTCTTGATAATGAGTGCTGAAATACTGTCAGCCTAGAAATTTTCAAAAACAATCTCCGAGATTGGGGTGCATATAATTTTCCTAAAACTGGAAAAAAAAATGTCCACATCATATCATAAGTTATTTTATTACCACATGTTAGTTAACACGGTACTGCATGCAGCAAAAGGCCAAACTTTTACTGATACATGGCTCTAGAAATACAGTTTTCAAAAATGCATATAGCCAGTGAATCTTATATATTGTAAAAAAAAACAGTTTAGGGGCTCTTCTGAATCTTACTTAATACCAACCTGGGTCTTATAATGTCTTTACAAAGTTTGACAGTATTCTTGGGGCCCACATAGCCCATTTCCCACATTCAAATATTTTAAGAATAATGTGCTTTATTCTCTTTACTTATAGCAGTAAACCTTAGAGGCATGTACGTTTTCAAACTTTGAACAGTATGTTTGCAAATTAAAAATTAGAAAACTTAGATTGATCTAAACTGAACCAAACTAAACTAAACTAAACTAAAATAAAATAAAAAAACAGTGTCTTGAAATTTGTGACCCACACAAACTTACGTTATGAAGCTTAATGTAGAGATGAAAAGATTTAATAGAGTCAATTTTCATTTTTAGTTGTGTAACCAAAAAATGTATTTTAATCTTCAGAAAATAACCATTCCCTTTATAGTACTTTGATCACCTATTTTTATAGATTCCTTTTATAGATGCAGGTGAGCAGCTTCTGAATGAGAATCCTTGAGAATTTCAAAATAACATCATGAAAGACCTCTCCTTGTAATAAGAAATGTTGTTACTAGGAATAAGAAATGAAGTTACTAAGTTGGGTCTCTTGCTTTGTCAAATGTTCCAGTGATTTAGAAAGACATTTTGAGTATGCAAAGAAGGAAGATTGTTTTCCTAAATATGGGTTTTAAGCAATTCTTTAGAAAAATACAGAGTTTAGATACCCCTCCTATTTGACATTTCACCTGCTTATTTATGCTTTGTATCACTTTAAGCTGAAACTACAAATATTCTGCACTATATTAAAAATATTCCCAGGAAGTCCACCTTCAAAAATGGCTAGAATTGTATCTATTGTTGAAGAATATAATTACTGAAAAATTGTTTCCTTAGTCCGTCAAACGTAGCAAATAGCAGCTGTAAATTAAGAACTTAATGTTTCCTTATTTCTTTTTCATTTTAATTCAGTATTTTTATAAACACCTTATGTATATTTTAGTCTTTTGCCCTCAATGTTATAGAAACTAAGAACAGTCTGAAGCCTTAGAATATCTCAAAGATTTTCTTTGTACCATTGTCTATACCCTTTTTCTCCTTTCAACTTGGAGATTCCTCAGATGAATAGCTAATCCCAGGAAGAAATAATGTTGCCCTTTATCTGAGAATTGACTTGGCTCAAGTTCTACAAGGGCTACCAGTTGGCATAAAACATGCCCCAAGCACATACAACACCAGCGTCTTTAAACAGCATCCTATGGAAGCAAAATAAAATGCTACCAAGCTGTATCTAAAAACAGGAATGTGGTCAATCCTTCTTTCCATGTTGATCAAAACTAGTCAGGAAGAAAACTTCATTCTCTGCAATGTTAAACTTTTCTAACAAATAAAAGAAATCTTGAAGCATCTCTAGAAGGTTACCCGAGGTATTTCGTAATTCCAGTGAATTACCTGGAATCACCTGGAAAGGGTACTGGTATAAATTCACTTCTATTCTGTTCAAAAAAAAAAAAAGACAGGCCAGGGTTGGCAGAAGTATGACCGACCATTAACTCCATGGTTCCTTATCAGTCTGTCAGCCATCAAAAGGATGTGTATGCCATGAAGTACCAGAATAATCAAGGCTCCTGGTTTTAAGCTTGACCTATCCTCAGTTCAGAAAAGGCAACCGCTCTGCTTTCTGAGCCACTGTGAGCTTTCAACGTATCAGGAGACTAAAGAAATGCAAGTCATGAGAAGCTACTTTGGCATTTCAGACAAGTTCTGCTCATGATGTTATGTGTCAGCAGGAGTTGAAGAAGAAGAGAAAGAGAATTAGTGTTTTACATGCATTTGCTCTGAGTAAGGAGTCTAGAAAAATGCAAAGAGCCTTAAATTCTGAATTTCTCTTGAAAAACATTCTTTGTGTAAAACTGGCTGATAGAAAATTTCAAGTGATATTATAAATAGTGCTGTCATACAGGTCATAATTTTTGCAAGCTGAAGCATGCCAGCATGGTGTTAGGATTCATATGAAAATAGGCGTAGAGTGCAATTTTTCCCTTCAAGTTTATGGAAAAGGTAATTTGCCTTTTTCTTTAAAAAGAAAAATCTTTCAAGTGCTATGATAGACAGAAACAGTTTCCAAAATACAAGCCTTGTAATTTTTCCTTCCAATGATATATGTCAGAGTACAGCACAGGCCAGCTGGTGGATTCTTAACTACAAAGAAGCAGAAATGGGGGTATCCTTGGCTGGGGTGTTCCCACAGCAATGCATGAGACCCCAAGGTCTCCAAAGGAAGGGGCCATACTACAGACCTCCACGAGGAGGGATGCACTCATGGTTCTGATGTTGGATTTCACATTCACCTTCCAGCATACTGGGGGAAAATGACAAAAAGACATACAAAAGGAGTCTTTCAAAACCATAAAACACCTAATCCAAAACTGAACTTCACAGAATCACAGAATCATCTAGATTGGAAGAGACCTCCAAGATCACCCAGTCCAACCTCTGACCTAACACTAACAAGTCCTACACTAAACCATATCACTAAGCTCAACATCTAAATGTCTTTTAAAGACCTCCAGGGATGGTGACTCAACCACTTCCCTGGGCAGCCCATTCCAATGCCTAACAACCCTTTTGGTAAAGAAGTTTTTTCCTAATATACAGCCTAAACTTCCCCTGGCGCAACTTTAGCCCAATCCCCTTCACCCTGTCTTCTGCCTGCCATTCCCTTCTTCTGCCTGCCATACCCTCCCTGGCTGCTCACTGTGGTATTTCCTAGCTACTCACCTGTTAAGCTAAATCTTGTATTCCATCCACCTTTCTTCAAGTGTCATCTGAGTGAGCAGTATCTATATTTTTGGACTGGAAAGGTTTTTAATCAGTTTGTAAGGTTTTTTTTTTAATAACGGTCTCAGGTCTTGTTCCTAAGGAACTTCCCAGAGACCCAGGATCCTGATTTCCTGGGAGAACAGGCACTGTGGTAGAAATACCTAAATAAAGAGTTTATCATACAAGTCACAAATACAGCCATCATGCTCCCTGGGAACCTGAAAGTACAAAGCAGCTCTCTGGATCAAGGCAAAATGCACCAAGCATGTCAAGGAGGGTGGATAGTATTTTTCAGAAGTGTTTGTAGAGGAACCTTCATGAGGGAGCAACAGGGAAAAGAACCAAAGCAGAACTCCAAACTGCAGCAGCTCCTTTGCACCAGCTTCTTATCTGCAAGTTTTATTTCGTGCTGAATATGTTGTGCTCTAGCTTAACCCACTTCTAAAATAGTTTTTTAAAAAGCTAGGATTCAAGAGGTTATACTCCACCTCAAGATGATAAAGCATCATCATATTTCGTCAATGTGTGACTGAGGTAAATATTGTGCTCAGAGAACATCTAGTGTTCATCAAAACATTGAGTTTTGACACAGCCAAAGCTCTTTACTCACTTAGTAACTGCTCTACTAGTCTGATTCAACTGCAAATATCCTGGCAAATAGCAAAATGCTGAATGCAGAGAGCTATAAGCCATTCAGTTCTTTGTGAATGGTCCATTTACCACAATAAAGAAATGAGGGTCAATGGGGGACTGCAGGTATTGATTTATTTATTTATTTCATTTTTAATAAAGTTCATTCATTCAGGACCATTAGGCTGCACATGCAATCAACCATAGAATCATATCAATTTCTTACAGTATCCTCCATTTTTCCTATTGTTTTTAACAAGTTTTTTTACATCTTGTTTTACTTTTAACTGTAAAACCCTCACAAGGGAATTTCTTCGTCTAAGTTCAGATATTACCCATAATAATGAAGTTCCAGTCCTTTCTCCGGTGTTACAGAAGTGCAAATAACTATCATAACAAGCCATATTTCTTGCTTCTGTAACTCCATTGACTTAAAAGTGTTCAGCTGCAGATAATGTCGGATAATAATTCCCTTCAATTGTCTGCAGGTAAGACCACTAGACCAAAAAGATGCCATAACAGCAGCAGATTCACCATCAGAATATAGAGGACTAAAACTATTGTTATTATATGAGCACAGACAATGATCCATTTTGAACCATCAGATGGTTCTTTGAAAACTGGTCTAGAGGTTTTTGATAACGTTACCTTCTGAGACAATTGAAGCAGAAGATGCTCTGTGGAACTTCATGAAAAATAAACCAACGTCATAGCTGAGAAAAGTCACTGATCTTCACCTCATTCATGTTTAAGTGTTTTGAATTTTTGTGTGTGTGCATGTGTGGTGGTTTTGTTGTTGTTTGGTTGTTTTTGTTCTTTAAAAAAAAATTAAAAATCAAGCTTTAGAAGCTGGTGTAGTGAACAGCAGGGTTGATGAGATAGCATTTTCAGAGCTGATAAAATTCTGTCTTTGGATAGAGTCTGCACAGCTCTATTAAAAGTAGTGGAATTTATCCACAAGGACATAGCACAATCAGCCTTACCACACGGCTTTTCATCTTACACTTAAGTTGAATTTGGTGTATGATTTTGTCAGTGCTGCTTTTGGCTTCTGCTCACATTCCTGTATTCTCACATATTCCAGGCTGGTTGTCTTTACTGACCATCAGGAGCACTTAGTGGATGTGCTTTAATTTGCAGATTCAATGTAAAGATGCAGGCTGCTCCAGGAGATGTTGTCCAAGAAGTTTTTGCTGAAACAGATACCCATAAACTGAAAGTTTAAGTCACATTATTTGTTCTGAACTGAAATAATTACATCTTGCTTTTTTTTCTGGTAAATTGAAGAGATTTTTGTACACAGCTATGCATGTCTACGCTTACTCATCTTTTTGCACTAGTATTAGGAATACTTAAAGAAATATTTTGTATGGAAAAACTCAGTGTGAAAAGGTCTTTTTGTGGGGTTAATTCCACCCTGACACAAAACCACTGACTAAAGTGTGTTTATGCCAAGGATGATTATGTACGGGTTTTTTACTTTAAATTAAATACAGATGATAATTACAATTAATCACTGCAAAATGGCTGAATAATTTGAAAATGTAATTAAGTGAAAAGTGTATTAGCTTTCAAAAAACATTTAGATGTCTTTAAGTGTGCTGCCATGGCTTAGATTATTGCATTCCTGTGACCACAACTGCTACTAAGGACCATGTTTTAATGACTTTCTAATGATTCATCATTGAAGGCATTCTGATGACTTGATATTCTAGCAGATGAAGTGGATTTACAGAAAGGTGTCATTTGGGGAAAAACCTTCGATAAATCTGAGCAAAACTGCAAAAAGCTTCAAAAAGATAGATGACTGCCATCATTTTTATATGTGTTTTGCTATGTAATTGCTTTTTCACTGGCATCGCAAGTTTAAATCTCTGAAAATAGGATTCTTTTTCACAGGAAAAGCTTAGGGAGTGAAACGCTTTGTACCCAAACATACAGAGAATATTATCCATCATGACCCTTGACAGGGGATTTCAAGAAGACATGCACACATCCTTTCTTAAAGCCATGTGTACATGGCACCCATCCACCCCTGGGCAGAGCTCTGAGGAGCACCCTGAAGGTGAGACAGCCATGAGGAGAGAAGAAGTGTGTCCCTGGGCAGGATGGAGCAGGAGCATTTCTCTCTAGGGAGTGGGACTAAAATCTTATGGCACTGGGATGAGGACTTCTTGTGGCTTGGTCTCCACAGTGCTTCCAGTGGGCATTTGGGATGGCCTGCATGACACATAACAGCAGCACACCCATGAGCAGCTTCTTCCAGGTGAGAAACATTAATGAACACAAAAGTGGGAGGAAGCCCATAAAACCTTGGAGGTTACAGTCCTTTCAAATCATCCTTTCTGAATTCCAGACCCCTAATATCTGCAGGGACAACCAACCAACCACTGCATCACCCCCCGCTTGCTGTTTGGGTGGGTTTTAACGGCCGAGAAGGTGCAACTGCAAATTGGGAAGGCATGGTTTGGGATGCCCCCCTTGCTGCCTCATCATGGCCCCACTGTCACCCACAGGCAGCCCTGTATTACAATCAGCCATGAAATTCACTTTGTTATTTCTGCATTATTATACTAGAGAATAAATAAATAAAAAAAATGCAGAAATTGTATCAAACTGCAATAACTTCACGTGAAATGGATAGTAAATCTTCCTATCTTTTAACACAATACAGTAGGCACAGCATTAAATAAAATTAGCACTGCTGCTGTTTGTTCTATGTTCAATAATGCAAACTTGTTCCTTATTTGAGGTTCTGTATAAATTTAATATATATATAGTATTACAGCAAGGTCACTTTAGAATAATCTCTTTGATTAATTCGAGGGAGGCAGCATATGGAGGGAAAAAGTAATCTTGAATGGAAAATACACAATATCAGCTGCATGGAAATGGCAAAACAGCCTGCTTTCAAGTCAGAGTACATAAATGGCAACTATTATAGTTTTGCTTATACTGCACAGCCAAATGCAGTTGCAACACTGCCAGTTGTTTTCCATAATAAAATTAACCCTTCTGTATTTTATTCAGTGCAGGCCTTCTTGCCATGTTTGTCACTCTAGTATCACAGTACTTTACATTAAAATAATGAAAAAAAAGCAACACTTTTGTTTTTTGTCTTCAGATGAATTCTCTGTCCCAGCTGTTCTACTCTGTGCTATCAAAATAATAAGCTATCAATCAGGATGAGAATGTCTTACCAAAAAAAAAAAAAAAAAAAAGAAGAAGAGAAGAGAAGAGAAGAGAAGAGAAGAGAGAAGAGAAGAGAAGAGAAGAGAAGAGAAGAGAAGAGAAGAGAAGAGAAGAGAAGAGAAAGAAGAGAAGAGAAGAGAAGAGAAGAGAAGAGAAGAGAGAAGAGAAGAGAAGAGAAGAGAAGAGAAGAGAAGAGAAGAGAAGAGAAGAGAAGAGAAGAGAAGAGAAGAGAAGAGAAGAGAAGAGAAGAGAAGAGAAGAGAAGAGAAGAGAAAGAAGAGAAGAGAAGAGAAGAGAAGAGAAGAGAAGAGAAGAGAAGAGAAGAGAGAGAAGAGAGGGGAAAGGAAAGGAAAGGAAAGGAAAGGAAAGGAAAGGAAAGGAAAGGAAAGGAAAGGAAAAGGAAAGGAAAGGAAAAGGAAAGGAAAGGAAAGGAAAGGAAAGGAAGAAAGGAAAGGAAAGGAAAGGAAGGAAAGGAAAGGAAAGGAAAGGAAAGGAAAGGAAAGGAAAGGAAAAGGAAAGGAAAGGAAAGGAAAGGAAAGGAAAGGGAAAGGAAAGGAAAGGAAAGGAGAAAGGAAAGGAAAGGAAAGAAAAGGAAAGGAAAGGAAAGGAAAGGAAAGGAAAGGAAAGGAAGGAAAGGAAAGAAAGGAAAAAGGAAAATCGTCTATTATGTTTCTCCTCAGCACAATATTGCATCCAAACACTGCAAGGCAACCAACAGCACTGGGAAAGAAATTTCCATTAAAGTGTGGGCTTATTGCAATAGCTGTTCTCCATATAGGTGTTCATCAGTGAATACATCTTCAGCCATTCCTTTGGTATGCTTAATAGATGCACCTCCTCAGACCCTTTGTTCTTAGACTTTTTTCTCTGATTCTTTCATGGTTTTAATAACTCTTCCCTGACCACTACAAGTTTCAAGTTACAAGTTTAACTTGAACAAGTTAACAAGTTTCCACTACAAGTTTGTTTCCTTAATCATGAGCACAAAAACCGTGTCCACAATAACATCAAACAAACAATAGTCTCTTTCATGTTATTCAGCATTCCCTTCAGCAGATGTCCAAGGATTGCATTAGTACTTCAACCGCACTGTTTTCTGGGAAACTCAGGTTCAGCTGAGGATCTGTGATGACCCTCGTGTCTCCTTCAAAGACAAAGCTTCCCAGGGCAGAGTAGCTCTTGCTGTCATTATGGCTTTCCATCTTTGTTCCGGACATGTGACCTCTCAATGAACTGGACTGACTTGTCTGTATTGCTTTCATGCTCCAGTGTCTGCATGTGCCCCAGGTCACCTGATGGCTTAAACTCACAGAGATCCCCCAGAGTGCTTTAGGGCACATCTTGGCCATCCACTCAACTTTGTATCAGAGTGGGAATCATGTAAACTTCAAGACCCCTAAGGTCTGTTTACTCTCCCTTGTTTCAGTGGGGTCAGAAAGGAACCCAAATCAGACCTGCAGGGGAGGCAGGAGGTCCTGAGCTCCCTGACAAAGTCTCTGAGCTGGGCAGTGAGAGGATCATGATGGTGGAGTGGACGCCAGCTAAGAATCAGGGAGAATGAACAAGGACTTTCTTCATTATTACACATGTTGCACAATATGTTTTTGTACAGTGTCCTCTCTTACAACTGGAGACAGAAATAAAAGTGCTTAAAGTATTAGAAAGGCCTGTCTTATCAATGACTGAAAAAGCATCCCTGTTTTCCATGGAAAGTGAGCACAACAGGAAATGAAAGAGAGGCACCATAGGTTGCAGAAGATATGGAAAAACATATTTGGTATTTGTATTCCCTACCATTCAAGTACAAAAAGCTATATTGAGTAGGTAAACTTTCTGCAGATGTCATGCACATACGCAAATGGATTGGAAATTATTTGAACTACATCAGGTCCAAGATTTCAGATGGCAGATCATGTTGGGCTACTTTCATACTTGCACCTAGATCTACTTTTTATAATTGCAAGTTATCAAGTTGGATACCTCTGTGAGCAACTCTCACAGCTTTCACAGTCATTAGCTTCGAAAAATAACAGAGACCTTTCCCCTTTTCTTTGTTACATACATAACAGAAAATATAATGTATGTGTTTGTCCTATACCCACTTGGAATGTCTTTTTTTTTTCATTACTCAATACATAAGAATCAAAATGCCAGACTTCCTAGATTTCAGCCCTCCATCAACTGTTGCCCAACTTTAGATCTTCTTGTACAAGTTGTAATTTGTAGAGGCTTTGTGGATGAATGATGCTCACAGAATTTTTTCTTATACTGTTGATATCAACATTTTTGAATTTGTGTTGTTTGGTTTCCTGTGTCACTGCTTTGCTAGCAGCAATTCTCCATCCATAACAAAGTTTTCCTGAAGAGCCCTGATTCAGCTCTTTTAGCGTGAACATTTGCGTACTCTAAAAAGCTTTTAGACTCTTCAGGAAAGTCAAAAACCACTCAATATAACTGCCCTCTTCCTTTGAAAAAAACATTTGTGGTGGACTAATATATTGCCTCAAACATGCTAATTACATCTGGTAATGGTTGTGTATTGCATTACAGGACAGGTGCAGTAAACTCAACAGCCGCACTCTTTACTTGTTGCACTCTATCATGTTAATGAAAGCAATAAATCAATGACATGTTCCAAACCTTGACTTACCCCAGAAAAGAGAAAAATTAACAAAATTTAGCAGATCTAGCTCAGAATTTCTCACAGATGGATAACTCTTTTTTCACCCTGGAAAGGATTAAATTCTTCTTTCATCATTAGAACAATTCTGCAAGATGCTAAGCATGTATATGAAGACTCCCTATTTTTAGGGACTGTATTAACTTTGAAAGAGGTACACTGTTCAGATTAATAATATGAAGAGCAGAGAGCTCAGATTAATGATATGGCAAACAGAGAGCTATGGAAGATGATTCTACAGAGACAACAGAAAGCAAGTAAACTTCAATTCAGAAAGTCAAGTCTGTTTTCCCTGTTATGGGACAAACATGCAGCTTCTACAGACAAAAAAGAAAAGTAACACAAAAGGATTTAAAACATTGCCAGTTCATAGTCTGGAGATAGAAGGTGAAGTTAAAGCCACGTTTGAAAGATCTGAGACTTAAAGTACTTCTTTTTCAGTGGAGCTGTACTGCATTTGTTGAAAATTTATTTGAGTGAGTTTTCAATGTCTTACAGTGAGAAGCATTGGTAACATGTCTTTGTTATCTGAGGGGTATGTACACATTATTCTCTATGTACTGAAGAAATATTTCTCCTTTAAAGATCTGGTATTCTTCCTCAGATGTTGTAGTATGTATGGATCTTCATTTTATATAGCAAAGGTAAACAAAAACAGCTATTAGTGATACCTAGAAGTCACTGAGAACTAAATCTGTCACTCTGAGAAGGACCAACACATCATCCTCCTTGATTCATGGTGTCAAATCTTCTCATTATGCTAGGTATCAATGCCTTCAAGGCAGTGACGTATAATTACTAAAGGTTGCAGGTATTATCCTAGCATAGTTTGGCATGAGAACCAATCAGAGTAACCAAAGATACACATTTCATATGTGCCAATGATCTGAGCATGTCTTTAAAGTTAGTGTAGAAGGATCAAAGATGTTTCATTTTCATTTCAATGTGCTTTCTCTATCCAACTGCAAGGAGCCTGTTTATCAGAGTTTATGGACATGAAGTTGGTTTCTTTCCAAGGGCTAAAGAGAGGTATGTATCGTATCAAAGAAAAGCTTTCAATTTACTTTATTAAATATTGCCACTAGCTGATAATGGTATATCATAACTACGTGAAGAGTTGTTCTGACATAGTGGCAGCTGGGTCTTGCACATCTTTAACTCAAGCAGAAGAGTTTTGAAGTAGGTCAGCTCAAAGCATCAAACAACAGTGTCTGAAGTAAAGTCATCTACTCTGTCTGTAAGATCTTAGCTCAATGTACACGACTGATAGGTATGTCAGCCCCTGGCAGTTACAAAACCAGAATTTCAGTTCCTGTTATGGCATCACTGCAGTACTTCATAGTATTTATGACCCCTCTTTATTGTTTTTGTTGTTGTTGTTGTTGTTGTTATTTAGGTGCTGAAAATATGTGGCCATAAACCAGTACAAGAGGCAAAGACAGAATTTGCGTGGAGAAGCTGTTGTGACTGCATTGCAATTTTCCTTCATAGTTCACACAGAGAAGCTCTCAAGACACTTTTTTTCCCCCTAGATATTTATTTTAATAATATCTTATAAGTGACACGTTCTTTTACTTTGGGGAAATCTGTCTAAGCACTTGAGGTGCCATGCTCTTCTCCTTGCCTTGTACTGTCAAAGTTATTCTATAAACATCTCCATTTGATGAATGTGTGCTGAGTATGGAATGGCTCAAGAAGAAAGTTGGCTGGCTCTTAAAAAAAAGAGTAAACTTCAACAAAGTGTAAAACAGACTCTTTGGTCTAGAAGATCCAAATAACATTGCATAACATTTCCATGAAAATGGTATTTACATTAATCACTGTGTTTGCTCAGCTCCCGAACATCCAAGTTTAAAGGAATATAAAGTAAACTCCCTTTGTTTACTATGATAGCAATAGCAATTACCAGTTACTTTGCAAATTTAAAATGACTAGTGATTTAAATTTTATTTTTCTATTTGATTTTTTATCTGGTTCCTAAAACTCAGAGCTAAAATCTGTCATCTCTGATGTTATTGTATAGTTTGCAGAACTAAATAAGGTGTTTTATTACACATTAACCATAGAATCAACATATCATCACCGAGTAATCTTATAAGTATGTATGTTTAAAATTTCTGTAGGTTTTGTGATATTTTCAGAACATGTTGCCAATGTTTTGAAAAAGAGAAAAGCCTATTAAGATGGCCTGGAGACTTTTCTGGTGCCTGATAGTACTTTTTTGAAGAATAGCAAGTCAAACATATACAATAGAGAAAAATATACACCAGCAAAAAAGAGAAAACAGAAAACATACCTTTGGTTTCTGAATTTTACTTGTAGTCTCATTGTTGGAGAAATTCACTTGCCTTTATCAGCCACCTCAAAAACTGCCAATCTGACGTCAATGGTAGTTTCTGTAATATACTTCTTTTAGCTGCCATTTTGGACACAGATTTACATGAGTTTTTCAGAAGACTCAGTCTCAGCTAACTAAACCAAAGACACTCTCTATAGAGATGGCAAAAGGAAAGGAATTACTGAATCACAGAATCACAGAAATGTAGGGATTGGAAGGGACCTCCAGAGATCATCAGGTCCAAACCCCTGCCAAAGCAGGTTCCCTAGAGCAGGTTGCTCAGGTAGGCGTCCAGATAGGCCTTGAATATCTCCAGAGAAGGAGACTTCACAACCTCCCTGGGCAACCTGTTCCAGTGCTCCGTCACCCTTACTGTGAAGAATATCTTTCTCATATTATTGTGGAACTTCCTGTGCTCCATTTTGTGGCCATTGCCCCTTGTCCACTCCACACAGCCCACTGTGGTTGGCCATGAATAAATGGAATGATGAATGATGAATGAACAGGAATGATAAGAAACAGTTAGGGTAGGAAAAGAAAAAGAAAAACAAAGAAAAATGGAAAAAAATGACAAAGAAAAAAGAAAAAAGAAAAAAGAAAAAAAGAAAGAAGAAAAAAGAAAAAAGAAAAAAGAAGAAAAATGAAAAAAGAAAAAAGAAAAAAGAAAAAAGAAAAAAGAAAAAAGAAAAAAGAAAAAAGAAAAAAGAAAAAAGAAAAAAGAAAAAAGAAAAAAGAAAAAAAAAAGAAAAAAGAAAAAAGAAAAAAGAAAAAAGAAAAAAGAAAAAAGAAAAAAGAAAAAAGAAAAAAGAAAGAAAAAAGAAAAAAGAGAAAAAGAAAAAAGAGAAAAAAAGAAAAAAGAAAAAAGGAAAAGGAAAAGGAAAAGGAAAAAAAGGAAAAGGAAAAGGAAAAGGAAAAGGAAAAGGAAAAGGAAAAGGAAAAGGAAAAGGAAAAGGAAAAGGAAAAGGAAAAGGAAAAGGAAAAGGAAAAGGAAAAGGAAAAAGAAAAGGAAAAGGAAAAGGAAAAGGAAAAGGAAAAGGAAAAGGAAAAGGAAAAGGAAAAGGAAAAGGAAAAGGAAAAAAAAGAAAAGAAAAAGGAAAAGGAAAAGAAAAAGGAAAATGAAAAGAAAGAAAAAGAAAAAGAAAAAGAAAAAGAAAAAGAAAAAGAAAAAGAAAAAGAAAAAGAAAAAGAAAAAGAAAAAGAAAAAAAGAAAGAAAAAGAAAAAGAAAAAGAAAAAGAAAAAGAAAAAGAAAAAGAAAAAGAAAAAGAAAAAGAAAAAGAAAAAGAAAAAGAAAAAGAAAAAGAAAAAGAAAAAGAAAAAGAAAAAGAAAAAGAAAAAGAAAAAGAAAAAGAAAAAGAAAAAGAAAAAGAAAAAGAAAAAGAAAAAGAAAAAGAAAAAAGTAGATGAGGACAAGTTTAGAACTTGTACCTTTCAAAAGACATCTGGTAGCCGGATGAAGCTGATGGTTACCCTGGCATCATCTGTTCACACTCTCTAGATCTGTCTGGCCATGGCATCTCTCAGAGTCAAGCTGATAATGGCACAGTGGTATTAATACAGCAGGCCCTGGAGTGCCAGGCACAGTGGTGAAAATCATCTGTCTCATCTTCATATCTTATGTCTACCCAAATAAAATTGTGATCATTAAGATTAGACATCTGCTCATTACTTTGTCCACTAGTTGACCCTAAATTTAAGTGAAACAATTTTAGGCAAAAAGATTATTTTTTTCCATGTTCTTATATCTCTAACTCACAAAAATGCTCCCAGCGTTACAACATTTCTGATGTATCCAGAAACCTTTTCTTTCTTAGATTAATTTTATTTTCTCTGTCTTTAGCAGATCCTTATAAACAATTTTCCATAAGGAAATGAATTGGATTTCTGTTACTTGGAACAGCTCCTCAATGCTGTGTGTTCTTTCCTCCTCTTTACTGTGCTTGATATGCAAAAGAGCTGAACTGGCTGTGACACAACTCCAAGATATTTGTGGCTGCAAAGCTAAAGAGCAATTAGACAATATATTCTGAGGAACGGAGCCTACTCTACACCTCCACCTCAGCTCTTTCTTATGAGTAACTTCAGTAGTGTGGCATGACAACTGAGATTGACTCTCCAAGACACCTATTGCCATGAGGCAGGGGGCTTCCCATCACCCTGACTGGGACCACGACATCACTGGTTATCAGGTTAATGTAGGGACATATTGACACTGACCCTGTCTCTTTCCTTCAAGCCTGTAGGCTTAGCTCCAGACTGATTTGTATGTTCTGACACATATCAGTAAAGTCACTTAGTGAAGATAACTTGGCTTGTAAAATACAGGAGCCAAGAATCTTAGTTTATTGCCTTCTCTGGCAATGCATTACCATTTTAAAACTCTTCTTATATCATTCACATTCCAAGTAATAATGTACAGATTTGTAATAGCTGCCTTAGAAATATGTGGTAATTATAACACATTTGTAATAATGAACTTCACTACAAAAAAAGCCTCCTTATCGGAGAGAAAGCAGATGAGACATTCAAAGACAGAAAGGATGTCATTCTTCAGATACAGTAACTGTAGGGCATCCAGATAAATAAAGACAATTCTAGAGAAATGAGCTCAAAAAGACAAATATTTACTCTGCATCATACATTAGGCCAATCTGCTTTCCAGTTGCTGGAATGATTTAGACCATTGAGCTCAGGCATGTAGGAGATTAACATGGCACAGCAGTCAGTAGACTGCTCCAACCCTGCCAAGCTAGCATGTTTATAGGAGACACCGCAGGGTCTGAGAGTTTGTCTTCAGAGTAGTTAATCTAGTAACAGCGGTGGTACATTAACTTCCCTTTGGTCTTTCTGCTTCAATTCACTTTCAGAACACTTGAAGCCAAACTTGCTCCAGTCAACCTCCATCCAGTCTCAGCAGGTAGTGCCATCCCTCCAATACTGGATGACTTTAACAATTTCTTTCAAGACTCTTTCTACTTTTTTTTAAAATATATATGCATATCTCCTAGCTTTTAAGATAATAAGAAGAGAGATTCTGTATTTGATCATGCCCTCAGTACCATCTCTGAAAACCTTGTGAATTTGGCATATTATCATGTCAGGTTAAGCACTGCAAAGTGCTGCTTATTTCCTGCTGAGCTGTTTTTGTTACTCACCCTAGCCATCTGTTCTCTGTTTGGGTGCCTAAGCATGGATTTACACCTAATAATATGAATGTTGTAAGAAATTATGAAAAGTAATGACAGTATTGTTAGTGTATATAGGACATTTTGGCTGGAAGAATGAGCATTGTACATTGCTGTATGGGTATTTGACCTTCAGGAAGACTTGGTGATTTGGAGATCATAGGAAATACGACAAACTACACAACACCCGGAAAGCTTCTCGGGGTGTTTCAGAGATGATGGAAGTTCATACAGGGCATCAGTGGTACGGAGGCAAGGGGAAGGCTGGAGGGAGTGATAGAAGGAGAGGAGAAAGAGGAAGGGAGGAAGGAGAGGAAGAAGAAAGAGAAGGAAAAAAGGAAGAAGATATGTTTTCATCCTTGTTAGTGTTAGGTCTTGCTTCTCTTCAAATAACTGAGAGTTTTGTGATTGCCCTGAGACATAACTTGAGAAAAGTATTTTGTATATTCTCATGCAGGTAATAATATTCTTCTGCTTAAAAAATATAAAAAAATAAAAAAATAAAATGCAACACAGATGTCTCCCAGGTGCCAGTACTCAGGGTTTTTCTTTTTTTCCCTCAAACACTGCCTGTCTCTCATCTCCTCTATATAAGAGAAAGCAGGGCGTGGACACCAGAGCCTCTTAATTCACACTGAGATTGGTAATCACAGAGCTTTTTTTCCCCTCAAGATACTCCGTGCCCACTGCCACATTTCACATGTCTCTAAAGGACGTGCCTATAGCCTTACTTCAGGCCCATACTTCCTGTGCGACATACATTTGCTTGGTAGCCTGGAGGATCTGATGCTAGGATCAAGGAAGCAGAAAGGTCCCTGAGGCACTGAAAGGTGGTCACTGCAGTCCAAAAGGACTTATAAGATGGTGAACTTCACAGCATGACACTGCCTTCTACACTGCCCATCCTCTTTCACCTGATTCAGCACTCCATACACTTCCTCTGTGTATGCTTTCACGGTATCAAGATTTTGTTTCAGTATCAAGACATTCTTTACTGGTTAATCTGAATAAATGAATGTGCTCCTTTTCCTTCCATTCATCTTATTTTTATTATTAGAGTTATTATGCAACAGGCAAAGGCAAATACTTGAGCTAGTGTACCTCTGGAGTCCTGCTGCAGCAGTCTCAGCTACAAAATTTGGAATTTCTTCAGAGTCATCCAAGAAATCATCACTCCAACTTGTCTCACTTCAGATGTACTCTAGGTACCTAATATTTGCCTGTATGTAAGGTCACTGTCATTTATTTATTTTTAATCTCTGAATATTGCAGTACACCTTTCTTGCTGTATGTCACACCACTGCTCCCTGCTGCCCAAGTCTATTTCAGATCAATAGATCCATTTTAATGCCACCTTTGCAGGAGATAGATCATGTACTGACTGTGGGTAACTGGCTTCTCAGAAGCAGAGAGTTTGTTTGCTGTCAATGAGATGCTTGTCTCTCCATGATTAATTACTGTGAAACGCCCACAGAGATTTAAAATCATGATTAATTACTACAAAATGCACAGAGATCTTAAAGACTAAATTCTACTACTAGATAAGTTTACCCAAGAGTTCCTGTACATCTTGCATCTGGGGACACTTCTGCAACACATAATCAGCTGATAAAACTCCCACAGAACATATGGTTAATTATCAGGAAAAGGCTAAATAAAAATAGCTAACAGCAAGTTCTGTGTCAATATTCATACATATTCAATGACTGGGATGTTAATAGTCTATTTCTTTAACTGCTCCTTTGTTTTACCTAGAAGATACACATTTATTTGCAAAGTAAAATACCCTCTAAAAGAAGGAGTTATATTGCTGGTGGTGCTTTTTCTTGATTTGGCTTGCTTAAAGACACAACAGTTCCCAAAAGGTTAACATTCCTTCAGAAGAAAAAAATGTTAGATCACATCTATAAGATGCATTTATTTCCCAGTTTACTCAGCACAGAAGCTGAGAAGATTAATAAGCTCTAGTATTTTATACTAAGCTTATTAGAGATGGAAATTTTAATAAGTTTGAAATCATCTTCTGAAATCCTACATTAAAAGAATAGCAAAGAGCAACCTGCTTCCTTTTCTGGGAACTCTCCCAAAGACCTTTATTATTCAAATAAAAGACAGAGTTCAGAGCAGACTACATCACGTGGCAGGGAAGGAAGGGCTGTCAGTCTACCTGCACTTCTTCCACCTTCAGTGTCTGTCGGATTCATGATAGTCTCCTCCCTTCTGGCAGATGAGCACCCACCAGCACACTCAGTTCATGCTTCAACAGGTAGAAGCAATCTGGTTTTGCTCTGCGAGAGATAAGATGGGGCAGAGGACAGGGCAGCAAGGGTGTCCATGACCTGCATAAACAAGTGACTATAGAATATCACAGATAGTGTTGGCTTCTCCGATTAGTGAAGCCTCGTCAAAAACACAGGCTCTTCAAATGAGAAAAATGTATTATGCTAATCATTTCAATCCTTCACTTATCCATGTGGAGCTTCGCTGCATTATTCAATACTTTTCAGTCTAATGCACTGAATTGAGTCCTTTTAAAAAGTTTTGTTCCTGTAACAATGCTGGAAATTCATACTGAATTTTATCTTTAGGCTTTCTGGGAAAGTAATCCTTCCACAATTTCTTTCTGCTAACTGCAAAACATTTAACAGAGATTTGCAGTTTTGTCCAGCAGATTGCTGTTAAAACCATAGGGGAAAAAATGTACAGTGGGATTGCTTGTCAAGATTCACCAACATATATAAAACCAAAAACTGTGGTGACCTTTAAATACACACACAGCACCTTATGGTCTAAGCACAGAGTAACTGTACCCTTTGGCAACAGATATTTTATGCGTGGGAATTTCATTCTATGTGGAGGTTTGATAGGCACAGCATTTATTTTTTTCTTTTGGCAGATCTGTAACAGAAAGATAAATGATCGTACTTGCTGAAGCCAAAACAAGCTCCCTTATTCGCTTGCTTTCTCAGAGCTTTCCACTTCCTCTAGTTTTACAAATCTGGGTGGGGAAAAAAAAAAAAAAAAAAGAAAAGAAGAAAAGCTGCTGCAAGAACACCATAAACAATTAAATCCACACTTTATTATTATTATTATTATTATTATTATTATTATTATTATTATTATTATTACTTTAATGGAGCCCAAAAGAGGGGTGGATTCAAGTGTGAAAAGAAAGAACCACCAGAATTTGACCTGGGAACATAACACACTCTACTTGTTAGACACTTTCAAACACCAAAAGTTCTCATTTCAGGGAGAGCTGTTGAAAAGGCTCCAGTCTAAGCCTGAAGATGAGATAACTCATGGAAGGAGACACTGCAAACAAATTTAGAGGAGATGAACTTGACCTAATAGGATCAAAAAACAAAAACACTCTCTCAAAAATTACCTGCAAGCTGCCAACACAGAGCTGAGCTGAGCTGAGCTGAGCTTGGGGTTAGAGTTAAGGAGTATGCTAAATCTTTTTAAGACACGCTGAAAAATCATGAAAACATTATAATCTATAATTGCAAACATATAATTCACTGACACATGAATTGGGTTCGTGGACAAAGAACTCCAGACTGTGACAGCCTGGGAAGCAGTTTGCATATCAGAGTACATAGAAAGCTGGCCTTGCTCCTCTACCTCCGGCATCAGCCAGTTGTTCAAATTGCAAATATGCCTCTTTAAAACACTCAGACAGGGGAAAAAAAAAAAAAAAGACAGATTGGCACAATGAAGTGTGGTTATGAGGAACAGCTTTTTAATGGGAGAGCACAGATGTTCAATGCACAACGGCTACAGTTTAAATTGAAAAGTGCCATTGTTTGGCCATCATTTAATATCAGGGTACCCTAAAGGAGACATTTCAGGACATGCAGACTTGAGGAGCACATACATAAGGTACAGCTAAATTGTTCTCTTCTCTGCTCTGACTGAGTGCAAAGAAAACGTTTTTAACGTGCATGGAAAGCAAAAGATAGAAAACCATACGTTTAGCTGAGGTAGGAGGAATGAAAGGCAAAGAACATGGAGAGGAGCATCAACAACTTCCATCAGCAACTGCAAATGGATGTTTTTCCCACAGCGCCAGTACTACCACAGCCAGAGGGAAAGCAGTGCCACTGTCCCAGTGCCCACAGGTTGGCAGTGCACTGGCACTGGGACAGGAGGGAGAGTAAAAGAAATACAAATTCTCAGAGCTTGTTCCACTGCAGTGGTGCCCAAATCAGCTGTACCCTACTGTGTCTTTATGGTAAACAATAACACCCTATGGACAGAGTATTTGTAATAAGGGGCACCTGCCAGTCAGACTCATTGCTGCTTAGAGTAGCAAACTTCGAAGTTCTCTATAAAATGATGTTTCTGTGGATTTTTCCTGTCCAAGATGGCACTGGCCACTAATTCTCGTTATACAGGCCAGTCATGCAGCAGCTAATTATGCCCAGAATTGCAAATAGTCCCATATGCTCCCCAAATCTGTTTCTTGAACACTTCTCCCCCCTACCTATCCAACAGAAACAGGGGGATTTGGTTTAGTTAGCCAGAAGTACTTTTTCATACACTTCACCATTACACCAAAAAAAAAAAAAAATAGAATACAAAAATCTGAACAATGATGCACAGACAGTAAGACAGCTACAGTGAAAAAGAAATCTGGACATATTCCAATTGCTTAAAATCTGTCAGATTTATCTTATTGCAAATCATGGTCAATCAGAGTCACTTTGTTCTTAAGACCTCAGGGAGGAAGGGGATGATGGGTAGCACTGATAAGAGCTTTTACTGGTCAGGAAAAATGCAGAAAGGAGTAAAAGAGCCCATTTAGTTCATATGCTACAGGTGAATATAGGTCACCTTTTCCCATTTCTTCTGCTCATGTATCTCTCTTCCTCTTCCTCCTTTTTTCTGCATTGCACAGCTATCAATTTGGGAGTGCTCTTTAAAAGAACCAACCCCATAGGAGATGTGGGAAGTGGCTGAAAATCCCTAGCTAAAGAAGAAAATCCATGGCTCCCACTCCCCCAGTGCATACATTCACCACTAGACACTAGGGAAAAGGTATATTGTCAGAGGCAGAGGTATCTGCACACATCAAGAAAATGAATCTGCAAAGTCTAGAATAAAACGTAATCACAGATTTTTGTCAGTTTGTAAAGTTAGTTCATAAGTGGTGTGGAATGGTTTCATAACATGCATTAAATGAAGCAGAAAATGAAGCACAAGTTCTTTTGACTGTTCTCAACAAAATGTTGTCAACTGCCTATTACGGATTTTCACTTTAACATTTTTTTTCTGTGACTGTAATAGAAATCTGCTTCCAACTCTGCTACAATTCAAACAAACACATTTCTGAGATTGCCATTCTTCTTGCTGAGCAGTAGGTAGGGGCTAGGAGAAAAGCCACTTTATGAGATTCATTATCTGGGAGTGACTGGGCAGAGCACTGGTTAAAGTTATTTCGGCTTAGGAGTGTGCATACATCTTTGGGTATATCCAGCTAAATTGTTCTTAGAAGCAGGTAGGTATGGCACAATAAATAACACCATTCTGTTCTGTCCAAAATTATCTATGCCCAAATGGTCTGAGAAGCACAAGCAACAGGTACAGTGTTGGCTTTAACTTTGGCCACTAAAGTCAATGGGCCACAGTCCCAGTACTTAAACGTTTCAGTTTCCTTAACTGCAGGAGTGTGTCCTAAGCGGTACGGCCACACGCTGTTTTGCATTTCTGTTAATGACCCTCTCTCAGGCAGAGATCTCATCAAGGTTCATTATACTTTATTCATCTTTATAAGATTCTGTAACCACAATAAGTATTAGCAGTTAACAGTCAGCTGTGAGTAGTACTGACCTCCAGTCTGCACGCACCAGCCTGCTCCCATACATTAAGTACCCCACACTGTCCTCCTTTTCTACCACTTTGCCTTGCACATAACTTACATCATCTGAGCACAGCAAATCGGTGTTTATACACAGAACCCACAGCTCAGACATGCCCACAAAATCAGAGGTAGAAAGGAATAATGTAGGGAATAATAAAGATGGGAATAAGAGACAGAGGCAAATGAGAGGGAGGAAGGACACTGCAGTAGAGAGCAGCCCCAAGGGGCTGAGGGGGATGAGAGGATGCTTCAGTAAATTCCTGTTGCATTACCCACACTCATTTATAACTTGAATGGATAAACTTTTGTTCATGAGTATTTTTTCTCCCAGCTAACCTGGTAGCTGTAAGTTCAAAAATACAGTAAATATCCTTTCAAAAATGCATTCCCTGCTTCTCATCTCCCACTGTGAGCAGAAACTAAACATGCATTCATTTTAAAATACTTCTTAAATGAGATCTTTAGCCTCCCCTGGTATGGGATCAAAGAGTTAATTACTGTTTAACTTTCAAGCTGGTTTTGTCATTTGGTTTAAACAACTTTCAGAAAGCCTGGTCACATTAGATCCCAATCTGTGAGACACTCAGCACCATCCCTGATGCTTAATGCCCTCGGCTGCCTTTGTCTTCTGGAGGGGTTTAGGATGAGGTCATTAAAAGCAATCACCAAGAAGTCATGGCTGATTACTCTTTCAATTAGGGCTTGATCCCACAGGCCATTATGTGCTGTAAGTGCAGAAACCAAGGGCTGGTGTTGAATACTCAGTATTTGCTTAGTGCCTGATCAGTGAAGCTCAATAACAGAATGAGTGAAGGCAGAGAAAAAAAGTGATACAGCTAAATTTGTGCTGTCTCAGTGCTGAGTCCTGCAGAGGACGGGGAGGTGAGCATGTCCAGAATGAGCTGCTTGGGACGAGAGACAGTCACAGCATCGAATGTGAGGGGGGAAGTTCGGGTATTGACTGTGCCAACAGAACTCATTCATACATTACCATATTTGAGAAAACTGCAGAATGAAGTGAGATCAGAGGTGGGGGGCCAATATTTGCCAGTATTTTGCCAGGTCTGTATGCAAGGTAGCATTTTTGCTGTTTCAGGAGATTGTAGCTTGTGCTAGGGTGCAGCAGCAAACTCTTCCCAACAGCCCTGCAGTAGCTCATCCTTGTTCCCCCTCTGTCCCAAGGTTCTGTCCTGGCTTCTCATGGATTTGGCCTGAGAGGCCAAAACAAATAGAAATGTCATCAGAGAAAATAATTTCTCTCCCTTGCTGGTATTTTCACACCCATTGTGCCTTCATTTTCTGCATCTGTCTAGGCAGCAGGTTTAGGTAGCAACATTTGCTGAAACAGCGAATGCTCACTCAAGCTATAGATTAAGAGCTTTTAGTAATTATTCAATGTATAAGGAATAAATTAGAAGAAATCAGATAATTAAGAAACAGAAAATAGAATCCAATTTCCCATTAGTCATCAGCTCTCCCTAGCAGTTCTGACCTCAGAATGGTTGGTGCCTTTTCTGCTTACTTTAACTGATTTTCCCACTATTCCCAGATGAGCTAAATTTGGGCGTTAATAGTTAATAACTACACTCAGTGAAGTTGCGTTAGAAGAGCTGTCTTTAGTCAGAATATTTACAAAATTTCTTATGTATGCCTGTAGCACACATCAAAGGTCTTAGTTAATATTTCAACTGTAAAAAACAAACTGTTTTCCCAAAATTGAATGAAGCAGAATGCCTGTCTACTTTGTCTCAAAGTCAGTCATCAGTTAATCTATTTCAGTCTTCCTAATAGTGTTGATTTTACTTTTTACAACATATGGTGTATCTTGTACATGGTATATTTTATACCATTTTATGCCGTTGTAAAGGGAGATCGCTTTCAAACTCCAGCACCTCCCCTAGCAGTTAATGACTAATACTCTGATTACCATCTTTCTCAGATGCACAGTTATGTTCTTTTTTTTCCAAGCTTCACATCTCCTCTGCTTTCGGAGACAAGTTTTTTCCCTCAGAGGTGGCCTCAGTGGAACTTACCATATGCCTTCAGACACCCGCTCTATCAGCTGGCTCCCTTCTCTCCTCGGCCTCTGAGTTTCTTGTGTGGATTTAATTTGCAAAATATAAGGAGAGGGGAAAGCTGCTGCTCTGGTGCTGGTAGGAGAGCCTTGATCTCTGTGGAACTTTGATACCAAAGGACAAGCTCCAGAGAGGGGACCTGCATTGTTAATGAGGAACTTCAAACACCAGATACGGAAAGCCAAAATACCTTTTTTCCTCTGGGATTTGTGGTTTGTTTGTTTTTTTTTGTTTGTTTGTTTGGTTGGTTGGTTGGTTGGTTGGTTTTGTTTGTTTGTTTGTTTTTCTCAGGGGATTGCTCTCATCTATCCAAATGACTGCCTGTGCCATCAAGCACAGAGACCAGTGGGCATCTCCTGGTGGTCATTTCTATTCCCTACTGACTCCTAACACTTTCACCCTGCTTGTCACACCACAGGGAAACAACCATTCCCCTCCTATGGGGCTGACATCTCTGCTCCAGCTGCCCTGATAATCACATTGCAGAATCACTGTCAGGCTTCCTCACTCACATTCTCTTTAGTCCACTGGAAATTGAATGGGAAATGAAATGGCATCACCCGGAGTGACAGAGAATACCAGTCTGAAAATATTTACTATTCTGGTAGCTACCATTATCATCTAAAGGATCATAGGCCTGGCTTTCAGGGCAGATGTATAGATTTTCCCTGGAAAAGAAACCAAAGAAAGAACCACCATTTTCAGGCATGTGTCATTCAGGTGACTGGTCCTGGCAGAAGTTTCAGGTTGCAAACCACAGTGAGATGCAAATGTTCCCCAACCAATCTGTTTGATACATCTTATTGACTCACTGAGGAGACTTTCTTCTCTACATGCTCATTTTTCTGAATTCCATTTTTAGGCACCTAGCTACGTCATGTGTAATGGCAAGGTGCCCAGGCTCCTCAAGCAAGGAAGGGCAGGCATCACAGTAGGTGTCAGCACATCTAAAAATCACGAATGCCCTGCCTGCCCTGGGGACCCACCACCACTCCTATCCCCCAGAGAGCCCCCTCTGTACCCTGGCACACAGCCCAAAAATGCCAGCATCCAAGTGCTGCTGTTCAGCTCTTGCTTTGTCCCTGTTGGACTGAGCAGTGTGTGTACACTGGAGCTGCATTAGCTCACAATTCTCTGTATGCTAATAGAAAATCATGATGAACTATCCAGTCCATTTTGGCTCTGTGAAGAGCTATCAACAGTCTTAATACACAAACTGATCCTGTATATCATATGATAGATTCTGTATAGTGCAGCACTTAAATTACACTGAGTTTGCAATACCATCTGGTTTCATCTTTCATTACATTAGGGGATCACTTCATTATGTTTGACCTGAAAATTGTCACAGGAGTAAAGCAGGGCCATGACTATATTCACAGTGGCATAAAGCTCTATTCTCTCACATGGGAGAGTTGGGTCTCAGACATAAATCTCTTTTCTTATCCTCAGGTCAGGAAAATAGCATGTACCAAGAAGGCAATTGGCAATATCTAGCATGTTGCATCAGGTTTACCTGGAAGCAGTGTCAGATGATACTTCCATAGAGGTGGAATTCCATCCTAATTTCTACTGTGTGACAGAAAAAAGCTGCTAGATGGTTCTTGTTGCAAGATACCAGTGAGGACTCAGGGTAATGGCCCACGGGTTTCAAGTTACTCTTGGTTTGATATGTTCTTAAGACAGAGAAAAGAAAATGCTTCAATTATCTTTCAGTAAGCTAAAAGTTTTCCTGTGACGTACAAGGAATGATGGGCTAATATATTTATTCTACTGGTGATACAAAGAGGCTAAAAGAAGTTGACATTTTCTCATTGTTGTCTACGTTTCACTCAATCAGCCAAAACTCTTCCTTGAGCTCCTCTTGCAGACCAGCTCTCTGACTGATTAAACCACAATATGATGATTCATCACTGTCCATTCCCACTTTACTGTCTAATTAAAAAGATTTTTATGCCCAACAATAATTGCTTTCTTCTATTATTACTCTGAAATGTTAATATAATTTAGCTCACCAGTCTCTGTGTCTACCACTAGAGACAATAAATAAATTAAACACAGAAAAATGATGTTTAAATAACATTCGGATTGAGTCATAAAACTACAACAGCATGGATATTCCAGTTAAGGCTACACAGTCTTGCCAAAGACATTTGCTGTACATATGGCTGGTTGTTTCTCTGAGTTCCAGAAAAAGCAGTGCTATGCACCCTGGGTGCTTCATTAGCAACACATTAGTGGCCTTATAGAGTCAAGTGAAGCAGAAAATCATTTTACAGTGGTCATTATTTTTATAAGTCAGTACTTACTGACAGTTCTTATCCTACAGCATCTGAAATAACGTGGAACAGAAGATGTTGCCAAATGTTGACTTTTCAGTGGAAACCTCTGGACTTAATTATCTCATTAGTTTATACATTTTTAAAAGTGTTATCTTTTGTGGGCAGTCTCTGTCTAGTGATCCTTTGGTAAAGGTAGTAGCAGCAAATTACTTCCCTCAGAAGACAGAAATGGTGCTCAAAAATAAAATCCCTGTAAATAAGCTATTTCAGTAAAAAGCAATCAAGTCAATATCAATTTTGGATGTTTTGATTTTGAGCACCCAGAATATATATTTCTTTCTTCCTTACTAGGTTTTTAACTCCCACCACCATCATCCCATGTTCAGTCTGTCACTGTTTTCTGGTTTTCAGCACTTTTCCTTCATGCTTCTTCCGGTCCTTCATCCACCTCAAACACACACATATGTGAGTGTACATGCGCATATGGATGTAAGGAATGCCAGTTCAATTATAACTGACATTTGGAATTGATCAAATGTTCAGAAAGCTGTAGTGTACAGATCATCAGGACTAGCTCAGCAGCAAACTTCAAACTTATCCATGTGTTTTCTCCCTTTTCCTAAGCTGAAATTTTTCCTATGCTTTTAGTGATAATTGTATTAGTTGCATGATCTCAGGTAGACTTTTTAGTGAAGTCTGGAGAAACAAATTTGGTAACAAACACATTGGCATTTCCAGAGACATCTGCTGATAGCTTTCCATCCCTGCAGAACTGCACTGTAGAATTTCATAATAACCAGTTTTATCACCCAGATGCCTCATTACCTTATACCGCTGATCCTTGTTCCTGGGGATTGTAAATTTCTGTGACATCAGAAAATTTCAAACTTTGCTTTACTTCACAACCAAGCTGGTCCCACAAGCAGTAATTTTATTTTGTGGGGAGAAGGTTGAACTTAGAAGCTGATATCTTGACATATCAGATGGAAAAGTGAAAAGTTTGAGGTCTAGATGAGTTTCTTGAAGTTGTTCTTTGAGATTTTTGAGGTTTACTTTCAACACTCTACAGTTAGATTTTTACCAACCATAAGGAACTTGATTTTTAAAGTTAAGGGCAGTGAAAAGCAAGCATAGATTTTCAGGAGATATGAAGGGTGACTTGCTGACACAGCCTAACACCTTGGGACACAGCATGGGGAGTGGCCGTGTTGCTGTCTTCCCTTTACATCCAATCCTACTGCAGGTGGACCTACTCCTGAAATGACGCTCACACAGTGCTGCTTATCTCAGTCCCACCAGTTTTCTGTTGCACATACAGCATGCTTAACTTCAAAAATGATTGTGCCTCCTGAGAGACTCAGGTGTCCTGTCCTTGTCCTTTTGACTCTTTTTCTCTCACAGCCAATTGTGGGCTCAGCTGACTCAAAACTGTTTGGGAGGTTTGCCAAAACAATTTTCAGGTGGTCCCTAACCAGCATCAAGCCACCAACAAAGATGTAGGAAGCATGAATTGTAATCTTCCTTTCACAACACAAGAGACTTTTTTTCTAAGTAGGACAATACTCAGTTTGCATGGGGAGGCAGTAGCAGGAAGAGCTCTCTAGGGGAAGCTATACCAAATGCCTATCCTATTTCATCCAAGCATTATCAGCTTCAAAAATTTGAACGTTCAGAGAGTAAGCTTCTGACATAAAAAAAAAAAAATAGTTTTATGTTCCCTTAAGCCCTTTCTGACCTTCTTCTCCTCACACGGATATTCATGTGTATTTGCTGGGTACTCCATCTTATTTCCTGCTGCCGGGACCACCCATACTGGCCTGGACTGGGCATACTACTTAGCCAAGCTGCTCCCTGAATCAAGGCTGTGCTGTTTCAAGAATGCATTATATATATGAATATTTTATTTATATAGATTACAGCTCAGAATTTATGAAGTCCCATTCTATACAAACTAGCTCAATCTCTCTTTTACAGCTAGGGAAATTATATGTTTGTTGCTAAAAATCTTCAGTGAAAGATTTGAAAGAGAGAGCAAGAAAGAGAAAAAGAAGGAAAGGGAAAGGGAAAGGGAAAGGGAAAGGGAAAGGGAAAGGGAAAGGGAAAGGGAAAGGGAAAGGGAAAGGGAAAGGGAAAGGGAAAGGGAAAGGGAAAGGGAAAGGGAAAGGGAAAGGGAAAGGGAAAGGGAAAGGGAAAGGGAAAGGGAAAGGGAAAGGGAAAGGGAAAGGGAAAGAAAGAGAGAGAGAAAGAAGAAAGAAAGAAAGAAAGAAAGAAAGAAAGAAAGAAAGAAAGAAAGAAAGAAAGAAAGAAAGAAAGAAAGAGAAAGAAAGAGAAAGAAAGAAAGAAAGAAAGAAAGAAAGAAAGAAAGAAAGAAAGAAAGAAAGAAAGAAAGAGAGAGAAAGAGAGAAAGAGAAAGAGAGAGAGAGAGAGAGAGAAAGAAAGAAAGAAAGAAAGAAAGAAAGAAAGAAAGAAAGAAAGAAAGAAAGAAAGAAAGAAAAAGAAAGGCAAAGACTTGAGGCATAACGATTGTTTTGACAATTCAGATTCAAGGATTCAACTTTCAAATTCCCAGCACAAGACATCTAGTAGCAGAGATTTAAAGCAGAGAACAAATTCTTCCCTGTCTTTGTCAGTAAATGGATAGGAAGTTAATGACTTTTTCTCACACAAAAAGTAGCCAGACCTCTGCCTTCAGAGCAACATTTAAGGTTGCTGTTCACTTTCAGAAAAATGCTTCATTTTTGTAATAGCCCATGATGTTGGTTATTATGTAATTTCATCTCTATGTAATGTTTATTGTGGGACAGAAGCTTACAGTGTCTTTCCATCTGTCTATCAAATCTTTATCATCACAATAGATAATAAGGAGTTGTTCAAATGGTAACTGAGACACAAAGAAAGCAAGTGCCTTGCCAAGCTTACGCATAAAGTACATTAGATTGGGGTCTTTGGACTACAAGCCAAACCACAGTTCCATCCTCTCCTCCCTCATTTGCTTGAATACCTGCATCAGCCAACCTTGAAAACTGCCTTGATATGCCACATCAGACATGAAACTGAATGCTGAAATGCGAGCTTAGTATTTAGTTGCTTTTCTTCTAAAATCTGCAATTTCTTTGCTTACAGTTCAATCCTCTTTATTATATAGGGCAGATTATTCTTATTGGCCATTAACAGTAGAAGGATGTACAGCCTCTTTGACTGGAGAGAAATGCCATGCATCTGGGATAGATGGGATTATATTTCTTGAACAGAACTTCTCAAATCTAAGACAAAGCACTCTGCCATGATGCCAGAGTAGCCCAAGTAAAGTTTACACAAAAAAATGCAGATCTGTCTGCAGAAAAGAAAATTCATCTGTATTGTTCTTGTCAGTCCATGGAACTCCTTTCAGCTTTAATATGTAAAACAATGCTACTTGGAAGATATAGCAGCTGCATTCTGTATTATTCTAATACCGTCTCCAAGATTTTATTACCAAAAGCAGGATCATAAATATGCAAAAAAAGTAAATTTATAGAAATGTTTAATTTAATACTGCAGTGTTTCTTTTGAATCCTGACTGATGAAAGCAGAAAAAAAACAATCAATTTAACCTGACTTTTTGACTTTTCAAATTATTTCTTTAATTCCCTCCTCTAAAAATATCAATTTTCTCTGAAATTGGACTCATTCAGAAAATGCTCTAAACTGGGCTTTCTGAGTTTCCTAATCTATTGTTTTTAATCAATATGGAAATATTGGTCTGCACAGAGTACCTTCCACAGAGCGTAGCCTCACAATATGAATGTTTGGATTGGATTGGATTGGATTGGATTGGATTGGATTGGACTGGACTATAGGCTTCAAAAGCAGATGAACACTCTTTTTACATTTCCTGAACATTCTGTTATCTAAACTATAACTTTTTTTAAATTGAGTTTTTTGAAAAAATGAGTCTGTCACCCTGCAATTTTTGCAGTGGTTGACACCAATGAAAGGATCAAAACCTATCAAATCAGAACAGTATGTTTGACATACATTTTTGTACTCTCCTTGTACTGAAGATATCATTACACAGGGTTCAGCATTACAGAGATAGGTCTTGGGGTTTTTTGTTTGTTTTTCATTTTTATCCTGTTATTCAGCATCATGCTAATAACATGTAAGGTATCTTCTGTAACAGTAGTAATTAACACCACCAGCTGAATACTGACTGAGCTAGATGGCAAAGACTAAATTAATTTGTTTTGGTCATGGATATTTTCATTTAGTTTGTCAAAAACATTTGCTTTATTCCTTTGCAGAGTGAGAAAGCATTGCTGGGCACCTCTTCTCTGTGCAAGATTAGGCAGAAGTTCCAGCTTCACTTGCAGCAAGAGATAGCAGTCCAAAACAAGCCTGCACACAGCTGTCTACCAGCTGAGCTGTGTGAGCTGGGCACTGATATAGCCTATAGGTGTGTGCATGTGAGAACAGAACCAGCAGCAGAAAAGCTTTCAGAAAAGACGCACAAGTAACAAGAAAAGAAAATGTGCCCTGAAAACACTTTAATAAAGTGTTGCCTCCAAAGAAGTTTGAAATTGGGAACAAATAAATTATTTCCCTTTTCTTTCTTCCCTGTCCAGGTGAAACTTTGTGAATACGCTTTCTCAACAGAGGGCTAAGCCTTCTCTCCTTCCAGTGGGAGCTGCCCACAAGCCCTAGAAACTGGCTCTCCACAGGAGCCGCAGGCAGTGCCAGAATAACAGAAATTAAAAACCACAAATGTCCCTAGCACTGCAGTGCAAAGCAATACATTTCACAACCAGTCAAGCAAATAAGGATTTAGATCAGCAATTGTGAGTACTACTGCTGGAAGTGCTTGTATAGATCTCATGAGAAACAGAGAAAATCCCATTCACTTCACTGGCCAGTTGTGATTAACCTATCCCCAGCAGCAAAATCACACCTAGGCTTCCCACTTCTAGACATAGATCCCGGTTAGATAAACGGGACTAAGCCTGCAGACTATGGTTGAAATGTTTGAAATAACAAATCAAGACAAAGAAATTAGGATATGCTCAAAAATATATTCCATGAGCATAAAGGAAGGAAATGTGTTGCGTATGTTATTTTTTACAGATAAGCCATTCTATTCCAGCTATAAAATTAATCATGTTTTACCTGAACAGCTTTGCATATCAATAAAGCACTGCATTGTTTAGGAATTCAGGTATTTTATAAGAAAGTACAAATGTGTGGCATGTAGATCTCCACATCAGAATTGGGTCTTACAGTCTCATACAGCAAGATTAAATTTATAATTGCAAGTTGCAATCACTGTGCTGAAACGAATGTTGAGCCGAAAGCCTACCTGCCCTGTAATATTGCAGGAAGGTTTTCTTAGCCTGGAGCTGCAGTGACTGTTCTGTCATTTGAATGCCAGAGAGAGCATTTAGGACTGGAGAGAGAAGACCAATAATGCAAGTTGGTGTTTCATTAAAATGAGGCTGGTCAACAGAGTTAATTCAAAATGTTCATCCTTTTGCAATTTCAGATATGTCTCTTAAACTTTTTTTTTTCTGTGACAGCACAGCCTCAAAAAAATAAATAAATAAAAAACATAAGGAAAAAAGGGCCTGTTCCCTCCCTTATGTTGTTCTTAGTAAATGCTTATGATTTTTTACTGTTTGGGGTTTGCTTTGCTGCCTTAATGCAAATATGTAACGGTAAAGTCACAAGTGACATCCTGATACAGAGGTAGATCGCATAGGAAGACTTAGACCAAGGGTTACCTCACCTTGTTGGGTCTCAGTTACCAAAAACATTAAGCTGTCTCACCTTCCCTCTGCTGCAGAGGGAGCAAATTTTAGCTCTAATTAAGCAGCCTTCCATCCCCAACTCTGCTTTGCATGTTTCAGCACCAGCAGGTTTTTTAAACACAGTGAGATCAGGTCAGACATATCTCTATTTCTCTTCCTTTCACCTTTTTATTGAGGAGCTGCTTTTTCCTCCCAAAAGAGAGTCATATTGTGGAGAAAATGTCAGGTGTAATAATGTATTGAGCCCCTAGGGTTATTAATTCTGGCTGAATGGCCCTAACATTTGTAGCCCTGCTAATCTAAAGCAATAGCTCCCAAAGCCAGGATACATGGGTTATAACCTGATAAACAGGAGGTCGGTGGGAACATTCTCTGTAAGATTTTCTTTCACAGAATGTTTTGAGAGCCTTTTGTGGCCTGAAAGACCACCACTGGCTTGCTTCTCTGTGCTTCCTCCAGGAGTGGAGCCAACAGAAACTTGCAGCTCAGCTACAAGAAAGGCCATCAGACTGAACAGAGTGTGGGGTGGTACACACATGGCTGCTGGGAGTAAAGGGGAAAGAGAGGCAGGCAGCAAAACCCGTGGGCCAGAAGAGAGCAAAGGCAAGGGGCTCACACCAGGGCAGCCCTCAGGAGGAGAAGCAGTGACAAGAAGGATGGCACACTGCCACAGCTGCTCGCTTTAAACCAAGCTTTGTTATGCAGCAAGACTTCAAGTTGTAAGCCGTGGCTAAAAGTTGCTTCTGATGGGGGAAAACAACAGCTGGCCTGCCTCGTGGAGGAAAGTGGGTAAATGGCTATTAATATAATTATACTTTAATACTCGCTGTTACCCTGTTTAGCTAGCAAGTTAAAGTTTTCCATCCAGCAATAAAAATATTGATTGTTAGGAGATTGATTCGTATTTGCAAGTGGATACAATTAGTACACGTATCATCAGAGAGTTAGTACTATCTTCCCATATTTCTGGTACACGTTGAGATGATGTTTTTGTGCTGAACCCCTTCAACGTGAATTCATCCCCCATTGCCACAAAGACATACCTAAGGGAAGGGCTGCTCGTGTACGTTTTCTGGACTGCAAGGAGTGTCAGGCAGAGCACAGGTAATTTCCAACCAGTGTGCAGGGTTTCCTGGCCAGTGGGCTGATAAAAATGGGCATAACATCTAGGTGGCAGCCAGCTGGATGGCAGGTCAAAGACTGTATGTGTATTCTCTGGAGAGTCACTAATTATAAAGAGCTAGCTCTTCTCAACCATCAGCCAGCAATGATCACAGAGGAGCAAGGAAATTTGTCACACCATGACAGAGCCAGGGGCTGGAGGCTGGGAATGCTGGGCAGGACAGGGTAGGCCGGGTGTTGTAGGATGAACAGCAAATGGCAGGGGAAACTAGAGCAGCTTTACTGGAAAATGTTACAAGAGGGATCAGATCAACTGTGAGGAGGACATTGGAGACCTTGGTAAAGGCTGCTTAGGACAGGGGAGCATTGGAGGTCCAGTGGTGGCAACAGGCTACAAGGAAGGAGCAAGAAGTATGGAGGTGGAAAAGCACTGAGGGGCAAAGAGTACAGTGAGGGAGAGCATGGGAAACACAGCGTACCTCCAAGGGCAGCAACAGGGTAGGAGGAAGACACATTACAATACATCGCCTTGCATCCACTATCATTTGAAACCCAAAACACTCTTTAATTAAGTTACAACTAGATCAGTAGATTATAACACTGGTGTCAACTAAAAGTGAGCAGCATTGCTGGTCCCTGTTATATTCTTCACACGAACTACAGAGAATGTTTCCAAACTAGCAGCATCTTTCAAAAGAGAATCTGCTGTTTTCAAGAGAAGCTGTTTGTTTACGCCTGCAGCATTGGCTGCTTTCGCAAAGCAAGGAAAGAAATTCCTAATTAATTATGCTTGTTGCCTATCCCCTGGAAAAGGAAATGGATAGAGGAGAAATTGTGCTTACCTTGAATGATCACCTTCTGTGTTAGCTCAGCAAGAGGGACCTATTTGTGCTTAGCCAGATCAATCTTCAATTCACAACATGAGTGAAGCATCTGTCTTGGTAGCTGTTACTCTGCTGCCTGTAGCCATCTGGGCTAAGCAGGGGTATCACATCAGACTCCAGGTCCAAGATTAGGCTCAATTCTCTGTGGGGCAAAGGGCAGGGAAAGAAGGTTTGGCCTAAAACCAACTTACAAAAACTGTCTCTCACAAGCGAGAAAGAGTTCACCAAAAGTTGACCAGAACAGAAACAACTGAGGGGGAAAAAAAAAAAAAAAAAAAAAAAAGACTTGTTTCTGGTGTTATGCAATACCAAATGAATATGTAATCACCATCAAGAAAGTCATGACAAGGGATTAAACTGAAATCTCAGTCAAATCTGATCAGAATTTGAAATTTGATGTCAAAAGATATCATTGATAGAGCTATCTAAAGGCAGAAGCTGAGCAAGGCAGTTACAATTTTAACAAATAAAACTAAGACTAGTTAAAAGTGATAGGATGGATACTTTCAACAACACTTTTCCAGTTCACTTTCTCTCTGGTCTTTTGTCCTAAAGAAAGTGGCTGAACTTTCTCTCATGTGTGTTTGTTTAATCATTCCAGAAGAAATATTAATATTCGTATTATTTTAGGTAATATAATATTTTTCCATAATAGCTTCAAGCAAAAATTGTTGCTATTATATATACATAAAAGTAATACAAACTAGTTCATTGAACAATCAGAGACAAACTAATGTCCTGTGTTGACCAGACACATCTAAGTTAATGCTTTCCTGCATAGTGTCCTCCCACAATAAAGGTACTCATTAAGGCTGAGACTGAACAAACCAAAAGGAAGAAATAGTTTAGCATTCTGATAACACGGAGGGTACACAACAGTTGCAAGCGTACAGAGTTTAGTTAAAACCTTGCAAAAGAGGATTGTAACATTGCATCTAGATAAAAACATTTGGATGTTTATTAACAGCCCATACAGACTGCATTAATATATGTTCAGATTATAAATCCTCAGAGAACAGGGGCTACTGTGAAATAATCATTGTTCTTCCAGTTGAGAAAGTCAAGGTAGTGAGCAGTGATTTGGATACATTTCATCAGTGCCCTCTACTGGAAAAAAAATCATCACCTCTTTCTCACAGGCAACTTACTAGTTCTCCATTGATGTATAAGAATCATTTTTATTTAATGATTCAAAGAAAATTCAGAGAGTTTGTTTTTCCCATTAGTAAAAGAAATGGCCTTGGTGTCATGTAGGTTTGTCTAGATTGGGAGTTAAAACTTTCTTTTTTTTTCTTTTTTTTTCTTTTTTTTTTTTGTGTAAATGATTCAAAGTGCTTCACTCTACAAAGATTCATTTCAAGATTGAGTCTGTGGTCATCTTCTTTTAATTATTATATCAGAGAGTTAAGACTGAAGTTAATAATAATGAAGAGAAGGGCAAGAAGTTAATAACAGATCATTAAATTTTTTCTCCTGAGAAAATAATGGAACAATTCTGTTTCAGCTTAAAAAAAAAAAAAGTGGGAAGGTAGGGACTTGAGGGTAACATCAACTTCTTCCATAGCCTCAAAATACACAGGGAAAACAGGAGAATCACCATAAATTGTCCATCTTTTATCTAAAATTAATTTTTAAAGACTACACAATATTACAAAGGACTAGGTGTACTTTTTCAACTTAGCCCTGTTGATCCAGCTGTTTTTACATCCACTGCACACATTGCTTTTGGAGCCAGCAACAGGATGTAGTGAAGGGAAGCCCTGCCTACAGCTTTCAGCCTCATCTTCCTGGCAGTCTCGCCTGGCAGGGCTTGATTCTTTTCATCCAAGACTCTCTGTTTAGTCCCTACTTTGGATTTTAGGTGCTATTGTTGATTCCCTGGCTGGTTTCCTGTCTGCAGTGCCATTATTGCTAGGTATAAAGCAATGTGGTGCCATACTGACAGTCAAATTGTAAATTATTAAAGAAAATGAATAACTGGATTGGACACAGAAAAAAAAAGCAAGCAAACAAAAAAAAAAACTATAAATGTTATTTGGCACTAGTGGAACTAATATAATTACCTTCATAATAATTTCAGAGATATCGAAGCTCACTTCTGTTTTGCTTGTTTGGGAAAATAATCTATTATCAGTAACAAAACAGTCAAGAAACATTTTGAGAAACATTTTGTATTGAATAACAGTGTTTAACAATCATGTAGAGATGGAAAATAATTAAAGAATAATCCTGGCTGTCAAAAACCTGGAAGTACTAATGACCTGAGAAGGTGTGACATGTTAGTTTACTCAGTACTGATAGACCTCATATTTTCAAAGTCCCAGTGGATAAAGCTGAGGGCGGGAGGGGAGGGAGGGAGGGAGGAAGGAAAAAAAAATATATATATATATATATATACACATATATATAAACCAGTAATGAAAAACAACAGAAACAGTGTTGTACCCTGAAAGACAAAAATGTAAAATACTAGTGATGAAAAATTACATTTCTCTTTTGACTTCTGCCAGCCTCCTGACTTTCCCAATGTTTATGAAACAAGCCAAAAAAAAAAAAATCGAATAAAATTCAATTCCATGAAGAGAGGAGGCACAGAGAACACAGCCAGGCTTTTTTCAGTGGTGCTCAGTGCCAGGACAAGAGGCAATGGGCATAAATAGGAGATTCCCTCTGAATATCAGGAAACACTTGTTTACTGTGAGGGCGTCAGAGTGCTGGCACAGGTTACCCTGAGAGGCTGTGGAGTCTCTCTTCTCAGAGATGTTCAGAAACTATCGTGACATGGTCCTGGGCAACCTGCTCCAGGTGGCCCTGCTTGAGCATGGCTGCAAACCTCAGCTGTTCTGGGATTCTATGATTTCAGCTGCAGGAAACTTCTTTACTGTGTTGGTGACTGAACAGAGTTGCCCAGAGAGGCTGTGGAGTCTCCCTCCTTAGAGACCTTCAAAAGCCACCTGGACATGGTCCTGGGCAGCCTGCTCTGGGTGTCCCTGCTTGAGTTGGGGTTGAAGCAGATGGCCTCCAGAGGGCCCTGCCAACCTCAACTATTTCACAATTTTAATTAAAAAAAAAAAAAAAAAAGTTTAATCAGCCTGCAATGTGAAGCAATTGTTTATTTTAGGCAAAATTAATGTTTTAGATCAAAGCAAAATAGACCTTACCATTCTTACTTTGATTATGTTTGAAACCACTTTTCTTCAGCCATTGCTGCTGCCAATAAACACTTCAGTCCAACTTCAATCTCAGTGCAGGACAAGCACTGAGAAAATCATTTTTCACCTTATTCAGTTGCTGCAGGGAGGGTATTGGTCACTTTTCTTGGGTGACCAGTGATAGGATGCAAGGAAATGGTCTCAGGTTGCGCCAGGGGAGGTTTAGTTTGCATATCGGGAAGAATTTCTTCATGGAGAGGCTGGTCAAGCATTGGAATGGGCTGCCCAGGGAAGTGGTAGTGTCCCCATCCCTGGAGGTTTTTAAGAGATGTGACATAAGGGACACAGTTTCATGATGGGACTCAGTAGCTCAGGTTGATGGCGGGACTTGATGATCCTGAAGGTCTTTTCCAACTTAGATGACTCTATGACTCCGTGATCCTACTCTGCCTTGTGAGCTGACCAGGCAGGAGGTCCAGCAGGGTGGTGAGTACCTCATCCTAGGACCAGTGCCTCAGGGTGGCAAAGAAAAAGCTTGTGGAGGTGTCACACTGGGGCTGCCATGCCTGCATGGCACAGCAGGACTGCCTGGTGAGGCAGGCAGCCGGCTGCTACCTTTTGAGCCCTGTACATCCATCATTTGTAGGAAGCAACGTGCCCTACAAGTAACAGCTCCTTTCCCAAGCAGAGGCCCAGCAGAGTATTTGTAAAGATTTCCAATAACGCCAAGAGCCGTGTCAACAGGGAGAGCAGCACTCACGGCAGTGCGTGTTTGAGCTGTGCAGTGATGAGGGGAAGGACGTTGAAGATACAGCTGAAACAGCTATTGTTTCAGCTTTCCCAGCTTCAACCAAACTCTTCAATATTTCAATGGGATTTTTTAATGTATGAATAAATACTGCTTTAATAAAAGGAGTAATATGTCTGGAACCATAGATTTTTTTTTTTGTTTATACATCTTCTCTCATGCAATATTTATAAACCCACTCATTCCTTTTCTGATAATTTCTCTAACACATTGAAAGACTGCCTGGCAAGTCATAAAATGCAATTGCTGTTTTCACAGCATATTGTGCACTTCCAAAAGAAATTTTTAGCCTCAGATGAATGCTACTCATTGTTTTGTAGCAAATTGCAACATGCTGGGAGCATACTGGGAAATCAAATGTCAGCATCCAAAGTATCACTCTTCCATTTAAAGGTCACATCTCATCTTAATGGGATAACTGGAATGTCTGCTGTGATTTCATATCCCTAAAACCTCTCGTCTTTGCTCCAGCAAATGTTGCTTTCTGACAGCTCTTCTCCAATAATACGTCACATGAACGCACATAGACACAAATGCTTATGGTGGTGCTGGGCAAGTAGATGAGACAGTTTCATTGATTCAAAGAAATCAAGTGTTTTTCTCTGTCATTTCATTTTAGGGGAGAAATAGCACTATTATATAAGAAGAAAATCTTATTTGAGATGGTTTGGGGCACAATATTGTTTTTACTGTATTGTATTATATGACAACCATAGTACAGGTATAAAATCTATATTGACATAGTCTAAACTTAGAGCTATTTCCTCATGCCCTTATACAAATCTTGGTATTTTAATTAAAAAAAAAAAAAAAAAAAGATGGAAATAGAGCTGCACCTTTGCAGGGCATACAGTGAAAACTGTCATAATTATTTTTCTTCCGTTTGAAGACATGGAGATTTTCCAAACCTCCCCATTTCTGTACAAGCAATACTGTCAATATAGTTTCAAATATGATTTAATATTTGGCTATATATTTACTGTTTAGGGTTTTTTTATCAATAATTGTGGTAACTTCATCTGGTTTGGCTTTTCAACTGAATTTACATTGATGTGTTCTTTTTTTTTCTTTTTTTCACATATATAGCATTCAAAAAAGAAACCCCTAAGTTCCCACTCTTATATCAGCAAATCATTAAAAGTTCTATTACTAAATTTATGACAACAGAACATAGTTTGATACAGTCTGCATAAGAACTTCTCACCCATTACATTTTTATGTGGCTTCTCTAAAGCCATTCTGAGGTGGCCCATAGGATAAGTCCAGCAGAGCCTGGATCTGGCTTCAGGAGATTTTAAGCCACAGTGCCACTGACAATAACATGTAAAATCACAAGAGGAAAAATATATGGTGCTGCATTGGAGTTTTGCTGGCTGCCATGGTTTTGTAGCTTTGCATGTCAAAGTCACCAGTAGTCTCAGTGGTAAATTTGGCATACAGTTACTTTTAGATTGAGGTTTTGATCAAGAATATAGATAATTAAAATTTTGTTTTGATTTAAGCAAAAAAATCAATTATTTGTTTGTGTGGTTTTTTTAAAGGAAAAATTTTTCATTTTTCAGGAACTGTCATGGAAAATTTGGGGTTCTCTTCATTATTTCATCTATGGCCTTCAGCAAAAATGTGGATGTTGTCTCTGTTGTTGTTCTCTCTGGTAACTCTGAAAAGAAACTTTTTTTATGGAAAATTACATATTGGCATCAGTAGCCAGGCTCATTTACCTTGGTAAGTGAGAGCATATTCAGGATAGAGTACTTCACAGGTAGAAAAAATTGTTCAGAGCAGCCTTTGGCAAGGACTGGGAAATATCTCCATTACATTATAAAAACAAAATAAGTTTGCCTGTGGCTGTGTGCGTGCACATGCATAAGAGTTACTTGCTGATATCCAATATCAAAGTTCTTGTTGAAGAAAGAATAACCAATGCAGTTTGGTAGATAATCAATCCCTAAAAATCTACCATGTCATTTTAAGACAATTAAGCTCCAGTTCTTACAGAGATAAAGTTATGTATTGAACTGCTCTTTCCTAAACCAATACTTCCCAAACCTGTGTTTCAGTTTTTGCTTTCAGATTTGATGCAATTTAGTTGTTGATTGCATATTGCAAATCCAGCAGAACACCTAGGAAGCCATCCATCTTGAATGAGCACTCACCACAACGACAGAGGCCTTCCCAAGCACACATACCCCCATGCCCATCAGCAGTAAATAAACAGACAGCTTGCTACATACCCAAAACACATTATAGGTGTCATTTTACTTTTCTGCAGGCTTCAATTGTTAATGAAAACTAAGAAGAAACATGAAGTCTTCCAAACTCTTTGCACTTCTGGTGCAGAGGAGAAGTTCCACTTACTTTTTATACCTCTTTCTCAAGTGCTATACCAAATAGAGGGAGTTCAGTGCTGGAGCTGCTATTACAAAAACTGAAGGCAACATTTTTGAAGGTGGCAGCTAAGTCTTCAGGTGTTACACCTGCATATAGCCTGCCACATAAAAGTCCAGCTTTCAGAGTCTGAGCAGCTATAGCTCCTCCTTCCTTGGAAAAATGCTGGCCTCAAAAAACATTTGGACTCATATTTACTAGAATTCTTCAAGCTATTCTTCTTTTCCTCACAGTAAGTTAAACTAATGGAAAGTCGGAAAATCTAGTTCTCAAAATTCAGAAAAAACTATTGAGACCCACTTCTCTTCTTGACTTTTTCAAAGTTAGTTCTAGATTAATTACCAGCAATGCTAGCTCCATTTTGTACCAAATGGAAAGATGAGCAGAAGCTAATCCTTTAGTGCATTTCAGAAACACTTCCAAACTTTTCAGTTTGTTAGTGATGCTGTGAGCTGGAAAAATCAATCTCTGGGCTAACATACTAATGAGCACAGCAAGCAGTTTATCTTTCTGTAGTGCATTTGTAATAAGACAGAAGATTCTAGTTTTAAAATGGAGAAGAGATTAAACATATGGAGTAGACAGATGACCATTCACCAGGGGGTACCTGGGTGACAAAAAAAAAAAAAAAAAAAAGTGCCCTACACTTGACCTGGCCACAACATGCAAACCATGCTGCCTACAAGGGTCTTAACATTTTTTAGCTTGCAGCCATCACATTCAGGTGTTTCTGGGTGGACAATGGGAACAAACTGAAGATCTCAGGCAGGGTTTGGCCTCCCAGCTCCTCACCTTGAGAAATTGCTTTTTCTCATTGTAACAGCAGCCAAAACAATCATTGTCTGAAAATGACTTAATCGTGAAAGACAACGCAGAACAGCCCATAAGTTTTGATCAGTTTTGGTAGCCAAAGGTATTGATTTCTGTTCACTCTTTGAACTGGCCGCAATATGAAAGGCAACAGGGAAAGAGAGAGAAGCTCAGTCATGTCACCTCTAAGGAGCTCCAGCTCCTCATCTTCTCCAGGCTGGCAGCATGAAAGGAAAGGCAGGAGGTAGGGAAGGAGGTTGTTCAGAGGCAGCATCAGTCACACAGATGGGACTGGAACTCAGCCTGGGGAGATAAATGAAGAAGCATGAATGATAAATGCTTCTTTTTTAGGATTCTCTTGAAGATTCATTTCTTCTTTCTGAGTGATTCATTGTTTTCCTTCTTGATTCTCAGGTTATCTTAATAAGCATTTGAAAACTTTTATTCAGTAACAAAAGGAAATAAGGCTTGAAGTCTCATTTCATAAATCATAACTGACATTCAAAATATCCTGAAGTATCAGGGCTTGTTTTTGCAGTATCTTTTGAAAGACAGTGTCCTGTGGATCAGGCAAACTCTGTTTGCACACTCCTGGAGCTGATCTCAACAAAACTTCCGAGGGCCTGTAGAGGGCGTATGAAGGCTCTCACAGTGCTTAGGGCCATTCTTCAAACTTTCTCCCCTTCCTTTTCTTCTGCTGCTACGTGACAGGCAGAGGAATTCTCCAGCATTACTTACTTGGCCAGAAGTATCAGTATGCCAGACCACAGATAGATTAAGCATATTTGATCTACTCTCTATGCAAATAAAATTCTGAAGAATTTAAATTTAATTCAAAAATAATTTAAATTCTGTTGAATATTAACTCCCTTTAATGAAACCTCAGCCAGATCTGCAGCGTGGCTCCACGCAGACAAATGGAGAGGGAGTAGGTCTGATCTGCACATCTTTCAGCCTGGCCCAGCATATCCTCTCTTCTCTCAGGACACATTTTCAAAGATAATTATAACATCTAACAAGAAGATCCAAAGAAGTGGCATAGAACAGTGGGATTCAAAACAGCAACAAACTGGAAAACATAAGTAGCTAGAACTTGTATCAAACCCCACTCTTATTACACAGCTGAGCCTCAGAAGGGTTTAAAGAAAAATAAAATAGCCATGGTTTCCCCAGTTAACCCAGTCACAAACAGTACCATCAGTAGCCTCAGAGATTCACATTCTTTGATGAAAGCTCCCAAGGCAGAAAGGAAATTTTAAAGGACTGGAAAAATGGTCTTTATTATTCATCTGCCTGCCTACATGAATATTACTGGTTTGGTGAGAGATGAAATACCTCTGTAGAAACTACTGTTCATGCCAAATGTTATGGGATCATTTCCAGCTGCAAAAGCTCTCACACAGTCTCCGCTGCCCCAGAACATTTCCTACCTCAGAAACCACGTATACAATACACTGGCAGGGAGGGTACAGTAATAATTTGGGTAGAGCCTAGCAAGTGTTTAGGGCCTTTCAGACTTGTCCTTCCTTCCCTGGCCACATCAGTATCTTGAGGCATCTCTGAAGTAACTTTTCTTCATGGCAATCCACGGTCAGCACTTCTGTCATCCAAGATTAAGCATACAAACACAAATATGCTTAGTGGCAAGACAGGTAGATGTGGGGTTTTCATGAGTTCATATTTTCTAATTAACTCAATACCCAGATGGAGTTTCCATAGTTCTAACCAGGGTCAGGAATACTCATAAGTATTTTCTGCCAATGTTTCATGTTTGGTTTTCGTTTTTGGATGTTGGTTGTTTTGTGATATGTTTGTTTGTTTCAGTCTGTTAGCAGATATTAAGAAAGAGAAGTTGCTAATGAAATGACAATTTATGTTGTTGTCTTTCTTGAAACGAAAACCCAGTTACCTTTAGAAGACTGAGTTTTAATTTCTTTAAAAAGAAATATTTTTCCACCTCAAGAGTCAGAATTTGGTAATATTTGGCCCACCAGGGTCAAAATAAATGGTTACCAACAGTATCTCTGTTAAACGAAAAAGCCCAAATACAGTGAGCTCTGCAGTCCCAAGAAATTTTATTGGTTACAATTCCACTGTGATAAATCAGTAGTGATGCTAAGTTCAGGAACCAACAGGGACAGCAATATCTTGAAGCAGGTGAGGTATGTTGTAAATGTCAAACTGGCAGTAAATGGCCATTCTATTACCTGTTGGCCTTATGGATGAAGAAACCCTGCTTCTCTCTTCTTATTTTGCACAATATGAAAACCTACTCAACAAAAAGGAAAAGGAAAAGGAAAAGGAAAAGGAAAAGGGAAAGGGAAAGGGAAAGGGAAAGGGAAAGGGAAAGGGAAAGGGAAAGGGAAAGGGAAAGGGAAAGGGAAAGGGAAAGGGAAAGGGAAAGGGAAAGGGAAAAGGAAAGGAAAAGGAAAAGGAAAAGGAAAAGGAAAAGGAAAAGGAAAAGGAAAAGGAAAAGGAAAAGGAAAAGGAAAAGGAAAAGGAAAAGGAAAAGGAAAAGGAAAAGGAAAAGGAAAAGGAAAAGAAAAAGAAAAAGAAAAAGAAAAAGATTCTAGAGTGTGCAGTTATTTACCCCTGATATTCAGAATAAGTTCCAGGTCATGAGCCTGTCTTAGGAACTTACAGATCCTATGACGAAATTAAGTTTGAAACCATTGGAACACTTCTATCATTTTGTTGACAGAAGACCCACAGTAAGAATTGTTCTGAGAAGAAACCTGAAGGCCTTTAGCATGGTTTAGGTCTCTTAACTCCAGTTTTGAACTAGGTAAAATTAATCTGAACTGCAACTGGAACTTGTTACCTATGTTGTTTCAAAAGGGAGTTTTGCATTCAGCAGCAAGGTTTGTCCTTTACATCAGCTATTTTCTCAAGGGTACAGCCACTATCAAGCCTATAAAATATATCTATAGCATTTATCATTGTAATTCAACAATGTCTTTATATTCCATGATTCTACAGATGTTTCTTCCGCAACAGCTGAAATTCAGAAAATGTGTCCATGTCAATAATCAGAGGTGCTAAAATAGCCCAGAGGTTATATAACATTGCAGGTCTCTTAAACTACCCAGCATGCACACCAATGCGTATTTCTTCTGAGATTCTAGCTGGCCGTGTTTTTCTCAGACAAATTTGTGGAGATGCCTCCATCCATTTTTAAAAACTTCGGTACTTTCTGAAAACATCCGGACTCAGGAAGACCTCTGTAAACTTATGTTCTGAGCTGAAGTTCCAGCTGAACATTGAGACAGAACAAACTCTGTGGAAATTGTCTTATCATTATAACAAACTCTCAAAATCAAACCAATCTATCACATCAAAAACCTGAGCAGCCTTAAAAATATGCATTTATGCTTGGTTGTGCAGTGACATTTTTTTAATGTTGGCTGATTTCAGAGTACTATGAACTTGGAATATTAAACACCAAAATTCCCAGTGATGTTGCTTACTGTTTAAAAAGCAGAGGGTTGAAATTTATGCATTTTAGAAGACAAAGAATTACATGGTTTCATTTTTTTTTTAATAAATATCTGAAATGATTACCTACAACAGTCACTATAAATATATTTCTTTATGGATTTGTGGTAGAAATTTAAAATGCATCCTGTACTGCAGGAGCCAGAAAAATGACTATGAAGCCATAGAGTAACTCTTCACCAGCAAAGCCAGCATCCACAATGACTTTGAGAATCTATAGAATTTGAGCTTCTCTCTGTTAGGTCATACTTGCATCACATTAATGCTATACCAATGAAAGTCAAAGAAAATACGACCTTTAATAGCTTGCTAATACAGTGTGGTGGTGAGTTATATTTTCTTTCTCCTATTCTTTAATAGATACGGTCTCAGACATCTCAGATGCAGACCACATCCTAAGAGCAAGGGAATCTCTTCCCACAGCCTCAGTATGACCAGGACTGAGCTCTTAATGTGGAGGTAGTTTTATTGAAGATCAAAAACCATAACAAGGCATATAATTAGATGATCTTGTTGTTTTTCAAAGTCATTTCATGGTTTCTCAGCAGCAAGGACAAAACTAGTTGGGACAGAATAACAGAGCAGCAGAGGATGGGGGCTAAGTGGGTCTGGGGTGTAAGACTGGGGGAGGGGAGAGATCCTTCTCCTGTTCATTGGGTGAAAATCTCATCCTGGGATACAGACCCCTTTTTCCTAGCAGGAGCCTATGTCTGCTTTACTCTCCATGTCTCCTTCAAGTGCAAACCTGGCTCTCCAACACACCAGCCCTGGCAAAGTCGGCAGCAGGATGTTGGCTTGTCTTTGCTATCACCATTTTGCCATCACTTATAGCCAGAGACCACTGCCTCCATGCCTGTGCTTCAGTTGGACCTGCTATCTTTATTTATTGTGTATAAATAAAGAGACTGTCAAGCAACAGAGGGGTAATGGATGGTTGGAAAATAAAAGAGAAAATAACAGTACTGTATTGCTAGCGTGAATAAGAGGGAAAAATACTTTGGTGTGTTTTTGTATGTGATTATAATAAGAAAATCCAGCCCCAAAGATATGCAGCTATGTGTAAATATAAGCTAGGTTGGGCAACCAGTCAGTTCTCTAATGGATTAATGACTAATTGCTCCAAAGTAATCACAGCGAATCAAACAGGATCACATATATTCGGACTGCTAGGCAGTACAGAGACTGCAGAGAGAGCATCAGACCCGAGCCAGATGGGTTTCAGGAATGCAGAGCTGCGGGGAGTTGGTTCGCCCTTCCCACAAGCAGGTTGCCACAGGGATGTGTGCCCTGCCACAGTCCACCTGCTTGGAGCATGGAGGACCCCCCAGGGAAAGCTCTGCAGGCTAACTCCGCATCATGCTGCAGACAGCAGCAGCAGCATACACAGGCACTGCTCGGAACACAACAGCGGTGGGCATTTGCACCCCTATCTGCAGCAATAGCCCTATAGCAGAACCACTCAGGCTGTGGGAAATCTGGCTTCCACCCACTGCTCCCCCTAGTCCAGAGTATGATGTATGAGGTGTGTATAAGCACTTGAGTTGGCATGGGGACCTCTGTGCAGTTTCAATGCAGATCTAGCCATCAGGTTATGAGTTTTGGCCTACCATAATAAAATTGGCATTTTATTTCTCCGTCTGAGCAATGAGTGAAGGGGAGGACGCTTGCACTGGACCAGAGTAGGTCTGTAATGACACAAGCTATTCCTAATTTCTGTGATACATGTTTTTACCTACCCTTTTTATTCCTTATTGCATCCAAGCAGAAAGAAGGAGAAAAAAAAATAAGTGTTCATTTTCTTTGTGCTTTCCTTCAGGCTTCTGTATTTACCCCTGTGTGGGGTAAACATCTTTTATCACATCTTCAGTCAGCTGGACAAAGTCTGTCAGGCAACATCCATCCACCAGAGAGCTTGCAACATGGAGTGCCAAGTGACATGAACAGGTCACTAAAAGGAACAGCTGGTAGGTCTTACCCACACTTTAGTGAAAGAGAAGTCTCAAACATGAAAACAGCTATTGCCTGAAGAGTTGCAGAAAAAAAAAAAAAAAAAAAAAACAAGTGCTATATTTGTCTATGGGCCTGCATCCAAAATCCCAGGATACAAAATGACATTGGTAGTACATAAAATCTGCAGAGCAAAACCACGAGCTGTGTCCATCTCTAGCTGAAACGAGCTCTGCCAGCCAAGCTCAAGTGCTAGCTAGTGCTTTCAAATAGCTCACATCTCTTGGCTGCTGCTTCCCCGCTCAGGCTTTGGGGCATCTGAACTCCAAACACCAGCTGGGGCTGTCACTGCCAGCCTGTCCATTCTGTGTGGACAGTGCCAAGTAAGTTGGTTGTATGGTCTGGAGCACAGTAAGTTCTTATTTACACAAATACTCTCTGTATTGCTGTTATTTATCCCAATTTTCAGACCAAAATCCTTTCACATAGGTCATATTCAGTCTCCTCCCATTCTATTATGCCTTGAGACTTGCCAGTAAGCTCTGTTTGTTAAACAAAGCTGACTGACATTTCTGAAAGCCTTTCTTAATGGACCAGCCCCATTATGATAACCTAGGCAACTGGATGCACAAAGCTCAGAGGGATTTGAGGGTGGTGATCAGCCACTTGTTCCCTTCTGCAGAAATCCTTGCAGCTTTCTCATTCCCAGAATGTTAAAGTCCCTTCTGCTACTGCATTAAGCAGCATGCTGATCATTGTTTGTTCACCCTCACTCCAGGCAGAAATCACAATTGAGTGCATAATGCAATAACCAGATGCACATGTAGGGCACATAATGGACCTTAGGCGAGGACATGGGAAAAGCTAGCAAAGAAGCTCCACAGACAATGATGTGCAGTGTTCCCAACCATGGCACATCCTTTATGTTCAGACATCATTTCAGACCAGCTTAATCCCAAATTTATAAGGGGCATCTTAAAGATAAGGCCCAAGACTTTGATCAAGATTTAGTACGTGGAAGAAGTTGCACTGGAGATATCTCATCTTCCCACAATGCATGTGCTAAGCTGGTATGCTTGTTTAATCACTGCAGCAAGCGGCTTTGAGTCTGTAGTCTGAAGGAAAGAGAAAAGGTTTATTAGGTCAATAGGAATGTTCTTCTGCTGTCAAACTGTGGTCCAAATTTGGCACCTCAAATGGGGCAGATGCAAGTACAATTTAGTTTAATATTAGGCATTAAGGACACATTTCAAGCACTATCCATCCTTAATGTAACTCCTTACACTCTATTAGATAAATAATGCATGCTCTTCTTGTTTTGATAACTCTACAATATAGCCACATATGTCCCTCCAGGGGACATCCCTACAGCCATGGATACAAATTAACAACAGGCACTTTACACTGTTGTCACCACATTGACAGTTACCCCAAAGCCCTGGTTACTGAAGTATCTAACAATTTCATGTTGTTTTTGACAGGGGAAGTTTCATGTCTTTTCTTATCAGAACCAATATAAGGAGGTCTTTTTCAAATCTCAGTTAAAAAAAAAAATAAATAAATAAATCAGATGAGGCCAATAAATGATACCTTAAGAAAAGACAAAAATACAGAACAATTGTTAAATAAAATAGTTTAAAACTAAGATTTTGGGCTACGTATTTTTTTTCAATTAATCATTCATTATATGAAAGCTCAAGAACTAAATATTATGCTTGCTAAACTGCTCCACCATTGATTTTTTTAACAGCCTCAGGTCATGGCCTTCTCCATATTTGAATCACCAATTGAAATAATTGATGTGCCAAGTATGGGAACTTATCAATCCAAACTCAGAATTATGCCTCACTTAGCACTTAATGATTTACCTTTCTGTTTCTGAGGTGCCTGATTTTACTTTATGTCTCACTTTGGACTGATGCTACTGAATTTGCCTAGAGGGGCTGGATTGAAAGTACTTAAAGTGAAAGATGTCATTGCACAGATATATCACTCTATTACCATGCTTCCAAAACCTATCAAAAATTAAGCACATGATTGAGTAGAATACCACTGGGAAATAAAGTGTAGAACCCCATTGAGTTACCTTTGATTGATCTTAGTACTTCAGGGGAAACTCTGCCAGAGACAACAGCCTGCACCTTCTTGTGTCAGATTCTGTCTCTGCAGAACTGAGCCAGACTCAGATCGGGGCTATGCAGCAAAAGACCTCTTTCCCCAGGCTCTGCCTCCAAACCATTTGGTCTTCTGTGCATTGCATGTAAGCCTCAGAGCCAACTGATGGCACTTTGGGACCACTTAGCCATTCTGGTGCCAAATGCTCACTTCTTCCAAACTGAGGAGCAAAGTAATTAAATGATCAGAGCAGCAGGGGCAGAGGAAGGAAGAGGTCATTGATGTCAAAGGTTTAAGCTTGATTCTGCTGTCCTGCAGAAACAGCTCCCAGGAAGCCCCAGGCTATATGGCTGTTTTTATGGGTGATTCCTACTAGGGAATTCTGCTGTGCATTATGGTGCATTATGGCATAGCTGTGAAAAACTGGTGGGATACTCACATATATTTAATGTGGATTTTAAGGCTGCAGGACCTCTTTCAGCAACTACCTTGTAAGGTGTAAGAGGAGGAAAAATCAGCCAAAATTTTTCTATTTCTCTCTGATTCTCTAATCTCTTACTTGTATCTTGTCCAGGCTGTGGATGTGAGGCTCTTTGTGCTATCAAATCTAATGATGCAAAATGAAGCCTGGGAGAAAGTGTTTGCTTACCCCATACATAGATACTCTGTCACCAGGTCTTATCTGACTCAATAAATGAAAGCTCTATGTTTCTAGTTTAGTCAGCTTCTGATTTTACCTAATGTTTGGAGTTAGAATTAACACTGAAGAAGGTTTGTTTGCAAGTATCCAATAAGTCTTAACTCATATTCTGGTCTGGAATATTCACCACATTGTACTAAATCTGTAAGTACCTATTTTTTTAGCAATTCACAGGCTCATAGACAATATTATTCATTTCAGGACGCAGGATAGCCATGCAGGCAGCTGTCGTCTGATGTTGCACAACCAACAAGGAATGAGGTTTTGGCCAAGGGAACTACAGTCTCTAGTTCTTCTGAGAAACACCTGGCATCTTTTCTGCCCCTACAACACCTCTATCACTTCCCTCCAGGTCTTCTAATACTTAAACATTTTAAATCCACCATCTGGGGATACAAGTTTCAAAACCACAGTTCAGCCTTTACCTGACTCCACAAATGACTACATTCCCACTGGTAAGCAGAAGAAAACCCAATATACCTTCTTGGTAAATGCACAACAAAAAGTTAATGTGGTGGTTTCACACCGGTAGGTAGCTAAGCACTACCATGCCGTTCTCTCGCTTCCCCTTCTTCATCAGAACAGAACTCAGCTATGTTTCCAGCTGGTATCTCATGCTCTATATTTAAGAGGACAATTTTTTTTATCATCTCTCAAATAAATAAATAAATAAATAAATAAATACGAGTAAGGTTGTTTTGAATGATTCACTGTGACTAAATCTAGCACATTTAGCCATTATCCTCTTTGCAAACAATCCACTTCCTTGTACGAAAGTGTCAGTTATTCTTGAGAATAAGAGGGGAAACTTACCACATAAAGAAATTTCTGTTTCATAAATTGTTAATCTCGGCGTGGCATACGACTGGCTACACAATACAGTTTCTTCTCTCAAGGCAGATCTTTTCAGAGATTCAAGGATAACAACAGTGGACAAATATCAGCCAATTAAAACCAGCCAGTATTATTGTCCCTCTGCAGTTCCATGTTTTTTGATATTAATACAAGTGTTCAGACATAGAAAAGACATCATTTTGCAAATACCCTCTCACTGAGATGCTTAGCAAAGAAACACTTTGTATGAGCAACCATTTGAATTTCTAAGAAGTGTTCACAATATTTTCCCTACACTTCTACTGAGCATTTTGGATTGCTATCATATTAATCTGTGTATTTGCATCTCTGCAACAAGGCAAGAAAGATATCAGATATCTTTTTAGTCTTGCCTGTTACAGGTTAGCAGACTGCTTGTGCTAAGAGGGAAAGGTCACTGCAAGTGAAGTGGGTGTAGTGTCTGAGGATAGTGTTGCCCTCCCAAATCCCCACAACCTCATTCTGATGAACCAGGAAGGAAGCTAATACTCAAAGAAACACATACTGAAGATGCACCCTGTCATGTACAGCTTTCTTTGCTAAGCCTTCTCAGTGCATCCAGGTTTCAAAACTCTATAGAACACATGCCTCAAGAATTTAAGAGATTAATTAGCTTTTACAATGCATTTTCTCCAGGATTAGACACAGTCCTTTAAAAAATTTGGATGTTTAATTTAGGGTACTCTGAAAAACATGCTGAACTGAATACTATCATCCACTTATCAAATCAAGTAATGTAGAATGGCCTTTATTAAATTCTGTTCCATGCTACTTTCAAGCATCATCTTCTTTTGTAGCCCTCCTATTATTCTGTTAAGTGGGGAAAGAAAATATGTTTTCAGAACTTTTCAGAGCACACAAAGGTCAGCTGCCTCTTCATACTTGTACCTTTTTTAAAACTACTGATTTTAGAAAGGATGAGTAATTTTCCATTTTCTTTCCAGGGTGATTGACATGTTCATTTTTACTCACATGCATATGAACTTTGAGAAGCATTATGGTATAAGAATGCTTCCCCACTTTACAGCAGCACTTTCACGTGGGAATAAATGCAGTACTTTGCCTAAAATACCAATAATTACACTGTAGCTAAAAGGTAAGCAGCATAAGTACCTGATATAGCATTGCTGCTGCATGTTATTGAACAGCCACTTAGCCACTGTTCTGTTTGACAACTGTAGAGTATAATTATATGTTACTTGAAAATGTTTCTTTAGCAAAGTGCCACTACAAAAAATCATTTTTATTTTAAAAAAGACTAAAACACCTCAAAAAAAAATGCCCTGCTGAGCTGAATGCTGTATTACAATCAAAAGTAAATCTGTCATTAATCGAATGAATATATAGCATGATAAATGTAGCTAATATGAAAGATCTATGGGACTGAATTTGGAGAGAGTTTTCATCACTTCCAGGTGGAAGTGGTGGGGCAAAGAATACAGGAAACAGAGGGTGCAGCAGCAGGCTAAGCTCAGGGCTGGAAGCAGAAGGGACATGTTGAAACTCCAACCCTCTCACCAATGCCCTATGCACGTTTGGAGAAACTGTAACCTCACTGCTCGCACCTCACCTTTTATAGGATGGAAAGCCTATAAAACCTCTTCAGAAGCATGTTATGAGGAAAAGCTGGCTAACCCTGTGTTTACAAAAACACCCACTATTTCCGATTTGAGCCCTAAAAGGCAATTTGTGAATCATGGGAGGCAGGACTGCCTGCAGACTTTATCCATGAGCTTTAAACACAACAGCCTGTTTTCACGGTGTTTACATAACCTTCCACCCAGGGCCATGCTTGCTCTGCCTCCTGTCCCCACGATGCATGCCAACTCTCCCCAAAGGCATTGAGTTCTCCTTCCTCTTAGCCCAAGCACAGCACTCTAGAGACAAATTTCACCTGCTTTCAGCATTTGCTAATGGTGAAAATCAATAAAAATAGACGAGTCTTTTTGGATGCAATGCAAACCCACTGGCAAAGGTCAACAAAAATCTAAATATGGTTATCGTGAACTCCCCCAGTCTCTCTCACTCCATGCTGCAGGGCTATTAACAGTTTTTTTCTTCACCATCTGGTACCAGTTGTCTCCAGTGGTTTCCAGAATATCAGGTGCACCCTAATGCTTAGCCCAGCCTGTGGCAAAACTTTGGACTAAATTCCTCCTGGGCTGATCCAGAAAGAAAATTCTTGTAATACTACCTAGAATTAAAATGACAATATCTAAAATTGCAAGTGAATTACTGAATTACCTCCTTGCTTATAGAAACATGCAGCCTGGAACCTATTAACAAAGACTACCAGAGTCTGATGCTTATTTGACTGGAAAGCTCTCTCCAAGAATTCAAGGCAATAAACTTCAGAAGGGCTTAGAAATCAAGTTATGTGACAGCACTCCCTCTTATTGTATATCCTAATTGAATTTAACATCACACTACATCCCTACAGTGAAAGACAATGACAAATTTTATTTTGTTACACAATACTCAGAAACATATCTGCAAGATCTCTACTAGTTTATGTTCTTGACAGCAGTGATAAATGATTGTCATTTTCAGCCTTTAAAGAACTTTTAAAGTAATAAACTAACAATCCAAATGCTATGGTGAGGTAAATAAGTGCACATTTTGTTAGCCTTCTGTCAGAGCTAACAAAATGGCCACATTGTGAGTGCCTTTACCACAGAAACGGCCAAGCAGGAAATGCATCTGCACTGGTTCCCACTTTATTTTCCTTGATGGAACACATCTATACTAGGAAATTAAATCAGTTATATGTTTCCAATACATTCTCCTGGTGCAGAATGCCCTGTTACCATTCTATAAAATTCTCTTTCCCTTGTCAGCAATGTAGCCCTACCCAAACTACTTATTGAGAATGGCTCAGGACAGAAATTCCTAAGTGAAATTCCTAGGGCTGATTCAGGAGACCAATACTCGTCTCAGGCCAAACCCATCTGAAGGACCATTCTTGCAACTCAAGAACAGAGACGATAGCAAAACCATAGAAATATCGTTTGAAGATGACCTAGTTCAACTTCCTACTTGAAACAGGGCCACTGCCATCGGGTCTGTCATGTCTTTGGCTAGACAAATCTTGAAAAAATCCAGGGATGGAGATCGGACAGCCTGTCTGAGGTATTTGTTCCAGGGCCACCCTATGCTTCTGGTGGAGTCCTTTTTCTGACATTCCAACCTCAACTTCCAAACCATAACCTATAACTATTACCACCTGCTGTATTATCTGGAACTACCAAGAGTTTATTGGCAACTGAACCAAATTACCATCTGCTGTATTGTCTGGAACTACCAAGAGTTTATTGGCAACTGAACCAACTTACTGAACCTCGCTTACCAATCTATTTATTGTAAGCAGCTCTGAGTCTGGGCTGCAGAAGATGGATGGGGAAGAGATGGAGCCATGACAGAAATAAACTGCACAGATTGGAGAGGTAAATGCCTCGAAAAAGAGTCCAAAACACCTCACTTCCAAAATCCTCCCTCTGAAAACACCACCTGGAAGACACTGTTGACTTGTAAATCCAAACCAGAGTAACCTCCCAGGACTCCTTCAGAAAGCAAAGTGTTTGCACATAAACTTTATACAGGAGAATGTGGAAAACACACATAGAGTCCACAACGGTTCTCCCTCAATGCATGGACGTATGTTGTCTGAACTACACTGAACAAAAGAGGCACATAACTGGCTCCCCTAACCATGTTTTTTGGTACTTAGGTTTGCACCACTTTCATCTGTGGAGCAGTGCTATACCTTCTCCTAGGACAAGTAATCCCAGCCTGTCCTGGGATCTTTTTTCAGCTGGAATTGGTGAGCAAGACAGAGGAGGGATGAAGCTGCCATGCACCCTGTAGAGAATTGAACAGAGATGCCCCTCAGCCTATGCTATGTTCCTTCCCACAGCACACCTCCCACCCCACTGACTTATTCCTTGTCTTTCTCTCACCCTTGGTGCAGGAAGTCTTATGTCAAGAAAAATAAAAAATTTTGAAAAACTGTGTCAGGCTCAGAGCCAAGAAATAGAACAACTCCAGACCAAAATAAGTTAGGGTTTAGAAAAAAATACCTCTACTTATTTTCAGGAACAAAAAAAGATAGTCAGATTTCACCAGTTAGGCAAGACCTCTGTTCTAATCTCAGTGAGGAAGAGTAAAGGTAAACTTGGTTTTGAGTACAAAACTGCAGGCCTCAGTACTTGTCGGTGCTGTGATTGCACCAAAAGATGAGTAAGGTGTCCCCTTTTCCACCTGGAAGCGATGGCTCTGGCAGTTGTGACCATACCGTCAGAGACTGTCTCACCAGACTGGCAAAGCTGTGCATTTGATATTGTCTGGTGTGTTTGATTGACAGATTATGACTGACATGCAAATCACTGGTGGCAAAACCATTGCAATATAGGGCAAAGTTTTGTGGCAATTAATCATGATGTCAGTAGGACACTGACTGCTGTCAAGAACAACATCAGTGACCCCAAGGAGTCAGGATGTGTGTGTTTTCCAGGTTTGCAGTGTGGATGGTATTCCCAGTTATTTCATCAGTCACAGTCTTCATCATTAACCCTCTTAGCTCAGGGCTTTTTTCATGTGCGTGAACTATTGTATCAAATCGACAGGATGAAAAGAAAAGAGGTAGGACAGAGCATGCAGTGAGCAGCTTGCAGCACACGCTGCTGAACGGTGTGCCAGAATCACCAGGAGGAAAGAATAAATCACTGTACTGGCTGACAGGGAGGTTGCTTTGGTAGAATGGCTCCTTCCCCATTGTGCTGAGAAGTGAGTATCAAGTGCTGTGGGACACCTTCAGATCCAGGTCTTTATTTTGGCTTTAAGCCACTGCAGATTCTCCATCTTCAGGCACAGAAGTCTGGCATTCATGTGCACCTCTCCTACATCCCACACAACCTATGTTGAAGACAGGCAGTCACAATCTTCAGAGCCCACCGGTACCAGTGCCACCACCACCTCTCCTAACTGAGACATTGCCAAGAAAACCCAAAGCACCTTAATCTGCAGCACTCGCCTCCACACTTATCCACCCTCATCATTTCAAACACGATTTTGGCACCTTAGGACAGAGGAGGGGGAGAAAGAGACCAAAAAAAAAAAAAAAGAAAAGAAAGGGTCAGCAAATTTATGTTTGTACAAGCACTGGTGAAATGTGTTGTCTTTTCTGTGGGATGTGCACACTACTAAGTATTAGTCACTACTGTCCAGCCTTAGGTAAACATGTCAAATTCACCATGAGTATCCACTCACTTACTATACGAATGCATTTCAAATTAGTGTGTATCCCTCTAAATCTAGCTTAACCTGGATATTTCAAATATATATAAATATAAAAAAAAAAAGTCTAAGATCATGAGCTTAAATTGATTAAAAAAAAAAAACTGCAATGACACCTTGTATCTGCAGTTTACCATTGGAGTTCTTGCTGAAACCTAGTCCCATGCATCATTGTCAAGCATCAGAAATAACACCAAGTGATTTGCAAAATTAAACACAATAGTATATTTCATTTTGATACTTTATAAACACACTTCAAATACTTCAGGTCCAGTGGAGACTCACAAATAATCTTTGACAAATACAGTGAAGAGATTAATAGGAGTTGGCTTTGTTTGTTGTTTTTTTTGGGGGGGGGGGAGGGGGTTGGTTTTTGTTTTAGTTTGTTTGTTTGTTTGTTTGTTTTTTTCCCCAGTCCCTTGCGAATATGAAGAAGAGACTGCCACCAGCTGTTAACATATTTTTTTTTACCCCATTCTGCCTCGCCTCATCAATAAACTGCTTGATTTCAACCTGCTGCTGCAAGCCTCAAATCTTGCAAGCCTCAAATCTTGGAATAATCATATTCACCCCTAGAAAGCTGAACGCAGTTGACAAAATACTCACAGCCATGCCTTAGTCTACTCTAACCAGGAAAAAAAAAATCTATTAGTTTGGTTTCCTATCCTCTTCTCTTATTTCTGGGAAATCTGTCCATCAAATTTCAGATGTTGCTCAGTGTTGTCTTCACTACAAGATGAGCAGCATGACATGGGAGCTGTCATTTGTCTTTCATTTCTAGACTGTATTACAGATATTATATGATTACAGGAGATCAAGTGGGTAAAAATCCTGTTTCATTTCCCTGGAGGCTGCAGATCATCCTTATATAAACTGTAACAGTTTTTAAGTGTTCTTCCTGCTGTTGGCTCTCTTCCTGTGCTTCAAATGGATCTTTTTAGTCCCTGGGATGAGCATGCCCAGGGGTGTCTGGTGTGAGGGCACTGTGCTGGCACATCTCCTTCACAGCCAGACCATGACGGGGGAAGATTTTTTGTTGAGTTCACCAGTTTCAGATTTTAGACATCTTGCAAAATGTTTCCAATGCTGCACAAAATCAGTGGAATTCTGGTGCTCAGAAGGTTGTCAGCCAGCTTTATTAAGCCCATTCAAAAAACACCAGTGAGAGTAACAAGTCTGGACCAAGGGAAAACAAAAGACAAATAGAAAAAACAGACTCTCCCTTAAAAAAAAAATCCTATGGGGAGGAGCAGTGTAAGGTGTGTTCATAAAGTCCTCCTGCCAGGAAGACAAGGAAAAACAAGCTTTGGGACCTGGTCCAGCTCATCACCTGGAATGCAGATACGAGTGTTGCCCATGGCCACTCCTCAGCTCCCAGCCCTGGTGCCCAGCTCACTTTCTTCTTCCAATTACACGGCACAAGCCAACCAGCAACTTAAATTAGGGTAGATGCAGGTAGCAGGCTGTCTCCCCACAACACATTCGCGTACAACCGCACCGGTAAAATGCACCTGTCCCACAGCGAACACCAAAGATGTGGCCCTCTTTGGGGACAGTTCTCACATTGCTGTATCTGTCCTTGGCCTGACCAGCTCTAGCAGTGGGATCACTTCTGTCTCTTGCTCTGGATGTAAGTCATAGCCACCTAATAATACCAACCCAGTCTGAACTAACCAAGAACAATTATATCAGTGCAAAAATGGAAACAAGGAAGGAAATAACAGCCTTTCGACAAAACAGTAATTTTGAACTTGGTCAAAGTGCATGAAATAGTTCGCACAGAAGTTATCTGAGTTTGTATCTGAAGATAGTGAAGAACCTTTCCCTAACCCCCAGCCTGACCCTCCCCTGTCCCAGCTCCATGCCATCCCCTCGGGTCCTGTTGCTGTCCCCAGAGAGCAGAGCTCAGCGCCTGCCCCTCCGCTCCCCTCGTGAGGGAGCTGCAGGCCGCCATGAGGCCTCCCCTCAGCCTGCTCTGCTCGGGGCTGAACAAACCAAGGGACCTCAGCCACTCCTCATATCTCTTGCCTTCCAGACCCTTCACCATCTTTGCAGCCCTCCTTTGGACACTCTCTTATAGTTTTATGTCCTTATTGGCACTGAAAACTGTACTTACTACTCAAAGTGAGTCTGCACCAGTGCAGAGCAGAGTAGGACACTCACTTTCCTTGACTGGTTAGCAATGCTGTAACTGATGTACTCCAGTATATGCTTGGTCCTTTTGGCTGCCAGGGCACACCACTGACTCATATTCAACTTGTCTTTGACCAGAACCCCCAGATCATTTTCCACAGGTCTGCTTTCCAGCCTCACATCCCCCCAGTCAGTATGTATATCCAGTGTTGCCACATCACAGGTGCAGAATCTGGCACTTGCTCTTGTTAAACTTCATGCAGTCTGTCATTGCCCAGCCCTCTAATTTGTCTGTCTAGACATTTCTCAGCCTTTAAGAGAATCAACAGTTCCTCCCAGTTTAGTATTGTCAGCAGACTTAGTGCACCTTTAAGTCCTGCATTCAACTTATTTATGAAAATATTGAAGAGAACTGGTCCTAAAATGGAGTCCAACAGAACCCCACTACTGACTGGCCACAAGCCTGATGTAACCACATTTACTATAACCCTTTGAGCCTTACCCATCAGCCAATTGTTCACCCATTGCATTATGCATTTATCTAGCTGTACGCTGGACACTTTATCCAGAAGGATACTGTGAGAAATAGTATCAAAAGCTGTGCTGAAATACAAACAGATTACATTGACTGGCTTTCCTTGGTCAGCTAGGTAGATGACCTTGTCTTAAAAGCAAATTAAGTACATTAGGCTTTCCCCTCATGAACCTGTGTTGGCTACGACCAATGACTGCATTGTCTTTCAGGTGTTCTTCAATAACTCACAGAACAATCTTCTCCATAATTTTACCCGGCACTGAAGTGAGACTGACAGACCTGTAATTACCAGGGCCTTCTTTCTCGCCCTTCTTGAAAACTGGGAAAACATTTGCCACTTTCAGTTGACTGGGATCTCTCCAGATTCCCAAGACCATTGAAAAGTAATTGAGAGAGGTCTCATAATGACATCAGTCAGCTCTTTGAGTACCCTAGGATGACCTCACTGATTCTGAACTCTGGACCTGTGTCTATACCCTTTTTTCTCTGATCCCTTTTTGAAGCTGTTGACACCACCTCCTCCATAAAATCCCATGGAGATGGCTTCCAGGTCATGGCCCACCACATAAAGATGTCATTTCTTTTATGTGCTTTAAACCAGCTTCATACCAGTTGCAATGGCTTCCAGAAGTTTTTATATTGAAGGAGAATACCAGTTCTACATGAACCTTAAATACCACCTCCGTGATTTTATGTCTGGCATATGCCACATCAGCCCTATCCTCCCAAACTGCTATCTTCCCAAGTCCCAGCTATTCTCTAGTTGCTACATCCCTTAATCATTTCAGTTACTTCTCCCTGTACTTTTTTTAAAGACTATTCTGTCTTTTTTGAGATGTAAACACAAATCTGCACACAGTATCAAAGGTATAGGTGCTCTAAGGCTTTGGACAGCTGCAAAGTGATGTTTTTTCTTTGCACCTAGTACCTGATGACAGACAGTGCTTTGGGGTAAGACAGGAAGGATCCTTATCCTACTTGCAGACTTACAAACTAAAGCTTGTGAACAGGTCTGCAAGTCTTAATTACTCATTCTATAATATTGTGTGTGTGTGTTTCATGATCTGGAAGTACAAATGTTGCAGTGTCTTTCAGTAGTAGTATCTGTTGGTTGTCACTGTACAGGAAGCTATGCTGCTCATGAGTTTTGTAGGAGTTTCTGAGCCTTCATGGTCATGAACTGAACAGTGAGCTGAAGTTTCAGAACTAAGCCCCTCTTCTTCCCCTGTGCTTTTACCATGTTTGTGGTCATTTAGACGAATATGCTTGACTCTGCAAATGTAATGAGCTGAGAGATGTGGCTCAGCAGAGAGGTGGTAACTCAGCATGCCTCAATAACCCAGTTCCTTTGGCTCCAAAACTTTGGAGAGTTGTCAATGACATAGGAAAAAATTAGCCTCTTGCTATGCTTTCTGTGGAGCCCATTGCTCACAGAAGCAATCACCTTTTGTACTTTTGGCTCTTACTTGTTCAGATTACTTTGAGCTAAACTAGGGACCTACTGGGTAAGTATTTCTGGCTGATGCCTTTGTAATACTTGTCTGTTGCATAGCAAGGCAAATTCAGAAATAAAAATAAATGTATATCAAAAAGGATACAAGGGTTCATTTGTATGTATCTATGCATGTATATGCAAATTTGAGGGGGTGCAAAATTCTGAAAATGTGGATTTTAAGGGGGTGCAAAATTCTGAAAATGTGGATTTTAAGAATATGTTTTTCTTGGCATTAAAAATATTTTTTTATTGTCTTAAAGAACACATGCCACTGAAATTCAAGGTAGCAATAAGAAGCCTATGACCAACAAAGGATTGACCTTGAAGGAAAATAAAGTTCTTTCCAAGAAAAAGAAATTAAGGTAGCAATTGATTAAAAAAAAAAAAAAAACTTTTTTTTTCCTTCATATTTCAACTCAATTGGAGAATGAGGAATTAAAATCCATAATACACATTTCTACTTCTGCCTATTTTTTTTTTTGAGAAATTATTTAAGCAATGATGGCTTTCCATTTGAGACTGCTTCTGTAGTACTACACTAATTATCAAACGTATATAGGCATTGAACGTTCCCCTCCATCAATATTGATGTTGAATTTATGTTTTAAAAAAGATGCCAGTTTGTACCACGTGTTTCATAAGCAAATGCATTGACACTTGCTTCAGGATTCTGGTTTTGCATTCTGTGGCTGAAGGCCAGGTATAAATAAATTAATCAGGTTATTACGTTGGCCCACACTATGAATTACAACTCTGCACACAGAGAGCAGAACATTTGACACTTGCCCTCCTGACCTGCAGAACGGCTGAAGAACTGGCACAGAAACATGGGTATGCTTTCCAAGAGGTTTGAAAGTCAGCCAGCCCAGCAGAGCAGAACAAATGTTTGAATCAAGGCAAGCTAAAATATTTTAACATAGGCCTATCAATGAAGGTCTTCGCTCTCTCCTCTGACCATTATGCCTTAGGTGAGAACTGTCTCGAACCATTGGTCCTTTCAATCCATAGGAAACATAACTGGCCATGACTACTGTTGTATAAATACAGAAAATACCACCTGATGTGCTTTCAATGCTTTTGGTGAAGGCAAATTCAAGGGGTGATATTTGAGAGATTTGGGGTGCATCAGGCACAGCCCTGCTAACCAGTCAAGGGAAGTGAGTGTCCTGCTCTGCTCTGCACCAGTGCAGCCTCACTTTGAGTACTGAGTACAGTTTTCAGTGCCAATAAGGACATAAAACTATAAGAGAGTGTCCAAAGGAGGGCTGCAAAGATGGTGAAAGGTCTGGAAGGCAAGAGATATGAGGAGTGGCTGAGGTCCCTTGGTTTGTTCAGCCCCGAGCAGAGCAGGCTGAGGGGAGGCCTCATGGCGGCCTGCAGCTCCCTCACGAGGGGAACGGAGGGGCAGGCGCTGAGCTCTGCTCTCTGGGGACAGCGACAGGACCCGAGGGAATGGCATGGAGCTGGGACAGGGGAGGGTCAGGCTGGGGGTTAGGGAAAGGCTCTGCACCCAGAGGGTGGTTGGGCACTGGGACAGGCTCCCCAGGGTGAGTGGTCACAACACTGAGCCTGTCAGAGTTCATGAAGCATTTGGACAAAGCTCTCAGACACCCGATCTGATTTTTGCGTAGTCCTGTGTGGAGCCGGAAGTTCGAATCAATAATCCTTGTGGGTCCCTTCCAATTCAGGATATTATAAGATTTTATATTTTTATGCATTGTCAAAACGGAATAAACACATTTGAAAAGCAAAGTTGAAAATAAGCCATTCAAAAAAAGCCTGTCAAAATAGCCAAAGGCTTAGTATGTATTAATCACTTTTGGCATGCAAATACCCCTCTGACATCAACAGAGAAAATACAACAATACATCAAAATGATGGCAATAAAGCACCACCCACTCATCAGGTGGAGAAGATATAATGTGGAGAAGACCCAGGGAGGTGTACAGAGGTCTTCTCATTGGTACTTGGTCACTGGCCAACATGAGGGGGGACTTAGCCGTATGATCTCCTGCACCCCTCTCCCCTTCCTTGCTGCGGGGTGAGTACTGGAAGCAGTCACAGCACAGCAGGGCCTAGAAGCACAGCTCACTGCTTTCTTTTCTGATGGAAATTTTGGTCCATACAATGGAAGTATTTATTTGTGAAGAGGGAATCAAAGCTGGAATCTAGAAGTATCTCATGACACCCAGCCCTGCAGAGAAGGACTTGGGGGTTCTGGTGTATGAAAAGCTTGACATGAGCCAGCAGTGTGTGCTTGCAGCCCAGAAGGCCAACTGCTTCCTGGGCTGCATCAACAGAGCAGTGGCCAGCAGGGGGAGGGAGGTGATTGTCCCTCTCTGCTCTGCCTTCACAAGGCCCTACCTGGAGTGCTGCGTCCAGGTCTGGGGCCCCCAGCACAAGAAGGATGTGGGGCTGTTAGAGCTGGTCCAGAGGAAAGCCACGAAGTTGATCAGAGGGCCGGAGCACCTCTCCTATGAGGAAAGACTGAGAGAGCTGGGGCTGTTCATCCTGAGAAGAGAAGGCTCTAGGGAGGCCTCACTGCAGCCTTTCAGTACCTAAATGGGGCTTATAAAAAAGATGGAGAGTGACTTATTACAAAAGCAGATAGTGACAGAACAAGGAGAAACAGTTTTAAGCTAAATAGATTTACATTAGATGTTAGGAGGAAATTCTTCAGTCAGAGGGTGGTAAGGCACTGGCACAGGTTGCCCAGAGAAGCTGTGGATGCCCCATCCCTGCAGATGCTCAAGGCCAGGTTGGACAAGGCCCCGGGAAACACGATCTACTGGGTGGCATCCCTGCCTATGGCAGGGGGGGTGAAAATAAATGATCTTTAAGGTTCCTCCCAACTCAAGCCATTCTATGGTTCTATGATTTACTATGTATTGCTTTTATGGTATAGCACAATAGTTGTGCATAGCATTTTGATATATTAAGTGAACAGTTCTTATCTTATAATTTTATGATGTAAAATGAAATATATGTGAATATAAATAAATACATGTATGGGTGTACTTTTAAACACATAGATCCCAGTGCTGACAGCACAGAAATAAGGAAGTCAGTTTCTCACTTGCTTAAAAGAGCTGTCAGTTTTCAGCCTGTCCGGGGGAAAAAATAAAAAATGAAATCAAGTACAATGCTGAAAAAAAAAAAAAAAAAAAGAGGGAAAGTTGTTGTTAATGATGACAAACTGAAGTCTACACTGGCAAATACACCAGCTGTAAAAACAGTCTTTGAATTCTCATGAATGAGTTGCTAAAGACAATCTTAGTCAATTAACAAGTCATTCTTCAGCTGCCTAAGAGATAGCTCACCATGGTCACAGCTTGCCTTGGCCCTCACATTACAGCTCAGTTGTTTCCCAAGACAGTGCACATACAAACACACACATTCCACCAGCTGCCTTCACTAGATGAATACAAATAGACAAAGATGCTGAAAAATCCTGAGGAACCTGATCAGAAATTAATAATTTAGGTCAGGTTACCTTCAAGCTTTCCTTTCAACACAAAGTATAGAAAATTTATGCATTCCCTCACAGAAGAAATTTGCCTCTGATGGGTGAAATACACTCTGTGGGGTCTGATTCTGGACCAATTGTCATGTGTTTCAGGCTTGGTTGATTACCTCCTAGCTGGACTCTTATTAAGCTACACTGAAGGATGTTCCAGTCCTGGATTTCTAGATGTCTCTTTGAACCAGAAGTGCAATGGGCTTTTTCTCTCCCATCAGCCTGTTTTGTACATTCAGTGGGTACCTGCACCTCCTTTGCCACTACAAAATATGGAAACCAACAATCAGTATTTAATCTGGGATGGGAGCATCTGCAGCAGTTTACATCCTCCTAACAGATGAGCAGTCTTCACAATCACAATATCCCATATTCCATGATGTGACTGTGAACCCATCTTGATGTATTCCCAAGGGATCAGGTTCCTAAGACCTCTGCAAAGGGGCAGAGGAAAGAAACACTTCTGAGGGTCTTTTCAGAGTTTCCAGTGCTTTGGCCAGGGGTAGGATGATTCTGCTGCTGTCTACAAGCTGGTAAAGCAGAGGAAAGGTCAAACTAAATTGGATTTGCCCTTGATCAGCTGTTAGACTTTTCAAAATCTCCAAGCTGTGCAGAAACTGAACAAGTTTTTCAGAAAGAGAATGTGGATGTAAGATCTAATGAAGATGAACACTGAGCATTTCAGCTCTGTCCTTCGAATGGGAATATCACTTTCTCACCTCAGAGAGGTGCAGGTTTAGGTTTCATAGCCAACAAACTGGGATGTCTAGCAGGAAAGTTTCTTTTAAAATTAAGGATTCACAGGGAAAGAAGGACATTGCATAAATAATTCAGTATCAATATAAAGGAAAAAAAAAGAGAGAATAAAAATTAAAAGCTCTGTTCAAGATTCTTCTTATCCTTCTCCTTGAAACCTGTAGAAAAAATTAGCAATAAGCAAGCGAAATCAAAATTCATTGCAGACCTGTTGAAGGCCACCACAAGGGAAGTCCTTGGAAAGTGCCAGAGGAAATGTAACCTAGAGAAAGATTTAGGCGTCTTAAAAGAAGACTTCACCTCTCATCTAGCCTACCATTAACTGGACTTCCATAGTGATAACATGCCCCAGTCATACCTTCTATCATCAATATAGTTTAAATGTTCATTTGTATTTCAGTGCTGGAAGTGCCACGGAACCTTCTGGGAGTCTCTTTTAACCCATACTTGTGAACGTTGCTACAATATAGTAATGCCCAAATGTTGTTCAGAACACGATAGTAATATTTCTAAAACAAAATATGGAGTGCGTACATTTTTGACATCCATAATATGTGGCTATGTAAGGAGCAATATGCAAGTTCCAAACTTCTGTCTACTGGGTTTTGAAGAGAGATGATGATTTTTGAAGAGAGAAGAAGTGCGGGAAGGAGATGAAAGAAAACAGATATGTATTTTAGGCTTTAAAAGGACCCAAGTACATAGACAAATCAGCAAGGAGTTCTGCATTGTAGAGGAAAAAATGTAAGTTCTGTAATATTTCCTTAATATAAGTTAAAAAGAAAAAATGTAAATATTCTTTGAAAGACTAGAGGAGTCCTCTGTCCTAACTTAAAAAGAGTTTGATTAATCACTTTAATCACACTTAGTGCACTTTTCTACTCAGCTGCATAATGATTTTTATGCTTATGCATGAAAATGCCATATTTGTATTGCTTACAACAGCACAAGTAGCAAGCTCAAAAAAATACAGGACTGAGTTCACTTAATTGTTATCATAGGTAAGGCTTAGGCTAAGTCATTCCTCCAGGTACTTCCAGATGGTGATTCAGAGAAGGTGGGTGAGGCTCCAGCTCTGACTTACCTTCAGAGGATATTTCTTTCTCCACAACCACAGCAGAAGTTTGAAGAGACTGTTCTCATAAATCTGGTACCTAGGCATGACTCCTAATTTTGGTAGTTGTAAATGCTTTCAGTAGTTTCAGATGCTCTTCACATGTGCTTTCCTTAGGACTGTGGCCAATGTGCAGAATGCTCCGTTGCTTAATGAGAGGAAGGAAACTACTGTTTGGCTCAGTAATTTGGATCCATTTGTGTCAACATTGCCCATCACATCTCTTGCCACTCAGGAAAGTGGAATTCCAAATAAATCAGACTTCATTAATTAAGCCAGAATATATTTTTTGGAACTATTACTGGATTACATTCAATAGGAATTGCAAATCATCTGTTACATGTCAGAGGATCTTGCCAAAATATTTTCAAAAATAATCATTTCATGGTGCCTGACTAAGTAACACAATTTGAACATCCCTTTCCAAACACATGCTGTGCCTTTTTAGATACAACTTTTCAGCCAACTGTTTCTCTGTCACAATCTCCTTAACTCTTCCAAGAAACTTCTCTACATAAAATTATCCAACCTTTCTTCACTGGGTGCACGTGCTTATTGGGCACTTGTTATCTCTACAAATATACCTGCTTGACACAATGCAGTGCCGCGTAGAGAAACTTAAACGAGCTCTGAAGAAATCAGAGAGGTATCCACATCTGCATTAGACTTCTCTTTACCCAAGACTAAAGCATCCAGCCTTGCAAGTGTCCTCATCTGCTCTGCACTAGGGCTGCCACTCTGGCTCTGGTTCCTAAAGTTGATCATTCATTAAATTGTGCTGTCTACGTACCCCTTCCCCTCGGATTTCAAAGCAATGTTTTTTCCTCCTATGGAGACAAAATAAGTGGGAGCTATCAGAAGCCTGCAAAAAAAAATATTAGGCTGACTTTTATTTAGAGAAAGTAGTGAACACAAGGCAACAAATCCCATGGAAACAGCCTCAAGGCAAATGTGTCATCTGGTGTCTTCATGCCCTCGGGTGGTAAAGGCTTCTTCCCTTTCCACATTTACAGACAGATAAGGGAGCCAAGCAGTGATACAATACTTGGAGCTGGGCTACAAGAAAGAAATATGACTGTGAGGCATAAATTAACACCAGAGTGAATAACTTTAAATTATATTGAGAAACACTCATTTTAGCACAGTGGAGGTTTAAGGTTGACATTTAGTTTAAACTAGTTGTCTAAACTCCCTCTTCCATGAGGATAGGTGGGTTCCTTGCAGATAACTATCTAGGGGGCTGGAGTTACACAAGATGGACACATGGAGGAAGACAGGCTCTGTAGAACTACTCCCTTATTCTTCCCTGCTAAGGGCTGCCACATCTTTCAGATCTGTCATGCGGGTTTTCCTCTAAGACCCAAGACAGAAAAAAGTCTGCCTATAGGTTCTCTTCAGCACTGGGAAGCTTCTCACACAAAGTCATTTCTTAAGCAAAATCCTTTCAATGAAGCTTCCTTCAGCCTTCTCTCAAGATGTGGATTGAACAAAGAGGTGTGTGTGTGGGGGGGGGTTATTATTGTTATTATTATTTGCTTTTACTTCTGCCTGTTTTCTATTCCCCTCTGTTAGAATTTTACAAGAAGGTCACCAATCAAATCTAAATTTAAATAAAAATCCTATTGCATTATCTTTTATTGTTGGTACTATTGCTCTCATAATGTTGAATAATGTTAATGGTGTGCAACAAAAGGATAAAGTAAAAAAAAAATCTCATTCTGGCATTTCTTGTTTCACATTGAACTTAGGACAGATTTTGCTAGATCAAGTATGGTCTGGTCTATTTTATTGCAAAATAACTCACATTTTCCTTTTCATTTTCTGCAAAGGCTACAGATAAGCAATCATTTTATGCAGAATACTAAACAAACGATAGCCATATACATATCTACATAGCCCACTCATTAATACATTCATGAGATAGAACACTTATGCATTCCAAACATTTTTGCAAGTAATTTATACATTTTGAACAGAGATGTTACATTTTCAATGCAAGGTCTAATTCTAAAGAATGCTACCCCCCTGTATCAGTGCGGTCAGCATTTTGCCAGCCACTCCTTCTACATCTTTGCTTTCATCCATTTCTACATGCCTTTTGTCTTTGCATTTGATTCTATTAGCACTGAGATCAATCACAAGATTCCTGCTGGGAGCAGAGGGAGATGTCTAAATCCAGTATTTATGATATATAAATCCAATATTTGTCACCATTCCTCTCTAACACCAGCTGCAAACCAGTGTCTGCTCTTCTAACTCATCAGTTTTAGATATTTAACTGTTTAGGTCTTCTCGAGATTTAAAACAAAGAAGATAAAAATATGAACATGAAAAACCTTTCAAATAATGTTGCCTTGTATTAACACCCTAGAATTTTTGCACAGTTCATTTTCTAATTTAATTTCATATATTCACAGTTGCACTACTTTTTTAGCTACACAGTCCCCACAGGACAAAAGGTTAATTTCTCTCTGGTTTTCACAAGAGCTGAGCAAGCAAAGCTCATATTCACTGGATGTTTATGAGTTTTCAGAGTGCACAAAATGCACCAACTTACAAAAACATACCAACTGCAGCCATTCAGATGAGGAAAACCAACTTGAAGATCTGAAGATTGTAGAACGGTCTACCCCAGAACTTTCTTTTTGTGAAACTGTTCCTTCATTACTTACTGTGGTGACTCTTCTTGAGAAATACACTTCTGATAGTTTTCACATTGGGTAGAAAAAATTAAGTATATTTTTTCTCTTTAATACCAGCTCACTAGCAAAGGGAAAGTAATTAAAATTATATCTATTCTCATATCATTTTTATTGTCTGAGAATGCACAGTACATGTAAGATTGCTCATCTTAGTAAATATACTTGTAAAAACACTTTAATTATGAATACTTGCCACTGGATATCATTTTTAATCCAGTTCAGATCGATGATGGATGACAGACATGCAAAGTAAATACCATTTTAATCAAAACAATTGTTGTAACTGAACTCTGTTATTTCACTACTGTCATCTCCTTCAGTAACATGGAAAATTAAAATTATTTCTCTGATATTTCCAAACTTGGAATTTCAAGATTGTCACTACTATGAAGTAAACAAATCTTTTCATTTGCTTTTTTTTTTTTTGATTCAATGTTTACTCTTGTTGTAAAACAGATTCCATGGGAAATATAAAATTTTAAACTTTTTTGTTAGACTGGTAAATTAGCACACAATTCACTGATGTTTTAAGTTCCTGTGTTATCACAGAGTTTAAGATAATTCTGAACAACACATACCATTTGTATGCATGTATACAGCCCCATCTTCCAGGTTCCTAAATTAGTCCCAGGATTACCACAGATTTCATTAGGTGTTGTTTAGACCAGGGTTGTTATTTCCAAACAAATGACAGAGAATGAATCAGCAGTGAAGATGGTCTGTGGATATGAATTTGATATAATCTGGAAGGCTGGAGGACTTTCCAGAATACTGGAAAATTGCTACAAAAAACAGTGTGCTTCCCTAGGAGTGACAAATTGATATGAGGGTTAACACGAGGACCACAATCCACAGGGAGTGTGCGGCTATGTACATCACTGCCTTACCAACATCACCTTTATCGATTATAAATATTCAAAACCTATAAAGCAGACAAGTGTTAGAATTTGGCTTTTAAAAACAATAAATGTTGGATTGTTTTTACTTACCATCTGATTTGTCTTTGGAGAAAAGTAGAGTCATGCTTTTGAGTTTTTCACTGCAACCAGTAAGACTAATAGCTGTTTATGGACTCTTTCTTTTGAAATAAGCGATCTATCTCCTGTAACCACTTGTTTCCAGGAATGAAGGCTTTGACTGAAAAAATAACCACTGCACAACTTGAGATCTATTGTTCCCCATAAAAAGCTGGCAATTCTGAAATGCAGTGCAGCTTTCCAGAAATAAGAGGGAAACTGGAACTACATAGGAGTTTTATCAGATAACATAAAAGAAAACAAAAGTGTTACCATCCTTGTTAGTAGGCACAGAGAAAAACAGGAGCTGCTTGGTAGCCGAGCACCTCCTGTGCTTTAGGGCTGCTCAGAACCTGGGATTGTTCCCAGTGTTACCTTTAGTCATCTCCAGTGCTGGACCTGAGAATTTTCTAATACACACTGGACCTCAGAAATCTGGGGACAATGATGAAGACAGAGAGAGCCAGTATCTGTGAAACAAGGAAGTATATTAAAGTATATTAAACTCTCATCTCTATGCCTAGGTATATCTAGGTTGAACTAAAAACATATGGGGACAGCTCAGGAGCTCCTGATAAGCTCCTGATATCAGAGCTTGTAAAAAGACAACATTCAGTTGACTCTCTACACCACCAGGTAAACGTCCATTCACCCTTGAAAATTAAAAAAAAAAAAAAAAAAAGTCAAAATATAAACTAATTCTCTTCTTAGCATACATCATTTCTGATAAATTTTACTGCTCATTTTCTTCTACAACCTAAATAGAAAATGAGTTTTAAGCTCTGAATGGGCGTGCTGCATGTGGTGAAGGTGTTGTGTGATTGTCATCTACCAGCAGCTCCATAGCACTGACTTTCACACATCACCACCACTTGGGATGCCTAGGAAGAGGACAGTCACCTATCTATTATGCTGCATGGATGCGTGGTAGAGTCTAATTCAGTTTGACTACCACATCAAAATGCAGCTTGTGCTCGATGCTAATGACAGGCTTCTGCAATTCAATGCTTTCAGCAACAATTTATTATCTTGGATAGTATCTAGCAGGGCACAAGGCATTTTATTCATGAGAATATATTGTAATAAAGGAGAAATACCATCAAAATGCAACTGCTGTTTTCATGACCAATCTGTGGGGGCTTCCACCTATTTAAAATTTTAATACTTTTTTAGAGCTCCCAGCAGCACTAGTGACTAAAATGTAGGAAAATGGCTCCTAGGGCACACAAAGGGGCAAGGACTTTCAGGCAAGGTGACAAAGCAGAAAGAAAACCAAGAAGTCTGTTGTTTCTCCAAGCAGAGCAGCCCTCACTCCCGTTATGGGATTCAGCTTGCAAATACGGGGCTACCACTTACCAGCCTTCTCCACTACCATTTTTTTATGTCAGGGTTTTATTCTGTTCAGTAAAAACGGCATATTTAAAGATGAAGCATACTGGATATATGTATACAGAACACTGCATAGCAATGTTTTTTGCTAGGTAGATACAGGCTCAAACTGATCTCTGGTACCTGCAGGAGATCACACACAACTATTTGGCAGCGGCATAGCTCACTCCCACACTGCAGACACCCAAACTGCAACCAATGGCATGGCCAAGATGGGTTAAGCATCACTCCAGAGACTGCAGAGGAACACATCCATGAATAATACGACAGGAGGGTGGCAATTGCTGAGGAAAAGGTGGGGAAAATAACAGTGGGCAGTCACCTCCTCAGCCCCCATAGCATCACTGTTTGCTGTTTACAAGTCAGCTTCTGTCATGGGCCCATGCAGTGCAAGGCACCCGGAAAGAATAGGAGAGATGCGAGATCAACATCATGAAATGTGGACTTCTAACCCTTGTTTCTCCCTGCTTATAAAACAGCCTGCCTCAGTGAAATTCAAATAAAAGGAATGGCCTCTTTTTTAAGCTTTTAATAGCTACTCTTATAAAAAATAACAATATTAAAAAGAAAGGCGTAACGTGAAATTGTCTAAATGGAGATACAATTTTGTCTTGCCTGATACACGAGTTGAACACTAATGACATCTCAAGAGTCCCATCTTAATTCCAGTCAAACCAAAATCATAATTAATTACTTCAGGAGGCTACTAAATGCCCACAGCACTGGAAAGTCTGTGGAAATCACTTCAGTGCTTCTGCGCCTTAAGTACAAAATCTCAAACATGTAAATGATTAACCAGGTCTTGTCAGTTTTCCATGGAGAGACCGGTTTCTCCCAAAATTTCCTACAGAGCCTCATTCTCACAGTGTGCAAACACACAGGCACACACACACACAGACTGTTTGCATGAAGTGGTTGCCACAGAGCTGATTTTACAAAGCAACATGCAACATAACCCGTTAGAGAATATTGGGAGAACTTGTGGGAGCAGGGGGATCAACCCCAGCTCAAGCCACTAGTGTTAGTGAGTTCATGATGCACTTTTGGTGAAACCATCCACATTCAATTACTGAGGTATAAATAGGAGTGTGGAAAGCAACCCCCTTTAAATAAACCAATGATGCACTTAAAGCAAGGTCCTTTAATGAAAACTCTTCCTTACTTTCCTTTCCATGGGAGAGAACTGGCTCCTATACACTTAAATTCCTGTGCACTCCTGGGGACTTAAGAACCAGCTTTGATCACTTTTCTCACTGTGGCAGCTTTCTGGTTAAATAAGAGGCCTTTAAACTAAAGAAGGGATAGTATGAAATACACCTAACATCTCCCCCTTAAGGAGAATATTGTTTAACTGAGAGTGGCTAGTGAAAGCAATGAGATGCGTTCAGATAATTCAGAGATGCGTTCAGATTGCTTAGACACTAACTCACGTTTGCTGCAGCTGCAGCCTCAGCTAAAAGCCCTTAAGATTTAGGAGCATTGCTGAGTTTTTCAGAAACTCCATGTTAACATTTTCTACTAGCTCGCCTCCCCGAGTCTCACATCTTACAGCTGAGGCAGGAGAGCCTGCAGACCTATCGGGACCACTAGCAGTGCTGCCTGCTGCCCAGTCCTGCCCCCATGCTGGGGGTGGCACTGGCCCAGCCCCACGTTTCGGCTGCTCACCAGGGCGCTGCCTTGGGACTGCCTTTGGCACGGAGCGCTGCACAAACTGGGCTGACACGACTCTTTGCCATCACACAGCTTTTGTCATGCGTCAGTTGAAAGCAGCATGCAAAACAAAGATCAACTATTATGTAAAAGAAAGGGGAAAAAAAAATCTTAGGGCTTACATTTAAATCTTTAAGCAATTACCAGGAAATCAGACTGACTGTACCAGAGAGATAACCTTAGAAGTAAGTAAGAAGAAGTAAGAAGAAGCCTGTGTTCATTCCTTTGAGTTGCATTTTGCTTTAATAACCTGGTAAAACAAAGTATGAAATAGATTCTGGCAAATGAACAGGTTATTTCACATTAAATTAACCAGTATTTAATAATTGCTTGTTTCAGATACTATCTCCTTTTATAAGCCAGGTTTTTGAATGTTCAGAATATATGTATTTCCAACCCTAAAAAGGTTTCTTTTGTCATTTGATAGAAAGTCAACCTGCATTGGAGCACAAGAGCAGGAAACCAAGACAACAGAATTCCCTCCCAGAAGATATTTTAATTTTATGTAATAAGCAAGGCCTATGACAAAAGTATGTGTAATGTAATGTAATTGTGTCATTTCTCAAAGTTTTACATAATGATTTTCTGTTTCTAAATTATACTTCATTACTAGGAGCAGGAGAAGGTAATTGTTCTCTGGGTGCTGCTGATAGCTCCTAAGGGTACAATCAATCCTGCTGAGACACATAATTCATGCACTGTTTGCTTCTGATACAGCTACATTTACGAAAGCAGTGCTGTGATTAGATTCCTCTGGAATAAATGTGCCTATAAATCCCTGTGTTGCGAGTATTTCTAAAAACTACATCCACTAAAGGACTTAGGCCACTAACATAAGGCTGAGGCACAGCTAGCAGGCCTCCAAGCAAACCATAATTCAATAAATAAACAAATAAATCTCATCTATTGCTTAACCCTGGGCACAGTTTCACTCACACAGCACCTTCCTGTCTAACTCCAGTCCACTGGTGCCTGAGGCACTGCTCCAGCTCCTGCTCAGCACGGACTATCTGAGCTTTTCCTACATATGGGAATACAGTCAGGGCATTAAGCCCTCCTCTGCTAAGCTTTTGGAAAGATTGAATTTGATAGGTATTTAACACAGCACAAGCAGAATCAGATGTCTTCACAAAATGCAACCAGGGACACTCTTATAAAAAATAGTTGCCACTTTAGCTGTCAGGAGGTGATCACGAAGGGAGATTGCCTTCTGAAACACCTCAAGCCAGAGGAGAACAGTGCTTTCAGCTCCATTAGGCTAAACACTGCCCTACATTACAATCCAGGTACACACAGAAATTGCACAAACAGAGCAGAAGGTCAGATTCGTCTCTCCAAAATAAGACATCTGCACTGGAGCTAGCTGGAGAAAGATCAGTGTTTTAGGAAATAATTCATCTTACTTAAGGAACGTACCTAAAACTCATGATGTGTTTCACTCCTTAGGGTTGTCTTTCCCATACCAACTGTAATGGGAGCCCCTAAAAGCTAAATCAGATGTTAATGTATGCACTGCAGACTGCTACAGTTAGCTGAAATCAGTCTTGCACTAAGCATATACTAATAATTTAACTAACCAGAAACACAGACAAAAGTGAGTCAGTGCATTGTTTTAATATTATTTATGTTATCATTGGACTGAGCAGAGAGCAGAAAGATTAAATACTGAAAAGGCATAAATATTTCCTAACCATGGAGAAAGTCATATTTAAAGTATATCCTTGTATCATATTGATTTCCATCAATTCTACATAGGCCATTAATATAAAGAAACCAAATTCTGAAGTCAATAATTAAAAATAAAAAATTAAAAAAAATAAAAATAAAAAAATATATGGGAGCCTTGATAAGCCTATAGGACTCCTATGGGAGTCATAATAGTTTCATATGAAGCAGTGTAGCCACTAAAGTTCAAACTGGGTTCCATGGACACAAATATAATCAATTTGTTTCAGTCATTTCTGACTCAGCCTTGAAAAAGATGGATTTTTTTTCATCTTCCAGTATAGTCAGATTCTCAGAGCTTTCCTCCCATTTGCGACCAAGCTGTATAGTGCTCGGGTACACCTGTGCTGAGTTGTTCTTTCCACCACTGCCTGTTTCCAACATGCATGTAATTTAAGAAAAGACCACCAATATGAAGGCATATTTCCATTGTTTTTACACCGTCTGGTAGCATGAAACCTCAATGCAGAACTGATTGAGACTTTATGGACAGTATTATATTAAAAACATTTACTAATTCCCTCTGTTAGCCAGACATCATGTATGCAGGCCATCCACATGAAGACAGACTGAAGGGTATGTGATTTTTGCCTGATGCAGTGATCTGTTCATATATTTACATTTGCAAAATTTATATCAAGATTTCCAAAATGATGACATAGGAATTTTTATCCTTTCAAGCAAATCAGAACTACACATCTGCTTTTAAGAAACAATAACAATGCCCTGTGAATCACCTCTTGTTGACACTAGTCTCTAATTTTGAATATGTCCTCCCCCACCCCATGAATCTTGCCAGTAAAACCTTTCACTCGCTTTGGTACATAGTCTGACTTCCAGAACAGCATCACTGACTGTTTTCCGAGTGTTCGATTAGCTGGTACTTCAGACAGGCACATAAAGTAGTTTTCCTGCAAATGAGTCATTTAAGAAGAGCCAAAGATGATAACTATTAAATGTCATAGAGGAAAAAAAAAAAAAAAAAATGAAAAAAAATGGTCGGTAAATCCCCACTAGAAGAAACAAAGGTAAACAATCCTTAATTGAAAGAAAGCAGGACTCAAAGACCAGCACTCACGTTTCTTTGGTTTGAGCTCTGTTTTCTCCCTGAGCACGCACCAGCTGTGGCATAGCTAATATTGACTGTGATCATCTTTCATGGTCTAATTGTTGCCTACATTTGTGGCTGCATAGGGCACCACCCTGGGCCACAAAACAGCCTATCCTGGTGTAGGTGGAATATAGCATGAAGTATATAGTAGATATAGAGCAAGGTACAAGGCATGTGAGCTCATCTGACCGTTTCACAGAAAGGTAGGGTGCTCCTGTGCGGCCTCCATCTTTCAATGCTATCACAGCCCTGACGCACATCAAGACTTTTTCCCCCTTTTTTTGATGTCTCACAGTTGCTTTAGCTCTAAATCAAACTCCTCCACATCCAGGCGTAAGCGTCTTCCATCTTCAAACATCATCAGTGGCACATTCTCTAAAAATTACCCAGGAAGGAGGAGGAGTTAATGTATTTGATTCCTAGTTTGACAGGTTGGGTCCTCTCAAAGCTCTCAGCAGTCTGCAGCAGTTATGTTGACAACAAGAAGCCAGGAGCACAAATATTAAAAAAAAAAAAAGAAAAAAAAGCGCACTGGGTAATCAAATGGAGGTAATAATTTACCTCACCCAGCAGACAAAAAAAATTAAAAACCTCAGAGGAACACCTGTGAACCCCTGGATCATATTCAGTAACCTACTGTCATCTCCCTTGCAAATCCAGACTTATGAAGGCTAATTGTGCTTGTCCCAGTTAATACATTGCAACTCCAAGGAGGACTCTGAAGATTTAGCTTCTGAGATCTCATATGCTACTTGTCAATCCCCTGTAGGAAAAGGAAAGATAACGCCTGTCTCTGCCATCTGTCCCGTATCAGCAGTGCGCTGCAGCTCCAGTACCATACCAGATCCAGTTGTGCTCCTTAATATAAACAGGACCACAAAGAGACATAAAACCTTACTAACCCCATCCCTCTGTATTGTGCAACTGTAGACCAGAAGGGAGCTGAGGGCTGAAATGGTTTAACGAGAGCTGACCTGGACTGTAAGGAGACAAACTGGGCATCTTCCTGAGGTCCCTGACATCCCTATCTCCTGTGATTGCTCACTGGTTCAAGTAGTGTAGCTCCTATCTGTACACCTAACTTCAGACTTCAACCTATTAAATGAAGCAATTTAAAATAGATAAGAAAACATTCCCCAGCATTCCATTCAACTGGAGGATGTCTCTGTCTTTAAAAAGATCTGTTCACTTAGGTGACATTCCTAAGCCATGCTCAGGCACTCCTTTCCTTAGAAAAGTTAGAGTACTGGTTATTTTCACTAAAAGTTAGTAATATTTATCATTTTCACATGGATTTTTTTTTATTTTTATTTTTGGATGTCAAGACCCTTAGCAAAGGTAAATAACTGCAAAATAAACCTTTAAAGAAGTGCAGTTCAGCATACAATGGTTTCAGTTCAAGGGACATTAAAGTTCCAACCCCACTAGACCAGGTTGCCCAAAGCACCATCCAAGATGACCTTGAACGCTTCCAGGGATGGGACATCCACAGCCTCTCCGCGCAACCTGTGCCAGTGCTTCACCACTATCAGAGTAAAGAATTTCTTCCAAATATCTAATCTAAATCTACACTTTTTTAGTTTAAAGCCTTTACTCCTTGTTCTATCACGACATATCTTATAAAGTCCTTCCCCAGCTTTCCTGTAGGCCCCCTTTACATACTGAAGGCCACTATAAGGTCTCCCTGGAGACTTCTCTTCTCCAGGCTGAACAACCCCAGCTCCCTCTGCCTGTCTTCATAGGAGAAGCGCTCCAGCCCTCTGATCATCCTCATGGAGAATCACTTCCCTTGACCTGCTGGTCACACTTCTCTTTATGCAGCCCAGGATACAGTCAGTTTTCTGGGCTGCAAGTGCACATTGGCAGCTCTTGTTGAGTTTCTCATTTACCATCATCCCCAGGTCCTTCTCATCAGGTCTGCTCTCAATCCATTCTCTGTCCAGCCTGTGTTTGTTCTTGGGATTGCCCCAACCTATATGCAGGAGCTTACACTTGGTGCAGTTCTAGTAACTATTTGTTGTATGAGAAATTGGTTATAAATGTGTAATTTAGGGCTTCGAGGAAAATTTTAACGCCAGGTATAAATTAACAACCTAATACTGCTGTCACTGAAGTCTGTTAGAACATGACTGGACTCTAAATGACCACTGGAAATTAACGTTTCCCCACAGAAATTCAGCGAGTCAAGCATTATGCTAATTCCTCTCAGTTATTAAGGACGGACATCCTTAATATCAATAGCTGCAAAATGCTCCCACATATGGCAAGCTGTGTGAGTGTGCTTGGGGCATGGGTGGGTAGGGGGGAGGTGGTGTTTTGCATTTGAGCATGCAAGCATAGAGAGGTGTTTGTAGAGATAATTTTTGTTGCTTATTATTTGTTATAAATAGCTTTATTACCCCAGAACCTAGAAACCCAACATCTCATAGAATCACAGAATGCCTTGGGTTGGAAGGGACCTTAAAGACCATCCAGTTCCACTTCCCTGCCATGGGCAGGGACACCTCCCACCAGACCAGGTTGCCCAAAGCCCCATCCAGCCTGGCCTTGAACACCTCCAGGGATGGGGCACCCACAGCTTCTCTGGGCAACCCGTGCCAGTGTCTCACCACCACCTAGCGAAGAATTTCCTCCCAACATCTAATCTAAATTTCCCCTCTTTCATTTTAAAATCATTCCCTCTTGTCCTGTCATTATCTGCCCGAGCAAAAAGTGTCTGTAGAGCATGTCCCCGTGTGACATGCTCTACAAAGTTGGAAGGCTGCTCTAGCCACCCACAGCCTCAGCAAAGAGACAACAGAGCATTAAAGGCATATAAGAACCGATCAGACAGTATTGATTGGCCTGATAGACAACAACATCTGCATGCCAGCAGCCTCATCATCACTACGTCCTGGCAGAAATTACAGGCACAGAGAGGTATTTTAAGGTGCCATCCGAGAGGGGATTACAGAGCTGTTCTGTACATGCTTTCAGAAGCTATTCTGCAGTGCGTTGGCAACATGAGCCTTATTGGTGCACTTTTGAAAACTGGTGAGCAGGCAGTCTTGACTTTCTGGGATGACTGGGTGCAGCAACCAACATCTTCAGTACGAATGAGAGATGCTAGCCTGGCTAATATGACTGATTATCTCTGTTTGCACATTTTAGTTGCTGTGGATACCTTGTATGACACCATGTGAGGAAGAGACACCTCAGCAGCTTTAGTACCAGAACACAGATAACCACCTTAACACACCACTTCATCTTAGAGCTTGCAAGAAGGTGGTTATTTTAGGACAGACATGGTATCATCCTCCTTTGGCTGTATTACTTCTATTCAAAGCTTGCTTAGTTTTTTAGTTTGTTTGTTTTTTTATTTGTTTTTTCTTTTCTTCTGTACAGCACTAGAGAGCCTTAGGTTCCTACTGCAAATTGGGGATAATGATTGTCTTTTTGTCTTTTTCACTCATTCAAAGACAAGCTCTGGGAGGCAGGCACTGCCTTTTAATATTCATGTGTGCAACAACTGTGCAAAAGAGCCCAGATATAGGTAAGGACCCCTAGAAATTCCTTCAGTACAAGTAGTAAAAGCAATAATAAGGTAATCCTACCTCTCAAAATATCTTCAACAAGTAGACATGGACTATAGTATTATCAGTCATGTCAGGAAGAACCTAATGGCAGTTTACCCACAAGACCCGTTCTTCTCACTCACTACTGGCACTCAGGGGCGCCTAATGGCATGTTAGAGGCAGAGCAACAAGAGAAGATCAATGTGACACAGAAAGAAAAAACCTAACCCAGTGGTGTGTGGAGAAAGCATTCAATCAAGCACAGGGGAAGCAGCTGCTTTGTCATCTGCAAGGCTCTGTAAAATACCACAATCTAAAAAGAATAAAAGAATTTTAAAAATAGCACTCCATTTTCCCTTCTTTAAAGATTTTTCACCCCCATCATTTTCTCTTCTGCAGAGTTCTCACCATCAAAGCATTTTAGCTTTAATATTAAAGTGACATATCACTTTCTTTGTCTTTCCTTTTATTTTAGGGGGAGGAGGGGATTTGAATACTTTCCTTCATTGTTGGATTTATTTTCCTCAATCTAAAAATGGTTTTGAAATTCTAAGCAGGTTGAGAAGCTCTGGTAGAAATTCAACAACTTTCTATTTATTTTATAATAAAAACAAACACAAAAATCTATTATATAAACCTCTATCATACTGTGCAAAGGGCATTAACAAACCCTTTGCAGCTCTTGCACTGAAAGTCCTTCCACAGGTAAAGCAGGACAATGCACAAAAGGAAGCTCACCTACCAAGGTCCTGAGTCTGGTTGTCTTACAAATACCTTCCTCCTGGCAGAGACAGGCATCCTCACTTTGGCAGTAGGGTATTCTGCCAGTTGTCATTCTGAACCTGGGTGAGTGTGGCAGTGGATGGTTACCACTGCCTCTTAAACAGGCTCTGGAAAACCATAGCAGGCCAGACTACTCTTGGGGAAAGTCATTTGGTAATCCTTCTACCGGAACTTGAGTGGAAACAGCTGTAGGTGGGTTCACTTTTAAGGGTAAATCACTGCTAAAGCACCATTCAAGACCTTACTCAGAGACCAAGGGATATTATACTGATGCAATGAGCAATGCAAATGACTTAGAGATCAAACCATCCCCACTGGCAACTACAAAATGAATAGCTTAACAAGCAAATATTTTTATTAAAGGGAGAAAAACAAAAATGCCTCTAGCAGGCAGATAAACAGGGTAACAATAAGTAATCCTCAAAGCATAACTGTAATGTATAGCCTTTTCCTCTGCGGAGGGAACAGCTATGCCAGCTGTGCGCCTTTCCCCTTCTCTGCCAGCCTTCACTGACGGGGCAAGACTTTGCAGCCTTTCAATGCCAAATTTCAGTTGGGCAAGCTGGTTTTGCGAAGCCCTTGCCTCTGCCCCAGCTGCTCCCCACTGCCTGGGGCTGGGACAGAGCTTTGTGGTTCCTGTCTCTCTGCCACCACTCTGCCTAACCCCTGTGGTGTATCTGACAGGTTCAACTCTGGTGCCCTGGAGGCTATGGGCACAAACTGGAGCACAGGAGGTTCTCTGAACATCAGGCAGCACTTCTGTGCTGTGTGGGTGATGGAGTACTGGCACAGGTTGCCCAGAGAGGCCATGGGGTCTCCTTGGAGATCTTCAAAAGCCACCTGGAGATGGTCCTGGGCAACCTGCTCTGGGTGGCCCTGCTTGAGCATGGTTGCTACCCTCAGCTGTTCTGGGACTATATGGTTTTAGCTGGAGGGACAGCCCACAAAGTCACTAACAGGCCACCATGCCATTATCCTGACAACTCACTGACGTGTCTCGGGGCTCAGAGCAGGGGAAGGAGCATGGGAAGGTGGACCTGGAGAGGGAGCACAGCCATGGTGTGCACTGGCAGTCCCATCAGGCTTTGCTCCTCCATGGCCATGCAGGACCTCTCCAGCTTCTCCCACCCCTTTCCCCACAGAAGAACAGGGCCCTTCCCCTCAGTCCCCACTCACCAATGCTCACCAGTCCCAGCCACAGCTGGCACCTGCTCCAAAGACCTCAAATGCCAAATGTCGGGGCACAGATATGCCCCTATATCTGGATAGGGGGAATGTATGGGCCTGTTTGGGCCCACCTCCCAAAGACACTAAGAGTGGTGGTTTTTTGCATGTGTCACATACATAGCGTTGAAATATTGCTGGGTTGTACAAGGGACCCAGCTGGAAATTGCCATCTCTGGACCCTTGTTCCTGACTATCCCATACAGAAAGCAGATGTCCTTTACCTATGAGAGCAAAGGCACCCAGCAAACAGACCTCAGGGCAAGATGACATGATGATGGCTTTTCCGTGTCTCAAGAAAAGCATCTTCTGCATGGCAGGCGAAGAGGAAACACATGGGGGAGAAGGCAGGAGCCACATGTGGGAGTCCCCTAGCAGAAGTGAGAATAAACACTCGCAGCCAGATGCCCAAACACAGTCACGATGCTGGGACTGGAAAGGAAACAAGAAAACTCAATTAGTGTCATACTTTTTCTTTCTTTTTTTTTTTTCACAGGTCCATGAGCTCCCAGGGGGGTGAGAATGTAGCCTCCACAAAGCCTAGACAATATTGTGTTTTATCGAAGGCAGAATAAAAAAAAGAATTTAAGGATTCTTAGTTTCCAATGGGAAAATCATCCCTGTCTTTTATTGCAAGTGTGACTCAATGAAGAATGCTGCTACCGATAAAACCTCACACAAAGCTCTGAAATAACAGTATACAGGATCCTTAAATACTAACATTATAGGGCTCAGTTTATGTCTTCACTGCAGAAAAATATAAGGCATATATTATATAAGGCAGGACTGGTAAGTTCTGAACCAGCTCCTCTAACAGTGCAGAGATCTCAAGAGCAAATAGCATCATTATCAATAAAATAAAAATAACTTTTCATTTACTGCAGTTTTTGTAACAATGCCTATTCTGTTCACAGAAATCTGCTGTTGATTGAAAAAGCCAGTGGTTTTCAAAGTAGTGACAGAAATTACCTGCCTTTCTCTGTATGCAGTGTTTGCTTTCTCCCCTATGATTTAGCTGCCTTGATAGCAAAACTGTTTTGACTAAATTACTGCAGCCTGCTTAGGCAGACAGTTATATCAATATAAAGGAGGTAATATATTTATAGGCAGTACCAACAAATATTCACATTGACATAATGGTTATACAGATTTAAATACATTTGTACTTCTCCCACAGTCACTTCACAGAGGTAAGACTTCTGAATAAACAATAGCTGTATTAACCATGTACAATAGTCAGTAAACTTTTATATCAGCTTCATTTGATTACTAAAGTTGAGATGAAAACTGTCCTCCAGGCTTCCAATGCATGAAAGTCTAGTAACAGCCACAAGAGCTTTTAAGGTAAAAAATGGTATTTTGCTGATGGAATTATTTCAACTCTGGAGTTAGATAAATTTCTGACTGTGCAGACTGACAAAATGACACATTTGGTGGTTTAACTTTGACTGCAACCACTACTGTGTTGCTTGATCCTGTCTTTCTTCTTTTAAAGATCTTTTTTCCAATGAAACAAAAACAAAAATATGTGGAGCCTGTCTTTCTGTTCTACCTTTGAGCAGCACTACGACAGCAGGAGGTTAGCTCACAATAAAGTGAAATAACCAATAAACAGATATATTGCAGCATAGCTTGCAATTATCAGTTGATAATGAAACTGTCAAGGGTTATCTAAGAGGAAAACACATCTGGCCATGCAGAGCATCCCAAGTAATCCATAACTTTTTGTTACCTTATCACCAGTCTAACAAGTATTCAATAACATATTAAACTGAGCTCGTAATAGAGGCTATATGTCAAAACATTCTTCAAAAATTTACTAATGAAATTTTTATAACATTAAAAATTCTTGATAAATCAGGCCATTAATTTGGTCATATTTTCTTAAAACCAGGAGCAGTAGCTGTTTGAAGCCCAGGGCATGCAGTGGCCATTCCAATCAAGATGAAAGGAGGAGCAGGGACAATTTGCCCATTTCAGAGAATGCTCTTTCTAATCACGATCAAAGCTATTGAAGCCTTCTTTGTAGTGCAGGTGAGAAATTCTTCAATTAATGGTTCCCACCTACCCAGTGGGAAACATTGACTTGCTAAAACTTTTTGTAGAAAAGACTTAAATTTAACTGATTTCTTCATAGTGAAAAGAAGAAAAAAAAAAAAAAAAAAGGAAATGTAAGGTTGTAAATTGTCGTATGGTTTTATCTGGGAAAAAGTTACAATTTGTTTATTCAAACTATTTTGTTTAGAAATTTAAATAAAAACACCATTCTTTCACCAGAACTGTGATCTAAAGATTTTTAAGCACTAACATTACTATTCTTCCACTTGCTTCCCTATTGTTTGTTGTTTCATGGCTTTTGTTTTGTTTTGTTTTTCCCCTGAGAATTAGGAGATTTTTAAATAAATTGAATACTTTGATTCAATGGATATAGAAGTTGCAACTGGAGACAACTGTCAATGCAATGTTTCAACATGCTTTCATCTTTCTTCACCAAAACTAGTTTTCAGCAAAATAAATAACATTTCAAAAGATAGTACAACTACTCTATGCAATTTTTCTTACCAGATTTAACCATGTTATTTATCTTTTAATCCACTAACGTACTAACATACTGTCTGCTTCTTATCTATATTTTGATCTCTTCAGATTTTCTACAGAAGCTTGGCTTCAAAAAAATACTGCCAACACATGAGAGAGGTCAAATATCTGAGTGCAAAAAAATGGGACACCCAGCTCATTAATAAATTTCCGTGCAGGAGAGGTCACTGCGCTACTCTTGCTGAACCACATCCACATACCAGGTATTGCAAACTTACCATGAATGTCTTTAGGTGTAAGAAAGTAGTTATTATAGCATTTCAAAGCCACAAAACTTTATGAAAATTGTAGATATTAAATGTTATTGGTTCTACTAAATCTGAGATCATGCAGGCTGAAAGTTTGTTTAGAGAGAACCAGAGAGATATGTCCCCGTAACTCTGAGAGAGTACAGCTTTACTGCCACCTTTTTCCAAAGCACAAGCTAGGGCCCTTATTAAAGGAAGCACATAAATTCGTAGCTTACTTCACTTACTCATAAAAGAATAAAACGAGTTTGACTGTTTAACACGTTCTTCCATTTGGAAGGACACTGACAGCCAGTAGATTTTAATCTGGGTTTTCTAGAAAGAAGATATCTGCTTTATCTCTTTTGATACACCTCTCAGTAGAAATAGACTTTAAATGAACAAAATCACTTCTTTTTATCTTCCAATGATGTCTTGAAAAAGATGTGATGGTAGAGGGTTATTTCATAGCTGAGAGAAAAATAAAATAAAAAAGAATGGGATCACTATTCCATAGTCCATCAGAGTCTTTCTAACCACCACCTTCTTCTCTGGATTATGACTTCCAGTTCTACTGCCGATAAATTTCAGCAGGTTTATTGTGGTTGCAGCTGGGAACCTCAGCCCTATTATTGCTGGTTATCTCAGTCTCACAATGCATTTGATGCAACCTAATCCATGAGTAGTAATTTTACCATTGGTTGGAACCATTATAGTCTCTCTAATAAAGAAACAAACATAAAAATAGTGAAAAAAAAAAAACCTCAGGTGAGAGAGTCCACATTATAGAGGTCACAATCAGAAGTTTTCTGTGCAATAAGCATTATCAGCAAAACCTAAATTAACTATAATTGAGAGCGCAATACCATCAAAAGGAAGTGGTTCAAATAGAACAATGACACCGTAGGAGTAAAGAACAGTTCGTTGTTACGCTCTTTTCTCTGAGGAGAGAGAAACTAAATGCCTAGCTCCATGAGCAGCAGAGATGATGCAAGCTGGTTTCCTACAGCTCCGTATCTCCAGACTGTGTTCTCCTCTGGATTCTGTGATGTCTGACAACACCACTCCCCACCAGCCTCTCCTCTGCTGGGGCATGAGCCTTCCACCTCCTCCACTTGACCAGCTATTTTCACTAAACTTGTAGGGGGGTTTTGATATCTTTATCTTTCTGACAAGTCTGCATGAAATCAGCTCACATGTCCAAAAGTTTTGGGCCAGTACAAGCAGGACTTTGGGCAACTGATCAACAACCAGTCAGACAAATGCAACATTTTTTCATAAGTTTTGTTTTCCTGTTATTTCTACCTGTCATCTTCCAATTTGTGCTGCTTCTGATTTATCTGTTGGATGGGGAATAAATTATATATCAGAGAAAGGGGTGAGGGAGGGAAATCATCAGCTTTCCTAAAAATTACAAAAAAGTATGCCTGTAGAGACAGTGAGCAAGAGAGATGCTTTAACTTCTGTGTCATGGATGTGCCATGGGAGGATACTGAGAGGCAGATGGTCAGAGAACAGCAACAACATGTTAAAGAGAAGCCTCTGGGAAGACTTTATAGCGGCCTTCCAGTACTTACAGGGGGCCTACAGGAAAGATGGGGAGGGACTCGATCAGGGAGTATAATGATAGGACAAGGGGGAACAATTTAAAACTAAAAGATGGTAGCTTTAGATTAGATATTAGGAAGACATTCTTCACAGTGAGGGTGATGGAGCAGGTTGCCCATAGAAGCTGTTGATGCCCCATCCCTGGAGGTGTTCAGGGCCAGGCTGGATGGGGCTTTGAGCAACCTGGTCTAGTAGGAGGTGCCCCTGCTCATGGCAGGGGGGTTGGAACTGAAATATCTTTAAGGTCCCTTCCAACCCAAACTGTTCTGCAATTCTATGGTTCTAAGGGAAACTCATGTTCCACACCTGAGAGTTGGAAAAGAGGTAAAGCCTCTTGACATCTACATCTAATGCTGCCATGAGAAACCCATTCCTTAGTGAAGACGGTGATAATTTACTTTCCAACAGCATGGAAGCAAAACTCTACATTGTCCACGCCAGAAATGGTCTGAATCACATAGCTGAGAATCACAATAGGAGTCACAGACACAATAAGAGCTCCTTATCCCCAAGCACTTCCATGACTCATCTGCTGGTACATTTCACGTCTAAATGATTCTCAGAAAACTTCTAAGCTCCCTAAGGAAGAGAAAGAGAAAGAGAGAGAGAAAGAGAGAGACTGGCAATAACATTTGCCATTTTAATAGCATCTGACTTCTTTGAGCTATTCCATGCAAGACAAGGAAAGCTGTCTGCTTTCACTTACCAATAAACTAATATGAGTGTAGAAAGAAGCAGTTTTTATAAACATGGATTCCTTTTGGGTGATGGATTCTCCATATGGGATATAATAGTGTTTGAATGCCACTGCTGCTTAAAGTGAAGGCAGAAGCACTGCCTGCCTACTGTGGTAGCTCCAGAGCTACCAGTTTCTCTCTGTCTCCAGCACCATGTATGACCATGCTTCTTGCACTTGTTTCAAAGCAAAGGGAAAGGTTGTGAAGCACTGCTGACTGACTCAAGTTCAGCTTGTGTTACTGTCTCACTGCTGGCCTGTACGAAATTAATTTGCCTTCATAACATTTCATTATTTCATTAACAATTAAACTCAATCTCACCTAGCTCTATGCTTGAATAAGATGTAAATCAGAGGACCACTCTAGTTAGAGATGGGCCAAAATTAGTGTCAAACTCTATGTCACATTAGGTTTCCAGGGTGTTGAATTTTGAGGTGTGAATCCAGACTGGTCTCACCAATACTTTGCAGCAGAAGATGAGCAAACAATTTGTCCAAATATAGGAGCCCCATCTCCACCCAGACAGAAATACTGAATTCAGCCTCTCCTCCAGCGTGGGAGATATAAGAAAAGGCCCCCACTTTCTCTGTGTGATTACTGTGTAGATCAAAAAGGCATCCATAAATCTTTCTTTCAGCAGCCTGAACAGACATGGGTGAAGGTGTCAAAGGCTAGACATGAGCCCAAGTGGATCTCCTGTCTTTGCTCACAGAAAGGCATGAATGTGCTGTTGGTATCTGTGCCCTCAATGGTAGGTTAGCACTTACATTGAACTGGACTCATCAGAAGCTGTGCAGATATTTGCCTTTAAGAATCTAAGCCCTAAAGCTGCAGAGATGAGTTCCTGTATTGTCCAACAGTGAAAACTAAATTGATTTGGATTCAGGATTTAAAATGAAATAAAATATAAACCCTATTTAAATTAAAGAAAATAATTTAAAAAAATAGCTGTTCCATCTGTTTCTAACTAAAATTTACTACCTTGACCTTAAAGTCAAAATTTCAACAAAGATTTGAAGATTGAGCTAAATTAACTTTTCTTCCTGAGATATAACCCAGAAAGAACTGTGGCATGTGATTCTTTGGAGCATACTTGTGTTCTGAAAGGTTTTTTACAGAGCTGAGAAATCAGGCTTAGCAACACAGTGTATTCCATTTTAAAGTACTTCAAAGGCTTTGCCCTGGACTACGGCTCTGCAAGCTGCTGTAGGACTTGCCTCTTCTCAATCCCCTGCTTGCCAGGACTGGCAGCACTGACCTCCCCAGCACATTCCCCAGCTGCAACCTGCCCCAATGCCATCCTGAAAAGCATTCCCAGAGAACACTGAGCTGGGAAATTACATTGCACAGCCATGTATCAATTAAAAACAATAGCCCTCCAGAAAACACGAGGCAGCTTCTGGAAGAGTGAACCTCTTTGTGGTCTGCTGTATAGCAAACCTCTCAACCTTTAATTTCATCCTGCTCCCAGTGCTGTGGGGCTCTGAACTTCATCAGAAAAGATGCTTGTTAATGACTCAGCTCTGGGAACCCTGACTGATTTAAAGAAGAAAATGTATCCTTTGAAAAAGATCTAATGGGAATCTTTTCTTTCAAATCACTCCTCAAGATCTGTCTCTGCTGTGACATCCATCAGCCAGACTACAATTGTAAGGTGTGATGGCAGACAGGGACAACCCGCATCCCCTATCAAACATGTTTTCAGACAATTCAGAAACACCACGCTGGGTGTATGGTTTATGTAATCTCCTTTATAGTTTATGTAATCTTGTCATATAGTTCTCATCTCCTTTCCTTCCTTATTACCTCCTTTCATTTTAAACATATTTGTTGTATTTTTTATGAGCCCCTGCCCTCCTCTGGTGTTAGGGCAGCATGAGATGCTGGCCAGATTGCACTAATCCTGCAGCTGAAGCTCTGCACTGATAAGTGGTTGGCTGCCTATGCATATATACTTAAATGCATTTATAAACACCCACAGGTGAGTTTGTATATAGGCATATATGTGCATGCACACACCTATACAGCCCTCCCCACATACCTTCTCGGTTCCCAGAAAAACTACCTGGAGCTCCCTACAGCAGAGCTCCCAAAGGTGAAATGATTCACATCATTGACATGGTAATATGTAAAAATCTTAAAAATCAAAAGTAAACAAGCCAAATTCTCTTAGGTACATTTTTAATATCTGACAGGAAGAACATTTGTTTTTTAAGGAATATGAATTAATTCCCCTAAATATACATAACTACTTCACTGGAGAAATGGAATATACTTAGCAGGATCAAATAAGAGACTAAATCTGCCAGAAGAACTCTCTTTAAGGAAAATGTTCAAACACATAAAACTTTTAATGCTCTTTTTCCCTTGGAAGCCACACAAGATAAAAGCAAACGTGTCACCATTCTAAGTGAATTTTAAAAGGTGAAGAATCACTGCATGTTTTACTACCTCTATATACATTGTAGAATTACTTACAGCATGAAAGATGTTTGCCAATAAAATGGTAAGTAAAGCATGAGAAAATAAACTGAAAATACTTTGGGGCTGTTGGTACCAGGATTATTTATTGCAATGGTTGACAGCCAGCCCCTTTGGAATCAGTTAGAGCTTCACCACCCTGACTTCACCCAGGCATCTGCGCTGGGACACGGGGCCAGGTCTCAGTCTGATTACCTGGCATGAGTACTTCAACTGGTAACACTGGTGCATGGAAAAATTAAAGGCAAGCAGTAGTGAAGTGTCCTCTCATTGCTGCATTAGGAACATAAATCTCCAATAAGTTCACATGGTTGGGTACAGCTGGGATTCTGGCCCTGTTTGTACTGGTCACCCCAGTAAAGTTGCTGGTGCATCTGAGAGCTGCTTTACCAATTACCCAGCAAGCTCCCAGTTCACTCACCGTGCCTTGAGCCTGTGGCAGACTACCAGCTTCTCTGTTTGGATGCCCAAATTCACATGCTACCAACAACTTTTCCCTAGCACTGAGTAACAGTGGCTGAGTTTCGCCCTTTGGCCATGAAGAGAAAGGGCAGAGCAGCACGGCCACTGTCCCGTTAAGACACCAGGCAGAAGTTTGATAGATTCCTGATCCTGGCTTTGAACACATTACCACTTTTCCTCCCCGTTTGAAAGCTCTTTAACACTTTCACATCTGGCTGAATGCTACATCAGTGGCAGATTATTTAGCAAAAGCAGCAGAGTGGAGCTGAGGAGTACAGCCAGGGGGTACAGCAGAGATTTAGGAAGTATTTGGAGGCACCTACTCAGAGGCTAGCCCATGTCAGAGCATCCCTACCCAGCACTGTGCCCCTCTGTAGGACTTCCAGCCACATACCAGCAACCAGGTGGAAGATAAGAGCTGAAGCAGTAGTTTCGTTCCACATGGATGTTTTATTGACAAAGCTGAAGTCCCTAAGCTCAGGGAAAAAGTGAGTTTCACACTGTCCACATAGCACGAAGCTACCTTCTAGGGGGAGGCCTCTGCAATGGGCTGTCTTTACATTCCCAAATAACTTTTCCTTTATCAGGTTAACTAGGAACAGTCTCAAAATTTACTACTATCACAGTCTGTATAAGAGAATATCAAGGTCAGACGTAGCCAATTTGTAAAGCTGAGTTATGCTAAACTGAATACTATGCTATAAAATAGTATACTAAAGCCTTTGCCACTGGAAGGCCTCCAGATACCTTACTCGTTATGTGTCAGAACCAATCTGGTCAGGATCACTTATCACCTGTAAATCAAGCTAACAAATTAGACGTACACGGTAAAATGACTTTATTTTTGTTAGAGGCTCTTACTTGTCACACAGATACAGCAGCTGCTAAGAGGACTGCAGTAGCTGCTGTGGCTGAGATGCTGTCAGCTCCTGTTTCAAGCCATTTGATGTATTCTGAAACATCAGCATCAAAAGTACATACCAGAAATCATGTTGCAATATATTCACCAAAGATAAATAAAAAAAAATCATACCTGTCAAAGATATATAAGAAGTGGAACAGCTGCATGAAGTTGATGATTTTAAAATATACAAAAGCTATAGAAATCATGTGTTAGGGAGTTAAAGTCTGTTTGGGGAGAAGCTTGCAATGCTGCACAGAGAAAGGTCAAAGCTCACCTCCTTCCATCTGTCTTTATTCTGGTTGTCTACTTGCTTCTTGGACTACATGGTGTGTTTGTGGCTGAATCTTCTGGATAAGCTGCAGATTTTCTCTAAAGAGTGTCTTACTTCCTTGAGACAAATCCAAGCTGGCACCTTGGACTTCCTGAGCCGGAAGGCATCCAAACACCTGGGTCAGTCTCTGGTGACACAGATATGAGAAGCTGCCCAGCAAAGTACTCGCCACTGAAGCTGAACAGCAGAGCTGCGGACCAACTCCAGGTTTTTATGCACATGATGAATATTTTGCCTAATAGAAGATAAAATACTTTGCTATCATATATCAGAAAAGCTCTTGAGCAGAATTTAAACAAGCTTATTTAAACAAGACTTGACAAGCTTCCAGGACAATGTAAGCCAAGTGATATTCCAAAATATGTCCTCAAGATCACTATGACCAACAGAAATTACTTCAAAATTACCTTATCTGTGCATTTAGGTCATAACTCTATTCAGACTGAATTAGCTGCCATCAAATATAACATGACATAAAATCGCCACCTTCATCTAATATTTGCTGTCTCCTAGAATTTGGGGTTTTCTTTATTTAATAATTTACAGAAAGGGACAGATGTTAGTGTCCTTGTAACTATCAGGCTTTCCATAAATTCTTAAGCCCATATTTCAGCTTCAGCACTATTTAGGTGTTGCTCTTACTGCCAATAAAAAACAAATAAACTTTCCCCATTCTGAGAATAAATTCACTTGATGGTATAGCAGCTTCCACCTCTTTACGCCATCAGGAGGAGAAAGAATCAGCTGCTGATGATTAAAATAAAATAAAATAAAATAAAATAAAATAATAAAATAAAATAAAATAATAAAATAAAATAATAAAATAAAATAAAATAAAATAAAATAAAATAAAATAAAATAAAATAAAATAAAATAAAATAAATCTCCTCAGAGGGGAATTTGAGGTGTATTAGGCAATCGTGTATGACACAGACTCCAAAAAAATTCTCTCTCTGCTATCCCGCAGTAAAGCCTATGTCCCCAGAGTGCATCTGCCTGCCAAAGGAGGAAGCCATAGGAAAAGGATTTATTTTTGTCCCTGTTTAAATAATCACATGCAGCTAAATGTGTGCCGTGCTCTGCTACATGGGAAGAGCGGTGCGTGCTCCACGGACACACATTGCTGCAGAGATGGTGAACAGCAAGAGGAGGCTGGGCTGGGCTCACCACAATCCCTTAAGGGGGGACAGGGATGAACCTGGTATGTCCTCTGCAAGGCCCTGGTGGTCACCAGACACTGCTCTGGCTATGTTTTGTGCAGCTTATTTGTGTGAGGAAAAATAAAATCTATCAACTTGAAATAATGATTAAAGAAATCTAAAGGAAAGGAAAGTTTCTATGCATCTTACAATTGCTGTAGTCTCATGAAGTTAAAAAAAAAAAAAAAGTATACCATTTGGTGCAATGCAGAGTATTCCAAGGGCAAGAACTTTTGTTCTTCAGAATTATTTTTATAATGTCACCTCTGCCAGGAATGATTTAGGAGTTTCTAGATAAAGGAACGAATTTCATCAGAAGCAGAGAGATCACCTCAAGACTCTCTTCCAATTCTTGGTGAATAAAATCCCCAGCCCTTTCCAGCAGCTTACTGCTCCACTCAGAAGCAGGACTTTAAAGCAAGGGAAATTATTTCTGAGTCTCAGTCTAAAGAACATCCTAAAAGAATTCAGAAAGTACACATGAGTGTACTGAGTAGAGACGAGGTTGTTGACTAAGCTTCAGACACTTTTAAAAGTGAAATTCTCTTAAATCAAGTGTGTTCAATGTACCTCTCTGAACTGTTATTACTGCATGGCACCACCATGCCCGCTGCAAGTGGGAGCAAATAGTCCCTCGCGTTTTCAGAAAGTGTCATAGCACTTCAGGTGTCATGCAAGTAGGAATCCTCTCTATAAAACTAACTGACACTTCTTCCAGTGCTAGACACAGCAGACTATCAGCTAAAAACTTAAATAAAGCCAGCTCCAAAAGGATTTAAATATAAATCACCCTCACAGCATAGAGGAGGTTCCTACTGAGTCTTGCTCGCCAGGCATTTCCTTCTCAGTATCAGTTAGTTCCTCTTAGTAAGCACAAATAAATGGGCGAAGGAGAACTAGAGCTGGAAAATTGCAATTTACTCCTGCAGCCAACAGAAGCAGCTGCTAAAAGAGTACGTGAAAGGACTTTTCCTCCACTGCAACCCTTCTAGCATAGCTCCAGTAAGGGAAAAGGAACCCTAAACATCGCATGCTCCCAGCCACGAGTCACCACAAAAGGCACTACGCTGGGGTGCCACCAATCCTGGCCACATGTTCAGGGAATACTGCTTAGATGACTGAAGAAATGGAGAAGCTTATCTTGTAAGGGGACACCACTACAAATTGGCTTACTCAGCCCAAAAAGAAGCAAAGATGCCACATCCTGAGACCGGGTGTGATTGTGTTACAAATACATGAGAGAAAACACAAGAGAGAAGAACCTTCCAAGCTCACCAACAGTGTTGGCAATATGAAAAAATGGTTATGAAGAAATCAGATTTCTAGACATCCAGAGACTGAAGTTCTGGAACACATTTCCAGGGGAAAAAAAAAAAATATATATATATATGTATATATATATATATATTAGGAAAATCAATCAAACAAACAAACAAGCAAACAAACAAGCAAACAAAATAGTTTACAAGGTAGAGCCAACTGTGTTTGCAAAAGGGGATTACTTGGCTTGGTTTCTTGCAAGGAAATCCACCTCAGTATTTTACCTGCTGCTCAATGCTACTAATAACCTATAAACAATTCTAGGGAATCAGAGCACCGAAAGGCTGTTCAAGAAGACCATTGGTCACATCAGCCTCTACATCAAAACACAGTGCCAGCATAAAGATTTTTTTTGCACTCTTCTGCCCCTCCGCCTTCACTGCTGTAAATTCTGAGTGGCAACTTTATGAGGTATGATAGAGCATTATATGCAAACAGCACAACATATTTAGGAAAAATGTATCTGAAATATCTAAAGATGATGAAAACATGCAAAATGAAAGTTTTAAATGTTCATTTAGGGAAAAGAGCTATCTACAATGCACAGTATGCTGAAAGGCAAGGAATTAAATTAGCATTTACTGCTGTATTTCAAGAGCCTTTGATCATTTCTTCTTAGCATATAATTTACATATTAATAAGGGAAATGCCATTTGTTTGTCCATTGCATTATCACTGTCTGATAAGCAAGTGTCATTAATACGTACAAATAAGAATCTCCCACCTGTCTGCTAGGACTCACAGCCCAAAGTTCTTTACAGAGGAGTCACATCCAGCCTGTTTCATACTGTCATGATTCAGCTGCCTCGTTAGTGGACACCTCTCCTTCCTCCACGCCAAGTCAGCAGAGAAATATCTTAATGCGTGCTGGGTAATAGCACAAGTCTTGAGATTTTTAAATCTAAATGCTGCTTTTCTGTGAGACCAAAATAGAGAAGTGCTGGAATTGTACTCATGTGCCTCTTCAAGCTGCACCCTGTACTTGTGCTCCTTAAAAAGGAAGGAAGCTAAAACCCAACTTTTAGAGAAATCAAGGCTTGGGAAAAAAATAAAACGGGAAAAAAAAAAAAAAAAAAAAAAAAGAAAGTCCAGGACAGTGACAGAATCAGAAGCTTTTGGTAAGCCTGAAAGCAAGGCTGACTGAGAGCTCACCAGAACCACAGTTTCCTTCTGGCAGAAGATCTGAGTCACAGCAGACACCTGAGTCCCTTGGCGTTTGGTCACTTAGTCAACAGCAAAGATCAGGGTTAATGCTATGTAGCCGATGGAGTGGATATGAGGAAAAATATTTTAAGACATTTTGGTCAGACTGAAGGTCCATTTGTTCCTGTAGCCCTTCTCTGGCAGAGGCTATTAGCAGATGCTCCTGCCAGGGAACATGGCCCATAGAGAGCCCTATTGACCACAGATGATCTTCCAGCAAGCAGGTGTCTGCGGCTGCTGTGTGCCAATTTGTTCTTCATGGCCTTTCTTCTCCAAATCCATCCCATCCGCATAACACATTCCTACTTTTACAGCTGACGCTTCATATGGTAATGAGTTCCTAAGCTGTATTACAAGCTGTGCAGAAAAAGTATATGTAATACAGATGTCTAACAGTACCATTACACTGCCCGTACTGCAAGGGTTGTGAGATACAGGGAACAATCATCCCTGACTAGCCTTCTCCACATACATCTCAGTAGTTTCTTTCCCAAGCTAAAGGGCATAACTCATTTAATTTCTCCATATGCAAAAGCCATTTCAGATTCCTGGTTAACCTTACTGTCCATCTCTGTACCTTTTCAATCTCTACAATATCTTTTCAGATGGAAGAATCAGAAATGAATGCCTTATTCAACACCCTGAATATGTAAGCAGTGAGAAAAATGATATCCATTCCTTTCCTTGTCACTTCTAGCATTCAACTTTCCTTCGATTCTCATTGATCATTATAATGATTCAGAAAAGTATGTATAATAACTTCAAATTGTTATAGCTAATAAGAAAATTATCATTTTGTACATATAGTTGAGATTGGTTTTCCCATGTGCATTACTTAGATTTTATGGGCACCAGATTTCATCTGCCATTTTTATCTTAGAGTCAATTAATATCAAGCAATGATATTAGAATGAAGGAACAAAAGAGCATCCTTTAAGGAATGAAGAGCATCTTTCTGATGCTCTTTACAGTTGGTTTGAATTTTGGCTTCTCAAAAATATCTTCTTTGATCAAGCAGCAGTTGTCACCACATCACCCACCCCTTTTCTCAGCTCATTTATGAGTATACTAAACAGCACAAAACTGGGACTATGGACTTTCCACTCTATTGTGAAAATGGAGACCATTTACCCCTACTCTGTGCCTCCCTTCATTTAACCAATTGTTAACCCATCACAGCTTAATCCCATCCAGAACTTTTGGTAGAAAGCATTGTTGAAAGTATTTTTGTAAATTTGTTATTAACCGCATCACCGTTACCTACATATTCTTCAAAGAACTAGATCGGATTTGTGAGGAATGACTTCAGCCTACAAAATCTGTTTTAACTATTTCCCCTTATGTTGTATTTTACATCTCTACTAACTCTATCATTTGTTACAGCTTCTATTGATTTTTCTGGTACAAAAACCAGACTTACTGTTCTGTAGTTCCTTAAATTCTCTCTGCAGCACTTTGTTAAAAAACTGGTGCCGTTTCTCATCCATCCAAAAGGGGAAAAAATTAAAATAAAAATAAACAATAGGTTGGAAGCCACAATTAATTGTTCAGCAAATTCAGCCCTGAGTTCCAAAGAAAATATTGGGCTCATGCTATCTGCTGCTGCCACTTTGATACTACCCTTTCCACTGATTTTTCAAAAACCTCTCCTGGTGACATTTCATATTGAGAGCGTTCCCCAGGCTCACCCCTTAAAAAGGAAGGTCTTACAGTAGGGCATCTTCCACAGTGGCCGTCATTGAAAATAATTCACTTTAACTTTTGTTCCCTGCTTTCACTGGGCTCCCTACAATTTCCTTCTGCTGTTTGAGATATCAGCAGCTTCACCTAAAACCAGTTATTCTAGCCCATACTTCATTTTTCACTTTCTAATGCTGGTAGAAAAGTACTCACATTCATATGATTTTTTCCAGTACATATGCATTTTATCTAGCTGCCTATTTCTATGTCTCATTCTTAACCAGATTTTATTTTTTTAATGATGATTGATAAAAACAGGGACCTTATTTATCCACACATGCTGTTATGCTGCCTCATGTTTTATAGTATCCTGTATTTAAGTGTGTAATCACTTTATCCCAGAACATTTAACAACTCCAACGATGAAAGAGAAAAGCACAAAGAATAAATTCAAGACAGCTAGCACTTTCACTCTTCTGTACATTAGCTGTTCTCCCTTGAGCACCACCACCACAACCAAAAAAAAAAAAAAAATCTGTATTTAAATTAGAAGGCTAGACTATGTTACTTAAGCACAGCCTTAAATGTGAAAGGAAGATATATATTTCTGCTCTGGGTTTATCATTAGTCTTTGAACATAAAGCAAATGTTCAATGTCATATTTGTACTACCACATGCTCTGAGAGACTCCAGGGAATTTGCTCTCTGCTCATCTGAAGCGGTAAAAGTATTTGACCTATCATTTGTACAGCAAGCCAGTAGTAGGGAATGAAAGCACTAAACCATCCTTTTAAAACCACGTGCAATACCTTGGCTGAAATTAACACCAGCACTTCAGTGCTCACATACAAAAAGGAAACACTGAGTTCTCTCTCTCTCTAATGTTACTTTTTCTTTCAGAAGTTACCAAAATTGGATATTGTTTTCATGATGAAGCTGACAAATGATTCCTACTCACAATTCAGCATCCCCAAATATTTGTCAGCAGCATTTTCTTCTCATTACTTCTAAATAAGTATTTTCTAACAGCACTGTGTTGAGACCTATGAATCATAATGGCATTCTTATCCAGGCCAAAAAATATGATGATGAGCTTTTTCAGATAAATTTACGAGTATCTATTGAGAAACAGTTCTGCGGGTACAAGCTCTGGAGAGCACCTTTTTAGTGATTTACCTCTGTATAGAATTCCCTGGCAGCTAAAATCTATGATCCTTTCTGTCTACTAACCTCAGCAGGACTACTTGTACAATTAAGGATTAATTGTTTCAGAAGGGATTGCTTACAATGCAAGCAAACATAATGAACATGTAAGATGTTTTTATATTCACATGTTTTTGGCCAAATCATCAACTGCTGTACTTAGCACAGCTCCAAAGAAATCAGTTAATTGATGCTGAAGGTCTGGTTCCTACCATTTGTGTGATTTAGAGGGAACATGATAGAGAGAAAGAGATCTTTGTCAAAAAAAAAAAAAAAAGTCTCTACTAACATATGAGAATTTTACTCAGCAGACTAGTAAGAGAAATCGGCTGGTAATGTATGATTTATTTCATTTTTCATTAAGATCTTTTTAAGGCTATTAAAAACACTGATAAATCACAGGTTAAATGTCAATCCTCTGCCCTTGCTGGGATTTGAAACATTTTGAAAAATAAGAAGATATAGAATTTAAAAGTAGCTGTAGAGTGGCAGTATTATTTAGGATATATAAGTTATTAGTAAATAATCAGGAGATGATTTACTGGGAGTCTATATGGATGACAAAAATGTTGAGGTGCATCAAGTCTGAAGGGGCTTAAAAAGGTGTAAGAGGTTTAAAAAGGTGTAAGGAATTAAAAAGGTGTAAGGGATTAAAAAAGGTGTAAGTACTTAAGGTAGTTACCATTTCTAATACAAAGGGACCCTGGAACACCCTGCTCTTAATAAGGGAGAACACTGTCCTCAGCTGCTCAGCGTTTAATATACTGTGTTTATCCTGGGCTGCGTTGTAACAGTATTTTCAATTCCCCTCATTTTGCTTCGTCTTTTCCCTTTTTCCAGAAACTGGCATCCTTCTCTCTTACAAAAGATAAGACACTCCTGAAAAAAAGTTCAGGGCTGAATTTGGTTTCTTGTGCTTTAAGTGGTTTTATAAGAGAGACAGGAAGCTCTGTCCTCACCTTCTACTGCCTGGTGTTAAAAAGAGTTTTCCTAATGCTCCTCCAACTCTAAGAAAAAAAAATACAATAAAACTATTGCCACAGCCCAAATATGCCATAAGAGCTAGTTCAAATCCAGCAGGACACCCAGGACACCTGCAAGTCTTTGAGACTATAGTTAAGTCTTGCTGATGTCATTCAGCAGAGGACTCTCGCATCACTGGCCATCTCTTCATGTGGCCTGGGGCAGAAGCAATAAGCAAAGCTATGAGCTAAGTGCTTGCTTCAAATCAGCCCTTGTGTACGTGCTGCCAGAAGGGAAAATGACTCACAACACATGATAGTCCTGAAGTGCAGTGGAGAGAATGGCTTTTCTTCTTGTACCCTTCCCAGCATGCGAGGACGCTAGAGCTTTTCCTTCCTTTCTTCCTTCCTCCCACCTTTCCACCCCTCTTCCCCTTCTTTCTCTGCTTCCTTCTGCTATAAAATCTCCATGGGCTGGACCACTACCATTGTGCCTCTGTTCAGAGATACCCCGTGCAGCTGCCAAGGGTTGACCTGGGAGGAGCAGCTGGCTGTAAAGGAAACAATATCTCTTTTAGCAATTTTTCTCACCATTATCTCTCATTTCTATGGGCACAGCAACTTCAGAGGTGAAGAAGTCTTGCATACCAGCATTTATAATGAAAATATATATATATATATTCTCCACTGACCTTGGTCTTCTACGTCTGTGGGAGGTGTATGGAACATAAGAGCAGCGCGTGGAAAAGTTCAATTCAGTCAGTCACGGCTTTCACACGGTAAATGCATTTTATTAACTATAAGCTTTCATTTTCTCTCGTGGGTTCACAGGAGCCTCGTGACACTTATCTAAGGAGAAAACAGAACAGAACAATCTTTCAAGAAAAGAACACCATAAAGCTCACAATTAATTCAGCTCTAAAATATGCAGAACACAGGCCCAAAAGCCAATTTAAAATCTTCAACATAAGATCAAAAACTACTACAAAAGGATATAAGTATTTTTAAACAGGAATGTTCTCTTTAGGAGTCAAACTATTTCACAAGTTGACAACTTTCTGTGTTCAAACCCAGTAGCTTTCCTTTGAAGCAACATTTCACATTGAGATCTGATGGAATCATTCAACATTACAAAACAGGAAAGTATTATTAATTATTCTTATTATTTTGAAAGTTCCAAAACTACAGTCACAGTTAAAGGTCTCAAGACATACACAGCCTAAAAATAAGAATTAAAATTAAAATTAAAATTAAAATTAAAATTAAAATTAAAAAAAAAAAAAGGACTAGATCCTTCCTTATAGGGAGTATAGCTGACACATTAGAGAGCAAGTAGACAAAATATGTAGGAAAACAATGCAATGATAAGGAAAAAAAGACCCATGAATTTGCATCCTGTTTCACAGGGTCATATATAAATAAAGAAATAGCAGGTCTACCAAGTATTTGTAGAAGTTCCCCCTTAAACCAAAGCATGGTTGTATTCCTGCAGGGACATTTGAAATAGAAGAAATGCACTGTCAGACCCTGCCAAACGCAGCCTCGTCATCTGAAAACAGCATGAGACAGAGAAGGAAGTAAAAATCAGTCATCTACAAAACTCAAAGCACTGGCAAGTCAATCAGCCAGATGATTGAACCATATGTGTATAAACACACAGTCAGCGAGGGGCATTAGCAGAATAATATCTTGTCATTTTAGTGTTACTAGCACACGGTAGGGGTATTAACTTAGCTAAACTTAAAACTGTGAACACATAACAAACCTAAAGCTCAAGTTCTCCTTAAGATCAGACACGAAGTGGTGTTTAGACTTTCCATTAGACTGCTACACAGAAGTGGACTTCATACATTTTTTATCAGATCTTTTTACTTTTGCACTCCATTTCTCCAGCACGTGTGTACCTGCTGCAGAGCACTGTGAGTGCCACGGCCTCACGGGTGCACAGGTGGATGCTCTGCAGCCAGCTCACAAAATCTGCTCTGCAGAATGTGTGACCACATCACAGCGTTGTTGTTATCTCTTCGGCATTAGTTAACAGCTTGCTGGAGCAAAATGCACACTTCGGGTTGTTCATGACATCATCTATCGTTTTATACCACTAAGCCCTGGTCTGGGGATGTCAAAGTTATGAAGTCATCTAGAGGCCCATAATATTTATATGTTAAACAAGGAAAGGTTCATACTCAGCAGCTAAAAGTATAAAGGAAAAGTCACTTTTTTGAGAGATCAAAAAAATTGAAAGCTTGTAAAAGTTGTAAACTTTTGTCTCCAGCACCTCCTACATTTGTTCACTATTAGATTAGCAAAATGATTTTTTTAAAGGTTTTTGCTTTTTAAGAAAAATGAAATGATCTATGGCTATTTCCATGGCTCCTACAGTGGAATTTACCTATGGGATTAGCTCCCCAGACATGAGATTGGAAATAAGGGTGCTGCAAAGGATGATATACCATGCTGTCAGGATGGTGCGATGCATTCGCTGCTTAAAAGTGAGAATTTATTCGGTGACACTATTGCTTTCTGATTACGTGACACCGCATGGTAGCAGGGAAAAGCAGAAATCAAAGGGAACAACATGAATAGAAGAACAGTGCAGCTAAAAGCTTCAGCAGAAACACTCTGAAAAAAAATAGGGGCGGAAAGGATATGGGAGAGACCTAAACAGCATGCATCTCCGTGAGTAACGGTTGCCAGAAAAATGGAAGGATTGTCAAAGGACGGGCTTAATTCTGGAAATCTCTAGCTGTGAAGCAGTGGATGTGCTTTGCAAGTTTGAAGTAATTTGGGCAGAGGAAGCTAACTCTGCAACAGCAGTACATCTTTTGAAGGAACTCTTCCTTCTATGCAAAAGTGACATTCCTTCCTGGCTGGGCACCCAGAGGGTGGCAAGCAGTTTTGCTCATTCCCTGTCCCACAGAAGTACCTTAATGATGATCACAGACCCATCCACCTTTAGGCAACCCTAGAACAGAGGTAAATAGCAGACGTTTTCCTTCTACATCTCTCCCTTCTCCTCCCATTCAGGCGCATGTCATGGTGTTGTATCTCCCGGAGAAGCCCTGGGGCTGGCACTGACACCCCAGGAGCAGAGCGTACAGAAACTACACAGCTGCTGCCGGTGCCACGTGTGGGTTAAAGGGATTTCTGTCACCGCTGGGGCCAGACAGTTTAACAGTCTTTGTGAACGCTGTGCTTGCTTTCTTAAAAAAATATTAGGACTCTGTCATTAAATGCTCCCTGATTTGCACAGAATTAAACTATATTGTGCTGTAATTTTTGCTTCGTTTTCTTGTATATTGTTTCTACTGTTGGCACAGTGTTTTGAGATTTGTCATCTGCACTCTGAGCATTAAAGAGCTCACTGGGACACCACTTATCTTAATTTTTTTTTTTTTGACAGTTTTCATATACAAAGTCCCCTGCATAATAGCAGGTTCAATATTGTTTAAAAAAAAAAAAATTTAACTAGCAGTTTTCCACGGAGTAAGGCACATGTGCAATATGCTTGCTAGATTACTTGCTCTGTCCTTGACTGTACAGGACATATCCAAAAGAAGATTTTCCCCCTTGGGCACAGTTTCCATACATATGTAATTAGTTACTTTTCACACATGCGTGATTACAGGAGGAAGACTGGACAGATATTTATGCTCACAGGACATCCTGCACAGCCGTAGGAACATCTCCTCCTTTGAGACCCTATTTGCACTTCAAAATCAATCATATTAAGGAACTCCAGGCGTGATTCACAGTGAACCCAAACTCTGATTTATAGCAGACCTAGAGTGCAATTTGTCTCCTGCCACCTCAGCTGTCCACAAGCTCAGCACCTAGGGTAAGCAAGTCTTCTCCATCCCCTCCATACTCCAGGGAGTATCTTTTGATACAGGTAACTTTCTGATCGGTGATTCATCAGCATCTCTTTTTTTTTTTTAAAGACAAGCTGAGTCATTTCCTGGATGTCTCTGCCCACTGATTAAGAGCCTAGATCACTTTCTCAGACTAAATAGCTAACTTCAAAGCAATTAATGTTAGGACAGATTAATCCTGCCCTCAGTTAAATCACTGTTCTTCAGTTCAGGTACTGTTTTCATCTCGGGAAAGAAATTACAACTTAAATCTCGGGGAATCCTGGCAAAGTAACACTCCTCTGAGAGTCAAGAGTCCCAGTGTCTCAGGTGTTATTCTCTATTCCAACACTATTTATGCTCTAGAAACCAATTAGAAAGAAAAAAAAAAAAAAAAAGCAAGAATAGTGATAGGAGGGACACCTGCCTCCCAAACCATGTCTTTTATCACTGCACAAGTGTGATGTCCCTTTCCTCACTGTGTCCTGGGAAGCTCCCACTCCCAGTTCCCCACTGGTCCAGTCTCAATGGGACAACTGCAATCACTTAGAGCAGTTACCGGCCCAGCACCAAAGGCACTTTCATTTGCAAGAAGCCTTGAATCTCATTATCCCACAGCCTGTTTGAGAGCTAAATTATGACATATAGGAAAAGCATCTCTGTTGCGCCCACAACAAGAACATGAAGGCTCATCACCTGAGTCCATGAAACAGTTTTAGGCTGCAAATTCCACTCTCATCTAAGTATCAAGAGGATGGGGAGGTAGTGAGACACAGTTCTGCTTTCACAGGCAGGTTTCAACATATCTCTGTAGACTGTCTAATGTTAACACCAATCCTAGATGCCAAAGATCCCTATTAAATTCAGAAAAACAGAAAATTCGTACTTAATGCGAGCTTACAAATTATATATCCAAAATAAGTGCTTAACATTGGGTCCAGTGTAGTGAAAGAGAATTTGGGTGCCTGCTCCTGAATTGCTGAATACACTTTTCTTGGAGTCTGGAGGCACCTGGTGTGGAGATCACAGACAGGTATCAATGATGCCTTTTGCAGACCGTAAGCACATTATCCATGAAAGAAGCTGTAGCAACCATATTTTCAATTGATTGACTTTGGTATTTGGACAGAACATTCCTTTAAATGCATTATTGTGTAGACAACCTACTGACCTTTGGATCTTTAAATAGGAATATTTTTTGCCCATGCTGAAGAAAAAGCATAAACATCCAAACTGAGAATTATTTGCTCACTGCACTGCAGTAGCCTCATACCATGTAAGTGAATTTGTTTGCTTTTTATCTTACACAAAATCACTATTAGGAGAGGAGTTCAGAGGGTCTGTTGGCTGGAGGTCTATTGGCAGGGAAAATAATTTTGATATTTTGCCAACAGGCAAAGATTTAAGGGAGAGACTTAAAAAACAGTGGTAATAAACCCTCCCAACTCCCAGGTGTTAGACAGCTCATTGCAGTGCAGTCTGAGGGAGACTAGGGCTGGAGGAGATGAAGGTATAAAATAACCTGTAGTATGAATAACGCTTCTGAGAATCCTGCTTTATGAAGTTGCAAGGTTTTCCTCCATCCTGCCTAGTAAGCCTACAACATAATTCAGCACAGTGGTACCCAAATTATTCACCTATCCTGTTTACTGGAAACAGTGCAATCATATTATTGTGATCATATCCTAGATATTCTGGTCCTCAACAAGAATGGCTCCCGCACTGTCCCAGCTATCCTGCTCTGGAAAATGAAGCTTTTCAACATCGTTTTGTGCCCTGAGCACTGACCCTTAGTGACACTGGAAGAACCTAGAGGCAAAAGGGAAGAAGAAGCAACGCATTCAAACATAAGCTGCTAGCCCACCATAGATTCTCTTAGACTAAATAAAAGACTAAATAAAAGGGCAGAGAACAAGAGGAACTATAAAAGTTGTACAGAGAGGGGAAAAACTTTGGTATATCCCGCATGGGCAAGGACAGAACAAGCCAGGACTGTTTGCTGTAAATGACACATACTCTTACCAAGTTCTTGCTTGAACTTTCTCTTGCTCCTGGAAATCTGATCTAGCATCGCTCTTATTAACCCAGAACACCATTCAGAAATGATCAATAAAATAGACCAAACAAATAAATCTTTATTTAAACACCTGAATTTGAAGATTTACGAATGAATAGTGTAAAGTACCTGACATCAGGCACCTCCATTGGTAGCTAGAAATCCCCACAGGATGGCATTCCTGAACTAGAATCTACAAAAGGTAAAACATATTCACCAAATAAAAAGGGTTGCTTTTCATATTTTGCACTCAGAGAATGAGAATTACATTTCAAAGGACTGAATGTGCTTCTAGCATGAGGGAACAGAATTTTTTTCACCTTCAGTAAGTAAAACATGCATTTATGCTGAAATCTTTCATCTGTGAAGCCACTGCTGGAGTTACATAAAGCATTTGACTAAGTACACAAAAGCCCATGAACCCCCCATTCAGTATTTGGGTGATTATGTTTGCTCACACAAATTGTATCTTACTTTTGTAAGCAGCTAGAAAAATGATGTCGTTTGGGGGGGAAGTTTATACATCAATATTCAGGTATCTTGTTTTGCAACTCTTACTTCCAGTTATTAACTAAGTCCAAGTGATCCTAAACTGAGCCAGCAGAGCTGGTCTTACATCTACCTAGCCAGAACATTGCACCTGCATAAATAGTGGCTCAGCATAAGAGAGGGCCTAAAAATCTGAATAGAAGAAATTTATATATATAATAGATTTTTTTTTACTGATGTATTAATTTTTAATAATTTAGCTCATCTATAGACACTAATGAACAGCATATTTAATTTTAGAATGGTAGCTGAGATACTGTAGCTTACAACACCATCTGAACTCAGTTCTGTTTCATGCATTCACATTAATAATAAACTGTTCGACTCTATTTTCCTCTGTACCAGAGTTATGTGTCAGGTCTATGGCTGAATCCCATGTCTACAGTTGTGGTCCAGGTCCATGAAGACACAGACACAAAGACAGACAAGCACAGTTGTTCTCCTGCAAAGTCTTTAAATCTTGTCATTGAGAAGGACATGAACTACTGGATCTAGCTATACCAAAGGTAAGGTATGGAAAATGAACCCAGGAATGGGTACAACTTCTATACTAATATATTTCCATCTTCCTCTTTAAACCTAAAGAGAAAAAGGTGCACATAGTTTGCAGAGTTAAAACTCTGAAATATGTTCTTCTTTCATAATGTGTTTGTTCAGTATTTCTCAATCTCAGAAACCACAAGAATTTTGGGGAACAGCCCGGTCACTGAAGATCATTAACACTTCCTCTAGCACTAACCTCAAAACCAACATACAAGAGATAAAGAGGAAAAAGGTTTTTCTCTGACATTCTTGCTTTTGGCTGATTTGTTTTTGCACGCAGATATGGTTATAAGCAACTAATAACTATGTTAATTTTATTCAGAAATTTACTAATCCATCTAATTCTAAGGCCTTTGTGGCTTTGGTGGAATTAGTGCAGGGATTCAGAAAGGATAACAAAAGATTATTTTGATAAGTACCAGTCAACATATTTCTAAAGACAAGAAATCTAGCCATTCTTTAAGGAAACAAAACAGATAAAGTGAAATTTACCTTCACAAATTTTAATACTAATGCATTCCCACAAGTGCTTAAAATTCCAGTTAACTAGAGAATTTCATTGAGAATAAAATAACATCTTTACATTTGTCACCTTTTTTCTTACTTATAAGCATTTCATTTTATTAATAGCAATTTGGTAAAACAGAATGGACTATTTTATTATTTTATATATTTTACTTTCACATTTTGCTGACAGTTCACATTGACTTCAGTAAGAAGTATGTCTCAATAATCAGACTAAATGGCTTATTGTATTTTTCTGAAATACCTAAACGTGCAGAATTGAATATTAAAAATATAATTACAATCAAATTAATATTTCTATTAGTCACAGAGCTGACTTTTTTAATATGTAATATAGGTAGGATTCAACACCACTTGCTACCCAAAAAGTGACTTTAATTTATGTATCTGACTTAGAGGTGAATCTGGCTCCATATATATTTAAACAACTGTCAACTTCAACCTCCGTAATGTCCTACCATAATTAATGTTCACAGTATTTCATGAGCAGATTGACTTTATTTGCAGTTACTTCTCTTTTCTAGCCTTACTGTAACAAACTGTTCTCTCTCAGTGAAAACAAAACAAAACAAAACAGAAAAGAGGTCAAAAATCCAAAGTTTGTATCTCAAGTGATGATCGCCTTCAAAACAGGTTATGTGTGTATTAACACAGATACCTCCATTTGGGCTACTCATTTCTTAAGAATTTCTGATGGCAATGAAAAAAAATGTAGAATTCTAATGAAGTGATGCAGTCCACCAGAAATAATATTTCTATTCCAATCAAATAATTTTATTTCAAAACCAAGTACAAAACCCTAAGTGAACTCAATATAGTCTAAATTTCCAATAGTGTATGTGGACTACCTTATTAATCCACATATATTTTGATATTTACTATAGAAGCTTAAATCTCATTGACCATCAATGAGATTGAGGGCTCTGTAGGAAGATTTTGGTCCTTCAAAATGCAGTCGAATGGAAAATCCCACTATGTAACTACATGGATTTTTAGTAGGTAAATACCTTTAAGAATCCAGCTATATTAAAAAAAAAAAAAAAAAAAAAAAAACTTCTTTCTCAGTAACCAAGCTGTCTGAACAAATTAGCTGCAAGAGTTTTCACAAAATATGCGTATTCTCCTCAGTAAATGTTAGGCCAGATTTCTAAAGATATGCACTAAACCAAGTCAACATTGCCAGTCATTGATTTCAACAAGAATATGTTACCTCGACACTTTCTTTAATCCTGCCTTAAGAGCAGCTGCTGGCATATAGGAAAACCATATCTGAATTTATGCTAATATAATGTTAGAAGAGGTGGAAGGAATAATAGGAGATATCTAAACTAGTTTTAGATGCCTGAATCTGGTAAGTTGAATCCTGCCCTAGTGTTTTTTTTCACTCCACTTTGAAAATTCGCTTTTGGATTTTCTTCACCTTTGTTGTATTACTGCCTTTGGGTCTTGGTTCTGTTTCTTGCCACTGCTACCGAGCTGTATCATGCCTGACCCAACCTCACTCACTGACCCAAACCAAAGCCCACTGGAAGATTCTCTTTGATATGAATGATCTTTGGATCAGACTTTAAGGAAAAAGCAGTAGAAAGGCAAAACCATTCATCAAGATTATTCAGGAACAGCAAGCAAGTCAGTTTACTCCAGTCTCTGAAGGAAAAGTTCTCCCTTGACACTGCCAATGTATCAGTTAGCCCACTTTGGTCCAGAAGGTCAGCAGTTTTTTGATCTCGTATCTTATGCTGTCACAGATAATTTGACAAATGCATCAAAACTGATCCTTATGGCTGTTGTCCTCTTCTGGCCAGTAGAAAGGTCAATGAGAGGTGTATCAAAAATCTGTACTGCAAGAGTCTTTCTGAATTCCAAAATTCCCTCTATTATGGAGTTAGTTAAAAGTTTAGAATCATGGAATCAAAAAACCACAGAATGGTTTGGATTGGAAGGGACATTAAAGACCATCCAGTTCCAACCCCCCTGCCATGGGCAGGGACACCTCCCATCAGACCAGGCTACCCAAAGCCCCATCCAGCCTGGCCTTGAACACCTCCGGGGATGGGGCATCCACAGCTTCTCTGGGCATCCTGCTCCAGTGCATCACCACCCTCAAAGCGAAGAATTTATTCCGAATATCTAATCTAAACCTACCCTCTTTTATTGTAAATCCATTCCCATTTCTCCTATCCCTACACTCCCTGACAAAGAGTCCCCCCCCAGCCTTTCTGTAGGCCCCCTTTAAGTACTGGAAGGCCGCTGTAAGGTCCCTCCGGAGCCTTCTCTTCTCCAGGCTGAACAACTCCAGGTCTTTCAGTCTGTCTTTGTAGGAGAGGTGCTCCAGAACTTTGATCATTGTCGTGGCCCTCCCCTGGACTCAATATAAAAGATCCATGACCATTTTATTAGATTTTAGCAATACTTAAAATATTGCTTTTTAAATGTGCCCATGCTTGTCACTGAGGCAAAATCACATGATTAACTGACTTTTTTTCCACTTCTGACAACAGGATCAGTTTGTTTAGCACATGAACAGTCAACTATTTCTAGTATCATACACCAGTACCATGAGAAAGCAATTATAGTGGAGGTTGCATTCAGTGACACTGTATGAAAATCTCTCAATTTTTCTACCCTAAGATTAGGGGAAAAAATTTCTTCCTGAAATCAAAAATAGTTTGTTCAGTGCATCAAAATAGCTTGTATTCTTCAGAATTGTGGGTAAGGGAAGCCAGAAAATAAAACAATCTGTTAAATGTGTTATCAACAAAGAGAAGCTGTCAGTCATGGTACTGCACTGTACATTATAAAAATGGAAAAAATTTGTACCCAGATTCAAAAGCATCCATTTATTCTGCATATATGAGAAAAACAAAGCTGTTATATAGATATTTTACTGATTTCCTTATATTAACAGAATTCTTCTTGAGAGGTAGCTGTTGACAGAACAAGAATCTAGAATCTGGAAACTTGTTTGCAAGTTATAGTCAGAAGTGGTCCGCACCTGATGAAGTGGATGGGTAAAGATGAAGAAAAGCAACAATTAAATTCTCAAAAACTCTGGAAGCGTATCTGAGAGCTTCCAACTCTGAAGACTGAGGAGGAAAAAAATAGGAATAGAAAGCACCACTGCATTTAAATTTGCAAAAAATTACCATGTAAATAATAAGTCTGTTTAGAAAACCCATCCACAGTTAAGAATCATTTCTAAGCAGACTGGAGGAAAACAATTTGCATTTTTAGTTCAGGTATGTCTGCCTACGTATTTACTCATATCTATCTATCCATATGAAGCTATGTGAGTTAAACACACAAATAAGAAATTCATTAAATGAAATTGATGGTTTTTACATAATTTAATCAAAACCTAAGGTTCTTTATCATTTTCTCATCAGAATGAATAGGATACAGGCACAGTAAAATGTCCCATTATTGGAATTTCATTATTATGCAGTGCCATGCATTTACTATTATAATGTAAAATAACATAAATATTCAAATCTCTCTGTCCAATGTGGAAATTAACAGAACTACATATATATATATTAGCAAAAGGAAGGGAAAACAATAAGTTCCAGAGCTACTCTGCCTTTCTCACAAATGCAGAGTAAATGGATAATTTAAATCTCAAATCAGATTCCATTTTTCCTACCAGTACTACCTTAATGAACATTTGGAGTTTAAATCTAGTTAAATAATGACATCTTATGACATGTGACCTTTGATCTCCTACATACATAACTGTTATACTACTCAGTTTTATTTTCAGTATGAAAGTTAATCATGTTAGTGCAATATCCTGTCACTCCATGCCATGTAGTTGAGTTACAAAAGTTTTGCATGGCTTTTGTCAATAGAGGAGTCCATGTCCTTAATAATAGATACGGTCATCCTAGGACAGTTCATCTAGCTTAAATTCCTGTTTCCAGATGTGGCCAATAGAAATTGCTTAGAGAAAACACAAACATACAGGACTTGAATGAAGTGAGTTCTCCAAGCTATATTTCCCAAGTAACTAGCTGAATTCTTGCGACTCCATCTTCAGAAAGTTTTACCTACAACCTGTCTAGAGAAAGAGGGAGGAGGAAAACAAGAATGAGAATAAACAACGTAATGAATGTTCAGCAAGGGGAGCCCACAACAAAGTAAAAAGACTGAGGGTGAGCCTATGTTAGGGTGCCAATGCAGCCAAGGAGAGTGGTTTTGAAGAAAATCTTCATTTGTCACCATTTTGTGTGCTTTGGTTTGCACTGTGGAATGGTCTCTGACCATATTAACCAGATCCTTTTTGTATGAAAATGAATCTGAAGATGCCCTCTAGGATCATAACCTCAGCCCCAAAAGAGTATGCAGTCTATAGGACCACGCTAGGCTTAGTCTCAAGTATGTGGGCATAGTGTAGCCACTGAGTCCTCAGCAGCAAGCATTCTGCTCTACAGATATAGCTAGTGGCTCTTACTACTTACCCATGAAGATGGAGCCAGAAAAGCTCCCAAATGGAGCACAGGCTGGTACAGCCCACCCCAAAGGTGACAGGGTGACCAGAAAGGACTGTACAGACTGTGCTAAAACCCACAATACCTCTGAGTTGAGTGAAACTATGCTAGGGAGCAAGGACCTGCCTTCAATATTGCATTGGGCAGGGGAAGATGTTTTTCCAAAAATATTTTTTCTTCTGTATTTTACCTAGTAACTTTCCTTTACTAGAAAAATAAATACAAAATAAAATCTCGGCAATTCTATTCAAAAGCTCTGACTAGTTTCAGGTCCCATTACAAAAATAAATAAATAAATAAATAAAATAAATAAATAAAAAGGGGGGGGACATTTTAAATAATGGATAATATAAGCCAGTTCTGACAATATTTATGACTGCAATCGTAAACACCTTTAAGCTGAAGCACTCTTTTTGATCAGTGATATGAGAGTATAATCCACACTTACTCTTTTTCTGCAAATTGCTGCCAGTTTTCCCACAGGACACTGGGATGATGCTTCCTGCAGCCATATGCATGATTGGCATTACTGATGTACCACTCATGCATCATGGTCTAAAATAAAGAGAAACTGTCTATGCCACATGTGATCAAGCACTGTACTGAAAAGATGTCCAAGAAAATGCCCATTTGACCTTCCTAGAAACATCATTGTTAAAAAAATTGCTGAAATAATATCGATTGGCTTTTGCTTTTTATTTCCAGAAATGTTAAAACCTTGACTGGGAGGAATCGGGCGCATATGAACTACAGTGAAACAAATCTTACACTTCAAAGATGAAAATACTCATAGCTCATCGCAATACATCTCCTGGCTTGCAGACCGAGGCCTTCAGGGAGCATGACAAATTCCCATCACCTTTTAAATGCCAATTTTGTGTTTTGACCTATGGCTTAGATAACTGATAAAAATCACATATAACCATGTAATTCCCCAGTGAATGCAGATGATGAAAAGAATAAGTTACTTGAGTGAAAACCTTCATGAACTTAAGCAAACATAAAAATTGCTTCCAAATCTACATTTGACAGAGGTTAGGCAATATATCGCTGGGTACTTTAGAGAAAAGATTATTGCTCACTGTTGTTTTATGCTAATTTTACTTCATTTAATCACCTAAATCCCTTTTTGGTAAGTGATAAATACATTTATAAAGCTCTTTCAGTTGCAAGGATGAAAAGCACTAGCTAAAAATGCTGTCATCATTTTCACTGCAGAGGATTCAGAAGACGTGGATCTTTTTGTCTGAGAGGAGCGTAAAGTATAGTCTGAGGCTACAGAACATAGCTTTCAATACAAACATAAAGTCATTATTAAAAATTTCAACACAGATCTAATGGAATCATTGGCACTAAGAAATTACACACCGACATACTGCAAGTTACCCATATTTTCTCTCTCTTAGCAATGTATGAACTGGAGAAATCCTACTGAACTCAGTTATTCAGAAATACAGCCCTCTTTTTCCAACTTTGGCTAACTTTGCCAAGAGGGGGTCTACACCCACAGTAAGCTGCTCTCTGCACTGGGGGTTGTTGTGGACCACCTTAACAGCCCCTCGGTATTAACAGGGATAGTGGTTTTACAAGTCCACATTGCCCATGACCCACTAGGAAGGCTGTAAAGTTCCGTGTGCATTACTGGCATGATTGTTTTGACCTACTTCATTCCTACCAGCATATGATGGCAAATTTAATGTGCCTCTAAATTTGGAGTAATTTTCATGCAGCAGATAAAAAAAATATGAGCAGTAAACTTCAGGCACTTTCACACAGATGGCAATGCAGTGTGAAATGTTATTCCATTTTCCCACACTAAGATAAGAAAGTATAAATGTCAAGTTAACTGGAGATTTTCCTTTGGGGAAAAAAAATGCAAAAAGTTAGACACCAGTGCCTAGATGGTGCTCAGCATCCCCCATTTTGTCACTTGTTATACAATCCTGTTTTTTTGCAAGCCAGTAGTTGATTCACTGGAATGTGTCACTCCAAACCACTATATTTTGCAATCTCTTACTGCCATCTTATGCCATTTTTTGTCACTGCACAACCCATGGCTTACTAAAAATTGTTAAAGAAATGTTTTCTCACGTATATCATTCCTTTCATAAGCATGTGTCATCCTATCAACTCATTATCATCTGGCTCTCCTTTCTGCACCCCCAATTCTGCAAGAAAATATTGAACACTGAATTCTCTTTGAAGTTGATGAGAACTGAGAGACCCCAGCACCTTTAAGGATTGTGTTCGAAAGGGTAATAATAAGCTCTCCCCTTCAAAACTGTTTCTTCAGTTGCTCATCGCTTTTCAAACATTTCTCATTTGCACTCCTTGTTTCTCATTCCATTACTGCACCGGGACTACAAAGTAAATGAAGACAGGCCTGTATTCTTCCCTCTGTAAAGAGATGGCTATAAATGGTGACAACAGACTCACAATATGCATTGTTCATGTAAAAAATATTTGGAAAGGTTGTCATTTTAAACAGCTTTAGATGCTAGAACAAAATGAGTGAAACACAAGCAAAATTAGTAGTCTATAATGTGATCTTTTAAAACAGTGGGTTTGTTTTCTTTGTCTAAAAACTCGTTTAATGACTTGGGACCTCTGTGCGTGTCCTTTTTCTTGAATTCCACATTAAAATTCCAGTTTATATGTAAAGGAACACTGCTGGTGTTTCTCCAGCAGAGCATGAAAAGTCATCTTTAAGTATTAGTGTGTTTTCTTGTTTTCTTGTCCCACCCACTCTAACAGATTTTCCACCAACCAAGCACTACCCCCAGCACTATCCATAAAAACCAATACATTTTAGTTCTGTTTGAGACATTGATGATTAGAGTTTAGTAAAAAATATACCTTGTGGCTGATGTATTAGAGCAAATAGATTCATTTTTCTCCCATTCTTTTCTCCCATTCAGTTGTGGTTTTGTTCTGGATGCTGCACTGATGAAAATTAAAATAGAGCTCAGCTTCTCAATACAGCTAATGCAAACTAACCTTCCAATTCACAGCAAACTCTGCAATCACATTTTATGCCACATAAAGTCAATTTTCTTCAAATGCATCGACTTCAACCATTCCCAGCTATCGTACTCCCAAAGCACAATGTTGCAAGACGACTAACATTTGTATTGATTTTTCAATATGCACTAGAATAACTTCTTTTAAGCACACTTCAGTGATCACTCTAAATGACAATGCAATCAAATGAGAGCTGCACAGTATTTCTTTGTTTGGTTCTCCCTAACACTAGAGCAACTTCTGTATCTCACTTAATAACACATTCACAGGAGAATCAACTAATGCATTAGGGACCTTGCCATCTAAAAGCAAAATTATATTCTTCTGTACTAAGATTCCTGAGAGATATTAATGTAAACTAGTTTTACTAAAAAAGGACAAATTGATGTCATGTTCTCCACTCTTAGACATCATTTGGCGCTTGTCACTACTCTTGCTCTGTGGCATACTCCAGTGTGGGGAAATCTAAACAGCTCAAAGTCCCATTTTTTTGCTGACTTACAAGGAGGAGTGCAGAATCTAACCCTGAAAACTTGCCATACATGCCACATTGATGTAAACAGAATCATATGATTAATCTTGCACCTACCTATTTTCATAAGTATTTGTATAACTCCCCATGTTGTGTATTTTTAAACATAAGAGACCTAATTCCCCATTTCAGGTACAAAACAGGGACCCATTGAAAATGGATATTAGAGTCATTAGGTCATTCAAAATACCAGTTTCTTTCTTGTTTTTTCTTTTCTTTTCTTTTCTTTTCTTTTCTTTTCTTTTCTTTTCTTTTCTTTTCTTTTCTTTTCTTTTCTTTTCTTTTCTTTTCTTTTCTTTTCTTTTCTTTTCTTTTCTTTTCTTTTCTTTTCTTTTCTTTTCTTTTCTTTTCTTTTCTTTTCTTTTCTTTTCTTTTCTTTTTTTTTAATCTAAGCCTAGTTAAAGATGTTGTGATCTTAATTCTACATAAAGATGAAGAGCAAAAATTAAGAAAGGTGGTGTGTTAACAAGGCCAACCTCTTTCTCATTGATAACACTGGTCTCCTGAAAACTGTGGGGGAAGACAGCAGATATGAGGCTCTGCTAATATTAAAAAGGAGAAAAAAAAATCATTTCTTAAACAAAATGATACACTGTTTTGTGCTGAGGGAATAGAGATTATTCAGAGAAGAATTCAACTCCCAGTAAGGTCCATAATGTTACAGTACCGAGACCTACAATAAAATAATTTGCCATTTTGACTTCAATAACAAGCAAAAACATACTCTAAACTAAAGATGATGCATTTATAAGGCTGAAGGGTATTCTACACATCCCTAGGTTTATGTAGAGCAAAATGGCCATGGACATTCTATATTAAAAAAAAAAAAATAGTTTCATAGTACAGAAAATAGCCCTTCCGTTGCACTTTGTAGAATATAATTTCTTGCTTGGAAAAAGAACAAAAAAAAAATCAGAAGAAAAAAAAAAAGAAAACAAAAAAAAGAAAAAAAAAAGGAAAAGGAAAGTATACAAAACAAGTGATGCACAATGCAATTGCACACCACCTGCTGACCAACACCCAGCCCGTCCCCGAGCAGCAGAGGCTCCCCCAGACAATGCCCCAGCTTTTATTGCTGAACACGACACCACCAGGTGTGGGCCATCCCTTTGGCCAGCCTGGGCCAGCTGCCCTGGCTGTGTCCCCTCCCAGCTCCTGGTGCACCCCCAGCCTCCTCACCGGCAGGGCAGCACGAGGACAAGGAAAGGCCTTGGCTCTGTGCAAGCACTGCTCTGCAACAGCTAAAACATCAGTGTGTTATCAGCATTATTCTCATCCTAAATCCAAAACACAGCACCATGCCCGCTACTGGGAAGAAAATTAACTGTATCCCAGCTGAAACCAAAAAACTAGGTAATCTACTTTGTATGTTGAGTTATTGATTCCCAAATCACATTAGACTACTACTACTATTTCAAACCCTAGAAGAATCTTCTCTGCTAACCAAAAACAAGATGAGGAGACACAGTTCCCTCTACTCCATCTGTTGGCAGTCGCATGGTTTGAGGACAGGTCAGGAGGCTGCTTGGTTAAGGTGCCCCGGTGGCACGTAACTGCTGTGACAAGCATTTCCACCTGGGAACAACCATACTGCTGCACCGAGAGTCTCCTCTGGGACTCAGGAACACGAAGATGCCTTAAGGCACCGTCTGGCAAGAGGAACACCACCTGTGTCATGTAGGGTGATACTGGGGCAGCTGCTCAGGATGGGCGCTGTGGCCCCTTGCAAAGGCTTATAGCTTCAGGGAGAAGAGTTCTTGCCAGCAGACACCTGATCTCCCCCTGTATTAGAAAGCACGCTGAACTTCTGCCAGAGACATTGCTTCTAACAGCACAGATAACAATCAGTCAAGAAGAGGAATGTTTGCGCACACCAGTATGATCACTATTCATGGTTTCACTGCAAGCCCCATCGCTGGGTACAGTCTGAGTGCTAGTCTAGGTCTTTGACATCAGGCTTAACTTTTCAGAGGGAACAGGGTTAGAGTTTGCAGGAAACCCTTTTCTGAGGAAGGACATGAAGAGTGTGTTAAGACTGTAAACTTCATCCTCCAAGAAATTCCAGGAATGTGGAAGAAATCTATAAAAGGTAGAGAGGAATTTAGTGGATAAGGAAGTGGCTTGAAGGCTGCACCCAGAGACCCAAGGCAAGGGCTTGATGTCCAGGCGGAGGCCGGTGACGAGTGGTGTCCCTCAGGGGTCTGTCCTGAGACCGGTACTGTTTAATATCTTTACCAGTGACATAGTGGGATCAAGTGCACCCTCAGCAAGTTTGCAGATGACACCAAGCTGAGTGGTGCAGTTGATACAACTGGAGGAAGGGATGCCATCCAGAAGGATCTGGACAAGCTTGAGAAGTGGGCCCATGTGAACCTAAAGAGGTTCAACAAGGCCAAGTGTAAGGTGCTGCACCTGGCTCGGGGCAATCCCAGACAGGAGGACAGACTGGGAGAAGAACTCATTGACAGAAGCCCTGCAGAGAAGGACTTGGGGGTTCTGGTGAACAAGAAAGCTCGACATGAGCTAGCAGTGCATGCTTGCAGCCCAGAAGGCCAACTGTGTCCTGGCTGAATCAACAGAGGAGCGGCCAGCAGGCTGAGGGAGGGGATTGTGCCCCCTCTGCTCTGCCCTTGTGAGGCCCCACCTGGAGAGCTGCATCCAGGTCTGGGGCCCCCAAGAATGATGTGGGGCTGTTACAGCAGGTCCAGAGGTGGGCTACAAGGATGATCAGAGAGCTGGAGCTCCTCTATGAAGAAAGGCTGAAAGAGTTGGGTCTGTTCAGCCTCAAGAAGGCTCAAAGGAGACTTCCTTGCAGCTCTTCAGTACTTAGAGGGGGCTTATAAAAAAGATGGAGAGCAACTTTTTGTTCGGGCAAACAATGTCAGGACAAGGGGGAATGGTTTTAAACTAAAAGAGGGGAGATTTAGATTGGATGTTAGGAGGAAATTCTTCACTCAGAAGATGGTGAGGCCCTGGCACAGGTTGCCCAGAGAAGCTGTGGATGCCCCATCCCTGGAGGTGTTCAAGGCCAGGCTGGATGGGGCTTTGGGCAACCTGGTCTAGTTCAAGGTGTCCCTGCCCATGGCAGGGGGGTTGTAACTGGACGATCTTTGAGGTCCCTTCCAACCCAACCGTTCTGTGGTTCTATGATTCTGTTAAGGTGAAAACTAAATCAACTGGACTGAGTAGATGGAATCAAAAGGCATAGGATATAGCCAAACCCCACGGTCATCAATGGCAAGAATTTGAACCTTAATCATGGAAAATCTGAGGGGTAAAAAAATTAAAATTTGACAAAAATTGGAGAGAAAACACTGTGTCATTATCTGTTTCTAAAGTCAATGATCTCTCTAGTTTTCATTCCCCTGGGTACAAGAAAGCACCAGCAGTCTCTTGCTGTCAGCTATCCTGGTCTGAATCTCCCACTCCTGCTGCTTTTCATCCAAACTCCTGCATGCAAAATCTCAGCTAATTTCTGAATTGTCACACCCTCTCATGGCTATTCTTACATCTCTCATTCCCATCTTCTGCAGCTTACCCTTTTAACATGTGTAATTTAAAGCAAGTATCTGTTATAAGCTGAACATGCACCTTTACCATTCATTAGTATATTCATCATTTCAGATCAATAGGCATCATTGAAAATAATCTTAAATAAGTAATTTACAAGATCCCTAATAACACCAAACACTAGTTACACTTTGCTGCAAATATTAAAAAAATGAGATGCCATGTATTAAAAAAATATAAAATAAAATAAAATAAAATAAAATAAAATAAAATAAAATAAGGTCAATGACTAGCAGAGATTCAGAGAGTTCTGTTTTTGCCTTGTCCTCCTCCTGCTATGCAATAGTGAGATCTCATTTGAGTTGACAGCTTGGAAATGAAAAACTAAGGAAAGGAAATTTTCAGTCAGTATATAGTCAAATTATGGATTTCCTTGCTGCAGGAGATTCCTGCTACAAATTATAGGGTCAAGTCTAATGACTGCCTGGGTAATTTTCTGAAAGCTAACATTTGTTGCATTGCATACCTAATTAATCTTACGCTTCAACACATTAAATGTAACATGCCCCACTGAAAAAGAAGCTGTTTTTTGTCATGGTGTTGTGAGACTAGGATAGGTTCAGTATAGTTAAATAAATAAACAACATGTAATGGAAGAATCATTTTTAATTTTAATTATGTATTTTTTTCTAATCCAAGGTGTAGATGGACAATTTTTAAGTATTGATTTCTACAACATCTATTTTCCATTGTGTAATTTCCATTACATTAACAGAACCGTGAGTGAGCAGACAAATTCCAGGAATGGACTGATAAAAGCTGTTCGGGGAAAAAAATACAGCCTTGGGCCCACACAGTTAACGATTGTTGGTAAATCAGACCATAGACATGAGCAAAGAAGTGTGTCTCAGAACTGAGTCTCAGAAAGAAGTCCACCTGGAATAAAAAAGCAAACAAACAAGCAAATAAAAAAACTGCTTTTTTTGCATTTTGAAGCCGGGACACAGGTCTCTTAAATCAGTCATGAGGAAGGGAAATCAAAGAGATGGTGCATGGGAAAGCTCATCTGAAATTTAGGAACTGTGCTTGTAGAAAGAGGGAGACTGCATCTCCTAAAGCAGTGTCTCTTCCTTGCTGCTGATTATCACAGAATCACAGAATCACAGAATTGAAGGGGTTGGAAGGGACCTCAAAAGATCATCGGGTCCAAACCCCCTGCCAAAGCAGGTTCCTTAGAGCAGGCTGCCCAGGTATGATGTGCTGAGTCAGTGCATTACTAGCAACACCTGACAAAAAGGATGTAAACAAGCAATAGACAGTTAGGACAGGTAAGGCACTGGGAAGTGAAAAAAATCTCTACCATCAGAGGGGATTTTGAGAACCAGGTAGCCAAAAAAAAAAAAAAAATCAATGACTGCTTGGAAAAGAATAGACTTGCTAACTTTTAGCCTCCTCTAACTTGTATTTTCTATTAATCTACATTGCATACTATTTCAACTAATTTTGAAAACAATCAGAATAATTAATCAATAAATATCTGATGAAGAAGAAGTGTAAGAGGCTCTCCATACCACTAAATCTGTCCATCAAGGTAATACAGTTTTCTAAAAGTTCAGCCAGCACTCTTTAAAACTTCTGAAAGTTGTGTGACTTTTTACAGAGGTCAGGACACAGGGATTTCTTTTGGCCTTAAAATACTGCATTCTGTAATTCTCCTCCGTTGTATGGTTGCCTCCACAAAGCTCCTTTAAAGTGTTTCTGCTGAACATGTAATTGCTGGAACTGCCAGGTTCCCGGTGGTCAAATTACAGAGGCATATTGCCTTGCTAAAAAGGAGCATTTGTGGGCTGTTAACATTAAGATGGCTAGCAGTGCTTATATATAAGAAGTATACATGTGCATTCATTCACAGCTGTTCTGGATGCTTAAGAAAATATAAAATTATAGACTGGGGAAAATATGGATCATTTCCTTCATAAATCATGAAAGTTCTAATGACATTTTAAGTAACAACAAACTGAGAGGAGTATTAAACTTATTAAGCACGTACGTTTTAATTAACAGTTGCTTATAGTATTTTAAATTACACTTTAATCTTCAGATCCTACAAAATTAATATTTTTAAGTTATCAATTTATATACATATTGCTTCTTTTGGCGCATAATTTTTGGCTCAGATTTATTGCCCACAACAAATAATTCCAGACCACTTCCTCACAAATGCAGTACTGAAGACCACTGCAAGGAGTCATTTAGCCTTTCTGTAATGTTCGTGTCCTTGAACAGAGACTGACTTTTTTCTCTTTTAGGCGCTGCTGAACACAGAACACGAGACATTTCAGTGAAATCTACCACAGAAACTAGATTTAAACCTCATTTCTACTAGTCTTAATTTAACTTTCTCTCTGACAGCTCTCCGCATTAGTAATACTGATACATCCCATGACTTAGGGCTTCATTCAGTTGTGACCAAAGACAACCACAGCCTTTTAATTGATTTCAGGAGCAACAGTATTAAGCTCTTTACAGTTTTACAGAAACCGTCAATAATGATGTTATGAGGGCTTTTTGTGTGGTGAGCTTTTGACTAGCAGGCTAAATCTATCAGCTCATTTCATCAATAGCTAGCTACCGCCAGAGAACAGAAAACAATTTCGTTGTTCCCATTATACGCTAAATTTGACTTCAGAAAATAAAGAAATCTCCGCCTTTATTAACAGGACTAATTTAAAACTAGAAGTCAGATCACATCTGAGCCCAGCCTGAATCCATGGTTTTGCAGGGGCTATTTCTAAAATCACTTTTTCTGGTCAAATCAGTATTTAGGTGGAAGACAAGGAGGAAAAGAAATGACTGGTGTCTTTTCTGAGCCTGTGAGGTGCTGAGCTGTTTAAAGGAAGGTAAAAATGTGATGAATTCATTCTTACTTTCAAGCAATGCTGTCTCTTCTCATGCTTGGGCAACAAATTCTGTTCATAAGAATGGTGTCTTCCAGGTGGCAACATCTAGAGCAGAAACAGACTGGCTTAACCCTTTCTGACCAACCTCCCTTGCTGCAGAAATTATTAACATCCCTTGGGAATTCTGTAGGCAAGCTCGGGAACCTGCGAAGACTGGAGGCGTTTCTCTTTCTCTACAGATCTCAGTAGGTTGTTAAAGGAAAAACCTTGGTTTTACTTTAAAGTTCGGACTAGTTTCATCAACTGTGAGCCCTACCGTGTTCCTTTCAAGGCTCAGTATGCCTGTCAGTGATTTCTATTGGGAAGGAAAAAAAATCTTTTTCATGGGAGTATAAAAATTCTCCTGAGGACTCACATTTCCTTACCGTAGGAGGTTTCATAGAAATCATCTAAGTTCTATATTGGTGCCAGCTTATCCAGTAAATTTTGATCTTGGAAATAAAATGCCAGCAGGGGCAGGGCTACCAATTTTGCTCTCACTTCCACGCATGGCATACGGTTTTGAAAAGGCTGACAGTGAATATTTATTTGCCCTACAGAGTGATTTTCAAGGTCATGTAGAAAGTGGGTGACTGACTTTGCAAATAAATATTGTAAGGAATAACCAAGTAATACATACAAGATATGACATAGGGCTTCCGTTCATGAAATGTTTTACAGCACAATAAGTTAGTTTAACAAACTTAAACAAAACAAAACAAACAAACAATCTTTTTTCTAAGAAAAAATCAAATCCCATGCACAATTAAGCACCACCTCCATCTCTTCATGATCTGTAGTTAAATTTTCAATTATTTAGTTGGATGGTAAGTTAGCAGAATGCTGTTCTCAATTATGTTAGATTTTCCAACACTGCTTTTCCAACTGTTTAATCCATCATTTTCAAAACTGCTTCCTACTCAAATTATAAGTCAAAAAAAAAGCTTGTTATCTGTAGATTTGGCTTTATCTTCCAGTTCTGAGTGACAGCTTATCAGTATACTTAGACCAGTGCTTTGCGAAGCACCCCTAAAAAGACTGCAAAGTAAATGTGGCTATAGTTATCCCATTATCTTTAGTGTACATTGTTCTTATAGGGCATACTGACTACTCAGTATAGACTAATTTGCATCTAAGGTAATTTTGTAACTGGCCTTGGAAAAGGTCTTCTAGGATACATCCAATTAAGCTCCTCACTTATAATACCTTTTTGCGGCAGTTACACAAGAAACACGATGTTCCCAGAAAGTTAAACATTGCACAGCATCGAATTAGGAAGTGCATAATGCTTCCTAATAACACATAATTTCATTGCACATCTGCATATATGTGTGTAACTACTATAACAGATTTTTTTTTTTTTTGGCTGTTACAGGCTGTCTTTCATAAAAAGGCAAATCAATTTTAATCAACAGTTAAATCAGAATAGTTTTAAACACACAAAAACAACCTGGAGAGTACATCGTTTGGCTTCATTACATTATCTTTAAAAGCTTTATTGATTATTTCTTAATGAGTGGCATTCAATATTTAGAATGTGTCTATTTATACTGGTACATTTTCAAGTAAATTTTCTGCAAATATCTCAGCGAAACAAAAAGCACTGCTGTGACAGAATAATTTCAAAAGCATTTTAAACTCCCTCTGTAATGAAATAATTTATTTCAGAGGAATATACATTTACTTCATCTGCACAGATAATGAATACCTAACAGGTATTTCGTCTGAAGCTTTAAGTGTTCAGCATGTCTAGAGGGAAAAACAGATTCAAGGGCACAAGACTCCAAAAGTCATGAGGCATGCAAGAGTCATTGATACCTCTTAAAGTAGAGGTGATATTAATGATGGGAAAGGCATTTGGTACAGATTCTCTCTAATGACAGGACATGAAGCACACGCTGCATGATGATCAATGAGGGAAAAAAGACAGGACTTCAATTCCCTTAATATTTCTTTTCCTGCCACCTCCAGTGAATTTGCATCTGATTTGTAAAATCAGGTCTTGATGTCTTTACATGTCATGTTTTTATCTAGAAGGAGAGTATAGCAATATTTATCTGTATCATTTCAGGCAAATATTCTCACACAGATTCTGAAGGCTGTAAGAACTTATATAAACATACAGCACTGTTTGATTTCAGCCTCTGTGGCAGATTCCAGATTTCAAATAACCAAAATAAAATGTACCACAAATGTAGACAATAACAACATACTAGAGAACTCTCAAAAAATTCTCATGCAAATGAGGTCAGACATACAGGCCAGTACTAGCAGGATACACATTCAAAATTTTGGGTTTATATTTTTAAAATAATTTGTTGAATTTGAGAATTTCGACAAATAATTTTGGAGAATGGAGACTGTAGAGTCTGCCGAGGCTGCAGCCCAGGGTGCTGCTGGTCATCTTTGCTGCGAGGGCACATTGCTGGCTCATGTTCAACTTAGTGTCCACCAGTTATTCCAGATCCTTTTCTGCAAAGCTGCTTTCCAGCCAGCCAGCCCACTGACTGCATTGGTTATTCCTCCTTAATGGTAGGACTTGCCATTTGTCCTTCTGGAACTTGATGAGGTTCCTGTCAGTCCATTTCTCCAGCCTCTTCAGATCCCTCTAGAAGGCAGCACAACTCTCTGGTGTACCAGACAGTCCTCCCAGGTTTTTATCCCCAGAAACCTTGTGGAGGGTGCACAAGTGGAGGGTCCACCCCATCACCCATCTTATAAAGAAAACCGTATTGGCTTCAGCCTCTGGGGTACCCCATCAATGACTGGTCTCCAGCTGGATTTTGTGCTGCTGATCACAAGCCTCTGAGTGTGGCAGCTCAGCTAGTTTTCACTCCATCTCACTGTCCACATGCCTAGTTTGAACTTCATCAGTTTTGTGTTACGGTGCTATGGGACAGAGTTTTGAAAATCCTGTTAAAGCTACAATGAACACGTCCACTGCTCTCGCTTCATCCAGAGAGTGAGTCATTTCATAGTCACTTGGACAGGCTGGAGAACTGGACTGAGAGGAATCTCATGAAGTTGAGCAAGGGGAAATGCCAAATTCTGCATCTGGGGGAGAATAACCTCATGAACCAGTGCATGCTGAGAGCTCACTAGCAAAGAAAGTCCAACAGCCTTGTGGGCTGCATTAGGAAGAACAGTGCCAGCAGGTCAAGGGAGGTGATCCTTCTCTGCTCAGTATTAGTGAGGCCACACTGGGTTTCAGCTCTGGGCTCCCCAGTACAAGAAAAGTGTGGACTTAACTGGATTGAGTCCAGCACAGGGTCACAAACACGATGAAAGGATGGTGCATCTTCCACATGAGGAGAGGCTGAGAGAGCTGGGACTGCTCAGCCTGGAGAAGGGGAGGCTCAGGGGAATCTCGTCAATGTCTGTAAATGCCTGAAGGGCAGGTGCAAAGTGGAAAGAACCAGGCTCTTCCCAGTGCTACCCTGTGATACGACAGGAGACAAACAGTACAAACTTAACCACAGGAGGTTCCCTCTGAACATCAGGCAACACTGTGAGCATGGCTAAACACTGGCACAGGTTACCCAGAGAGGCTGTGGGGTCTCTCTCCTTCAAAATATCCAAACCCAACTGGACATGATCCCAGGCTACTAGCTCCAGCTGAGCCAGCCTGAGCAGTGAGTTGCACTAAATCTCAAGAGGTCCCCTCCAGCCTCAAGAGTCTTTGTGATTGCACCCCTGCATCAGGGATACCTTCCCTGCACAGGACATGCATCCCTGTGCCCTTCCGAAGGAAGGGGCGGCACTTAACGCGACTTGGCCAGCAGCCATTAGCAGAGCCAACACGTGTGCTCCAAGACCCCACTGTGGAGAAAGGGCTGGTTTGTCAGGAAGGGCAGCACCAAGCTGGGGCTGGTTTGTGACCATCCTGCCTGGGTGCCCACAGAGGAGGCATGGTGGCACTGCACAACCCAGGCTTCCATGCACAGGAATGGACAAGCTCCCTTTCCCTTGAGTTCTTTGGTATGGAGTGTGCCTCTTGGGCCCTACTATGCCTGAAAAATTGGATAAAAGTTGAATCATAGAATCATAAAATCATTAAGGATGGAAAAGACCTCCAAGATCATCTGGTCCTACCACCAATGTCACCCACTAAACCATGTCCCTAAGCACCACGTCCAACCTTTCCTCGAACACCCCCAGGGACGGTGACGCCACCACCTCCCTGGGCAACCCGTTCCCATGCCTGACTGCTCCTTCTGAGCAGACTGAAAACAAGCCAGAAACGGGGCAGCCTCCCTCAGAGGCCGCGCGCCCCGCCCGCCATTACGGGCTGCCCCGCCAGCTGGGATGGCGGCGCCCCCGCGGCAGCGGGCGGGGCAGCTCCCCCTCGGCACCGACCATGTCGGGAAAGCGAGGGGGGTCGCGAGAGTCGCGACACGGCGGTAGGAGGGGGGTGACGGCGGTGCTTCCTTCCCAGGGTGCAGCGGTGCAGCGGTTACCGTGGGGCCGGGAGGGCCCCGCCGCCATGGCGCTGCCCGCGCCGCTCCCCGCCCGCGGCTTCGAGCTCGCCCCGTCCCCGGGGCCGTCCCCGGTGCCGGTGCCGCCCGGCCGGGAGCTGCATGTGAGCGGCAGCGCGGAGCTGAGCGCCGGCCCCGACCGGGCCCGGGTGTCGGTGCGGCTGGGCAGCAGGAAGGGGGCGGCCGGGGCGGCGCGGAGCAGCGTGTCCCGCAGGCTGGAGTACATCGCGCACAGCGCCCGGCACCGCGGCGTCCCGGTGAGGGGCCGCCGGGGGCTGAGGGGGCGCCGGGGAGGGCGGGCGGCGCTGTGAAGGCGCCACGGGGATAGGTTCCCTCCTGGCAGTCCTGCGGGGGGTGGTTGGGGATTTCGTGAAACGCTTCTGGAGGGTTCCGCACCCGGGGCTCTTAAAAACAAAAGGTGACAAAGCAGATCCGTGGTGGGTGGGTGGCTGGGTTTGGACTCTTAAAAACAAAACAGAACAAACCAGATCTTTGGTGGGATAAGTGGGTGGGTTTGGACTCTTAAAAACACAACAAACCAGATCTTTGGTGGGATAACTGGCTGGGTTTGAAAGTTTCTTACTCCTAAAGTCCTCCAGGAAGTCTGTGCCATTCCCATGCATTCACAGATGAGCTGGGGAAAAGGGAGATGATAATTTACTCCCAAATTATTCAATATAGTAATAAAAGTATTGCAGAAGTATTTAGTGATAGTGCATGATGTTACAGTGGAATTCAGCATCTGTAAATACGAAGTAAGAGTGAGTTACTCAGCCTAAACAGTGATGTGCTTACAGTGACAGGGCATGCCCACAGCTCAAATGCTACATGCATTTGAAGATAAGTACTGACTCCAACTTTTCTTTTCCCCTCCCCAAAAAATAGGATTTACTGTTTTATTTCAAAGTGGATGGCAATGCTGCCTGTCTTTTCTGTAATAGCTGAACAAAGCATTCCTTCAGGAAGAAGGAAGGCGATAAGAAAGACCCTCTAGCCCCCCTGTTTCGGTAAGGGTCACGTTGCAGCCGTGGGACTAGATGGCAAGGAGGCCGCTGTGGGCCAAAGCTATCACCTGTGTTTTTCCCTACACACAGCTGTGGGGTGTCTGTCACATCACACAAGCCCTGCTCACACTGATGACAACCGGGAGGAGGATTCATTCGCCATCAGAATGACTTGCTCAGTCAGAAATGGTGCATTTCTGTGAGGGGTTACAGGCTGAGTGCCTTCGGTTTCCATCAAGTGAGTTGGTAGGAGCTTGGTCGTGGATTTTCAGAGGAACAGGGGAAGACAAGGCAACTTATCATTCGTCCATTTTTATTAGTAGAGAAAAACTGTAAGCCTTGTACCCACCACTGTGGGGAGCTATCAGGTCATAGGTATTTTTATCCTGGATGCAATTAAATAGCATTTCAAACTGTGGGAAGGTGAGAAAAAGTAGTTGCAGCTGTCTGCCCTACAAGGAACCTGAGTAAGTGACTGGTTTTTGGCATGAGCCTGGCTGAAATGGGATTGCGGGGAGCATTCGACTTCATGGCAGGTGACACACAAAAGGAGTACACAGGCTGTTAAGTCAGTGAGCGTGCTTTTGAGGTGCTGTATATACTCACGCAGGCTGGTAAAAATAAGTGCAAAATGAAGTGTGATCGGGACAAACATGGTGATATTTGGGTATATGCAGAGAGGAATGTTACGGGGGCATGTAAACGGTGTAAACTAGGTAGGAAATGGACTACTTTTGTGTTGTGAGAGCTGAACATTCAGTGGGTTGTTAAGTAGTTTCACAGCGCTCTCTTGCTGTTTCAGACCTAGCACATGTTGGAGACTGAACGTGTTCTGTTTGCAGACTGGAGAGGCTGTGAAATGCTGCTTAAGTTCTGGGCTTCTCGGTGTTAGCAATGTGTTAGCTCTGGGGAACAACAAGGTGGTGTGTTTTTTCCAGAGTAGTTCCCTATGGTGTAATTTTTAGTGCTTTCTTCCATCCGATTGTAAACCACTAGTGCTTTCATTTGCCCTCTGGCTTTTCTCCTAAGAGATCTCACTGCTGGCAGTTTGCTCCTAACTGCATTTCCTAACATCACTTGTAGCTAATGCCTTTCTAGACCACTGTAAAATTCAGCTCTCTTCACAATCTCCATACGGTTGTAGTTCTTGCAAGGCTGTCTAAGGCCCTTTAGAAATCAGCAGGTTAGACCATATATTTATTTTTTAATTAATCCGTAGAACCGTTTCCTTAGCCGTTCGTGCTGCTGCTGTAGGAAGCCTGGGAGATCAGGAGTGCGTAACCTCTGCAGCAGCAGGAGTTTGCATTAGCAGCTTGTCAGGATGCCAGGGGCTGCACCTAATTTCCATATATATTTACACAGGTTTTTAATCAGAAGTAGTTGCACATAGTAGCATTTATTTATAGAGTGCTGTAAGTATCTACTGCACTTAGAGCACAGAATCTGCTTTGAGGGCTGCAGGGAAAGTACAGTCAATGGGGAAACCAATCTCTTACTGAGCCCAGCTGTTCAAAAGCAGCATTTTTTTTTTCCTTCTCTAGAAGCAAACTGATTTATATTTACAGCTTGCAATTTATCTGGGGGGTGGTGTGGAGATAACATTTGTTTTCTTTAATCATTGTATCTAAAAATTATCTTTGGCCATCTTGTTTAAAAATAGCAGTGATTGTACAGGTTAGCTGAGGCTTTAGAGAGGGGGTGTTACTTAAGGAAAAAAAACAAACCAGTTCACAAACTGTATCCAGCAGGCTCTGTCTTTACTGGGCTGTGTCCTTGGATATACATGCACTATTCTCCGTATTTGGAACCTGTTACTCGGGAGTCACAGCCGTGGATGCATATCCATATAGTCAGTGGAAAAAAGGATTTGAAGCTTTGCTTACCCAGTTACATTTTTTTTCCAATTTCAATGCATCCTTGGTTAAGAAACGCAGAAAGGCCTGCATAAGGCATCACCTTCCTTAGACTACCGCATAGTTTAAGACATATCCCCAAAGTATCCTGACGTTTGCTGAGTACAAACTTAAGTACAAACTAAGAAAGTGCAAAATCTTTCTTAAAATAACTGCCACCTATACTCCTGTTGTTTTTCGAACAGACACAAAGCACCAGAAACTGCTTCACCGTAGGTGTCATTCTGTCTGTGTAATGCCAAAGGGAAGAAACAGCGTGAGGACTGAGAGGCTGGGAACAGACCCGCCGCCCGGAGTGTGTGCGTGCTGACTGTCAGGGCTTCCCGTCCTGAAATGCTGGGGTAACCTTGCAGAGACACTGTGATGGACGGGCTGTTATGTACAGTCTCATACGTCACATCTCTCATTAAATGGTTCTTTAATACTAAGAAAAAAAAAAATGCTATGTTCAGGTGGAAAAAGCTAGCTCTTTCGGTTATTTCAATATCTTTTGAGTATTATTTTTGAGTCTAGAGTAACATTAGATGTATCTCTGCAAGTGTACAAGTAAATTTTAAGAAGCATTTCCAGGTGTCTCCAGAGTTTTAAGCAATAGCTACACAAACCAGTGCAGCTTACTACAACTGTGTGTTAGTGTGCATTTCCAAACTATCGACATTTTTGCTTATTGAGGCTGGTCTTGTAAGAAGGACTCATAATTTTGTTTACTCAGTAATTAGGAACAGAACACATAATTTTACCTTCAGATAGGTTTTTTTCTCATACTGTACTGTTACATAGCTGTCTCCTTGAAGCGTGCTTTCACTGAATATCAATTTAGTTTTTTTTCTTGTTCTCTTCTGGGGAAAGCAGTAGTCGTTCCTACAACGGTCATGGTGTGATGAGGGTGGACACAACAGTTCTGTGAAGAAGCAAGTGTCCAGAAGTAGCAGATAGGAAGGAGGAAGGGCTATATGAGATTTTGGTGTGTTGAAATGAAGCAAAACATAAGGTGAGGAACAGTTCTAGACTTGATACTCTAAGCTCAATGGGATGTTGCCTGTCTTCTCAGTTTTTTAAAGTACCCGCAACAGTGATAGTTTATATCACTGCTGGATCAGAAAATACCCTATATAGGCAGCATACAGGTGTGATTCTGTTAAGAATCATTCAGTGGTTTCTAGAGGTAATTGAGTTTTCATATAAAAATAATGTTATATTCATTTATTTTTTATACTGTGTCTCTTGGCCCACAGATTTAGAAATTTGAGAAAACTATTCCAGAAGTCCGGGACACCTGACACACTGGAAGTGTAGTTTTTCTTAAGGCACAGTGAAAACTACTTTTTTCCTGTGGTTACTGCTATCAAATGAACAGTTCCTGAGCCAAAATATAAACAGTAGACATAAGGAATAGGAAAAAGAAAAGTATTTTGCTTTTGATGTAGTCAAAGCCCTGATTTCAATTTAAAATTCTGCCATCACCTCCTGTCTTCTCTGTGTCCTTGTCTGAAGATGGAAGAGGCTCCTGAAAAGGAACAAAGCTTCTGGCAGAAGATGTATCAGAAGAGGCCACATCGTTATGACTTCAGCAATTAGGTCTTCCCTTTATCTTCAGTAACACATACAGCTACTGTCAAATCTGCTGGGATACAAATTAGCAATGAGGGAAATTTTCTAGTAGATGGCACAAGATGGTTTTTCACTCCCAACTGCATCAATCTTGCAGTAGTGCCTAGAACCACAAGATGGCACTGCCCTTAAATAAACAGCAAGTGGGTGAAGCGCAAAAACAAACAAAAAGAAGCAAACAAAGGTTTAGAAGACTGACCTGTTCAGAGGAAAAATATATTTTTTAAAGGGATTAAGGAATGGAGACAAGGAAAAACAAATGCACTTTTTCTATTTTTACTCTCAAGATTTATTACAGTATCGTTATTTCTGTAAAATAGGAGTTTTATGTGTGGTTATTCCTATAAGACATGGATGTATATCGCTAGGAAAAAAAAAAAAAGGAAAAAAAAACTTTCCTGATAATTGTATTGACAGTTGATTGTATTATAAAAAGTATGGTTTGCTCCATCTTTCTCTAACGAACCACAGCCAGCCATGCTTCCCAAGTACCTCGAACCTATGACTGTAAAAAGGGGAAATATGGCTTTTAGGGACTAACTGTCCATGGTCCTTGCCTTTGCTAGGAGAGATTTTCCAAAAATAAGGATGTTCCTTCTTGTATTTGAGCATTATTCGTCAATCATAAAATTGAAAACTCAATTTTTGTTTTTCAGAAAACCCAAAAGCTTCTTGTAGGCACTGTGCAATGATAATTATAGGTCTGGTTTCCATGTGATATTTTAGAAGGAAAACGCTTCTCGTGATTAATGTCGTTTCTAAAAAAATATGTATTCCACACAATAAACTTGAAGATTTGAGTCCTCTGTAGAAAATATTCTGACACAGAGCATCCTTAGAAATGTGTCAACAATGAAAGCAAATATTATGTTCCTATGCAAATACATTTAGTAAGTAAAACTTTTTCAGTAATTTGGAAGGCTTGGTATCTGCTTCTCTACAGCTCCTGACTATTAAATTCAAACTCATACTTAGAATTAAACTGTAAACTGTGCTTTCTGTTATGTTGTAGTAATTTTACAATAAACTGTTCATCCAAACTGTTTACCAAAGAGGGCAGTGGGTGAAAGAAATGTTTGACTGCTAGCAAGCTGGTCAAATATTCAGAGGTAGCCAGAGTTGCTCTGTATCTTAGTTTCATATCTTGCTTGTAAATCGTAAAGTTTTTGCTAGTGCTCTGTACGGACCTTACATTGAAAATATAGCTGGTATTAATGCAGAAGGGTCAAAGCGGAATAACCTCTTTTAAGGGTTTCCTTCCTGCTGAATAACCATTGATTAATCATTGTTTAAATCACAAAAACGACTGAAACATCTTGGGTTTTGTACCAGGTGAATTGACAGTTACACACTGATACACAGAGCCTCTAGCTAGCAGTTGCTTTCAAGAACTAATTCTTCTCCTTGAGTGAATAGCAGCAAAATTGCCTTATAGAGCTACTGTATAATTTACTTTAAATGATGTCAAGAAATCTTTAATATCCAGCCTTAATTGACGAGATTTGCATGGAAAATTCCAAACTTGTGTTTCTAAGTTATAAGTTACAAGCCAAAACAGTTCAGCTTTTACAGAACACAGTGTACATACGTTTCCAACAGACCCTTCATTTCTGTCTTTTAAGATTATATTCTTGTATTTTGTTTCAGGAAGAAAATATGACTGTAACAGAGGATTTTAGTAGACTAGAGAACACCTACCAAATGGAAGCAGAGGTACGTATTCAACCCAAGAAAACAAAAAATGTAGCAAGGACCAAGGAAAATTTGCAGACTCTTTCCTTATAACTAGATGTTCTCTGTAGTAAAGGCAGCATAGTCCGAAGAAGCTACTGAAAGACTGCAATTTAAAGCAGAATTCAATTGTAGTCTTCTGTTGTGTGCAGAACTTGTTTTCTGCTGCTGTAGCATGGAAAGGATTATTTTCTTGTCAGATGATTGCGTGCTGTTATTCTGTGATGCAGCGGGAGGGACTCTCGTTCTGGGACTCTAAGGTTGTCATCGCATGGTGCTGTAAGCAAACCTATGGTTCTGCTCTCTCCTCAACCCCTAGATGTCCCTGCCCTCTACTTTTTTGACAGAATTTTTACGTACGTGATGAGGTAATAGGCAAGTTTGGAAAGCTGCTCCAATTAAAAGCTAATCTGGAAAAAAAAAAGTGATTATTTTTTCCATTATTTTAGCTCCGTGAACTGGAGACAGTGCAAGGCAGAGGACAAGAATGGACGGGGGACAACCGTGGCATGGCAGTCCTAACCTATATCTGCTTAAGCCACAGTTGAACAGCACCTGGACTTTGGTCTATTCTATACTACTCTGCCATCAGCTTGCTGCAAGCAAAGCAAAGCTGATTGTTTCCTAGGTAATTCACTTTGAATTCTGTGGGTAAAAAGTGCTGTGTGAAAGTTAAATATTATTAGAATAATCCCATTTTCTTCAGAATCAGCTCAGGGGAGTTTATTTTTGCACATCTGTACTATAGCAAGAAGTAAATGCACTGAAAATATTAATTAAGGGAAATAATGTGTTTTCAATCAATGAATCTTTTCAGATTTAATCACTTCAGTCACTACCCAGCAACTTCAGTGATTCTTATGAAGATTCTTATAAAGATTCTTATAAAAGCCTGCAGTAAAACTATAGCAGTATTATAGAGTTATAGTTTACAGTCCCCTAAATCCGAGTTCAGCCTCTTTAATTTGCATGTTTGTTTTAAGGTATATTCTCATCTAAATAACAGCGATAAATATACAAATAAATGAGAATTTGGAGAACAAAATTAGATTTTAAAATGAGTCCTCAGATACTTAAATGATATCATTAGTGTCATCTGCTGAATGACTTTAACTTTGCAATTTAGATACCTACTATCATGAGAGCTTCAATTATCAAGTCTTTTAGGTAAGCTGTACTTAAAAATTAATACAACTACATACAGTTATTATTTAGGCTACAAACAAGCTTAGGCCTGCTACTTCAGCCCTATGCGGTAACTAAACCAATCGTCAGCCTTCTCCTGCCATCAATTTTTATACAACAAAGACTGTAAGTAAGTGGGAAGCAAATTACGTGGACCAAGTTTACACCAGTGGGCAGTTTGGACTGGCTGTAATTGTTGTTCAGAAGTTCTGTGGTTGCACAGGGCCAGAACTTGAAAATCTGGCCGCAGTACTGTTGCTCTGGGCTGCTTAAGTAGCGGTACTGTAGCGCTTCATGCAGAGGTTAGTTTCACCTTGACTCCCCCTTTATATAAGCACTAGTTTTGTTAGTGCAGCTTCATAAAACCAATGGAGTTCCATTGACCAGTGTGTGAGACTACTTTAGCAATATGAATGAATTTTAAATTAACTTTTACGCTGGCTTCTGTACTAAAGAGTTTGCCGTTGTATTTGTGTTACATATCAAATCACAGAAGTCATGCATTATTTCATTCTCTACGCTGTCATGAACAATTTGTCTACTCTAACAGTTTTTAGAAGAACGAAGAAATTCCCGGACAAATGGCTATTTTAGGGTGTAATTAAGAATTCGAGACATACTTTCAACTGTAAGCAGATAAATTCTAATTCATGCTTTAACAAAGGAAAATACGCAGAAGAATGAAGTTTTGTAGGGGATCACAAAGCTTTGTAGTATCCTAACCGTAACAGTTCATCTATTGCGTGATGATCTCATGGGATGATTAGATTGTTCTTGTGCATATCTTAACATGCTTGCCTTTTCGTAAAACACAACTTCTTGTCCTTTACAGCCTTACCCAAACCTTACAATGTGTCTGTAATGGTTTTGCATTCCTCATATTATTTTTTCACACTTTTTAACCTTAATCATAATTTTATTGAGGAAATAGACTGCTTTGCATTTTAATGCTCAGGTATCCTCTGTAAATGCAGGTGGAATTTATTTTATTGGATCTAGCTCTAAGCAATTTAAGTGAAAACTGTGATTGTGGGTGCGGAAACAAAATTCACAAGTGTTGCTCGGTTGTTTTCTGCCCCAAGGGCACCTGCTTTTTTACCAGTAAAACTCCTGAGTGCCCAGAGCTGCCCCAGTCTGAGCAGTTTCCCTCTTGCCTTACGGCCCACCATTATTTTGTTTGACCAGACTTCTGTTTCATCCCCTTGAGGGAACTAATCTTTTAAACACTGGCAGCCATCTGGCAGACGCTATGATGGTCCTCCTAGTGAGACCGTATGGTCAGCTTTCCACAAAACACAATTACGAGTTTTCTTGCAAAGCAGCACGAGAGGCTGTATGGGTTTTATATGTGGCAAGAGCTCTCACTGAAGAAAGAAATCCAGGTTTAGTCTCATCTTTGGTCTTAGTTCAGGTTGGCACCGCACCTTCCAGAAAGTGATCCAGCCACTGAGTTACAGATGAAGGGTGTGTAATTCAGATGAAGGTGCGTACTTGGTGCGGTTTTGCACAACAGACGCGGCCATTTGTCCTTGCAGAGGTGGAGTTGTCCCGTCACTTGGTCAGTTTTTAAGGCCCTAAGCCCAGCTTGGGCTCAGTGGTGTGATGAGGTACTGAGGCAGAGCAAGGATTCAAGCCAGGATGAGGTACACTGAGAGGCTACCAAGGGTAACAAGACTTGTGCATTAATTACTTTGTGATAATTGTCGGTATCCATTTTTACCTTACCCTGTATATGAAGTAGTCCTCTCTTGCTGAGGGATTCAACTTCCTTGAATGATCCTACTTACCACGAGGTAAAGGAGAGGTTTTCCCACAGGACGTTTCTGCAGCGCAGCTGACAAGCGGTAACCCCTTGAAGCTTCCTTTCTGTGCAAAAAGAAGTGAAAGAGTCAGGGGTACGAGATGGTGACCCTGGCTTGGCGATGAGAGCACTGTACTGCAAGGTGAAGATGAAGACTCTTAAAAAAGAGTTTGGGAACTGGGATTTCTGCTTCCTGAACACTAGCAGCTGGGCACGATTACTTGACGGCTGACAAGGGTGCTCTGCCACAGAAGAGGGCTTGCTCCTGCCTGGAAAGCTGCCACCTGGCTGGCACTTCCCTGCCGGGAAGGCTGTAGGGCTCTGGATCCTGGGCTGATAGCGATGCCTGCTTTGTAGCAGTTGGGAAAACACCCAAATTCCTGATGTATCATCTGTATGTAATGCTTCTTAATGCCAAAGGCACAGACAGCTAAACGTTTAAATTGTTTTTCATCCTAGACTGAAGTGACCAGTTCTCCGTAGGCACTGGGGTGAATCTGTTCACCCAGCGCAGGATTTTGAGCAAGTTGGATGGGACTGGGCTAGGCTTCTTTTGGTCTCATAGTTTAGGTTTCTTGAACGTAATGTGTGGAATTAAAATGTAATTTTCCTTCCTGCCCAATGTTTTCCACATCATTTTGCTTAGGCTTCTGCATAATTAACATCTGGTAATCTAAGTTCAAATTTAAAAGGGAAGAACTAAGATGTTCTTATCTGATGATGTGTCACACACAGTACTTGTTCATTCTTCAGATTGTCTACATACCAAGAAAGCCAGACCTCCTCACAAAAGAGAATTTTATTAATCCTCAATTTTAAACAGTTTTATAAGCTTCTTTCTGTTGGAAAACAACTGATAGTTTCTAGGGCTATATAAAAGTGTCCAACTCAATAAATGTTGGTGGTATATACAGGACTAGTATGTTCAGTTAGTTTGTACAAATCTGTCTTTACATTGATTTAATTACAAGTGTTGGATCATAGGAGAAATGTTTAAAAAAAAATTACTTGTCTGGTGTCTGTGTTCATTCCAGGTCTCTATTATATTCAGTGATTTTGGAAAAATGCAGAATGTTTGCAATTTACTTACTGAAAAATTAGGGGCTTCTGTTACCATCAGTCCACCTCATTTCTACCACACGCCAGAAGCCGTAGACGCCCTTCGGTGAGTTTTCTCTTATGCCACAGATTTTACAGCCTCAGATAACATTTAATATGAATACATAATTTATACTGTTTGTAATGGGAGCAAATAGTTTCCTTCGTACCTATTAAAATTTATGTTCAGATCTCAGCATTTGTTCTAAATATAGCTTAGAAATTAATGTTGTTCAGCCTAGAAAGATGCATCTTGTTCTTTCTGCAGTGCCCCTGTGCAGAAGCAGAATGTAATAAATATTTTCTCACTGATTTCCATTGGAAGTATAATCTGCTGTGAATATTAGGTCAACATAATTTGACTTTGGTTACATCAGCATGTGTAGGTTTAATTTGAATTTATTCATAGAGGTACAAATGTGTTACCAGATGTTGATAATTCTAAGTACCCTTGCCAATTCCCATTACTTTTAGCTACTGACGTGCTCTGAAGTGAGCCATGTACAGTGCTTGCTCAGCATCAAAATATGCTACTTCGAAGCTCATGGTCTTAATATTTTAGGTGTTTACTAATTATTTGAATTTTTGCATATCCCACTAATGTTGAAGAGGGTGGGAGAACCAGAGGGAAGTTTAATCTTGGTTTGGGGTTTGCCCCTTTAAAGAAATATGCCTGGGCTAAGAAGGGAGCTCAGCTCACTGCAGGTAACATTTCTGGAGATGTCAGAAGTGTATCTCAAAGGTGTCGATACAAGAGTCTGGAAATCAGGCCAGTGAATTCATGTAGGTGCTGGCATGACTTACAGCTGAGCACCCAGATGTTTGGAGCAGCGCTTGGACACTTGCTCTGCACCACACGCCACCGGTGCCTGCAGCATGTAGGTGTTTGAAATGCTTGATTACAGCTGATGAGGATGCTCACATTTTCTCCTCACAGTTTCCCCTCAAACTTTCAATCTACCACCCAGAAGGTGTGGAAAGGTGTGATGGTCCTTACCCCATGCAGTTACAAAAACTGAAACATAGGAAAAAAAAATGTTTGGCATGAATATTTGTGCAAATTGACCCTGCTTGTTATTGTGCCGCATTCTCTGCCTCTCAGCCGTCAAGTATGCGTCACTGCTGTTGCAAACACACGGCAGAAAGCTCAAGAAGTATGTCGACTGCTTGGCCAGTCACTGGGAAAACCTTTATTAATAAGAGAAGAAGAAACAAAAGAATGGGGAGGACACACAGACAGTCATCAAGTTAACTCCCCAGATTCACTGACTCTGCAGGAAAGAATCCAGAATGCTACTGCTTATGCTTCTTGTAGAGTGTTTGCTGTGTTTGAGATAAAGGGAAAAGAGAACAGAAGAAAGAAGTTGCTCTAAAAACTTACAAATCTTACACGTTTTCTTAATAAATTTTTGTACTTTTCTTCATTTTTTTGTTTTCCTTTATTGTTGTTTTTTACTTTGTTACAATAGCAAGTATGGTCAAGACAGGATATTAAGAATATTGTTTAAGTACTGAGCAAAAGTAGAAAGCTTTTTAATTTGCATGTCCAGGTGCAAAAAATGACATTTAATGGTTTTATGTCACTCAAAGCTCTTCCTTTGCACGGATCATTTGAAAGCAGCACAGTGCATGCTTTTGTAAAGAGAGTAGTCAAACTATTGCAGGAATACTTTACTGTAGCTCTCACTAGAAATAGTTCAGTTCCAGTTGGCCTTTAGTTAGGTCTCTCCTAAAAAATTAAGATTATTAGTTCTTCAAATAGAGTATTTAACTGTTTCATCTATTCTGCTCCCCACCCCCAGTTCAGTTAATGATGGTAAACCGAACATGCCATTTGTTCACTTCTAATGAAATGAATTCTTCAACATAAAACTTGCTTAGGAATGTTTTATTTCATCATAGGAAAAAAATATACATTAGCTTTATCCCGGTGTCTGTTTGCTCAAGTTTAAAAAGGAAACATGTTCTCCAGGTGCACATTATATGTACAAATAGCTGAATACTTCAGTCATGAGGATAGATTTTTTTCAACCACGGCTGCATAATGTATTTTGATCCATCATATCCACTGAAATAGGCTTTCATATCAGGGTGGTGCACCTGAGAAAATCATATTTCAAGTTGAATTAGCAGTGAATACAAATTGATACTTTAATGATTTAAGTTACTAGAGTTAAGTTTTTGAAGACTCCTGATTAGTTTAAATGCATTGTGTACCTAGATACACTTTCAGTGGGATTTTCCACACTTTACTGTAATTTATGGCATAAGAACAGTGGCTTTCTCAGACTGTCAGTGTCCTGCAGATGTTGAACACATCTCCTGAGATGTTACTGGCTAGGTCTATACCAGGGTTGATGATTTAACCTCAGCGCTGTTTCTTATTGAAGTAGTTTCCACTCCTTTGTTGCTGGTACAGCTGCTTGTTATTTTTTTCAGCTGGATCAGTTATCTAATCCAACTAAGCAGACAGCAGGAACACTAAAGTAGTCAAGGAAATTGTGAAGACACACCAAGTTGATGGTCTTCTGTACCACAGTGTCTAACTTGAAGATCCAACTCCACAAAGCACAACCCAAGTTACGTGCTTTGTTATGATCTGGAAAGCCTACAGTGAGTGGGTTAGATCTGTGAACTGGGAAATGGTTAGGGCAAGTTGAAACATTTTCTTGTCAGCCTCAACTCTTTAGGAAATAACTGACGATTAGGCTGGAGGAAAGGCTGTGGGAAGGCAATCCGCAGACCTTTTTGAAATTGAGGTGTCGGCATGACTCGTCATCTGTAATTAATCTCACCTAGACAGTTTTCAACTCGAAATTTGTGAGCTTGTTACCATCAGTCGCCCTAACAGTCTGTGGGAAGAGTAAGCTTCTCGTGTGGGTCAATAAAGCGATCTGATAACTTAAAGGCTAGCTTTCACAAGGTAAATGTTTGTGGTGAGGTATTTGTTTCTCCCCGTGGACTGTAAAGGTCACCAAAGGTAGGCAACTGACTGATATAATAAAAGGTGCATTTTTTAGACATGAGTCAGAGGGCTCAGAACCCGATTTTAAATCCTTATGTCACGTATCTGGGTTAGCATAGTTCCTACTCCTTTGTTCAGGCACGTTAGCACACTTTATGTTACAGTCACTGGCTAGAGCAGAAATGTTTTAAGGAAGGCTGCCTTCTGGATCAGAGCCTGTGACTAGTTGAAGAATCAGGTGCGCCTTGTGTAAGCTAGAAATCAAAAGTGACCAAGACCGTGATACACAAAACAGAATTTTAGGCTCACAGAGAGTTTTGCAGTTAAAGAAGGGAGACATTATTCAGTCTGGGCAGCAACTGAGCAAAAGCTTTTTGAAAAAAGAGCAAAAGGAGATTTTTCAGAGTGGAATTGTGAAACCAGTGTGTTTTGCTAGATCCAGTAGAAAGGGATGAAAGGAGTTGTCCAACTTTGATTGGTCAGTGAAATCCTAAAACAAAAGTCCAAGTCTGCAACAGCCTGTACATAACAGAAACCAAAATGCTAAGGGACTTAAAGGCAAAGGAAAAATTAGGCAGTTGGATACTTTTAAGTAGACAGCACATGGCTTGAGTCATTTATCACCTTCTAAAAACATATATTTGAAAGTACAGCAATAGTTTGTGCGTCTGCTTTCTCTATTAGTTTCACTACCTTTGTAAAATAAATAGCATCCATTAAGCCAAAGGTCAGCCAACTTTTAAACACAGAGGATAACAAGCAAGTTGCAACGGAATAAAAATAAATACTACCTCTAATCCCATAATAATCGTTATCTCTTCCTCAGGAATGTAAGCGGTAGATTTGCCAAATCCATTTGCTTTGTTAATTAGAATTCGATAGTGAGGAGTATCTTTTACATCCTGTAAAAATAGAAGGAAAATAAATAGCCTCGAGAGGAGATGACGACTAAAGACTACATTATATAATCAGTTAACTCTCACTAGACTTACAGGGCCTAAAACCTCTCAATGTATACGTACAGCAGGTTTATTTTTATGATCGTACCAACGTCAGTTTGGAAAAATAAGTATAAAGCAATCAACACTGTAATATGTGAAGTTCTTCTTCTCAAATCTTTTTTGATTTTAAGAGCCAAGATATTAAGTAACCTTTTTGTTCGTATATCTTGCAAAAAATATGACTTAGAATATCCCTGCTTTTTGTAGATAGGTCCCACAACAGTTTGTTAGTCCCCCTTCTACCTTCACAACTGGTGACACCGGAGAGAAAGGAGCAAATTCAGAGCATAACGCCACCTCTTACAGCCTCAATCCTAATCCTGGATAAAGCTGAGGCAACTACCACGTATATCTAAAGGTCCTCCAGCCAAGAAAGAAGTGTAGCTTATGATTATTTTTGTAGTGCCTATAAACCCCAGTCACAGGCCAGGGTCCCACTGTGCTGACTGCTGCCCATAAATATTCCCATCAAAAGTAACCCACAATCTAAACACGAAAAAGTGATGGATGAATACGGGCAGATAAATGGAGTTTATGCAGCAGTTAGTATTGATCAACGTGACAGGCAGTGGCCTCTGCTCAGCGATGTGGTGATGAACTGCAAGGCAGAGAAAGGCTGGGCTGAAAGCCTGGCTAATAATGCCGGGGGGGTTGCAATGACCAAGCTTAGCAGCTGCCTCTTAAAGGTCAGAGGACATTTTGCGTAGCTGATGTACAAAACATGAAAAAGCAAAGGGAAGTTTAAAATAATTATAAAAAAAAATACACTTTTAACTATAGTATCAATATTGAATTTAAAACCATAAAGATGAACACAAGATATCATTGGGAAAACATTAAAATATAAGATACATAAAAAGATTCAGAATGCCTGATGGGGAATGCATAGGTGTGCAGTTGGTGACAATGCCACCGAGAGGAGAAAAAAAGAGGGGAAGAAGCAAGGCCACAGGTGTTTTCGAAGCCAAAGATGAATAGCAGGCGGATAAAATTGCAGTGGGGAAGGGACAAAATGCAACAAACAGTACTGAATGTCTGCTCCCAGCTGAACATGGATTCTCGTCTACAGGCAGAGCTTCTCATTTTTTCTTATTTTCAGTCCTCTTTGGCTTACTGATTAGTGCCTTCCTGCCACTTAGGCAGCACGTCAGCGGCCAACCCACAGGGTATGTAGCACTGTATTATCAGACCAGCACTGTCAACAAAGATTTAGCATCTGGTTTTCAAATGCAACAAGGACTTTGGCTAGAGAATTTCAAAAGCTTCAAGAATCCTAGCAAAAACACATTGTTAAGTAGATTTATATTCCAACTGTCCAGATGCCCCAAAACACAGCTTTCTCTATCTGAAATTGTTTAAACACAAAGGCTTACTTGTACTCCTTAGGTGCAGTGAAGATGTTACCAATTGAACCTATGCTGGAAGATCAGATCTGATACTTAAAAGCTTTTCAACTTCAGTAACACACCATGAGAAATTTGCTCTAACATTATAGGTTGACACTGCTGCTTTAAATGCAACACTGCGTATTAAGTTTAATTCGAGAGACATCTAGTACAACCCTGACCGGTGAAGTTTAACCAATCCGTGCTGGAAAAGCAAAGCTCTTCTGTGACAACAGAGAGAGCAAACAAACAGAGCTTTCTCTCAGCTGCACAGGTGATCGGGGATCAAGTATTCCCTGTTAGGTTAGCAGGAAGTCCATAGCACTGTTAGAGGTTTTTTAACCTGTGTTATTGTGTGTATGCATTGATAAAATAAGAGTTTAATACAGTCAAACCTGTTTTGCTGGAGGATATTTGTGTTGTAGCCATTCTTCTGGAGCTTTAGCTTTTACATCCCATCCAACAATGACTCCCGAATAACCAAGTCTTTTGTGAACTATCACCTGTCCCACACTGAACTGGATGGATTCAGGCTTTGGACTGCGAACCTGAGTTGATTCTAATTTAACAAAGAAAGAGACTTATAAAGAAATGTTTTATCAGGCATATTAAACATTTAAACAGACATTCACGTTCTTCTGATTTCTACCAGAAGAGAAGTGACAGTTAAATTGATAGGCAAAGTAAACAAGTAAACATGTACTTTATTTCTTTTCCCCCCAGAATATTACTACAATTTTTGACAGACCAGCATCCACTAAGGAAGGTATTTTTCTATTTTTGTGCCTTTGATACCACGTATGGGTCTTAACAGAAAGCATAAACACATGTATGTATTGGCAATTGCTGTTTAACTGCACCTTTATATTCAGTATTTCACAGTGCTACACGCAATAACTAATTTTGCCGTATTTTTTTCCAGTTTGGGTCACAGAATTTTTCTATTCAGTCTAACTGCAGGGATTTTTTTTTTGTAGGAGCAGACTAATCAATGGTTTCTTTTTCCTCCTAGGAAGTTGTTCTAAATCCATTCATTTGAATCAAGTGAAAGCTATACCACTGTTGTTCCACACACCAGTACAAACTAGGCACACTCAGATCAACTCCATGAAATAGATGGATACATGTAGTACATCACATTGATACCCTTACACAACACAGGGCGGAAAGACTTCAGATTTTACATGTCCTGTTTTGCCTACTGAATACGATCAGACAGGAGGAAAAATACTAACATTTACAAGACAAGTTTTGTACCCTACAAAAGACCTTAGAATGCAATACCACCAGGAAAATACAAAAGGACTGCAAAGACTTTGATACCTGCAAAATAAGAATGGTTTTCTGCTTCATTGTTGGCACTTTTAATTTTCTTTTCTCCGAAGTACCAGTTCCTAAAATGTAAAATTAATAACCCAGCATTCAAACAAATTCTTTAGCAACTGAGTTTTAGGATAATCAGCCTTCAGGTTATTACTTTAAGCCTTTGTCTGAATAGAGGAATAGTGCAAAGCCTTTGACTCAAAATTCTTCACAACTTGAAGCCCAAACAGAATGAGAGTTTTACATTAACACCACTTCTAGGGAACACACAAGACAAAGAAATGTGTTCCAACAGGAGAAAAGAGTATGAATATAACTTCTTTGGATATGTAGCACCACAGCTGTATTATAATTTCTATGTCAAGGAAAACCCATTTACTTTATATAGGTGAGTTTGATACTATTCTTACTTCCAAGAGAGATTCTTCAGTCTCTTCTTTAAATTCTACTGTGAAATCTTTAAAGATTGGTTAACTAAAGTATGGACAAGGTATCTGGCCGCAACTCCCACCTTAAGGCTACAGTAAAAGTATAATTTCATCTGAATTTCACAGGTGGGGGACTCAGTGGGGTTTTTTTTTGGTGGTAGGAGCAGCAAATTTATTTGGGTAAATGTTCTCCATCCATACCAGTTAGGAACCTGTCAGTGCCAAAGAGCTAGTTTGTCCTAGCCTCCTTCCTCTTCTATCCTCTTCTGTGGTGTTTACCACTTTCCCTTTCACTCCCTTCACCCAGCCTGGAAGAAATTTAGAGTAGCACAACTGTGCAAACAATACTTAACACACACACGCGCGCGCAAAAAAAAAAAAAAAAAAAAAAACAACAAAAAACCACACTTGGTTTAGCTCAAACCTGTAGGAAGAATTCAGGTTGACAAATACCTTTTATCAGGAGCAGGAAGGGGTGAATAACCTGACTTGTCAGAATACAATGTTGAGAGCATAGCTTATTAGCTTCTTTATTAAGAAGGTTTGGAATGCTATAAGCGCCACCATATTTTTAGGATAACCGATTCTTTATAATAATGTAAGATATTCAGAAGAGGTAAGCTGCTCCAACAATGTACAAATAATCAAAGGATCTTTTAGTGTTTAGAGGTTTTATCTCTACACATGCCTGAAGCGTCCTGCAAAGTTGCAAAGCAATTTGTGGTGAACCTGAGAAAAGCACAGTTTCTGTTGTCTTTTGTACATCCCCTAGGCTTTCCTGGGGGCAAAAGTAATTCTGAATTTTCCACGGTTCAGAGGTACTCCCTGACACCCCTGATCATTGAACATGAATCAATAATAAAGGACCTTTGAAGGTCCAGACAAGGTAAAACCTTTGGAGTATTTCTACTGCACAAGAATTAAATCTCACAAACAAGCCCTTTTAACCTCCCTGAACAAGTTCATGTAACGGTCGTCTTAAACTAAAGTGGTACGTATGCAAATGGATACAACCTTACTTCTTCTAGACCAACCCATTGTCATTTATTCAGTAATCACACTTTCCCTTCATCCTAAACCCACAGATTTCCCACCTACATTTTCTAGAACCACCGTACACAGCGTAAGATATCCATCCCATGTTGTGGGATCTGATCCTGTAAACGTATCACGGCTTATAATCAGTAATGTGGTTAATCCTACAGACAATCAGATTTCACAAGCAGATAAATTTAAAGCAGAGGATAACACATATAGAATTACTGCCGTGATTTATGTTTAGCTTCACATGGAGTTCCAATTGCGTGTTTGTGTAGAATACGTACAAAAGCTTTTCTTAAACTGGTAGGAAGTCCCAAATCGGTGTCAATAGGAAAATGAGAAGCATTTCCCCTTTGTTATTCATTTCACCCATGCAGCATGCCTTCCTGTTTAAAAATAGACCATGTTTGAAAGATACTCTTAAATGCAGACAGTATGCAACATCCTACCTTGTCTTCAATAGCCACAGCTTTAAACGATCTGCCCACGCATCCACACTCAGGTAAGACTTGGTAAAGCTGCTCCCACAAGCAATTAGCCTTCAGTAGTAAAAACAATCACCATGTTGTTTGAAAAACTTTCTATCGTGTTTTTTTTTTTATATTTACTTATTTTCCTTTTTTAATATTTAAACTTTAAGGTTTCACTTCTGTAGCAAACAGGAAAAAGAAGTCAGTGGCCAGGAACAAGTTCCCCCCAAAGATTACTACCTACCCTGCAAATGAATGTCCTTTCAATCATCACTTGTACCAGTAACCGTATGTAAATTTTGGAAAATGCCATTTGTCATGACAAAGTTGCTTTTTTTTTTCTGTAGTCAGACCACAGGAGTTGCCAAATTGCATCAGATTCTGCTGTTTCAACTGTTACTTGAGAATACTGAGCACAAGACATTTCAAAATTTGTGCACATAATCAAAGGACTATTCAAAAATAGCAAAGCAAATTCTGCATAAATCTAAATGGTTAGTAGTTGACTCATGCCATGAAACCCTGAAATTTTTTTTAAATCTGGGTCCTCGCCCACAAAGACAGACTTTGTTCTTTTTTAATCCAGCTTAATCTTTTGCTCTCATTACTTCACGGATTTGAGTTCTACAGATGAACCACACAACGAATGCATTACACAGACCATATTAAAACTCTAAGTCATGCACATCTCCCTTTGCATGGTACATCTTCAAGATGCCAACATTTGCCAATGGTCACCACTATTAAACACTTGGACCTGATGCACTGTTCTTCACTTTACATTTAGAACAGATGCACATGGCCCTGTCAGTACATGAATTCCTAATTCATATACAATATTGGCACTATTTACCTAACTCCACCGTTACGACTGCCTTAAGTAATTTTCTATCTAATAATTTCTGTTGCTTGAGACACTGTACTGAGTCACCTATGCAAGAAAATCTATTTTAAGAATAAGTGTCAAAAAGTAATGGAAAGTTTAAAATAGTCTTACTAATAAAAGATTTAATTTCTCCCCTTTTAAAGGGATTTAATCAATAGTCACAAATACTGGAACATCCAAAAGTAGAATGAGGTTAAGACACAGCCATGCAGTCATGCAGATTATACACAGATTTTTATGGGAAGAAAACAATGGTTGTTATTCAAATGCTGAAGGACCTCTTTAAACAACTAAATACAGTCATGTTAAGCCACAAAAATGTCTGAGGTATGATTTGAATGTTGTTTTCATGCAGGAATGGGCAACGCATTCCCACTTTCCAGGACAAAGTGTCATTGGGGATGAGAATGAGAACTCTTATAGATGAATACAGTAGGGAAGGACAGACTTACAACCTTTCTGTTATTTGGATGCGCTGAGCGGAGTCTGTTCCATACCACTGGGATAGGAAATACTGTGCAGGAAGCGCAGACAGCAGCATGCAGAACTGCAGAGCTGCAGCTGCATTGATGTGAGGCATTCCGACAGGAAGGTTCTTCAAAGACTCTTCCCTGCTCTCTAATCTGAAAAAGAGGGCAAAAAAAGGCAAAAAATGCAGCAGCCAGCTTTGCTGGCTGTGTGTACTTAAAAGTTTGCTTCAGATTGCTTTGTTGCTTCACAAGATAATATACAGGCTGTCCACACACATTTCAGTTACATCCAGAGCATTGCTAAATTACGTCTCACTACATTAAATTTGAGGGCATTTATAGAAACTAAAAGAAGACTAAGTAGACTAATTAAGCGTATTAAACACATCTGACACATCAGATTGATGGCCTCAGAAAAGTCTGCTTCGATACAGTGAGTACTGCATATACAGAACCAAGGGATTTTTCTTTCAGATCAGAAGCGTGTATGGCATTATACCTGGACAACAATTATGTGCCATAGTCACATCACTAGACTAGGAAAACATCCGACATCACCGTTCATTCCAGTGGCACCTGCCGCACCTTTCCAATGCAGGAAGATACTCGTGACTCTTTTCCCCTTCCCCACCAAATTAAGACACTTGCCTTCAGACAAGGAGAGCATTTACTGTCCTTTTGCATCTGTAAGAGATCTTCAAATCAGAACCCGAACTGATAAGAGGTCTGTCTGTACCTCTTACACAAGCATTCACAGACTGTACAGGCTTACCACAACCTTCAAAACATAACCTACATCGCATGCACTCTGCATTCTTTTATTAGTCTTCAGCAGAGGCTGTTGTATCTCTTGCTCTCTAGCAGAGTATTCAGCTTGCAAGCAAATACAAAATGTTCAAGTTGCTTTTAGCTTTTGCTATCGAACTTACTTCAGTTACAAAATAATGCAGGTTACTGTAACATATGCCGTACAGGTGCCTGTGGGAAGTTAGATTTATGAAAACTGCCTAGAAAAGATAGTCAAGATCACAAAATTATGCTGAAGGACACCTAAGGAATACCATAAAGAAGACAAAAACATACACGCCTATGACAGACAGACAGCAAAAATCACGTTTTTCTCCTCTGCATTACCTCCTTTAGAACCTATGGAGAAAATAATGATAATATTAAATGTTATCAGCAGCTGTGCATCTCCAGCACTTGTTTACTTGGGAGGAGGGGAGAAAGGAAGGATCCAAAGAGTAGTAGAGCAGGGAGCTGTCACCAGAGCAGCAGGCGGCCGCACTCCTCAGGGGGCTAGAGGTGCCCCCCATATTTCTGCGAGCAGCCCCCCGAGCGAAGGACGGGGGCAGACGGAGGTAGCCTGGCCCCAGGGTGGATCCTCGGGGAGCCAGGGACCCGGCGGGGAGCGGCAGAAGCGGGCAGGTGAGGCGAGGGCTGCCAGCCGGGCGGCTGAGGGGAGCCGGCGGGGCGCTGCAGCAGGTTCCCCGCTCCCCCCCCCTTCCCTCCCGGCCACCCTCTCCCGTGCCAGGCGGGTCCGTCCCTCCTCACCCGGCGGTGTCCGCGGAGCTCCCCGCTCCCCTCGGCGGTGGGTGCCGGTGCCAATGCCGGGCCCCGCTCCGCAGCCCGGTGAGGGGCCGATCCCGCAGCGGGGCGGGCCGCGGGGCTCCCCCTCAGCGGCGGCGGCGCCGCCCTCGCGGCAGGTGGCGGCCTTTGGGGCCGGCGGACATCTTGTGCGGCCGGGGGGAGGCAGCCCGCCGGTGTGCCCGGCGCGTTAAGAGACGATGTACATCAATAAAACGGTCTTAAACTGTCTTAATTTGAGAGATCCGCGTCTTCCTTTAATCCCTACCATACGTAAAAGAAGCGCTGAAATCCCGCGCTTCGTGTTGGGTGGATTATGGTACTTTAAAGTGTGGAAAAGCTGTCCAGAGTCTTCCACAAAACATTGCTTCCGCAAAACATTGGGGGAAATATTGTGGGTTTTGACCGGGAAAAGGAACCCAGAGGTGCAGCCACCCTGTTCCAATGCTGGGGTGCAGGCTGAGGGGGTCTCCCCAGCTCCCGACACCTCACGGGGTTGCTTGGGCCCTGATTCCTCCTTTAATGAAAACACAAGACCAACACCTCAGCAGACTGTACACTCTTACCCTTCTTAAGAGGAATATAAAGAAAGAACAAAAAAGTTCCATTCTATTTTTGCAGCTTAGTTTTAAATAAATATGCACTACTCCCCTGAGCATTCATTTAAATAGTTTTTTTTCCAGGAAAGCGAAACAACCGGCGTACCCTGCTATGAATAGAAGCCAGAAGAAAGTCCCCTAGTATGAGTTTTATGCAAAAAGCATCACGGTTTAACATAAACTTTTAACGCAGAATCACAGCGCGTCTCAGACCACCCTCCTGGTGGTTCAGAGAGTACTTCGTGGTGGTCCACGGGCTGGGCTTTGTGGCAGATGGATGAATGTGTAACGAAACAAAAGTCTGCGGCGCAGTTTCGACAGTGCGCGTGTCAGACTTCAAACACAGCCTCCCCCTGGGCCCGGGACGGCTGCACTGGGGTCGAAGCCTCTGAGCAAGTCTCTTCTTTGTCAGGGACTTCTTTGGTGCAAATTCAACAGCGGTCAAATTTGTTGATGACACCGAAATCAGAACGGGAGCCAACAGAGGAGGACAGACTCAAACTGCAAATGACCCCAGGGAGATTAGAGCAACAGGGAAGTTACAGACAATGGGGGAAATTCGGCAGCAGCAAATGCGAAGTCTTACCAGGGAGAGGAAATGTTCATCTCTTCTCGCTCGCTGAACACGTCTCTGTAACATGCAGTACCATGAAAAAAATAAAAAAAGGTTATCAAGCCACACCTAATTCAGTAATGTACCTTACTTTTCACTGTCTCTTCAGTGAGTAACATATTGATATTTACACTTTTCAAATAGCAATAGTAATAATAATAAAACTATAGAAAGCACTTTTTCCTGCATGCATATGGTAAAAGTGACAATGGTCTCAGAAATAACCTGAAAAATGCAAGAGCGATGACATTTGATGGCCTGAACTACCTCTTGCTTTCCCTTGTGTCTAAAATCAGCAACGTATACTATAACTACCAGCCCAATACAAAATATGTTAGACAGCTAGAGTCATTATGCCTCTTCTGTAGATACAAGAAAGTCATATAGGGTCTCCCATGCTGTGCTGGACAGAGCAGAGGAGTGGCATTATCTTTTAAGTAGAGCACATTGCTGGCTGGAACAGTTTGACTTGTTTCTTGGGCTGAATTGAGTTTTCTTGGGCTATGGATCTGAGCCTGGGGCCCATGAAAGATAATTAAGAAAAGCAAACATAATATCCAGAGACTTACATTCAGCATCCTGGGGCATGCAGTCAAAAAAGGATAATCCATTTTTCTAGTGCAGAAAGTGCTTTGAATTCCTGTGCCTTGGCTATGTAGGAAGCTGAAGAAAAACATGTCAGGATTTGGCCCTGTTTCTTTCACTTCTCCCTTGCTTGATGTTCTTCTGTTCTCCCACAGCCTCAGGGTCTCCCCAGAGACCTTCCTTGCTGTGGGCTCTGCCTGCATTTGTCAACTCTAAGTTCGTACAAAGATGATGAGGGGTTGGCAAAAATTACAATAGCAATTTCAAGTCAGCATTTTTGGAAAACAAATCATTTCGGAACTATCGTCAGCCCCAGGTTTTAGTTTGCTGATGGATTTAAGCCTATGCAACGTGGCAGGTCTGCCCAGGTTAAAACTCATCTAAGTAATGACCCAGACTAGAAATACTAATTTAACATAAGAAAAATGTTTTTAAAACATAATTGGGTTGTTTCTTTATAGATAAAATATAGTGTAAATAGCTTCAGTTGGATAATTTAGCCATTATTCTTCCACCCAATTAAAATTTCATTATAGGGGGAACACAGCATTAAGTTTTCTGAAGGTACTTAGGAGTAGTTTATCATGAAGGTATCCCAGAGCATGGCCAAATCAACAAAAGAGAAAATGTGTGTTTATTCCCTACCTTGCCGTCGCAGTAACAAGAGTGAGTTTAGGACCTATTTAATAGGAAAAATAAAAAGAATGTATTTCTTCCAGGAGTCCCACTTTCCTTCCAGCCCTTCCAGCATCATAAGGCAAAGCAACTTCAAACAATAGGATGGAAGAGAAAGAGAAACAGAAAAGCACACTTTTTTTTTCTGGAAAACCTCTTTCTCCAAGTGGATGTTTGGTGCTCAGACTGCCATGAATACCGATTTTAGCATTTAAATGGACTAGCTGGATGTGAAGGTAGCAACTCTTTGAGGAAGAAGTGATAGAGAGGTTGAGGTGATACTTTTCCTGTTACTTGAAGAGAGACAATTTCCTGCAGGACAGCATATTCCTCCCTCGTGGTGGAAAGGTTATCAGTGCAGCGGCAAAGTTTCTCTGTATAGTAACGACATGAAAAAGGTTTAAGTTATCAGTGAACTGCTGAGGAAGTTATTCTAAAAGGAGTATTTTACAATCCTTTAGCATTTCTCGGCTCACACCACTGTTCTCTGCAGTGATCTGGGCAATGAGGGTTTGCCCAGCAGGTAAAGAGCAAGGCTTCTAATATAAATATATTGTTATATATATACTTAGATGCTTTTTCTTTTAAGGAATAGGCACATCACCTCATGTAATGGGCTGAATTGTGTTTTATTGGCTTCTGGAAAAAAAAAAAAAAGCCTGTGACTTGTAAGCATCAGTGGGGTGTCAGATGGTTGCAAAGCAATCTAAATGCACACTTTTTTGTGTGAATGGTACATAACGTGGTGAAGAGGTGTTGAACTCTTTTTTTTTTCTTTTTTTTTTCTTTTTTTTTTTTCCTTTTTTTTTTTTTTTCTCCCAGCATCAAGTCTTTACGTATTCTTGGCAATGGTAGGATTTGCAGCTAAGGTCACTAAAGTCAACCCTTTTCTTCTCCTGGATTACATATGTACCTTTTCAAAAACGAGAAGATATTTTCTCCCTCTCATTTTTTTTCCAGCCTGGGAACAAAATATATCCTGTACTGCCATGAAGACCAGGTGCTGTTTTGTAGGATTCTTTTATGTAGACAATAGAAAGACTGGGGAAAAAAAAATGAGAACAATATGCCATGATAGCAAGCAAGTCCAAAAAAAAAAATCAACCAAACTTGTAACTGAGTGACAGCAATACCAGCCTTAGTATTTTAAGGGCACTGGAAGCCAAACCACTATTGCATTTACAGTCCCTGTGGTCTCACTTCTCTGCTGACTGCAGTTTACCATTCTAATTGCTGGCCAAGATTTATAGATTTAGCCATGATACTCACTGAGCAGCCTAACAATGTTCATTAAAGCAGAGCTAATGCTATTTCTGATGGAAAGTCAAGTTCAGTGAAACTCAAACCTTTGAAAACCAGGAAAGAAATATCTAATGTACGTATCCTACACGAGCTTAGCCCTGTAGAAGAGTTGACTGAAAATGCTCTCCAGCTGCAGTAGGTAGCCGAAGAGCCTTTTGGAGCAGATGGACAGAGCTGTGGTTGCAACAGAAGATGAGCCTTGCTTGGAAAATCAACGTATGGGAGTAGGGTCGCACACTTGGTGCCTCCACGTGGAGGTCCATGGGTTTCATGTCAGTGATTCTGCTCACTCTCCTTCCCAGGTAGCTGATGCTATCTGGCTGCAGTAGTCCTCTTACAAAGGGTTTTGTTGATGTTTTTGTGAGCATCCATCTCTTTTATGATCTAGAAGAGATTTCCAAAGAGAGTTAGGGATCATTTTGTTGAACTTGTTTGCACTTGAGGTAGTGCTAAGCAAAGATGAAGCATGTTATCTAAATGCTCCTTACCCTCCTGTGCACTTTGCATTAGTAGAATGCAAATTGCTAACATGAGACAGAATATATGGCTAATGTACATGCTAGGGGGCCTGGCAAAACAAACAAACAAAAAACAACATACCACCACCACAACAAAACCACAGATCCATGACCTTGGCAGTTTACTCAGATGTCATCACCACAGCAGGAGGCACAAGCCTGAGTTGTTCACCTTTTCTGGTCCAGCTTTGTCCCTCCACTTGTCATACTTTCCTTGTCGAGTTAGCAAATATGCTTTTTTTGGCTGTCTGAAGTGCTTTTTTACTGAAGTCACCCATCAACCTTAAGACAAAAATACTCCTGCATCCTTTCTCTGTGTTAGCTCAAATTTGAAACTCTCAGGGAGATTGGAAGTCTCTAGGTGGGATTCAAGCAACCTCTCAAACATGACGACACCTTCCAGAAACGCGAGGTAAATCAAATTGCAAGCTGCTGCTGTTAGGAAGCAGGTTGTTCCCCACGCACTTGAGCAGAGGTTTGTGGTGTGGGAGCTAGAGACCAGCCACCTGTGCACTCCGCTGTGACCCGGAGGCGTGCAGAGAGGAGGACCATCTATCTCGTCCTCCTTCACTGGAGCAGGGTGAGGTTTCGGTACTGGTCTGACTCAAAGGACGTCCGCGGTCTGAGCGACCGGGTTCCCGCACAGCATCGCAGTGGTTTCCCCCTTACCAGGCAGCAGTTTCTCCCCCGACTTTCCTACCGCAGCTGGGCCACCGTGCAGCCAGGCGTGCAAGGGCCACCATGCAAGAGCCAGCGCCAGAACAAGCACAGGCAGAGAGGCAGCCCAAGCGCCACCGCCCGGTCAGCGCAGCTGTCTGGGAAGGGAGTCACCTCTTCCCAAACTATTTCTGTTTCATCCTGGAGAAGCCAACACAAAATGCTTGAAGAGAGCTTTGAGCACCAGCTCTACCTTTCACTCGGCAGTGACTGAGAGAAACACCTCTGAGGGCTGCAGTGGTTAAATGTTTTCTTTTCCCTGGAGACATGGAGCAGCCTGTGCAGGACGGTGTCTATTAGAAGATCTTTCCAGAGACAAATGCCGGACATCCTTTTCCAAGCCCAGGGCTTTCACTATCACCATGTCCATGAAGAACTTTAAATTTTGGTGCTGCTGAATTTCACGCAAGCCCAACCTGATACATTTGCATACGACGGCAGATGCCGCCATTTCGTGGTTACTTAAACAGGCTCCTCTCCCCCAAAATGGGGGCACGCCCTGACAGGAGAGGGCGGCATCAGCAGTCAGAGCTGCTTCAGCATGAGCAGGCTTGAACCATGTCCTTGTTCCTCAGTGGAAGGTGACAAAAGTGGGGCTGGAAGGTCCCTAAAAACGAGGGGAAGTCGCAGCCCCTGCCAAAGCAGGCTCTGAGTGGGCTTAAGAAACGATCATAAGAAAGATTGTGCCCCACAGCACATTTGGGTTTTATTTAATTGGGTTCCTGGAAACAGTCTTGGACTTGGGTCAAAGAAAGCAGACGGGTTTTTTTCGATGTTTCAAACAGCTGTGGAGGGGAGGGAGAATGACACAAGAGCTATCATCCATTTGGGGTGATCCCAGTTTGAGCTGGGGGAAGATCCCAGGTTTAGAAAGCTATTTCTTTGCAGAAATTTTCTTGCATACATAAAATCTCTGGGTTTCCGCCATTCTTTTTCTCCATGAAGAAGCAAGAACTTGCAGATGTACAACCATAACAAATGTCTCTCACTTGATGAGATAGGCAGAGTTTCACAAAGCTGGGTGGAACAACAGCGACTGCCAAGATGTAGAGAGCTTTGTGTCCTGAGATGTTTAAAAGGGCCTCTTTGGTGAAGACTGGGTTCTCCATAAACATGGTGCAATCTAATCACAGGCACAGAGGGAAACGGGATTCTCCACTGATCTGTGAAGCCTGGATGAGGGTGTTCCTCAGCAAACTGTATTTCTGCCATCCAGGCGCCCATGAGTCTTCCCTGGCAACAACAATCCTCTAAGAGAGGAAGAGGATGCTTAACAAGGAGTCGGGGCACCAAAACAAGTGCAAAAATAAGGACCAAAACTCACAAGAATTTATATAAAAACTTAAATTTTGTAAAAAGGCCAGACTGCTACACAGACTAAAGCATTTTCTTGGAACACTTCCAGAGCCAGAAGAACATCATGGTTTGATAAATTAGCATGTAAGAAGAAAACCTTGTCCATAGTGCAGTTTCTTAAGAGAAAGCTTATATGAATTTTCTAATCATTTTCCTAAATAATTGAAAACTCATTTCCCTTATAGCTTTAGTTATCAGGAGACTTTAATATTAATGCACATTTTCCAACCTCAAACCCTTTACAACCATTAAACAGAATAAAAATTCCAAGTGCTAGAGTTTCACTCCTTCCCAACGTACTTGTGCATGAGGAGTTATCTGATGCCAGTGAAGGACAGCAGTTGTACATCAAGTGCTCCTGCACCCTGGTCTCCACGTTAAGGCTTTGGTTGGGTAAAATTATGCAGTGCAGTGAAAGTTGCTGGCATTATCGCAAGATAAAAAAAACACCTCTGAGTAATTTTGTTCTGTAAGTGCCATTAACATAAAACCTTGGCGAATGGGAAGTTTCTGACAGCTGTATTCCCATTTTTAGCCGTGCATGGCAGCTTGCCCCAATCCCCTTCATAATAATGAGAATTCAAATTTTGAATTAGGGTTTATAATATGGGGAAAAAAATAACCCCACCAGATTCCCCTACTGTGAGATGTAAATCAAGTAATCCTTTCTAGAGTTTTAGCCATAGTCTAAACTAGCTTTACATTTTAAGTCACAGTCTTTATTATTTCAAACATCCTTGTTCAAACACAAAATCAGAGACCTGAAACAAATTGCATGTTAACAGATAAGGCTGCATGACACCTTGAATGCTAATATTTACTTTGAACTTGGTATCTTCAGGTTTCAAACATGCCTCTGCAGAAATGTGACGCTGATTGAATTGATTACCTGCCTCGGCTTTTGTTTCCTCTTTCTCTCTCTCTTTTTTTTCATTGATGTACCTAAAAGATAAGTACATCAGATAGGACCAAGTTTAGGTAAAACCTCCCCATTTCTGAAAGGAGAAAAAGAAGCATGAAGGAAATTTGCACGCTTGTTATCAGATTAGAAACAGCACTCCAGAATTCTCTATCCTGTCTTCCCTTCAGCTAACACAAAGATTTCAAAGCATGAGAGAGGATTCATAAGCCCTTACTACACTTCTGTCAAAATAAATTAAGCCTGTTGTGCAGAGATCTGGCATGCAAGGTTCCTCAGAGCTAGAAAAACAGCTTGAGTGTTTGGGCTTTGAGCTTCCTGTCCACATTAGCAAAACCCATAAAAATTACATTCTGCGTGCTAATTTTATGAACAATGAGTCAACTATAAGCTATTTAAATTCCAGTCACCTTCTACATTGCTTGCTGTATTTAGTTTTCTGGCACTTGCTTTATTTCCACATATGCTTCAAATAGAAACATTGATCAATTTTTATAGCCGTTACACTTTGCTTATTTGTCTTTGGGAAAAAATGACAAACACGCTCTTTTGTAAAGTGCATATTGATTGCCAGGGCAGGAAAAAAAAAGGGTTTTCATACAAGAAATTTTCGCTTTGAAAACAAAATGGCCACCTTCAATGCTAGTACTTAATTTCCTTCATTTAAAGAGCATTACGATCCAACAGGAGTAAATGGTTTTAATGAGGTCATGAAGTCTTAGTACTGGGGAAGTCAGCATACTCTAGCTGCCAGACTCCACTATTTCACAAAGTCTGCTAATCCTAAACAAAATCTCGATTCCTACTTGAAGCAGAGTAACTACAGTAGCTTTCAAAAAGTCACCTGTCAGACACATGAGGACAGAGAACTAGGATATCATGGTATTTTAAAGTTTCTGTACAAAGTTATGCAGTAAAAAGACCTTTTGAAAAGAAAGACCATAAACTTCCTACAAAATTATCCCGTGTTCATACCCTAGAAGAACCAACCAACCAAAGTCATTAACTACTCAGATACATGAATAGTAACAAAACTAAAACCAGGCCTAACACTAAAATCCTGGACCCATGGTAGCTTGGTTTTGGAAAAGCACACCACTACTTGAACATAGTAATACTGGAGATGTGTATAAAATAGAAACACCACCTCCAGTACTCCATGTACATGTGAAAGGAAAGACACATTGCATTTTCATAATTCTAGAATTCATTCTCTCAAAGCAGAGCATGTCAATGACTACAACTTGCACAGGTACTTGAGGGAACAGAGAAATTTTTCTAAACAACGCTAAAACAACTCTTCCTTTTGCCATAGATTCCATCACAGCCACGCCTGATACGCACAGGTCTTACAGGGATCCCAGTTGCTACACCGCGACCGTCCGGTCCCGCTGCTCAGCAGCACACGTACCTGCATCTGCTAGGCTAGAAAGGGTTTCTTCTACCACTGTCTTGGGATTTCAGGTAAGGTAATAAGGAGGAAAAGATCATCTGCTAAACCAAGTAACCGATGACATTAAACAGAACCCACACGGTGCAGTACTTGAGATACCAAACATTTTTGTATACCTATTCAGCAGAAACAAGGCGGGTATAAACAAGCAAAACCCTGTTACTTTCCGAAGACATCCTTTATTGAGCTTTCTGTGCACCGCCCATTCAGGGCAACCAGGCTGTAGCCCCGAACTCTGCGTGCGGGGAGGCAGGGACCTTCTCTCTGCCTGGCTGGTTTAGCTTCTTCTAGAGTTGTCGAGAAGCAGGTTTCCACCCATACTGGAGGTAGCTCTGGTACAAACAGCTGTCACCTGAGCAGGGATGGCTTCCTGCAGGATGAGGGCTACCCTGCTGCACACGTGAAAATGAGCTAAGAGGACTGGGCAACATTGTGTCTTCAGTGCTAGATGCTACTGCCTTTATATTGCCTCCAGATCTCTGTTTTTTCAGTAAAAAAAAAAACCTTGACAAAATAGCAAATTTTGATCTCTATCACAGATTTCTTTGGCTGCAATTCTGTCTCTTGCCACATAATGCACTAGGCAATACCAGATTCCAGAAGGAATCAAAACGAGCTGATTTTAGGCTGTTTTGAAGAACACATACAATTGTCCCCAAACACAGTAAATCACTAGATAGAAACAAACACTGTTGGACAACTTAGAAAAACATGTTTTCTATTTATTTAAAAATAAGTTTGTAGTTACTACATTGCAGTGACAGTAATTCTTACACATACATTCTAGTTTGTATAAAAGGATTCAAAGTATTATGCATCAAAACTAACATAGAAAGTGTCCACATAACAGTAAAGAAATTTCCAATCCTTATGTACAAAAAGAAAGGGCACTGTTATCCTGGTGTGATACTTCAGGTTATAACATGATAATCCAGATTTCTGGAAGGAGGAGAAAAAAAAAAAAAACTCAATAAAGCTAAAGAATTATAGTTTTCAAAACTGTTACTCATTACATACAACAGATTTGTGTTTTACATAATTCTGTACAAAATAAGTGTAATTTTTTTAATCTGAAAATGTGTCAGTTTCAAAATTAACCTTTCAAGGTCATTTCTGTAAGGTTGAGCTCCGTTCTATACATATTTAAGGATTATGACAGAATTTAATACACGCATGATCATTATCCAGTTGTCTGCCACAGTTCTGCAGTTTTAGTATGGTCCAAAAATGTAACTTCTGTATGGTCTCAGTCTATCAGCAAACCAACACACGCAGTTGTAAGCACAAAATAGTACATGTACATCATACAGGCATGTGCACACACTAGGTGCTTCTATTTCTTCCTACTCCTAATTTTTATGACCTTGTTCTTTGTTCTTCCAGGGTAGAAACTGATAGCATAACACTACCTTCCCTCCTTAAAATGTATTATTTGCAGTATTTGAAGTGAATTTCCTGATGTATTTATCTGCATTAAAAAAGGATCCAAATGCCTACTTGCCTCACTATCTAACCCCTAAAAGCTAAATTTATTCACCTTTATTTTATTGCAGCATATAAGGTTTCTCTCTAGAATGCCCTACGGCCATTACAGTTGGGGGGGGGAGTGCTAATCTCATTTTTCTGCAATTTAAGATGCCTTTCAACCTAGCTTTCCTGGAGTGTTTCCTTCTCTAACACGTTGTAAAATGACATGGCCAATTCCCACATTAAAATTAGCACAAATGCAAGAGCACCTAGGGGTTAGCTCCAGTTTAAAGGCTACCTGTTATTTCCCCCAGACGTAGTAGCAAGTGTACAAGCTGTATTCCTGATTCAAAAATAGTTAAGTACAGACGCTGTCATTACCGGATTTGTTATTGGAAACACACTGTCAGCTTTGGCCAATTTTACAAAATGTAGTACAGTTTATTCTGCATATGAACAAGCACTTATTTACAATAATTTACAGCAGAAAACTAACAGCCCTTTTATCAGTTGAGTATCCAAGTCCCCTTGGAAACCAATCTGTTACAAGAACTTCAGGGAAAAAAGAAGCTACGTAGTAATTAGTAAACAGAAAATGAGCTTTTGCTGTTTCTAGGTGAGGCCTGAAAGCCCTACCTTCTGCTTCACAGCGTTGTTGCAGAGATGCATTAAAAGTCTTTATAATAAACACTCAACAGTGTTATAAAAAAAAGAAAAATAATGTGGACAAAATACACTACTTTAGTCAGATAAGGACTCAGGACACAATGCAATTGTTGTGATATGGCTGTATCTTGATTGACCAGCAGTATGTTAAAATTACCTCAGCAAGATTTGTATGCTTCAAATTAAATGCAAATGTCGATGAAAGTGAGCTTGAAATCATGTAACCTCCAACCTACTATTTAAGATTTAAGTACAGGGTGAAAGGGTCTCCAGTTAAGCCTATTGCTTTTGTAGAACCAGCCAACCATTTAACATGTCCCTAAATTCAAATTAACACACTAAAGCATTTACTTGTGGTCCTTGGTCCAACTAAGGTGGGCAAAAGATTTACCAAGGTGGTGCAAAAATTGTAACAAGCTTGACATTACCGAATGGACAGACTGTTTGCTTATGTTGTACGTAATTTTTTTTGGTAAGGCAAAAGAATCAGAATTGGTACTTGAAAAATATTTGTACAGCAATACAGTGAATAACTTGTCTCTACACTACAATTTATTTTTTATCGATATTAGTATGTCCTACGTGCTGAATCAGGGTCCTTTATCAATTAATAGTTTTACAAATATTAAGCCATAGTAATATTTAACTCAACCAACTCAATCTTACAAGTCTAACAACAAACTGATCACATGTACAAACTGGACACTGTACAAATAAACATATGTAAATATATATCACAGCAGTCTAATCACTGGAGGAAGACTTTTTCTCTGTAAGGTTGTATCACTGGTCATTGCGAGTGACAATGAACTCTAGTTCAATTGACAATAATGATCAATATAGTGGTAAAATTTTAAGTTCATTTCCTGGATAACACATTAACAACAGAAACAAAACGGCTGAAGAGCTGTTAAATATGTAGGCACAAGTACAATGATTTCTGTTAAACATTTAAAGCACACTGGTATCACAGAAACACAAGTTACTTCCTCGTCTGTAGGTAGAGAACAGGCTGCTATTGAGATACCACTCAGTGGTAAATACCAATTTTAACGTTTCCCAGTATACAGCAGAATTATCGGAACAGTATCCTCATATTTATGTCAAATATAAATTAATTTAATGAATAAAACTGTATTAATTGCTTCCAAATCTGTAAGATCATTTGACGTTTGTATATGACCATGAACCTGTGTAATATTTACAATGGGTATGAGAAACAAGCACGTGAGATTTTGATACTCCATTTTGTGAATTAGCTGTTAGGTACTTGAGATGGCATTACATAACATGCACATAGCTACAGTTCTTAAATTATTTCAGAACACTGACCAATAGTTTATTGCTCACATTTAAAAACTTAAAACTTTGTAATCAAAAGCTCCTGTGTCCATACAGTATGTCACAACCTCGAATAATACATTTTTTCCCTACTGAAATGCACAGTCTGATGGTGACTAAAGTCTCATAAATAAAGTTTGCAATCTAGTGAAACTAAATTACAAAAATAAAACTTTTAAATAAATCTGGTATTAACTTCTAATTTTATTTTTTTTTTAGTGTCGCTTTTATTAAAAACTATCTAAATGATGCACAATTTATTTTAAAAGGAAAACCATTAATGTATCTAATATGAATTAAAAAAATACTGGCTAAAGTCACCGGTATTACTGGGTGGGAAGCAGTAGCCACGTTCTGCAGTAAGGCCTTCTATTCTTGTAAAATTAAGATGTATAATTTTCTACCTAGTGTTAAGGGAATGCGTATTATTTCAGTCTCCAAAACTTACATACAAGGTATTTTCGATATATAAATATATACATAAACATGCCATATAAAACATTATTACAAAGGGAGTAAATACAAGTTGGATTTTAGATATAATCTATTTCATATATTACAATGCAGATAACATCAGGAAATTACACATTTTCAAATGATTGCCTTCATCAGTGAGAACTGACAAAATTAACAGGTAGAATCAATTAGCTTTGAATTATGAAGCTGTATTGCAACTGTATAACCATAGCTTTTTATCTTACCACATGATCAGTGATTCTATTTTAATTGAATAAAGACATACTTGTTTAAAAAAATAAATAAATATACCCACAAATGAAATGCAAACTGATCCCTGTTCCCCAAATTCACAACCAAAACAATTCAAAGAGGATCTGGAAAATATTTTAGTCATTTTTTGTAACAAAATCCATAGTGAACTACATAAAACTGAGTACGGTGGATACCAGTTTGCCATCCACAATAGCATATTTCTGTTCCTCTTGGTGCCAGATATCAGTGTTCTTTGCTCAAATATTTTATTTTTGTAACAGAAAATAAAGGGTGAAGAATTCAGCCCCAAATAAGTATACAGAATCTGTGCAAATTTAAGTTCTTAATTCTGTATGCCCTCCCAGATATTGCAGATGTTGTTTGTTAAGAAAAAAAATGAAAAAAAAAAAAGAAAAAAATCATCGTAAAGTAAGGGTGTACAGAATTGAGGTTTCATTTCAGGTTTATTTCTTCAGCTAAGTTAGGGTCACACAAAAATCTGTAACACTACCCAAAGTTCCAAAATAATGTATAAGCAGAAAATTTTGGTTACATTTTTGTACCATACCAGATTTCAGAAAATATGATTACTTCCGTATTTTTTCCTTAAAACTGGACAATATTTTTTTTGAAGTGATAGAAAATGGTATTAAAGTTTGTTTGTAAAGGTATAAAATAACTAAATGTACCATAAACAAATAAATAACTGCTTTTCTTTTCCATAGCAGTACATATAACAATACATTCCCCTAAGTCATATAGTTATCATTTACAATAGACAACTTAATTTTACTAAGGATGCAAGAAATAATAGAATACAAGGCACAATCATTAAATGGAATTTTTCTTTAGGGTGAATATTGACTTATGTCAGCGTGATATACCATAAAAAGTGCAGAAAAACGCAATGTGCAATGAGACCACTGTATAAAACATGATTGCATAAAAAGTGATTTGGCCTTTTTAACCTTAATAATTGAAAATAACCAATCTTCCCCTTAAAATTAAACTATAAAGTATGACATTTTAAAATTTATTTTCAATTCTAGTGCTATCTAAAAAATCCTGAAAAAAATTTATTTACCTGGGAAATATTTTATACGTGTTTATGTATATATTAATATATACACATACACTCTTCTTTGTAGGTCATTTTAGCCTTTTAAGCATGTCTAAAGTTGTAGAAACAACAATCAATCTGGATCAGAAAGTAAACATCATAATTCCATACCTGTCCTGTAATTTCCTTGAATCCTTTAACCAATTATACATTTTGTCTAAAACATCTCTGTCAAAGGACCCCACCAGTGCATTATTTTCTACCAAAAGTACCAAAAAGGATACATTTCAGAACAATGTTAACAACGTACTATTTAAAACAATACACAGCTTTTATCACTGCAAATTGTATGCTGTACTGACACTCAAAAAGAAAAAAAGGCTTTCCACTGCACTGATTCTCAGTCTTTGGCACAATAAACAGAGATTTAGTGATTGATACAAGAATCAAGGTCTGAAAAATTAGACATTAGTCAAACTTTTTCCAATGTGGATATATATATATTTGTGATTACATTTTTGCTATGTTTGGCAGAACTTGGATAAACCAACAGCCTGCTAGGCTTCTTTTGCAGTTGAATGTTCCGTCACTACTGAAATTAAGCATTTTCAGATTAGCAAAGTTTGGTATTCTTGTATTTGTATTTAATAGAAATGTAAGTAAATTTACTGCCACTTTTTGCCAAAATCTGCCTTCCTAAGCGACTTGACTTTACAATCAAAGTGTACCTTGCTTGGTCAAAAATAGACTTCTGTTTTCAGTTTGTGGCATTAAAAGTTCCGTCACCTTTATAATTACGTAGAGATACTACGCACTACTTGAGTAGAGTAGCTCTCAATTCTGTAAGTCAGTCAGAAATTGCTTCAATTATTCTCAACTATGAACAAAAAGACTGTTGAAATGCATAACCTATTTGGAGGGCAATAAATAGCAAAAGTTTAAAATATATATTTCTTTCAAAGAATGTTCGTTCAGTTTATTTTTTGCTAAATTTTTCTCCCAAATCAGAACATATTCTTCTAACCCATTATAGCAGCAGGGAAGCAGAAGTCTGTTCTGCTGTTCCTTAACTGTACCTGCTTCATAGCATTCTGAAGTAAAACCCTTGGTAAAAGTTACCAACCGATTAAATTAGCTTTTGCTTTTTCAGTCAACTTTCGGACTCTGCCTCTGCTAGATGTTCCAAAAGTTAAGGAGGTGTCTTCAAACAATAGCTGCCTTTGCTCTTCCTCAGAGTCATCTTCATTGTAAAAGGCTGTCCTCCTACCCTGGTTTCTAGTTCTCATGTGAGGTTCAGAATCTTTAAGCTCCTCAGACCCTTCTTCCATAGGCTCATCTATCTTTTTCCTCCTGCTTCTTGTTTGCATTTTAACGTTTGCAGGAACTAAAACGTCCGAGCCTGGCTGATGCGTCTTTATCTTTCTTTTTGGCTTTCTACCCCCACGGCCTTTTTTTTGTAACAAGTCTTCCTTCATATTATTTTCAGAAAGAGAATTGCAAGCAGTAGAAGCAGAGGCTTCTTCTGGTATATCCCTTGTGGTCTGGACTGTATTCTGCTCTGCAACCTTCTGCTGTTCAATAATTTGTAGCTTTTTTGGTTTTCTGCCTCTTTTCTTGTGCACCACTTCGCAGCTACTGTTATTAGTCTCCACCTTCGGTTTCCGTCCAGGACCTCTTTTAACTGGAGGTTTTGAAGGCTGTCCTCCATGTCCGTTTACCTGAACGCTTCCTGATGCCAAAGCGTTGTTCTTGCATTCCGCTGTAAGAAAAATGAGAGTACGGATCATGCAAAAGATTTACATTTACATTCATTTTCACACTGTCCTAACAAAACTCTTCGTAAAATATCTGAATGGATTCAAAGTGATTATCAATCTGTCCAAACCCAAGAGACAGACACAAAGTAGAACTCAGTTTCATGTCAGTACACAATGAGGATTAACTGTCTCAAGGTAGCTTGAGACAAAGAGAAGAAAAAAAGCCAGAACAGAGAACAGGTAAGGTGTTTTTTTCTTGGCTGATGCAACAGATGTGGCCAAAAACTCATACTTGGTATCTGCAACAGCAGTTTCTCAAGAAGCACTGCCATAAGGATTAGCAACACTTCGCAGTAAGTCAGCTCTGGATAAACAAAAAACCTTCTTTCAGCCCAAGGTAGCATCCTTTACAATGAGTTCATTAGACCAGGGTTATTTCAAAAATAAGTGAGGACAAGCCTAAAAATTTGGGAGACTTCAAAAAAGAGCATACACAATCTGCACAAATTTCTTACATGATAAGACAAATGTCAGAAGGCATTTGCTTGGAGACTTGTACAAGCTATGAGGTTTTCTTAGCTGAGTGTTACTGAACTTTCTCAGTGGGGTATGTCACAGGACCTCTTATGGAGGTGTTCTGGTAACATCACTCTTGCCTAAATAAAATATGACCAAGAATAGACCAATACAACCAAAAATATGACCAATCATAGCCAGCAATGTGCTGCAACCACTTCTTTGAGTGAGTGTCCATGCACACTCACTGTGTGTAACTCACTGTGTGTGAGGGTTCTGCTGTGACTAAGCATGCACCATAAGTCTACTTACAGCACAAGGCTTCACTTTCATGAGTGGTCATGCAGGAGAGAGGATCAGGTAAACAAAATCCATCTATCTGTGACATTACCGATCCTCCGGTCACAGGATGGGTACATATTCTGCCATGCCATACAGTAACAACTGAGACCTTTGTGAGAAAGCTGGCAAGGAATGGACAGCTGATTTAACCCATCAGACCACAAGTTGCTTGTTCAGAAGCATGGAAGGGTAAGAAAGAAGAAATAACCCTCAGGGAGAAGAGGGCTACAGGCAGTAACAAGATTAATTAGGTAGGGCCCAATTTGCAGACTACCATTTCTTCATCTCCAGAAAATAAAAATACTCAGAGGATCTAGCTCTTCACAACAACTTTGTAATACTTCAAAGCTCCTTCATAAGCAGGAGAGCTTTTATGTCTGGGAGATCTAATTTCAGTCTCCACAGAAACCTTGTGTTTGAACATATTCAGACATCAAAAGACAAGCAAGTTCAGTCAGAAGATTACATGAAACTGAGTCCGATGAACCCATACAAATATGTTCCGCAGAAAGAGTAAACACTACACAGTTCTATCTTGCTGTGACAAAAAATGAAGGAAAAAACGCAGCTGGAATGCTCCCGTATTTATGCTCATGGTTGTGGGGAGTGACATCACACTCAGTGTTAATGAGCCAAATATAACCTAAACAAACAAATGCAGGTAAAACCCACAGGGTTTCAAGTGTGACCCTGCAAAAGTCTGCTTTGGGGTTTTAGAACTCATAAGCTAGTTGTAATATATTGAAAGTATCACCTTTGTAGTATGATAAAAGAAGGTAAAGATAATTTAACATATCAAAATTGGCTAGACAGCACTTATCACACCATGTAAATCATGTTGAGAATAGTCAAAACCATCGACTACTTGGCTAATAATCAAGAACACTAATCATAACAGAATTATTCCATTAGACTTCCTTATTCTGCTGAATCACAGTACATACTAAATATTCCACCCCCAAAATATCAAGTCTAAGGTGCCGCAAGAGCTACTACGTCAATACCAAGGTGTGAGTGGGGTAAATATTAATAAAAACCTCCATACCTTGACCTTGTTGATTAACAGTGGAGGATTTTACTTTGCGTTTGATTTGCTTCTCTTTCTCAGGATTTTCTTTTGTGGAATTATTCCTAGTGTTATGACTGTTATCAGATTGGCTAGGGATTGGTAAAATATTCTGATTCTTGGAATGTTTGGTTGAATTCTCCAGTACTAGAAGAAAAGAAAAAAAGAAAACATATGTATTTTTTAAAGTACTTTATACCATGTCCAATCTTATCTGGCTAAAACGAAAGTCACTTAGGTTCTTCTACAAGCAAGCAACTTGAATCAGTGATCTGGAAGTGAAAGTTTCCTGCATTAAATAACATAGCTTAACCTTTCTTCAGACAAACCTCAAGGCCGAGCAGCTTGAAAACAGCACCCAGTCTTAACTGAGACAAATACATTTGATTTTTAAAAAAGTAGAGCTTATATTTAAAAACATTGTTTGTGAAGGAGAAAGGAAAAAAAAAAGCCAAAACCAAAGAAACAATAACCCCCCAAAATCAACTTACCTGACTTTCCTGTCCCTGCAGTAGTATTAGGTTTTGTAATTAAAGGCTTTATCATTAAAGGCTTTCCCCCTGAAGAAGTAGATGGTTGCTCTGTAGCAGCTGCATCTGTTATACCCCTATTGCTTCTAGTCCGCACAAGAGAAGAGGTTTCAGCTGCTTTTCCATTCATCTGAGGTGGAGCATGTCTCAGTGCTGCTGATCGTGCAGGTGCAGAAGATGAAGAGGAGGCAGAAGTTTCTGCCTTCAGTTGAGGTTTTATTAATCTCCTCTTCCTTTCAGGGCTGCAAAAGGAGCAACAATTTGAAGCCTGGATGACCACTTCCATATTTTACAGGAATAAAGAAAATTTAGTGCTAGTGTCTGAGACTGTGGAAGAAAAATGATCATCTCTGTATGAAGCAAGTTAAAAATATGACATTTTCTGTTGAAATTCATGCAGTTGTGAGCCTCTGAAAAGTGAATCTTCAGTGAAGGGTCATAAAAAATGCTATATTTATATGACAGAGCATGATGCCATCACTATCCTAACGATGCTGATTTCCTGTACATGTTTAGCAGTTATTTGAATTTTAAGCACTTACACTAGGACAGCTTTAGTTAAAGTTTAAAAATCTTCCACAGCAGAGGGACTTGCATTTCAAAGCTATCATTCTGCAATACAGGGAATAGTAAAAGGAAGTATTAAAAAAACACCACACTAAGTTCTGCTATTTAGGAATGTCAAACTTGTGCAGCATTTCCTGAACACTGTAAAAAACGAATGTACCTGGATGCAACGCTACTGGAAACTGAGCTGCTTCTACTTCTTTTTTTCCTCCGTTTCTTTATCGTATTTCTTTTATGAAAACGCAGGGCAGATTTATAATCTGATAAAATAGAACTTATGTGTTCTTCAAAGAAAGCAGAAAGACGCAAACTCATGCTGTAGATCTAAAAAAAAAAAAAAAAAAGAAATACCAGGAAATGAGGAAGTTTTCTAGTCTTCCGAAGTATCATGTCATCTTACTTATTTACAGTTGAGCAACAGCTAGAAAAGAAAAGGGTACTGGTTAACGTGGAAAAGTTTTAAGGAAATTTACAGTTTCTCGCAACAAATTTACACTAATCCATGCAAAGGTTTGCATTAAGTATTTTCATGGTTGGAAATGTGTACTATGACTGAAGATCATACACACAAGCAAAATGAAAAATCAGAAGTGACATGTTTCCAGCTGTCACTTTCCAACTGCCATTCCAGAATGTGTTCCTTTCTAGTTTCTGTGGAAACAACAGAGAGATCCTTAGTGGAATTTACTTTGTCATACCGAGGGTCAAGAAAAACTAATCTTCTGCATTATGCTGCACCCATATATCCTATATTTGGGCATCACTTTATTCCTCTTATGGATGGATTGATACTACTGGTGAGTTGGTTGCAAAAACTACAATAGATGATTTAGAATTATGTAGACACATTTTTATTTTTTTCCTCCAACCTTGGATGGTTTACAGAGAGAACCAGTCAAATTCAGTTCAGATCACAGCTAACTAATGGCACACAGTTGCTATTAATTCTGGAAACAGAAACTCATAAATGAACTGAGTAGATAAATTAAGAAGGGAAACCACGTTCTTGGAACATGAAACACAAAGACAATATTGTAGCAGTAGCCTACCTAAAGACACAGGGAATTATCTGAGTGCCAGCCTAAACAGTGAAAGTGACAGAAACCGAATGCGTTTCTGGAGAGGACATCCAAAGAAGTTTTGTGGGAAGACCCGTAAAAACTAGACAAAAACTTTATGCCTGATGTGTCAAGAATAAAAAACTGATGGGTTTAGGATTACTCTTCCAGAAAAGCATCCGTGATGTAAGGTAAGATGCTAAACATATCACTGAATGACAGTCAGAATAAAAACAAGAGTCCAAATAAAAACATAGCCATTCAACAATAATGTATTGCAAGCCTATGCATGAAAGTACATAGGTTCTGAAATATTACAATTTCTGACACTAGAACCTTTCATTATTGCTTCTAAGTAAAAGAGAGAAGAGCTATAATCTTAATTCTAAACCAGTCAGTTTAGAAAAATACGAAAAAAATACAAAAATGTCATTTAAATCAAACATGGAGCTGAGACTACGGCCAGCATTCCCCTATCTTGCTTTTAGGAGAGAAACAAAATACAAACAAAAAAAACCAATCTAGATCTACCCCAAAATCCCTGCACTTTGATGTGATGAAAGGACAAGGGACTTGAGTGGGACAATTACTGACTGAAAAGAGATCAATCACTGATCAGTGCCACCTACTTGCTAAGGCCACCTACTAAGACATTTTGTACATGCATTTTAAGACAATGAAGTCCTGATGATTAATTTGCTGTTTAAAACAGCCAGGCATGGAAGCTAGTGAGGATTTCAGTCTAACATCTAAACCATTTTAGCAGAAGAAAAGCTACACAGTAGCTTTGGACATGCCTAAGTAGCCCTGAACAAAAGCTACGTTTGTACCTTTCACCTCTAACAGATACTGCAGCTACATGTCAATGTGAGAGAAAATATTAAGAACTTTACCACTGGCAGGGCATTTCAGTATCAGCTCAGTAACAATGGCTTTGTAGGCTCATGTTTTACATAAGATTTCTGAGAAACAGAACTGTTTAAGGGACTCTTTATAATATCAAAATATTCACTAGTGAACTACATAGAATTTCACTATTCTTTATTCTCTGTGATAATTCAGTTTTGGGCAACTTCTAAAGTGGAGGAATTTGGGAGTACGTAGGTGTGTGAATCTGCATGCACATTGAAAATCTGGTTTCTTCCGCAAAATATAATAACATTTCTACAGATCTTTCCTTCAGTGTGGCTCTCCCTCTAGATCCACCTTGAAATACTTTAGAAACACACTTGCACAATATTAGATTTCAGACATTTAAACAGCATGCACTCCTTTAAAATACAAAGTTGTAATATTTTCTCAGAAATATTCATGTCTGACAATGAGAAATGAACTTTTTTTTTTTTTTAAGTAATCAATTATGTTATCTGTTTTTCTGTCCTTTTTTTTTCCCCAGCTATATTCTTTCATACAAAAAAATAAAGTCTTACCCTTGATCTTTTACTTGGTGTATAGGCCTTGGAATTGCTGAAAATAAGTCTTACATCTTTACACAGCTCCATTGGTGACTCATAGTTACCAGCTTCCAGTGTTTCTCTAACAGTAGCAAAATCCATAGGAGTGTCAATGATATCTCTATAATCCTGTTAAAAAACAGCAAAACAACCTATTACAATTTTTTAAGGCTTATTTTCATTTGGATGCATTTGATAAATCTATTAAAAGCAAACCGTTGTCCTTAAAAATACATATGGAAAACCACTGAAGACATTTGCTCCTTCCTACTCATACATAACCTCACAGACACTCAAAAGAACCGAATTTAGAAGTTAAATGACACAAGATTTAATTCATTTTGTAAAAAGATTTCTGGATATACAGTGCTCAAAAATTTCTGGCTCTTAAAGGTTAAGTACTGACATACTGTCATGGAGATAACTGATATAAAAATGAGACTACAAGCACTCTGGATGGTTTGACAACTCAGTGTTAGTACTAAACCTAATACTGTTCTCACATACTAGCTTTAAAACGTGAAGTTAGAATATTTGAACCTGCTGACAGTCTTGGTGCATCTCTGCTGAAACCTGAGCTGACCAGATGGAGATGCTGATGGAGAGCTGACAATTTAAGAAAGTAATACTGAAATAATGAAAACTCCACAGGCTTAAATATGACCTCGTTCAAATCAACCATTGAAGTTTTTTCTAGGCTAGGGAAAGAAACAGGAGAACATCCACATAACAAGAAGCTCAAATACCCATATGACAAGAAGGTGAGGTAATCCACCAGAACACATGGAACCTGTGCAAGTACCTCTGAATGTTAAAGAGGTCTGTGACACTAGGGAGCAGAGCGTTTCATGCCCAAGCCTAGTAAGGTGTTCTCTATCAGATCATCTGAGGATCTGAATTGCAAAAGGTGGCTCCTTGTAGCTAGCCACACCATGAAGTTTAGCTTACTTTGAAAATTTTGGTGCCCAATGGTTTGCCAGAGCATCAACACAGACCTACCATCAACTTCCAAAAGATGAGCTTTTCTTTTTTCTAACTCAGACAAATAGTTTCCCCCAAGCTAATCACCTCGGAGTGGTATTTTAAAGAAAAAATTACAAAAACCTTTGCTTTGTTATTTAAGGTAAAACTAGTCTAGAAAAGAGATCCAAGGCAATAAGACTTTTTGTTAAAATATTCTGTAGTTACATCTGAACTCCAGTGAAATCACCCAGGCAGAAAGTGAAATTGGAGAAACTCAATTGTTACTACAGTTAATATAATAATAAAATATCACTACAGTGCTTCAGTCGGTACTTCTTCCCCAACAGCCCTGATGATTGTGATACGAAAATTACTCGTATTTTCTACACGTCCAAAATGAAAACCAAAAATGTGCCATGACAACAATTGTCACAACAAGAAATCAAACATATTCCATTCATATATGGCTATTTTTTCACTCAGAAAGGGAAACAAGTGTCTTAATTGCAAATGCTGTTTACTCAACAACATAGTCATCCCTTAACATAAAACATTTTGCTACTACAGTATTTAAGAGAGTAGAGAAGTACGATTTATTTTGAAACTACTTTAAAGAGACAATGAATATGACCATCAGGTGACAACCAAGCAATGACAGAAAAGTTCTGTGAATAACACTGCCTGAAGTTTCAATTAAATGAGTTGAAGAAATAGTCACAATGAAAGAAGCTAACTAACTGTATTACAACCAGCCTTCCTGTTTGAGAACACTCACTGGATATTCAAGGAGATCCACTGGTTGTCGAAATGGTTCAGAGTCTTCGCACTGAAAAATGAGATTCAACAGCTCCTGACACTGCTTCTTCCATGACTGAATGTCATACGACTGGGCTCTATTACGTAGCCTCCGCTTCGGCTGATGATCCTGAAATGACAGTATGGTCTGTTATTTATTAAATAAACTAGCTGTTTTTACAAAATCAAATGAAAAGGTACCCTGCAGGATATAAATTCTAATTCATTAATTAGTAATGTGCAACAGCACATACAGAAATGCTTTTACACTGCACAGCTCAGAAGAGTAACACTTCAGTCACTGTAAGTTCGAAACTTTCCAAAAGGTGATTACACAATAATAAAACATTTTCAGATTTATATTCATTTGTTTACAAACGCACTGTGAATTATTTACAGCACTATAAATCATTAAAAAAAAATGGAGTATGATTTACCTTTCTTTTTCTAGTGGAAGTTCCTGGCACATTTGTATCTTTCTCTTCTTCCTTTGAGCAAGATAATGAGTCGCATAAAAAGGTTAAAAAAATATAAGCATATATGAGTAGGTGAGTTCTTTTATACTTCACTTTATAATTTGAGTCTTTACAATCCTATCCCTATCTCTCTGGAAAGCATTTAATGCAACTGTCAGTTTGAGAACCTCTCAGAAGTCTAAAGAACCTCCAATAAACAGTTAACGCTCTCTGCAGTACAGGAGGAGAGGAGGCTGGATTTTTACCAGTTTCCAAGCTAACAAGAAGAAACATCCAGTTGTCAGTACACTGTACTTTGTTACAGTGACTGAATACCGTACTTTTACATCAAGTGGGAAAGAGGCATCAGTCCCACTTCTCCAGTCTAGCAATGCCTTTGTCTAAGACACAACCACTTACCTCATCAGAGTCAGACAACACTTTCTTCTTCATTGAATTGTATAATGGAATGATGTCATAGCAAGTCTGGTCTCTGTGCAAGAAGAAATACACACTAACATTTACTTTCTGTCTTAACCTATGGAATCAACTGTATTTTGCATAGAGTAAGGAAAATATTTATGAATTCATTCCTCCCCAAGATGATAAATTGTTTGCTGCCAAAAGAATACTAAGAGGTCCACAGTAGTAGGAAAACCAGATCTACTGTTCAAAAAGCTGTAAAATATTTTTTTGTATTCCATAAAATATAGAACATTTAACAGTGACATATCAAAATAAAAAACCATAATCCCTTGCCATGAATTTATGAACATTAGGAAAATCTACTATTATACCATCTACATAAAAGGTTTGGGGGCCTATTCAGCTTTATAAGAAACATTACACTGGATTTAGTGTGTATAGGTGTATAAGATATTTGCAATGTAAGAAATCTGAAAAGTAATATTTATTTGTCTGAGGACTAACACTGTTATTGTACAAACCTACATAATTAACTTCACAAAACAAAAACAGAATTTTGTTTCTTGTATAACATGGCAAACTCCTACACAGAAAGGAAAGTCCAAAGGTGTTCTACTATTCAGAATTGCAAGCCACTAGAAACAGGAAGAATAAACGCCCAGCAACTCTACACTGGAACTCTAATCCATAATATTGGCTACTACGATTATCAGTGGGACTGGGTGTGGAGTGGATGATTAAAAAACTTATCAGGCTGAAAAAAAAAAACACCACCACAACAACAAAACGAAAAACAAATTTTGCTTTTAAGATATATAGTTAATTTTAGATACTAACCCCTCGATTGTCAGAGATATCTAGATATTTCACTCATTAGAACCATGGGGTTGACCTTTGGTGGTCTAGGTAGAGTCAGAAGCCTAACAAAATCTGTGAAAGCCTGGGCTTTGTATGCATCACTAGTTCACTGAAGTTAGTACAGTAATAGGCACAAGCTATAGGCTGCTATTAAATAAGAATAACTACATGGTGCATTAATTTTGATAAGTCAATTAATACTACACACTTAAAATCCCCAAACTGCTTAATTAATCAAAAAAAAAGAAGCCATGTCGGACAAAGATATTGAAGAACAGAATTATTAACAGTGAAACCTTTCAGATGCATATCTGTCCCTAAAAGTGTGTTTCAATAAAATTTTAACATCTGAAACAGTTAAATATTTTTCACTGTTCAGCCAGTATCAGAAATCAATGACAACAAAGATCTCAAACATTTATGTACAGTTACAGAAGTCTTAGATTTCCAAAAACATAATTCTAATGTTTTTAATGAACACATTTAATATTTTTCTAAACTAGTAATGTATCTTGCCATTTTTACAAAGTAGGAACAGCAGAATTCACTACATACAAGCAAATCAAGACAGTAGACATAGTAGGCTCTTACAGACTTTAGGTCTGCAGATGTCTGCAGATCTGAGTGAGAATTCTGAAATGTTGTTCACTGACTCAATTTTTCTACAGGCAGTAATGAAAAAGAAAGTTTGAGACGACTATTTCTTTTGACTACAAAGCTTCCAATTTTAATTTTATCAACCATCATTTTCAGACTCATCCAGTTGTAAAGATTTTAGAATTAAATTCCCAGTTATATTAACACAGGCAGCATTAAAACTTGGTACTAGAGCTCTTAACTTACCTGTAAATATATCTATTGTTCCATGAAGATACTAAGACCCATTTTTATTATTTAGCAAAAAGTCTATAAAATACACTGTTGAAATAAAATGCCAATCTATACCAATCAATGTATTATAAAACTTCATCTTGTTTTGCAACCTTATGTACTCTTGTTTTGTAAACACAAACTTGCTTCTTTTCTATCCCAACAGCAGACAACTGGTTTATTCAAGCTGCAGAACTACCTCACTTTAAAATTAGTATTTCAAAAAGCCAAGTACCTTGATCAGGGGCAGAAAAATAGTAGACCTACTAAGCAACTCACTTTATGAAGTGCAGCAGAAGATCTGTGACAAATTTGGCAGACTTTACAATAGGACTTCCAGGCTCGTTAAACGTGCGAGTGTTATGTTCTATGTATCGGACTTCCCACATTAATGAAGAAAGTCGCCTGTGTATGAAAGAAGTGGAGAAGGGATGAGGAAAAAAAAGTATCAAAAAGATTACATTTCTGAAAATGTATTACAAAACAGGAGAAGTATTAAATAGTTCTTCTTTAAATCTTATTATCCCATTCACCACATTTTGACATTAAAACAGAAAACATACAGGCACAGACATATTGCCCTATATGACCAGCAGAAGGCAGCTTCCTCAGGCTCTTTTTATTAAAAAATATATTAAATTTATTAAATTAAAAAAAAAAATAAAAGTACATATTTTTTTCTGATAGGTAGACAAGACCAGCATTCCTCACATAACTCTGATTTAATGACCTAACTACAGAATTGCCACAACACTGTGAGAAACAATGCACAATCAAAGAAAAAGTGAAAAAAATCAATCTAAAAAAGATACAACAAAAACGAAAATACGTTATTTCAAATAAAAGCTCTGACAGCACAGAAATCAGAAATACAGACCACCTTCTATGTTCATACTGGAAAATATAATGAAAGAAATGCTGTACAAGGGCTTTAGAGACTGAAGTGGGGGATCATTTAACATATTTAAAGTAGCACAAGCATTTAGATACCATTTTATCATTTTTATGAGCCCAATGTTTAATTCTACATGATGCCAGAAATGACAGGGAATCTTTTTTTCTTTTTTTTTTTCTCCTGGTGTGTGTTGTTTTTGTTAAAAAAAACAAAAACATTCAGGCAGCCTAACACTCCTGTTTCAGAAGAGGAAAAATGTTCTAAGGTAAGCCGCATGAAAAGCTACTTAAGACAACTCAAGCAATCTGAACAGTCCCTCCTACACAAATTAAAGAAAAAAAATCACTAGAAAGCACAATACAAGGCAAATAGCATCTAACCATGCCTTGGCAATCCTACAAACTAGTAAAAAGTGATTTAGTGAAGAAGGTATGATAGTGACCAAAAATAATTGCTAATGTTTTTGACGAGAGGAAAAAAAAAAACAACACAAAAACCCACAAGCGACTGAAAATTCCTTGCCACCTCTGACTGCAAAACATTAGAGAAGTCATAGATGAATTATATCTTATCACACAATTGACATGGAACAAAATGTATGTGCATTACGGCATCATAACATAATATCCAGGGGTACTTTTGAAAATGAAAAGTGATTTTAATTTAGAATGCTATTTCCAGTTAGTACACTTGAAGTGCTACAAATTAACATTGAAATTTGGCTGAAAACATTATCCACTTGTATCCCGCAAATGAAGTATTAGAGGGAAACTAATTTCCAAACCAGAAAGTTTCCAAGATCCAAAGGAAACAGAAGTATATTAAAGGAACATGCTCCTACACAGATAACATTTATTGCAAATAAAATACAGCAATTGCAATCATATTTTAGGAAAAGATCAAAACTGTATCAAAAAGTTAAAACTTATTTTTGTTGCTATCCAGCCATTTAAAATTTCAAGGCCAATTATTTAAACAGCTATTTTTCATCTAATGTCTTATGCAAATTTAAAAACAAACAAAAAAAAGTCTATTAGGACAAATGCACATTACATGTGCCTATGGTTTCTCTTACTAAAAAAAGCCTTAAAAAGTGATAAAGTGCACTCACTGTTTTGCAGTTTGAATCTGTCATGGAGCAATTTGCATAATCAGGAATTTACACCACATAATTCTAAAATGCATTTAGGAGAAGAGATATTCAATCCTTTTTAACACACCTTATAAGATAGAAACCTAGGTCAAGGATTAGACAAACAGAAAGAGCACACCTGTACCCATTTCCAAGTCAGGTATTATGAGACGAACAGCTACCAAAACCACAGTTGGCAGTATTTCACAGCAGTACCTGAGACTTGAATCTAACCTGTAAAATCTGCTTTCCAGTCTTTGTTTAATGGTACTGAGGTCCGTGGGATATGCCACAACAGTGCAATACATTGGGTAAGCTTGAAGATCCACAGGTGCCACAAACGCAGATGCAATATCTACACAGAATTTAAAAGGAATCAAAGTTATATACCACAGAACAGTCCTTTTGGAGTCTCAAGAATTCCCCCCTGAGCAGTACATGATTTTTCTTCATGCTTGAAATGCAGGGCACTTTCCCAAAACCAACAACAATAACCACTCTAGATATTCTGAACATTTTGTAATATTAAAGTGCTTGCTGACAGGTATGCTGCAAGTACAATCGCTGTACTGAGTACCCATTCTGTTGTGCATGAAGTGCCACGCAAAATATACATTTGAAAAGTAAAATTAAATGTATAAATTATACATTACGAAGATATGCAATTCAGCATTATTATTTACAAGACAGGCTCATTTCATTTGGTTTTATATTGCCACTCTTCCAATTTCAAACAAGGCAATTCATTAAATTCTCACCATAAATGTCATCGTAGTATTTCGATCTCATTAAGATATGAGGAAAAATCACTCTCAAAATACAATCTCCTGTCCCCTCCAAGAGCAAAGAAGCCATCTCATACCAATCCACCATAATGCCAGAAGACTGCTGAGAAAGCTAAGTCTATACACCTACACCTTTTTTTCCTCCTGTGCTTAGAAGCATCACGCATGCTTAAACATGTAATTTGAACATTTTATACCTCAAGGGAAAATGTGGTAAAAGAAAAGCATCAAAAGCCTTTAAAAGTCTTCCTTGAATGTCTTTAAAAACAGAAAAATTGTTGTTGCTAAACAGACTGCTCTTCTTCTAAAAGCTGTTTACTTACTCTTATGAATGTTCTAGCAACTGCTGCTTTGGACCAGTATGTACCACATATGCTATAGTCAAATCCTAAACTAAGCAGTATGCCATACAATGTAACACAAAATGTAAAACTGTTACTCTTAGATGAGACAGTGAAAACAACCAAATCTTCATTTTCTCATTTTTTTAATGTCATTCTGTAAATTTAGATTACTTCACTATGTAGGTATTTTGTTTCTTTTGGAAGCACAAGGAAGCTTCTTACTCACTGTGTCACCAAAGAAGTCATAATGTGGGATATTTAGGTATTAGAAGTATTTCAATAGTTTTCTGGGATTTGTGAAACTTGTCACTTTGAGTAATTCAAAATCATAAAAGTAATCACCTGTGACAACCTATATATATGTAATTTATGACCACTGTTACCCAAAGAGCCAAGACTGCCGACTTATCACAGAACATACAAGAGATTTGTGATTCAGCCTGTACTTCACAATGTCAAAAATCAAGTAGTTGTTTTTACCAAGATCCAAACCCCTAGTACATGTCATATTATCTACCAAAAAACTATAGTTACCTTTGAAATTAAGAGAAAGCGTAGGCTTTTATGTGTACTTACTATACAAAACATTTAAAATGTGCTATGAGAAAGTTCTGTTCCAGTTAATCAGGAAATAAAAGGTGTAATTTTTCACAACATAACAGTTACTGATACTGGTAATTTCAGAAGTATACATGAGCATAGTCAGTAAAATGTAATACAAAAATGTTTCTCATAATATCCAGGATTTACCTAGAGTCATGAGTTGGTTTATCCCTGCAATAATTCTGTCACACTCCTCATCTCGTGTCCTGGAACCCCATTCTCCATCCAGAGGTTTGTAGAGCAGTGTTCTACGCTCATCATCTGTTAAAGGAACACTAGTTCCTAGTTCTTCTGGAAATACAGCTAGAATGTAACACAAAAACTAAATAAAATACGAATCTTTCTATCTTGTGAAATACATAGACCCACATAACTAAGAAAAAATAATTCAAATATACATAACATCTTTCGACTAACCAAGACAAACGCATAGTTCTTGATTTGCTCAAAAACATTTTTGACGCATTCAGTATCCCTTCTATTGTTGTATGTAAAATTTAAATCTTTATGATGCAATTTGGTGTGCAAGTCCTCCATTAAACAAGATTTACTTTCTTCAAAATAGCTAACCGTAGAATTTATTTTAGAACCAACTAAGGTAATCCTTTATCATAACTGAAGTTCATGTTGCTTGTTTTTCTTAAAGCCCTAAATTCTTGGTAATGTAACTAGGATTTGCAGTTGATGATTTTCAGATGGAATTTAAGATAATGGCTTTGATATTAGACAACAAAACAGTCTCCATTTAGTGGTTCTACCCTGCCAGTTTTGTAAGGTCAAATGCTAAAAGCAGAGCTACTGAGCAAGCAAACTGAAACGCCATCACCCTGGCATTCTTAAGGGCCTGCTGACTTCGACTAATTCATAATGTAACAGCTAGATTTTCAGTGAATGATGCACAGTGTTCCTCTTTAACAGCTTTTTGTTTTTTTGAAAGGAGGTGTAACAAAAATCAGTATTTATGGACACAGCAACAAATTCAGGTTCTGTTGTCTGCCCGTTTTAGTTACTTACTTTAGTCATGTTACCACACTAGCTTCTGTATTTGACTTGTAAGAGGTACTCATTAGAAGAAGGGTTGAAATTAGAATTAGAAATTAGAAGAAGGGTTCAACAAAAAGTTCAAACGTGCACAACTTAAAAGAATAAAAAATATTTATGGTTACTTGTGGGTGACAAAATTGTCAAAACCTTCCGGGAAAACACAAGGAAAAAGAGGCTGATATTGTGTGTGTGTGTTTTTAACCAGACTTTAATAAAATCTTCAAAAAATCTGAGTAAATAAGAAATATAATATTCTCATCATGATCTGTAAACAGTGCCCATGTTATACTGCCCACTCTGTACAATGCCTAACTGCAACAACTTCTGAACCAGACAGGCAGCAAATCCTACTATTATCAAACTCTCTCACTGGTGCATCTTGAGTCTTCCATGCATTGATTACCTGCTGGCAGGCTAACAGCTTGCAGAACAGTCAGCTTCCTTACAGCTGACATGGGCACAGGTCTATCTTCAAAGCTAACTGTACGAGAAGTTAATTGCAGCTCTATGTCATCTATTTTGAGGTTTTGTACCTCAAAATAGATGGTTAAATCTAGTGGTTAAATCTAACATCCGTTTTGTTTGCCTAAGTATGGTTGTATGTCTTTCCTAAGGGAAAGATCACAGTTTGTTTATGTTGATCCGTATTTATTTTAATAATTCACAACGTTATTTAGATGCAACTGGTTTGTGGTACTTCACTCCTTAACAGGTGAAATCACACAACATTTTTTTACTTCTTCATATAAACTCTTAAAGCAAATTAAATTATGAATGTACCATACCATTACTTGGTATCAGCTCCATGTCCCAAGGACTCATCTTCTCGGTATCCCCATTGTCCCAGCTTAAAAATAACCACATTTAAATTATCTACTAATATGGCTTAAACAAAGTAATTATTTAATGTCTGTAACATAACTTATTTATTAGAGATATTAAAATAAACTGGTACAGTGAGATGCATGATTGAATTTAATAAAAGGAAGTTGCTCAGTCAGTACTTCAAATGAAATATCTAATTAAAATAAAAGATTTTAGATAAGTTTGCTAACCAGACATTGTAGCACTGAAACAAGCTGTCAGGATAATCGGGCTGAAGAGGTTCCTGGCTTTCAATTGTTCCAAACCACCAAGCATCATCTATTACTGATCTGAAACGATCACCTAGGTAAGAACACAAAATAATTACATCAATACAAGGCTCCTTCCTTCCTCCTCCTCTGAAAAGCAGTTTTCAGATACTTTCAGCTAGATCTTGAGTACAGAAACCCTTTTAAACATCTGCAGCATTGACAGGCAACTATGAATCATATTCTTAAAAAAAAAAAAAAAACTATTAAATTATTTCTGAATGCTGCCTTTAAACCTAAATGAAATAGTTAATAATCAGCATAAATAGAAGCAATTGATGATTTGCAAATATATCCACATAACTTTTATATATGAATTTATTTCTTAATTTCATATAAATGTTATATAAATATATATTTATATTTCATATAAATGTTATATTTCATGTAAATGTTATATAAAGATATAAATGTTATATCTTTAAAACCACTATCTACTTCTATTAAATACTACACACTATCTTAAAATAACTGCACACTGACACCCCTGTACAGGGAATACTTTTACATGCTGCTGAGCTCATCCTCCTTGGTTCCTGGTGTTCTTCAGCTGTGTGTATAAACAACTTCTAAACACAACTTAGACAATTATTCCCTTTACTAATGTAGGCAATGTGACTGATAGAAGAATCAAATTTATTAATGCTTCTTCAAAAGGTTAGCAAAGTCACTTAGGATGATTTGAAAAGGTTTCACTACTGCAAAGTATTCATATTGCTGAGCAAAAAGGTCAGAAGTGTTATTAAAAAAATTAGACATCAGAATACATTACACACATCATAATTTCTAACTTTTTTCTGTAAAACAGGCTACAAAATTTAGAAACAACTTTTTTTAGTGGAACATTCAGTTAATTCAATCCAAGAACAAATGGAATTTAAATCTGAGATTCCTAGACCAGCATTTTTTTGTTTTCATGGGATTTGAAGTCTATAGATACTTTCTCACCCTCTGTAGGGCTTTTTTTCCCCGGTATGTCCACAAAAGGGGGAAAAAAACCACAACATTCTGCTCAAATTCTTGCTGCAGTTGTCTGAATTATTAGCAACTACGTATATTCTCAAAATGTTCACGGATTTATTTTTTTTTTTAATTTAATGGATTAGTTCCATTTATGTAATTCTAAGACAAACACAAAACTCCCACTATGCCCTAGTTGTGCTGAATGTAAAAGAACCAAGTCATTCATACCACAAATATCTTAAAAGCAAGATCAGAAATGTAAACAAGGGCTGATGATCTATTTTAAAGGAATAAATTAGTCAGCAGAGCTCTTAAAGATCAGCCTCCCAACCAGTTTTACAAAGAAATGTGAGTAGATAACAATTGTGAGTGCCTTTCCAGTGCTAAGCACTTGAAGGACTGTATACACGGGCAGTCACTTTGGATTTCTCAAAAGCCAGAGCATTCCAGTGCTAAATAAGAATGCTAAAATAAGTGCATGTGAATGAAAATGCTCACAGAACAGTTTCTTCAATCACCATCTCTCTCCAATGACCTCTGTGTCATTTTATCGGTGGGATACAAGAAAGCCATCTATGTGGACATTAGATGGAAACTTCTAACTAATGGAGGGATTTAGCATAATTTTCCAAAACCGAGTATCACCAGATGATGTTAGCTTGGTGGATGTTTAAAATATATGTTGAACTTAAAGTAGCTGACACATAAGAGACATGTACACCTATCTTCTATGTACACCCATCTTATATGTATAGCAAAAGCTCAAGGAATCCTATCAGAATAGGTTTTAGCCCAGATATTTGCATTCTAGTTGAACTGTAAGACAATGATATGCAATAAATAGAATCTGAGTAGAAATAAGAACCCAACACTTCTCAACCTTTAGAAATGTGCTCTTTTTAAAAGGATTCATACATTTAAATCACAGGATCCCTTAGTATTAGAAAATATAAATGCTGCAGATAAGTAAATATTCTTCCTCTCACCACCACCACCAAAAGCCTACCACAAAAACAAAACAAAAAACACATAAAAAGCCCACCACCAACAACGATCGTTAAGAGATCAATATTTTAATGACTTAAAGTGGAGCCAGAAAATTTAATATTCAGTGACTCTCTAAAGAGTAGCTCTAAAAACATTGATTTGCAGGCTAAGTGGCAGAAATCATAAAGGAATAAGAAATGATAATGACGGTAGTCCTGAGAAAACAAACCAGAACTGCATGGAACATTTATATATTCTGATATACACTGCAACAAAACAGGGCAGGGTTTGTTCCAAGTAAAGAAGCATACACTAGTAAAGTATCTATAGTGTCAAGTAGAGACCAGGGTAGTGTTTCAGAAGATTCCTGGAAGAGCTGTAACAATTTTATCAGTGCTTTTGCTATCTCTGCTTTACCATTTTGTATGGTCTCACAAAAGGAGACTATTTTACCGCTACTCTTACCACCCAGAAGAGGAACTGAACAATGAACTCTAAAACACAGTTGTCAGAGTTACAAACTCCGTATTAGTGTTGACCTGAAACTCAAGTTATTTGCACTGAAGGCTTGATAAATGCTCCTGGTGCTTACAAAAACACTTTCCACACTTCAAGTTTCTGGAAATATACTTGCCAGCCTAGGAAGGAGATGCTATCTGTGCTCAGAACCTTGAGCCCTTGATAGAAGGGCTAACAATTTAAATTTCCTCCACTACTCCTGAATTTCTGTCATGACAATTGACTTCTGGCTAGGCTGTTCACATATGAGGTATGGCACTCATTCTTTTACTGCTGCCATAAACTTGTGGGAAAACATTTACATTGTGGCAGAGGAGACCACAGATCCATACCTATCAAGAAACAGCAAAGCATCTTAGTAGGTGTTAACCAAGCTTGACACTTAAGGGATCTTTCAGCTGTAATGATCTTTAAAGAGGAAATTGAGGGACTTTTTCCTACTGATTCAGAAGCCAAGAGTCTTTATCCATATTCCCTATAGATCTGAAGGCTAGCTGTTCTTTTTGACAAATTCATGTAAAGTATTAATAGGGCATTATGTAATTTATATACTGTGAACGCATACACACACTAAGCAAGGATGTCATGATGTGCAAAGGACAGGATATCAATTCATCTTTTCTGGCAGAAAAATCAGGTAAAAATCAGTAAGAAAGAGCATCTAACATCCATCTGTGCCACTTCGTCAGGCTACTTAAGTCACAATGAACTTAGGAGAGGACATAAAAAATGAAATAATGCGTATAGATGAAGGGACGCAGTGTATTTGCAGAAACATGTATTATACCAGTTCCTTCTGAACAGGCTATCAGATGTACCATCAGGTTGTTACAATAAAATCCTCCACTCTTTTATATGATGCTTTGCCTGAAGCAGTAAAAAGTGCCACCAAGTCAGCTGTGTATATGCTAGTCACAGCTCCTGAATAGGAGAGCCAAAGGAATTGAATGTGTACATCAATCATTGCTAGTTTACAGAAGATGTGTTTAACACTGAGAATTGGTTTTAAAAAAAAAAAAAAAAAGCTAGGCTATCGATATTTCACTTTCAGGAGCTTGTCACTACAAAATATACTGAGATACTAGGGAGGACTTAAAAGGTGTCTGGAAATCTACAAACATAGTAGCAAAACCAAATTTCTCTCTTAGGGGAACAGAACTCGTGTTGAACTCTGAAGAATCAGTAATACTTGCTCAATCTTTTAAGTTTCAGGGACAATCTAAGGATGTTCGTAGGAATAAGAACATGTATTTCATGACCTCCAGAAAAAAACAAACAAAAAAAAACTTTAGAGAATCATTTTGCTGTACTGCACCTTTTTCTCCCCCTAGTTAGATTTCATTGTTAAAAGGTGATCTTTTCTACTGCACAGAAAAGATGACTAGGAAGCTGATCTGACTGGAGGACTTGCCTGTCATTAACATTCTCCAGTATACAATGCTTTACTCAAACAAGTCAAAAATAGATGGGAAAGGCATTGTCTTTGTGCAGTCTAGAGAATATAAATACCAAATGGTTGAGAAAGTGCTTCTGTATTTTCAGAAATAAGCAGGCCTGAAAATCTGGGGAAAAAACCTCTAATAACAATGCAGTTTTAAGAGGGCCTTCAATCATAGATAGGATAAAGTAAGTTATCAGTTACCAATAAACACCTGAACATCATAATAAACACCAGATTTCTAAAAATTTATTCTTCATTCCTCCCTGCAAACACACAACTGAGATTTGTTTTTGTACTTTCTTTTACAAAACACCTTTAATATTTTGTTTGCTTTCCTGTAGCTTCAGTCAAGGACTAAGTGGAACTCCATATCCAAATATGGCCAAAGCTTTTCCTCCATTTCCAGCATAGTATTAAGGATTTATTCACCACAACCTATTTTGAAATAACTTATCATGAAACCAGGGAGACGTAAAAATAAACAAACCCTTAAAAAGCCCAAACAAACCCACACAACTCACCTATATTCCATCGTCTATGTTTTGCATCATCAAACTGCTGCCTCAAAACTAGGAAATCTATGACATCTGGCATGTCATGGTACCTAATCACAACAGAACACAAAACTAATAAGCAATACAATAGCAAGAGCAGGAAGTAAAGCATAATTTAACATTTTGAATTCAAAACTTCAAAAGCAAGAGTTCCAGTCATGACATTGACTTTCACAACAACCCCAAATTACAAAAAAGTAATTTGAATATACTAGTGCTTACTTCATGGTGAATGATCCTCCAGTTAGTTTACCCGTATCTGGGTCAAGAAAAGCTAGTTTAAGACAGCATAGTGTAGGCAATCCCACTTCATACTTAATCCCAACTATCTTCATCAACTCTTGCTCCTGGAATCAACAAAATATTACATACCATCACGGAAGTTACGATGACTAGCAACTTTCTGAAACGTGAAAATATAGGTATACTGAAAATACCGGATTTCTGCCAAAACATGTCAAAATCAAATATTAGAAATTTAGTCTTTCAAACCAAATTATTATTTTGTATCGTAACTTGTTTGAAAAATGTTATGAGATGTAACCAAAGTACACATAAAATCAGCATAAACTGATAAAGCATGATTTTAGCATAACTTGCTAAAATGGTTCAAAGAAAAAGTACAGATTAAGATTTGATTTCATTTGACTATTAGGTTAACTTTTTCCCCTTATATCTATCTAAAATATTAAGAGCACACTATTAGAAATATGTATCAAGAATCTTTCTACAGTTAGTTTCCAAACTTATTTTTATATTCAGATGCCAAACAAAAATGAAAAAGAAATCATACCCGTAATTCCATTTTATGCCATGGCTGTTTTTTGGGATTAATACTATATATTTTGTTCTTCTTAGCCATTACAACATATGCTTCATGACCTTGCCGGAAATAGTAGACCTAAGAGTGAAATGGGACAGTTATCTTAGAAGTTATGAAGACTTTTAGAAGTCAAAATGCTAGTGTATTGCTGTCATGTAATGCATGTATTCTCTTTTATCACCAATTCTTTGCTGTCTGTTTTTCCTGCATAAGTCACAGATTCTCAAATAAAATTAAGTGGACAGTCAGAGCAGGTATCACAGAAACTTTTCCTCATTTACAGAAAAAGTGGGAAAGGATTTACAACACCATTTTCAATATGAACACAATATCCTAGATTGCACATGTGAAATCAGAACAACATCAATAGCAAAACCAAAACCATCTATTAATCATTGCACTACAGCACAATTCAGTGACAGTAACATAAATCCCACTAATACACCTGCTCCTTCACCACTGTAAGACAACACTAAGATAACAATCAGCCATCACTAAATTGAGTTAATTGCATCTTTTTTGAAGAAGATATATATTCTAGAAGGAAAATTCAGCTACTGGCTATTCTACTGGTAAGATCTTGGTGTTCGTTTCCACACCACCAAACAGCCTAACAAAGACAAGAACAAACTAAAAATAGATGTTTCAAGTGCTTATGACAAATCCTTTCAAACCCATCCATTACAAATTTCCACAGACTAGACTCTTGTTTGTTTTACCTGATCCTGATACCACTTGGATGAGGGCTTTTATTATAAACCACTATTGCAATAAAGAAGCCAAAAATCTTACACTTACATTCAAGGAATGTTTGTGAAATGCAAAACTGAGCTTTTTGAAACTAATTAGAACAAAGATCTTATAAAGAAGTATATTCTAAATATAATGCACACCAAATACAAATCCCCTAAAAAGGTCCCAAACCATAAACATGAGATTTCTATCAAGTAGGATAAAAGAAGAATAGCTTAAGTGCAAAGGCGTAAAACAACAACAAAAAAGAGTAAAGAGCCCTGAATAAGTTTTAAAATACGTTTATAAAGACAAACACTAATATCTGTATTTCCACATGCTTCACAAAACTATTGTATCATAAAATACCATAAAAAGTATCTGCCAAGTTTCTACTTTAACTGTTACTGAATTTTCTTACTGTCATACGGCATTTTTTTCTTTTAAATAGAGGACTCTTAAGCTTTACTTCACACCATAAACTTCTTATAAACTTGCTTTTTGGGGTATTTGACAGGCACAATGAAAAGCAAAAAAAGGGCACAGCAGTTACAGAAAGCATGGAAGTCAATGCACTGTCAGATCCCAACTGGCAGGAAGAGGAACAGAGGCTTCTAGGAGACCCTTCTAAAATAATAGCAACTTAAATTACACTTTCAACATTGTGGTAATTGTTTCCTACACCTTAATGGTTTTTGTTGTTATTTAACAACAACAACAAATTCAGCTGAGTGGCTCAGGCTACAAATAGTTCCTTCTACGTTTACTGTTTCTGCTAAACCTTCAAAAATACATTGTTTACAAAAGCAGAATATTTTTCCTTTGAAAACTGCTCCACGCACTGTGCCTTCCATCAAAACAACAATTCTGAAAGACATCTGTGGAAAAAATAATTTGCGCTCTTTTCCAGGAAATTGTATTTTTAATCTTGATCAAGATTTTGCTTCTGGATGTTTGTGGCAGTACCCAGACACAAATATTCTTTATCGCGTTAAAAACAGAATATTACAAAGACTATGTATTGTACTTGGGTAATCATCCAGGCAAACTAGAGTCCCGTGTCTTTTGTATCTGTCCCCTATTCCTCAAGACACATGACAAAGGTCTTTAAATGGCAGTATTCAAAAAGGGAAAAAGGATGGTATGTGCTATTCTTATATACTCGGCATACCTAAATATAGCACTACTGTTGTTTCTTACTTGTTTGCACAGCTGTAAGAGAACAAATTTGAAAACTCTCTCCTTCCAAATCTTACGAAATGTATCAACCATCCCACCAAAATGTTCCAAGCCCACAGGAGACTTCTTCTCTCATCATATTTCTCTAATTAAACCTCTCTTTTATTTCTGTGGATCTCAAAAGTAACTTTCTAGTGAAAAGAAGCTATTCATCATCATAAAGCAAATCCGTGAAAAGCAAACAACACAGAGAATTTTAGACTAAGCAGCTTGATTACTAATGTATTCTCTATTGATGCAACTAGTCCTACTTTCTAGATGCAGCATAGGAAATTTCCTGTTCACCAATATAAAGAATTTTTCAGCAAAAGAATGTAGCCTACTTAAATATTCCTGGTACGCAGTGCATAAGCTATTCAGCAGGTGCCAAACCAAACACCGGAGTTTATCTTACTAAACTGGGGTATGATGCCGAAGTCTCCTGGGTAATGTGGTACAGATAAATCCCTGGCTGCTTCACCGTATCCAGATGCTATCAGGCACCAAATGTATTTGTTTGGATTTGATCTTTTGAACAGCACAGTCTCCAAAACATGTTTGCTGGAGGGTATAAGTACGTAAGCATGTTCTCCATTGCAACTCTGACTTGAGTTCCTATTTCCCTTGCTCACTAATGATGCGAACTTAATTCTTGCTTAGTTATGCTGCAAACTGCATCAGTGAGGTTGTCCAGTAAAAGCAAATGCAAAACTTATTGTACATGCAACCACTGCTCTCCATTCAGTTTCTAAGGTGATACCAACAAATGGCTGCAGCTCAGGAGCAAAATTAACCAACTTTGCCACCAAGTCAAGTATTTCTCCAACTATGTTCTAAAGATCTGACCTACACAAGAACTCTGTTTAGTACCTCAGAAACACACTGCTCCCCGAAGAGCCAACAGACTACACATTACAGAATAAGCCAGCTATTTCCTCTTACTTTAACCTGCGGGAATTTAGGAAACATGCACAGGCTCTGGTGTTCAATATTACTTTCTATTTGATAATACTTATTCATGAAATTCACCATACTGCTCACATTTCATATATTCCAAAATAGAAATTGGTGAGTGTCCTTTTGATATTGTATTCTGAGACATCTGAGCCATGTTTACAAAACGTTTTTAGTTTAGTTCAAGTAAAATGTATATATACAAAATTATTCTTGTGGTTTTCTGACTTAAGAGACTAGCAGAAGTTTTCTGGCATCAGCCATGTATGTGAAAAAGAACAGCATCACAGCTTGTTTTCAGATTAAACGAAGTTTTTAAAAAAACACCACCATCACTTTTTTCTTTCTCTCTTCTTTAAAAAGGTTTCATTCCCAGTTTTTACTTCAAGTCCCAAACAGAAGTTTTCCAAACAATACTTAAATTTGTATTTAATTTCATACGTATTCTTCAAGGTACAAGATGCTCTACCACAAAGGCCTAGTTGTACTAAAGCATCTCAGCTTGTATAAGTGTGCCCTAAGTCACACACTGAATATAGTACAAGAAGGAATGTTACTGTAACAGCAAGGAAGACAAAGGTCAAAGCACCATTGTGTGCAGAACATTTTTTAAGTATGGGAAAGACTATTTGAAGCAAATGCAGACTTCATCCTGATCAAAGAATGTTTTGAAGAAAATCCAAAATATTCCAATAATAAGTGGTACTAAATTTCTGGAAAAAAATGCAAAGACAAAGACAAAAAAAAGACAAAAACAAGCTGAAGGAAGGAAGAACACAGAGGAAAAACTACAATACCTCATCCCCCATCTGCGGTACAAATGGACATCGACGAGGAACAGTGTCTGTAATCCATGCTGAAGGCAGCCATTCTTCCAGTGTCAAACCATTTTCTGCCAGAACTCCTACGGCCAGCCTCTAAAGAAAATGCACACAGAAGATTAATATGAGAAAAAAATAACATTTGGGGAATTCCTATGTTTTGGGAAGTGCTTTTTAAAAAATTGACTGCCATTCCTTTAATATATTTAAAGTAAAAAGGAAAGTGTGAAAATAAATCTTAAGTACAGCTTACAGTAAAAACAACAAGACCAAAAAAAAAATAATCTAAAGAACTAAGTTGTTTTTAAATATCAATCTTTTGCATTCAAGATTGAATTTAAGAATTACAACTCATGCCCAGAAAAATAAAACTGAAATACATTATTATTTTTAACCAATTAGACAAAATATTGAAAGACTACAACAAAAATTGTTAAATATGATCTAAAAATTGCATGCATATCTTCGTTTTTTACCTTTTTGTATTCAGAAGCCATAATCACAAATGTGTATTTAGCAACAAGATTCAGTAAGCAGAGAACAGGTTCTACAGTTACCTTTCCCATTCCTTCTCCTTATTAAAGGTATGTTTCAAACCTCCATCCCTCAAATATAACAGGCAACAAACAATCAGGCATCTCAGGAGTACTGAAAACTATTTTTGATCAAGCTTGATCTAACTAGTGAGATAACGTGTCTTAGGCTGAAAAAGAGTCTAACTAGTGAGATAATCACATGGTTGCCTTGGCCCACAAGACACTACAACTATACAGTTTCCTCCCATTAAGGAACTCTGTAAAATGGGGAGAAATAGATTAATGAGTGTACACAGAGGTAAAGCATGTGGAAATGACCTGGATTAGGTAAATAAAGGTTTCAGCACAACCATCCAAGCAAGGTTGCTTTAGAATTCTTAACAGAACCTTGTACGTGTACAGAAAGCTACATGGCCACTGACAGAAGACCCTGCACCACCAGACTGCAAATATAATACTCCAGATGTCATTCCAGGGCACAAATTCAAACATGGTTTCACCAGGATGGGACCTGCTTTGAGCACACCACTGGAATTTATCGCAGGAAAAAGCATACACACAATTAAAAACAACAACAAAAAATCAAAACAGAACCTTTCCAGTGTAATAAATCACTAATAAAGAAAGGCGTTATGGATTCTCAGGTTCAAACAGGTCTGTCTTGTGAAAAAATGATGTAATGTCAGAGCTAATTCTGTCTAGCTCATTGGTGAATTATGGGAAGGAAATAAGAAACAATCTTTAAACAAATTCCTCCCTTGTTACAATTTCACACATTAATCAGCAGTTTACAACCTTCTCAAAGCCGAGCCTGAACTCGGGCCACCACAGTTAATAATCATACTCAATAAGGAAGAGACTAATCCCCATGAATTTGTCTAGTAATTTCTGAAACTCTACTAAATCCCTTACTAATCAGCTCCATAACCAGATTCTATACTCAAGTTTGGTTTCAGGTTTGGTTTTGGGGGGTAGGAGTAGAATAGGGAAAGGATCTTTTTTGAGTTTCATGCCTGTTGTTGGAGGTTTCACTGCAACAAAATAAGGAAGGAAATCATTCCGTATATATTTGTTTCTAAACCATTCACAGGCTTATAAAAGCTTTTTATATCATCTCTCTCCAAACTCTCTCCCTGTCAGAGTAAGCATGTTTGAGTCTGCCCTACCAAAGAAAAAAACCCCTGTACTCTTGTGCAAATATCACACGATTGAATTGACAAAAAAAAAAAAAAGAGACATGATTGCTCAGTCTTAAAAAGAAGTAATAAACTGAGGAGACTGTCAACTACAGCTGAAAAAAATAGGCACATGTTACACCAATACTCAGTATATCCCTATAAAAGGAATATCTGGTTTGAGATAACATGGCATTAAGGACATCAAAAATGTCCCGTAGGTGAAATGTCTTATATTTAGAAAGCATATAAGTACAAGAATCTATCATCACTTACAAGAGTCACTAAAGACTAGTAAAAGACATGTTTTCAAATTACGCAATATTAAGTTGCATACATAACCGAATCAGTCATCTAACTTTGTCTAAGACAGTAAGAGTGAACATCCTTTAATATACAAAGTGCATCTAACCTTTTGTTTTCTCTCTTTGGGTTTCCTCTTCTTTGGTGATGTTGATGGTCCATCTTTCTCCTCACTGCCTTTCTTCCTTTCCTTTTTAATTTGCTTCTTTTGTTTTTCAGGTCCTTCCTCATCTTCTGAACTACTTTCTGCTTTCTTTGTTTTAAGTTTAGGAATTTTCTTTGGTGGTTGCAGATTGATTCCTGCATCTGCTGTCCAGTCAGAATAATCACTAGAGTAGTCACTATGTATGACATGCAAAAGATAAAAAGATATTAAAAAGCAGAAGTTAAAAAGCTATTCAGAGTACATAAGTTTATATAATATGATCCAATCCAAGATTAGAGTTAACAGTCTAGATAACTATAATTTGTTTAAAAACGCTTCCTAAAAACCTATATTCTAACTACAAGTTAAATGGTAGTAAAACAAAAGACTTGAAATCATTCAATCTTGTAAGAAGCATCTTTTAGTATAACTAATAAATCTTAAATTTACTTGGTCAGTTCAAGATGACACATTTTAAAGCCTGGATATTGTTCTCATGACTCCTGTCTTTGAAGAACTTTGAACAAATATTAACAAAAAATATCTGCTCAGGAAGAAACAAAGAATGGGTTGAAACTACTTCAACCTTTGCTTTAATTTCAAACCAAGGGCCAGTAGAGGAAGTCACAGGAATCTACTATTACAGGCCTGAAACATGCCTGCAAAGTACAACCTTCCTGCAAAACCAATGGGAAGTACTTCTGCGGCTGGCAAACAAGGATGAAGCATTTCCTGAATTTTAGTTAATCAATAATACAGATGAAAACGAAATCCTGAAAGTTTTAAGTTCTTTGACATCTTCTAAATGTACATGTTTTAGTTATTACTTAATTGTTTACAGAGAAGATTACAAGAATATTTAAAATTTATAAGCAGGACTTTGTAAGGCATATTGTCACTTACCTAGAACTGCCATCGCTGTGCCATGCTCTTTCATCATCTTCTGATGTTCCACCACTGGCAACAACTACTTCACCTTCCTAAAAAAGGAGTGGGGAGGAGAGGGAAAGGGTAGGGAGAGGGAAAGACAATGCGTTTTCTTCAGAATTCAGAAATGATTAAGACTCTTCTAGGCTTTACATATCTTATAAACACAGAGCATTAGAAAAGTTTTACATTGTTAAAAGACATTTTAATTTGCAGATATTCAATTTACTTTAACAGACTAAATGAAAAGAAATGAAGTATCTATGCCTGGAGAGATGCACAATGGAGAGCAACATTTTTGAAGATATAGGCAATGGAACCATAAGTGCTTCTCAATCTCCATTTAAAAAGGCTGGCTTACCTTTTGAAAAATGATTTCCAAACTTTTTAAATGTGGCATTTCTCCATCTTTTCAATTACTATCAAATGAAAATTAGGACAAACCTTAAATACTCATTTCTCCACTGTAGCTATCTCACAGAAGCACAGGCTGCAAGGGACCTCTGGAGGTCATCTTGTTCAACCACCCTGCTCATGCAGGGCCACCTAGAGCAGGTGACCATGCTGACAAACTATACAGGCCATACTGATTAGGCTCACATATCTAGGAAAGATTTAACACCACACACATTGACTTTGCAAAATGCTTTTGCAAAATCCCATTTGTTGATTTTTTTTTTTTAGGCAAAACTAAACACATGCAACAGCTTTTGAAACATGACCCAACATCTACTTTTAAAGAGATGAAAGAAAGCCCACAATGAAAATGTAACCTGAGTTTCAACTAAGAACTAAGTTTAATTAGCTGAAGCAGAAGCTTAACAAATAGAAATGGAATTTATAAGACTGCCTTATGACTAAGGATCTTACATCTGAGGAACTGTGTCCATTTTCTAACTCTTCAGGAGGTCGTGCAGTTTCTTCTAATGCGTATCTTGTACGGTAGTTGTGCTGGTTAGCTTGCTGTTTTCTTGAGTCACTAGTGTCTAGTAAATGATCATGAGAATGGTTCTGTGAAGACATGAAAATCAATACAGATCATTTTTGAGTATACTTTTTTACTAATACATAGAATTTTATTTAGCAGTAGTACTGGAGGAAGCAACTTTTGCAGTAGCAAAAGGATGCAAGTTTCAACATTAGAAAAATCAAAACAAGTCACAAGTCCACAACTAAAGCTGATGAATAAAACACATGCATGAATATCTGAATATAAGCACCAAGTAGTTCAGTATATTCTGGGCAAATTAAAATTTATTCCCAAATATTAATAATAAATTTGTATCTTAATCATTAATACTCATCATTCTCAACAAAGTACATAGAGAGTTAACCAATAGGCTGCTAAGGGTTTATAACAGCTCAAAATTACACTAATGAAAATGCCCAGCAGAAAGGGAGCTCCTACAGAGAGCTCTAGCATGTGTTATATTGCACCTGAAGGGTCATATCTGTTAGAAGAGAGAGACCATACAGTAATGCATCCTTTAGTCATCCCTGTATGACAAGAAATGGCCTTTAAATGGTAAGATGATGCACAGAAGAGTTCAATTGAATGCAAGTCAGTTGTAAAGAATCTAAATTCTTACAAAGCTTAGAATATGTAACGCAAACACTTGCTCTTAATACTTGAATGTAATCCTGCATTAGTCCCCCACCCCTACAAAAATCTAAGCACTATGATCTCAATTTCAATAGTTCTGTTTAATTTTTTTTGGCATGCGTACTTGAATTTTGGACTTGGTCAGTCCCACTGAAATAGCTTCTGTATACTTTCCTAGATGCCACACAACGTGGTATCCTTCCCCAGTGCTCTAATTCTTCCGGAAGGGAAATCTCAGATATCTATTAAGTGCTGATATGTTTGAATAAACAACACCAGAGATGAAGCAAAAAGATCTGGAACAGACCAAAGAAAGGTGCTGATATTATCTGAGCATTCTAGTAGGATAAGTTGCTTGTACCTACTCCTCTTACATTTTTTCTTCTGGAGCAGTGAGATCTTTCCTGTCCCAAATGATGGAAGTTGCTTCATAATGTTAAATTTTCTCACCAAAACCAAAAACTACTTTCTGTTGAAAACTGTAGTAAAGCTTGGCTAAGCAGCTGTGTCTAAGACTTGGTTTTCCTAAGCTGAATGCAGAAGACTGACGGTTACAGCTCTTCTCCCACTCTCCACGTTGAAAGATGCATGCCTTTTTCAGGAATGACTGCGCCTCTTCACCTGGATAGATCTGTGCAATTACACTACAGTTTTCACCAAAGCGCATAGGACCAACACGCACTGCTGTATGCTCTCAAAAGTGAGATCTCCATTTCTTTTGTTCTGTCCAGTGAAAACTGGGGAAGTCACCAGTGTCCTCTTCCTGAAAAGCTGACAGCACAGCTACAGGAAGACACTTCTATCAGGATTGCTCAAGTAATCAGCATTTCAAGATTGCCCACACTTTTGAAACCTGGGGCATTCCTTCTTCTGGATTCAAACTGGCAGCACATTGCAGATCTCCTCAAGCTGCTTTGACCTTACTCAGAACAGCTTTAAGGCAGCCCTAAGACTAGCTGCTGAGCCCACCACACAGTATGTTCTGCACCCCAGCCTTCTGGGGCTGCTCACTTCTTGTCAAGCTCTCAAGATTGATTGCTGAAGCAGACAGGACACAAAAGCCAACATTACAACAACTTGCTTCTGCTACTTTCATAGAATACTCGCTGGGAATCACTGCTTTTTTATAAAGCCCATCCAGCTCCTAGCATCATGAAACGCTGCGTGAGGAAGCAAAGACAACACAAATGGGATCACATAAACCCAGTGAAACCAACCAGTCCAGTACTGTTTATAATAGCAAGGATGCATTTTGCAGGAGCTACATTACAACTACACTATTTTTGTCTTCTTTATAGAAATAAAGCCTCTAAAGTTGTACACCCACACTTCTATTCAGAAATAAGATTTCTCAAATGGTTATTATAAATATAGCTTTACACTACTTACACTGGAACTATGGATTCCCCGAAAAACTGAGGTGCTTTGCACTGCTGTTTGGTTTTGGAAAGAGTTCTTCTCTTTTGGCAGTTCAGAGGTTCACAAAAAATAAGTAAATCACTCCCACACAGGGAAGTGCCTATCAAAGCAAGTAACATCACTGTATACATATTGCACTGTGGTGATGCCAAAGCCTAACAGACTGATTTTGGAAAGATACAGTATCAAAACAAGATTTTTTTAAAAAAAATGTTATCCATGACACAATCACTGAAAGGTTGAGGTTGGAAGGCACCTCTGGAGCTGATCTTGTGCAGCTGCCCTGCTCAAGCAGGGACCAGGAAAGGGACCAAAAGGGATATATCTTTCGCATCTTGCCAAAAAATGTAACTTAACATCACTCCTACTCAACACAGCTTTATCAAAACATGATTAGAAGCTGTAGGTCAGGCAGATTCTCATTTATTCGGTGGTAGTTGAGTGGCAGTAGGGTAGAGTATGAAGGTTTGACTGGAAAGAGGAGGTATTATAAGCTTTTCTGGCAAAATGGAATTCATCACCAAACTCTGCAACAATGACTGAGGAAACACAACTGATACGTTTCTTTTTTCAGTATATACCCTGAAGAAAGATCTTGAAATTGCACTCTTAACTCTAATGGGAAGTTTGAAAATAAAGCCAAGATTACCTATGATTTGAGGCTCAATCATCACTTTCTCTCTCTCTGTATACTTTGATGAAGTCATACATGCTGACAAGTACCTTGTACCATATCCAAGGCTTCCACTCAATATTAGAGCACATCTATAGGTACATTAGAAATTACAGCTCCTGTCAGAACAGTTTTTCTGTGAAATACAAGTAATGGTGTTCCCTGTATTTGAAAGGGACAAATGTGTCATCTGGACGGAGCTGAGGGACTTGTTAACACCATTTATGAAGGATCAGTTGATACCCTGGAAACTCACTGGTGTCTGAACAACTTCCACATTAGAGAACTGAATTCTACTGTCCTTAAGACCCTTGAGTCTACCAGGAAGCACAGATTTGCTGTGATTTTATACAGGGTTACAGTGATTTTGAGAAGCTAAAGCTAGAAAAATTTCATAGCATTTCTTCACCAGCAGGATCTACTCTCTGAGAGTTGTTCCTCTTTCCTCAAGACAACAGGAATTAGCCTTTACTAGCAAGTCAAATGGCAACAGTCACAAATGTGTCCAGTAACAGAACCTCAACATCAACAGATGCTCACAGCCTCTTTGAGACAAAGAAAGGAAATTCTGATGTTTTTGGGGGTCTGTATATGATTTTTCCAACATTGTGATTGAAACATTATGATGAGAAACATCAGTTTGCCAAATAGTCTATGTAATTGTTTTAATTACTGACTAGATAGGCTATTTAAATGCTTCTACCCAACCAGAACCAGTTCTCTGGAACTTAAATTTGTCTGTAACGAATGTCCATTCTTACTTTTCTGGAGAGATATGCTTTCATTACTGAAGTTGTCAATATAAAACTTTACTCAATCTTAACATTCTTCACTGACTGAGTTCTCCCCTGGATGACAAATAAAATACCCCCAAGCTGTTAGTGCATAAAGCAGTTTTTATTTCACAGAATCACAGAATGAGTGAGGTTGGCAGGGCCCTCTAGAGGCCATCGGCAACTGGGCTGGGGCAATCCGAGCTCAAATACAGGCTGGGTGGAGAACGGATTGAAAGCTGTCCTGAGGAGAAGGACCTGGGGGTGCTGGTTCATGAGAAGCTCAACATGAGCTGGCAATGTACGCTTGCAGCCCAGAAAGCCAACCGTATCCTGGGCTGCATCAAAGGTAGCGTGGCCAGCAGGGTGAGGGAGGTGATTCTCCCCCTCTACTCTGCTCTCGTGAGACCCCACGTGGAGTGCTGCATTCAGCTCTAGGACCCCCAGCACAAGAAGGACAACAAAGAATTAGAATGAGTCCAGAGGAGGGCCATGAGGATGATCATGGGGCTGGAGCACCTCTTCTATGAAGACAGGCTGAGAGAGCTGGGGTTGTTCAGCCTGGAGAAGAGAAGGCTCCATGTAGACCTTACAGAGGCCTTCCAGTACCTAAAAGGGGCCTACAGAAAGGCTGGGGGGGGACTCTTTGTCAGGGAGTGTAGGGATAGGAGAAATGGGAATGGATTTAGAATAAAAGAGGGTAGGTTTAGATTAGATATTCGGAATAAATTCTTCACTTTGAGGGTGGTGATGCACTGGAGCAGGATGCCCAGAGAAGCCCCATCCCCGGAGGTGTTCAAGGCCAGGCTGGATGGGGCTTTGGGTAGCCTGGTCTGGTGGGAGGTGTCCCTGCCCATGGCAGGGGGGTTGGAACTGGATGGTCTTTAAGGTCCCTTCCAACCCAAACCATTCTGTGGTTCTATGATATCATTTGATACGTACTCATTTGCAAATCCCTCTAGGACTTATCTCAAGGAATTTTAATTATTAGTAAGCTTCTCACCAACCCAAGTCCTCCAAAAAGAGAGCTTTAAGAATGAATAAACGAATTAAGAGTATGAGTTTTCTCTTCGACGATGCTATCACGTATCCTTATGGTTTAAGAAGAATTTATTTAAACATCTTTAGTTACTGAATTCACCAACACTTACTGTATGGAAAACGTATTCACACACTCGAGTGCAGAGACCTTGACTGCTTTCTATTTCCTCAGAACAAAGGTGGGAAGCCACTGAAGGATTTGTTACCAAGTTATCTTAACCTTATGTTCAGGGCATAGAATCCAGATCAGAGATCTTTCAGATCAGAGATAAACGAAGGGCACACTCTTCTCTGGGTCAACATAAGAAAATGAAGAAAGGTTTTCCTATGCTAGTTTCCACTCTTTAGGATTTTAAGGGTACAAAGATCCACAAAGAAAATATGGGAATCCAAATGTGCTGCCTTTAAATTTAGGAGACTAAAAAAAAAAAAATTATCTGAGGAAAGTTCTTTAAAAGAACATCCACATTAAGTTTGTTTTCTTTGTTTCAAAGATGTAATAAAAGCAATTGCTGAAACTGAAATGCTGGACCAACTAGTCTACTCTGCTATTTTTTATGTCCCAGTGATATTTTAGGAGAACTATAACCCAATGAGAAATTTAAGGGTAAGCTGGTAGGAATTCACAGAGCAGGAAGGTTTTTTAATTGAGCTGTAGCTCAAGAAAAGGGGAAAACTCTTGAGCAATGCAACTGTTTAAATACACTGAAGAAAGTCTGTAATTCAACACCAAAATACATCCCTTCAATTCAACAAACAACTTTCTTAAAATCTAAATTTGTGAGGGCCCTCTTCTATTATTCCTGAGAGAAAGAAAGAGTTACCACATTTATAGTACCCTGGTAACCCACCCATTGGCTCTGCCATGGCCACGTCCAAAACAATAAAGGACAAAGAGCTTCACTCTTCTGTGTACAAAAACTGGCAGATAAATAAAACAAGCTATATTTATTTAAATAAAAATATTTTCATATTTAAAATCATTCAAATCTAGGGCACTTGTTTTTAATTTTAAAAATTAAAAATGTCTTAAATTTTTTCACCTTGAATCCTGTGATTTTTACTTTTCAACAGACAACATGCAGGCATACTTGGAGGCACAAATTTTACTAAGGTTCTAATTAAGGGTTGAAAAGTCTCATCTTGAGTAAGTGTACTACAAAAGCCAAAGCATAGGTTCTCCTTTCAAAGTTGTTTAACATTTACTTCTTAAATTACACAATCTGGCTCGTTATTTGGCTAGAAAAGCACAGATATGCATATGATGCATAGATAAAAATTTGTTTTAATAAACAAGACATAAAAAGATTTTTGTAAATATGGAATGTATATCCTTCATATTTTCTTAGCAGTATAATGAAAGATTAATTTTTTATAGGTTATATGAAAACATCAAGTCAGTTAAGATGACAGTTTCATTTTTAGTACAATGCATTCCCTTCTATCTATTTTATCTATCCTGTTTTCCTCTTTTTTGAAAAATGCCCTCCAGATCCAGCAAAAAACATGACTTCGAAATCCCATAAAAATAAATACCTACATCTTTATTTGTAATGGGGAAAGTATTTAAATGAATTAAAGAACTATGACTTAAGTTTTAATTGAACCTTTCCACAGAACATGTCGAACACTAGATAACAGCATTAGGATGTAGTGATCAACAGTGACAGCCAGCCTACAGCAAAACATGTTCCCAAAGCTAGATTTACAGGGTCCCCACTTCAGGGGCTTCTAAGAGTAATCCCAATTTATTTAGAACATAGTGAAACATCAGTATAAACATGTGTCCTCAATCTGGAGAGGTAAACAAATTCCTGTACCCGTTTTTCAAATTTAAAACTGAGAAGAGTAATATAAATTCACGTGGCCTATGAAATTCAATTTATTTTTATGCTTCTTACTGTGATACAGTACAAATGACTATTTACCTTAGAGAAAGTAGGTATTTTGTTCTCTCTCTGAATGTGACTCATTACATGTTTTCTTTTCTCTTCTGATCGATACACCCTTACTTCTTCTTCTCCCTTTGCTGTTCTCCATTCTTCCTGCCTACTGAAAATAGAAAATTAAGATGTTAACTTTAAAGCAAAAACACTACCACTGACAGAATCTCTTACAAATCACAGAATAAATGTTCAATGGTTATGACGTGCTTTGAACAGTAGTTTCTTTCTTTAGAGACAGAATTTGGCTTCAAATACCCTTTCTGAACAAAGAAAGATTTCAAGTGGCAAGCATTGAATACATGGTTGTGTTCTGTTCAAAGGACATCTGACTTAACTATTCCCAAAGCCATGACTCTACATTCGAAAGCCATTTTCTTGAGAAATATTCACAGAGTATCTAAAACATATAATTGAAAAGTACTCTTTCTTGTTTATTTACAAGATACCAACTTTAAATCTAAAGAAAATCTGCATGTTTATACACCAGCATTGTGTCTTAGGACAGTAACTGTCCTCTCTTAAAAAGATTTCCAAAATTTTAAGCATTCACAAAAACCCTTGGTTATCTAAGAATTTCAATCTTGTTTCAAAAAGCTAGAGCAGTCTGAGTACAACTAGAAGGGTTTTTTTGCCTTATTGATATAAGTATTAATCACAAGACAATGTTACTGAACAAAATAAAGTTATTTCAGGTTTGAAAAATCAAAATTCATCTCTGGCACTTAATGCCATGTGTCAGTGTTCCAGTTTAAAATGTCAGAAACAAATGCAGTTAAAACATACCATAATCTTAAGCCACAAATCTGAAAACATTTAGGCAATTAGATTCCGCTGCATATACAAGTTAAATTACTCTGTCATTTATTAAATGGTTATTTTTTATTTGCATGACTTGTGTAAATTGAAGGTGTTACAAATGACATGCAAACAGATTTTGTAAGAATTATGAGACCAGAGAACAGGTAAATACCACACAAATAATGCTGTGACAATGTGACTTTCAAAACCGTTCAATTTAACAAAATTCACCAAATTAAAATTCACTGCAAACTGGGCCTATGTTTACCTGGCCACACCAGAAGATAGTTCAGGCACTACAACCCTTCGACTCCAAGCGACAAGGTCCCGTTCAGTGGCTATTTCACTTCTTGGTGCATTACTGTGCATCTGACGCACACCTTCAATTTGTCCACTACGTCTTAATCCTATATTTGGGGGTGAATGAACTTCAGAGGTAGAACTTACAGATCCTAAAATGTCAAGAAGTGATAGCTGTACTCAAATGGAAATTTTACGGGCAACAATTAAAAAGAAAAACTCAGAAGAAAAAAGAAGTATTTAACCTAACATATTACTTCAGAAGAAGGCAAATATTAAATTAACTATTTCAGCATTTCCTATAACTTCTAAAATGTGCACACTGGAATATGTATAGGGCTGCAGTACTCCATTAAAAGATATATATATATATATATAAAAATAAAAGGAGCAGATGCATCAACACTCAAGTGAAGCAAATATTTCATTGGTTCATTGCTGTTTAAAAATGCTTTTGAAAATGTTTACAAGAAGCTGACCAGTGCTAATGCACTCTGGACCCATTTTATAGAACTGTGGGCTATCTCACTGCATTCACATACTCCTCAAACTATCTTCTACCTTCAAAAAAACCCAAAGCCACAACATTGAGAAGTATTAGAAACAACCAACCAACCACAACAACAAAACATTCAAGTTCCTCCAAACATCTACAATTATAGCAAAGATTTCAACATTTTTTCACACTTTTCACAAACGTTATTCTTACTTACTTGGATAGATTACCAACCATGATATTTTTTTTTTTTAAAGCATTGAAGACTACCCTGTAATCTACTGCAAGATATTAAAGCATGGAATAGCTGTACTGAGAAACAAGTTGATCTTTCCCTTTTTCTCCCTATTTTCTTATTTGAGATAATTCAGGTTTCCCTCAAACAGATGACCAATTCCAGATTAAGCAGCAGAGTGGTTAAGTCTAAGGGAACACAGTTACTGCAAGTTCCTTGAGCGAGCATACAATAACTTTAAGAAAGATAAATTTGTAATGTTAATAATTCTGAGATTTTGCAGAAGAAAAAATAATAGATGGGAAAACTGAATGATTTTCTGTCATCCTGTACCTACTTTCTAGTAGTTGAAGAAAGTCGTGCACAATAATATGTGATTTACATTTTGCAATTGTCAGCTGGTTCCGTTGAAAAAACAGAACACCCTCTCCTTACGTAATTTACCTCTGCTTATCCGGCTGGTACTACTAGTTCCTGCCTCCCCAGAACGTCTCTGATCCTGCTCTTGCTGAAGTCTTTGAATCATGCTATCCAACGGACTAACTTCTTGATTTGCTTGTTGACTAAGAACTTGATTCAATCCTGTAAAGACACAAGACAATAACACCAAAATGTTGAAGAACCTTCTATCACAAACTGTTCACTTATTTTAGCTTGTCAATTTGCAAGTAGAATATATAATCACATGCTTAAGTACTAGCTAAAGCATATTTTTAACATCTTTTTTGTGTTTGTTCTTGTTTATAAAATTGGACAACTTTTTCTTAATATCAAGAGTGTTAAGTTTCCTGGAGCAGGGTGAAGGTGATCACACATAACTACTGATAAAGGCTTAAATTTTATCAAGTGCAAACAAGATACAGAAGCTTAATACAACTGTTGTCAATTCAGTCAATGTAAATTATCCAAATGTGCTCTTTGCCTGCCTCAAATGCACCACAAAACACTTTGGTAAAAAATTAAATGAAAGAACTACATCACGAAGGTCTAACTGAATTGCAACAGTATTATCTATACCAGAGAACTGCAAGCAGTCAGAATGCTTGACTGAGTTCCATGGAGGCAGAATGATGACACAGGTAAGTAATGCTGATTTTCTTTGGTACATAGAACAATCCAGGAAACCTCCTTTAAGGCAGGTCTCTTGAGTAAAATACTGGAAATAGTTCTAAAAGAAGGGATTACAAGCTGACAATACTGTTTCAGTGCAGCAAACTATCTTTTGAGATAGCATGTAAGCATAAACAATGCAAAACCTCTTTTTATATTCACAAAAAAAAAGTTATGGGAGAAAAAGGCAAGGATTACAGCACTGATTTGAAAAGAAAGTCAGATACCTCATTACAAAATACATGGTGGAATGGAGTGGAAGGAAACTCTTGTCAATAGAAGCAGAACTTCCAAAAACTTTGTAATGAGGGATGACAATGTTCAAAGAAACAAGCCACAGAAATTATTTTCCCAGTATCATTCCAAAGAGATATGGTATAAACTTTGCAAGATCAAGAACAAGATACTACAGCAATTGTGCTATGAAATAAACACCTTTGATTATGGCTAGAAGGAAGCAGCCATTTCTTAAAAGATGATGTTATGCAGACAGAATGTAAATATTTAAATGCTCTCAGAGTTTCAAAGTTAATTTAGTTGAAGTCAACTGCCCCAAAGCAGCAGAACCTTGAAATCAATGAATGAACTCTGGTATAACCACAGCTGGGTGTTTTCTGACTTGTATAGTAAGGCAGTCAGATTTATTTGGTGATCTTATGAGCAGACATACTGTCTCACGAAAATAATGGGAAATACTATAAATAACCCAAGAATGATCTTAAAGAAACTACTACCTAGACGAAAGGAATGTTTTTTAAGTATCTAGCTTCTGAAATGTTGCCTTCACAAATTCAAAGTTCAAACAGATCAAATAGTAAAGACACTGGTGTAAACTTGATTTTTTCCTACATATTTGGTTTAAAAGATCTTCAGGTAACATCTAAGGAGTAAATCGAGCAAGATTATCTGAATTCCCCCTACTCTTCTAGGCCCCTACAGAAAACTTCTTGACAAGACATAAACTGCCAGTGCTCTGAGGGAGATCCATCAAATCCCACAATAAAGTCTCTGAGAGCAAGAAGCTTCCTTAGTGGAGGGGAATATATGAAATACACCAGCACAGTTTAGCTCTGCATAAGACTGCGTATACTGTTGCTAAACTGTAAAGACGTAGACAAACACCCTTTGTCTCTCCATCTCTCTGTCAGCCCTGCTGATGGCTTCCTGCTGTTAAACAAAATGCTATGGGCATCATCTGGCACTCATGTGTCACCATTAAATTTAATACTGAGTCTGTGTACATGGTCTGACTTGTTTCAAGATATTATATTGGAGAACATGCCCAGGACATTTTCAGATTTGGAGGACTGAAGAATGTCATGGCTCTATGCTGCAACTGTAGCAATGAGGTAAAATCATTTCTTGGAACTCTAATTTTGCTTCAAAGGCATTAGCTGAAAATTTAAGAGAGAAAACATGTCATATGTTCACCAGAAAGGCTTTTTTCCTTCTTATAAATGCTTCTCAGGTAGCCTTTCTTTCTATAACTTTGGAGGACATGTTGAAATGCTCCTTAAAAATGATTATGGAAGTAAATATTCACCAACTTGTCATCCTCAGGTCTACAAATGAGGATAAACATCTCTTCTGGGAACAACACTGACAGTTAACTTTCCTGGAACATCTGACATACCACAGACTTGAATATACATAAGCCACTATTTACAGGTGCACAAAGCTTTCCTATGTTTTCAAGGATATCCAAATATTAAACAATGCCTATCTTGAAAACATTTACAGCTACTGTCACCAGTCGCTGTTTGCTCATTCATACTGATATTGAACTAGTAAAACGTAATAAGTAGGCATTGTTTTTTTATATCTCCACTCACGTGGACCATATTTAAGCAGTTTCCAATAGCCACTGGCCCATAGTATGCATGTTCCTCACACATAGTACACATGGAGAATATGACTTTAGAGGAATGTCGTACATTTTGCATTCTCATCAAGCCTTGAGAGCTCTCAAACCAAACCAAAGCTTATATTGAATGACTGTCTTCATCTACAGAGGAAGAAAATTTTGCATGTTTCAGGTGTCCTCTTGTTTTTCTCTTCTTGTAGGTATTATCCATTCCAACTGATCTGTGGAAGATCAGTCTATTTCCTAGGCTTTTTGAAGTAGGAAGTCTTACCCCAAGGAGATCAATTGAAAGCTCACTCAACATCATCTACTGTTTCAATAATGAAATGAGCTCCAAGCTAACTTATGTTGTAGCATCAGCTAGGACTGACTTGATGGATGACAACACTGTAAGTAAAATAGTCTATCACAAGCAATCAGTGTCAAGCCTGTCAATGTTATGTGAATGACTAGTCCCAATAATGAAGAAAAAGAACAGAGTGAGAGGGAGAACGTAGAGCACCTGTAGGCAACTGCATAGGCTACGGTGTACCGAACTGAAGTTTTCCATACCTGAAGATGTCACTCCCATCTGAGGAATAAGTTGTTCCTCCCTGCAGTTCTCACGACCAGGAACTAGCCTTTGATACCTTGCAGGATGAGGGTTGCCATCCACATCAACCAAAAATGGGGGAGGCATAAGGTGTGGAGCCTGCTGTGTCTGTTCATCCAGGACGAAGTTGTTGGCGTCGCGGATAAGGGGCCGATAATCACTATGAAAGAACATCTGATCTGCTATCTGTAAACAAAGTCATTTTGTAATTTTTTGAAAAACCTATTAAAAACCATACAGAAGATAACTGCCAAAAGTATTTTTAACAATGTTATTGATGGTCATTTTTGCACAAACAAGCTTACAAAATGATCTGTTCATCTTACTTTCAAGGGGAAAAGTAAATTACTTTTTTCCCCCTAGTATGCACTTTCTATATTCTCACAAGGAGAATAACCCACAGGTTTGAGGGTGGGGAGCATTTAAAGAGCAGAGAAAAGGGGCAATATATAACTACTTGTAGGCATTTGGCAGAACATAGCATAGATGTATTAAATAGGTTACATATATTGATGTATATGCATCTGATAATGAAAAATGTGTCACAGACTTATGAGCTATGGTGTAGGAAGAAGAGAAAAAGGAAAATATTTATCACATTGTGTGACTGCCAAATATTTTAACACCAGAAGCCAAACATGTATATTCTTATTATAAAGCTAGATATGTGAAAATGTCCCCATAGAAAAAATAAAGCTGAACTAAAGTTGAATTCTTCAAGCTCAAAATTATTTATTTTCAGTCCACCTGCTTGCAATTTATTCTAGGTGGCTTTCCATTGACAGTGAAGACTGAGGAATTCTTTTGTCCAAATTGCATGTAAAAAGGCTTATGGCACTATCCCTTGCTGGCACACACATCTCAACAATGTGCAATCAGAAAGACATTGAACCACAAGGAGAAAAGAGAAAGAGAACAGAAGACAAACTGCAACATGTACTACACATCCCAACACTACTTACTGGCAAGCAAAACCCCTTGGCAGCTCACATACTCAGTTTAACTTTAAACAAGTAAAAATAAAGCCATGAAATCATTGTTCACTCAAATTAGATTTCCAGTGCAGAATAAACATGATTGAACAAATGACCCAAGGCAGAGAGATATCAAAAAAAATATCTTGTCTTAGCTGTTAAGAGACAGGTATTTTAGCACAGTCAGAGGAATGCCCCAGTTGTAGTAGAATATACTGCCTTGTCTGAAGAGCATGCTCTATCATGACCAATTCGTAACACAATTTCCTGTAACTTGATATGTAGAAATCAGTCTGGCAGAGGTTATAACATTTAAATCACGCTCAGAGGTCTAGACTCTCAATGACATTAAGTTTGCTTGTCCAGGATGTGAGAAGACCAGGAAAGAATGATTTCCACAAACATGTCAGTTACAAAATCAGAAAGTGCCTACGTGCACCGACATGATGTGAATTAATAAATTAATAAATAAAGTCATAGGAATCTTTGGATCTGGACCCCAGGCAAATTCAAAAAAGTTCCACCAGGAAGAAAATTGGGAAGATGCATGGAAAGATGCAGTAGCAAAAAATTTACTTCAGGGTTACCCTTACAAAGCGCATGTGCACAAAGTGACTTCTTACTGCAACAGGAAGTCCTGAGTGGAAGAAGTACTGTTGCCAGATTCTCAGTTAACAAAGGCTGAATGAGAAAGATGCAAACATTTTCGTGTGTCTGAGTGACAGTCAAAGCCTGCTTACCACCTCTGTTCCTTCAGCTCAAACAGCTAGCTCAATATGATAAAGATACAAGTCCTTTTTGAGGTTTTTGCCCAGAAATGTAACGATAGAATATCTGTTACTTTCACTCAGTGCACATTTTCCTATTAAGTACTTCCCATACTGAGAAAGAAGAGAATCCAACGGCATGATTGCACAGACTGTGAGTTTTAACATGCTGTGATTTATGTGTATAGTGCTGTCTACATCCTGTGCTTACAAAACTTTGTATCAAAGAGGAGATCTGAAACTTCTTCCTCTCCTAGCACAATAGTTTCTGGTACAAGATCAAGATGGAATTCTCTGCAATTATTTTTCCTGTATACTCTGCACTGGTATGGTAGAGAGAGTAAACAACTATTTTTTTATTCCATGAGATAAGAATGGCATTTCATGGAGAACCCAGGCTCAGAGCAACTGTCAGGCAGAACTCCAACTGTTAGGTAGAACTCCACTACTGTCAGGTAGAAGTCCCTACTGGAACCTCAGGAATGATCTCATCCCTCAGGCTACTCCAGGTCCACAGAAAAATCAGAAGAATTACATGATTTAGAGAATCTTAAATGGCTATATTCATTTGCTCATACGTTAAGCAGACAGTTAGAAGTACTAACAAACAGATGTGTTTCTTGATATACTATCAGAGATCAAATCCACAACAAAAAAGAAGATAAATGACCACTGGGACATGAGTCCTCTGTACATCTGACTTTACAAACCCAACTTTGCTGTTATGCGAAAACCTTCCACAAGGTCAGAGCTCTACGAACAGACCGTCCTTCAGTAACAACACTACCCATTCATAAACCCCAGTTTCTCCAACCAGGCACACCTACATAAGTGCAAAGAGTTTTTCCCCACTACTGCACCAATGCACCACACAGGAGCAGTGAACTTGAAACAGGGAACTGTGGTTTGTGTAGTCTATAGGTACTAAAGCCTTAGAAGGCTCAGAGATACAGTCCAATGCAATATTTAGAATCAACATAAAGGTATGTATCTTTAGGTCAGTTATGCATTTTTGGACAAGCTTCCATCTATGCATGGACTTCTGAAGTGCACGTGGCCTGTTGACAGTGAGCTCAACTCATCTCTGATGATCTTCACCCAGTCAGAAATCTCAGTTAAGACTGGCTCACATACAATTCCCTTAATTGAGTCAAATACTGAAGGAGCTCAAAGCAAACAACAAGCATAGTCCTTTTTCGACTCACACAGAATTACTCCACAAAAACATGTACCATCAAAAAAGAGAAAAAGAAACACCATCACCCCAACACCATCACAGCCAAGATCATACCAGAAGAGGGGGGGGGGGGTGAAAGGGAAGGGGAAACCTGGACAGTGGTTCCAATCAACTATAAGCCAGATACTATTTGAATCCAACATGAAAAAACGTTTACAGGGAAAATCAAGAGCCTGTTCTCTCAACAAAACTAACATGGTCTCAACTAGAATCATTGCTCTGAGCACACTTCACAAATACAAGAGTACAGGATTGGTTATCATACTCCTTTCTCTTGTAAAGCTCATTCCCTGAGATGCATGGAAACCACTTTAAAGCCAAAAAACGCACATCCTAGCAGAACGTATTCTCACAAGATGTCTGGAAACAAATGAATAAGGAGCTGAGGGTGGGACATCAGAAAACAGAGCACCAAATCTCCAGCACCTACCCACCTGTAGTTACCTTTTCTACAAGACAGGTCAGACAAAAATTAAAGAAGAGACAGAATCAGACAAGGAAGAGGTCTGTAACTTCTAAGACAAGATTTAAGACTGAGAGGTAAATCCTATTTGTTCCTATTTTTTCTGTGGTCAAGACGGGATTGGCACAGTAGTAACTGGAGAGAATCATTGTAAATCATCTAATAACTGAAAAAAAATAATCCTTTTTTTTTTTTTTTTTTTTTAAAGACTGCAGATAAAATCCCAAGAGAACAAAAGGTCTGTTGTGTTCAGGAAGTGAAAAGCAACTGGTTTTATTCAAACAGGTCTAATCCCTCACAAGCAAAGTTTTCAGATGGTTACATAAAGGAGAACCCTGGTCCATCACAGCAAAGATAAACTGGCTCTTGGTTTCAATTTCATTTTCAGCATTTATGAGCTGCAGAGGACTATGCACTTTCAAAATGACTGGAGAGAAAAAGAAACCAATGATTGGAGAGAAAAAGAAACCTCAAACAGTCCATCAATATAGTAAGAAAACCCTTTCCATCACAACAGGCTTTAAAGTTTAGAAGAGTAAGAACACTGAAAGATGGAAGGACCTTGACACTGATCTAATAGCGTTGGTTTTCCTTGCTTGTGGTATCTTTGCTCCTGTTCATTGTCTTTGGAATGAAAGGGAAAATGCTCAGGTGGATTAACTGTAGTAATAGCTGAGGGATAGCAACAGCAGCCAAGTACTTCAAGTTATAGTTGAGAAACATGACAAAAAAAATCCTAGTATAAAATGCTGCTGTAATGGGCATCAAAACAAGAGCTGGAACACTACAGAAAGAAATGCAGTGGTTTACACGACAAAGATTAAAACTGCTTTTGCTCTCCCTCCTTCAAGCCCCTCCACACTGATGTTTGCCACAGTGATTTCAAGGCCAGTCTGAGTCAAAAGATCCACAAGCAGGAGGAGGCAAGATCCAGAAGCCAGCACTTCATCAACAGCCTTCAAGTACCAGATATGAAAATGCAGATATGAAAATCCTAGAGCAGGTATGTTTGCTTAAGTCTTAGAAGGAGAGGAGACACATCACCTCTTTCCCGGGTGGTAAAAGTAAGGACTTTGTAGGCACTGCAAACTGTGTAACTGGTACAGTTCAAAGGGCATGCTCATCAACAGGGGGGAAAAAAAAACAAAAAAACCTAAAGACTACAAATCTTCACTGTCATGACAGCCTGTGACAAGACACCCACACTTAGAATAGACCATGTTGATTATGACTTAAGAATAAAGATGTAATATTTTAACTACACAGCAATAGTAGAACACTGCTGTGTAAACACCACAGCATCCATGACAGCAGAAATACATTAGCAGACATAAAATTTTTAACTAGAATGTACAGTGCATGTACTGTAAATAACTGTCACTCAGGCTATGCAGCGTTTAAATAGAGGTATCAGCAATTAGTTCTATTACACGTCCACCCATCTTCTGCCTTAGTTAGGAACCAATATATATAAAGCAAAATATTTAACTATTTTCAGTTCTAATGCTGTTTACTCATTATCCATGTGGATCCACTAGCAGACACTTGCAACCATCTCACTTAAGAGAGGAGACGGTGACTGCATGGTTTTTATTTATTTTTTAATTTCCCATGCAAAATAGCATGTGTCTGTAGCTTAAAACAAGAGATAGAGAAAGAAAGATCAGTGTCAACAACAGGAATCTGAAACATCCTGTATTCATGGCTGAAAAATGTGTTGAGATACCGGCTCTTGAGATGAAGCACTGAAGGAAAGCTTGCACAAATGCATTCAAAACAGACAAACATTCTGATATTCATCTTGTACTGTACCTTGTCATATTTGCTACTGGAACCAAAGCCAAAAATCAGAAGGTGACCGTGAGAATCAGTACATGCAAAATGCTGTCCATCAGGAGAGCACTTGCAGTCAAAAACTGCACCGTGTCCTTGTCCTTCAATCTGAAATACATCAATATACAAAATAATTAAGTTATCAGAAATAAATTGTTTTCATTTATGATTCTCAAATTTGTTGTGCTGATGTTGAACTTTATATAAAATGTGCAAGACAGTATACTGCTAGATGGAAGTTACTTTAAAACATAGTTTACTTTTTTGAACTATTCACTTCTCATTGAATTTTGTAATAATGCTCATGAAAGATGCCAAATTGATAGTAGTAGAAACTAACAGACTTTATCCACAAAGCAGGCACAGTATAGGAAGTGAAAATAAAAGCTTCCCCTTGAATGTCCTGCTAATAAACCTAACCAGAGAGCTGGGTCCAGTTCAGGGCTTTAGTCACTACACCCTTTCAATCCTCTGCCTTTCTGCTAAGCTAGCCCATTAAGGTTGGCTGTCGTGGTGTTTCAGGACACCTGCCCACTACAAAACGCGCTGACATAGACAACCCACATTACACAACTTAGCAACTGCCTTTTTTCTGGAATTCCTACTCCTAATTTATTGGAGTGGGGGAGGTTTGGATTTGTGTAAAAACTCCGCTTTTCATAGGAGAACTGCAAAGATTTTAAAAAAGGAATTTTTACCTGATACTCATTTTCTGTTTTCCAGTTCCATTAAGCCAGAACAAAGGGGTTTTTGTTTTTCCCTGCAACCTGTCAATCAAGCAGAGGTGACCAATCACCACTCTGAATTTTCATGTCTTCAGCACCTCTTCAGAAAGCCCCTTTCTATTCTCCCCAGTAAAGCACTTTTGCATTTTCTTTAAAGCAGAACCAAAAATTAAAAAAATAAAAAAAAAAGCTTTCCCTAACTGTGGCAGGCCCATATACTGCCAGAAAAAATGACGGTGTTCAGCCCGCACGCGGTAGCACTGTGCACTTCTGCAGCACCTTCCAGAGGCCATCATTCAAAATCTAGTGAACTAAGCCTCAAAAATCCCATGAGGCAAGCACTGTCCTCACTATCTTACAGGCTGAGACTAAGACAAGAAGTCCAAGTCTTTGCCCCCGGTCTTAGAGCACATCCACACCCACACCCCTGCACGCACCCCCACCGGTAAAGGCTGCTACACCTACTACACCACTGCTTTCCATTATGTGACAGAGGTTGTTCTTACTACAGGTAGCTTCCATAAAAGTTTCTGGGTTAGGGAAAAAGGAACATAAACCGATCTGAGTTTTATGTTCTGTTTTGCCCACTACTCCAGAAGGAATGGATTCTTAATAGAAGCATCCTACAGAAAAAGATGGGAAATAAAACCAGAGCTCCAAGTGAGTGACACTAACATCACAACAGCTAAGAATGCAGAATTTATTTAGGCTAAGCAAGCTCCAACAACCAAGGCAAAGCTACAACTTCGTGGTGTGTTTTGAATGCAGAAAGCTCATCTTATTAAAGGGAGACGGTGTAGGGAGGCAGGTGCAAAGGGGAAGGAACTTCAGCCCAAGACTAAGCTTTACAAATGTACAGTAAAAACCTGGAAAATGAGTATTTACATAGAGATTTCCAATACCCTTCCCTTTCCCCAACAAAAGAAACAGAAAAGCATCGAGCTTCCTAACATTAAAGTTCTTCATAAATAGAATTTCAGGGTCCTCTCAGAGCCTGCAATGTGAAGACTTGCTTTACAAGGAAAACAAGTCATGCCATGTAAAGAACTATTTGCTAACCATGGTGAAGGGAAAAATTAAAAACAGAAGAAAAAAAATCAGATTCTTAGATGACAGATCTTTTTAATCCTTCCCTGCAAGACATGTCTCAGATAGACCATTTTTAAGAAACTCCTAGATGTTAGACTGAAGTGTTAGGTGGATGACATTTGTTTCTTATGTAAAGGAAAACACAGTGATCTACTATTCAGTAATTAGTACAGTGTAAATAGCTTTATTCTAAATATGGCCAGAGTCTGCTGTAAAACATGCTTTAGGAAAGGACAAATCTTTTAGTACAGCCCCTCAAGGCTGGTATATAACTACTTTGAAATAAAGACCCTTGGTACTCTAAGAACAAAAATCATTGTTAGAGATAAGCTTCCAGGACATAATTGCTATTAAAATTAAAGGGCAAACACTGCCAGAGTGCGATATCCAGTAGATTTTTTTTAAAAAACAAAAATATTTTGGATTAGTAAGTGATACTTCACAATGGAATGTCTTCAATAATAACACAGGAGTTGGTCATTTGGAACAGAAATTAAATGTTAACTTGCAAAAGGGAAGGTTGAAATAAATCAATGAAGCTATAACTTTGGCAAACTAGATGAGGGTCTTGAGCAAAAATGAAGCTTTCCCCACCCTATGCCTTTTAAATCAAAGATGCAAGAACTCTCTGAAGACTACATCCTGAAGAAGATGAACTGCTTATTCTGTTTGGAACCTTCCCCTGCTGAATGAGAGGAAATCAGTGGTAAAGAGAAGAGGCTGCCCATCAGAACAACAACAACAAAAAAAGTTAATTCAGAGCTGTCCCTACAAAGTAATCACTGCCCAAAAGTGAGCGTGTTAAGACACTGCTGTTAGCAAAGCTAGCAGCACGGACTCCTCAGCCACAAGCAGGAAAGAACTCGTGATGCTACACAATGAAGACTAAAGTCACAAAGAGAGGAATGTTGGTTAAGAGAAAGAAAAAGGGTAGCTCTTCTTTTCCTCTCAGTTTTGAAGAATTTGAAGTTCCTAAACCAAGGAGAACAGAGTTGTGAAACTACTATACAAAACAATATTTTAGATCCTTGAAAATAATTTGCTGTTTGAAAACAGAAAAGTATTATCTACAGAGGGAGAGAGACTGGAGCAATAACAAGCCTTTTTGAGTTGTTATCAGTAGGTGGTATGAAAAACTTAAAAACTAGTTTTTAAGGAGAGTAAAAAAACAGCACGTGGGATAGCAGTGGGAGGGAGTAAAATGCAGAATGAATCATGGAGTAGAGTGTAGCAGCCAAATTCAGCAGAATTCCTTCAGTAAATTAACTGATTTTTTTATAGCAAGAAATACAATTCATTCAACCTAGCTAGATTTCACAGCCATGACATGGCACTGAAAACTTTGTTCAAGTGGCACAGACCGTGACTAGTAGGAGAACTGCACAGTAGGCAGGCTTTCTAAGGAAAGAATAACAGTTACTGGTTTTGAGAAGATATAAAGAGATAAAAGAATGTGATTACTGAAGTTCCTTAAGCCGGGTGTTTCTATTAGTGACAATGGAAAAAATAAGAGTTTGCTGATGAGCTCTTTGCTCTTTTTGAGCATTGGCAAATCATCAACTAAGACCAGATGTGAGACACAGCACAAATGGTATCAACTGAAGCAATCAGAAGCCAACAGGACAAAATTCAGTAGGCCACCAATGTAGTAAGATTATTAGGAATAACTTAATGGACTTACTGACAGAAACAAAAATGGAACTGGGTCTATGCACCTCTATCTATGTACTATGCACCTCTATCACACCTTCCAACACAAGCCATCAGCAGTGCTTAAAAAAGTTGGTGAACTAAGTCTTTTCTAGCCTGAGGTAGATACTTTTTCTTCCTTCACATGAAGAGATTGAGGCCATTAGTTGGAAACACAGAGAGAAAGATCACTGTGTATTCATTGCAATGCATCACACACAATGCAACAACAAAAAGAAAACTATAATCCTAAAGCACACCAGAAGTATATCCAGACAAGAAAGAAAAAGCACACACGCAGCTAGATAAGTAGACAGTGATAAGAAAGAGCTCTTCCAAAGCGACACAAAAAATCTTTGCTTCCCACGTTCAAGAGAAGTAAATCCTAACTGCAACAGCTACAGAAGAATGTTTTCACTCAGCACGAGAACAAAAAACCTGAGAGCTCAGCCTCTTAACACGGACACTTAGGAAAGAGGACCGCTCCGAATGCATGTACAAAGAGACCTCTAGCAGGAAGAGAGCGTGTCGACTTACATGTATGTGAACACGTGAAAATCAATTACGAACAACACTCAAACTTGAAACCCAAAATTTAGATTCTACCAGTCAGAACGCTGGTATGCTAGAGCAACTTTCTAAAAATAGAAAAAAAAAAGACAACTAATTATTATTAAAACAAATAATCTCTTTCATAATTGCTGAAAGTGCATGATAGCTGCTTAAACTGAATCAGTCTCCAGCTTTTTTGAAGTCCCTTGCATATTTAGGTTCTCTTTCACTTTAAGGAGCAATCTCTGATCACAGCGTGCTCCCGTGATAAGCCAAAAAAAATATCTACAGACTTCCTACAAAGTCAGAAGAGATTGCTGCAGCATTGGATGAGTGGAAAACAACATTTAACTTTTATTAAGCCAGTTTAAAAAATAAAAAAATTTAAAAAAAGGGCTTCTATACTGCTTCCAGAACTCTAACAAAAGATCAAACAGTAGGAAGAGGACAGGACAGTAATTTAACCGAGAGTGAAAAGTTTCCATCTTCCTAGCATTCCATCCCAATCAGTTATCTATTCTATTCAGGAATATTCTGCTTGTCTTCAAAGATGAACATATCCATGAAAAGATCTGAGAGATTGCCCTATGGGTGCCTGAAGTTATATAAAGCTCTACAAAATGCTTACAATTTCTTTTTTCTTAAGGAAATGTTTGTTCATAAACATTCTGCAAACTCAGTACTGGCTTTTACTGGGACCATGATGATGGCTTTACTCTTCAGGATCCTTATGTGCTCTTACATACTATTTCAAAAACATTTCAGTAGGACTATCACTGACCAATTCAAAAATGTTGCATCTAAAATCTTATTTGAAGTCGTTCTGTATTTCAGATGTGGTCACTACAAAACCTGATCTAAAAATACAGTCCCATATAATCCCAGCAAAACAGGAGTTCTCTTCAGACTTTATGAAGGCCACAACACACAAAATAACTGGTCTTTAAATTTCCAGTACTGCTGGAGATTACACCAGGCTGTCCCTATAAGCAAGTGGTATGCCTTTCAGACTATAATCCAAAAGAATCTCCTCATATCGGGAAACAACCAATGTACAGAGCCCACTGCTGAGCCGCCCAGGATGGAATCTGATCTTCCACATTGTTCTTCTGCAATTTTTTTGGTATGCCATTTAGGCTAAAGTTCAAGTAGGCTGAAAAATCAATTAGCTTTCAACAGCTACTAGGTAGGCAATCCAAGTTTACCAGTTAGTGAAAAGGAAACAATGTTGTAACCGATATGACAACACCAGAGTTTATCAGGTTGCATTGAAAGTGAAAGTAGGGTTACAAAATAATGAATCACATTGCAGAGATCAGTGAAAGAATATGCTTTCTTTTGTAAGATGAAACTGTCCGCTACATTTTCAAAATAATGACCAGACCTCAGAAGACAGGGTAGGAAAAACACTATGTTAAAAAGAAATAAGGAGGCACAGCATAGGAATTGACTAGTAAAAGAAGGTTGGAAATAGATGATCTGAAGTCCCTTCCAACCCAAACCATTCCTTGATTCTATAAATCTCTCAAGTAACCACACAAAACTAAAAACAAAGAAAATAGTCAACAACCAGCTCTCTCAACAAGCAGGAGCATGCAGAAAAATCTGAATCACAAGTTGGTAGCCTCTGCTTGATTGACAATTTGCAGGAAGAAACCCTTTTCGCATGAAACAGTTGATGCTAAAATACTGACACAGTAAATTCTAAACAAAATAAGTGTTAAATTGTAACAAAATACTTAAACCATCTTGGGGGTGGTTGGGGAGTCTGGCCAAATTCACAAAAGCTTGACAACACCTCCATTATCGAATGCATTACTACTGTCACCTCCACAGTGGTTCCCAAGTTTTCTCACCGATTTATATAAAAACACAAGATGTATAAGAAAGGGTACAGAGACTGCGGAGAGGGGAAAAAAATATCACAAATATCACTGCATCAAGTAGTGCAGCAGACCCTCCTTTAACTTCAAGGAGCATCAAAATTACACTCTCAACAGTTTCCATTGGAAAATAAAATAAAATTAAAAAACGGAAATTCTTATGGGATGCTTGAACTTGTGCTTTACTTGGACAAGTTTTTCATACGACTCTTTTAATCACTGCTTACACTAACAGCTTCTAATAGATTTACAATACAACCAGAGATCAAGGCTAAGAAAGTCTTTCTATTGAAAATTTTCAAAAGATATGGTATGTGTAGCAAGACTGTGGAGAATGTAAAAGCTTGAAGAAAGAGCCATGCCACACAACTACCAAATATCTTCCAAAAGTAATTAAGGACCCACTTGAAAATAAATGCATGGAACCAGGAATAGTACCAGACAACTTCACATTCATTAGATACCAGCTAGCTGCAGATGTGGAAACAAAACCTCAGACGTTAGCTTCAGCAATCTTGTCCTTACTTCCTAATGTCTGCCTGGTCTGAACTTTTATATTTTAAATGTAAAGCATTAATCTCCATTGACTGGCATACACAAATTAACTAATACCTGGCTATGAAAAGGCATATATTCACAACCGTAACTTCATATAGTGAATGTAAAGCAAAGCTATTACAAGTGTATCCACCTGCTTCAAGCTGTCTCACTGGGTGCATTTCCAATTTCAAAGACAAGCTTAACTGTTTAAATACAACCAGTGTATAATACATATCACTACATTTACTGATTCTATGCCTGCATTACTACAAGAGTAACTTGTTTTCTTACAATGCCATCTGAAATAGCAGCAGCACTTCAAAGCTACACCATTATTATCATCATTTAACCAAAAGAGGGTGGCTTTACAAGGCAGGTTAACATCTGCCTGCTGGTTCTACTCCCCCAAATGTTCTCAAAGGCAATCGAATGAAATTAAGTGATTTCCAAGAACGCCTTCAAAACAAGCATATCAAATACAATTTTTAGTTTCCTCAGCCCAAGGCTTCTTAAGGAAGAATCAACCTGAGAAAGAAAACTAAGGTCTAAAGAGAGCCACATTTTTTCGTTACTACACTATATGATAGATACTAAGAGGTTGAGTCTAAACTTTAAGACTGGTCAGGAAACCTTAATGAACATAGAAATAAGTTTGTGAAAACAAATTTTACTCTTTTCATCATATGCCAGCATTACATACTTCACTGCATAAACAGTTGGAACATACTCTAATGGAAGCTATTGCAGTGAAGTAATAAGCAAATAAGGTGTGAAGACAGGACTGCTCCTTGATAAGACCTTTCCAACATGCTTTCCTCTACCTAACTTCTCTAGTGCTATTAGCAATTTAGCATTCTCTAACCCTCTAAACGTGAAAAGCAGTTGCTGGATTATTCTTGTATTCTCAACTGTAGGCACACACAGATCTACTGAAGGAAAACTTTTGTTCTTCATAACTATTACTTCAGCAACACCCAGACATAACCAATACAGCTTTTCAAAAAGGCATATACAGTTTTAGTTCTGTAACATCCCAGCTTCATGTACCAGATGCCAATGTAAAGACATTAAAAATAAATTTTAAATTAACTGATAATTAATTCCAAGGTAACAATATACAGTCCTTTCCTTCCAAAAAATAATGCTGAGAAAGGCATTATGTACATTTGGCTGAAGACTGTATAAAGAAGCGTTTGCATTTTCTCCCTTTTCAGAATCTTTCCACTTTAATTTGTGGTGAAAAATGTGTAAGTTGGTCATGCAAAGGAACAGGTCTTTGTCAGGCTAAAAAAAACTTGGCCAGCTTTCTCACAAATACAGATCTGCTTTTTTTTTATTTTTTTTATTCTCTATTTCAGAGAACAGATACTGTCCCATCAAAACTGGCTAGAGAAGCCAGACCAAGCTTCTGGTCAGCTTGGTAAGATAGATAAAGATACTCAATGCTTTGCAAAAGAAGTCAAACCCAAACAATTCAATAGCTACAAAGTTCACAGTTTCATTAGTGTTTTTACACCATTACAAGTCCCCCTCTCCCCCCCTTTTTTTTGGTGGGGTGTGAGGAGGGATGGGCATAATCAACTTCTGCAATAATTTCCAAACCTCCAACCGAGTACGTAAGTGTAAGATCAACCTACAAGTTCTTTAGCTCCAGTGATAGAAGCACCTTAATGCTTGTATGCAATGTATTTTCAGCAATGGCGTATATCTAAGTATTTTGTAACGTTTTTCCATACCGGGAACCTGAGAGTTGCCGTTACCCATTAATGTACCTGTTAAGGGGAAAGTTTATATTGAAGCTTTGATGTGACAATATAACGCAAAGTCAGAGTAATTTATTTTCCTGAAAGGGTTCTCAACTATTTACGTAAAGTTCTAGTAGTAAGGTTCTATCCTTTAATCTCTGAACCCCAAGGATGAAAGTTTTCTCCCCATTTTTCTTTTAGCTGTCAATTAAAAAATAAGAACAGTAGCAGAAAATAAAACTTTTATGTTTATGCAGTTAAATCCAGAGTTCGGCCTAAAATCTCAAGCAAATTACTTCTGGGCTGACATTTTGGATGAGTAGGACAAAAATCACATACTACTAAATTGGCATTGTAACTGCAGCTGCAAAAACTTTAATTTGTTAGCAAATTGACACTTTTCAATTCAGCTTAACGCTGTACTTGTTTTAATGCATTGCTTTTAATACAGATGGAAGAAACCACACTCACCACACTAGCCAAACCTTTGAATAAGCTTTTTAACATTTTGTAAAGTAAACACGAAAGTCTAAGTCCTTACTTTGTTTAAAAAATGTGTTTATATTTAAAGTCTAAGTTTCATAATCTGTTGCTAATTAATAAGCATACTGAAAAGAACACATGCAAGTGATAAAATTCCTAGCTCTGGATATAATCATTGTTTACATAAAACACAAGTAACATTTTATACAAAAGTTTGGGATTATTCATCATGAACTTCCTACAGAAAAGTACCTAGAAGGAATGAAAGCAGCTAGGATTCTGGTACAGAAATTTAGATGAAAATATGCCCAAGCTGAAAATGACAACTTATTTTTCCCCAGAACAGATGAAAACCTAAGAAGCCTCATCCTCCCTTACAGCAACTATAGCTATATCGAATATATTGTTGTCAATCTAGGTCTCAGTGAAAAAGCATGTTTTATGCTTAGGACTAGAGTTTTTCAAAAGCGGCAAAGAACTGCAAGCATACCCTATACTTTCTCCAGCACTGATGCAAGAGGCAGGTCAGCCTCCAGGCGATTTTGAAGTTATTTCTGCTGGTTTCCATCAAGCAGGACGGAGGGCCTAAGAGTGACTAACACCCATTCAAGCAGTAACAGACGGTGCTGTAACAAATCATCCGCTATTTAAGTACCAATCTGGTTTCCAGGGAAAGCAACATTTACTCAGTGACACAGACAACAATCATGTTTCTTGGAGAGATTAAGGTTTTTCATTCACAAATGTGACAGACAGCCTCTTTTGAAATAGCAACTAAAGGTGCAGGAGATGGAGAACCAGTTCAGTGAGGATTTTTTCCTCTTCCTCCTCAAAAAGAATCAGAAGGTTGCTTCAAATCACTAGTTTACAGAGCTCAGGCTGTAGTGCATTTCTGAATGCTCCTGGAACTCTGTGTGCTCTGATGAAATATGCTTTTGCATTTAGAAAAAAAGACTCACCAGCAAATTTGTAACAGCTGGACATAGTGTGACCTTTAAGTGTCAAAGGCTAAGGTGGCTTAGCCTTTCAACAAGTTGGATAAAGCCACAAAGGTAGGAGGATTTTGAAGTATTCGCATCTGTCTATTTAATACAAGACTGTAAAAACATTCTTTCTGTATCAGTATTTCAAAGCATTCTTCAGAATATGATGAAAGGACTAAGGCCACCTTTGCACTGAATTCAAAGAGGCTTCCAGAAACACTATCCACCCAGAACGTGTTGCGAAAAGCACTGTAATACACAGCAGTGCTCAGAGAGACTGTCTTAAAGCTAAGGTAACAACAAGAATTGGCCCATATGAAGTCTTCACAAGCATTAGGAGGAAAACTTGAAGAATTCCAAGCAGAAGACTGACCTTAACAGGCATTCAGGCATATGGGAGGCCCCTGATGCATACAAATAATGTGAGATGTAAGGAAGCCTACTAATGGCTTTAGCAAAGCCTTACTTTTCAAAGATCAACTTGCCATGGCAGCCAATCCAGCAAGACAGAAAAGTGACACCTAGTCATGTAAGATCTTTGGGCTGGCTAGTTTTGTTTGGGTATCAGCTGAACCATTTTTTGTTTATAGGCATCTGTATTCCTATTTGATTTATTTCTACTTTATCCAATGTGTGTTGTTTTTTTTTTTTTTAAAAAAAAAACACCATAAAGGTTAGTCAGCAAGACTTTATCAACTAATATACAAGCTTACAATAATTGCGATGCCTACTTACCATATCTGATTTAATCTGGTATCAGATTCAAGCAAAGCAATTACATTCAAAGATGCACTACAAAAAATCATATGCTCTACAGTAACAAGGATTATAAAAATCCCTGTCCTTCCCTAGTCTCTCATTCCTGATACTGCACTACAGTCACCATACTTTCAACAGCATACTTGCAAGTAACAGCAGTCACCATATGTTCCTACAACTGTTCATTAAACTATGTTGTAAACCAAATTGTAAAAAATAAAAATACAACAATTACAGGCCTTTCAATACATATCCTGAAAACTTTCAGGAAAGATTTTTTTAAAAACATACTTCTGCAGGGCGGCCCGTTCATGGGACAAGAACATTAGCGTTACTGTGGGAGAAACCTACTCTGCAAGGCTCCATATAGAATGCCTGCTGCAAGCAGCCTGAACCAGCAGATCTTGGCCTTGTCACTTTTCCTTAAAGGCAAGTCTGTAAGGGAGGCCACAGAAGTCAAGCAAAAATCCAGGGCAGTACTGTAACACCATAAAGCTATTTGGGGTCAGACTCAAAGAACACCAGTACTTATATCCAATTGCAACACCTACAAAAAAATCAATCACCAACCCCAAAACTTGTGCATCTACTTAGTGTAATTAGGCACCTCCTTTCTGACCTGGAAGAGTCTCAAGTCCCTGTGTAGTCTTCTCTTCCCCTTAAACATTCTCAGAACTGAGGAGCTTCTGCTTAAGGCCTACATAAATCACAAGCGCGAGGCCAAGCTGCAGCATACGCCATCTGAGTGACAATCCTGGCATTCCTAATAAACCAACAGTATTAAGCCTAATTTAAAAGTAACTTAGTGAGAACACCTGCAAGAAAACAGGTATTATGACAACTGAGTGCTGAACAGCTTTTACTTATGGCCTAACAGAGCACTAATCCTGCAAATTCAAGCTTGTCCAAAGCTTGAATCCAAAGGCTTCAATTTACCTATAATAGGATTTCTAGATGCAGGAACACAAGCCTAGCAGAAATGCCTGAACTGACACGCTGCAGATTCAAGATTCATACCTCTCCACTGCAGCACAACTTCAGGAGTAAGTCAGGGAAATAGTCCAGTGTAGAAATATATCGCTGAGGCACCCGCTGCGTAAGTGGCAGGTGTTGAACTGTACCTTGCCACCTGAGCAGACAACAGAATTTAAGTCTTTTATTTCCCAGCTGAACAGCTTAACTAAAAAAAGCCAAGTACAACTGCCACCGTTCCTGTGCCCTCATTTCAGGAGAACAAGGCATTTCCTCCGCTCTTGGGAAGGTGCCTTACCACACCAGGGATCCCGATGCCACGCTGCGGCTTTGAATACGAAGTGGCATTTCAAGTATCTCTCTGCTTACTCTACCACCAAATAGCTCTTGCTAGACAGCTCACCACCTGGTGTATTTTTCCTACATTGTCCACTAAGACATCCAAATCTACCATACTGCTCAGGCAAGTGAGGACGTGGAGGAATATTGCATTCAGCTGTGGGGATTAAGAACCTCACTCCGCAAGAGCTGAGGTGCTAAAACAGTCAAGTCCTTCAGTGAATCTAGGCCCTGGGTAACGAGCCACAGCGTAAACATTTACTAGGCCTGTCTTCTTCTGTAACAAAACCACTGGTTCTGTGAAACATGTAAGCTCTAAAAGTTAGCTGTAGAAACCACTTAAGGTTTATTATCCTGGGTTTCTTAGTAAGTCTGCTCAATGCTTCCCTGTACGTGGGAACTACAACCAGTGAAACTGCCCTAGTATTACAACACCAAAGCCACAACCTCAGCAGTTCCTTGGAAAAATGAGTGACAAAAACACACAAAGAACACATCTTACATTAGCAGCTGTAGTAAGTCAAAAACAGGAAGTATATTATACAGGCTACAAATAACAATAAACACCTGTATTTGCACGTGCCATTTACAGCCCTCCCAGAACTTATTTGCTACGTCTCAAAAATTGTCTAAAAAGCTTTACAGACCTCTTGATTTTGATATCCCTATGGCTAATTTCACTCTTTGGGGGTAGGGAACATCTTTCTTCAGTCTAGCTGACTCAAGTCACTACGTTAAGCCAGACCTGAATGCCCGTGAACTATGACACCAAGTTATAAAAGAAAGACCTATATAAATTCTATCACCACAATGAAAACTACAAGTGAAAATGTCGAACATTTAAATTATATACATACTTACTGAGTAAACCCACGTGTCAGTCACTTACGAGACTGAGTTTACTATTAATTATAAAAACCAAAATCTGGCAAAGAGACCAAAGGTGTTTTAAGTTCAACCATGACTGTGCTAACTTATTTAACAGCAAATCTTAAGTTAAAAACAAAACAAAAAAATCAAGAGAGAATGTCACTACCACTCAGTCTCCTAGTGGCACCTACCTGTAACACATCAGGGCATAAAAACTTCGATTCCCTCATCTAAATTCAATACAGACCAAAAAATGTATTTGGCTACTAAGGCTTTGCAATTTCACGTTCATTGACTGGATAAAAGGAATTAAGTATCTGTAACTCAACTGATGAGTTGAGTTTTAAGTGCGACAGCACTCGCATCACTCAGATTTTGATTTTGATGCTGACAATGAAGAATTCAAACTGTGGAGAACTTAAAAATACCCAACTCTACTTCAGGGATTTGCCACAATGCTTTAGGATGCACCAGCTCTCCATCTAGGATGGGAATACCTGACTGGACTAATTATCACTAGCTAACAATCCTCTTTTTCTAATTCAATCAACACCTCCAAGGTCTGCACAGAACTTTTGTTACAACAAAATCATTCAGTACTCATTCTGTACTACAGACACTGTTTTGTCAGGCAATGATGAGAGGTTCTTGAATGCTAAATCAGATCTCTCCTGTCATTCAACTCCCAGGTTTGGTTCTTCCAGATGATGTTCCCCATCTGATCCAAGAAAACTCAGTCTGTAAAAACTTTCCCATCCCCCTGAATACCCTATTTTTTGGGAGTATGAGATGACTAACTGAACAAGTTAATGAAGGTTACCGCAGTTACCAGAATAATTTAATAGTGGCTAACCTAATGATGCTTCCAGTTGATATGCCAGTTAGGACACTGGGAAAAGACTGGCAGCTCTGCTTATTCACGCACTCCCTTAATAAACCAGAACTCTCAACATCTGCAGCTCTGCAGAGGTAACTATGCAATCCAGCCTCATGCTCCAGAAGCATCTTCCCCACAATCACCTAAAAACCCTCCAGCTTCCTCCCACGGCTTTTGAGACATCAGCCACAGAAGACTGGTGAAATATGCAGACACTGTAGAGAGATGCCTCTCCTGGACATCTGGCTCAGAGATCTTATTCATTCGTTTGAGTCAAACTGATTGCCAGATTTACAACTCCCCTCACCTCACTCAGCAGGCAGACTTCTCACATTCGTTTCTAGCATGAAGCACACACTATTAGCTGCTGGGAGCTTCTGATTATCTACACATTTCTCTACAATTCCCAAGATCTTCAAATGTAATTTTTACTCTTTTTTGGTGTTTGTGCCTCTTAGCACCCTTGAAACAAGTACTTCTATTTTTCAGGGTGTTGCCTAAAGTCTCAGGCACCTGTAATTTAGATTCTGACATCTCTTGAATGGACTTGTCTTACAAACAGCAGATGGACTCAGCCTCCTCTGACTTTAATCTCCATGAAAACTATCACACATCCACCACAAGCAATAGTGGAAAGGCAACGTAACTGTGCAGTGGGGACATATACCTCAACTGGTAGCAGGGAATAGCACTGAGGAACAAAGATCTGTACTCGTAACTCCAAGCTGATTGACTGGGATCCTTCATAAGTTCAGTTACAGAAAACAATGCAGAAGGAACAACACTGAACCTAGGTCATTGCTGTAGGAGTCTAGGCTGCTCTCCTTCCCATAAAGCTTAACAAAATTTCTTCCTTATGAACTGTCCTGTATAGTGAACATCTCAAAAAATTCTCTGGGTTCAGAGTGACCCTCCTGGCTTGTGCTAAGCGTCTGGTTTTATGTTTATTTGTTTGGTCAGTGTATCTATGGCAGGTGTCTTCTTCAGATGATCTTCTTTATGCTGGTTTCCAAGACCACTATTCCACTACAGCTGAGAGCTGCATGAAGCTCATTTGCCTGCTCTCAGCATTCTCAATGATTCTCCATATTCTACAAAGACTTTTGAAATTTTTTCTCCAGTAGGCAAAGTCTGAATTGCAAACACATAATTACCTTTTTGAATTAAAAGATATGTACAAAGACCTACTTAATATCAAGAAACAGAAGGAAATACCTGTCTCATCCATCTTCCAGAAGAACTAGTTTAGTGCAGAACAGACCAAATTTGAAACCTGCATGTGGAGGAACTCTACACAGAAAGGCTGACAGTATTCAGTCAGGGCCAAGGCAGCATACAACAACATTGTATGAGATCAGGTGACTCCTGAAGAGCTTTAGCCAGATTAAGAATTAGTAATGCAAAAAATAAACCGGTTTTCATCTCGGTTTCCCAGGCAGGAAACAGAGCACTAAAGGAGGGTCTCTGTCACCCTGTCTCTTATGCATGATCTCTGACAATGTAACCTAGCACTCCAACTTCATATGGATGAAGCGTATAGAAAGATGACTATGAAATACAGCCAAAGAAGCAACTTTTTACATTTTACAGATTTGATATTTGCCCCATTAAACTGAACAGGAATTTCTCTTGACTTCACTGGATGCAGGACCTTGCCCTATATTACAAATGCATGCTTCAAGAAGGCCTACAGTACTAAAAAGTACTAGAAAGTACTAAAAGCAAAAAGTTTAGAAAGGTTGCCTTGGCATATCTGCATAAAGCACAATAATTACCATGTTGAAGTAAGACCGGATTTTGACCCCTCTTGCCAAATCCCAAACTATGACATTTCCATCATGTCCAGCAGAGAAGAGAACTCTTGGATCAAACGGATGAGGTTCAAGTACAAACACTTCATCTTCATGGCCCTGAAATTAAGGATACAGCAAGAAGAACAAGAGAATTATCTCAAATACTTACGCAGGAATTCAAAATGATAACACTGACAACTGCAATGTTCACGTGTGAAAGTGTCCAGCACATAACAACTGCTTAGACTATATTTTTTTTTCAATCTGTATTATACTCTTCTCTATCCAGTTGCAATTTCAGCTTCATAATAAGTATGTCAAGTATGACAACTTCATAACAAGTTTGTCCCACAGCTTTCATCATTTCATTTGATGTTTTTGATCTTAATGCTTGGCAGATTTCTATTTGTTTAGGCATGGTAGCAGTTAGAAATTTAATTTAGAGCCATGAAAGAATTAAGTATAACTAAAAGTAAGAGAACTACATCTCCAGAATTAACACTAATTTTAAGCTTTACTTGAAATATTTCCACTCCTAGTTACCTACAGCTAACTATTTTTACAACTAAAAAAAAAAAGTATCAGACATTAGTAAAAACTAATGTTTGATTCATTCTCTCTAAAAGACTGCTTTTCAGTACCCATAAAATGATGAGGTTGCAGTAACAAGCGCCTGTGTTTAAACAGGGCAACTTTATCCATTAACTGTATTTCAAACATTTGTCACGCTAAACAAGTCAAAAGTAACAACTGTTTCCTTCTCTCCTTCCAAGATAGCATTTTAGGAAAGAAAAAAAGTCCAAAATTAGTTTCAGACATCTCAAACAATAATGGTGATTTGCACTTCAAAGCTCTATTTTCTAGGAAGCAGCTGAGAGATACTTCAATTACATTTCAATTATCTAAATACATTAATTAAGGCTGCTTTCAGGTAGAAAAAATGCTTAAGGAAGAATTTTGATGACATATATATAAATTCTGCATTCCAGATTGATAAATCTGGAGCACCTTACCATGAGAATATGAATGAGTTGGCCAGTGAAAGAATTCCAGACTTTCAGTGTCATGTTATTGACTGCAGTTATAACAGAGTTATCATGGCGGTCCCATGCCACCATGGTCACTTTCAGTTTTGTGATTTTGTCTTCAACTCCTTGTGGATTTTGTCTAAAACAAAAGAGCAAAAAGAGCTTCAAAGCAATTCTAGCTTGCTAAAAACATTTTTATGTCTGTAACAGCTGATAATACTTCTGTATTTTACTTTATTATTACGAAAAACAGCATTATTTCTTCAAGAACCTGGAGGAATGAAAGACATTTTCCAATTTTTTAACATATACAATCAGAAAAGCATTACAGATTCTTAAACAATGACTATAGAGTCCTCTCAATATTTCAAAGACTATGTTGATCTGTTTTTTCCAAGATAATGCTCTCTGATACATAATCTAACCCAATTAAGATTAAAATCCATAGTATCTGTTGTGTTAGGTGAAGAACGAAATCCAGCCTCGTCAACCAGTGAACAGTAATTTGGCCGGTAGAATACCTGTATTAAGCAGTTATAAGTACAGAAAGAAGCATTCTCATACTTTTACGTTAATTAAAATTCTCAGGCCATATTCAGTACTATATCATTACCCTTATACCATTTTACTATCAGTAATAATTATACTTAATCTTGCCTGTATTTTATTTTTATCCCTATAAAAATGAAACACTAGCTACCTGTAATATAATCTATTGGAATACTCCAAAATTACTTTTTTTTGGCCATGTGGTTTTTAAATGTATTGTCCTTGAATTCTCTTCTCTTCTTTCTTCTGTGAAAACATCAACCAAGTCTAACAATAACGTAGTGTCACCAACGGAGTGGACGAAAACATAGGATCTTCCATATGTATTCACTATAATACATTATATATCTATATATACTGTACAGCTCAAAAGTACAAGATGTAGTTGTAGACAGATTACTTTCTAGACCACTGCAGTACCCAGGAGGCTGAATTCTTTCTCTTCTCTAAGTGCACCAATTTCATTTTCTTTGATAAATAGTACTTATGAAGAAAAGATCAAATTTGGAACTGTCCTTTACACAGTAGTCAAAAGGGACAAAACAGAACTCAGCTACAGGTGCCTAAATGAAACAAGCAGTTCAGTTTCTCAAAGAAGTTCATCATTTGTGACCGCAATTTAAAAAGAAGCCATTGCTTTATCTCCAGGATCAGTTAAAACAATGATTTTTTACAGGCCATATTTTCAAGAAAAAGTAGCTCAGTCTTTGTTTTCAGGGTGCCAATGCACTATAGACTGTCATCCAACAGCTTTATATTCATGTTTTATTGCACTTGCTTAGGACAAGATACTTTCTGATCCAAACTTCTAACTAAACTATATAGCTTATTTAGTCATCTCTTCCATGCCTCTCTTGATCTTTCAGATATCTTTTCGCAGGCTTACTCCTTATGTCTTTTTTTTTTGTTGTTGTATTAAATATCCTTCTTTAAACTACTCAACATGATCAGTGAAGGGAAAAGGTTTACCCATTTAAACCATTATAAATCTTTCTAATGGCCATCTGTTGGAAAACATTTCCTCCAAGCCAAAATAAAAAGGTCTAAACCACAATCCCTACAAAGTTTTTCTCCATCTTCAAGCCTTTTTCATTATTTGGTCTTGTGTACATAAGCTTCCTATACCTACACAAAGCCTTGCAAATTCTCAGATTATTGAGAACCCATTACATAGCAAGTGACTTATTTGCTCTGGCATGTGGTATGAAAGAGCCCAAAACTCCTTCTCTGGGTACACAGATTCCACAATAACTTTTAGATACTACCAGAACGCAAGAAATCTCAGCATGAGATCTGATCTGATTTTCTTGATCCAGAAACAAATACCCACGTAAAAAGCATAAATTTGACCTTTAATGTGGTTTGTATATCTTTTACTCCTTTAATCAAACCAAAGAACTAGTGGAGCTACTATCTGGACAAGCTAGTTTCCACAGCTGAATATATAGTCAAATATTTGCTTTCATTGGACTTCAAGAGCTAGACAAGCATATTGTAGATTTAATCCAGAATCATTTAAGTTTGTTTTTTCTTTTTTTTTTTTTTTTAAAAGTAAGTCAGCAAACAATATCAATGGACTTCAAGTATCTATCTGATAGCAGAACATTCTATATTACTTACCCTGTTGGGCGAGTAGCCATATCCAACAAAATGCTTTTCCACTCCCTTCGTTTAAATTGCCAGATTCGCGCTGTTCCATCACGGCTTCCACTCACAAATCTAACAAAAGGGAAAAAGAGTTACACTGAGATTAACGCAGGTCTGTGCAGAAAAGACCCTTGTAAAAAGGGATAGAAACTAGAGAATTCAGAATTCTAAAAAGTAAGCTGAAGTATAAGGAGTGCAAACAATGTCAGAATGCTGTACTACTGGCTTGAGATGAAAAAACACTTCATGTACCAGTAAAGATGTAAGGGTCTGCAAAAAGTGAAATCTGCTTCCCTAATATGAGCCCCTTCCAAACTAATGGTATTTTGATCCATGGTATATCTTGCTTAGTTATCACAGTGCTCTGCCATGGGGACGCAGCAGCCCAACAAGCATTGTAACAGCCTGTCCCTATCACTCCACGTAAAGCTACTAATGGGATTTAAAATGCAAAAATGCTGAAGTGAGAGGACAACTGCAATCTGAAGTAGAGACTTGATTTGAAACAAACAAAATCTATTCCTCATTAGCTGTGTAACGACGGTCTCTGAATAGTTGCAAACAAGCTTGAGCTTCTCCCTGACCTTTTTCTTTCTCTTTTTTTGGAGTGTGGGGTCAGAAGGAGAAAGAGGTGGATGGAACGCAATGAAGCCTGGTTTGCAACTAACTGTATTGCAATAAAAGTGTATGTTAGAGCATCATTTAAATGAAATGTCAGAAATTTCATAATAAATAGAACTATTTTCTTTAGCATCCTTCACATCCGACATCTAGAACTTCAGTAAAGTATTAAAAAAGCTAAACAAAACACCGTTACATTTTGACAGTTTTCTCTTTATTTAGCAGTCACTTAACTGAAAAGAAGTTTAAACATTTAAATATATCTAAACATATAGTTATTTTATTTATGAATATATATACACATTTAATAAAAAAATTAAAGTATTTCTATACTCCTTAGTTTTGGCAAACTCAAAATACTTTAATCATTCATTGCAAAGAAGACAACAGAAAAACTGAAGAGGGAGTATTATTTAAAACAAACTAGTGAGAATCCAATGATTATAGAAATTTTATTGCATGAGCCTCAGAACAGAAAACAATTTTTTAGAAACTGATATTTACAAATCTCCACAGGGTCAAAAAAAAAAATAGGTATGAATAAATAAATTGTTTGCTTACCTGCTACTACTATTAGAGAACTGAATACTGTCAACTTTGTCCTATATAAAAAAATAAAAATAAAAAAATCAAAAGCGATTCTAAATTATCCAAATTGTTCTTTTAATCAAATACATATGTAATTTAATAAAGTATTTACAGTATGAAACTCCAACTCTGATATCTTCTCTGGCTGACCTGATCCAAAGAAATAAACCCTAATGATGTGATCTGTACTCCCAGTGGCCAAAAACATTCCACCTGAGAAAAGTAAACACAGATAAGTCGTAAGAAAAACTGGCAATCTAATGTTATTACAGTACTTTCAAATATCTGTAACATTAAATATTTAAAGTTATTCCCTTAAATTTACTGCTGTATCTCATTTCGTTTGTGTCTGTAACTGACCTTTAAGTAAAAACAACAAGGTTGAGAAACTCAAAGTGTAACTGGAGTTGAATTAGCTCACATCTGTTGTCAGACAAATGTGCATCCAGAGATGTACCTGAAAAATTAAGCTAACTGAAGTAATTTGTTTGTGACTAAGCTCTTAGTGGCTCAATCTTAAAGAAAACTGAATGGAAACAGAGCCCTAGTACTTTCTGAAAATACTGTTCTGTCATTTTGGTATTGTACCTAATTGTTTATGTTCTGTTCTTTACCAACTGTCAACTCTAAGTATGAATGAAATTCAGAGTGTGAGAGCCTGTTAATTAGCACCTTCTTAATAAAACCTCTATAATCCTATCTCAGATAAAGCTAACTTTCAGAATCACTCTGAGGGAAAATGTCACATTTTAAAGGAACTGCAGACACAAGAGACTTACTTTCAACACTTTACGTTCAACTGTTTGCAAGAATTTCCATATCACCAAGAGTTAATGCACAGATTCCGAATATTAATCATTAATATCTGGTGGGTTTTTTCAATAACCATTTTAATTCAATTCCATCTTTTTAACAAGAAATATGCTACAGTAACTGCATTATAATTCATTTTACTCTCTAAATGACTTCTTACATTGAGACAAAGATATATACACATATATATAAAAGTCTTTTACCAGCACTAAAAGAAGAACAGATCATTTGGACTCCAGGCCGAGGGCGTTCCGTAAATTTTGTTGGCCTTGGACTAAAAATAAAGAGATAGTTAACTAATTTCCTAATACAGTTTCAAAAAACAAGTCAGTACGTTAGAAATAAAGCACAGAAGGACAAAATTAAATATGACGGAACAGATGGCTGCCCATCTACAAACAATTTACTGCGACTATGCTTCATGATCTGATCCTTAGGAAACTAAGACATACAGACAGACCAAACAATCTATCTATAAAGGAGAGCTGTATTGCAATTTAAATCCCTTGTCCCTCTCCCCTCAAATATTGCTATACAAAACACTTTAAGTAACCTGTAAAGCAGAAGAGAAGACAGCAGAGCCAGATACCCAGGAGGTTGTTTTAAACCACTGAGTGTATCAGAGCTCTTGTTTTCTCCTGCAAAACATAGCTGCTTTTACTACAAGAGAGAAACTGAGGTTGGTGCTCTCTTTGTAGAAAAGGATACAAAAGAAATTTAAATAAATTTGAAGTATTTCACAGCATTAGAATACACCCGTTTCTTCAGAAAGCATGTAATGTTTGTGGGTTTCCAATAGCTCCCACAGAAAATTAGGACTATAGCTTAGAAGTTTTAAAGAAAATTTTCTTTATGCACTGTGCTTCCATTTAGGCATTTCAGTACCTGATGTGGAAGCAGAACTAAAGCTTCATGATTTGGCACTTTAAGAGTGTGTGTGCGTAAAAACAAAACAAAGATCTGGTCCTTCAATCGTTACATCAGTTCTGCTCATGTACTGCAGCAACCCCAGCTCAGTAGGTGGTCTTGCATAGTATACCATCTGCAATCCTTAGTCCTTAAAGAATAAACTTACTAGAGAACAGCAGCATTACACCCACAAGTGTCATCACTAAAGATCTGTTTTAACATAAAAGAATGCATATTCATGACATCCAAAATTTTCTCTTTTAGAAGCAAAATGGCTTATTTTTTTTTCAGCTGAAGGCAGATGAGTAAGAGACCTTTCTCCACCTAACAGCTATTGCTATCTCAAAGAAAGGAGTAAGCATTACACCTTACTGGTGCCTATATACAAAACAACATAATAAACACACTGGGAATAGCAGTTAAGAAATCTTTCTCCGAATTGTCCGTTCAATATAGGTTGATTCTGTGAATCTTCCTTCAGGACTTTTAAGGTAACTCCTTGCAAAGACTTTCAGCAGGGGATGTTACAAGATACACTAAACAACACAGATCTATTACACAAAACAGTTCAAACCCTTCTTAACTGAGATACTAACTTAAAAAGAACTATCAGATGATTCGATATGCAGCTTACATAATACGGAGCAAGTGTAAATAGATAAATAGGCTGCTGTTTTCTTCCACTGTGGTTTGTGAACTCTGCCTTTGGAGTTAGGACAGCTGCAAAACAGAGCAAGTACGCACTTATGTTCTAGTTTTATAACCATGTTAAATTCTCCAACTTATGTCTCTCTAATGTGTGTTATTTAAGGCATTAGGAGACAAGATTATGGCATTCTTTTACACTACAACAGACCGTGATCTTTACGAGATAAGCTGGACAATCAGTAACGTGGGGAAGTAAGGAAGGTGGCTGAAGGATAATTTCTTGAAACACACAGAAACCAAGTCAATCATTTTGCTTTAACAAGCATTCTCAATCCAGTCGTGTAAGTGGCTGGAACATATTAAGACACCTTCACAAACATTTCACAGAGAGGTCCAGGAAAGCCCTGGTAAACTGTTTTCCTCCCAAGATGAGAGGCTATGGTCAGACCAGAGCCTGCACTAAGAGCCACAGACAAAAAAGCAATTTGCTCTATGTGCCTCAACTAAGGGAAACACTCACCCATGGAAACATCTCTCAAGTTCACCTTCAAAATGCTGTCCTAATGCGGGAATGGCTGCATAACCCAAACCCTACAGACTAACCTCACTCTGGACATGCAGGGGCTTAAGTAAGACTTCTCCAGGAAAAACAGATGTGCGAGGCAAGCCCTCCAACTCAAGTCTTGGCTTAAAAGCCAACAAACATGGTCTGGCACATCTGAATCCTAATGCATGAGCAGCCCCTTTAACGTGAAGTGCCTTCTGCATAAGAAAGCAGATGTGGAGTATGCTACCACCCCACAGACGACTGAGGAACCAACGTCTTCTTGTCCAAAATATGAATGTCAAAATCATCAGCACATGTTTTGTTCCATTTTTTTTTCCTGTTTTTAAGATTATGGGAAGAAAATTAAGAGCTGCTAAAAAGCAGTATCAGTTGTTCAAATCTGCAAGACAGTTCTGCTGCCTTGTTTGCGTGGTCTGCCAACAACAGATTAACACTGGAAACTTGTGATTCAAATAGGTGGAAAAGAATAACAAGAAAACTCAGCATCTTTCTCAGCAAAAGTTCATATGCAAATATTTTTAGTGCAACTGATTTAACTTTTGCACAGTGACCAGTTGTAAAAATTCTCCCTCAAACCTGAGGCAAATTATCCATCAGTTCCTGATGACCCAAGGTTGATTTTCTCTCTTCTCCCCACTGTCAACTGAAAAAGCATGCAGCTCTTGTATTTTCTGCCCTGATCCAGAATAGTAACAGCGCCTAAATGTGAGGGAAGGTCTTGATTACCTTATTTCTTAATTATTTTTCCACCTGCTTTGGACCACTTTCCTTGTCTTCTTTATCTACAGGAACAACAGCCCTACTGTTCCTCTACTTAGAAACCAAATTAACCTGACTGGATTGTTGCAGCTTTTGGGCATACATGGTAACTGCCTGGTCAGAAAGCTCTTCACTGAAAGCACAGGAGCACACAGGAGGCTCTAGCATTTGAATCTTCTTCACTATCATAGTCAGAGAAGCATACAGTAACAGAGTCGATCCCTCTCTTCTGAACAACACTGAGAATTTTGCGGTCAGCCACGCCATGCCTGTGTTTCACCCTATGGCACAAAATCTACTGTAATGTCTCCTTCTGCAGTTTATCAAAACAGAGCCAAGCGTCTCCCGTCTGGGCCATATGTGTAAAACAAATACTTAACAGGCCTCAATTAATGAGGTTATCCAAAAACTGGGAGACCAGCATGGGAAGCCTCTAATTTCAGAGATACTATTAATACTGCAACAGATCTGCTGGCAAATATGAACACAAGGTTTTCTGCAATCTAAGAGTGAAACAAATAAACATTTGCAGATAAAAAAAAAAAAGAAAAACAGAACTGGGATAGGACACTATTAAAAAAAGAAAAAAACAAAAACGTACGAAGAGTCTTATGAATAAGATTGACAGAAATCTCTTTCCTTTGATGCTCTTATATTGCTACCACTCATTTTCCCCCAGCACATCACTGAGTGGATGTGGAGGGAATCTGTCCCATTTCCACAGTTCTGGAAGCAGATTCAGATCTAGAGGTGTGAGGAAGAGTGATCACCTCATTTAAAGCCACACCAATCCACAGCCATTACTGAGACCCTGTGCCCATACAACGTGGCATCCTTGTGAAAAATTATGCCAGATTCTTTGTTTCACAGTATCACTTACTAGGATTTACTGGAGCAAGAGTGGGGAATCACAGTTGGAAAAGGTTACAGTTTAGCAAATTAAGTAAAACTTCCTGTAACTAACAAGCTTAAGAAGAGCTACAATAAGACTCTTCTGAGTGTCCAACTAATTCAATATCCTAAGTGACATACAATTACGTTTCCGTCCCAAAAGACATGCCTGTTTCTTATTTAGACTTACCATATGTTTTGGCTTTGATGAGAAAGCATTGATTACTTCAAATAAGTAACAGCTCTACTAGATTAGAACAAAGATCTAACAGCAGTATCCTGCTTCCAAGTGTAGCCAAAACTGAATGCATAAGAGCAGAAAAAGTATACAGTGATACCTTTCAGTATCTTCATACAAGTTTTCAGTGCATAATATTCTGTGGCAAGGAGTTTCACAAGCTTAACTGCATGTTTTGGTAAGAACCACCTCCTCCTGATTTGGAACTGGCTACTCTCACTTGATACCCTCTAGCACAGTAAGAGCCGACGAGCAATTGGTCGTTGTACAACCTCCTCAAGACACTCGTAACTATACGAGGTCTCATCTTCACGCTCGCTTCTTCCAGACTGAAGAGACAGATGTAGGGTCCCTCTGTCTTAAACTCAACATGTAAAATACCTCCAGAACAGAAGTTGAGGGTGGTACAAACTCCAGTCTCAAAGCTTACTCTGCACTCTGCCATTATGCAACATGAGTCACTGGCACAGCTTGGAGTACCAGGCTCCTTCCTTTCCATTCTGCAAGAGACACCTGAACTCATCTGTTTTCTCTGTGCCACTGCACTGCGACTATTTACATGTGAAAGCATTACTGAAAAAAAAACACTTTCTTCTTTTAATATTTGCTAGTGCATCTCACTTAAATTCTGCATTCTACATTTACATATCACCTGAGAATCCTCTACAACAACTGATACCAGCTTTCTCACTTCCCAAGTTTTACCTCAAGACAAATTCCACCCAACTCCATGAGTCATCCAACTATTCATCTCCCAGGTCATGTAGTATAACCCATTTAAGTCTCATTAATTCCACTATTCTCTCATTAAGAAAAGGGAAGAGATCTCTTCCTCAAAACTGAATTATCAGTGATTATTAAAACATCTATTTCCAATTTTAGGTTCCAGATGCTTCACAATTAAGAAGGAGCAAAAAGCACTTGAAAGCCATTGTAGAAGTTATCTTTATTAAAAAACTAACTCCATTTGAGGGTCCTGGCAACATTTTTCATATCTTATACTTTGAAAACAGAAACTTCAGACTCAACTTCATCCACTGATACACAACTGCCCACGAGTACCCCTTCATACCATGCAACAGTAAAGAGCAACTAAGAAAGGATTTAGAGATGAGAAAAGAACAAACCAAAAATAATCCCATCCTAATTTCTTGCTAGAATATTACCTTTTCCCACCAAAATTTGGATTTTCAAGTATCAATTGCAATCATCCTGTAGTGCAATTTTTCAACACCATTTTCATTTCATGTGGGATTAAGAGATGAGAATAGAACAAAAAAGCCAACTTTGACATCACGTTACAAAAATGTCACTGTTTTTTTTTTTTACCTGGTTAATAGTTACAGAAAAGAAAGGGTATATATTGATTTGTTTCCCTGAACAAAAAACCTCAGTGGTTGCTTATGTTATTAACTTAGTTCTTAAAAGATAAGCAAGTTACAGCTACCCACAGAAATAGATCATATCCAACAATTGCAGACAGCAAACCAACCAGTGACAAGGTTTTTCTCCAAGGTTAGTAGGTCTTTCTTGATTACAAAGTAATAACAAGAAATAAAATAGCAACTAACTTTATTTTAAGGGTGCCAGCATCCCACAGCCAAAAGCATATTGTTCCATCTGCCCCGGTTGAAGATAAGTATCGCTTTGAGCCACTGCATAGTGGAGAGAACTGGGAGGGGAAACAGGGGAAGAAAAAAGAAAAGGTCTGTTAATCTGTCCCGGACATGCTAAGAAGTTCCTCAAGTCATTGGCTTCTCATTTAAACAAAACATAAAAAAAAAAAGTATCAAACCATACTGAAGAAAAAAAAACAAAATAAACTGCAATAAATACCACAATAACAATGTTTCTCAGAATAACTTTATATATTCAGAACAATCTTTCTGGGTACCTGCCAAAGCACTTTGGGTTCTCCCTCCCCACAATCCAAACCATACAATAGCATGCAACTCTAAACAGAAACAAAGCAAACCATATTCAACACTGACTTTAGTCAATGTACCTGTAAGTCAGAATCATGGTCTGCAAAGAAATCGTATTTCACAACAGAACTGTCCCCATGCATCATGCAATTTTTATTTCGAACAAGCATTATGCCTGGCATTTTTCAAGGGTCAGATATTGTGACAATAAACCTGCCATTTTGCAGTGCGTACCACGAAAATTCCTTCTCCCTTCACAGCGTAGTTGCCAAATATGCATTTTCATTGTACTGAACATTCTCAAGTGGTTTCTTTTTCAGACAAACAGTGCGTGTTATTGCTTAGGTGACTTTGCAAAGCAAAAACCTACCTGCAATGACGTTATAGATGCACTGTGGCCCTGCAGAACTGCTAGGGGTGCACAAGTTCGAAGGCACCAAACTCTGATCATTTTATCACAGCTCCCAGCAGCTATCATGGTGTTTTCGTAGTTCACTGCCATATCAGATATTTCAGCTGCATGCCCTCTCAGGGTAGCCAGCAACCTCCCATCATCTGTTGCCCAGATTTTTACAAGGCAATCATCTGATCCCTGGAAGTAAGGTAGAAATAAATCATTTCAATCATACCATTAGTTGTTTCAATGTTACAGTTCACAAAGACAAAGAACTGAACAACACGACCAGTATCACAGAGGATTATTTTTTTCCTTCTTTTACTGTATTCTAACTGCTTTTCAATAGCTTTCCACTCTGCAGTCAAAACACAACACTAGATTCCAGTAATTCTCAACAGTAGATACAAATCATGCATTTGTAACACAAACAACAAATCTTATAGCAAAGTGGATTTAACCTCCTCAGCAAGACATGACACTTCTTTTCAAAACTCCAGCACAAACTGAAGAAGGAAGCAGTTGCAATACACTGAAATGCAAAGGTATATTAAATGGGAAACTGAATTATGAATTGCTACCGTGTTTTTCATTTAGCATTATACCCATTTCACAGACACTGACTGAACAGTAACAAAGTTCCATAATTACTGATTCAAACCGCCTGTGAGCTTTGAAGGCAGCCATTCCTGTATAGGCTTTGTTTATTTGCTCAGGTTCAGAACAAATATAAATATGAGTGTTGGGTTTAGCACCCAGAGCACCAATCTACTAATGGACACGCACAGATGCTGCAGCAAGTTATAACAAGACAACATTGTCACAAAATTTCACCTGGGTTTTTCCTCTTCTGTCTACCCACACTGTATCTGTGCAAGTTTATCTAGCCTGCTTGTTGGTGTGTATTTTGTTTGTTCGTTTTTTGAAGAAGTGGGAAGGTAGGACAATACTGTTGTCCGCATTTCTAAGAAAGGTATCCAAAGCACAGAGAACAGCCACCACTTTTTTAAAAGACTGGCAGGCATTTGGTGAACAGGCCTGCAACCAGAAGTCTCAAAAATATTTAGAAACTACTGATAACTGCTTTTCAAAATTACTGTTTTTGTAAGGGCATAAATGATACATATTTGTCTTATTTCATAGACTCCTTAATCTACATACACGTAACTATTAAAAGCCCACGGTGCTGCAGCTCAATTTAGCTACTTTTCTGGACAGCCTGGTCCCAGCACAGCAACACCTCACTTGGGAATTGCTCACCAGCACAAACACTAGGTACGAAGTAGAACCGTTCCACCAAAGAGCCAGGCAAAAACACCAGAAAATGCTTTAAAAAGGAACCCAGATACATCCTGCAGTTATTAGTTATTGGAACGCATACAAGATTTTCTTTTTTTAATAGATACCAACACATCTGTTTACATTATGTTGATGTTGAGGAATGGACGATCTACCCTCATTTGCTTAACATATTTATTAAAAATGCTACAGTTATCTACTTGAAAAGGTAGCTAAAATTTACTCATTACATTAGGTTAGATTCAAAACTGTCATCTGGGAGAAGGCAGGGAACAGCATCCTTGCAGTTACCTACGAATTACACAGCCATTTGCATTTGTACCAATAGCCAGCAAACCAGACAACTTCCTCAGGGTTCCTTTTTGTTTAGTGAGCAAGAAGTTATTTCTGACTCAGAGTTATTCACAATAGTTTCTCTCTTCCTACGTTGTTTACATCAGTTTAGACATGACAACGTATCTCTTTACACACAGGGATACAACAATAGTCACAGTTTTTGAAAGAGTAAAAAGAAAGCTGATTGTATTTAAGCATACTGAGAGGGTGCATTTTTCTATAGGTATACTCTTTACAGAAGGTCTTTTTTCTCCAACATGTGCAAAAAGGTTACTTTGGACCTTTAGTGACATTTTAATCCTGCAGAATGCTTTGCAGGGAACTCCAGACAAGTGAAATCAAGATAACTTAAAAAATAACTGCACATTTGATTTCTGTACTGTCTTGGTGGGTAATTTTGATTTACCACCTGTCATTCCTCTGCTTTTCCTCAGATGGGCATGACTTTTTTATGGGAATGACATTTATTTCTTCCCAGCTCTTCAACAGGTGCACCCATGAATGCAGAGACAGTGGGCAGGACAACTTCTCCCATACCTCTGCCCCACTCATTTTTGGTATAATCTTAGTTTGTGCCAATTGCTTCTTGTCCTGTCACAACCCTCTAATGAGTCTGGCTTCCATTTCTTTTTGAGAAAGTTGAGAGAGATGAAGACTCTCTCACATCACATATTCACACACGCTGATAAGATCCCTGCAAGCCTTCTCTTCACAAGGCTAAGAAATCACAGCTCTCTCAGCTTCTCATTCTGTGTCAGATGCTCCAATGCCTCCACCATCTTCCCAGCCCTTCCCTGGACTCTCTCCAGCATGACCATGTCCTTCTTGTGCTGCAGAACCCAGAACCAGACCAAACAGTCCAGACATCATCCGGGCTGAGTGCCCTCAAGGGCACATTGCTGGCCTATATCCAACTTTTTCTCCCTCAGCACTCCCAGGACCTTTCCAGCAATGCTGCTTTCCAGGTCATCAGGCCCCAGCATCTACTGGTGCATGGGGTTATTCCTCCTCAGGGGCAGCACTTGGCATTACCTTCGGTGAAACTTCATGAAGTTCCTGCGAGTCTGTTTCTCCAGCATGTGAGGTCCCTCTGAATGGCAATACAGCCCACAGGAACTAGCAACCACACTTGTTTTGCTCTATAGTGTTTGAAGGTGAGCTCTTTCCCATCACCCATGTCATTAAAGATGACATCAAGCAATACTGGCCTCAGAACCAAACCCTCAGGTGCACCACTAGTGTCTGGTCTCCAGCCGGACTTCACATCACCAATAATGACCCTTCAAAGCAGGTAGTTCAGGCCATTTTTGGTCAATCTCACTGTCAACTTACCAAGCCTGTACTTCACCTGTTTGTCAGTAAGGATGTCATAACAGTGCTGAAAGCCTCGCTCTAGTCAGGACAAGCAATATCCTCACTATTGTCCTTTGTCCACCAACTTAACTTGTTTCATCATAGTAGGCTCCAAGTTGGTCAGGAATGATTTCCCCCTCACAGGTTTATGCTCATCATCTTGCTGTTGGTATGTTTAGAAATTGCTTCTGGGAGGATTTGCTCTGTCACCTTCTCAGGGACTGAGATGAGACTGAATGGTATAGAGTGCCCTGGATCCACCTTCTTGAAGACAGGAGACATTTGCTCTCTGCCAGTCCTCAAGACCCTCTCCTGGTCATCGTGACCTTTCAAATATAACTGAAAGTGGCCTCACAACAACATTGGCCAGTGCCCTCAGCACTTACCCGTGTCTCCCATCAGGCCCCATGAATCTTTGTATGGCCAGTTTGTTTAAACAGTCCCTAGCCTGACCCTCTTTTCCTTTCATCAGACTTTCCATCTGGTCTCAAGGACTGGGGATTCCTGAAGACAATTCTTGCCAGTTAATACTGAGACAAAGAAAGTATCATGCATCTCAGCTTTTTCCATGTCCTCTGTCACTAGGTCTCCTGCCCCTTTCATTAGCAAGCCCACATTTTCCCTGTTCTTCTTTTTGCTGCTGTTATACTTGAAGAAACCCTTCTTGCTGCTCTTCACATCTGTTCTGGTTTCAGCTGACACAGGGTTAATTTTCTTCCTAGTAGCTGGCATGATAACATGTTTTGGATTTAGGAGAAAAATAATACTGATAACTCACTGATGTTTTAGTTGTGGCAGAGCAGTGCTTGCACTGAAGTCAAGGCCTTTCCTGCTCCTCGTGCTGCCCTGCCAGCGAGGAGCTGGGGGTGCACCAGGAGCTGGGAGGGGACACAGCCAGGGCAGCTGGCCCAGGCTGGCCAAAGGGATGCCCACACCAGGAGGTGTCGTGCTCAGCAATAAAACTGGGGGGGGCTGGCGAGGGGGGAGCTGCCACTGCCTGGGGACGGGCTGGGCATCGGTCAGCGAGTGGTGAGCAATTGTGTTGCGCATCATTTGTTTTGTATATGCTTTTTATTACTATTATTATTTTCCCTTCCTTTTCCGTCCTGTTAAACTGTCTCTCCTGCAACCCACGAGTTTTTACCTTTTTCCAGTTCCCACTGGGGGGGAGCGAGCAGACAGCTGTGTGGTGCCTAGCTGCCTGCTGGGTTAAACCACAACAGCATCCCTTGCCAGATTCAACTCCTGTCTGTCTGCAGCTTTCCTAACTCCATCCCTCAGTGGTCAGAGAGCGGCTCTGTATTCCTCCCAAGCCACCTGTCCCTGCTTTTTCCTCTTGCACCCTTCCTTTTTATGTTTGAATTTTGTCAGGAGCTCCTTGCTCAGCTATGCAGGCCTCCTGCCACCTCTGCGTGTCTTCCTGCACATCAGGACAGACTGTTCTCAAGTTTGGAAGGAATGATCTTTCAAAACCAACCAGCTCTCCTGGACTCCTCTTCTCTCCAGGACCATAACCCACGGGACTCTTACAAGTAGGTCCCTGAACAGGCCCAAACCTGCTCTTCTGAAGTCCATGGTTGTGAGCCTGCTTTTTGCCTTGTTCCCTTCTTTGCAGAATCACAAACTCCATCATCTGATGGTCACTGCAGCCAAGACTGCCCCTGACCTTCACATCCCCAAGCAGTTCTTGTTTGTGTGATCAGACCCAGCAGTAGCAGTCCCCCCACCTCACAGGGTTGCTTTGATGGCTATCTCCATTCTACCACAAATAAAAGTCTCGGGGCTTCAAAATAATTGCAGCCAACTCCAAATGCTCTCTCTCCACCAGAAAGGAATCGCACACTTCTGTTTTCTTGCTCAAGTTACACAGATTCAGCTTGGGACCAAGACCTCTCCTATTCATCAGGTAACAAAAAGAAACTCATCCTCTCAGGAACCCATAAAGCACGCTATTCTCTATTTTCAAAGTATGTCAGCATCGACCCATTGCTCCTGGCTTTCTGTGCTCTCCCCACCTCTCTTTTCTGGCTCATGATAAGTCTTTTATTTCTTCTTTGCCAGAACGCGATAGATATGAAGGGATGAAGTTTACTGCTTGACTGATAACTCAACCTCTCTTTACATGTTTCAGTAGTGAAAACATGATCTCATCTGCAAGGAAGCAATTGTTTCTGTGGTAACTGGAGATCACAGAATGGTTTGGGCTGGAGAGGGCCTTAAAGCCTGTCCATTTCCAACCCCCTGCCATGGGCAGGGACACCTCCCACCAGACCAGGGTCCTCAAAGCCCCATCCAGCCTGGCCTTGAACACCTCCAGGGATGGGGCGTCCACAGCTTCTCTGGGTAACCTGTGCCATCACCATACCCAAGTAAAGTATTCCTTATACCTAATTCTAAATCTACCCTTTTAGTTTAAAACCATTACTCTTTGTTAAAGTCATTACTCCTTGATCATGCAGATCACAAGATTTATAGCAATACCTAAGTCGTAAAATGACCTTATATATTGTCCTTAAGAAATTCATGCTTCCTGTACTTTCCCTAGTAACCCAAATAACAGAATGAATGAAGCTGCTGGAAACCTGACAAAACTGTATCACTCTCAATAATTCAATGTGGTGACAGTTTTGGCCCCATACTGCTCCCAGTGTGAGAAAGCACTGTAATTCATCCTCAGGATTTGGGCATTTTGTCCTTTAGCAACAACTATTTGGCTGACAGTCATTGCAGCTTCAGAGATACTGAAAACCACCATACTCCATGAAAAGCTGAATGTACATAGTTTTCTTGTAGTTGGCATTCATATGGCTTTCTTCCCAATCTCCTATCTCCATACCTATGGCATTCCAGACCACAGGAAGAAGATGTGCAAAGGGCACATTCACATTGCTGTTAGAACAGGTATGACATCTCAGCTGCTAACTTCTGCAGCCTTCACAAGGGAGTCTTTAGGAATTCCCAGCTGGAGTCCAAGATGTACAAATGTAATCTTACTTTCTGAATCTCTGCCCTCCATAACAAAGAATTACTAAGAGCCACGTGGAAATCATGCCAGTTATTGCTCAGTAACACCAACTGTGAAAATATATGCAAACTCCAACTCGAAGACAGAAGAACATAACCACAAGTAAGAGCCCAGATTTCTAAAAGCACAGTTCATATATCCATTGACTATTCACCATTCTTCCCACCTTCCTCAGAAAGAGGATGGTATACAGAAACATGTTTCTGATAACTGCTCCCTTAATCTAAAAACTTCTGCCCCCTGGTTCACAGGAAGAGCCTTATGCAATGAGGTACTGCTTTCCGAGACAGCTGTTCTAAAGACACAAGAGGGGCAGGGAAGTGCAAATCTAGGAACAAGGGATGTGCAGTAGTGAATCCTATGACATCAGTATCACATTAATCCCCTCCTCACAAATGCTGGGTTCATCTCTCTGGGTCTTTTATGAGAAAAAAGTTGGCTGAGACAAGGAGACAGAACAAAGGCTCTACAAGCCAAGGCAGAGAACAAGGCCAGACACAAAATCTGGGGACAGATGTCTTCACCCCTCCTCTGCCTGCATACATACCATACACTGTAACAACCTGTGTTCAATTCCTTCTTGAAGTTCAGTAATTTAAAAAAGTTTACCTCTCAGAAAGCTAAGCCTTGTGAATTAAAAGTATTCTTGAGATAGTCAGGCATTACCAAAACCCTTAAAGTTGTTCTAATAAGATGTTCCTCTATTAATTTTACACTTTATTTTAGTCTAAACTTTTCTCCTACTTCCATAAAGCAGTTAAAATATAAACAATGAAAGGGAAAAAAAAATCCTCTGTAACAGATAAAACTGCACAATGATCCAACCACTCTTTTACCTTTAAGCTAGAAGCTCCAAACCTCAAGCATGCTATAGCACCTTACTAGCAGCCATTATTTTCCACAACTTTGGACACTGCCACAACTTTTTTGAGCATTTATCTTCATTTTTTTTCCAATATCCTTAGTGTGTTATCATTTAAAAAAAAGAAAACCACAGCATTCTAGCAGCAAGTACAATGCAATTTCTGTAATTTCCCTTAATTTCATCATCTAAAGTAGGACCTCGCTAGCCATTTTACCCACAATACAGCAATGTAAGTATATCTTAAACCAATTATCTGGCAGGAACCCCAAAGGCTCTTTTGAGTTACCTCATCATTTCTTCAAATTCCATTCTGACAAAATGCAAAAGTCTACAGCCGCACCATGTTAGATTGCATGGGTATGAAAACCAAGCGCTAAATACTTCAAATTTTGATATTTTTCTCTCTTCCTCTCCCAAAACTTGCATCAAACCCTTGAAATGACCATTTGCTTCTTGATTGCTGATTTATTTATTTTTATTCAGACCCAGTAAAGCAAGACTCAATGAATGATATCCCTCTATCCATCTACTCTACCTTTATTGCTACATTGAGTTCAGCTCAAATACCTGTATGGAAAGAAAGTAAATAACTTTCAGGAAGTTTTCAGTTTATAGATAGAATTTAAGACCCCCCCAGTAAGGTGCTCAGAACTTCTACAAGAAGAAAGAAGATTTGGGTGTCTCTTACATTCATTTGTAGTTGTTTAACTGCATTTATAGTTGTGAGCATTTAACACTTTTGAAAAGGCTCCAAATCTCACTCATCCTGAATACCTTGATTCAGGCTAATTTCATTTATCACCTGATTTATTCCCTTTAAGTTGCTGAGATGCTAAAGAGAACGAAAAATAAAAAAGAAACAAGCTCAACAATAAAGTTGGGAAACGAGCTCAGTAATTCACATTTTCAAATCAATTCCAGTGAACAAGTTAACAGGGGATTACAACAGAACTAGCAAACTTGCTGTTTAAAGCTTTATAATCAGAGTTAAGAGAAAAAAGGGTACCATTTTTTCCACTAAGCTTTGCCTGTAAAGCTTTAAGCAGATTGTTTTAATCCCTTTGTTTCCTTAAAACAAACATATAAGCTGTCTATAAAGCAAATATGTTTTTTTTCCAGTACTACTCAATTAGTAAGGTTCCATAACTCTTCCTGTTTCCCTAGATTCACATTTGCACTTCTGTACCTAAAACGTAAAAAGCTTCAAACTCTACATCAAGCTCAATCATTTATTTAAAATTCCCATGCCTCCAAAAGTTAGAGTCATTAATGCACCAATATCTTCATTTTAAACATTCTTCAAACATTTACATTGTTCTTTTCAACTACTGATTAGTGGAAGTTTTACAAATGACAAGAGCACTTAACACAGATAGTGAAACATACTTTTGCCATTTATTTTATTTCAAGTAGTTTTTCCTGCTAGCCCCCTGGGTCTGTGAATGTTTAACTAAAATTTGGCCAAAAAACGTTACCTACTTAACACAATGATGATCTGAAATGCATTATGAGCTCACTCTGTTCTACTGCTTTCACTGTGTAAGATCTCAAGAACGAACAAGTTTGCATATTCTTGAGGGAAGCGCAGTCACCACCAAAACAATCAACAGAGGAGACATAAAGGGTTGGGGTGGGTGGGTGTGTGAAACTCGTGGTGACAAATAATACCCTCACCCCTGAAACAGAGACCTGAGAGTGTAAGAAGGGAACAGGGAACCTAGAACTTCTGCAGCGCTCTAGGAGGGTGGGGATGGAAATTGTTCACATGTGGATTGATCTCTTACACAAAGAATAAATGCATGAGAACAGAGCCAAGCCATTAACATTAATTACTTGCATCACGGTCTAGAAGTCTCAAACCACTATCCCGTTTTTCTTCGAGCTGCACAAACAGTACTCTCTGCAGCACTGTATATATTACATAAAACATGCTTCTGCAATTTTCACATTGTAAGGATCAACATTATGAATAAGCTACTCACTTACGGCTTGCAGCCATTCTACTGGATGAACAGATTGTTCAAAGCAAGTAAGTAAATAAATGAAAGACACCCAATAAACGAAACCTCACATTACAAGACCCCTAAAAAGCTGCTTGCAGAATGTAATTGATGGAGAGCAATCTGTGCACAGATAACTTAAAGATGTAAAAGAGTCAGCAACAAGGGGAAAAAAAAAAGCGGCTACTTCTAGGATTTACTGACAGCTGGAGAGACCTCAAAGGTCAATTTAACTAATCTGAACTGAGGAAAGCAGAAGACTAGGCTTCTCCCTATATATAGTATAGCCTATACAGCTATAGGATGGTTATAGAGGCATGTGTTATACCTCTTCATTGTAGAGGAAAATTAAACTGTTAGAAAGTCTCAGCAAGCAAGAAAGCAAGAAAAATGTCTAAAGTAGTAAATTCTGTAGCATCTTGGCCAAACAGTAATATTAGATCTCAAATAAATCCATGAAATTCTGCCTGAACTGAATGGGACAATTCACAACTCTTCAAATACTGCTTCAGTTCTACCAGCAAGGGCATTGGCTTACTCCACAGCTCACGTTTCCAAGGTTTTGTCTGCAACTGCTACGCATCATGCACCTATTAAAAGCATTTGTCCAAAGTGAATCCTAGAACAAGTTCAGCACCAACAGAGAAGTGATGACAGCCTTACCAAGGTATGGAGCAAAACTGGTTCAACGCTTTCCTACCACTACACAAACTTGTGGGCTGCAGTGAAACCGCCAAAATTCCAACAAATCAGGCTGTATAAAGTTTCCAACCACAGGTTATTACACACCCTTGTTTATTATTCCCTAGAAAGAGTGTCTCAGAGGTGATAGGGAGATAAAGGTGGCGGAAAAGAAGATGGCAACTTTCTGACTGCAAAGAAGGACGAAGTAGTACAAGAACCAGAAGAAGCAATGCCCGTCCCTACTACCCAGCATGGGTTCTGCAAGTCACGCTTTTCAAGAGATCCAAAATACAGTCTCAAAAATAATTAGGTTTTCTTCACTGACAGCTGGTAGTTCTAGCTGGTAGTTGTGTCTTTGCAAGGAAAGAGGTTGTCTTCATTGCGGTTAATTTAAAAACAGAAATTAGCAAGATATCCCAGTTTGTATATTAGGAATATTTTTGTATATTCAGAAAAAAAAAAAACAGCTAAGAGGCTGATCTTCAGAAATCTCTTGTGAAATCTTTAAAAGAATGTAAATAAAACCAGTCATTGCATGACCTACTAGCTAGTAGGAAAACTGCATAATGTCCTGTTTTCAGTGCCTCCAGGCAAACTAAGAGCACCTTCTTCCTAGCAAAGATAACATCTCTCAGAACAGTATGACTCGAAAACGTGCTGAGATCACTTCTTTCTTTTAATTTCAAGCAGCACATAAACAGAACTTGAATTTAGAGGCTTTCAATCCTTTAGAGGTCAGAAGGAAAATAGTTATGATGCATCTTCTACACCCAATTATAAATCTAAACCAACCTCTTTTATCTAGCTAATGTCACACTAAATGCTAGAGGTTAGAGTAAAACCAGAGCAAGAATGATCCCCTATTGATACATATAAATTTATATGCTGGTAACAGATGTCTAGAATGAAGTCTGCCTTCCTTCTGATTATAAATTCCCAGTTCTACTGACTACACTGGGGGCTTAAGAAACAGCAGTGGTCTAGACTGAAAAGAATTGTCCCCATTTCATCATAAAGATGCAACTAAAAGAAGACAGTTCATCACCGATTATCCATTGACTACATCACACCAGCAACTGCAACTTGTATTCCACTGAATGCAGAATAAAACATTTTGGTTTTCTATCACTAACCACTTAAACATCTACACAAAACCCACAGGCTTTACCTGAGAATGCTGAGGTAAGAAGTTCTGCCCCAGCCCCCCAAATGAAAATTCACCAGCTACGATTACTTTCTACAGACAGTTTATTCGACACTGGATTGAAATAATCATGATGTGAACTCATGACCTTTTCCAGGCAATTATACTGGCAATTATACCAGGACACCAGTTTATCTCTCACCAAAGGACCACCGGCAAAGCTCTGGGGTTGCAGAAGCAATATTGCTCCCCTCTATTTTATTCCAGGTTCTTCCACTTTTATTTTGGAAATAAATTGTTGTTATAGCCCAGAGAACTGTCCCTCTGTAGCCACTTCTAAGTCACACTGCAAAGCACAAGGGAATGTGCAACTCTACTCTTCCCTACAGGTGCACTCAGGGGAAGTTAGTAAATCCACAGAATCACAGAATGGGTTGGGTTGGAAGAGACCTTAAAGATCATCTAATTCCAACCACCCTGCCATAGACAGGGACACATCCCACCAGACATCCCTCAAAGCCGACAGATTTTAGGAATATGGGATTTAGAAAAATGAAGAATCATAAGACTTAACAAGGACTTTCATGCACTTCTGTTGGTGCTTCCTTGAAGAAGCTTTTATTTAGAGGCGAACACGATGAGCGTGGGGGATTTTTATATTTGCACACAAAATCCCTAACCCATTCTACCTTGTCACGTATAAAATAAGCCCACAACATCAGAGAGACCCTTTTCCTGACAGGTTAATCACGCACAAACTAGAGAAGATGGTAAGAATTTAATGCCTATGACTGTTGAGGGACTTAGCTTGTCAATGAAAACTAAAGAAATACGAAGAAAATCTGTACTGTGAACAAGTGAACAAATAAAGAGAAGTCTGTTCATAACTCTCTAAGTGCCCCAGTCCCTACAACCACACATCCTTCCACGCCAGGAAGTAAAATGTATGTGGGCGAAAGGGCAAGTTATATTTGCGGCTGTGATGAAAGCATTTGAGCAGTTACGACTGCAATACGTAGCGTAGAACTGAACTGTACTTTCATCTGCATTGTCGGAGTTATCTGTCACGAGCTTCGAAAGGACACAATCAAGCTCCTGAATCCACAAAGGCATCAGAAGTATCCAGTACTTGTGGGAAGGCAATAAATGCAGCTCAAGTGGCCCACATTGACATGAGGTATGTATTTATACCATCCTTTGCTTCATTAAAATTGACTATTGCTGAGGAATCCAAATTATACTGGCACCTATCTGTTTTTGTAATTCCCATTATTTGGGAAAAATGCACTTTCAGTACTGATCTCAGACATCCTCTTTGTTTTTTAAACTAACAGAACAAAACCCAAAACAAACAAAAAAGCAAAAAAGAAAAAAAAACAACACCAAAACAACACAATGAAAATAGCTACAAATACTGAGAACACTGGCACTAAAAACAGTTTCTGGTATCTCATGGATCACAATTCCTTGTGACCCAACATCTGTTGAAATGCACTATGCTAATTTTCAGGCTTCTAGTTTCCACCAACATGCTATACAAATATTAAGTACATCACCAGACTGTTAAACTTAATAGTCATGCTTTAAATTCTAAAAAAATAACAGAAAAAAAAAAGTCAAAACAGTTTTTAATTACATATTGATTGTCCTCTCAGAATTCTAAAATTTTATGGTGGTGGTTCACTATTTTGCTATGTTTCTTCCCAGAGAATACAAGTCTACACATGGTAATTTCACTGAAAATTACCTTTTTTCTGACTAAACTGCATGGATCAGCAGTCATCGTCACATTTAGTTGTGGTGGTTTTACCCAGCTGGGCAGCTGAACTCCACAACTGCTGTCTCACTCCCCCTCCTCAAAGGAAGAGGGGGAGAAAAAAACAGACTCAGCACAGGGAGATTAATGTAATTTATTGCCTATCACTACCAGACTAGAGCAGTGAGAAACTAAAAACAGACTAAATCCACCCTCTTCCACCTCCTTCCCCAGAGCTGTGCAGGGGAACGAGGGCTGTGGTCAGTCCCTGCTGCTTCGTCTCTGCCGCTCCCTCACGGTCCCTCTCTGCCCCTGCTCCACGCGGGGTCCCTCCCACGGGATGCCGTCCTTCCCGAACTGAGCCTGCGGGGGCTGCCCACAGGCAGCAGCTCTTCAACAACTGCTCCCACACGGCTCCGTACCACGGGGTCCATCCCCCAGGAGCAAACTGCTCCAGCACGGGTCCCCCACGGGCGGCAGCTCCCCCCAGACCCCCTGCTCCTGCGTGGGCTCCTCTCCACGGGCTGCAGCTCCGGCCCGGGGCCTGCTCCTGCGGGGGCTCTCCATGGGCCGCAGCCTCCTCCAGGCCACATCCACCTGCTCCGCCGGGGGCTCCTCCACGGGCTGCAGCGTGGAGATCTGCTCCGTGTGGGACCCGTGGGCTGCAGGGGGACAGCCTGCTCCACCAGGGGCCTCTCCACAGGCCGCAGGGGAACTGCTGCTGCCTGCCTGGAGCACCTCCTGCTGCACTGACCCTGGGGTCTGCAGGGCTGGGTCTCTCCCATTTTCTCATTCCTCACTCTCCCAGCTGCTGTCACACAGCAGTTTTTTTTTTTCCCCTTTTCTAAATCTGCGCTCCCAGAGGCCCACCCCGCATCACTCCCTGACTTGGCTCTGGCCAGCAGCAGGTCCCTTTGGACTGGCTGGAGCTGGCTCTGATCTGACATGGGGCAGCTGCTGGGTACTTCTCATAGAAACCACCCCTGCAGCCCCCCACTACCACAACGTTGCCATGTAAACCCAATACATTAGTATGCTGAAACTATTTTAACATGCAAAGCAGCATGGTCATTAAAAAGCATCCGAGAGTAACAGCAGTAAAGAATTCATCTGCTCTTAATATGCAACATCAGTACATTTAGGTTTGGGGAACAGTTAAATGACATGCTTACTGCACTTCAAAAAAATTATACAATAAAAAATTTGTACTTACAGTAAATATTCTCCTGCCAGTCCGATCAAAAGTTACACAGTATACAGAAGATAAGTGTCCTAAAATTCGTTTATGCATCTTCATATGTTGATAGACTGCAGTTGGAACAAGGCGTTCGAGTCTGTATTTTCCATTTAGTTTTCTCGAAAACAAGGTATCCACTACCGAATGGGAAAAAAGAAAATAAACAACATTTGTATTGCGTTCATAAACTACAACATTGCTCCAGAATTGAAAGTTCATTTCAGCACTGGACCACTTCTCATATGAACACTTTACTACAGTCATTCTCTCATTTTACCATAATAAGGGAAAATTTAATACAAAAGTAGCCTATGATACAAATGTGCAACAAAGTAGTAAAGTGCAAGGCAGAGTACAAAGGTATTATACATCAAACTTCCACTTTTAAGTGCCTAAATGTATGCTTTTTGCTTCATGTCATAGTGTGACAAATTCAGGAGGACCAAGACAGCTTCCTTGGAGGAAACCACCTCAAATATAAGATACATACAAGCTTCCCCATAGCTATTAACTGCACACCAGAAAACATTCAAATCCTCTCCAGGGCAACCTGTTTTAGACACCTGCATAATCAAACATTTATCCACCCTTTGCAAGATAAAATCAGTTCTCGTTTTGAAGAATACCACTGCCTACTATGGCCAAAAAACAAAAACAAAAACAAAAACCAAATACAAATTTAGCAAACCCTGATTTTGACTAACAGAATTTTGTTTAAAGGGTTTAAGATTTTTTTCTTCAAGTTTAAAAGCCAAAAAGGTTCAGGAGCAGGAATCTACTTTGTTGTAACAAAATGGAAAGAAAATAAAGGTCAGAGTTATTAATTTTAAACTGCTACTCATGCAATGATAAAGCAGCAAAGGGTAGCGCTTGCATGCATGGATACACATTAGTCAAACAGTTCCCCATATTGTTATTAGAGCAAAGAAACAGTGGCAATATATTTTATATTCCACAGAATTGTGATAAAATTTGCAAATATATCCTGCTTCTGAATATGTGAAAAGTAAAATAATAATAATAATAAATGCCCGGCAATATCCACAGCACTACACATGAAAAACAAGATCCATCACTGTCAAGACAGGTAGCTGCTACTCTCGTCACTCCCCTGGTTAGTCATTCTTTACACTCCACCAGGGCAATGTGTGTGCTAGTGAACTACAGGGGACCAATGACACTCACTGAGCAGCATCAGCTGTGAAGAGCTACAAGCCTCTTGCACTGCACGGTTTTGGCCCAGGCCAACTAGACAGCGGTTCATGAGTCAGCACAGGTCAAACTTCATTCATTATGCAAACTGGATAGTAGCTACTCTGCACGGGAGCAAAAGCACTTAGCGGTATGGACAACTGCCAAGCCCACTGGCTTCAGGCCATGAGAACAGCCCTGAAATATTTCAGTTCCTGCATATGTAGCCCAGGGATTCAAGGAAGTCTTCCTAGTTCAAGACGCTTTGTGAAGGAGCAGGATCCTTCGCTGCGGGGTGAGGCACTAACTCGCTGGGCCACTACTGCCTTAAGGCTCTGCAATATCCTCTTCACCCTCCCCCTACACAAGAAAAAGATGCAGCTGCATTTGCTTTATGACAAAGCTTTTCCTTGCCAACAGACAGTCTACTTTAGAACAGCAGGAAACCCAGATTAGTTCAGTCACAAGATAAATCGTTTCTGCTTCTGACACATCATAAAAAGAAAAAATAAAACACACACCAACCACACACAATAAAACAGAGTACGAAAAGTATTTGCCACAACAATAAAGAGATCTTACACAATCTCAACCTATTCAGAAGTTACCTTTTTGTTTGCTCTTAATGTAAGTAGGTTGCTTGGAAATCAGCTTCTAGCAAATTATATAAAAATGAATCCATGGCTCACATAAAGAAAAAAGCTAAACTAAAAGTTAACTTGCTGAGATGTTCTGTCAGTAAGTTCAGAAGTAAGCAGACTCTTTCGGAGAAAGCAACCAATGACTTCATATAAGCATTTAACTTTTAATATACAGACAAATTTTGACTTTTTTTTTTTTAATTTAATAGTCTCCATTAGTGATTTAACATAGCCTAAGCCAGTATTTCTGCTGATATTCTTGTTGATGTCAAGTGGTGATGGGCAAATTGCTACTGGTTCACGTATCTCTGGGGAACTCAAATGTCCCTTGTTTAGTGACAATCAACCTACTGCACAAAACAGAAGCAACACAGCGACAGTGGAAATGAGAAAACTGGGATCTTACTCATTGGCTTTGAAAAAAAAAATTAGATAAAAAAAACACACAAAAATCCCATTACCATTTAAAAATAAATTTAAGGGAACTAAAAAATGGTTTTAAAGGCAAAAAGTAGCATTATGAACCTATGGATGACGGGGAAGAAAATTTTTAACCAAGATCATGCTTTTTAGAAGAAAAAAAATGACAACTTCCCATAGGTTTGGACACTGTCCATTAAAAGACTGTATTTTTTAGAAGACTCCTCCAACATTTTTTTTTAAACTAAATGCTCACATCCATCATTGTTCTTCAATACAGCCTCCCATTTAACTATAATTATATTTAATCTAATTCCCTTTGCCAAGGGATCCAGCTTGATTTCTAACTGAGGCATTCCCACGTTTTATTCCAACATTTACAACTCCAGTGCATACCTTGTTAGCAAAGGAAGTACTTTTTTTTTTTTTCCCTTCAGAGTATAGGTAAAAATTAAAAATAGCTGCATCTTGTGCAACGGAACAATAAAACTCATTTTTCTGGTGTGAACCACGGTGAGAAAGACTACCAATTGCTAATAATAACACCTTTGTACTGATTATAGGTCTTACAATTCATCATGATAAATACCCATATCTGGCCTCAATACCTTTCAGACCTTCTGTGGTCTTTAAGTTATTTTAGCTTGATTTTAACTGTATTTTTTGGGAAAAAAAGTGATTTTAGGAAACCTTGTACAGCGGTTACTCCTGCCACTCTCTTGTTTAATCCCTATTAAGAGTTTTGAGTCTTTGCTTCAGTGCTGCCTAGCCTCACACAATTGGGTCAGCACAAGCAAAGATGTTGATTCAATCACAGGAAGAGTGATAAGGTTTAAGTAGTTAAACAGCTGCAGGGGGAGCCACAAACAGTATCTAACAAGCAAGGAAAGGAGGACACAAACTTTATCCAAGGATGGTTAGAGAGCACTGGTTGGGCCCTACAATGAGTCAACCAAGAAAAGAAAGAAGGGTTGGATGCAAGAAAGAACAAAGCTACACAACTGATTACTCGTTCCTTACTAGAACATCCCTGTGAAGTGGACACTGCATGGAAAAAGCTACAACCCAATGCTTGGCCAGCTAAGGGAATTAAAATTATCTTATCTTTGTGTCTGTCCACTACCCATGTGCAAGATTCTGTTTTAAAAAGAAGGAAAAAAAACAAACACAGATGTTATCAGTTGTGTGTGCGACATGGAACAACACTCCACTACTTAGTCCCACTTGACATTTCAGTTTTCAAATATCAGTTCTTCATATTTAATAGCGAAGCTAGCTGATCAGTAAAATTCAATACCTAAAAAAGCTACATCCTCTGCAGATGTTTGAACATGTAAGAAAAGTTTTCCACAAAAAAATAAAAATAAAAAATTAAGTTGCTGTCAGTTGTTTACCAGTTGCTTATAAACACAACGAATTGGCTTGTAGCTTTCAGGTAACTGGGTTCGTCTTCACTCTACATGACCAGCCTTAAAGACCGACTCTTGACCTTGGCACAGAATCACAGAGGTTGGAGGGGATGTCTGCCCAACCTCACCGCTCAAGCAGGTTCACCTTGAATAGGTTGCCCACGATTGTGTCTAGTTGAGTTTTGAGTATCACCAAGGATGGAGACTTCACGGCCTCTCTGGACAGCCCATGCCAATGTTTTGACCACCCACAGTAAAAAGGTACTTTCCAATGTTTCAGTGGAAATTCCTACACTTTGGTTTGTTTCCATTGCTTCTTGTCCTATCACAAGGGACCAATGAGAAGAGTCTGGCTCCATCTTCATCACAACCTGCCAATTAGGTATTTATACCCCTTCCTAAGATCTCCTTAAGCTTTCTCTTCAAGGCTAGTAAATCCCAGCCCTCTTGGCTTGTCTTTGTATGATAGACACTTCAAGCTTTTCACCATCTTCCAGGTCCTTTGCTAGACTCGCTCCACTATGTCCACGCATTTCTTGTTCTGATGAGCCCAGAGCTGGACGCAGCACTGCAGGTGGGGTCTCAGCTGTGCTGACTAGAGGGAAAGGAACAGCCTCAGCCTAACAGCAATGCACTGGATGCCACTTCTTTTCTAGATCCAACAGAACAAGATGCCACTTCTTTTTTCGTACACTGGGGACTCATGTCTGGTATGTTGAACATCAGGACGCCCAGCTCATTAAGCCCCTGTTGTGTAATTGTGCATGGAGGGGGAACCTCTGTGAGCAGAGCCCAGCAGCTGCCCCAGGTCAGAGCAGAGCCAGCTCCAGCCGGCTCCACAGGTACCCACTGCTGGCCAAAGCCAAGCCAGGGAGCGATGCTGGGTGGGCCTCTAGGAGAGAAGACTGAAGGCAGGGAAAAAAAAAAAAAAGCTGTGTGACAACTCCATCCTGGTAGAGCAGGTGGATGTGGCCTGGAGGAGGCTGCGGCCCATGGAGAGCCCCCGCAGGAGCAGGCCCCGGGCCGGAGCTGCAGCCCGTGGAGAGGAGCCCACGCAGGAGCAGGGGGTCTGGGGGGAGCTGCCGCCCGTGGGGGACCCGTGCTGGAGCAGTTTGCTCCTGGGGGATGGACCCCATGGTACGGAGCCGTGTGGGAGCAGTTGTTGAAGAGCTACTGCCTGTGGGCAGCCCCCGCAGGCTCAGTTCGGGCAGGACGGCATCCCGTGGGAGGGACCAAGAGTGACCATGAAGGAGCAGCAGAGACGAAGCGTTATGGACTGACCACAGCCCTTGTTCCCCTGCACAGCTCTGGGGAAGGAGGTGGAAGAGGGTGGATTTAGTTTGTTTTTAGTTTCTCAGTGCTCTAGCCTGCTAGTGATAAGACAATAACCTATACTAATCTCCCTATAATGAATCTGTTTTTGTCTGTGATGGTAATTATTGAGTCATCTCCCTGTCCTTATCTCAACCCTTGAGCCCTTCTCATCGTATTTTCTCCCCCTTTTCCTTTGAGGAGGGGGAGTGAGACAGCAGTTGTGGTGGAGCTCAGCTGCCCAGCAGAGAGAAACCCCCACATCTTGCTCATCCATTTCTCCAGCCTCTTAAGGGCCCTCTGAATGGCAGCACGGTCCCTTTGATGTATCAACCACCACCCCTCAGTCTGCATTGTCTGCAAACTTGGTGTTCTCATCCGAGTCGCTACTGAAGATGTTAAACAGTGCAGGTCCTAGTATTAGCCCCCAGTGTGCACCATCCTCAAACAGCCCATTTGCCAGTCAATCCTTTGAGCCAAGCATTTCTGCTCATACCAAACGCCAGAAGAGCTGGGGTTTGCATGGCCCTCTGGAGGCCACCTGCTCCAACCCCCTAACTTAAGCAGGGCCACCCAGAGCAGGCTGCCCAGGACCATGTCCAGGTAGCTTTTGAAGGTCTTTGGGGAGGGAGACTCCACAAACTCTGGGCAACTCTGTTCAGCCACCAACACAGTGAAGAAGTGCTTCCAGATGTTCAGAGGGAACCATCTGTGTTCCAGTTTGTGCCCATTGCTTCTTATCCTGGCACCGGGCACCACTGCAAAGAGCCCGGCTTCATCCTCCTTGCACCCACCCTTCAGGTATTTATACACAGTGATGAGATCCCCTGAGCCTCCTCTTCTCCAGGCTGAACAGCCCCAGGTCTCTGATCCTGACCCCATTCAGCAGACAGCCCTACTCCTCCTCCTGATGATGCTACACCTGTAGAAGCCCCTTGTGTGTTCCTTCACACCCTTCATCAGATTCAATGCCAGAAGAGCTTGCACTTTTATTACTGCAGAGTTGCAGAACGCTAGAAGTCCACTCCAACCTCAGGAAGTCACCAGGTCCTGCCTCCCCTTTGAAGGCAAGGTTACCTACAAGTTACTATGGCCCTTTACTAGACTAAAAAAAAAAAAAAATGGGGGGGGGGGAGTTGCAGATGAGGGGGGTGAGAAACATGGGATTCTTTACCCATCAAGGCAAACACTTAAATACATTTATTTATTTTTAAAAGTCACTTATAAACTGAACAACAGAGACTCGGGCTCTTTAGACAACTTAATAAAATGGAACTTTATTTTTAAAATCTCACTTCTACTGTTATGATTCACTGCTACTAACAGCATTAATCTGAAAACCACATCTTAAGAGTCAAGATCACCTTAATTTTTTGCTTTCCCTCAGAACAATTTAAAATTTAACATACATAAAGCTGCTGAATGTAAAATGGTAGGAGTTTTCAATAGAACTTGTGAAAGATTGTATCAGGCTTTCTCCCACTCAAAAGGCACGTGGCAGGAACCAACCTGAATGCCTTCAAAGTTTTAGAAAGTCTCTAGCTCACTCCATACCCAAAATAGAACAAGCAGCTCAGAGAAATACAGCAATCTGTAAAGATAAATTCTGGTGTCTGAAAGACAGTGCAGTATTAACTATGCTGACCTTTTTTTTCCCCTTGGCCTTTTTTTTTTTTTTTTTTTATCCAAGTGACCAGCTTCATCACCTTATTTACATGGTCTTATCCTTGAATGTGAAATATGCCTTTAAAGATGGGGGAGAGTAACGTGCTTTACCTTACATCAAAAAGCACATACAGAAGTCTTTATAGTTTATTTTTCATTTTCTTCCCTTATGGAGTTGTGTTTAATTAAAAGTTCTATTCTGAAGAACAGAAAGCAACTTTGTTCCCCTTCCATTCACACAAAAGTGAAACCAGGTTCAAAGCAAATCTTGAAGGACACTTGAGACACGCATTTTATTCACAACTCTTAGCCATAACAAAACGAGTTGCATAGCTTGAGAGCCTAGGCACACCTCTAGTGAATACCGAGGCATTTGCAGTTGTTTAAAACAACAAGACTGCCAGACTCCTCCTGTCACTGTCTAAGCTAATAACATTAAATGTGTCACGCACTCAGGTTTTCTTCCTCCCTCCTCCACCCCTTCTGTCAAGATGTCCGGGATCAAAAAAGCAGCTTGAACTGACTTCTACCTTCCCACCATTTCTCTGTTTGACTTCCAAACTCTAAGCAGTACTCCATGTCTTCTGGCTTACAGGCAATTTTCATCACCCATCCAGAGTGAGATAAAGCTAGCAACTGACTGAGCCAGAACTTGCCTCAGGGCAAGGCAAGGTAAAGGCAAACTGATTTCTCACTGGAGCATATCTGAGTGTATGTAAAGTCTATATACACCCAAAGCTTTACATATAAAATTTACTTGCTCAGTGAAAGTAGGTGCCAAACCCCTACCAGTTTAGAGAAATGGGAGGCGAGATGCTTGCAAAGGTAGCATGCAACAACAAATGGAAACTATGCAATCCCAAGCATTTCCAAACTCTCCCCTAACTTCAGTATAATCCCACTTACACCCAGCATATTACTTATTTGTTACATATCTCACTCAAAATATTAGGACCTTAGGACTTCTATAACATTTGTTTTTGCATAAAAAGAAGGCATTTATTGTAGTACAATTCACTTTATACTTGAATAAACACACGTAACAACATTAGTTTACACATAATTTAAATGTACTGCATCGCTAATATTCAAAACCTAAAGCTGGTCTTTTGGGTTAGTTTATTTTGGTTTTGTTTGTTTGTTTTTACTGTAACAGGAGTATATTATGCAAAGTACTCTTAAGTTAGCTTTTAGGCCTAAAGTATTTACTAAATTTCTAAAAACAAACATCTACACCACTAGCAGAACATCATGTTCTGTTTACAGCCGAAACAGCAGCATCATTTAATATAGAAACTGTGAGAAAAATAGAAAATCTCTCAGAACGTTTCTTGAAGCGGACTATTCAGCAAGACAATGAAATAATATTTCTCAAAGGCAGATATATGTTCATCAATCAAGAAAAACATTCTTCATTATCAGGGAACAAGCAGCCAGTCTCATTCAGCTCTTCACACATGAATGACCAGCTTCCCCAAGAGCTTTGAACTCACAGCTTTAAGCTTTGGTTCTGTGCTTTTTCAGCAGTTCCTGAAAATTACTGAAAGAGTTCCATTTCTGTTTCTGCAGGGATCTTTAACAATACAAAAGAACATATGACATAGCTCTTTGTGTTCTTAATTAACTATCTTAGTGCTTATGTTGCACAAACAATATCAACTGGAAAAACATTAGTTATTACTCAAGTTTTGTTTCTCTTTATCATATTCTACAGATACTTTATAGTTTTCTGCTGAAGCACGTATTTGTACAGATGTATTTTAACTGTGTAAAGAAGTCACAAGGCAGATGGCACAACGTGCACGAAATTTTTAAACTAAAGAATATCCTTTCAGCATCGTAATTACATCCGTCCATCAAACTAGGAAACGTGCAAATATGCTTAGAAAAATGTAAACGAAGGAAAAAGCTTGCACAACATAAAAATACTTCTTCCCATTCCTCAGCCATTAGCGGGCTCTCCATATGAAATACATACAGCCCTAAGAACATGAGTTTCCAAATGTTTTGTTGCACAAATATGTAAAATACAGCTCTCCTAGTGGAAAAGGGGCTAGCTATGTAAGAAAATGCAATCTAATATCTAATGTTATTTATAAAAGTGTCATTCCAATTCCCAATTTCATTCAAAGGATCAGACTAGAACAGGATAAACCAAGCACAAACGCTTTAACACACAGGTCTGAACAAGACATCCAAAAAATCCAAATACACTTCACAGTTGAAAACATGCAGTTACCAGCACTTATCTCAACGTTCGGAAAAGGAAATTATTGGTCATGAAAAACGTGGTACGTTGAAATAACTATAATTTTGCAAATATTCAGAGCTCTGCAAAAGGTTCAATAAAAATAACATTTACTTAGAAAGCCCTACTTGTTCTTCCTATAAACAGCCTGAAAGTTATTTCTCCTAACAGTTAACTTCTCTACCGTGGCAACTACAAGTTTCTTTGCTATCTAGCTGACAGAGACTTCATGCACTGGTCTTTTCCCCTTAAAAAATTATGTACCGTGGATTAAGCCAAAGTACAAAGCAGAACAGTCTGCGTCTTCTGCTGCTCTGATTTCAAATATGTTTTAAAACACATTGCCAAGCACTGAAAAAGTTAAGCCAATCACTACTAAGGAAATCTAAGCTATTAGACAGCTCTGTCCTCCAGACACCTTGCAGATAAAGCTGCTCACCCAGCCCAAGACTGTCTAAGTTTACAATGTTCACAACAGCACACAGACACTCAGAAAGGGAAATACTCAGCCACAAGCACTTCTTCCTCCACATCTGGAGCACAACATTGGAACAATTCTGTAAATGAATACCAAAATAGCATCTGTAAACAAAAACATACTGAATTAAAGTAGGTACTACAGGAGGGTTTTGGTGAACCGCCCCAGAACAGTATGCACATTAGCGGAGGAAGCTCTGAAAACCCAGCAACGCCATGTCCTCTCCCTATATACCAAACACCTACAAAAGCATCATGGGAAGTATGCATCTTTCACCTTAAAATAAAACAAGCCACTAGAACACCAAATACTTTGCCACCTGACCAAGACAAAGTTGGCAGCGCTTGACTTCAAAGCTTCTTAGCTGTAGCATGCCTCTGCTTCAGCTTAAGACAGAACTGTAATCCTTTGGGTGGAGCGTGATGGTGTGCACTTTGAGATTTGACTTGGAGATTCTTAGAACACTAGGAATAATCTGGAGAGCCCAAACTGAGCAGTCTCAATTTATTTTTATTTATATATAAACATAATACATGTTTTTTAAATATCCCAATTTACGGAAACCTTACAGGCTACCAATATTCCTCAAAAGGAGTTCAGACTTCAAAAAAACTGTAATGGCAAGATATCTCATTTAAAATAGCTCTGTTCTGTACAGCACCTAGCTGTATATTTGTCCATTGCTACTTAGTAGCTCACCCAATGTATCTTCAGTTCTCTTTTTTTTTTTTTTTACCATGGCCTTCACAGCAGCCCATCTTTTATCAGTGATACACCGCATCATAGAAGCACAAAACTGGAGACTGCTTAAGCAATGAACTGTTTGATTTGATCCAGAAACCTGCTGCTGCACCATTACTTACTCCTCAAGGCATCTCAACTTGTCCTCTCACCTCCAGCAGTCTCCCAGGTTCTTAAACCTCCCATGTGTTAAAAAGAGCTACTATGCCCAATAAGGAAATATGGATTACATATTTATGTCCTTGCTTTGTGATTTAAAAAAAAAAAAATGTCAGTATATCATTGCTGTTGCTCATGAAATGTAAAGAAAGCTTCTGGGAATTTTTTTCCCTCCTCTTACAGCCACATGGTGTTTATACTTTACAGTGACTAAACAGGTGCTTAAATAGCTTTCAGGAAAGGAGGTGTAAATTAGCTTATTTGAGGCCTACCTTTGACTAACCACTATCCTGTTTCTTTTAGAAGCAATTAGATGCTTGATGTACTCTGAAGACTTGTAAGAATTTTTGAATATGCTTTCCTGAATATTCATGCACATATGTACAGATGAAAAATCAGGCCACCCCCTGACTGAACTACGGAGAAATACTAGTATTAATACACATCATATTTTCAGATTTTCTTCCTACAAATAGTTTTAACAGAGAATAGATTACAGATCAAAATAACACCTTAAAAAGATACTAAGTATATCTTTGTTGACTCATCTTAAGAAGTAAAAAGAATGGCATCCTGTGCTAGTTGTTCGCTAGATCTCGTCAAACTTTACTTACACGGAGACAAGAATAGGGGTGCAAACTAAGGGTAAACAAGTCATCAATCACTGAAAACTACAACATGCCCTTGTAAAGGTGCAAAGAGCCGCCTCTGAAAGGGGCCAACTCTAAGTGCCCACAATGGAGACAAAATGATCAGGGGCTGAGTGAATGTGAATGATCTGATTAAAAACTGGGTATCTACCCTCCTTCCAGCCTCATCCAACACTTGCCTTGGTATAATCCTTGCTGGTAATCTGGCCTTAACCTCCCCCTAGACATCAGCAGAAAAAAGATGAAAAGACAAGTGATTTTGCACAGTTTTCCTATCCACAACAAAAGGAAAAGGATGCTCCTTAAAAAAACTCCTAAAACACCACATCTTGTTCTTATTTGCTAAGAGAATCAAGAAAACGAAATTTCTTGTTAAAAGGTTGGAAGCTAACAGAACATATTTTAGTGAAAAAGATATGAGAGCTTGAAAATAACAACTAAATATGTATTAATAATGTGAGTGTATATATATATATACATACACACACATATAGGATATATACCCACTAGCCTCCAGTTTCTCAGCAGGACAGATAGCACATGCTTGGTGATGTAACACAGCAAACTAAAGCAGAGCTACAAAATTACTGCGTAGACCAAAGAGCAGAGAGTATCACTTCTACAGGACACTTAAATTTTTCCAAAGAAAACCATCACCAGACTATGTGATTTATTCTGTCCAACAATGGGTGCAGACAACGTCATTCTGGTTTTAAGTTGGTCCAGCATATGAATTATTCATCTACTGACAGCATTATTACATCTTTGATAAATTAGTTTTATTTGTATATATTCACTGCTAAAATGAAATTTATTCAGTTGCATGCTTCGAAGACAAAAATAACTAATTTAAGAGCAGAACTGGTGCATGAATTTACAGTATCTGTTTTTTTTTTTTCCCCACATACAAAGTTGAAAATATTGCCAGTTATGACATCTTAATAAAAAGTACTATTCAATGCAACACATATGACACAAACAGCCAAACAAACAGAACTACTATCTCGCTCTCATCATTACTATAATCAATTACCCTGGAAGCTAGGTAGTACAAGGGCAACGCTATAATAAAATTGACTTACCTATGCTAGGTGGACTGCCATAGTTTACAGGTGACTCTGGAGGCCTCCCACAGTGTAATGCAGCAAGAGCAGATCCCTTCCATACAACATGCTTGCAACCTGTTTTAAAAGAATTACACAACAGATGTTTTTCCTCACACAAAAATGCAGAAGAGGCATGAAATATAATGAACTCTCAAAACTCTCACACAGTTTTCATACTTTTGTTTGTACGAAGCAAAGACTGTCTGCCAGCTCCTAATAGCGTCTGCACTCCAGGGACACTTTGGGGAATTTCTTGCTCTAGAAGTGGTCCTAGTCGATGACATATTTGAAGCAAGTGATCAGGTGCCAAATGTCTGTAATATTTCACCTATTATGAAAGAGTAAACAAAACATTTCATAAGAAAGAACGTAATATTTTTGACAAATTACCACACTTTTTTTGCTCAGATCATTACACGAATCCTGAAGAAAATTATAGTACGTGAAAGATAAAAACATAATGACCTGTAAGTACAATAACTCATTCCAGCTGGTCCCAATTAATTTCTTCTATTCAGAGCACGCTACTTGTACAGAGAACCGTTGGTATCTACTACCGAGACTTTAAAGCACAGTTGGTCAAAGACTAATAAGCTGCTCTGTAACAGTGAAAAATGTAAAGAACATTCAATATTACATTTAATTATCTGTCTGGTCGATTTCAATTACTGTAACAGAAGAATGAGACAAGGATTCTAAGGACAGCAATATTTACAGAATTGTTGGAAGATTCAAATATATTAAGTAAGTAACATAGCTTTGTAAAAGACAGACACCTGACGCAGAAGCATTCTGCCACAACTTGTCTAAGTTTACAAGACCTCGTTGAAGCTCCACAACTGAATTTTTTTTTTAACTATCTAAAGCACATAAAACAAAATGTTGACTTAAGTAACGCAGCTTTAAAACTGATATACATGTACACCAGTTTTGTACTAAAATACTATTTTGTATAAGACTACGAATATGGCCTTTCTGTCAGTGCTCAGTTTTCAGCTGCAGGGTACCAAAGCACGCTCCTATTATCCACAACAGACCTTCTCACCACATGATTATACCAACGTCAAACCGCTATTAACGGCAGCCCAGACAAAACCAGTTCATTCTTTTGAACTACCATTATTATAGATCAAAAGATCATCTTGTATAACATCATCTTATATATCTTTACATAAAGGCTTTGAAATATATACGACAACATTAAAATCCCATTAACACAAAGCTTTCTGTTAAGAAAAAGTATTTTTAAAATGCATGTTATTGCCAGTTTAAAACATAGCAAAGAATATTTAAAACAAGACAACTAAGGGAGAGAATAGAAATTCAGTCTTCTTCTGTCCTAGTACAGCAGTTGGCATGTAGTAGTTTAAGTCCTCATCCAGCCTAAAATATGTCTTCACAGGTTTACATTTACATTGCAGAAAAAAAAAAAACAGTATTGCAGTAAAAGCTTGTGACGGTTTGCTGCTCTGCAACTACAAAAGGCCATGACTGACATTTTAGGCAGACCGATGCTTCTGTACTACAGCCAATTAATAGGAATACACCTCATTCTTCATCAGACGTGCTCCTCTCCTGCTGACACACTGTAATCGCTTCATGTATCCCAACAATCTGCTAACGTAAAGGCTGCTGGTGTCTGACACAGGCTCTGGAAAAGCCCTGCTTACACCGGTAATTCCCACCACCCCAGCCTCACAGTGAAGGAGGAAAAGTTTCCTCTTCTGGTACTCTTCTATGAATCACATTTCATCTGTAGAAGGCCTTGCAAGCTGCTGAATTTGACTACCCCAAAGTTAAATGACTTACAAAATTCACACGTTTAAGAAAAAAAGAGCTTATTTAAAAAAAATTAGAAATTATTTAAGCAATACTGAAAAGCTTCAGTTGATCATACAGATTAGTTCATTTGGGTAAATTTAATGACATCAGAGAGGTACTCTTAAATGAGAAAAAAAAATAATCTCACTGAACTGAGAACCTGCGATTCTGATTCATTTTTCTTATCAGTAACATGCAAATGAAACTCGTTTCTCTTTAGAGAAGGAGGAATCACAGTCAAAACACACGCTTGAGTGCCCTAAAATATTAGAATAACTGCAAGTAGTGACAAAGCTACATACGGTTCCCACCATCAACAGCCCAGATCTATTTCCTTGGCTTTTATTCTCCTTTGCTCCTATGAAAAGGAGCACAAAAACTTAACAAATACAGCCCTTTATACTGATCTATCTGCATCCAGGCTTCACATCTCTGGAATCTGAACTTACCTCTCAAAGACTAACAACTAGGTTTTGTTGTTCGAATAGCAGCACTAAGCTACCTATGCAATGCGGTTGTCATTTTATCCTGCTCAACACATTTTTTTTTTTTAAAAAAAACGTCCTCACAAGTGCACAAAATCTAAAGCAAATGAAGCAAATCAGCGTTGACACATTCCCAAACTACAGCTAGCTTGCATCTTGAGTCATCCATCTCATGATTTGTCAGAAGCCATGTGTTCATTTTTTTGTGGTTTAGCAGAAACAAGGTAGGCTCAATTCTTCCTGCAGTTTTTGAAGCAAATGATTCAAAAAAGGGGGATCTATTTGTATTATTCTTAACAGTTTTAGTAGTTACGATCATCTTAAAACATACCTTTCACCTGCACTACAGTCTCTTCTTGTCCCTTTGTGAGAACACAGCCATTCGTGCCACGTTACGCAGCAGTACCGTGATACTTCTGAACAGCATTTTTCTGAGTAATCATTGTTTGCTACTAAGCCCAGCTCATTAACAAACTGATTCAACAATACTAAGCGAGCTGTATGCTAAACAAAAATAAAATCAAATGAGTGACACGGGCCATTTAAACGCTTGGCAGTTCCAGGAAGTTTATAAAACAAATTCCAGGAACCATATATAAGAAAGTACCATTGATGGTGTAAGACAAAAGCACATAGAGGAAATTTTTAAAAAGTAAAATAAGGCTCATTTCACTGTACAAATCTGCTAAGGTAAAAACCCCTTATTTCATTTTTAGTTTTATTTAGACCTGCTCCATTCCTTTTTCTCCTTCTATAAAAAAAAAGTAAATAAGGGAACTTAAATAATTTGTTAAAAACACACTATTAGGTAAGTTTTCTCTGGGTACTTTCTTCTCCTTGAGGAAAAAAAAAAAATCTCAACACTATTCATTTGTGTATGTGACTACTAGCACTACAGTAGGAGTCACAAAAGAAAAAAAATATTTAAACAAATTTATCTTAGTTCTACAAATTCCTCCCTTTCTGACAAACCATAAAAAGGCTAAAACCAACATAAAATATACCTACTGCCCTCTTAAAAATTAAGTACTTTCAAGTCAGATTTAAGTGACAAAAAAAAGAAATAAAATTACTCTTTAAAAGGATACTTTAGAAGCTTTGTCAAAAATAGAGAAGCTCGTGACAAGCCAATAGAATGATGGAAATTTGTTTTGATCCCAGGAGGAGAAAGTAGAAGGAAAAAAAAACACATGACAGATGTACAAGTATTTAAAATTCATACAGCTCTAAATGAAAAGCAGACTGGACTCTACAAACACGAATTTTAAAATTTTATGCCAAAATTGTGATGTCAAACAGTAAATAAACACAGATTTTTTTTCCTGCCAGCCCCACCTAGATGAAATTCTAGCTGGTTTCTGTCCTCCTCCCATTAGGCTGTCTGCAACATCTAATTCTGCCCTGCTCCTCCACCAGAAATGCAGAAGACAGGCTTTTGTAAGGAAAAGGACGAGCTAACTCACTTCTAGTTCAAAATACAAAGAAAACAAGTCAGTAATATTTCTTAAACATTACTATAATAAGAATCGGAACCGTGAGAAAGCGCAAAATTTTCAGATGTTAAGCATGAATAATATTTTCTAGACAATAAGAAGCTGCATTACCCTCAAGTTCACCCTTCATCTCCTACCCCCAACTTTACTTATCCCAGATGAACTGCATGAGAATACACTAAAGGCAGCTACACAGCTATTTGGACTAACATTCAAAACATTATTACCTTTGAAACAGACATAAGTGCTTATATGTTCATTCTGCATGACTCTGCAGAATAATTCAGCGTCAGAATCACAATGAATGAATCAACAGAACCATAATTTAACCTAGACTCTTTAGTTAAATTTGTAATGCATAATTCAGTTACACACAGACTCTTTTAGACACCAAGTAAAATACAACCCTCTTCTGGAGCCTCCTCCAAGCACTATGCATACTGAAACGTTTTCCAAAGCGTTGCTGGTTTTTCCCCCATGCTAACAGTTCACAGGCTTTACTGCAAGTCTAACGGCACACGTCTTTCTGAAGAGCACACTTCCACACAAGGACATTCAACAGGATCTAAGTCAGTCAGCCACTTTTATTTCAGGAGATCAGAGCTCAACCTTACTAAAGCTGGCTTGGCTGCTGGTTTTAACTACTGTGCTGTACAATTTATTACCCAAAACAAGCTCCAAATTGAGTTACAGTAATTGTTGTACTATATCAGACCATCCATCAAATTGAGATCCTTGTACCGCTAGCTACTGCCTTAATGCCTTAAAATTAGGAATTGCAATAACAAGCCGTTACTTTTCTCTGAATCATTTTGATGGGGGGAGGTGGAACAACAACGGTGAGAGTTGGAGAATTAGCGATTTTCCCAGAAACATTTATTTCTGGTGTACCTTCCAACGATGCATGATCTAAAAGCATACGGATCTTTAGCCAGTACTCCCTACAGAATGCTTTTTATTTTAACATGAAATAGACCCATATGAAAAACCAGCTGTCCTAGGAATACATGATCTGTTTTTCAACTACTTAATACTTTTAGTGGTTAAGACCAGAGCAGATAAATCCCCCCAAACCTTAGTATAAACCTGCTGCAAGCTTGCTACTTACCACATGGTAAGTTATGAACAAGCGTAGTAGAACGTTTTGGTCCACGAGGCTGAAAGTGCAACTATATGTACTACTGTCAGCACAGATGCACCTATATGTCTATATTAGACTCCTTCCAAACCTCTTTGTGTTTTTGTTTTGTTTTTGTTTTGTTTGTTTTTTCTTTAAGAGAAGGTGCACCTTAGAAACTGAATAGTCCCCTTTAGTCCATCTTTCACAATCTTGTTCTTTCAGGCTGAGACTAAGTGTAAAGCAGCTCACTGACATACACTGGTTTGCTCCTGAGGTAATGAAAGGGAATTGGTTCTTTGCACAATTAATCATTAAAATATAATGGTTTCAACAGAGAGGCTGTAACATCACCTGAACTACCAGCTATGGGAGTAATCTGTAGGACAGAAACGCTAGTATTGCAGAACTAAAAAGCAGCTATTTAAGTTTACATATGTCCAACAGCAACACTGATAATGAGACCAAAGACATTGCTAAGGTTCCCAACCGTGTCACAGGTTTTCATACCACCACATCTAAGTCTTTCAGACCGCCTTCCCAAATACCATACAGACTTTCCTCAAAATACTGTAAATAAAAACTAGATAAGGTAGCTTTGATTTAAATTTCATTTTTCTTCCCAGTTCTATTGAATACCTTTTCAGCACAAGACTTGGTGAAGAAACAAGCCACTTACTACTTGGTTACTTATTAAGAAACAGAATTATTAAACAGTAACCACAACACCGCCTAGAAGACCTTACTGTGTTAGAAAGTATAAGAACAATGAAACACAGTGACAATGTACAGTGTCAATGTCCTGGTCCCCTGACACTCTCTTTGGTTACCCAAAGGTTCATGAAGTTACAAAGAACAAACGTTAGAATGGCCTAAATATAAAGCCCATCATTTTCACTTTAAACCACATCTAGTAATTCAGGGCAGGGGAAGAGGAAGTGACAAATGTCAGCAAAATGGGAATAAACAATTTCTGAGAACAATAAAGCATGCTGCACTGTCTACTAAATCCACTGCACTATCATCCTATTCAATGGGGATTCTCTGCCTTCTCCCTCCTCAACCATCACCAACATAAATAAAATCCTGCAGAGAAACTCACAGTTACTTGAATATTTCAGATAAGACAAAGACAGTTAACACAATAGTTCTGAGCATATACACTGTGGTGCCTGTGCGCTAGAAGACCTAAAGCATCCCTGTGATCGCTTTGAATTGCTACAGTGAATCTTAACAGTCACCTTCAGCCAGCCGAAGTCCACCTTGCCCCGAGAAGGAACAGCGCCAGCAGATCCCCCAAACCCTCCCCAGGCCCTCCGACCATCTCCCTCATGACGGTGTAAGGCCCACGTGGTGCTGAGCGCACAGAGCCAGCTGAATCATCTGAAAATCATTGTTGTACTGCTCATTTTTCAGACAGTTCAGCTCCCTTATCTGACTGACTGCACACTTGGATGAGCACACAAAGGATGCAGCAGAACTGGATAGCTTTCAGCAACAGCACACAATTAGATCAGCTACACCCACAGTGAAACTGGAACATGAAAAAACAATTACCCTGGAGTCAAATGATGCACCATAGCTTGTTTGTGTGTCAGGGCCCTAATAAACATGTTTTAAAGCCTATAAGCAATTCAGAAGGCTCCCTCAACTCTGCTGAAGTGAGCTATTAACCCTCTCGAGAGCCCTCAATTTTCATCCCCCATCATGAAAAATCCTCTGCCTCTCAAGAAGAAAAGAAAAATAGCAGTTCAGTAAGTTTTCACAACCGATACAAGAAAATAAAAACATCCTGAGACCTGAAGAGTCTGGCCACCCTTGGCACTTAGGCTGTATGTAGAGTACTAGGGACACAGAAAGTCTTTGGCCCAAGCACACAGGTGTAGTACTGGCAACAGAAACACTAGCCTTGGCACTCTGAAATACGAGACTTAAACCTCAGAGCAAGAATCAAGTAGTTTATGCCCCAAATAGCGACTGCAGGAAAAAATAAAATATAGAAATACTAGAGTTTACGAAAAGACACTGAAGAATACAAAACACAGAACAATGACATTTCTGAGCTCATGCATTTTCCTGTGCCATTACAAGCCTGCACAGCGTGGTGTTAGCTTATACGAAAATGAAATGTTTGCTTTCATTGGCCAAAGAGAAAAACTGAAGTAATTTACTAGATGAAAATTGTTTTCAATTTAACATTATTTGCACAAATTAAGCCACAGAAATAAGATATATTAAGACTACATGTTTTGGTTTAATATTAGAAAGTTAACTGTAATAAGATTTCCTAAATAAATGTTTCCAAAAAGAGGACAAAACCAGGAACAATGTCTCTTGAAAAGATACGCTCCACTAGATCCACATAATTACACCCATAATAAATGGCATGGGTTTGCAAATAATAGAACAGGAGCTTGGGGTTAAATCCCATCAGCTGTTGCACAGAGCCTTTACTCCCTTCTAGAGTAAAAGTCGCGCCTCTAACATCACACTTATCAGGACTTTTGATTCTTAGCTTTTCTCAGCCCTTTCTGTGAAGTTTAGTGAAAGTTCAAGGCATTCAAGTCAGGGGAAGGGTGCCAGCGCATGACAAAACATGCCTTCTGCAGAAAGAAAAGTCAGCATCTTAAAGGTAGAAAAAAAGATACACATATCTTATTGCAATTTTATCCTTAGAAGAATGAAAGAACAGAGGGCTAAATCAACACCAACTTCTAGCTTTGCAGCTAAAGATTCCTGGGTTAGAGTTAAATGAGTTTTTGTTTAATGAGAACAGGACATTGTGAAAAACACTTCTTTTGTATGAAACAACCTTCACCTTGCAAATATACTTCTGTGCCAGTTTTCACAAGCCTAAAATGTCAAGTGATACAAAGTTCACACATCTTGCCCCCCCCCATTTCCAGGTAGGGGCAAAGTGGAAAAGGACACACAAACGTTTACCACCAGTCTAAGAAAGCTTTGTTACGAAAAGAAGAGAAGGAAAAGAGAAGGAATTACCACCATACGGATCCAATTACCACAAACACATGGATTCGGAATCAAGTCCAAACTATGAGATGTACATCTTATGTCATTACGTACCTATTCTAAGTTAGTATCCATCTGCATTCCAACAAAGAAGGGTTTGAATGAACTTGTCATTACAGCTTCTTAGCTTAACCTTACCCATTATACACTGAGACTGCACCCCCATCCCTTTAAAGGATAAAACACAATAAGGGAGTGACTTGTGCCAAGTTTTACCACTCAGCTTGTGACCATTGCTTGGAATGGAAAATACGGCCTTCAATAACCACATGCATTACAATGCCTCAGCGAATTCACCTCTTGGTTCAGGAAAAAAAATACAATAAACAAATTGTTCCAACCCTAAGAAAAGTCCATAACTCACATTGTAGTGTTCACCAATGTATGTTCAAAACAACCTTCATGCGACCCGGTGTTTACTGGCTGCATTATGGATGGGAGCCGTTCCCTCTCTTTTTGTACGAACTCAAAAGTTCTCCACATGTCTAAATCTCACTTGTGGAGGTCAGAACTACTACAAACAGCCCGAAAGCTCAAAGGGAAACCTTGCTTTGATGAACACTACAAACAGGGCTCACTCTCCCCGTGAAATGTTATTCAGAAATTCAGAGACTGAAGTATACAATAACATACCTGTAACGAAAACGATAGTGGCAACAAGTTGCTAACAGGCACAGTTCAGACATCTTAACTGCTGTCTTCCCAACTACCACAGTTCACAGGATAACAAAATACACGTATATTTATGTTAGCAGAGAGGGGCTCAAACTACAGCAGGGGAATTAGTACCTTTTCTATCACAGATCCCCACCTGAGATGCAAAGCACACACTGGGAGATAAAAGATAAAAAGGAAAGAAAGGAAGAAGGGGGCAGAAAGAGGAAAAAAAGGCAAGAAAGGGAAGCAAACCTGGGCTGTGAACCTGGCTGCTCCGGCTATCCTTGTGCACAACAAGCAGCAAGCCCTGCAGGGCACCTCGGGAGCCAACTGGGACGCCTCAAGCTGCAGCTCCCAAGCCGGGGGAGCAACGGCGAGGATGTGCGTGCGCACATAAGCGTGCAAGTCCGCGTGCAAGCGTGCAAAAGCGCGTGTGCGCGTGTGCACGGGCGGGCGGCGAGGCGCGCCCCCGCCTCCCGCCATCCCGCCGCCGCAGGCCCCGCCCCCCTCGGGGCTGGCCCCGCCCACCCCGCGGAGGCCCCGCCCACCCCGGCAGCGAAGCCCCGCCCCCCGCGGCCCGTCCGTGACGTCCGCAGCGCCTCCGCGGCTCGCGCAGTGCGGGCGGCGGCCCCGCGCCCCTCGGGGCTGGGGGGGCTGCGCGCGGCCGCGTGCGTGCGGGGGAACGCGAGGGGAAGGGCCCGGTTAAAATAAATAAATAAATAAATAAATAACAATGATAAACCCCCCAAGTTTTTTTTAAAATTTTTTTTTAAGTCTTTTTTTTTTTTTTTTTTTTTTTTTTTGCGGGAAATTCAATTTTTCGGTCGGGCTGCTGAGGGAGGGAGGGAGGGGAGGAGAGGGGAGGAGCAGGAGCCGGAGCCGGGCCGGCGGCCGCTGCCTTACCAGGTTCTGGTAGCTGCGCGGGTGCTCCTTGCCCGTCCAGTCCGTGCGCTTGGGCAGCAGCTGCGGGGGGCGACAAGAGGGGGGGGGGGGGGGGGCAGCGCCGTGAGCACCCCCCCGCCGCCCCCCGGCACCGGGCGGGGGGCGAGGGGAGGGGAAGGAGAAGGGGAAGGGGGGGGGGGGGGGGGGTGTGAGGCCGCGGGCGGGGCGAGCGGCGCCGCTTACCTCTTTCTCCGCCACTTCTCGGATCAGGACCTGCGGCGACAACAAAAGGGGGACGGGGACAATAAAATCGATAAATTCGGGGAAGGAGGGGAAGGGAGGGGAAGGGAAGGGAGGGCCCTCGGCTGGGGCCCGGCCCGGCCGCCCCCCTCCCCGGCAGGCCCCGGCGGCGCCATCCGCCCCCTACCTGAGCCGCTTGCTGGCAGGGTCCGTCCTCCAGAAAGCGGGCGATGAGGAAGTAGAGCTCTGCGGGGAGAGCGGGGGAGAGGCGCTGAGGGCTGCGGAGCCCCCCCTCCTTTTTTTTTTTTTTTTTTTCTCCCCCCTTCCCCCCTCCCTCCCTTCCTCGTTCCCTCCGCGCCCGCCGCCCCGGCACTCACCCGCTCGCAGCTCCGCCGTGTGCCTGCTGCCGCCGTCCCCGGACATGGCGAGGCGAGGACCGGAGCGGCGGGAGGAGGAGGAGGAGGGAGAGGGGGGTGGGCGGGGGGGAGGAGGAGGAAGGGGGGGGGTCGGGCCGCGCTCCCGCGGCAGCGCCGGGGCCCAGCGGCAGGCGCCCGCCCGGCGGCTGTCACCGGCGGCTCAGCGGGACGAGGCTGGGCTCCACCATTCGAGCCCCGGGCGGGCAGCGGCAGGAGGAGGAGGAGGAGGAGGAGGAAACAACAACTCGCGGCCGCCCGCACCGCCGCCGCCAGCAGCCAGCCAGCCAGCCAAAAGCGCGATCCCTCCGCCCGGAGAAAGAGTCCCCTCCTCCTCCTCCTCCCTCCGCGCCCCCCGCCTCAGCCCCGCCGGCCCCTGGCGCCGCGCCGCCCCTCCCCCGAGCCCCCGGCCCCCGCCGCGGAAGATGGAGGAGGAGGAGGAGGAAGAAGGGGGGGGGGTTCTCGCTCCTCCTGCCCTCGCTCCTCCTGCCCTCGCCGCCCCCCGGCTGAGGGGAGAGGAGGGAGGGCGCCGCGTGCTCTGTGTGTGTGTGTGTGTGCGGGCGGCTCGGGCAGAAGATGGCGGGGCGGGAGGGCCGCTCGGTGTCGGAGCGGCGCTTTTCTCTGCGCCGTGCGGGAGGGAGGGAGGGAGGGAGGGCGGGCGGCCGGAGCGCGGAGGGATACGGAGGGAGCTGGGGGGGGGTTGGAGGAGGAGGAAGAGGAGGAGGAAGAGGAGGAGGAGGAGGGGCCGCGGAGGCTGGAGGTTGCCGAGCCTCGGTGGCGCAGCCACGGGAAGCGAGCGAAGCCAAAATGCCCCCGGGGAGCGCGGCCCCGCTGGGGAGGCGGGCTGGCGGGGGGAAGGCCGGCCCTCCTCCCCCTCTTCCTCCACCTCCTCTTCCTCCTCCTTCCTTGGCGCCCCCCGGGGGGGGAGCTCCGCTGCCCCCCGGCACCCGCGCATAAGTCAGGCGTGTTGGTTTTAGGACAAAAAAAAAAAAGAAAAACGAGAAAAAAAATGAAAAAAACAAAACAAAACACCAACCCTTCCCCCCCCCCCCCCCCCCCCCCCAGCCTCGTGTGTGGGCACCGGGTTCCTGCCACGGGGGCTGGGGGGCGCCTGTAGGTTGAGCTCATCCTCCTCATCCTCATCTTCCTCCTCATCCTCATCTTCCTCCTCATCCTCATCTTCCTCCTCCTCAGGGCGCTGCTCGTTGTCCTCGCCTCGCCGCCGGAGCCGCCGGCCCCCGGGAGCGGAGCCGCCGGACGAGCGGGGAGCGGAGGTAACGCGGGGCTGGCCCCGGGGGGGTCCAAAACGCTGCCCCGGGGCGTGCTGAGGGCCCCTCGGGGTCGGGAAGGGGGAAACAAAGCGCAGGCCCGCTGGTGGTTAGGTTTAAAAAAGGGAGGAATCTTAAAAAGAAAAAAGTGGGGGTTGAGAGGAGCGCGGCGGTTTGTCTGCCTCATGGCTCGCAGCGAGCCTGGGCGTTCTCAGGTCGAGCCGCGGCCTTGCGAGGAGGAGCAGCTTTCAGGGCAAAACCAGCGAATTTAGCAGGGAAATCTGTCAGGCTTTCACACACGCGGCTGTTGACGAACGTAACTGGCCGAGCCAGAAGCGTGTCTGAGATGGCAGAGAAACCAGGCAGAAATACGAGGTGCGCAACGAGCCTTCGGGCCTCGGCTCTGTAACTTTGGGACAAATCGGGTTTAATCCGTATTTCTGAGCAGCCGAGGGGAGGCTTTACATGCCTGAGCCCGAGGCCCACGAGCTCGGTTTGAGAGCCCGCCGCCGGAGCTTTGTGCTGGGAATGGCGAGGGCTCCCCGCAGCCGCCCCTCTGCACGAACGGAACCGGGAAGGGTCACAGAAAGGAGGCTACAACCTCGCTGATTTATTTCCAGTCATCTTATAAAGAGGGGTTAAAAACTAGATATATACAGCAGGAGCCCAGCTTCCATGCATTTTGACGTACAATGATCAAATTCCCTAGAAAAAAAACAAACCCAAACCTTAAAATCCTAATCTGGCGTGGTCTATAATCATGAGGGTAAAAGTGTTCCCTGTTACAGATTTTCCTGAAGCAGTAAAATCGTATGTACTAGGTTTGATCGGTTTATCTGTAGCTTCCCTTGTTTTTAAATTACAAAATGTCCGGGTGTCTCCCTTTTCCCGGTTTTTACAACAATAACCATTCTCTGCCTCGGCTTTATTTCAAATAAACACTTCAAATAATTGAAATGGCAATGAAATCATTTACCATCTAATAAAGATTTAAAAAATAAAGTGACTGGAGTCTCTTTCTTAGCTATGTAAAATATGTATCGTAATATCTCGTAGGTGGTTCTCACAACAAAGGACTACATGAATAATGTGATTAACATTTTAATTTCCCTTGATGTTTACATATAAGAACATATACTTATGTATGACATCACTAAACCTATAAACCAAGGAATAGAGAATTTTTAACGGTCAAAGAGTCTGAAAGTAGAGGAAAACTACCCTGAATATATCGAACTTCCCCGTTCTTTTGGCAACTTGTAACTTTTCCCAATGCAGATTAAAATACAGCCCACAGAATCAAAATGTGTGTGTGTTTTGTGACTAAAATAAGGATCGTGTCTTTTATTTAATTTTTTTTAGAGCACCTAGCAAAATGGAATCCCAGTCCCCGACTCAAGTCCGACCACAGCAGTGCTACAAATAATAATTAATAAGCAGATTTTACAAACATACATTCCTCTTCTCCTTACAGACAAAATCTGATTTTGTTGATGTTGTTTATATGTGGCTTAACACGGAAGTCACAATGGCCACAAGAGAAGATGCAGCGTTATTATTGTTTGGTGATGCATGTTAGAGTTTTAACAATTCCTGCAGCAGTAATAAATATTGGTGTTTTTTTTTTTTTTTCTAGAGATTAACAGGGCGTTTGTTTTTTTTCCCTGATGCAATTCAATTGAGGATGTTTTTGTTACATATACTAGTGGAGAAATATACCCTCATTTCTGAATTTTTACAATCTTGAGTGTTGGGCTTTCAAATAATTCCCTTTCTTTCATGTGATGTTGTCACCTTACATTATCCATAAGTAAAAATACATCTCTTCTACTCTGTCACTGAAATTTAATGTTTTTAAAGAGATGTTTTCATTCTGTAAAAATTGACATTAGGAAAAAAAGAGTGGAATTACTTTCCTTCTTCAGATATAACAATTGTTAGAACAAAAAAGAAAATCTCAGATTTTTTTAATCTGAAAATTTGATTGTTTTAACATCTGATATCATTACATATTCTTTTTGCTGATGTTAAGTGTCCCGTTATATTTTTGTGGCTTTCAAATTTGAATATTCATACATGTTCACTAAAATAATTTTTTAAAATAATAAAATTTACTAGATTTTGCTGTTAATAAAGCTGAAAACTTAGCTATGGACTGATCCAAAGACTTTTTAAAATTTCTCCTAGCTATGTTGGCATTTTTCTTTTCTTTTTTTTTTTTTTTTAACCCCAGAAAGCATTTAGCACTGTAAGTATCCAAATACAGATATGTTCAACAGAACGCTCTTGAATTACTGCTTATGTTTGGGAAATAAAAATGTAGTATCTTTGATTTCTTCTTGATTTGTGTGTCTTGATAAGGTTTTTTTGTTTGTTTTTAATTCATATACTTCCCTCATAATACTTTATATCAGTTATCAGTGTAGTTTAGCAATCTTGCAACCAGAAAGTGCATTACATGTTGGCTGCAGTTCTTGATATGAAAATGCTTTCTCTGTTTCTCATGAAATCTGGTCTTTTCTTTATAAACAAAGGAAAGTATTTATGGCTTGTAAATTGCCAAGCCGGACAATGTAGCTAAATACTTGAAGCACAATATTGGGGGAGTGGGGGTAGGTTATGTGAGCAACATAAAGCATTCACTAAGCTTTCTTGGTTGATTTTTTTTTCATTTTTCCCCCCTCAAATGGGAATTATCACCTCCAGTTACTCGTCTTTTTGTGACTGTTGGTTCTTACTCTTGAAACCAACCATTAATTTGTCAAGGGTGAGAAGAGTGATGTTATTATGGAGCCAGCCAAGTTTTTTTGTTTTGTGTTTTTTTTTTTTTACTGTTGTTGTTAGTTTGTGTAATACATATGCACATAAAGAACCAAATGTGTCAAAATACAGTACTGCCCTGAGTAAATTCCTTCTGCAGCTTTAAACAATAACCTACAATTTAGCTAAATAGCTTCACATTGAAATGGTCTTAAACACCCACCTGCTTATGCTTCATGCCTAAAAGATCCTTTCTGCACTCTACATTGGTAACCTAGATGAACTTTCAACTGGAGAGCTCCTTACGGATGGCGTAGCCAACATGCATTCTGCCTGGTCCAGATCCTAAATACCAAAATGTATGCTTCCATTCTTGACCTTTATTTCCTTTCTCCAACACATCATTACCATTGAACATGGACGTCCTCCCACTCAACCCAAAATACACCATTTCGCCTTTTGCTTTCTTCTCTGTGATGGTGAAAAGTAGCGTAGCATTAGAGATCTCTATTACCCAAATTAACATCATCGTTGACAAATTATTGTTTTATAAAAGCATACAAATCAATTCAGCCCTAACAAACATATTTCTAAGTATTCTTCAATTCTGCAGGTAGAAGAGTAAAATTAACTCAGGTCCCTTATGAAAACATAATTCATTTTTATATAAAAATAAATAATAAACCTTGAATCTCCCATCAAGAATCTGAAACCAGACCTATACCTCATTTATATTTTGAGCAGAAAATGAGTCTGGTTGAAAGTCATCTTTAGTCTGCTGTTATCCAAATACATGTAGGTTGCACTAACTATGACATCCTTTCAGTTTCACTATTAAATATTTGAATGAACATGAAAAATTCCCCTTATAAAGAGAAACTAAGAAATAGACCTATGTAATTCCTACTGAATAAAAGACTTCTACTGGTTTGTTTCCTTTTTTCTTTTAAGTAATTTAATTTTTGCCCCTGTATGTTGTAAATGAACTTCGATTAGAGTAACCGAATCAGTTTGACAGTACAGCTTTCTATGCTGACTACATTTCCTAATTATCCAGAGAAATTTAAGAAAAAGATTAAACTGCTGTACTTAACTGTGCACTATTAGGCAGTTCTTCACAGAGAATTTGGGGTATTTGCCATGTTTGGTTTCACGTCCATTTGATGCCTTTCAGGTTTTCTCAGAATTCTAGAGATTGTTTTTGTTTGCTTCTTAAGCAGGACTTAGGAAAAAAAAATAACATGCAGGTTCTATTTTAGAGCAACGGTAGTGCAAAATGTATATAGGAGCATGAAAACAACGTTTACTATGTTGCTTTCTATACTGGCAGGCGTTTTCTTATGTCATTACTTCTACAAAACTTTCAAAATAGTTCATTGTTACTATTCTTTCTAGTAAGGTACTCGAATACACCAAGGCACTTTCCACTGAGCACAAGAGTTAAGATGTATCAATGGTTTGTTTCACTCGTTTCATTTTAGAGTTCTAAACCTCAGAGGACTTATTTTAAGCCTAAGTGACTTTTTTTAATGTTCACAAATTATAAAGTGTATTCAGACACATTTTAATAGTGTCTGTAAATGACTATTTATCTTCCTGTTTCTTCAAATGAAAATCTAGATTTCTGTTCAACCAAGATTCAGGGCCATTTGCGATTAGGGGGGTTGGATCTGATGTTTTAAATTATTGTAGTAACCTGGTAGAAGTGTTAGAACTTTTTAAAATGCAGGTGAGGGGTTATCTGTCTGAATCTTCAGAGTCGGGCTGGTATCAGTAGCATTGGTATAGACTTGGAATTCCCCTGAAGTTAATACAGCGGACTACTACAATTTACATCAAAGTAAAAACTTGAGAGATGCTGTCATACTTTTATCTGAGATAGTCTGATATAATTACAGGAAACGCTGAAGGGAATGTTATTTCGGTGTTTACAGATACTGTATGCAGTTTAGATAAAACCAGAGGAGGCCAGGAGAAATATCAGAGATCTACCCAGAGAAGAGTAGAAGAACACTGTAAGTAAAGTTTCCCGATGATACATTCAAAATAATCTATCGGAAGAAATAATGGGAGTCAGTTATGCTCCTTATGGGCTCCTAAAGAAATAAAAGAAAGCAAGCTAAATTCAATATCTAGCTTTAACTTTAAAAAAGGACCATTCTATTTATTACATACCATCAAGAATCTGATTTTTTTTTTCTAGAACTCTAATATGAAAACAGTGAAACAAACCAATGATCCATTTTATGTTGGAATATCATGCTGAGCCTTTCACCTTATCTCAGAAGAATTAGAATTCAGAGATACATGAGGAAAATAGGTAAGATCAAGAAAAAATATTATTTTAGGGATAGAATTAAAGACCAAGGAAATGGAATAAAATATTTGAAGAAGGTAAGATAAAAAATGGCACACAAAATATCTGTTTCAGAGAAAATAAAGCAGGGTCTTCAGTAAACTTTAGGATATCGTCCAAGAACTGAAGTCGTTGAAAGATTGCAAATTAAAAATGATGCTTTCCCCCCATCACAAAATATAGCCATCTTGGCTTCACTTCTGCCTCAGAATCACCAAGGCAAAGATTTTAGCAGTCTTCAGAAGAAAGAACTGACACTTCTGTGGGCAATCCAGCCAGAGTACAAGTGCAGAATGGAAGGATCATTAGGCTGATCCACTACCGCACTGCCCTGCTGCGCGCTTTAAGACAATGCCTCGTTTCTCCTGAGTGTTTCCTCCAAATGTGGTTTGATTTCATTCAGAGCTGTCATGTATTTTTATTTCTATGTAGTAGAAATATCTGCTTTCCCCAAAACAGCAATGATGCAATGCAAGGAGTACCAATATTTGCACTTACAGTAAAGAGTTTAGTGCTGTTAGCATCGAACCATTTGGCTGACAGTGCCTACTTTGCATAGCATATGTGATTTGTCAATCATCCATGAAATACACATCACTGAGATTCTGATCTCCATTTACTGTTTAGTCTTCTGAGAAAATCCTGGGCTGCAGATCCAGATTTCTTAATATTTTGTTTTCCTCTCTAGCATCCAATTGATGCCTTGAAATGATTATTTTTAATTTTTCAGTTTGCCTAGATAAACTGGAGAAGGGTTTTGGTGTGCCAGGTAGGCGTGGTTTATTAACTGAGATATAAATCGTGTAAGGTAGCTGCTGCTGTAAAACCATTGGTTCCATCTCTTGATTTTACAGATTTTAAAGTACAAGAGACAGGAAGTACAATTACCCTTGCATTACATGATGCTGTTTTTTTTGTTTGCTTCCTTGTTTTAAACCCAGTACTAATTAAAGATGGAGATTGGCACATGGGCTTCCCTTTTTTCCAGGTAAGTACCTACCACAAAGTTAAAAGGCTGCTCATTCTAGCTCAACTGATCTTTAGTTTTTCCATGTAAAGTGGAGAGGCCAAGTGAAGACCAAGAAGAACTCTCTTTCAAAGGTGTCTGCCTGGATGGCTGGCTCGCTCTCTCTGGAGGTACAAAGTACTTATTGTGTTTGCTTCCCGGAGGAAGAATTTGAACTGAACTTAGATTTCCCAAGCATCCAAGTGGGTGAAAACTACCAAACTGATGGATAAAAGGTAGGGCTACCATTTGGGTTGGGGGCTAGGGTGGTAAATGGGCTCTGGAAATGTTTAATGAGGGGGGCTTGCAAGCGAGACGAGCAGAAGGTGTGTGGATCCTGAGTGGGAGTAGACAGCACTGGGGACCCTCAGAATTCTCTCAGATACCCAGAAACTCTTACTGTTGGAAAATTAAGCATCTACGTTTTGAATGGGAGTATCTCCATATTATTTCCTAGTTAACTGCTATACGTGTTCTCACCCAGCTTATCACAGCTACCCCGTTAGGGTAGGTGTTCCTGAAGCAAGATCTAGAACATGAGCGTACTGCTAGTTTTTGCACGGGTGCATTCTATTAAAGCTCAGGCTTCCGAGATCAAATAAAACAGAAGGAATTGAACTTGATCTTTCAGCATCAAGTTTCACTAGTAGTAATTGCCTCTCAGCAGGCCCTTGTAAGCAAAGCACTGAATAACACTAAAACTCAGTCAACTCGCATAAAGAAACAAGATGTTTTACGATGACTAGATCGAGCATTTAAAGAAATGCCCAGGTATTTGTCTTTAACACAGTTCTAATTTGGGAGCTCATTATTCTGGCTATAATAAAAATACATTTACTTAGTCCATGCGTAAGGTTTTTGCATGTATGTTTGAAAGCGCTTTTGAGGAGAAACGACTGTACAGGATTCATTTTACCTTCCACCTAAATACAGCTGAAGCATTGAGTTAAAACACAAGTAATGCTAACCCAGCGTGTCAGCATTTGAAGAGTTGGGACCCTCCAAAAACCTCACCTTATTTTTATACCGGCTTTCTTTTTGTTTGCATGCCAGGTATGCTTGGTCTTATAAAGCAGCTGGGTCATGTTTTAAGCTTTATCTGCTAGACATTTATTAGAAATGAAAGCTGTGGTTTTTACAGTTTATTTTCCTCTAGATCTGAGCAATAAGGTAAAACACTGAATTCCTGCAAGCTGAGAAATAAAAACAGAAAACAAATTCTCCTATGTAATCTGATACAATTCATAAAAATCAGTAGGGTTTGAGAAGAACAAGCTGCAGGAGGAATTACTTGAAATCTAAATAACATTGAAAATAGCATACTGACATTTTAAAGGAGGGATCACCTTGATCCTGTTGATTGAAATTTCATCAGAACTTCATCTTTATGTCTCAGATTAAACTTTACATTTCAACACATGGTTAAAATTCAGAGAATTCTGGAAAATTTGTTTTGCACAAAACAGAAAAGAGAGTTGCCTAATAAACTACCAAAAATATTTCCTGGCGAGCCTGCCAGCTGGCAGTTTCCGAGTTTTGGTTTCGCTGTGTTGAAGGGATGAACAAGGAACACAGAGACAGAGAGCAGCTGATGAATCAGCAGAAGTCAGGGATAAGACACCTGTGCTGTAGCAAACTCCAGAACAGGATGTAAATCTATTTAAAAACTGGGAAAAAATATAAAAAAGGGCATTCCCTTAGAATGCTGAAAAAAAATAGTGTCAGCTTTCCAGCCTTCAGGTAAATGCCTGACTTGAAGAATTGATTTATGCCAAAGTTCAGAGTCAGAAACTTAAAATCATAGAGGCTCTCACTGAAGTTTCAGTATTGATGTTCCTGGTCACTGAAAGTTAAACATTACAGTCAGTTCTTAAAACCCAGCAGAATATGCCTTTTTCCTCAGACTCTGGATAACAGTTGCTGACAATTTTAACAGTATAGGCAGCTGGGTTTGAGTGCACAGATCTGAGTACTGGTGCTGTTTAAATTATTACTTAAAATTCATTTTCAAAGTAGTATACATTCTTAAAAAAATAAGAGACATTCATGCACCTAATCCCATTTAAAATAACCAAGCAAACAAAAAAACACATACTGAAACCCCACAACACGATTCTTAAATTCTAGTAACAGGGCAATGCTCTCTGTTTTATCTCAGTTAAAGTCCTTTTTCCGTTGGAAAGAAAACTACCCAAATTAGAAGTCCTAACTCCCATTTCTTTCTCTGGATCTTTAAATCTAAAACAAATAAAACTCAAGTAAAATAAGAAAACCCTTCAACCCTTTACGGTCCACCACTCTCAGTGCACCCAAGACCTTATCAGACCAAGTATACCCTCAAATACGTTGCTTGTGTATGCTCCCAGCCCTGAGTTTCAGTTTGTCATCTTTCGGTAACCAGCATGCTTGGATTTTTCTTCTTCCTCCAGGAGAGGTGCGTGTGCCTCTCTGGTCATTTAATGCTGGATGTTTCTAAGAGCACAGGCCTCTCTGCGGGAGGGCAGGTCATGGCACAGTTACAGAAAATACCAATTTGAATTTCAGCATGCAGAAGGTAGGGAGCACTTGTTGCTATATTCCTCAACTCTGAATTTTACCAGTGCTAGTAAACTGATTTGCACCGGTGTTCACACTCTTCCTGAGGCTAACTGCCTTGCCCTGGCCAGGCTCATACTATTAAATTCTTGACAACGCGGATGCAGCTGTCCTGTTCGGGTGGTTAAAATTTGGGCTGAGCTAAACCCTGAACCATGCCAAGGTTTGCTTGGGAGAAAAGCTGGTTGGCCTGGACCCAATGCCGGGACTTTGCTGACAGTTCAACAGGGTAAGCAGCTGGGTTCGAGTGCCTAGCCCTGGCACCCTTTGGTTTGCTAGCTTAGTGACACTGTGACAAACACAGCGCCAAAGACCGCCACTGGGCTTTGCTTCTTAAAAATAAATAAATAAATCAGATTTTAGTATGTAAACTGTATGTGGCTGTAGTATGTAAAATATGGAACACATCCAATACAAACGTCCTTTGTTCAGAAGTTCGAGGCTGAGCTAAATCCTAGCTAGTTTCTAACAAAACCCTAATACATCTCAGTACATTTTTGCACAGCATCTGAATTATTCAATCCTTCCTTTTGTCCAGCAAATAACGACAAAGCTATGAAATGCTTTTTTGTTGTCGTTTTTGTTTTAAATACAGTGACCACTTGAATTTTGTGTGTTTTTTTTTTTCTTTTGACCAGCCCATGATTTAGTAAAAATAGCGATAAGTTATTATACATATCATACCATATGGTAACATATATGGCATATGATATACATCAAAACATTGCTATATCATTTGGTCTGGGTCTGTAAATATTGATGAGAATTTGGGTGCAGGGATCTTAAGCTTACAGAACACTGATTAGAGAGCCCATCATAGCTTGCATTTCCCGGTTCTTACGGCTGATGAAAACCCCATGAAAACTTCAGATGCAGGGCAGCTGAGATTCAAATAATTGACCATTGAAGCTTCTCAGGACTACATTATAGATCACTGAAGGAAGAGTTGATGTGGAAAACAGACACCTGGAAAATAGAAAGCGTAAAGCCGCTAAGAAGTTGGGAGAAAACAATTTAAGATTAGATGGAGGTAAACAAATTAACAGCCACCAGGGAGATTCACGGTGTGTCTCAAACTTCTATGCTGTTCTGAACTGCTAACTCCCTATGGTTAGAGGCAGCAAACAGCTGGTTGCAGTCCTTTGCAATGAATCTATTTCAAGTGCTTGAGGCACATTGCAAAGGAGATGATGCTATGGTGATCAAACACTTGCCCAGACCGTACTAGGAACAGGAAGGCTAGTTACTGCATGAAGAGCACTGAAAAGAATCCTTAAATGGGATTTGGGCTGAGGGCTTCTCGCTGTCTTGTTTTATCCGGCCTTTTGAGCAGGAAAAAATCCACCCAGTTTTGAAAGACATAACAGATAACAGAGCCCTTCGTTCACGGCCCAACAATAACTTAGAAAGCTCAAACTGCCAAACATGAAGATGCATTGTTGTAAGGAGATATATGGTATCAAGTGCATCATTGTCTAATTGCTTCATGAAATAAAGGGGACAGTCAGTGTCTTCCACGTTTACTGATGTAAAACAAGGCTCTTGTTTTTAGCGATAAATTGAGTCAGCCACTGGATTTTCTGCGAATGCAGTATTTGCACTGCAGGCTACTTTACACGTATTACTTCATGTGTTTCAGGGCCTACAGACCAAAAGCACCAGCCCCTCCTGAAAAGGTAAACCAGGTCACACAGAACTCCCTGCTAGCGGATGCATTCATCAGGTGAGGAACACGATCACTGTTTTCACTCTACAGACCCAGCATTTCAAAAAGAAGTCAGACACCCCTGTTAGCATGCAAGCGTGAGTCGGAGAGGGGCTTTACAGAGCCAAAGAAAGGTAAAGAAAGGTCTTCTAACATCAGTTACTTAAGACTCGTGTGGCAGTGATCCTCCTTAAATTCTTGAAGTTTCATCACTGACAGTGACATCTACTTGGAAATACGGTTTCATTTTACCTGGCCTTTGGTATGCTTTTACAAATGTATATACAACTGCTGCCGTAACTGGAGCTTGCAACTCATAAATTTCATACATTTCCCATAGTCCTAACGCCATCTCTACTGCCAGAGAGGTGACTGTTCCCACATCACGGAGGATTCTCTGCTACTGGCTTTGGGAGTCTGAGTTCACTGTGACTTGTCACCACGAATGCTGCGCTTGGTTCGAGGCTCACGTGCTAACACTGACAACTAACAAAGGAAAATCGTGTCCCTGCGCAGGGAGCTGCTATCAGGGTAATGAGGTCCTAGAGCAGCGTTCCAAACGGAGCCTGCTGGGGAGAGAGGGGGAGACCACGACATTTAAAAATTGAATATGTTTATAAAACTCTGTAATATGATATGGAAGACTTTAGTAACAGGTTCCAGACTGAGAGTTACCCTATAGGTCAAAACCTTCACGTCCTAGTTCCCTTGGCTGGCAAAGCAGGCAAAGCTTCCTGAAAGACTCTGGAAACTCATCAACTAGTAGTTATCCTCGAGGTGGAAATTTGGCACTGATGCACAAATGATACTTAATTGCAACGAAGTACGTGGCAGCTTGATTTCTCTATTGCCCTCAAGGAAATAAACACAGTTACAAGATTTACCAGAAATATATCCCAGAGGGAAGGAAAAAATAAAGTAGACTCAGTAACTGAATTGTTGATACAAGGCTTAAGGGGGAAACAGACTTGGTGATACTCAAGTCTTGCTTGCATATGCAGAGAATTCTGCAGTGTTTTCCTCTTGTATCTACTCCTAGAAAAATCAGTTTCTCTTGTGTTGCACGAGGTCTCTTCCTCCACCCCTACCTGCCAGATTACAGGGTTGAGACTTTTTCCATCTCTTACCTTTTTCTTCTTTTCCTGGCTTGCCTTCCACAGACTAACGCTGCTTTCAGAGTATTCACGCATCTTCTCTCCCACGTGCTGCTGTGAGGGAGCTTTCTTCCAGCCTCGTCCTGGGACATCCCCCGGCTGCCTCCTGTTGCCACAGCAGCAGCAATCCTCCCTCTGGGGCCAAATAGGCAGCCGGCTTTGAAGTGACTGTAAGCAATCACAAAAAATTCTCCAGACCCACCGCTTCTTTCTTCTCGTCAGTTACTCTAGATGCAAATGACATATTTACATCTGTTTCTTAACCTCCAGTGGCAATCAATCCCTTCGTCTTACTGTAAGAGCTTGAGTCTTCTTCCATTACAGAATATCATCAGAAATTAGAAGGGGGTTGGTTTGTTTTTAAGACATTAGATCATTACAAGATTTTATTCTGATGCTTTTAAGAAAAGCTTAGAACAGCCTTCCAGCTGTCCTAGATAAGGCTAAAGTTCTTGTTCTAAAACCTTTACTTTGGGAGGAACTACAGTAGCATTTTATGCTGATTTTGAAAATGGACTGAAGACTTTGACAAGGTCATTACTTCCAGCCTCTGCACCGTCTCCTCAAGTTCTATCACTTTGCATTAAATTGTTCGTTATTAGAGTAAGACTCGTAATCAGGCAGCATAGTACCTGAAACCTTCCAATATAAGTTTGTTTTTATAATCCCCAAGCCTGAAATTTGTTTCTGAATGAGAGTCAAAACAGTGATAAAACAATTCCTACAAGTTACACTACACCAGTGGTAAAATTAAGCACAGTGGGCCCATGCACTCAATTTCTTGTTTAAGCAGGAATTTAAATTACTAGCTTTATCCCCCTAAAAGGTATTAAACTACTCTTTTCTATTCACATTTAGTGGGGAAAAACGACTAATTAGTATCAATAGACAAATCTGCAATGTAGTGTTAGTGAAGTCATTTTGCACAAGAACTTATCACTATCTTTGAAGGTGCTTACAAGAAAACAGTATTTTGCTATACCACTGAGTCTCTGCTTCTTACTTATGCACTACTTTGTTGCTAATACTATGGTTCATCACAAAGGGAGTAATATGTCAAAACTATTTATTTCTCATTCTGTCCATTTTCTATAGAAAAGCTGTAATTATTTTGATTTATTATAAATCCGGAATTGGTTATTACAGAAGGCAATCGGTGGGTCATAATCTAGGTAAATAGCAGCTTTGCAGTGAGTTCAAAGTTTGTGAATAAAGCAAAAAGTCTGTTTGTTACAGAGAACAGCAGTAGAAAATTCTTGCCTTTACAAAAATCATCACACTGAACATTTTAATGGTGCTCCTGACCATCACATTTGTGGTAATTTAACCAGCAGTAGGAGTATTGCTCTAGTTTTCCTACAGATAAAAGAACCATAATCCTTAAATTAGGAGGATGACAGAGTTCTTGCTACTGAACTTGTTTATAGACAGTCTCTGCTATCTTTTTACATTTTGATTTAAATGTATAAGTTTACTGACTCATTTAATATAAATTAAGATAGTGGGCCAAGGTGTTGTTTAAAATCAGATACCAGTCAGCTGCCCAGCAGCATTCCACGTACAATGGCCTAAGTGAAAATAAAGACCCCATGAGGGTTCCAGGTCAAAAGCAATTTATTCAGGGGAGACACATACTCCTTCACATTTCAGATTATTTTCCTTTCTCATTTGATGACACCTTATCTTTACAGCATACAGAATAGTCACTTGTTTCTCAGTTGTATTATCTCCTTCAGGTTATATAAATTTCTGTATAATTGTATTAGAAATTTAATTAACATTGTGGCTGTTGAGGTTTAGTATTATGATGCATACTTCAATATAGTATGAGTGGTTTAATTTCAAACTGTGTTCTCCCTTCACACTCTTCCTTGATTCTCCTGAAGAAAGCGCACCAAAAAAAAAATAATGTTGTTCCTATTCTAGTAGAACTTTAACTGTTACCTATGTATATTTTGCTGTTTGTTCTAATAAAGGAACTGACACATCCCTTAAGTTCCTTAATAAACAAACTTAATTTTCTTGCTATTCTTTCTCCCTTTACCTACCTTTTTTTTTTTTTTTAAATGAACAGACCAAATAACTCTCAAAGTGTTGGGAGTTGAGCAAAACAACTAAATTTTCACTGCTGTTTTGCATAAGAATTTATTTTCCATTAGCACCCCCATAAAAGCTTACATTTCATCTGTAGTTCTCCAATTGGAAGAAGCTGCATTTGTCATTTCAAGAGTCAAAATATCAAGAGCATCCTTTGGCTGACATGTGCAATTAGCTCAAGTTCACTCAAGGACATGGAAAAAGCAGAAAGTAACAACCATGAGAAATCACAAAGGTAAGGGAATGTGGGTCTTTGACTACACAAGAGTGACATTTTCTGATCATTCATTGAGTCTTATTTCTCATAGGCCTGCCTTCCTTAAACTTGAGAACAGTCCATCCTTCTCAATAAATATATACATAAAATTGTTGTATGTACCCTGAACTACCCATCCATTACTTCCCAGAAAGGCCAAATACTCAGGGATTCTTCCAAATCTGGTGTACAAGCGTGAAGCAGCCAATCATTAAATACTGATGATGCAAGTTTTTTTAAGGCTAAGATGCAGCATCTGGCCCTTTCATAAAACACTTCAAAACTAAAATGCTTACATACTTCCTGAAGGTGCTCTGAGGATCACCAGCTGCCCACAAAAACACCCTAGCCACATATGTTTGAAGGCGCTATCATTCTAATTAAAAAAAAAAAAAAAAGCGTTCTACAACTTGATACAGTGCTTTGACAATTTTCCTGCATCTCTGAGAACTTGACAAATAAATGAAAAAATTGCAAAGCATCACATTTACAAAGCACTTCTGAAAAATTAGAAATATTAATTGAATCAGCAGGATAGTGTGCTTCATTAAACTTCATCTAAGTGGATTTTCTATTGTTAAATGCTTCTAACAGAACTCTAGCACTGAACTGAATCTACTAATCTGGTCAAGCTGACATGAGTTTTGTGCCAGAATTGTTACATTAGAATGTCCAATTAATTTAAGGACCAACTTCTATCTGCCAGAGGTTTAGTCAAAGGAGCTCCCCTAAAAGAAGCCTGTCCAGAGATGTGTCAGTGTCTTATGATGTTACATCACTGCTGTGAAGGGTCATTTCAACAACTCCACCTGGCTAGGTAAGATTAAGCAACTAATCTCTTAGTTCTCCACAAAAACTGGTGTGAGTATAACATCATGAAACCAATCCCCAGGAATGATAAACCCATAAATTGGCAAATGTTTATAAAAAACACCTTGATGATTATGTGAAAAAGTTCAGACAGATGAAACTTCCCAAGACCACAGTATCTAAATTAACTGACTTTTCAACAGGGACAATAAGAAAAATCAGAAGTACTGTGCAGGATTACTCAGTACGTATCAGTGAAAAACCATATCAACTTTCCTTCTGATTAGGCTACAAATTTTGTTACAGCCCTCTACCTTCCATCACCAAAAGTAGAGACTTACTTTCAATTTTCTTCCAAAACTAAGACCACGATGCAGCAAACAGACTCCGTTTATTTGGCTGTAGCAAGCCTAGCACAAGAGCAGCAGAGGTGCTTATCTTGATACCAATCTTAACTACTATTCTAGCTAGCATATAATAACGTTATTTGTTTTTGCACTCAATCTCAACTTTTAACTTGTTAAGAACTATAGACAGACTTATGGTTTTCTGTTTGTTTTAATTTAAAAAAAAAAAAGAAAGCAACTGGAGATTTCTTCCCAAAGAATAAATAGAACACTAGGTCAAGCAACAGTCATTCATTTATTGACTTAAACAAGCAAGAAGTATCCTCAGACATAATGGCCACCACTTGAGCAATACAAATCAATACTACTGAAGAACAGGGAACATCTTTTTCTCTCACCCCTCCCATCCCAGAAGTAACAATAGAAATACCAGGGCCCCTAGAGAAAAGAGAAGGAGAAAAATTATAAAAGGCGCTTATAATGAGCTGCAGAGTTGAAACATGGATACTAAAAAATCATTAGCTACTCCACCATATCACCACAATCACCTCAAAAATAACTTTCATTGTTCCATTTCTACCAGGTAACAAATATATAGCGCTGTTTAACAGCGATTTCAATGTATTAACAACTGTCCTCAGCTGAAGCAGAACAGCAATTACTTGTTTATATTAAATTTGAGATTGCAGGTAGAAAGAAGTGTTTCCAGAGAATATGATGCAAGTCTTCTCTAGTTAATGAAAAGGGAGCAGGAGGAGAAACAAAGCTGTTTTTAACAGTTACTGTATGTCTGTAGCAATCAAGCAATTCATTCTCTGTTGATATTTCATTACAGACACAATATCCTGATAGAGTATGTCAGCTCTACTCACCCTATGACAGAGTATCTGAAGAATGTATCTATAAAGTCGCTTAGGTTGCGGGCCACTGAAAATCCCAACCTGCTACTCCTGTGTGGGTATTTTTTTTTTTTTTTTATCAGACAACAGCAGAAAAAATAAAAAAATCCAAACAGACTGCATGCAAAGCTATCATTGCTATATCATTTAGTCTTCCTTGTAACAGCTGAAAAATATGAGTAAGGCATTCCTCAGATTTAGAGAAAACATTAGGAGGCTGTAGTTTTGCAGGCAAGGAGACCTTTTATTTTAATCCATTAAAAGAACCCAAAATAGTCAGCAGGTGGCCACATCTATCCATGTTTCATTAAAATCACATAAACCCTAAGTACAAAAGCACCACTGATTATTGCTCTAGAAAAACTGCATGAAAAATTCAAATACGCACAGTAAAAACATCACCATATGCACAAGACTTAATTTCTTAAAGCAAGTGTATGGAATGCTGATCCAATTTTACACATACCTTGCAATATTAAGTTGATATTTATATTACTTGGCAACAATGGGAATTTCTAAAAGCACTGTTATGAGAAGGGAAATGTTCATATACAGTTTAATATGTCAACTATCATAGTCCTAAAAAAATTAGCATTTACAAAATACTTGATAAAAATATCTTTTAAAAGTTGTCCAAGAGGTACATAAAATCAACCCAAAATTTTCATGATATTTCATTCCTTCTTGTCACCTACAGATTCAGTTTTCTGAGCCTGTGGAGAAGAAAGAAAAATTAATTACTATAGTAAATTGCTGTTATATATGTATAAATACCCACACTACTCTTACTCCTTCAATTTCTTATTTTTAAACAGCTTATTTTCAAACCTATGTCGATATTACATTTACACAAACAAAACAGGTACACTCACACACTTCTCTTAATTTATTGGTCCCAGCTTTTCAAAAGCAATTCAAGCCTTACCTGTCAGCTTCCATTGTTCATACTGAAAAGCACCACACTACTACCTGTTTCTATTCACTGCACACATGCAGAATGCTCTACCGTACCCTTAACTTTCACTGTTTCAATCTGCCCTTTTACTGACAGTGTGCTGGGTGGGGCACCTCTGGATGTTGAAACACTAACAGTTGAGCGAGAGATGCGAATCTGCAATAACATTATGGGCAATAAAAAGAAACATTATGAACATGCTATCAATGTCTGAAAGGCTGAATAATTAAAAAAGCACTGATTCAATCAGCAGGAGGTATGTGTGGAAAGTACCTCTTCAGCTTTATTTTCACCATTTTCAGATGGTGTAGTACCTTCCTTTGCAGCTTCTTGCTTTTCATCCTTCTTCCCTTTAGCACCTTTGTTGGCCTTTGTTCCAGGTTCCTTCTGACAGAAGATTAAAAACATGGGCACAAATGTTGCACGAATAGCCACAACTCTACATCTTTAACAAAAAACCTTCACATGAAGTATGAAGCAAATTCTAGCAAGCTGCATGTGCTGGACTGAAACAGAAAACCAGCTAAATACCACCTGAAAAACTTATATCCAAAGTTATCCAGACTCCCTAAATTTCTAGAAAATTTGCTTCTTTGTTTTTTCTCTTAATTCACAGGGATACAAAAATAAAACCTCGAACTATTTTGGTTGCACTGATTAAAAATCAGAGGTATCTAAAATATCTGTATGAACAAATCCAATTACAGTATATGGAAAGCTTATTTAGCCAAGCACAAACACCACACTGCTTGTGCAGCAGCAATACAGTTTTGATTAACATGAAATAATAAATTAGATTAACAAAATTAAGCACTTTTGTTGGCTGTCCTTTTGTTAGTTTGGTAACATCTGTGATGTTCATTTCATGTCAATGAAGAACCAACCAACACATTAGAAAGGCAAACTGATAAAATTCCATCTGCAGCAACACAAAGCAGAGAATTTATCAAAAGGAACTATCCTAACATCTACAGTTTCATTTGGAGATAAGCTCTTGAACAATTCCTATGTTGAACCTACTTTTTTTTATTCCTTGCTTTCTGTATGTATTTATATTTGTGATCTAAGAGCAGCAGAAACATAGGATAAGGACAAAAACATAAGTAATGGGATAAAAATATAAATCATGTTTGGAAGAGTATTTTCTTTTACATTGGTAGCTAAAATAGTTCTGATAAACCCTGTGAATATCTTCCATGGGATCATTCGCTCCAAATTCTCCATGCAGAATGGCAACAGTAGCTGGGAGCAGGGATATGAAGGTCAGTCTCCCTTTGCATTGGAATATTAGCAACCTTTCCTGAGGGGTCCCCACAGAGCAGTGGGGCAAGGAGGAAGGGATGTCATTAATCCCAGTTACAGGGCAGCCTGAATTACTCCTTTCGCTCCTGAGCTTCGATGTTACACAGCAGCTGCAACGCCTGACTGAGACACTTACTGGTGGTGTATATCATCTTAACTCTTCAGCTACAAATGAACGAACCGAGGACTTAGTAAATCCGTAATTTAAAGCTTTGAACAATAAAAGGGATCCTGAAGCTGTATTATCTTCAGTTGTTTATTAGCGGGGTCAGAGTACACACTTGCTGCTTTTTGTTTAGGAGACCAAGATTAATATACTCCTTAAAACATGATCCGGTTAGAACTCAGAAAAAGAAAAAAAGCAGATTACTCTATTAAAAAAAATATTTAGAGTTACATTGAAAAGGGCTCCAGTTGCCTTAGAAGTCAATGCAGCTTCATCTGACTCATTACACCACGTTCATTTTGTAACACTTGCTGGAAGATACAGAACCTACCACATTCCCTTCCTTTACTAGTGCTCTTTTTAAGAGAGAAGCAGGACAGTCGCAGCAAGACATTGTTAGTATTTTAAGTTAGTAAGTTATAATGTGTTCAAAGTCGTAGCTTTCCTTTCACACATGGACTTCATATTCTGATACTTGCCCAGCTGAGATACCAATACAAGGACTTGAAAAATGTAAGCGTGAGGAGTGCTAGACAGGAGTTTCCAGCAGTATGTTTTTTTCTGATAAAGCAATTGTTCTTATTTAGCATTCCCCTTGGGCGCAAATAGATCTACAGTTTCTGAAGTACATGATTCACATGCTGAAATCCTGGAAAGGTATTTCAGACTCTAATAAGATTTTAATTTGACTGTAACTGACCTAGAAAACCCAAACCATTCAATTTAAATATATTTAATTTCACCTTTAATTATAATTGTGCATTCTCAGCAATTGCCAGGCTTCAAGAAGAGATAAGAGTATCTCACTATGAAATGAAGTACTGCCCTTCTAGACAATGAAACAGGATGGCATGGAGTAATCTCAAATCCTATTGTAGAAACCAAACCTGTAAATTTCAGGAAAGGTGTAGGAAAGGTGAAGATTGTTTTTGAAGTAGAAACTAACTACAAACTAACATAGTCTGCATATCAAACAGGCAAGACATTTTGTTTGGGCCAGTAATGAGGCCAGGAAGGGGTGGAACAGAAAGAAAAGAATGATCTAATTTGTTTTTTCTTTGAGGGGAGAACTGGGAGGAGGGCAGAGGAGCTGATGCCTCTCACAAATACTCTGCGAATTCAACTGTTTGCAGTGCAAAAAGGGAGTGTACTTGCTTATTATTGGCTACGAGGATGGCAGCTGAAGTATATTTACCTTAGTGGTTTTCCTTGGCTTGGGTTCAGGTTTTGGTGGAGCAGGTTTCTAAAAAGACATTTTTAGTTGCATGCTGTATGAAACACATTACCAGAAGCCAGCAACCCAAGCTCCACGCAGCTTCCCCCCACCCACCCCTTCCCTTACTTCCCATTCATTACCGTGCACCTCGAAAAAGACTGAAAAACCTCAATGCACCTCCTCGCCGTACACACACCTATTTTCATTAGCTCTATGGAGTTACACTCTGGGAGTCAAAAGCAGTTCGAGGGTCATTCGAAGAGACAAACATGGAGATTAGAAGTAACTATTAAAAAAGGCCTATCAGATGTGTTCTAACAGAGAAGAGGAACTAAACCCACGTACTAGTAGTGGCAGAGAATGAAACCCTCAAAGGACAGCCTTTTCTCTTTCACAGACAAGTTGCACTTCCACAACTAACAGCCTGCAAAAGGATACTGAGTCAACGCTGAACGTAGCAGACAGCAGTGCACTGAGGTAGGGAAATGCATCTTCTGTCAGAGTAACTTCCCAAAATCAAGAAAATTCAATTATCTTTAGCTCTAGAGTTCTTAAACACCCCTCAGCAAGAATTAAAATTGAATCAAGCAAAATGTAACAAACCTGCTTGGTCTGAGAAAGCACTAGAAAAGTATACACTAAGAGCTGTCACATATACTTACAGCTGACAATCTTGCTGATCGTCTCGTGGGCTACAGAAAAGGAAGAAAGGAGAAGACATTTTTATAGGCATACAGCAAACAGTATTCAAAGCAATACAGTATCAGTCATGATGACAGCATAAAACATGCCCCTACCAAAATACCTATCTATTGCCAAGCACAATTCAGGGCTTCCTCATCCTGGAGGACCAAAAATTTAAAAGGACAAAGTAATGCGTAATTCCTGATAAATTCTCCTCTAAATCTACTCTCAATATGGTGAAATACTATTTTCCCCCTATTTTATGAGTACTTCTGAGTCTGTTGCTGCACTTTGAAAGGTTCAAATACATTAAGTGTGACTACCTGTGCAGAGGACACTGAATCTTTCTCAAAAATACTTAAATTTCATAAATACTTAGAATGATGTTTCTGTAATCTATTAGATGTTATTTGTAATAGCTGGTAAGAAATACTATCTGATAAACAGCAGAATAAAGATAACACCCTTCCCTAGAGGATATCAGACCCCTAAAATTTCAAAAATGAAACTGAGGGGCCCCCTCGCTTCCACATTCCCCCCCCACACTCAGTCCAGGAGTGCATATAAAGAGGCATACAAAGGCAGCTGCAGAATCACAGGGGAAAAGGATTTCTTCTATTTAAACATAATTCTAAAAAGGAAAGAAGAACGTCAAATATTCTGCTTTTCTTCCTTCTTCCTTCATCACCTTCCTTATTAGCTTTATTTCATTCTGTTCTTTCTCATAAATTTACCACTGAAGACGAGTTAAGTTTTCAAAGCATTTGTAAGCTTATTGGTTTGCTAAAGATATTTTTTGCATTCATTAAAATAGATGAACCCACGATCCAGTTACACAGCATGGTTAGCAAACACGATTAAAGTTTGGCCTGTATCATAAAACTGGAATCACACTTGTAATCAAAATAAAGAGACAACTCAACTGCAACAAATATCCCATGCAACGTAGCCGAAACAGTGAATCAAAAATACCTTTTTAATTATGCATTAAGCATTTAAGTTGAGATGAAAAACCACGGCTCCACATATCTCTTGCAACAGAAAAAAAGCTGTTGTTTATGTCTGAAGAATGCAGGAGTTTTTATCCATTGGAGCCATTTAAGTATCCTTTGTGGAAAGCAGTAGTGAAAAGTTCAGATCTGGGTTCAGCAAAATAGAAGTCTTATCAAAAAACACCTAAAGATATTTTTAGCTATCAAATATTTACGCATCTTTTAACAAAAAACAAGCCTCTCTTTTCTTACAAACAAGTCTATTTTCACAACTGATGATTTCTATCCCTCAATGTCCGGGCATCAAAATGTCGTGTTAGCATTTACTTTTCAAAAGATACTGTGGTTTTCTACACAAATTAAAATCTCTCCCATATCCCCCAACTGTTCCAGTTCCATGACTGGTTTCATATATGTTTTGCATTGCTATGAGGAACTCGGCATAAGCCCTCCAGCTCCTTTAAAAACGCCTGAATGCCTGACTGGTATGTCATTTTAATTCTCATTCAGAGCTTGTACGTAAGTTGTGTTATTTGCTTATAAGGAGATAATCAGAGTCAAGTCAAAGGCCACATTTTAATACGATTTTGGAACTTTTTTCCCCCCATTCAAACAGTTGTGCTAAGACAGGAACAATCAGCTTGCCCAACTGTCTGTTTGACACTGGTCCACTAGCAAACACCCATGGAAACAGTCCATGAAATGGAGCAGACAGAACAACACTTTGCACTTTCCTACTCCTCCAGCTTCTGGCAATCTACATGTGCAAACTTTCCAACCTGGATACTACATCACATGTTTAATAGCCCCCAAGGGACACTTTTTCCATAAACTTGTCTAAGAAGCTACTGAACTCACGGGTGCTTTCGGTTTCGATAACATCCTGTAGCAAGGAGTTCCATAATGGGATTACGTGCTGTGTGGAAAAGAAAAAGTAAAATCTCCACTCTTTGTCGTCTTTCCTCTAAACTTATCGCCTTTTACCTTCACTATATCCCTCTTGTTCTTAGGTTACTAACTGCCTTTCTCTGTGTAACTGACGACTTTATCCCCTCTTATACGAAAAGTCCAGAATCCTAGACCATCTGCTGGAATCCACTGAAAAGCTGCTCCACACCCCCTGTATGTGCCACTGTACTTCGTATGCTTTTCATTCTATCCTTCTTAAGGAAGAGCCAGAAGAAATTTCATTTTGTAGTTTGCATCTGGGTGCCCAAAAAAGTAATCTTGTGATATGCTGATGTTTCCCACTTTGTCCTCCAGTATTTTTCCCACATTCTATTTACTTTGTGATTAGAAGAACCACTGTTGTCTAACAACTACTCACAGCGATTCCATAATCTGGTTAACCGCTGATTTGGTGACAACCACTGCCATCTTCCCCTTGCCACGTGAATTAATTCACATTTCTCCATATTGAGTTACCACCACTTATGTTTTATCACCTAGTTATCAGTGACATTACATCCTTCTAGGTCCCACTTCTAAATTTTTTCCGATAATGTTTTGCAAAGTTTGTCACTTCTCCACTACCCCCTCTCTTAGATTATTTAATGAATATATTCAGCAACACAAGCCTAAGCACAAATCTTAATACTCCACTGATAATTCTCCTCCAATATGAAAATTAACTATTGCTTTCCTACTTTCTTCTCATACCTTTATTTGTTATCAGTTGTTAGGAATATCTTCCTTTCAATCCATGCAAGCTTAGTTTCTTGAAGAACCAGGCTGGGGAGCCTTATACAAAGTGTTCTTTACATGTAAGCAGGCTGTACCAATTGGTATGCCAGCATTTATACACCTGTTGTCTTTTACAAACAACTCAGCCGTGTGAAGTATAACCTCTTTGCAAAACTGGTGTTGACTCCCTCATTATACTATATAAATTATTATTTATTTGTCCATATGTATGCATTCTAGTGTTAATTTTTCCATATATTATCTTACTAGTTTTCCAAGTCAGACTTACAGCCTTCATTTTCCAGAATCCTTTATCTGAAGTCTTGGGAGCATTTCATCACCTTCAGTTAATCTGGTACTGGGGCCAATGCAAGCAGTAAAAGTTACATCCTGCACGTAAAAGTTTGGCTATTTCACACTTGGGCTGCCGGTGAGTACAGCCAGGCTGTCTAGATCTCACTCTGACTCAATTCAAGAACGTCCTCCAGATACTGCACCCATGGGAAATGGTTCCACTGTGAGAACCTCTGTAAGAATTACCCACAGCGGGAGTTTCATTACTGTACTTCAGCTTCACATTTTGCTTGCTGGAGGGTTTGCTCCTTCCCTCATTATTTTCCATCTTTATAAAAACACCTTTAAAAATGATAAATTTCCTTTAATTTGCTGTTAAGCCATTCTGATTGGGAGGGCTTTTGAAAAATAGCATGCTTTTCTGCAAGCCTCTAGCATGGTGTATCACATAGTCTCTCTGCCAGCTGCAACCATTAAACCTTTTAGCTGCTCCTTTTAATAGGCTATCATTTTTAATAAAATTCCCTTTCTTGATATCAAAACTTACTATTGTGGAGTTTATTTGGACTTACATTCCTGCAAGGATGACGAACCTGAATATATTATAGCCACAATTACAGATTAGTTCTCTGCTAACTGTCTTTTTAACTAACTCTTACAATACTACTGAAGAACATCAAGGACTTATTATCCTTTTATTGGCCCTTTGATTTGTTCCTCCAGGAAGCAAGCACTTACAGTTTTATTTTTATTTTTTATTTTTTTTTTTGCCTTTGTAGTGCCACCCTGTGCCTCTTACCAAATCTCTGAAGGGTAAGTGAATCTCCATTAACACTATTGCTGTCCTCAGAACCTCTCTGATCTCCCTTAACATTCCATTGACACTTTTATTATTGTGGTCAAATGATACCGGGCCCAATTTCTACGCTATACACATCCCATTAATGCATGGCTTGGCAACCCACAAAGGACTTAGCTGTAGTTATTGATACTATTAATCTAGAGAAATATTAAATCACAAGTAAGGCATGTAACAATTCCATCACATCTCTAACACAATGTAGTTCTCCAAACTGGATAATTTGTGCCCCAACAAGTTTCCATTACCTACTGATGCCCTCATTTAAAACGAGCAGGTCCAAGTTGCCCAGATTTCGATTTGCTGTTCTTACAATGCAAGTTTGCTGCCTGTTCTCACAGGGGTGACTTAAGCAGAGCTTTACTTCTCAATACTGCTCTTTGACTTTTCAGATGTCAACTTCTACGGTTTCTGTGCCATCTCCCTCCCCATCCCGCTACCCAGGAGCACTGACTTCATCCTATATACTCTTTCAAACAATTTTAAATAACACATCTGAGGGAGACTGACAAGTTCTTCAGATCTCCTCAATGCCATCCATATGGGACTGTTTTGGTTCAGACTGAGGCCACCCTTTCTGCACAAATGCCACCTATTCCAAGAGCTCCCACAGTTTCTAATCTGATCCCTTCAACTATGTTCCTCACTCACCCACTGAGAGCTACAGGTATGTTTGTTGAGACTATTCTTTTTTTTTTTTCCTCCCCTCCTGTAGCATCATCAGCCACTATTATCTTGACTGAAGACTACTCTAAGAGCTCTCACATTTCAGAGTAAGCAGCCTCTCTCTAGAGAACCTGTATACTTCTGTAAGTTTCTTGGTCCTTCTTTATACAAGCAATCAGCTCTCAAACTTTTAGGGGAAGGAACCTTACTTTCCTGTCCCTTGAAGAAGTAATATTTAAACTGGGACAGAGAAAACCATTAATTCAGAGCAAAAAAGATTATATTTTTACGATGATTTAGTCAGCCTTTTCATATTTTGTGAAAGAGAAACTAATTGGTCTTAGAGAAAATTTCATAGGAAGATACTGAGATACCAAAACCCATTCTTCTCAGACTTCCTTTCCAGTTTTTTTTTTTTTTTTTAGGAGCTCATTATAATCGCTCCTATTGTTTGAATATTTTGACATTTTCTTTGCATCTTTTTTCTGCTGGATTGACCAGCAACCAACTTCTCAAACTTCATTTGACTTTTTCCCAAGGGTTTACAAGAAGAGCAGTTAAGGTTTAATTCATCTGAACATTCACCCGTCAGGTCCTGATTTAACTTTGTCTGCTACAAAAGATGACAACCTAAGGAAACAAATCCCCATACTCCCTTAGCCCCTCCTTTTTTTTTTTTTTTTTTAAAAAAAAATCACGTTAAGGCCTGTGACAGACGAACTCCAGCAAACCTTACTGTAGTGGTCAAGACACCACCTGCTGCTTCCTTGCCTTTTCTGACAGCAGTTACTGTGCCCTTAAAACGAATTCAGACAAAGAAAACACACAAATGTGTCAGCTGCTCCAGTTCAGAGCCTGGTATCTGAATTCAAGACACCCTTCCATCAGTCACTTAAGCTAAGAATAGCTTTGATGGAGAGTGGCTGAGGTGCGTGTATTAACCCTCTTCTGCCAACTCACTAGAGACACAGCAACACGGTTCCAGGCAGTGACACCCCACGCTGCCGCATTACCAGAGTTTATCTATAAAAGCCCTAAATGGTTCTGAAATTTACTTTGTGTACCGGTTAAGTCCTATGAAACCTTAGCGCACCAAAACCAAACCATGCCAAAAAAAGCTACAAACGTGGTTTGCTGCTGGTTTTAAGCAAACTCTTTATTCCCACTGAAAACACCTCACCAGAAGTGGCAGAGCAACGCACAGTCTTCTGATATGCAAGACCACAGATCTCCAGTTAAATAAATACATACCAAAATGAATTGAAAGAAAAAAAATAAAAAGGAAATATACTTGCCTCTTGTTTAGTTACTTTTGCTGCATCCTTGCCTTCAGCACCCTCTGGAGACTAAAAGAAAATATTAAGTCAGTGCTTTTATTACAGACTTAAAAGCATCTAAGCAACAGCAAACAAAATTGTGGTGAAGACTCTTTTTTTCTATCCATTGCAGCAACTTAAGGAAGCCTGGTGCAGGCACCATTGTACCAAAGTCATTCTAGATTTTTCAGACAGGAACACCAGGACTGATCATCACCAGGAACACATGTATCATACCACACAGCATCCCCCAGTGATCCCTGTAGCCAATTAACCAAAGCATCTGCAGGCTCCACTGGAGTTTCACCTAATCAGCAGTTGGCAGCACAACAGTATGAACTGGAAACCTGAGGTTTGCTCTTCTAGGGCTTCTGAAATCCCCAAGAAACTTCACATGTTTCTTCCCAAACATGAACTTCACTGGTAATGAGATGAGGTGAACCAAAAAAGCCCAGCATTACTGAAATGAGTGATTTCTTTATCTTATTTACTCCTTTTGTGCCTCAGGCTCACTCAGCTGGAAGCTTTAACAGTATTTTCCCCTCATCTCATCTCCACCATCAAAACAGCAAAAATCAGTAAAACACCAAGACTTCTGCAGGAAAGCTAGGGACAAACATAAGAACATCATAAGAACAAAGCCTCAACCTGGCCGTTGTCTGCCAGAGGTACCAAGGAAACATTAGTTGAACCACTGCTAGAAATCCAGCTTCTGTTCTTTCATTTACAACCAAAGATGCTTTACTTTACATTTTGCAAACGACACGGTTTCCACCTAGATGCACGAAATTCATGGAAAAACAGCACACAGTAGCAGCTGGAGGAGAACTACGAGAAACGCATGTTTTTAAAAAAGGCATTTAACAGGCAGCAGAGAAGGCAATTTGGTAGCCCTTCTGTTTTTCAATCAGTAAAGGAGCAGACTAGTTATCTTTTCCTTTCTCCTTCCAATTCACCCCTTACACACACACAGGTTTTGACACGGAATTCCTTGGAGTTACGCAGGTGGGGGTTGGAGCAGAGAAAAGGACCGGCGGGTTTGCAGCAGCTGCCCACTGCCTTCTCCTGTCACTGGGCACTAACGTACTTACAGAAAGACACTTTGCAACTCCCTGCTCGAAAATAAAATGTGGCTTTGTTACTCGGTGCTCTCCAGCCAGAAGCGAGGCATGCCACAAGAGCAGCTGGTTTAAAAAAAGCCGAGGAGCGATCGTCTAAGCAGCTAGCAAACAGCAGGAAGTTAAGCAGCACCGAGCGGGGTAGAGCAACTCAGAATAGCAACAGTCAGGCATCCAAAATGGAGCCTGGCTGCTCCCCCAGCTACTGCAGCCACAGCGGCCTCCCGCAGGACTGCTTCAGGTTTGCATCCCTAAAAGCCTCTCGGTTTGGTTACGAAAGAGCTGCTATAGCTCGATGGTGTGATGCTGGGAGCATAAAGAGCCGTAAGCAAAACAAAAACAAGCAGCTCCACGATCAGTCACTACCAGCCTTGTTCCTACAACTTCCCTCTTCAGCGCACAATATGGTGCGAGCTTCGAGCACAGCCTTCCCATAGTTCATGAATTCGTAACATCTGTTTCTCCTGTATGAATTTTCTCAAGTCTTAACAAACTTGCGCTGCACCCTTTCTGTTACAGGGAACTCAAATAGCATCCTTCCTGCACGGGGCACCGATTTATATATGAAACCTGTGAGAGAATGTCTCTTCTTGGCCCCCGTGAGGAGAAGAGGCTCGAGATTTATAGGGGCAGGGACAGAAAGACGGCATGATTCATTTCCTTTGGAAGCCAGGCTGAAAAACTCCCCATAAACTAAATGAAACTGATTCGCACTCCACAAGCGGGCTGTTTTACACCGTTTCACTTTTAGGAGCCACAGAGCTTTGAAACAGGGCTAAATCTTCACCAGACGGCACTGTCACATGCCAGCAGTCTTGCAGTAATCGCCCGGGAGCAAACTCTCATCCTGCAACACCATATAGTTAACACACAGTAATTTACCCCATTATCTCCAGCACTAACGAAAGACACGTCCGCGTTTCTGACAGACGGGGCAGTCTGTTTTTAGATGCCAGTATTGACGACCGATTTAAAAACTGAAAACGACTGATTTAAAAACAGCTTGACGACAGATTTAAAAACTGCTCACAAGGCTAACCACAGGAAAAAAAAAAGTGAAGTTATATTAAAATATCCTTAACGCAGCCACAACCGCTGTACAGCACGACGATACGTTACGTAACAGCCCGATTAAGTTAGCTAATTAGCCCAGAATTCCTTCTCTGGAAAATCCAACAGCGATTCTGAAGGCCAAGTGCTTTCCTCCATGGAGGGAGGTGCACAGGAACCATCCAGAGGTGCGAGCAAGCAGCATGGGGTTGCACCACGCTCCCATTTCCACGCCGGCGCCGATCCCTCCCCTCTGCGCTCGCCCTCCCAGGGCCTTGCCTCCCCAGGAGGCTGGCAGCGCCGCGGGGGAGGCCGTGTCGCCGATGAGGTAATCGATCCAGCTGAAAAATAGCCTGCTGCTTAAACAAGTGCATAAATATTATAAATACAGATACAGATGATAAGTATGGAGCCCCCCCGGCCCGCTCCAGCGGACTCCTTTGGCTGCGCAGCTGCACAAACAACTGAGGCAGCGCAACGGACAAGGGCGAAGTGGCATGGGCAGTCGCAAGCAGCCCGGGACTCTTTAGGCTGACAGACACCAAAAAACTTGTCAGATAGGGCTACAACAGATTTGCTAACGGAGGAACAGGAGCTTGTTTTCCCCTCTGTGAGCCCTGCTTGGGCATTCCAGTCTGACGTGGACCTTCATGCTAGTTTCCACTGTGCTCTCTCCTCTCCCTTGGGATCAGAGATTCGTATGTGAATGGATCTGAGCCAAGCGCAGCTCCCAAAGAACTTGGCATGCCACACGCAGTGGCAGCCTGCACCCGTATCTGGGAGTCACCGGGCTTTTACGTAGAAACCACCAAAACCTTCAGGTCCGTGTCCCAGCTCTTGCCCTTTCTGCTGGTGCCAAACCACCAAAGGAACCCTGGTTTCAAGGCCGCCAAGTGTACCGAGTCACCCATCGTCTTGGCACGTGGCTCACCGTGTTTCACATGACACCCCGAGCACATTAAAACGTGCCCTGGTTACCGTGCCTTGCTCTGCAAACTGCCCGGGGGTGGGACCATCCACATGGTGAATTTGGTGAAGCAAAATCAAGATCAGTGCTGGCACCGAACCACAGAGATGGGCACAGCACAGCCTTGGTGATTCCCCAGCTGCCGCCCCTCGCACACCCACATTACGCTCATAAAGCGGCCTCTGTAGGCCTGCTGCATCTGACTCTGCGTGGACGCCTACGAGAGACAAGGCAGATAATAAAAGAAACAACAGATAAGGCCCAGATAACGGTGATTTTTTTTTTTCCAGTCGCAGAGGTACACAGAAGGCACAGCAAAGGAGCTGACTGGCTAACTATAAATATGCTTTTGACATTTAATCTAACGGCAAGTTTTAGGTTCAGATGACCACAGATTGTGTCATACCTCCATTTGCACTACGTATTGGCAATACAATTGGAAATGAAGCTGCATCTAAGCTTTGCGAGGTCTGTCAGATCTGCATAACTTTTATACCACAAGATTAACCTGAAAGGCTGCTTGCAAGATTCCCCGTGCCTATCAGCAATCAGTTGGATTTTGTGGTGGGTTGGTTTTGTTGGTTTTTTTTGGCCTTCTCCTCTTTAGGGTATAACCTAGAAAATGGTTTTGAGAAGACTGGAAAAAAAAATATTAAATTATTGAGAGCACTCAGAACAAAAGAAAAAAGGTAAAGGAATATTAAAATTGAGCTTGTTTACATAGACAGTTCTTGCATTTCACCAGCTGTGAAGTATGCACAAGAACTGGTGTTTCCACACACCACAACAATACGGTGGTACCTGCAATGCCAACACCATTACAGAACTGTTGAGTTGAAAAGAGAAAACTAGATAACTGTTTTAAGAAAACATGTAAAAGAACAAACTGACAAATTTCCATTGTTGTTCTGAAGGCTAGATTACCTGGTGGAGATGCACCACAAAAGAAAAGGAAAAAAGCTTCAATTCTCTAATTGAAATCCTGCAACATAAGCAGGATTTAATGGGGACACAGTAACCCATGGTAGTGAAGTTATTGATGTTCGTTCGAGAGATCCAAAGGTGCATGTTTGAACCTGCAGCGACCAGCTTCAGGATAAACACTTCATACATACATGAGTGGGTTGCACTATCGTAAAGGAGAGTACATTAAAGACACGAAAAGTGAGAATACAAGAATGTGAGAAGTAACAGTTGGCATAGGAGGTGGCTTATAAAATGAAACAGATCATTTATTCCTATTACTAGCTGACACTCTATCTCAGCTCTGATGGGACAAAAATTAGTCCTTTCATACCCTTGCAAAAAGCAGATACCAATTTCATAGTAACTACCAGGTTAAGGAGTTACAAAGGCAAAAAGCCTTCACTGTCCTACCACATGAGCACTCTCTGTAGTGTTTCCTCCCTTCTTTGCAAGCTGTTTTGCTCAGCCACACCTCAATACGCTGCCTGCGATGGGATTTGCCTGTGGATACTTTCCTGGCTCACTGTTCTAGCTGTGATTTCCATGACGTAATGCTTTGGTCATTCCTCCAACAACTTTTTTCACCAACCAAAATATGATAAAAGCTTGCAACAAAACCACTGCAGGAAAAAAAAAAAAGACATCATATCAAGCCCTAAGCCTTTTTTTTTTTTTTGAGGGGTGGGTACTGCAATGTTTTCCTAAAATTTCCACTCCCCTCACTTCCCTGTGAATAGAGCTCTGCTTTAGCCTAAATTTAATTCAATGAATTTTCCCCACACATGCAAGATCTTCTAATTACTTCTGTTTTGTGCCACTTCATAAATGTAATTAAAAAGCTGTTTGTTTCTTGTTTTAGATTAACAGAGACTATGCGTGTTGACTAATTTAACACCAACCAACTCCTGCACCATCCTTCTAACCACTGTTTCCTCCTTTAGCTCCTCCAGGATCTTATCATTAACCTTTGTTTATAGCTGGTTCTTCGATCTGCTTTCAGCTGATACAACTATGCTCACTGCCAAGGAAATCTGAATGAACTCTGAAAGTGGAATTAAATCACCCTATTAAATGCTTTAAGAAATCAGGTATTCTTCCTACTGCACTCCTTCGTTCCTTTTTTTTTCTACAAGCCTGACCCTGGCCTAAAAGAAAAAAATGCCATTAATGTCAAAAACATGTAATTCTGCCAGAACCATGAAGTACAGAATAAATCTGTTTAGTGGTTGCATTTTTTAAATACTTATCCAAACTGACGTCTTGTACTCTTCCAAAAATCTGTGGGTTTTGTTTTATATATATATATATATGTGTGTGTGTGTGTACATATATATATATATATATATAAAACATTTCATATATATTTAAAAAAAAAAGAAAAGAGTTCCACTATGCAGATTCAGCTTCGGAGGTGGGGGTACATTTATACATTATTTATATATCTGCACACACATATGTATGTGCACACAAACATATGTAGATATAAGTTATACATATGTATAATCTGTGCAATTTTTGTATGTGTATATATACTTACATATATAAATAAAATCTTGATTCTGTACAGGGGGAGGCTGGGAGCTGCATGTTCCTAAAGCTTGTCAAGAAATATTTATAAAGCTCTAAAACATGCGTGACATAGTAACTCCCTCCTGCTCCAGACACCAAATTGCCAAATTACGTTTTGCTACTTGTAATAAATCAAACACATACCCCTTACTTTACAAAAAAAACTGTTTAAATACTTATTCTTTAAATCTATATAATATTTAATCTTTTCTGTTAAGAAGCATTACAACATTACAATGAAATATTATACAAGACGTCATTTTTAGAATATTAATCCCTTTACTTATGTCTACTAAGAGCAGAATATTTAATTTCCTAATCCTTCGGAGAAAATGTTGTTGAATCATGAAGTTCTGAAAACACAAACCATACTTAAAAGTATAAATATAAAGAAGGCCATTAATATCCCCTGGTATTAATGTGCAAGCAGAAAAAAAAAATCAGTGAGAAAACAGTTCCTGATCAAAATCTCTGTTCTTCATTAGAAATTCAAGCCAAACAGAAAAAAGATGCATTACATTTTCAAAGAATATGTGAGAAAATAAGAATACAAACAGCCTGGATATAATCAAAATCACTAGGCTCAGAAAACAAAACAAGCACATTTTATTAGATTCCTTAACTTTCAAACAGTTAAATTCTGTGAGCTTTATGCTTTTCCAGAGCAGACAGACGAGACAGAAAACAGTTTAGGCCTGGGGTATTTCTAGATATCCAAAACCTGCCAGAATAAGTACTTTTCCTTCATTGTAGATAGAGGCTTTGCTATTCCAACTGAACGGGAATGGCAATGATTGACCAATATAATTTAAACCACACTGAAATTTGATGGCACACTTTGAAAGTCTCAAAACTGGCTTGGCTTTTAGTTTTTATACCCTTTACGTGAAGGGTTATATGATTCGGACTGGGACAACAGACAAAAAAAAAAAACAGAGGCAAGACCTTCCAAATTTGTCTTCCCTCAAGTCAGGTTTTGGAATGGGCCATCTTCTACCTGTAACAGTGAAGGAGTAACAGCAGTTTTCAGAGGTTGCAGATCAGATCTTAAAAACAGCCATGTAACTTAAGACAGTTCCTTATTCAGACACTGAAACAATTAGATGTGTTTTAAAAAATGCCCATCAGCCACGGGAGCAGTGAGCAGAGCTCATCTATCTGAAGTCATCCAGTTTCCCCTGAACTCCAGACCTGAGAATTCAGCTAGGTAGCGAGTAAATTCCTGTCTCAATATTTGCTTAGCAACTTTACTGCCACCATAAAATAAAAAGGCAGATTCAAAGAATATGATGGATGACATTCAACCACTAATAATAATACTTCTCTGGCCTTTCAAAGCTGGTGCCAGTTCTGCAAGTGAGATGGAGCTGATGGACTCACGCAAGTCTACATGCACAGAGCTTTTAAAACCTTAAAGGCCAGGTTTTGAAATCACCCATGTCTGAACGGAACTGATCAGGCCTGCAAAGCAAAACAGTATCAAAAACTTCTGAAAAAATATGGAAAAAAAATCATCTCCTTAAAGACAGAGATTAATTTAATTAATTAAATTATTTAATTTATTAAAATCAATTTATTAACTATTTTCAATAGCATAATTGATTCCCAAAAATAGCCACCTCTGACAAAGATGTATCACGAATGACAGAAAAAAGGTGTGTAATTCCTCCCCTCCCAGAGGACGTAACTGTGATAAAAACACAGAAATCTAGAAAAGAGCCTTTGTTGGTTTTATTGCAACTGAGAGGCGCCACAGAACATCAGGCGCCTCAGAGCTGACAGCGGCAGGGCCCCACGTACGAGGGGCACGCGGTGCCATGCCCCAGACCCACCAACCTCTTTTGTCCCAGTAATGCTTCCAGCTGGGGTTGACAAGAGCATCGCCCTACTACAGCAGGCAGAACGGAGAGCTCCACAGACAACCTAAATATGTTCCAAAAGAAGATAAACCAAGGGGCTAAGTCTGAGAGGAGGAGGCGGGTGGGAAAAGAAAGGATGCGGGGCAGTGACATAGGATGTTCCTACTACGAACAGCACCAACACCTCTCCTCAACTCTGCTTGAGAGGAACAGAAGAGTGCAGAAGTAAATGTCATCAGACACTCGACTTCCAGCCGTGGAAGCACGCTCTGCTGCTACTAACTCAGCATTAGGCCAACAGAGAAATCTAGGTGGGAAGAGCTGACATACCTACACAGTCCCAGCGAAGCTGGTGTTGATGGGAACGCACACGATCTTCCTGTGCAGACAGATCCTAACACTCTTGGGGAATTGCCTTCTATATTTGCAGCTTTCACTGTTACCAAGCACACCCACTCTTTACTACAGGAAGACAGGAGCGGTATCTCCAAGCTACAGGAGTAATTAATTGAAAATTGGTCACCAAGGGACACCGAGGGAAGAAAATAACCAAACAAGCCCAGCGCATCTTTTTCCATAACAGTGCCAGGATACAATCTGACCGCTGAGTTGTTCTGAGGAGCAGTGCCTAATAAGATAAGGAGCACCCCTCTACATACCCTAACTTAGGGGCTTGGGGACAGCCAGAGGAAGGCTGGCTATGGCTGTGCTCTGGTGAGCGCCTGGCTGGCAGCAGCGGCCATGGTGCTAGGGAGAGTTCTGCATGTCCCCACCAGACAGCCAGCTTCCTCTTCCTGCCAGCCTGTGGGAAGCTACAGCAGCAGAACGGCCTGCCCCGAAACTACCTCAAACGTGTATGACGGCCCACAGGTTAAATCCGTGTGAGGAGAGGAACGGGTGTCTGGAACTGCTTCTTTTGGTCTGGATACGGCCACCCGAAGTATCTGTCAAACTGCAGTCCGACCTGTGAAGTCCTGCAGCGCCAGTTTTGCTGACAGTAAAACTGAAATAAGAGGATCTTACTTCTGAATGCAGCCAGCTGCTCACTCCCAGCCCAACTCCCTCCTAACGGGTTATCACACATTCGTTGCACCATCGTGTAGCAGCATCTCAAAACTGGAGCAATAAAATGATCCAAGGGAAAAAAAATTCAAGGGCATGTTCACATCTGTTGAGTAAGAATGCTTTAAGAGGATCACGGCCTGCAACCTTAAGTCCAGTGCCTGAAAATGCCTTTTTGGCTAACGGACCATGGCAGAAATCACCATTCTACCTGAGCTTGGTTAACAAAGAGAAGGTGCGAACTTCTAACAAAAGCTGTAATCTGGTCTGCTTACACCCTGCACTAAAGGCACACTTACGTCAAGCAAAAGTCAACTTCACAGAATCACAGAATCCTCTAGGTTGGAAGAGACCTCCAAGATCATCTAGTCCAACCTCAGCCGTAACACTAACAAGTCCTCCACTAAACCATATCACTAAGGGCTACATCTAAACGTCTCTTAAAGACCTCCAGGGATGGTGACTCAACCACCCCTCTGGGCAGTCCATTCCAGTGCCTAACAACCCTTTCGGTAAAGAAGTACTTCCTAACATCCAACCTAAACCTCCCCTGGCGCAACTTTAGCCCATTCCCCCTCGTCCTGTCACCAGGCACGTCATACAACTTCTCTGAAACAAGGATACGTCTTGGTACATAGCAGTTCTATGTACTGCTCGGGTATAAAATAGCAGAGAAAGTAACAGTTTTTCTAGTAAGATAGAGAGAAAAACAGCACTAAACTGCATGGCGTATACCAGCTACATCCAGTTACATAAACAGGACTTCTTTATTTTTTATTTAAAAAAAAAAAAACAAACCAAAGCAAAACTTAATGCTGATAATTCTAGAATGAAAAATAATAACACCACCGCTGGCTGGAACACAAAATAACAACAACCCCACTGGCTTGTTGAACTACCATCAAGCTTATTTTTGATTTTCCTTACAAGCATCAGTAGGTACTTCCCTAAAATCCACGTACACAACAAGATGGCTTGCATCTGGTTAGTTTTGATCTAGAAGGTGATGACATATAAAGCAGACTGTGTTACTGGCTGCACCTCATCAGACAGCATGCTTCAACACATGGAGAAGCATTACGAATGACTTTTAATTCAGTGAAAAACCAAAAATGTTGAGGGTGCCCATTCCAGTTGTACTCCAGTGTGGTCTAAGAAGAAAATTTTTATACATTGTAATCAATTGTTATTAGATGGGTCAGATTTTTACAGAACTGTATAAAGCAATCAGAAGCATTTTAGATCTATAAAACCTCGGTCGATGAGTTTATAATCACCGTAATTCTAAAAATCAGTCATAGCTAAAATTACATTAATAGCTCTTTTAAGCTTTTTAATATAAACCACGGACAAATATATGTTGCATGTATTTAACAGCCCTGTAACGTTATTTATTGCAATGTGGCATAGCAGCTTTATTCAAGAATGGATTTTTTTTTCAGTGCCACTCAACGCTGCTACACTGCATTACATCTAAATGTACCATACGCAGATAAAAACACGATCCTTTCTGCCTGATTTTTATATGAAAAATGCAGGTTCTTCGAGTCGGTCAAGGCCAATCAGCAATTTTGTTTTGCTTTAAATACATCGGGGTTCAAAATTCTCAGCGGTTACAAATTTATTACTAGCGCTGCAATTTCTAAAATTGAAAAGCCATAATAAAACATCCTTTTCCCCTGTATTAGAAGAGTCCTGCAGTCTTAACATGCTCTGGCACCTCTGTTCTGTTTGCATTGGTCGAATGTAAGTTCATCCCTGACTACACAGCAAGCGTTGCGCCTGTGCCTACAAAGGATGCCCAAGGCAGAAGCCCACCCAAGGACTCTGCTGGCACGTTAGGCAGGAGTTTTTTTTTTTTTGTTTTTGTTTTTTTTTTTTTTGTTTTTGGTTTTTTTTTGTAATCGGGGGTACCTCAGTGACACGGATCCAAAGAGGGGCTTTTTCTGCTGTTGTCTAGCCTGATTTCCGGCAGTTACTGAACGACCTAGGATTGTTCCATCCGACACAAAAAATGGAGCAGAAACTACCTTTACAGAGCTCTGACTTCTTAGTCCCCATGTAGCAGAAGGAGAAAGGAGGAAGTGGTCAACAAGAAACACAGGGGGGAAATTTGGAGAGAGAATGGGAGGGGGTAGCAGACAAGACATTGAAGATCTGCTGCCGACTCCCTTTGCCCTTGTCACGTGTAACCACCTCCCGATCACGAAACAGACCGCAGAATTCCCCCATCCCATGCCCTGCTGTGTTCGAGGATGAACCAAAAAGTGCCTCTGCTACGGACCAGCAGCTTCCGAGCCCAGCACGGGGCACTTAGACCAGCACGGTGCGAGTCCCCGCAGCATCGCTGTAGCTTCTGCCCTGCCAAGGAACTTTGAAAGTTGACGCAGTCTGATGCACGCCTGGAGTATTAATACCTGGAAAGGGATAGGAATTAGAGCCCTACAGCCCCTGAGTGTACTTCACGCTGCTGCACTACAAACACGAACTCGCCTACTGCTTTTGCCACAAGATCTACACCTCACCCTGCAGACTGACTAGCGACAGCAGGATCAGAGCCACAGCAAATGAAGCTGTCATCTGCAGGACCTTTGGCTTCATTAGCTAATTGGCGTTAATCACAAGTTGCTCCAACATTTCAGAGAACCGGTTACTATTTGAAAGTTCCTCAGTTTCTGTGTGCTTACCGTAAGGCAGGACAACAAATTTGGAGAAGTAACGACTGCACCACTCAGAGCACAGGCAGTGCTCATTAAGAAACCATCATTTCAGACGTCTTAAAATGAGAATTCCAACACCTTGTCCATTTATTTCCACGCCCCATTTCCCTTCCAGCAGGGCAGGAACACATTCCTCTTTGGATATCCACAACATTGCAGAAACAGAAATTCAAACATGAAGAAGTATTTCACCAAGAGCACAGAGTTTAGGTCCAGAGGAAAGAAAAGACACTGGTGAAATCTAACAGCTCTAGGCCAGTACATGTGAGAACCTGCATTTAAACCCAAAGATTAGAAGATATATTGAGTAGACACCTGGTTGGCAAAAGAACTAGGGAAGTAAGAGTCCTGCAGAAAAAACGATCACTGGATCACATAACTAAAAGCACTACAATAGGACAAGCCCAAAGTACGGCACCTTCTCACTTCTACTGAAGGAGCAGCAATCCAAACCAAATATTCAGAAGTTTTGTTTTTCTACTGACTAGCTGGGTGTATTTACTGACTTTAGAGAAAAGGAGTTTGCATAACGGAACAGGAACCTGCCCCAGATGTTCTCCATTACATTTTCACAGCTTCTGCAGTACAGTCGATGCTAACATCCTTGGCTACAAGGGAGCAAATAGTTTACAGAAGCGGCTAATTAGATCACAGTGTTTTTATTTGCTCTGAAGCCACAGCAATATTCAAAGATGTTATTAAAACCAAGGCATCAGAAGAAAAAGTTGTAACTAGTCCTCCCACCTGATCCAACTCCAAGTGTTTTCAAAACAACATGTGAAGCGCAGGTCGTGTTGCCTAGAGCCGCATTAGAGAACAAGTCGTACCATCCCGGAGCGCAGCCCCAGCTCTGTACGGGATGGGTCATGCCTGGCCTGTTCACACCCCCCAGAGGTGGCGCACGCACTGCTCAGAGGTGCGATGCCGTTCACCTCCACGACGATGACGCCAGAGCTTACGTACGCACGCCTGCGCGCGTGGGTGGGTGTATGTGACCACACCGCGGCTCTCCTCGTCACCAGGCACAGGACGGCTCCCCGTTCTTCCATGGCTAACGCAGAGATGTTTTCACTGGGGCGGTTTCAAGGTCAAGGAGTTTTCCAACATGACCCAAGAGCTAATTCCAGTTAGACAGGCAACAAAACAAGGGGAAACACCCCCGTCCATGCCAAGGCGTTCGCTGCTATCGATACCACAACAAGCCTTCTAGTTTACCCCACACTAGCATGCCGCTCTTCTTGTGAAAGGCCACGTTCACACCACAACATGTTATTACAACAGACGAAGCACGCAGAAATCTGACAGGAAGAGTCCAGAGTTCAACCTCTTTTTGTTTTAGTGCAGTATTTAACACCATCTGAAGACAGGGTAAGTTCTCCCTTTTCCCCACGAACCTCAACCAGCTAACGATACACCAAGACTTTATGCCACGGCCCTGCAGAGGACAGACAGGCTGGTGCAGTCATTCGCCATATTCACCAACAGCATCGTACCAGAGACTCAGCTACCCGCTGAAGTTTGCACAGAGATGCAAACTTTGTTCAGAGACGGACAGAAGAGCAGAATAAAAAAAGACCAGCCAGTTGAGGTAACCAAGGCATACGCAAAAGCAGTGTGAGCAGTAGCAAGCCCTTTCTGCGATATTATTTATTTACTTATCCACAAAACTATGAAATTTTCTCATTTTGACTTTTGGGGTTTATTACTCGACAAACATTCCGGTATTGGCAGTCTTTTCCTAAGCTAAAAATTTTGTTTTGAGAGCAGAATTCACGATTAGCTGCATGCGATGGCTCTCTGTCCAGGTGGGAGCTGACTGATGTAAGTGTTCAGCTACAGCTGTACCGCTGACTTCTCGCTCTGTGGATGTCACTCTGGAAGAAAACTGACCGTCGTGGAACACTTCAGCAATTCCACTTTTCTCAAAAAGTGTTGTTCAAATGCTTCCTAGACCCACAGCTTCCCAAAACCTGTACTATATGAATAATCTTGAAATGCAAGTACTTGCCTGTACGGTACAAAGCAAATCAAAATTTACCAAGTGAGCTTTGTCTCCATTGCTTTGGCAACACACGTAAATTTTTTTACTAGTCTTCTAAAAACAAGCCATGTTCTCATGGACCTACTATCCAAAGATAAAGTTTCTCTTGACAAACACTTCGCCACGGGCAGCAAAAACCTCCACGGGCGACTTTAACCCTCCTCCCCGTTCGGAAGGGCAGCCTGACACTTTACCACTGACCTAACGCAGAAGGGCAAAGGGAACGGGGCGGGAGGTCTGCGAGATCCCCAAAGTTGCCCCGAGACCTCTAATTGTCAGCTTCTCCCCCGTGGCAGGCGCTGGGGGAGCAGAGGGACGTGGGGAAGGCGCAGAGGGAGGAAAAGCACTTGGGGCTGGCTGCCTTCAAGGCGAGGCATGCCAGTGGAGGCCCCCAGCCCCACACGGCTGGCTGCCTCCCCATGGGGAGCGAGGTTTGTCGGCTTGTTTTGAGCTTGGGGTGAGCAGACCCAGCAGCACGCTTTATGTCTCGACAGCGGCAAGGAGCAGGGCTGGGGGCACCCGGCAGCCGCCCCCCATCCACCTGTGGCTGCACGCCACGGGAGGCCGCGGGTCACCTTTTTTTGGGGCCGGCTCCCCAAACCCCAAAGCCACCACCCACAGCCCCCAGGGGGGCCCAAACCCCGCGGCATCAGGGCGCCGGGAGCCCCCCCGGCCGCGGCCCCTTGGCTCGGGAGGCCGGGGGGGGCCCGCAGCGGGTACATACGGGTCTGCAGGTCGCTTCTAACATGGCTCGCCTCTTCCTCCTCCTCCTCCTCTTCCTCCTCCGGGCCGGGCGGGACGAGCCGCACCGCGGGGCCGGGGCCGGGCCCCTTCCCCCCAGACCCGCCCGCTGCCGGACTTCGCGACTGGCCCCCCCCGCCCCCCGCGGGGCTCAGCCGCAGCACGGCGCCCGGAGCCGGGGCCGGGGCTGCCCCCGCCGCTCCCCGCCGTCCCCTTTCTCCCCCTTCCCAGCCCCCCGCCGTCACCGGGAGCGCGGAGGGCAGGGCGGCGGGGCGGCTACCGGCCGGCCGTTACCTTTCTCTTCGGCATAATGCCCGCCGGCAGCGAGGCGACCAAGCGGCGAGCGCGGATCCGCCCGGCGCTGGCGGCTCTGCCCGCGGCTCTGCCCGCTGCCCGCCGCCCCCGGCGGACCCCCCCCCCGCCCCCGCCGGCGGGGGGCGGGCGGAACGGGGCAGCCCCGGCCGCTGATTGGCTGCTCGGCTCCCGCCCCGGCGGCAGCGGGCTAATCAGGGGCGGCCCGCGCGGGTCAGAGGCCGGCGGCGCGCGCGCGGGGCGGGGCAGGGCGGGAGCGCGCGCGGGGACCGTTGGGGACGCGGCCCTGAGAGGAGCTGCTCCGGGCTGGGGGCAGCTCTTCCTCAGGGTGGTCGCCCCGCGCTGGGCAGCGCTTGGTGGGTGGCCTCGTCCTGCTTAAGCTGCCCTTCGCTTTCTCATTCCCCTAGGCTTTCTCCTTCCCCTAGTTGTGGCTTCTCCGCCTCGGTTGAAGCCTACTGCAGCCTGTTCTCCTCGTAACCGGTCTCCCTTTTCAGCCCCTGGGCTGTTTTCCAGTGTGAATCCCCCTGCTCCTCCAGAGGTGTGGGGTCTGTGAGGTCTCCTCACGCTCCCTGTTCAACCGCCACCAACACCAGACGTCTCTGGTGAGAGAAACGCCGCAGCACTAGGCTGTAGGCAGCACGGTCAATGAAGTTGGAATGCCAACAAACACTTCTCAAAATATAATTTTAACAAAACAAGGATTATAATTTTAATAAAAAATAATAAAGAGAATTCCCGTGAGCTGGATACCACACGATCCCCCAAGCACTTGCAGGAGCAGCAGGACCAAGTCCCATGGGCCAAGCTCGGTCACCAGGACCCCCGCAAGGATGCGGCAGCCACAGGCCTCGAGCTCCTTACCTGAGGGGACTGAAGCTCGTACCTCTTGTTCTGCTCTAGCATTATTTTGACAACAAAGTAGAGGATCTCGGAACTAGGAAAGATTAGATTCTCCAGCTGATATTGTTGTAACGGCTTTGTATTAATTTGACGGAGCAGGAATCCTTTTGCTCCCTGTTAAGCCTGTACACCACCAAGCTAGAGTCACCCCCACCTGGTTCACGCTACCTGCGAACATTTAAGTAGCTTAAGGAGGCGATATAGTTCCATACAGAAGGACTGAACAGCATGCATTTCATGAGGAGATGCTTATGTGAGTCAAGGATTGAGTCCAGCCTTACACGGTGTAACATCTAAATATTAATTAACATAGGAAGGAAATGAATCAGGATGGCTCCATAGCTTAACCTTTCCCTGTTTCTCTTCTCACCTGTTCTCCAGCATTTATCCCATGTGTCTTTAATTATTTGTGGATGATGTTATCAACCTCTACAGCTTCACTGTAGGCCATCCATTCAGGAAGAGAAAGCAGAGCTAGGCCTCCATTAATACAGATGAAAACTATTAAGAGAAGAACTGCATGCAACCGCAGTAATGAGCATAACCATAATATTTTCTCCTATGCCACACAAAAATTTGTTTTAAGCCCACATCCAGTTCCATACCATTCCATAACTTTGGAGGAACAAATTAAAAATTCTGACCACCTTGCTGACTGCCTTCCTCCTTGTTCAATTCTTGGTTGATCTTGTCCTCCTGCTTTTAGACTCACTGGATAATTCAGGTTGGAAGGGACCTCAGGAGGTCACCGAGTACAACACTCTGCTCAGTTAGAGCCAGTGGCTGAGGGCCTCATCCAATTTTGAAGAAGATAACACAATTTCTCTCGGCAACCCACACCAGGTCTTCACTTCTTTCCCTGCTTACACATAAGCTCAGTTCCAAAACCATCCCACCTCCTTTCCACAGCCACTTACTCCGGTTTCTTTAAACTTTCAGCTAGCAGAAGACGACAGTTCTGAGAGCAGTAGGAGCCTGGGAAAAGGAAGAAAGTCCAGTAGACTTGAGGGGATAATTTTGTCTGGCTTTGCAGGAAGGGGAGAAGCAATCCTGTTCACATCATGCTTATAATTAGCTAAAACTAATGAGCATTGTGAAGGAAATGCAAAATTTTAGCTGCAAGAAATGAGAGAAAGAACTAGGAGCTGACAAGTTATTTGCAGATGATTTTCTTCCTCTGTTGAACGAAACTCAGGTCCAATGGAAACATTGCAATTTAGGATGAAATCACTCAGGAAAGACGCTGCTCTGTAGAACAGTCTGGAAGAAAAAACACATTAACATGTAGGTTTCCAATGGAATCCAAAACCCTTTCAGTAGGGAGAATGCTCTCTTCCAATACGTAATGAAAAATCCTGTACTATAGATGTAGGCCATGCTAGAAAAGTCATATTTTGATCATACTTTTTGTTGTCATAAAAAATAGTTTATAGCTTATTTTAACTTCACAGCTATTACTACTTAGTAACAACTATTTAGGAAGTATACAGATCAAAGTAACATAGCCTTATATCACCTTTCTTGTCCAAGGGATGACATTTGTGATTCAGAACCACCCAAATACCCACGGTAGTGGCAGATTGATAGTTTCAAGGCTATCATGGTCCATACCCTATAACTGGGTGTGTGGCTGTAGGCCAACAGTGGAGGTATCTAGGTAAGGGGATACAGATATAGGAAGTAACAAAGCAACACACTTATAGATCAACATTTTCAAACATAGGTCCCCCAAAGTCAGGAAATTATTGTCTTTTCTTATCACTATTTTTCCTTTTAAGTAGCAATTCTGAAGTTAGAGAAATTTCTAACTTCAGCACCGGATATTAATAATCTGTGACAGCTACCTTTGTAAAAAGGCCAAGCAGTTCAATCAGTATGAAGGAATTCCCATACACTATATAAAATTTTGTAAATTAGCTTCAGAACAGCATTATTGTTTATCTCTGAATAAGAATAATGTTCTCTGAATAAGAATAATATTCTCTCTGAATAAGAATAATGAACTCCAAATTCACCACACTACTAGCATGATGGCTTATCAAGCTTTTGGAACATAGAATCATAGAACATGTCACAGTTTTCAGCAAAGCTCCTTCTACCATTGTTTCAGGGACACCTCTACCACCTTCAACTACTACAACCACAGTTTAAACCTCTCCTTTAGTATAAAAAGGCAAATTTCATTCAAACATGCTTTGCACAAATGCTGCAAGGAAAAGCAAAAAATAGAGACACTTCATAGCTAGCTACTACAGAACAAAAGGCAGGTCTAACTTTTCTACTATATTAATCCGTAAAAGTGCAATGAGTTCCTCATATGTATGACTTAGACCCCCCCCCTTCTGGGATCAGTTTGGTGCATTTGGATCATGACAGTATACTAGAAAGGCGGTTGAATTTGGAAGTCAATTAATTCTCATTTTCTGCCATAAATTTCTCCTGATAATTTGCAGGAGTAGAGCAACTGGTATACACAGTTTCCATAGAAGTCATAAGGAACCACACCAATAAAGCTTGGAGCAGGATCTGGCTAGTACTTCTCCAGAGAACTTGGACCATTTTGGACACTGCATGTTATGACCAGACTATGAGTTGTTAACGTTTAAGGTCACAGAATCACATAATGATTGAGGTGGGAAGGAGCCTCTGGAGATCGTTTGGTCTAACCCTCTGTTAAAAGCAGGGTCAGCTAGAACAGGATGATAAGAGCTGTGTCCAATCAGGTTTTGGATATTTTTGAGGATAGAGACTCCATGATCTCCTTGGGTAACCTGTTGCAAAATTTAACCTCCCTCACAGTAAGCGTTCTCTAACACCAAGATGGGAATTTCATTGTAGTTTGGTTTGTGCCCGTTGCCTCTTGTCCTGTCACTGGGCACCACTGAAAAGAATCTGGCTCCAGCTTCTTGACAGCCTCCCATCAAGTATTTATAGACATGGGTAAGATCCTCCTGAGACTTCTCTTCTCCAGGTTGAACAGTCCCACCTTTCTTAGCTTCTCCTATAATGCTTCAATTCATTCATTGTCTTTGTGGCCCTTTCCTGGACTTACTCCAATATGTTCATGTATCTCTTGTACTGGGGAGCCCAGTACTGGACATGGTACTCCAGGTCCCTCTAATTAGGGCTGAGCAGTGAAAAATCATCTCACTTGACCTGCGGAAAATACTTTTCCTAATGCAGCTCGGCACACCATTGCTCAATAAGGACACATCGCCGCTCATGTCCAATGCACTGAGCAGCAGGACTCAGGACTTTTCTGCCAAGCTTCCTTCCAGCCCATCAGCCTCCAGTATCTGCTAGTACATGACATTATTCCTCCTCAGAAGCAGAATTTGATATTTCCTTCTGTGGAATTCCTCTCTACCCATTTCTCTGCCCTCTCAAGGCCAGTTTTTCTGAACTGGCAGCACACCCATCTTGTATACCAGCCTCTGAACCCAGTTTTGTATCTTCTGCAAAACTTCTAAAGGAGGACTCTGTCCCATCATCATCTAGGTCATAAATGATGTTAAATGGTAGTTGCTCCAGCCTTGAGTGGTGTCCCTGGGGTACACCACTAGTGACTGGCCTCCAGAAGAGCTTATAGCTGCTGATCACACCTCTGTGACCACACATGGCCAGGCTTGGACCTGGCAGTCCAGACAGTTTTCTGTCCATCTCACTATGTAGCCTGTACTTCAGCAGTTTGTCAATAAGGATGTCAATAAGGATGTCAATAAGGATGGGAGAGTGGTGCATCTCTAACAAACAACATCCACGCTCTCCACACCAGTCACCTTATCATAGAAGACTATAAGGTCTTGATGATTTTTCCTTCATAAATCTATCCTGACTTCTTCCAACCACCTTCCTGTCCTTAATACGTTTGGAAACATTTCCAGGATTATTTTCTCCATCACCGTCCTAGGGATCAAGGCAAAGCTGACCAGCCTGTAATTCCTCTTTCTTGAACACAGGTGTGACATTTGCTCTCCTCCAGTCCTCAGGAATCTCTACCAGTCATCACGGCCTTTCAAGTACAGTCAAGGGTGGCCTCATGGCAACATTGGCCTGTGCCCTCAGCATCTCCCTTCAGGTCCTGTATACTTGCATATGGTCAGTTTGTTTAAATGTTCCCTAGCTTGATCCTTCTCTACCACAACAAAGTCCTCCTTGCTCCAGACTTTCTCTCTGATCTGAGAGGCTTAGGATTCCTGAAGATAATTCTTGCCAGTAAAGACAGAAGCAAAGAAGACATCATGCATCTCAGCTTTTTCCATGTTCTTCCTCTGGCAATAGGTCTCCTGCCCCTTCCATCATCAGGCCCATATTTTTCTCCCTGTTCATCTTTTTGCTTCTGACTTATTTGAAGAAGACCTTCTTGTGCTCCTCATTTTCCTTCCCAGATTCAGCTTTTTTATCTTCAGCTTTCCTAACCCCATCCCTCAATGTTCAAAGAGTGGCTCTGTATCCCTCCCAAGCCATCTGTCCCTGCTTACACATCTTGCACCCTTCCTTTTTATGTGCAAGTTTTGTCAGGAGCTCCTTGCTCATCCATGCAGGCCTCTGGCCCCTTTTGATCATCGTCCTGCACATCAGGATGGACCACTCCAGTTTGGATGAGGCAATCCTTAAAAAAAACCAACCAGCTCTCCTGGACTCCTCTCCAGGACCATAACCCACAGAATTCTTCCAAGTAGGTCCCTGGACAGGCCCAGATCTGCTCTTCTGAAGTCCAGGGTTGTGAGTTTGCTTTTTGCCGTGTTCCCTTCTTTGCAGAATCATAAACTCCGTCATCTGATGGTCACTGCAGCCAAGACTGCCCCTGACCTTTTTATCCTCCGTCAGTTCTTCCTTGTTTGTAACTGTCAGATCCAGCAGAGCACCTCCTGCTGTCAGATTCCCTGTGACCTGTGCCAGGAGCCTGTCTTCAATGCACTGCAGAAACCTCCTGTATTGCTTGCACCCTGCCATGTTGTTTCTCTAGCAAATGCCAAGGTGGTTCAAGTCCCCCAAGAGGACCAGGTCCTGGGAACACGAGGCTTCTTCCTGTTGTCCAAAGAAGGCCTCATCTACTTCTTCCTGACCAGGCACTCAGCAGCAGACACCCACCTTAATGTTGCCTACATTGTTCTGCCCTTTAACCCTCCCCCATGAGCTCCCAGCTGGCTCATCACCCCTCCCTGGGCAGAGCTCCATGTAGTCTGGCTGCACTTTCACACCAAGGGCAGCTCCCACTCCTTGCCATCCTGCTAGTCCTTCCTGAAGAGCCTGTATCCATCCACTACATGCAAGTTCTCAAAATATCCAAGCAAAACAAGTCCGTTGGGAAACTCCTTGTGAATCTCTTGGAACCACTTTGGTTCCAGAGAATAAAGAATAAATGAAATCATGGAAAAGAATGAAACTTCTAGATAATTCTTGAGGGATTGTAAAACAAGTACCTTTTTACAGATGGGTGAGAAAAGTCCTGTCAGATACCTCCAACAATATTCACTGACTTATAAACAGTCATTTATTTATTTTTTTTTAATAAAAAGTTCAGGAGAATCAGGACTCCATGACAATCAGATCTGTTAAGCCTTGGTGCAGGATTACAGCAGAAACACTCTGGAGAGCCAACTGCATATTAAAATTAAATGAGAACCACACCATGCAGTTATCCAGCCCACTGTCAAAGTAAAGCAACCACCTGCCATTCTAGCTTTCTTACTCTATTACGTAAAACCATGAGGCAATTTGTGACCTATTTGTACGAGCACATTGTTTTGCATGACTTGCTAACGCAAGAGCAAAGGCCTTTACCTGTCTTTGGTTCAGCAACACCTCCATTCATGTTGCCGTCTAAACACGGACACTGAGCGGCCACAACTTGCAATATTCTTGAAGTATTCTCACTCTGCCTTGTCTCAGCATCTTACCTTCTAATCTTCTTGTCCAGAAAAGCTGGACCAAGAAAGATACCACCTTTTGAGATAAAACAGTAAATCTTGAATTAACCTGCACAGCCAGGGTAAGAGCCTTTCTGATCTCTATTAGAAGGGAATTTCAGAGATTTGTATCATCTTAAATCTTCTCCTGTGTCATTCTGCTTTGCAATAGCCCTGTCCTCAGGACCTTTAACTTTATGCAAGCCTTTTCTAAAAGCAACTACAAGCACATAACTGAAGGTATACACTCCTTGTATTTCCAGTGTGATGGTACTGTTTACTTTCTGAATGCAAGAGATTTACCTTGAATATGCTAATATTTCCACTAATTATTCCCACATTTATTCCTAGCACATCTAAGCTCTCTAGAATGAAGTAGTTGATAAACGAGAACCAAGAAACACCCTACAGCGCTTTCCACACTGTGGTATACATCAAGCATGCAAAAACAGACCTGACCCCTCTTCACAGGGCTTTAACAAAGGTCTCACATGTTTCTCCACCTAACTCTGAGCCAGGTGAAGCTAGAGGCTCCTCTCAGGTATATACCTCTCCTCGATATACCAATTTATGTGGCCACTACTATCAAAACGATTGGGTTAGAAACACATGTATTTAGAGGTATTTAATTAACCCAAACCATTTCATAGGACTGAGAGCAGCCACACATGCAGCATGGGGTTTGGGAGCATGTTAATCTCCAGGTAGTGATGCAGAGCAGTAACGTGTAGCTGGGGGCAGCACCTTGCTTAGCTGCTGCAGGAACAGCCTGACAACAGTTGTGCTGCAGAGTTGTTCTGCCTTCTAGCCTTTAGGCAGTCAGCTGAGGTGACGCCCCTCCTTAGCTGCACCTTTGCTAGGTTAAGGGGCCTCCTTACCCCATCCAGCCTCTTGCCCATAAAAATCTAAGAGCTGTTGCCCCCAGTTCTGTTGGCCCATGCCCTCAAACAATCACTCTATTTCAGTCTGGGCAAACCAAAGTGGACCTGCAAAGATGTGTCATTGAAAGCAAGCAGGTCTGGCTAAATGATAGGTCCTCTATTAACATACAATGGGGAAAAACAAACAAACAACAACAAACGAACAAACAAACAAACAAAAAACAAATATGTAAACTAATGACCTATTTCTCTTCAAAGCATTAAGCCCAGCTGCTCTCAATAATCAGTAAGAATTTATCTGTGCGGAATATTATAAGCAAAGGGTAGGTTTGTTGTTGTTTGATTGTGGTTTTCTTTGGTGTAGACACCATATAAAATTCTTCTTAGTTGAAGATATGGGGAGCCCATTCTGACTAATGGCAAAATGCTGCTACAACATAAAAACAATAATATTTCTAGACTTGTCGTTTAGTGAAATTCTGAACCACTAAAGCAAATGTTCTGTTGAGATTCTGGACCAGCTAAGCAAAAGAAGCACATCTGTACCCCCTTATTACTAGCTCCTCACAATCTCTGCACAGTTTCTCTGCAATTATTTCATCTGCCTCAAACTGGAAGGGTAACAACCATACAAGAGAACACAAATTGTAGCTGCAGTGGTCTGGCATGGAATTCCTGAGATTACACTAATGAGATTGCTCTCTTCCCTCCTTTACTCCGAGGCTGCGTCCACTACTAGGTAACAGTCAGATGTTAGGCATGAATCAATCTGTAAGTTTGCACCAGGGATATGGAGGTTAGTTTATTAGCTATTTTCTAGCTAGAAAGAAGTGTAAATGTTAATTCTTTCCCTCTTCCTTGCATATGTTTTTCTGGGCTAACTGTACTTGTTCCTTTTTGTGTTTGTTTTATGATAAATATATCAATAAATAATTGAGCTGACAACAGGAAAAAAGCAATGCAATGGAAATCTTGTCAAGTAAGGCCTTTAAACAGTCAGTATAATTTAAATGGGAAATCTTAAATTAACTGTTGGATAATGTAGCAAGTAAATATATTAACCAGCCACAGTCATAAAATTATGTTTGTTGATATCTCAAAGTCTACTCATAGTAATCAAAAAAAAAAAAAAAAAAGATGAGGAAGTGTTATTGAAATTCAGGAAATAAAAACAGCAAATTGTTTTATGGTGTTTCTAAATTATGGCTTCTAAATACTTCTTCGAAAAAAAAAACATTTTCAGGATGCCATTTTAGAATCATTGTTGACAAATGCATTTTGTTCTCAATAAGACTTAACCACTTGGGAGATTTTGAGGCATTAATGCTCAAAGAATGCTTTAGGTCAGCAGTGCATGATAGAATCCTTATTGGAACAACACTTGGTCTTACACAGTAAATAGGATATAGTTAAACAGTTGAACAGGAAAAGTATTTGTTGGTGAAATTTTGTCAATTAAAATATATATATATCTGTATATGGATACAGGCAGGGTGTTTAGGGTATGCTCTAGCAAGATAACTGACCAATAACTGACTAACCTTTTTAAAAAGGTGTATATAGCTGTATTTACAAAACTTTTTTTTTTTTTTCCCCCACTTTTCAGCTTACTTGAGTCCATTCATATTTTTTCATTGCTCATGGATCTTGCCTTTCCTGGATTGTTCTTTTAACTGTCCCCTCTAGAAAGAGCAAATTTGAGAATATAACTTAGTCCGTCCATTTCTCCTACAAGTTAGTTCCTAACACCCTAAAGTAAGTAAAACCAAACAAAACTGAACCCAGTGTGACCACTCCTCAAACCCACGAAACTTTATATCATGCATCCTTTTCAAACCAAAGACACATCATTGGTGGGTTTTCCCAAATATTTGCCCTCAGCCAGCTGCTGCCACTGAAAACCATGAAACCGTTCTCTTTGGTAGAAGAAAAGTTAGGCCCAAGCTGACTTTGGGCCTAGTTTTGCTTCTGCAAATCCTTTCCCTGTCAACTGCAAAGAAGAAAAACATTTGAGAATAAATACTTAAAATGTTTATAAGTGTGCATGACTAACTCTGTAAACGCCCTCTATCACAAACAGAACTAAAAAGAAGCCACTTTTCCTGAAAATTCATATTGCTGCTTCTCGTTCCCAAGTGATAAACGATTAGCTGTTGTATGCGCTGTTATTTTAGGGGAGCCTGCACAGCTGGGTGAACACTGGAAGTCAGCAAATGCTGTAACAAGTGTTTTCAGTGGGGAACCAAATGGATCCCATAGCTGTTAATTTAAACATTTGGAATTTAAACCCTGGAGAACTTTAGTGAGAAGAGGATTAGCCGGAGTCGACTAAAGATCTCTGTTTTGTTTTGTTTTTGTTTAAGAAACAGGAATCTGTAGCTGAGGTCATACCTGATATGGCCTTTACTGATGTAGCAATGATAAAGTCAAAGCATTCTAAGAGAAAACTTCAGAGGTTTATAACATATATTGAACAATACTCACACTTTTTGTAACGTAAATTTATTTTTTTTTATTATTTTTAATTGTTTTTTTCCCAGTGTGGTGATGATGTCAAAGGCTTAAGAGATGTTTTTGGCACACAGTCACCCCCATGAGGATCAGCTTTATATGTACAGCTAGCGTGTCCCCTGGGCTTAATTTTCTTGATCCTCGCTGCCAGCAGAAGTTGTGATGATAATACTGTGAACCCTCAGAAAACAATCTTCAACAAAGACATTAAATAATTAAAATAAGTTTGTAAGCTGAGCCTAGACATGCTATTAACAGTATTTCTTCTTACCACCTGTGAGCAGAAATCAAAGCTGCTGAAGCACAGTGTGCTAATGTACTCTCAAAGCACTTCTGCATTGTACTTTGTACTGTTAAACTGCCTCAGTGTTTTACTACAGTATTCTCTTCTGCAGTTTCTCTGTATGCCAGAGATGTGTCTTTGGAGGGGAGGAGAGGTGAGGTTGCTTTGTTATACTGGATGTCATTTGTGTTAAAAAAAATTCATTGAATTAAAAAGTTAACTCAATTTCACATTCATAATTAGAATTATATATATGCAAAATCTATAAATAGGCATGGAGCCCATAATAGGAAATATAATATGACTTATTATCTATTGTAATATGTTACATTATATTTTGCATATTGCAATTTGCAATTAAATATATACAAAATGTATTAAATATACAAAATATGTTTTTGTGTATACAGTAAGGCATACATTATGAATTACATTGTTGATTTAAGATTTCTCTGGCTTCTTGGCTGGTAGTTTGTCTTGGCCCTTAAAAGGGAAACAAATGAGGTCACAGCCTCAAGCCCACTTCTTCAGCTTCATACATCTGCTGTTCATTTACTTCTTTGTTTCCCTTCAGATACCTTATCTAAAACCTAAGTACATAGCTAGGTTATGAGAGAAATTTTCTAGAACTGCTGTTACTTTGTAGTGTAGATGCAATACCTCTGTCTGGATCCAGCGTGCCTGAAGAGTGCTGTAACGCACAGCCTGTACTTGATGCTTCAGCACAAAGCGACCAGCTTCGGTCGGCTCTGTTTGGTAGCCCTCTGTAACATCCTTCATTATGTTGTATAGACAGGCTCTACACCACTGGCTGAAAACGTTGCCAAATCTGACCGTCATGCTGTGAGACACAGAGAAGAGAGGTCTGAAAAATGAAATCCTATCCACATTGAAACTAGGAAAAACCCAAGCCAGCAAATGAACAAAAAACCTTCCATTGAATTAGGGTCAAAACTTCAAAACACAAGACACGCAATAACTGTCCTATTGCCTTTGGAGAAGATTGTTGCGATGTGGAGTTCAGGCACATTTATAGGACATACCAAGACATGAAAAGACCTGGGGTGGTTGTCCTTGAAATGGGCATGAAACGTCCTCGGGATGACCACAATACAACCTCTCTAGCTCAGAAACCATTATATCTCTTGAGACCTTGCATCTGCATCTAAAAGTGAACATCACAGTGTTGAAAGTTGCAATCTTTTTGATACCACGCAGACTTTATGAACTTTCTGTATAGCATCAGCTCAGCTCCCTGCTCTCTCTGTGGTCAGAGGAAGGTGGCACTAAGATGTCTAACCAATGCTGATGGTAATTCCAGCTCTGCTCTGGGACTTAGGCATTTAACATTATGAGAAGGCTCTCTCCTCTCCTCAGGCCATGTGGCAGCAATGTCTTTTTAAGAATAGAAGCAGATCTACAAACTTGAGAACAGTGGTCTTTTGGCTAGGATTTCGGGACATCTGCAGCCTGTTGGAGCTGCAACTGCCAATAATTTATCAGCACCAAAGGAATGAAAAGTCTTTGAGTTCCACCCAGAGGAAAGGAGGATGTGATCCTACACTTAGCTGTAAGGCCTCTACCCAGGAGGGGGGAGATCCAGTTTTTCAGTTTTTGCTCCAAGAACTGTTCATGGATTTTCCTCACTGACTGTTTCTTGTAAAATGCAGAAACTGTCAAAGAAGAGCTCAGAACCCAGATGTTTCTCTAAGGCCAACCAGGCTTCCTGACTATATTTCCTCTTTCTTTTCAGGGAGTTGGAGGAATATCATGGCTCTAGTACTACTGCTGGTGCAGATGTGAGATAGATGCTGAGATGCTTCATATACACCTACAGAAGAAAGCTGAGAGATTTATAGTAATATGTTCAGAATGAATAGACTTTTTCACATTGTCATTTTGGACTTGGACACCTCTTATCCATGTTTTGAGCCTGAAATCACTGTTCTCTCTTTTTATTTATTTTTTTCTTCCATGTGCATATCAATATTTGATTCGATGCCTATCAGCTCAATTTAGCTAATGTCTCACAATATGGATGAGATAGCAGAGAACATAAAAATGAGACAAACAATCTCACAGCTGAAAGCTGAAGTCAGCCAAACTTTTAATAACCTGATTAGCTCATTCATGGAGCAGGTAACTGAAGAATGTCCTCCGATTTCAAAATCAAGAACAGAAGTTTGGCCAGAAAGTATGTATTGCCCAGTGCTGAATTACTGGATTGGGGTACCAGAACTGCAAGATGAATTCCCATGGCTTGGTGCTAATATTTATTAATGTCTTTAATATTAGACTTTTATGGACAGTGCCCCACTGCAAGTCTAAGACCTATGTATATATATATATATATTTTAGTAGATACAGCTTGCTTATTCTGCCTGTTTCTGGATTTTTATTCTATTTATTTTTTCTGGTCTCTTCTGGATATAACTGCACAGTTGTGAGCCTTCACTCTGGATGGGCATGAGTCAGCTCCAAACCATAAACAGCGTAGCCATGGTTAGTAAGCCTGAGCTACTAAGCCCTTGCTGATAGCGTGGGCACAACAAGTTGCGTCTGCTTGGAATACAACCAAAGCAAGCTCACATCTGCTTAAAAAACAACAACAACAACAACGACAAACAAAAGTAAATATCTTATCCTCTTCGTTCGGTTCTTGCTCTTCCCCCTGCCTTTCTCCTTCCCTCTCCCTTTCTCTTTCTCTCTCTCCCACCCACACACATCCAGAAGAGCACTCACAGAAGCCCCACCTATCTAAGCCCTCCACCCAGATAGTTCAAATTCCTGAGTGGGATCTCACAGGGCACACGTTTGTTTAGAGTGGTAACAAGTGGCTGTGTTTTGGTATAAAGCTGCTTGCATGGTTCCTTACAATTAATTTGAACAAAGAGCAGTTACGTTCATTGTTTCAACAAGGTTTAACTCAGCCTATTTTTTTTTTTTTCCTACTACAGCTGATTGAAACCAGAAAATGGTAATATGGATTTATGGGGGGAAAACGCCACTATGTCGAGCTCAAAAAGCTTTTTGGGGAGTTCCTCATTTAAAGAGACAAACTCACCATAAGTTTAACTGACCCCAGTATGTCAGGATGTCCCTGCATCTCACTGCATGGATAGTAACTGCAGCAATGTCAATAGCAGCCCTCCGTTGTATTTGGCAGTGACATCTAATGACATATGAACATTGTGTGACTTTTTCATATGGCTACAAGATCCAGGTTCCATGTTTTTGTTTTGTTTTTCTTTGTTTTTATATCATGCACATGACAAGAAACAGGTCACTCTTTCCCTAAATTTTCATCTGTCTTTTCTTTCACTAGCTAGGTATTAATTATGTTGTACATCATCCTCTGCCATTTTGCTGGCAGAAGCAGCAGGCTATCACAAGTCAGTGGAAACTCAGTGTTCATTAAGGTTAGACTGTGTGTTTCCTGTGTATCTCCTTTGTCCTTTTTTTTTTTCCCTCTCCTTAAGATGATCACTTACAAGAGTGAGACCAACACTTCATTTTACAGCAGGATTTTACAGCAGGAAGCCCTCCATGTTAGACAGCAAGCCTATATAAGCTGCATCTTGGCTGTTATCTTCTTGATGCTAGGGATTTAGTGTTTCCAAGATTCGGGGATTTTTACTAGTAGGTTTTGAAAAACATCAACAGTCTTAGTCACCTACACACTTGCAGAAGGACGGCATTCTCAAAGCAATGCTTTTTGACAGAACAACCAGGAAAAATGCTGAGAAGGAAAAGGATCATCACAGAACACATCTTTTTTCTCTTTTTTAAAAGATATAATCCTTATGGAAGATTGCTGTTAGGTGAATGTTAGAGCTGCTCTGTCTTCTGCCTTGAAAGCTTGTTTCTCAGGGAAAGCTCTCTTTTGGTAAATTAAAGGAAACTGGTTTTCATGGGAACCCATTGCCCCCATTTCTCCTTCTCCACAGGAGAAACTGATATCAGAGGAAGGAAGCTTACTTAATCCTCTGAATCCTTCCTCTGTGTGTGTGTGTGATATTTTTCTCTTAGTGACGAAACCCAAACATACCAGGTACAGACCCCAGCATTTTCTTTTCTCATATTCTTTGCATCTCAAGCAAATAACAGGAAACTAGATGAATATGTTTCCTCCTTGATCACTTTTCTGCTACCTCTTGGATGTCACAGGCTCTACAGCTTCATCTACATGTTTTATACCTTGGCTAAATGTGGGAGAAATATTTGTATTGGTGTTCTAGTTGGAAGGCACTTACACAGCTCCTACTGTTACAGCCTATTCATAAGGTTTAATATACATATCTTCCATAAATCTGTTGCAGTAAGATTTGCAGTGGTATTCCCATTTTTCAGAGAAACAGAACAGACAGAGAACATGTAAATGACTTGCCCAACACTACATATATACAAGGTCACACAAAATCACATTTGTTCCGTGACAGAACAAGACTTGGTTTGTTTCACAAGCTGAAACAGTGCCTTAATTTGTTTAACAAGACCAAAATAGTGCCTTAACCCTTTCATCTCTAGATTAGCACCTTATTATGGTGGAACTAAGTATCATGTGGTACCTAAAACAAGTACAGATTTCTCATGTCTGACAAGTATATATAGAAACTTCACAGTATTTGGGCTAAATGGGACAGTCAAGAATAGCAGATGGAGTGCAGAGCTCCTCACTGTCAAAACAGGTTTGGGGCTTGGAAAGGTTACTCAGAAAAACCATCAAGTCCCACCTGATCTTCTCTGCTAAAGAAGGTGAGAATTCCATTCCTATGCTTTCTACCAGTTAATTTTCCATTCCAGCTCAACATCCTAAACCTTCACAGTCTGCACTCCAGGGCTATGCTAGTGATAATGGGGAGAGGAGGGAGAATCCAATTAATTATGTCCTACCTTGCATTCAGCTTTCAGAAAGCAATTATAAGACAAAACCTGGTTGAGGCCTTTATTTGATTTAGGGGACTTGTGTGTCTTGGCATTCATCATGATTTACTGATGTTGATAAATTGCTCTTCCCTGTCATGGCTCTAAATAGATATATCAGGTTTGTCCCAGGCTCCTTGCTGAGCCTTGATCTAAATGATCTTTCATCTAGGAGTATGGAGCAGTTGTTCTTTCATCTGGAACTGTGATATGGAGGTCAGAAGTAATGAAACTGGCATTTGTCTAATTACAAATTCCATTATTGTTTTCCATTTCTATTATTTTCAAGCAGCTGGGGGTAGATCCACGAGTCTACTTTAGTAAAGCTCTCTTGAACTAGCATAGTAAGATAAATTAAAAGTAGTGTGAGCCAAGTTTCTCTTAAGATATCTCTACATGCAATATCTAAGCAAGCCCAAGTTGCAATCTGCAGACATGCTGTTGCTAATGAATGGGGCAGTATGCATGTAACTGCTTGGTAGTACACCATCAACCGATTGTACTAAGTTTGCTTTAGTTAAATTTCAAGATAATTGATGGGGTGCTCAGAGCCCTGAAGCACTTCTATATTTCAAACCAAAAGAAAACCACATAAAGAGAAAATAAAACCGTAAAATCCTCTCTTTGTCCCTCCTCTCTGCCTCCCATGGTACTAACCAGGAGCTGTGTGAAGTACTGAAACTTGTTTTTTAAGACTAGTTCTTGAGATCATAGCCACAATGGACAGGATTCTGCTTCTTCTCACACAAGACAGTTTTTTTTCCTCCTAAATTCTGATTTCTTGTGAGTCACTGTGTTACTTGACAGCTGAATTTGGTGTATCTGACTGTCAAGTTCCCTAGCTGCTAATGTTCAAAGATCACTTACTGACAAATACGATGTAACATCCGTAGCAGAATTGCTGCGCTTACATGTTAAATAACTTCTCAGTGTTTTTTGTTAATGCCAGGTAGTTCAGGCTAGATGTTTTTTTTTTGATATAACCAAATGTAAAATCTAACCTGTTCTGGCCAGCTCCATCCCTTTTTAATGTTTAAATATGTGCCACTTTTACACCATTTATGAACTTCCTAATTCCAGAGAATGGCATCTTACAACTGTGCTTGTGACCCAACTGTCTTTGTCAGGAGGGTTTTAAAAGCTCTGAAAAACCATCAGTTTGTTCCTTATTGATGAAAAAAAAAAGGGCTGGTTTTTCACAAATAGTACTTGCTATTCATTGTTTGCTATCTAGCAGTTTCAGAAGTTTGCTGTCTGACCAGTAAATAGACCAGATGTGAAGAACTATCCATCACAGATGAAAACCAGAGAATAGTTACACTTTTCATACTTTAGAAAAATCCAGATAGATTTGGTACAAAAAAAAAATAAAAAAAAAATCAGTAAGCATTTGAAAATTGCAAATGTAAATATGTCTACAAATGTTGCTGAAATAATCACAAGGACAAGAAGAGCTTAAATTGATGAAATGTGATTACGTGGCAAATGCCATGACTGCACAGCTCCATAGTCTCTGAGCAAATTTCCTGATGCAGAATTTCATGTCACCGAGGTGGAAGTGGTCCTTTCTCCCTGTATCACTGCGCACCACCTTCTCGAGAAAATTCAGCTCCACCCCACCAGATCATGGCCTCAGCCAAGCCTGTGGAAATAAGGTAATATTCTGGTGCTGAGTGTCTGTATATCACCTTAAACTTTCTTATGTCAAAATGTCAGAATGTACTAGATACTTTTATAGTGCTTAGCTTCAGTATTATTGTTCTTTTATATGTCAAACTGAAGATATAACATATCATAAAGTCATCTAGATGTCAAGGTATTTCATTATTATTTGATAGCCAGTGCAGTTTGCTCTGCTCTCCTGTAGCTTTACAGTAAAAGTTAATATATTTCTTTATAAACCACTTATTACTTTACATATCTGATTACCATAATACCAGACCACACGTTTAAAGAAAAGTTGTGTTGGGCCTAGCAATTTAAATAACCAAACAAAAATTAATACCTAATTGAATTATTTGCTGCTAGAATATTTTCAATAGCAATTTTTTGTATGGACAGTTAGAGGAAAAAGCATTCCTGGCTCGAAGAAAGAGGTGATACATTTCTAATCTTTTATTGACTGCATAACTAAGAATATAGGAAAGCAAGGTTAATAAGAAAAAATGCACCATTAAGAAAGCAAATGTTTGCTTTTTTATGGCCACACAAATTTAAGTGAACCATACAGCTTTAGACAAATATATGTTTATTAGCACATCATTTTTGCAGTGTGTGACAACTGAGTAGTTATCCTTAGTAGATAACCTTGTATGAATATACACCAGCTTATATGCACCATCTCATGTAGAGGATTCCAGAAACTATAGCATTCTATACAAAAGCTAACATATAATTTAAGGCAGGTATTCACACACTTTTTGAACTTTTTGAACTATCATTGTCTTTTGCACTTAATATACAAAAGTATCGAGGGATAATGCTATTCACTACCAAGTGAATTTCACTACAATTAATTAACAGTGAACTAAAAATCTAAGTAACAGAGATTATCTTGACTAAGATAAGAGCATGCTATATGCATCCCATCAAAGGTCCCACTAATCCAATACCCTGTCTCCAGCAGAGGTAGCACAGGGAATCCACTACCTCAGTAGCGTTGGAACAGATGCAAGGTGCAGTAGTTCATTTCAGAAACCACTAATTAAAGCCCTGCCGGAGTTTGATTCATCTTTTTTAGCAGTAGCTATTTACAGTGTAGATGCCTACATCTGAGCTAACTGTCTAGCCTCCCTATCCAAAATTAGTCGCTCGACTAGAATTATTCATTTCTGATTTGCAGCCTTAAAATGTCTGTTTCTCTTCAGGGTCTGGAGGAGGAACCTGCAGTGACTATGTCAGACATGGACTTTTACATGACTCCCTCCACAGGACCTTTGTGCTTGCTTACCTTATGTTCGAAAACACTCAGATGTTTATACATGCAGATAGGACATGAAAGCCAGCGGCACTGCATTCATCTTATCTGCAAACAAATGCCAGGGAGATGCCTCAGGTAAGACAATTTCATTCAGGCTCATTCATCTGGACTTATAAACCGCAGCCAAAGCTAACAGACCTCATACTGTTTTAGACAGAGAATTCACCAAGGAGCTCATTGACGTCTGGGAGAGAATGGTGATGAAATAGAAGAATTAACAAAAGTGACCTGTACCAACAGTGAGGATTTCAAATAGATAAACTTTGATAAGCTGGGAAGACTATGCAGTGAAATGGGATGGACTGAAGTGCTTAGGGAAAGGAACACTTGAGCTGGATTTTTCTGAAATCAAAAAAGTGCAAAAAATGAGTACAGAATTTTCATCCAGAACTGTTAAGAAAAGGTTGAGAAGGAAGATGGACAATTAACCATCCCAGAAGGATATTAGAAATAAGTAGATACATTTAGGGAAAGAGAAAAAGAGACTGAACAGTTTCCTGGAGGGCAAGAAGAGTAGAGCTCAAAAAAAAAAAGGTGGGGGGGGGGTGGTAGAGGAGGAGAAGAAAAAGGAGGGGGGAGCATCTTGAGTAGTAAAGCTTTTTATTTTATTTTATTTTATTTTATTTTATTTTATTTTATTTTATTTTATTTTATTTTATTTTGTTTTTTCCCAGTATGTCCAGGATAAATGGAACAACATTTGTTCTGTGTTCACCAAAAGTATATTCTACCATAGCAAAATGATTTTTTAAAGACAAAATTATTTTCTCCATGCTATCTTTCCCTAGAAATACAATAGTTTTAATCAGCTTGGACTTTGCTTATTTACCTTCTATACCACATACAGGATCATCAGTTTAAGAAGAGGATGTGTATAGGAACTGAAAAGAGGATAGTTAGAAGGCAGATGATAGGAGTTTATGCTGAAAAGACAGTCATAATACTAGAGGGAAGTATGTAGCAGAATTCCTCCAGGAGCAGTTTTGGTCTGTCTTGATCTCTAATTTAATATTTTCATGTAGTATATATTGTCATGGGAAAATGTGTGTCTCCTAATGAAAACTGATGATGATGCGAAGTTGAGAGGCAGCATCAACATAAAAAAGATTTGAATATTGAGGGTATAAAAGAGGATCAGAAGGCATAAAAGAGGATCGGAGAAGCATTTGAGGATGAAATTACATTTATTAATGCCAAGTACAAAGCAACAGATTTAGGAACAAAGAACAGGAGCCTCTGCTATTACATAGGTTGTCATTAGATGACCACGGGAGGACTACATGGTGCCAAGATGATATGATTGTGAAAGAGGCAAATGTGATTCCAGAATGTGTCTGAATTTGTCCCTAGACTCTCATTTGAATGGATCACCATTCTCTGGCTTAGTTCTGGTGAAAATTTGTCCCAGGGACTGTTTGCAGACAAAAATAGCTTGTAGTTGTCGGGTGTTGTTTCCTCAGGCCTTCAAGCTCCTCCAACACTAGCCCAGAAGGCTTAAGGCATCCTTAAACTCCACTGTGCTGATGCCAGGCCCTGTAGTAAGCAATACATTCTTTACCACCGTACTACAAAAACCACTCTGGTGGGCTCCAGCACAGTCCTCACATTCACTTTGCACTGAAACCCTGTCCCACCACACACACAAGCACACACATAGTTATTATTATTATGCCTTAGACCCACAGGGTCCCTGCAGGGTCCCCAGGGATACCCAAGCCAAGTACTGCGCAGTGTGTGTAGGAAGGTGTGTGCTCGAGGAGGTTTCATTCTGAACAATGTGGATGCTGACTTCTCACCCCACTGAGTCTGAAAGTCATCTGGAAGGATGTCTTCAGAGACAGACGGACACAAAGTGCCTGTGGACATCCAGGAGCAGCATCCACTACCTTGCTGCAGGCTAGACAGCTTTTCTGGCTGTCACTGGAACACATCAATTCCTTTCCTGATCTTTGTGACTCCGGCTTTCAAACCAGCTCTTGTAGCTACCATGATTCATTTTTCCTTTGATTATTCTAGGAAAGCTGGACAGCAGTTAAAATGCTGACTTTATGATTCATCACCCCAGAGGAATGTCTTGCAATTAGCCAGTTACTTTGATATCATCCATACCTCAAAAGAAGGAGAAATAAAGTGCAAATAACTGTATTAATTCCGAATGTAAAACAGAAATGAAAAAAAAAAAAAAGAAAAAAAAAGGGAAAAAGAAACTCTTTAATCTGCTGGCACCAAGATCAGCATCCATAAATAAAAAATAAAAAATCTCTCTCCTCTACAGTCAGTATTTTGTAGACACTCTGGTACCTCTACTCTGGTAAACGCACAGTGAACTTTAACACTAGACCCTGTGGAATACAATAGGATCCAGAAGAGAGTCAGTGTCAGGTACTCTGCAGAGTGATTGTGGCTGATTTCTCTAGAGCCCTAAGCAGTGGGAACCTGAGCTGACCCGTGCCCTCTGGCCTCAGGGTCAGGAACTGGCTCCTCACCACTCTTAGCAGCACAGATGTACCCTTCTCTTACTGATGCTTCCTCCTGGTCTGCCCTACTCTCATATTGTGCCCCAATATGAAAACCTCCTCCTAGTGTAACATCCTAACCGCTACAGCCTGAGTTTCTATTTTATATCAACCTGTAAATGACTGAATTTACTTCTTACAAACATTTAAATGAGTTTAGTATACCACATGCATTATAGAATCTTGATTGACACAAGGGAAGATGATAATCTACCACCTTGGATGAACATGAGTTTGAGGTTCTCCTTTTTATATGAGAGACAAAAAGCTTTAGCTTGGGTAGCTTAGCAAAATGAGAATTGAGATGAACAGAACTGTAGGATAATTCAGGTTGAAAGGGACCTCTGGAGGTCATCTGTTTGAAACTCTTCAAAGGCAGAGTTAAATTCAAAGGTAGATTAGGTTGCTCAGGTTTTTGCCTAGTTAAATTTAGATTATTTTAGGGACTGAGATTCCAGAGCCTCTCTGGGCAACCTGGTTCAGTGCCTGGTCATCCTCCTGTGATTTTTTTTTTTTCTTCTTGAATCCATTTGGAATTTCTTTGCAGCAATTTGTGCGTGTTGCCTCTCATCATTTTTTCTGACCACTTTGAAGACGCTGACTCTGTTATCTCCTCTATAAGTCCCTGCTAGTCACCTAAACCTTCTTTCCTGGCTTAATGAACACGCATCTCTCAGCCTGTCCTCATACATCCTGTGCTCCAGCTCCCTGACCATCCTTGTGGCCCTTGGCTGGGCTCAGTGCCATGTGTGAATGTCTTTTTTTTATCTCAGATGCCTAAAAGCAGACACAGTATTTCAGATGATGTTTTGCAAATGCCAAAGAGAGAGGAAGAGTCATTTCCTTTGACCTAGTCATGACACTCTTGAAGTTTATCTTTCTCTGTAAGTTTTTGAGGATAACAAACACAAGGAAAGAGAAAATCTGCTCAAGTAAAAGGTACAAGAATAAATGAATATAAATTGGTCATGAATAAATGTGTTATAGAAGTTAGAAAAAGCATCTGATAAAGAAAGTTCTTCAACTTAGAACCAGATGTCTGGTAGGAATAGCGAGGTAAGAAACTTAACTAGTTTTACATTTAAGTATGATGGATGTATAAAGCAAAGCAACTGATGTGATTTATTCTTTCGGCATTGGATGCTGAATTTGGAGATACAGGAGGTCCCCTTCTCTCCTTTGTTCTGATTTCTTCAGGATTGGTTTTATTTATTTATTTATTTATTTTGGCTAGGGTGAAATTTTCCAACACTCTTTCAACTAGTTCGTGAGTTCGTGTTCACAGTCACCAGTGGTCCAGTGTCCAGTGGTGACACTGTGAGCAGGAGTGGTCTGAAAATTTAGGGAATTTTGAAATCATTATTGGGAACAGGAATCAGACATTTTAGCTGCGCTTAATTCTAACCAAACACAATTAAAAGTCCCTCAAATTGTGGCATTTAAAGATCCTTTTTTTTTTTTTTTTCTGGCTTCTAAGACTGCTGGGTGCATTCAGGTCATGCCTTCAAGAATTTTCAATACAAACACAATTATAAGAAATTTACATTAAAAAAAAGGAAGGGAAGGGAAGGGAAGGGAAGGGAAGGGAAGGGAAGGGAAGGGAAGGGAAGGGAAGGGAAGGGAAGGGAAGGGAAGGGAAGGGAAGGGAAGGGAAGGGAAGGGAAGGGAAGGGAAGGGAAGGGAAGGGAAGGGAAGGGAAGGGAAGGGAAGGGAAGGGAAGGGAAGGGAAGGGAAGGGAAGGGAAGGGAAGGGAAGGGAAGGGAAGGGAAGGGAAGGGAAGGGAAGGGAAGGGAAGGGAAGGGAAGGGAAGGGAAGGGAAGGGAAGGGAAGGGAAGGGAAGGGAAGGTCTTTATTGAACATCTCCTAGCAGCACATTCAGAATGACATTAAAAACGAAATAATTCAGCTAGTGTACTGTAGAGCACTATTGTCTTCTCCAAAACTGCGACAGTGCTAACTGTGTTCTCTTGACTTTAGTGAACAGATCATAGAGACTTTTGTTTACAAATAATTTATTTTTGGACTAACAGCATCAGTGCTAATGGCTTTGGGTTAGCAGATATAATCACGTCTTCCTTCCATGCCTAAGCTAATCAGCTGGAAATGAACCTTGGTGGGCAGGTTCTCTAAGGTGACCAGAGTAATGGACCCCTGTGTCTGAAATCAGCAGCGTGGATTTTAGGAGCATTTTTCATGCATACAATACTCTACTCATATGGATCATATTGTACAGTTGGGACCTATGATTTTTAGGGATTCAGACATTGTCAGTAGGGAAAAAGCATTTCTCTTTTTAAACAAAAAGAATTCTGCTGGCACGTTCTGAATAGAGCCCATTAAACCACCATGTTTACATCTGTTAATGACTTTCCTGCTTCTTTTGACTCCCATAGTGAATTCTTTTCTTCCTAAAGAAAAAATGGATAATATTATTTTCCAGTGGATACTTGCTTTACAATGGGAAGAGAAAGATTAATCACACAATAGAACCTCATTATGTGAACACCTGATTTCCAAACTTCTCCCTCTAATGAACTACCAATATCTTCCACTTTTGTATTGATTTGCAATTAGCTGCAAATCCTTGCTGTCACCCAGCTGATTCAGACAAACCCGTTTTCATTAGAAGGCAGGTGCACAGCAGTGATGCTCAGGCAGTCTATAATGCTATTCTTTGCAGAGCCACACTAACAAAAGAAGCATGAACTTGCATCTCTAGTGTTATATCACTGTTATACCGTGTGTACTCTCATGTTATATTGCATTAACTGATTCAGGAAAGTTAAAGAAAAAAAACCAAACAACTTATGAACAGAGTTGTGAAATAAATATTTAGAGTTATTTGTAAAGACAAGATGAACTCCCAAAATACAATTATATTTTCATAGCTTGTTTAGCTTAAAGAGTAATTTGGGTTCGGTGGGATCTTGATTTATTCCTGAATTGTTTGCTCATCATTTGATATTAGATTGCCTAATGATACATAATTGCTCTTTTCAAAATCTGAGGTTACAGTTCAGTATGTACTGAATGAAAAGGCTCTGTCAGGTGTATGTTCTCTTGTCACCAGACAAAAGAAAAAAAAAAGAAGAAAACAACAAAAAAAAGGAGAAATTATCAACACATCTAATCATGCCAGGTAATAGGACAGTAAATTGTCTTTGTGGAATCGCAGAATGGTTTGGGTTGGGCAGGACATTAAACACCACCCAGTTCCAACCCCCCTGCCATGGGCAGGGACACCTCCCACCAGACCAGGTTGCCCAAAGCCCCATCCAGCCTGGCCTTGAACACCTCCAGGGATGGGGCATCCGCAGCTTCTCTGGGCAACCTGTGCCAGTGCCTCACTACCTTCATTGTGAAGAATGTCTTCCTAATATCTAATCTATATCTCCCCTCTTTCAGTTTAAAGCCATCACCCCTTGTCCTATCACTCCACTCCCTCACAAAGAGTCCCTCTCCAGCTTTCCTCTAGGCTCCCTTTAGGTACTGGAAGGCCGCTATAAGGTTTCCCCAGAGCCTTCTCTTCTCCAAGCTGAACAGCCCCAGTAGTCTCAGACTGTCCTTGTAGGAGAGGTGCTCCAACTTTATGATAATTTTTGTGGCCCCAAAATGTTTCGTGGCCCTTCACTGTGTTCTTGTAAGCAGCACATTTTTCCAGCAACTGTACCTGCATTTCAAATTACTATTATTCTTTTACTCACTGTTTCCATTCGAGTTCCAGTTGCAGGCTGCTTGCTCGTCACTGTTTTGTATTCTTGACTTCTTGTCTTACCAAATTTCTGAAGATGAGGCAGGAAATAGAAACACAGCATTTGAATTCATCAATGACTGAGGCAAGCTACTAGACACTCATTAATTATAATAATTAAGGAAACCATTAAGGAAACACTTTAAAGACTTTTGTCTTTTTAAACAGTGTACTACAGATTCACTGGCAAATATAGGCAGATTGTTGGAGAGGCCCCTGTCCTCTCTTCTCGATGTGCATTCATTTTAGCTGTAAACCTAGTTCAGGCTCCATCCAGATTTTCACTCACTTAAACTGTTCTTTATTTATTTTACAGAGAACTAACCAAAAAAAAAAAATGAGAGCTGTATTGCTGATTTGCTGAGGAGCCCCAGCCACCTAGGCGTGCCCTGGATGTCGCACGGCCCTCCCTGCTGCACCACTGATGTTTGGGAAGCATTTCGGAGTGATGGAGGATGTTCACCCGCTCATTTTCAAAATGCTTTCGGGAATAATGTGCTCCACTTCACAGGGCTTTCCTGCTGAATGAAGCTTGAAGGAAATAATGCCAGCTTGCTCGTGCTCTTTGTCTTTGTTAGCAATCCTGTGTTTTCGCTTATCATTATCTGTGTACAAAGCTCAATACTGAAGATGACTGTATGCTGATTTTCCAGACCGACAAGCAGAAAATTGGCCAAATATATATTACTAAGCACATGTGAGACAGTGTTAAGCACTAGTAGTTTAAAAGATTGTAAAGACAAAGTGGCACATCCATCTTCAAGCGATGGACTTTTGAAAGATGATCTATTGCTGAGGAGGCTGACTAGCACTCAGTGTCCCCCTTGAGGAAGCGACATTGCACCACCGTGCCTAGCTTACAGCCCCAGCAGACAGAGCACGGATGGGGAAAATGTGCACCCAGCCTCTCACTGATGTGCTTGTAACGTGCTGGGTTAGATGAACAGCCTTCTCACAAGTCCTGTGAGAACAGCAGTCCCATGAGGGTAGCTGTCTGTGGGGCTTAAGTGCAGAGCTTGGGGTGGATGTAGAAGACTTGGCAACAACAGGGCTGTCTCACAGCCATAGGCAAAAAGTCCAACCTCTTTATCAGTGCCTGCCCCCAGCACCCCTCCAGCAGCACTGGATCTCTCTGTGTTTCCATTGCACCTGGGATGAGAGGAAAGGAGGTGGTAATAGAGTGGGAAACGGGACAAAATAAAGGGTGGAAGGCTTAAAAACTTCAATTCTTCCCTTTCCAGAGGCTAGGGATACTGCAGAAAGCAAGACTTCTCCATGTGGAGAGCAGAAAGCTGAGGGGGATTTAAAAAAATCATGTAGGTGGTAGATAAACTGAACTGAGTATTCGGTGAATCCTGTAATATTGGGACTAGGGAAATTTGCTGGCCAATGGGTTGACAGCCAGATCCTAAAGGCACAGGGCTAGGTGGACTGCTGGTATGACCCATTTTTATGGTCACACCTGGAAAGCCAGCAGCAACAGAGGAACCTGTGAGGAATGTCCCAAGCTTGCAAAGTACTGGTATGAGATATAAAGTCAGCAGCACTTTTCAGAATACACCTCACACCATGCTGTAAGCATTGTCTGTTGAAGACCAGGAGCTGGAATGCAGTTTGGGAACGTGCCGGTGGGGATCGTCCCTGCTCTCATTAGGCTGAAGAGACAAGTCTCCGTGCTTGATGAGGCTGCCTTAGCAAACAGCCACCAAGAATTATATTTACAAGTGCTGCGAAGAGGAGCTACAGCCGAGTCCTTGTCAGTCCCAACATGGAGAACGTCCTTCCTGAATGCTTCCCTTGGCCACAAGAAAACTGTGAGTTAATATCATACTTTAACACTATCCAGCTTGCTTAGAAGGTTGCTTTGAAACAGTTCTGATTTACAGCAAGTAATCATCTAGCTAATGAGTATTATTTTAATTGAAGAGAATGAGCATAATCTAGTTATAGCAACTTTAGAAAGTGTGACCAGTTTTTATACTAAAGCCAAATAGGATGACCTGGCTAATTGTAGATCTGACAGCCTGATATCAGTCCTGGGCAAATTAATGGAATGACTGATGCAGGACTTGATTAATCAATTTAAAAGAGGGGAGTATAATTAATAACAGCTAACAGGGGTTTACTGAAAATAGATTGAATTGTACTATGCTGATTTTTTTTTTTTTAATGAGGTTACATGTTCAACCTATAAAGGTAACAGAATAAATAAAAAATACATGACATCACAACATTTTTACTGAGAAATTGTAGAGAACTGAGGTCCATGTAATATGTGACAGATGAAGGATAAACTGACAGCATCCAAATGTAGTTCAAAATGTGGAATCAAATGTAACCTGGTGCTTTTAATGGGTGCCACAGGGTTCAGCTGGGGGCCTTGGCTTGCAGCCAGATTCTGATTCTAATGATGCTTGAAGATCACACAAAAACGTGTGAAAGCAGTAAATACAAAGTGACTAAGGCAGGCAGGGATTGCTCTTCATAAGCGTTGAGCATGCCCTTCAGGATGGCCTGAGGGGAATTGTACATCTGCCGGACAAAACAAGTGGGCCAGGCTTGAGGATGGGTGAGTCTGTCCTGTCAGACAGTGGCTGGGACCAGAAGTGGTGGATGGGAGGTAGCAAAGACCTGGCGATGAAATCTGACTGTGGGACTGCAGCCACTGGGCCATGGTAGCACTTGCTGTAACCTGGAGGGAGAACTGGTCAGTGGCACCAATCCCTGGCGTGATAACAACTGGAATATACATCGTCTCCATCTCCCATTCTTAGACTCACAGAATCACTAAGGTTGGAAAAGCCCTCCAAGATCATCTGGTCCAACCATCCCCCTACCACCAATGTCACCCACTAAACCATGTCCCTAAGCACCACGTCCAACCTTTCCTTGAACACCCCCAGGGACGGTGACTCCACCACCTCCCCGGGCAACCCGTCCCAATGCCTGACCGCTCTTTCTGAGAAGAAATCTCTCCTCATTTCTAACCCAAACCTCCCCTGGCACAACTTGAGGCCATTCACTTTAGTCCTATCACTGGTTACCTGTGAGAAGAGGCTGACCCCCAGCTCCCCACACCTTCCTTTCAGGTAGTTGTAGAGAGCAATGAGGTCTCCCCTGAGCTCCTCTTCACCAGACCAAACAACCCCAGTTCCCTCAGCTGCTTCTCACAGGACTTGTGTTCCAGGCCCTTCACCAGCTTCGTAGCCCTTCACTTGTCAAGAAACAGCTTACAATATGCTCCCCCACTGTGGGATATATCTCTTTTACCCTTCGCAGTCCCACCAGTGCTGCACTCTTTCTGGAGGAACATGGCACAAGCTTCCAGGAGAGGCAGGATGAAACATCTGCTAGAGGAGGCTGTGCCTCTACAGAGAGGAGGTGAAATCCAGAAACAGGCTTGGACTCAGCCCAGAGGGCTGAAATTGAATACCATGAATCCTGCCTGATAACCAGCATTTTAGAGAGATCACAGATCCTTTTGAGTGTGAATAGTGATCAGACTAGCCACCACTGAAGTTGATTAAGCTTTCTTCCTAGGAAAGATAAAACGACAATACTTGCTTAAAAGGCTTGAAGTGGTTGTCTCTGTTCCACCGAGCTGAGCTGTCTGTGATCCTTCAGACCAAAAGAACTGACAATAATGGAACCGTTGTACTTTGTGCCGCAAACATGTGACACGAAGGGCAATATAACAGGTTACAGAAGCTAAGATGCTGCAGGTTATTTCTGAGGGCTTGAGGGAGTTCAGCAGCAGAAACAGGTAAATTAGAGCATTTTTAGAAATGCCTTAAAACCGTTTTGAATCAAGAAGCAGAACATTTAGACAGTGTTCAGCGCAACAAATGTTGGTTATCATCAAAGCTGCATTTGTAAAAGATGAATTGCTGATACAACACAAAAAACTGTCTCATCTTGTTTATTGTTCTAACTCGCTAACCCTCAGTTAAATGTCAGGAAATGATTGATCTTTCATCACAGATGCGTTGTGAGCTTCATTTTATTGCATTGCAAGCTTCATTTTATTGCATTGCAAACAATTTTACAACAAGGTACAGTTATTATCATTCACCAACTTAAACAGCAGATATTTCCGATGACATAAATTAGCTCTATGGTACGAGTATTGCTTTTCCTCAGGTATACTGCAGATACCTAGACCTTATAGTAAAAACCATCTTTCTTGTACTCTGGGTGAAATCCTGCCTCACTGAAGTCAATACTTTCTCTTCAATGGAGGTGGCTTTTCAACCACTCTCTCCAGTATTTCTGAGTTTTATGAACACTGAATAATTACGCCAAGCCCAGCAGTAATACTTGCACATACTTGCAAGGTGGGACCTATGTGTTAGAGAAACTGGAGATTTCTCACAAGTGAATATTTGTATGTCTTGCTCAGGGTTGTCAAAAAGCTAGTGTTAGAATGCTTTTAAAACCATTTTATCAGGAGGAACTTGGTTTCATAAGAACATTTCCCAATGTACTGATAGGACATTTGAAATATTTAACTCCGTTCCTTTCTGCTGCATACTCATTACCTTCAGAAGAAAGGTTCATAACTTCAGATTACTGCCATAATGTTATGACATCCATACCCTAGAATGACTGATAAAATGGTAAACCGTAACATACATATAGTGACAAATATTGTGCAATCCTACTCATTTTTGCCTCAAACTTGACTGAGTTAATTCAGCCTCTGTGCAGAGACTATACTACAAATATACTGATAAATGTTAAGTGACATACATCTCAGTGATGTCTTTGGACCCAGCCTCCCACCATTCAGGGATCAGAAAAGTAATGGTTAACTTAAGAAAAATACAAACGGTTAGAGTAATTCAGTACATTGAACTACCTGTCCCACAAAGTGAAGCTTCAAGCAAATTGATAAGAGGGTTTAGTGATAAAAGTGACTGTTGGTGATACAAAATAACTAAGGCAATCTCAAATCAGACCAGATGCGTACAGTTGAAAGCCCCCTCCTCTCAGTGAGCAGAATGATGTTTTTTGGAAGGCCTTTATATTCCTTTAGGAAAATTTTGTGTGCACGAGTAAAATTATCCTACACCACCTTCCTCAGACATGTGACACAGAACTGAAGGGGACAGAGGATGGCAAAGACAAGCTTTTGTTTGTTAAAGGGGATAGCAAGACGCAGAGATAACAGGCCATGCAGCAGCATCTAGGTTTGTAAATATTCCATAAATAATCATATCAGTTTATTGTCCTACGCTCAGCTTAAAGGATGTTGAACCATTTTAAATGTATGGAGGCAATGCTGTTAAAAAATTGTAAATGAGTCTGAATAGGTTATTCATACAAATACCAGGAATGTCAATGCCACTTATGTATGATAAAGCATATTACAGGCAATCATTCAAAGATGTGTATCATTTCATAGCTCACAGAAAGGTGAGTTTTTTTCTTCCAAATAAAACAGCAATGCATGCATATAAAACACAATATACAAGTATTTTCCATATTTAGCCCAGCTGGCAAAGAAATTAGTATGGGAGGTTCACTTACACTGTGCACCTCCACGAAAATAGCTGATTGATAGAAACTTTTTGGTAGCACGGAAGTTAACTTCCTACAACCGTTCCTCCATACTCCCATTCCTTAATGTAATTCACCACATTTAATGTAATTAATTTGGAAAGAAGGAAGAACAATTTTCCCAAAGGAATTTGCTGACTGACAGCTGTTTTACATAATCAGTGCAGACACAGCGGTGGTGGAGCATACTCCAGCTATTACCTCCTAATGGACATTTATTTTGCTCTCCTACCGTTTTCCGCAGCAAGATAGCTAGGGAGATTCAATTTAAATTCCTTCCCCTGTAAAATTAATTCTTTAGCTAAGCATGTGTGCTGCGTTGGGGCAATAATGAGCACCCGGTGCCTGGTCAGTCTGCAGCTCACCAAGGGATTCCCCAGAAATATCAGCATCACGAAGTGTCTATCCCTTCCAAAATCTTAGTCCCCAATGAGAAAATTGTAGCATTTTAGATACTGTTACATTTGTGTGACTGTGAAATAAAGAAAATGCAAGGATGGCAATCATACAAGAAGTACTGGAGCATTTCTCCTATGAGAAGAGGCTGAGGAAGCTGGGACCGTTCAGCCTGGAGAAAAGGAGGCTCAGGGGGGGCCTCACCAATGTGTATACGTACCTGAAGGGAGGGTGCAGAGAGGATGGAGCCAGGCTCTTTTCAGTGGTGCCCAGTGCCAGGACAAGAGGCAATGGGCACAGACTGAAACACGGGAGGTTCCCTCTGGACATCAGGAAGCACTTCTGTGCTGTGCGGGTGATGGAGAACTCACACAGGTTGCCCAGAGAGGTGCTGGAGTCTCCCTCCTCGGAGACCCTCAAAAACCACCTGGACATGGTCCTGGGCAGCCTGCTCTGGGTGCCCTGCTTGAGCAGGGGCTGGACCTCATGGCCTCCAGAGAGCCTGGCCAGCCTCAGCAGTTCTGGGATTCTGTGAAAATGATTTGTGGTTGCTTGATGAGGGCAACTATACCCATGTTAAGAACCATTGAAACATTGGAGCCTATTTGGCCAAATACGTGAAGTGAAATGGAAAAGCATTATAAAGAAAAAGCAAATCATTATTTGATACTTTTTTTACAGTAAAGAGTACTGAAGGAGGAGTGGAGAGTAGCAAATATGTAGTAAATCCAGTGTTTGATTCCTCCTGAATAACGTTTCTTTTATTTGTGGGAGGAAAATAATCATGTCTTTCACTCCTGGCTCATAAAATATACAGGTGGGTTGTGAAATGTCTCTCTTTTCCATTTTCATTCCATAAATGAAAAATTCTGTATTTTTCTAATCTAATTTTGTAAAGAACCATAAACATGTTAGGAGTGTCCCTCCTTTCCTCTCCCTCCCATTCCCCCATGTTCAACAGTAGGTGGTGCTCCCAGGGTAAAAATGTGCAATGTCTAATATGCAAATTAAAGATTGTTTTTCTGAGGAAGGAGAGATCCTCTGGGTTTTTAATATGGTAACTGAAGAGTATTTAAAGAACAAAATCTCTGAAAAGATAATAACTGATACTAACTGATTTTTAAATTCTGTGCAACTACATGATCATTCAAAACATATGGAAAATACACATTTTTTCAGTCTGTTTTTTTCCTTGCAAATATTCATCCAACAAATCATTCATTCAACTCATAGCCTGATTATGGAATTACAGTACATGTGCTTTATTGCCCAGATTTCACTCATATTTGCTGAGAATGTAAGTAGCAATTCCAAATTACTTATAAGGTTTCTTCAGTTGTTAAATATGTTTAATCTGCTTTATTAGAAACTATGCTCTTTACATATTCTTTCAAAATTAGATCCTGGATTTATAGCATATGTCAGAGGGTTCTTAAAAGTCTTAAAATCTTTTCAAAGCTGTAAATAGCAATATAAGCTAACATTTTCTGTTGGGTTTCTTTGCACTGTTCATACAATGTATGTTTGCTTTCCAGTTTTGTGCTACAGATATGGTCTCACACGTTCTTTATACGACGAGAGAGGTCGCATGAGGGACATAACTGAGTGCGCTCAAATTCCATCCACAAAGTCATTAACAGAGCATCATACAAATTCTTAATGAAATATAGAACTAATGTGACAATTGCAGTTGAACACAGACCACAAAAATCAAGCATTCCAAGTAGCTTTCAAAGAGGAGGGTGTAGGGTTTTTCTTAGACTTTCTTTGCCTGTTTACATTTCTGTAGGATTTCAGCAATATTTGCATAATGTATTATTTGTTTATACACAATCTAACAGATCTGGTAATTTGCAAACAGTATATTTTGTTAATTATAGTAGGTGCATTGTCTATTTATGTATTTGAGCAGCTTGAGCTAAATTGAGGGAATAAAACCAATGAGGCAGGAAAGTCCAATTAAAAGTACATTAATCAAATGCCCCCCAAATGCCTTTCCTTTCTAACACATATTGTTGCACTTTATGTAGAGTGCCTGTTTGATGTCAATTGTCCTTCTGCATCTGATGCTGTATCTTACTCAATGTGCAGTAATAAATGTAATTGCCAAGTGCCTGGTCTTGGATACTTCATTTCATATTTTATAGATTTTATAGTTCATTTAAATTTTAAACCATTCTTTTTTAAGATTAATTATAGCCCAGAAATCAAGAGAAATGAGCAAATGACTACCATGTTAAGAATTGACTGTATAAAACATCCTGCTTTTAGTCTACTATTTTTTGCTGTAGTCGATCTTCTGCTCTGCACTGGAATAAGCAGATGCTGTTGGTTTTCATATAAAATTCAACATAGAGAAGTGCTTCAACACAGCACTTAAAATTTGTTCCCTTAATATCTGATAAACATGATTAGCCTGACTCAGCTTCCAGTATAACACTATAAATCAGGAATAGGTCTGTTGGTGCCCATGTGAAAAGTATATTTTGCTGTACTGATGCATCTCTCAATAAAAGAATGAGGGCTTATGATTGTTCTGAAACATGAAAAATGGGTTTGCTATACAGCAGTAATGTGAGTTAGAGACAGAATTCCAGCTCTTCGATCCGTTGCCACATCTTGACAGGCAAAACAAAACAACAACAACAAATAAAAAAAAGAAAACAAACAAAAAATAAATAAAATGAGATTCATGCAGAATTTTGGATCTGAGTCTTTTCTGGTTAATCCTGGGAATTCCTCAAATCCTGCTATGTGCTTCAGTTCCTTATATGCCTAAATCACACTATTTTGAGAGCAGCCCTATTACAAACAAGGCAGAGCAGTTTGGTGTCTGCCCAAATACAAGACCATCCAGAGAAGGGGCATTGTTTATCCTCAGGGGAAACTCTGTCTGGCAGACACTTTCAGAACATATCGAAGGCATGCTGACAAGTTTGGGCTCTACACAACCTTGTTGAGACCAGTCTCTAAACATAAACCCAGCAGGAGGGTACTCATATGCTGATATAGAGAAAGAAGTAGAAAACTTCCAGAAAATAGCACATCAATTTAAAATATTCTTGTATTCTTACAGGCCTAGAGGCTCCAGTTCTCGTACAACATGTGGTGGCAGCTTCCTCTTCTAATGAAGCTGGCACAGGGCAGAGAAGCTCTCCGGAACCTGAAGGCCAAATAAAGATCGGAAACCAGAAAAGGAGCAGAGGAGGTTGTGACGTGGGGTGTAAGTCACCCATTCTGGTCCCCATCCCAGGACTTTCCTGTACCTCGCCCTGAACAGACATTGAGTTAAAATTCAAAAACAGGCTGAGGAGCAGGAATACAACACAGCCTCGTCTCCTTCCGTTTGGTGTCCTCACCTCTGTGCCACTGGCTTATAGCTCCCTTTCTTCTATTTCTCTTTGTCTCCAATGTTTTTCTGCACAATGGCTTGGCTTTGAGAGAAGGGATGGAGGGTCTTCCTTCTTCTAGCATCTGGGGCACCCCTGAGAGGAGTGATTGAGGTCTGAACTCTCTAACTAGAGAGACATCTGGAACAAGGTCTTGGTTTAGGTTTTTCACTGTCAGACTGTTGTAAAAGGGAAATGCAATGTCCTTCTCCTCTTTAGGTGAGAAACAGACAAAGGCATGCTCTTTGAGTGAAAGGAATGCAGGAGTCCACCTACAGAAGCTGAGCTGTCGGCACCTTCATCTCTATGTGAGGCACAAGAGACAGACACAAGGTGGGGTTGTAGCCTAGCCATACTTTCTCTTCTCACCATTTCCTGCACATTGGTGCTACCTGGTGCTGAAATAAATGCAGCAACTTCAGGTAAAGGCCTGAAAGCAAGCTCATCCTTTGTATCCCTTTCTGAGCTACCTCGCCATGGGCACACCTTCCAATCCAGCCGAGCCAAACCGAGAGGCTTCCCTACCTGGTTAGCTTCTGCCGCCCTCATCACCCTCTGCACTCCCCCATTACAGATACACCACTTTTTCTCTCCCTTCCCCACCTTTTTGCATCAGAGGTTTTCCTCCTCTTCAGCTGAGCTGCTCGTGAGTTATTCCTGACAACAGGACCCAAGCTGGCAAAGACACAAACTACCTCTGCTCCAGCCATCCCAGGTGGTGGCACCCAAGGCAAGACAAGGAGGGTTCATATGAGCAGGTCAGATGACAAAAGTTTTAAGGCATGGTGGAGGCTGAGGGCCTTGCAGGAGATGTGTTTCTGGGCTAGCTAGCATTTTTTGTAGACAGAATAACTTTGGTAGGAGACTTAAATATATTGCTTTACATGGGCATTATATACTGGGCTTATCTTTTATGTTCTACTGGTAGAGACCATTTTGCTGTAAAGGGAAACAAAGGAGTCTGTTTCCTATTTCTAATCAAGTGATTTATGCAATTGTTTGCAATACCTGAGTATTCAATAGTTTGCATTAATATTAACTATTATATTTCCTCCAGTGCGAGGATTTTTAGGAGAGGAATTCTGAATTAACTTAAAGGGGGGTTCATCAGACTTTATGTACCTAAAATGCAAGCATATTTGGTGGTTGCATTACCACAGAATATTTATCATGATACTGGAGAAATGGCATCCCATGTTAAGCTAAGCCTTTTGTGGAAGAAAGAGGGTTTGTTGGAGTACGTGTTCAATATGCATACTAGATGCCATTTCACAGAATTAAAATTGTGGACTGCTTACCAGTAAATTTAAGCTTTCTGACTTGCTTTCCTAGATATCTTAGGTTCAAAGACCATTATGTTCCCCAGTTAAAAAACATGGAAATTAGACAAGGTTTTAAGGAGAATAGCTCTAAATAATAAAGCTTGAATGCCACCTTCAATTCAAGAAGCTCTTAAAAATAATTGCAAAAAATAACAAGTTAAGTTCATTACCAATGAATTTTCTTTTACTGTATGATTTTCTGAATAAAAAGACACGTATGCTTTGTTCTTAATGAGAAGTAAATAAAATATGCCCAGGTAAATGATTGCCCTTTCCATTAGTAACACTGCTATGCAATCTGGCATATATTAAAAAAAAAAAAAAAAAAAAGCTGATAGTACTTTGGGTTAATTTGTTTGAATCTGAAATATTGTGCTGAACTAAAATTAAAACATATGTTCTGTGCATATGTTATGCAGGCAGGAAGCATTTTATGCATGAAGTATTGTAGATAGACGTTCTCATAAGAAAATGAAGGCATTTTTAAAAATGTAGATATGATATCTTTCTAGGGACACGTAGACTGAGCAGGTTTGCCTTGCCTTGGCATTGTTTTAAAAGAAGACTCAGAGAAATTGGAATAAAATATTTGATACAATCCTCTGGCATTCCATGATATACGTCATATTAGCTTTTAAATTTATTCTTTGACATGTCTCCATATATATAAACACACACCAGGAACACTAGCAAACGTTTTATATATATATTTATATATATATATATATATAATATTAGCTCATTCTGCCTCTTAACAAAAAAAAAAAATAGAGCTTGTTACATATTTACAGCACTACATCCACCCTTCTGGTGTTCCAGCAAGGCAGTTTGATTTGTTGTTTTGCAGAAAGGGAAGACTGAGGGACCAAGATGGGAGGACTGCCCAAAGTCACAGAGTGGATAAAGTAATAGATGCAGATAGAAAAAAAAAAGGAAAAAACTTGCCTGTTTATCTCCCATAGCAGATGAATAATTCTCTCTAGTACTATTATTGAATTATAACAGAAAGTTTTATATTCTCTATTTTCTTACCTTCAACAGGATTCCCTGATTGTCCAGTAATGTTTTGCAAGTTAATTAGCTCAATGGCAGTTGGAAACCAGAACCTATTCCTCCGCCTATAAAATTCTTCTGTGTTTAAGTTGACATAACAAAGAAACATTTAAATGAGAGAAAACCAAAAATCAAGATTTCTTCCTCCAGGAAAATAAACACCATAGGAGGCAATGACTGAGCAATATATGTGCCATCTATAGCTGTAGGCTTCAGCTGCAGTGTTGATTTTCCTCATCCAGGCATAAAAATGATATCAAAACCCCACATGAATTAAACAAATAGAAATGAAATTATCATCTGACAAAATAATTTGCTTTCCACAGGATTTTCGGAACCTCACGCTCTAGATCAATGTTCTCTGTGTGTCTGGAAACTCTACTCTCTGTGTAGGCTCCTTGGCCACCGGGGTCACTTCATGGAACTCTGCCATCCCGCTGAATAATAAATCCTCCCACAATACATCCTGCCTTTTTATTTGGCCTGTAGACCTGTGGGACTCATTGCCTTCCAAAATCCTAACTTAAGAGGTCACGTACATCATGACTGTCCAGCATAGCCAAGGGTCTTAAATACAGAGCAGCTAAAATTATGGTCTCTGAGAATGACAACAGCATCTAATCCCAGTGCTTGGCTCTTGATCTCTGGGTGACTCCAGTGCATATGGAAATACCACAAATAAAAGTTTTTAAGTGGACTAAGCGTGGTCTTCACAGTTAGCCAGTCTTCAAACCATGGCCTGTGCTGGACAGTACGTCCATGTTGGCATTGCAAATGGCTGCGTCTGCCCCAAAACTGTCAGCATTTTGAACTCCAGGATAAGCCCCCAGTACTCAGTGTCTGTTCCTGCAGGCAGGATTAATTCAGCTAAAGCTCTGGATGCCCGCTGTACTGCCATTTTCTGAGGCAAAGAATGTCAGAGCTTTGTAAGGAAGGTCCCACTGTTTTCTCTCCCCATCTCAGGCCATCATTCCCCCCCCTCTTCTGGATCATGGCAATTGGGAAAACTACAGAGTAAGCTGTGCCTGATCCTATGGCAGACAACTGCACAGTGGAGAACAATAAATTCAAATGCAACTGAGATTTCTCCTGAAAGTAACAAGTGCATTGGGTGTTTCTGCAACTAACTGATGTATTGGACATCTATGTCAGCTTTGAGCTCATGATAGGAACCTCTATGGAGCCGTGTAAGGGCACCCACTGAAAACCAGAGGTCCCTATGTTTAGTCCACATAGAATGGGGAGATTAAAAAAAAATAAATCTTAATCACGTCTCCAAAGTCAAAAAACTGCTCTGTAGTTTGATAGGAAGTATGTTATTTTTGGAGTAGGCCTGCATTAACTCGAAATTTGGGCATTAACTCAAAAATTGGACATAAAATTCTTCTTCTTCTTCTCTCTCTCTCTTTTTGTTTCACTATTAAAATTAACAGATGCACTTCCTATAACTTGGTACTTTTTCTGTCAATAACACACAAATCCCATGGAAGCGTGCCAAAGATTTTCTTAGCAACCAAGCCTCTTGCCTGATATACATGATTAACTACAACAGTCTGTTAAAAGCTTAAAATAAACCTGTCTTTTTTATTTGGAATTTCATGTAGTGCAATAAAATTAATTGGTAATGAATTTAGCACAATTTCAGCAGAATTTATTTATTTTTATGGAGGCTGAGCACTCAAGGGATGTCATGGTAAAAGTAAATGTCTCTGTAAAGGCAAATCTGCTGGGATCGGTCCAATAACTGAGTTCAGGTAAAGTAAAAGCTCTCAACAATTGATGGTATTGGCTCCCCTATGATTAAAATGTAAATTGATTCATTCCTTGTTAGTGTGTAACATTGCCGTAGAAACCATCCTTCTCCACCAAGAAGTAGTAAATTCCCTTATGAAAGATGGCAACCTGACAAGGCATTTCTAGTTCCAAGAGGGTAAATATTTTGGAGAAGAGTACACAGAGTCTGGGAACTGCTTTCAAAGTCTCCGGAAGGTGAAGATTAATCACATTTTCAGAAAGCAGAAGTTGCAGTTGTTACATTTTCAAATTCAGATAAAGTAGAATATAACAGAATATCACAAGTTCTATCCTCTTTCTAGAGGATCTGTTTTATCCTTGCTTAGAATAGTCTCCACTGACTTTTGAGGTCTTTGAATTAGACCCAAAGTGCAGGCTGATGGTATATGAAAAAGAATTATTTTTAAAAGTACTGTATATAAGTGCTATGGAAAGAAATAAAACAGAATCTGAGGTAAAGACTGATACTCAAACTCAGCTTCGTAGAGGCTTCTGTGGCATGCTTTTGTCACAAGCCAAACATCCACATATGCTGCAGACGCCACAAAGCTTAGAGACCTTTAGGTCTCGCTGTAGGTATCAGAACTAGCATTAAAATACCCTGTTTCTCCAACAGTCCTGAAAATAGGTTTTCAAGGTTTCAAGACTAGACATTTTTTTCTGGCACTGAAGAAAAAAAGCAACAACTATTAAGCAGGAGAATGGAAAACAAAGGAACAACAAAATGCAGCATTAACCATTATCAACTGAAGACCTTAAGTAGCCCTTTGTTCAGGTCTTTTAAATGGTTTATGGACAATGGCAGCTTTAGTGATCTCATAGGAAGAATGACTTCTCCACTAAACCTGCTTGTTGAAATTTAATGATATGCCTCCAAATACAATCTTCCTGATTTGTGTCTGCTGTAGGGAAGTACAATACATCACCATAACTCTTCTCAAATGACCCACGACTTCTAATGCAAACAGCTGCAGTATAGTGAGGAGGAGTGACCGAAATGACCATGATAAAGCTTTCAGCAAGTTAGATGTTCTTAAAGTTTTGCAAAGTTGTGCAATCTAGTGAAGGGAAAAAAAAAAAAAAGCTCCTGTTTTAAGTAGTTGTTATAGCAGAAAGTTATTAGAACAGTAAATATTGCATGCACTTTTGAAGACACAGAGTTCATTGTTACCTGGAACTGAGTGGTTTGAGCCATGCCCCGCTGCAATCATTAGGTGTCCATAAACTCATATCGGTGCCAAATGTTAGCATGGAGAATCATATTTGCCCATGTTATGGCATGCTAATAAAATCCAATGACCAGTACCAGCCATCTCTGTTACTCACTTCTGCTGCCAGGGGACAGGGAAAGGGCTTTCACAACCTTTTTCACTACCCTTCTGGCTGATGCCATCTTTGACCTTTATTCTTCTGTCATAGAGGTATAAAATGACCTTGAAATAACAGTCTTTTTTTGGGGGTAAGATTTGGTCCATGCTTAAATTTCTGAAATAATGTTGTAATAAATATTCTTGTAGGTAAGGAATCTCTTTTCATCTCCTAGTCTCCCAAAATACAGAAGTCAGTAATATCTTAGGATCTGATACATGCACAGGTTCTGGGGACCATGTACTGATTCTGCAAGGATTGTGAGAAAAATATAACTTTGTACTGTATTTGATATTTACTGTCTGTCTGAAGTAAGACTTGCTTTCTGCAGTGAAAGCATTGTTTGAGGTGGGAAAAGATGATAATTCAAGCCAAGCCACACCACCCCTGCAGCCAACCACTTTTAAGGATGGGGAGGAAGTCCCTTCTTTCATGTACAAGGCAGTAGTTCAGTCCTCATTAATTTCAATTAGAAGTTGATGAAGTTCTTTGGTTTATTACACTGTCATTTGCACTACATTTTCAAATTGCAGTAAGGCATTAAATATTCTCACAGGCAGTAACAGCTCACAGGGGATTTTACTCAGTGCAAGGCACATAATGAAACCCAGCTCATTATTATTATTAATTATTTGTGTTACTTTATTGCTTAGGAGTTGTAGCCATGGATCAAGACCTCATTGCATGATGCAACAAACCAGAACAAAAAGGCCATTACTTCCTTAATTGTTACAGATCTAAGGTCCTTAGTAGTGTAGCTCAGTTTAGGAGCCTGAATTTGGATGTTCACCTTTCTGAAAACTGGGCAATGCTATCTGATGAGCCATTCAGATTGCCTGGTAGGCGTTCAGACTGCCCATAAAACATCTGTTACTAATCAGTGCTGTCAGAGCACCCATCCTCACTCAGCTAGCTGCTGAGGAAATGCTCAGGCTGAGGCACTCCCACTACTCACAGCACCCTCAGTCTGATGGCTTCTGCCCAGCCTCCCGCAGCCTCTTAGGTCCTGAGGAGCAATGACCTCCCCCAGGAGCACCTCCCAGCCCTGTCCAGTCCATGCCATTGCCCCTGAGAAACATCCCGGCACAAGAGCTGGCAGTAAGAATTTTTGTAAGCGGTAAGAAAACGCTGAGATATCTTGTTGCATGGAATGGCCCCAAGGAAAAAAGGCTGTCATATTTGGCCTCAGTTTGTGACTTCCCTCCTGGCTTTGCTGTGGAGGGTCTGAAAGCCCTTCCACTCACATCAGATGGCTTTGCAGAGGCAAAAGGGTGCCGCTGTCTCTCTATGGTCCAAAGCTGATGTGAAGGATTCAAGGGAGGGAGGCAAGATTAATGCAAAAGCTACGGGCCAAGTAGCATTGCTGGGGCACTGCTAACTTGATTCCAGAGAAAAGGATGCTGCAGGGGTCAGCAGGAGCCTTGGCAGGAGCTCTAGGTAGGCTTTGGATGATGAAACTGTGTCTCCTGGAAGTGCTAAGTCACAAATAAATACATTTGGTACACATTGTTTGACATGTCTGCACCCACATTCATGCGGGTTACGAGAACAGCCTGAAGATGAGGGGTGTGAACTGAAATCCCCAGTTCCAGGGCCCTGACTGGAGTGGCCAACACAAACATCCCTCATGAAGAAAAGAGGCCAGGAGACGGCTTGGCTGGGACCCGCGTTGGTCATTCTGGGAGCTCATAATTATCCAATGCACATCAGCAAAACAGCCCTGGGTGGAATGGAGGAGAGAGGTCCAGAAGAAAGTTAAAACAGCTGTGTCAATCACCCGCATAGAGATATTCACTGTGTACGGTATTGGCCATTAGCAATACACAGAGAGAAAAGAAGAGAGTGAAGATCTGCTGGAGCATCCCAGAGAGAGGAGTGGGTGAGGAGTGCCTTGTTAGTGGATCTGGAGGGATGCTGCTTTGTCCTTGCCGCTGCAGGCTGGCTCACCAACAGACCACATTCCAGACGGTAATTGCCCTTAGGACATAGCATATATGGAATGGGGTCAGGGAAGAACAAAACAGTGGGGAAAAAATCAACTCCTTTCAGTACAAAGGCTCTGCCCTTAGGCTATGTATAGACAGCATACCTTTAAATGAGAGGGAAAGAAAGGTGTGCAGAAAACAGTTGACAAAATCATAGTACCTTGCTGTCAGCCACCTGCATGCCAAAAGAGAATGCCTCAATGAAGCCATTTTAACAAGCACTGTATGTACATGAGAAGATGTTCATTCTTCTGTCAGAAACACACACCTAGAGCTCCTAAATTTCTAATTTTGAAAGGCCGTCACTGGGTGACTTGGAGTGCACACAGATTTCTGAGACCTGATATTAAAGAGGAGCCTGAATGAAGGACCTAAGAAAAGATACGGAATTTTGTGAACATTCCCTGTTAATAGAATTGAGAATTCAGTAGTTTTCTGAGTTAAGACATCTCAACAGCATTTCTGAAAGTGAAAACTCCAGATTTGCTGGGGTACGGATGTAGGAAGATAATAGTTCTATTCAACCCTCAAAAGCAGAAAAATGAAACTGTCTTGATGGCTAACAGAGAAACGTAGGCAAGTGGTAATACTGAAGGGACTTACACTTTCACTAGGGTAGATGGATATATAATAGCTGTTAATTTGGGCTAGCAAATTCCTAGACATTTTTATCCAAAGCTTATCATTTCAAACAAAAAGGAAGGGGAAAAACAAACAAGTAAAAAAAATCACAACTAAACAAGTATGGCCCAGAAGCAAGGCCATTTTGGGCTCAGCAACCTCAAAAGCAGACTAGTTTCAACAGGGGATGAGGAACCATGCTGAACTTGAGCAATCATGCAGAAATCACTGCTGACTTAAAAGAGAATCAAAGTGTGTGGGTGGTTGCGCCGAGTCCCCAGCCAGCACAGTTCAGCCGGCCCGGCATGAGGTGCCTTCTTCAGCGTGAGCAGAATTGGCTCCGCTGGTATCCATCAGCTAAAGAAGCTCAGACATCTGATGTGCTTCTGCAGCCCACAGCCAGATACCTCACTTTGGGCTTCTCCATCTGTACCTGCCTCGTGCTCCTTCTCCATCCCTGCCTCGTGCTCCTTCTCCATCTGTACCTGTGGTCCTTCTCTATTCTTCCTTGTGGTCCTTCTGCACTCCTCAGTGCAGACCAACCAATTTCCCACCCCAGGTGAGGACTGCAGAGGCAGCAGTGGTCCGAATGCACGTCCCACATGCGGAACCACCTCCAGCTTCCTCACTTCGCATGTGAACATAAAATACCTGGAAAAGCCTTATGTTTGTCCTTTTGAAATATGAAATAATTTTTGCAGCAAGGGAAAAACTGTTTCTGACCCAGTTCCACTTCTATCAGGTGTCGGAGACATTTCTGTGTGAAAGGAAATCCTCACTGTGGGTTGGTGAGAAAAGCAATGAGATCTCAACCATTTTCTCAGGTAAACAAACGGGGTCCTGCCAGGATTGACAGAGCAAGTCTCAAGAGAGCAAACTAACTTTCCTTCTCCATAAATAGGAACAAAGGATGCAGAGAACAGAGACAAGAGCAGCAGTCACCTGAAATTAATGAAGAAAGAAGAGTATGATGAGGTGGAGAAGCATCAGCATAAAAGCACAGCAGCAAACACCATACCCATGAGATGAAGAGAAGCCAAGGGAATTCCCTCTTCACTCATGACTGCTCTCTGGAAATAGATGGACTTGATTTACATATACCTATAGCTCTGTTTGTTCTGGAGGTGTCCCTCATGTTTTTGTTTCTGATTATTGTCCTGGTTTCAGTTAGGACAGAGTTAATTTTCCTCCTAGTAGCTGGTAGGGTGCTCATGTTTTTGTTTCTGATTACACACACACGCACACACAAAATATCTTTGGTAGTCTCATCTCGTCACAAACATAACATAATGGTTTATGGCAATGGAAACTATCTTCTGACTTTTTTTAATTAAATAATCTAATAAGAAGAACAAGAAGATAAAATATGTAGCTATGTACAAGAATGCAAAAGGCATTAAAAGGATTACAGAATTAACCATTCCTCTGTCAGCCTAATATTAGTTCTAGTAAATACAACAAGAGAGCAGATATGGGCTTTCATTATTAAACAAATGGAAAGAGAGACATACAATCAATATCAATAAGAAAAGAAGAAAAACAAAATTTTTCAAACAACTCAGTACTTCTTTAGTCATACCATGTCACAGATTTGGATGATAAATGCTTAAACGCTAGTTTAAGCATTCAAGTTACGAAATATATGTATATATAAGGAATTTTACTAATTATGAATTATACTTCTGCAGAACCACCACTAAAATTGTAGATGATAGAACCAGCTAACGGACTGCTTTCAAGTATAAATGTACCTGGGGAATCATCACCAAGGAAGTGCATTTGCAGTGTGTTGCCACATCTCTTCATATTATTTAACTTTTACCAGTGAGCTGGAAGGAAATACAATACTGCTGATAAAGTCTGCCAATAAAGCAAAAATTGGAGGACTGTTAAATAACAAAAAGGTCTGGTCTTCCCTCCAGCGGTTGTGATTACTGAGCACAAGCAAGCAAACAGAATTCATTTACCGGGAAGCCAAATAGTTACATACTTGGAAAAAGAACATAATTTGTGCTCGTGGGAGCAGAGATTATGTCCTGGGGAAGAGAAAAGAAGTTGAGGAGTCAGAGTAGATGGTGAACTAATCATGAAGCTGCAGCACAAGGTGATGGCTTAAAGGGTTCACATGATCTCTGAATGCATAAGGGATGGCACATTTAGAAAAAGCAAAGGTTTCTATGAGCTCTGCATTTGACACTGGTTACATGAAAAATAACATTTCTGGATTCAGCAGAGGCAGTGGGAAATTGTCCCTTACCACATCAGTCTTTTGTCCTCACGTTAGCTGGGTGCAAAACCCAGTAAACCTGTCCAGCTGAAAAATATCAGATCTAGCAGCTATATGTTAGATCTATATGTCCCATTAGTTATCAGCAGTACACTGGATGACAAACTTCATTACGACGTATTTGAATAATTGTCTTAGAATTTTAATATAGCTCCTAATCAAATTATCAGCTTTTCAGAGTTGCAGCCATATTTTCATTAGTGTTTTGAGCAAACTATTATAATCAATAATAAATAGTATTAATTAGTTATTAAGAAATGAGGTACTGAACATACGACTGGGTCCTAGCTCCCTTAGTTTTGAAGCTACTCACATCCAAGTATCAACTGTAACTCAAAATAATCTCTAATAATGACTCTAGCAGATACCTGCACTGATTTACATCTGCCTGACCACCTCCTAAGGAGAAAGCACTATAGAGACTTGGCGGGTATAAGGACAATGAGGGACTGGAGAACCTGTACTTCCAGAGGAGATAAAAGGATCTTAGCCTCCTGAAGCAAAGTAGCGGTTCTTTGCAGAAATATCTTGGAGAACCAAACAAGAACTAATTGGATAATTATGGAAGTCAGAGGCTTTCTCATCACTAAAGCAGTGAGAACAGGGTGCAGAAGGAAGCATGGGGCACAAAAGCCAACGTACATTATGACTGAGCTAAATCAGATTCAGCTGATGATTATATGATGTGGTTTCTTGTCTGAGTGCAGGACTGGTTTTCGTGATCCAGATGTTCCCTTCTGCTCCTATGCTGTTGCACTGAAAAAGAAGGTTAGGAGCAAGTGCATCTGGAAGTTATAAGGGATTTATTCAAAGGTCATAAGATGGAATAACAATAATAAAAAAAATCTCTGGAAAAAGAAGTGAAAGAGGCTTAGGAGACTGGAGTGCTATGGGGTCTTTCATGGCTGCAGCGGGCACAGTGTCAGGATTGATGGAAACAGATTCTCTAAAATGAGAGAGAGAAACAGAAGATGTGAAAAGGTAAAAAAAATACTACATTGGTGCTGCTTTAAGGCAATGGACTTCCTGAAGGTACAGCCATACCAAGTAGCCGCTTATTTTCTGAGTCAGAAGCCACCGTAACACTATAACTACATCTGAAGGAAGTTAAACCATCAGAACAGTGTACAAAATATTGTTGAATGTTTCCATTTAGGCAGTAGCTAAATCTGAAAGATTAGCTTGCAGATCTTAAAGACTTAACTACTGAAGTGGGGGTATTTAGCAGAACTGGGGGTAGTTGCCATAGAAATCTCTTGAACATCGCTTCTACAATTAATGGCAAACTCATGGCTTGAGCAAACAGTGGTTGATGATGTGCCATTGGAAACAGGGGAAAGGGAAGAAGCCCTAGATCAGGTACACAGGATGTTACTAGTTTGTAGAGGAAAGCGGCTGTGAGAAAGTGAGAAGTCAACTATATTTTTCACAAATAAAATGATTTTATAGAAAAAAAAAGAAACACCTAAGTGGCTCCACACAAACTATGAACACACACAAAACCAACAAGCCACAATACTGTATCCAGCCAGAAAAACGTACAAGAAGCAGGCAAAGCCTAGTCTCCACAGTGTAATCTCTACTAACTTTCTGCATTTGAGGGTCTTTCTGACCCTGAGATAATTACATCAGGTAATTCACTTGACCAAATCCTCCTCGGATGTATTTGGTCCTGCTATAACTACATTCACACCTCTGGTTTACACAATATACTTTAGCATAAATTCTATATAATATAATATAATAATTTATTAGGTTTGGCACACACACACACAAAAGTACTTGTATTTATTTTAAATATGTTGCTTTAATATTACTGCTTCAGTTCTGACAATACTGTCACACCACTCATTGTGTCATTCTTTTATTTTATTTCCTTTTTATAACTTCTATGGTCCCCTCTCTCCACCCCAGATGATTTATTTTTCCCCATGTTGAAAAGCTTATTCCACTGAATGCTCCCTTTTCACTGAAAGCATCTTGCCAACAGAGCATATGTGGGACAACGTTCAGAGTATGAGATATTAGGTGCAAGTTTGATATAAGATAACAACACTAGTGCTGTATTACCTATCTCCCCCTAAAGAAAGAAAATATAGTCAAATTCTAACTTTCCAGGAAGGAAGCTGACTGTGCTTTGGAAAGGTAATTCTAGTTTAAATTTCAGGCAGAACCCACCGTGGACACAGTGACAGAGGAACAACCTCATAATTTTGCATCAATGACCATAGACCATCCAGCAGTAGAGGCTCCATTGACAGAGGCAGGCCTTCAAAAGAGGAAAATCAAATGCTTCTCACACACATACACCAATTTTCACTGTTGTTTGCTTTTCTGCACAGAAAGCACAAGTTGCAAGGAGCTTGCAAATGGTGGAGGACCCAGAGACAAGAGCATGTACCTTTAGGAGACGTCTCTGAGCCTGAAGCATACGAAGAGCTGTGGTATCCTCCAGAAAGAGGAGAGTAGAACGTGTTTACAGGAAGAAAAGCAGCTCCCTCTGCTGCTGAAAGCCTCTGTCTCAACCACCTTGAGGATTACTTGACCTCTGTTCAGCGCTGGAATTGCCTTTGCTGTTTTGCCATAGAAAGGTGGACTTGGATCCTGTGAGGTCAGCACAGGAACCAACTTTAGTTCATGTCTGTGTCTGCTTTCTCCTTCACTAGTTTTGTGTCTGTGTCCGTCTTCTTCTCTAATCTCACTTTTTGATGGCGGGGATCCTGCTCATCTCATGAAGAATCATTATGTTCAGTAAGCTAGTGAGGTAAACCTCAGTCAGATACCACATACAGCACCTCTTGTCCACGCACACATCACTGCCACCTGCCAGGCCCACTGCAGGCGCTCTGCCATACAGCCTGGCTGCTCAGGTGTATTTTGGGACCTACCATCCACTGCTTGCCTTGCAGATCATGTGCCTGAGTGCTCTTAAAGAGTTTGAGAGTGAGGTATGTTATACATGGCTTTGAAGCAAAGCGTGTGAGAACATCTTAGGTCAATAGGTAAATAAATTCCTTCAAATTTGTGTTGTCCTTCACTGGACCGATCTTAATTCTGAGGTGTCTCAGACCGTTGAGCTTTGAGAAGAAGAAAATTGCAGAACGGGTTGCAAATATTTGCAAGTTCACTAGTATCTCTCTGGGACACATCTCTGTTCTCACCATTTAGAATAGGAAGAAACTCAGGTACAAGAGCTCGTGGTTACAGAGACAATGTCACTTGCCATGCTGGCTTCCATGTGAAGTAAGATTAAAACAAAGCACCCCGGGTCTGAAACTGGGCCAAATGGGTACATTTCCAGAGCAGCTGAGCCTCCTTTAAGGTACCTGGGAGCCAGAAGTTCTCAGCAGCCATGGGAAGGTCAGATTCTCTGTACTTCTGCAAGAGAGAGATGCTGACAATGCTTACTTCACTGGATGCTTGTACCCAGTTCATACCCAGCCTGTCATTTAGGCATAATGCAGCATTCAGAGTAACAGCACTACCCAGCCCAACACTCAGGGCCATAGCAATGGGGATTTGAAGAACTATTTTTCTAAGCAATTCCAAAGTCATGAATTGCCACCTTCTGTGAGGAGAATGAAGATATTACTTAAGAAAAAATATGAGATGGAAAATATATTTGGAACTTTCATTATTTTATCATGTATTTTTGTTTCTTAAATGTACTTTCTATTTCTTTGAGACCTCTCGCTCCTGATTTTCAAGGTTTCCTACACAGCAACAGGTTTTAAAATTATAGCTAAAGATCTCATGGGATTTGCAGAGACTCAGCAGCCCTGAAAATAAACACAATTTCCTGAAGTTTAGGATCACAGAGATGTAAGCATGCCTGCCATATAAGACTACCCAAATAAACTAGAAATTCAGGAGAATTAATTTTTCTTCCAACTTGGACCTGCTGATATAACTAGAAAAAAAAAAAAAGACATTTTATAACACTCTAGAAGAGATTTCATGTTCTCAATGTGTTGCAATAGGGAGGTGGCCAGCTTTTGTGGATGGAGGCATAAAAGCGAACCACCACTAACAGGAGATAAGCTTATGTTGAGTCTCCTGAATATCAGACCCATTCTGGAGGTTTAATCTGCTGGGTGTTATGAAAATCTCCTGTGGCAGGGATGGAAGAAGAGAGAAGTGATGGGTTGGCAAGATTCATAGGATTACATACCCAGGCACCTCTGCTGGGCTCCCTCCTCTTCCAGCTATTGCTCTCACTCTCTGAGTGCTCCATGGTGCAGGCAAAAAGCCTTTGCAAGCTGTCAAAGGACAGCTTCACCATCCTCATCTGAGCTTTTCTTTTTCCCTCAGCGCTGTCCTAATACTCTGCCTGTACCAGTCAGCCGGCTCCCACTGTAGGCAATAGGAACCTTTCGAGTCAGTGAAAGAAGATGTCATGAGCATGATTAAAGGTTTGGTTCTGGCTCTGCAAATTCACTGAACAGTCCCGTTATCTGCAATGTTAGAGATAGGCTCACTGCAGCTCTGCAGTTATGCTCATAAGTATAAAATATGAACCCACGCTATCAGGACCGTGTTGATGCAGTTGCACAGAACAGTGCATAATCACAAGAAGGAGTGAGAGAGAAGGTAAGGATCTGAATGACCATTTTGTTGTATGTTCCTTCATATCCATGAAATTACAACAGTTATCTGGACAATTGAGATGAATCCTTTTTTTTTTTTTTTTTTTTCTGCAGAGCAGACATTTATTTACACAGTTATCCTGCTTATATTATTGTGGACTTTCCTTGAACCATGCATTGCCTCAATCTGGGAGACAAAAAATAAGAAGCAGAAAAACACATTAAGAAATCTAACAGCAACTTTCTTCGTTCTAGAAAATAACTCATGTCACCTATCCACCTCCTAAAGCTGCACCCTCTTGGCTTCACTTTATCAAGCAAGATGACCACATAGACACATCCTGCCAAACTATGGTACAACTTGGTACAAGTTGGTACAACTCCGGAGGTTGGACTCGATGATCTTGAGGTCTCTTCCAACCTAGAGAAATCTGTGAATCTGTAAACTTACAAAAAAAAAAAAAAACTGTGTGTGAGAGAAGGATGTAACAATAGATCTGGCTGCAGAAACTTCACTTCTGCAGTAAAAAAAAGTCATCTGGAAGGAGAATCCAGTATACCTGGATCCAGTGACTGGTCGCATAGGGTGGGAGATCCTGTGTCTCTGAGACCACATGGTGGAAATGGTGACTCATGTATGCTGGCGTCTGTGACTGAAGCTGAGCCCTCCAGTCTTCTTAAACTCTTTATTAGAAGGCATAGCTCAGCATCCTGGAGTGCATGCTCCTTCCAACATTTCTCTTGGCAATTACAAAAAAAATCATCATAGCCAAGGCCTGAGAAGTTGATTGTGAGGTGCATTTTATGTCAAATATTTGCAGATGGTAGGTAATGTGCAGTAGCCCACAGCATCCCACATATTTGGAGTAAAAAATATTCAACAAATGAACCTAAAATGTCCAGGTGTGGACGAGCCTCATTACCAGAGAGTACAGAAATTTCAGTAGACTTCAGGGAAGCCAATGGTGCCCTCTAAAGGAAACTCATGTGATATACAGGAGCTGCTGACAGCCGTTGCACCCACTGCCCATACAGCCACGGCGTGATCCATAAAGTATTCCTGAGTGGTAACTTAAATAATCAATAAGATGAAAAAATAATGTGTCCTTAACATAACTTCTGAATTTGAGAAAGACATCCTGTGTAAGGTTCAGCGTGTTTTTTGTTCCTCAGACATTTGCTGTCTAGGGTAAGGAAGCATCTTCATCCCAAAACATATGTAAATGCTGTTGGGAGCATGACCTCAGATCATAGCTCAGGAAAGAAAGCTACATCAAACTGGCAGGACAGCTTGCACAAGTGAAAGTGGGCCATAATATATTTCATAAAACTTTATCCAGAGCTATGTAACACAAAACAGCAGCTGGTACGTGGAGGTCAATTACAACAGCTACCCAGGAATGAGGTGTGTAAATAATCAAGCACCAGAGAGGAACTATTGCTCTGTAAGCAGTGTCTTGTGTCAGCCTTGCCCAACAGGAGTTTGCAATTACTCTGCGATGCGCTTACAAACTTCAAAATATTCTCTTTCCAGAAATATGAAGTACCATGAAAGATACCACTCACTTTGTTTCAAGCTTCCAACATTTACAAGTTAGGATTGTATCTAAATGTGAACTATCAGTAACAGCAAATTTTAAAATGAGACATTCCGTTGTAAGGGCCTATCGATATGAGACTCAGATCTTCAGACATGTTGAGCTCCAGCTGCTTGCAATAGCCAAGGGCTGTCATTGGGCCAAATCACAGAATCTCAGAATGGCTGAGGTTGGAAGGGACCTCCAGAGACCATCTAGTTCAACCCCCTGCTCAGGCAGGGTCACCTCGAGCATGTTACACAGGATTGCATCCAGGTGGGTTTTGAATATCCAAAGAAGGAGACTCCACAGCTTTTCTGGGCAGCCTCTTCCAGTGTTCTGTCACCTGAGCTGTAAAGAAGTTCTTCCTCATAAGGTGATGAAACCTTCTGTGGTTCAATTTTATACCCATTACCCTTGTCCTATCACTGGCTACCACTGAGATGAGTTTGGTCCCATCCTCATTCCATTGTTCCCTCAGGTATTTGAAACAGTTGATAAGATCCTCTCTCAGTCTCCTGTTTTCTAGGCAAAACAGGCCGAGCAAGCCTAGTCTTTCCGCATAAGACAAATGCTCCAATCCCCTAATCATCCTCATGGCCCTGTTTTACTTGCTCATTAATCCATTCTGAAACCCAAAGCTAAACAAGGAACAATTATTAATGTAATACGTCTAACTCAGCACATCTACACCACTCTAATGCCTAACTCAGAAAGAGTCATTTCAACTCAAGTAACCTGGCTTTTGTTGAAACAACAGGGGAACTCTTTCTGAACTCTCCCTCTGCAGTGTATTCCCAAATACATTCATTAACTATCTGCTGAACGCTAGTGCACTACAGATGGTACCCTAACACAGATGGGCAGTAAAATCTTCTGCATTACCTTTAAGCTAGACCCTGCAGCATTGCAATGACAAACTTTTGAGTTCCCTTCCTGATTTTCTCTGTAGGTCCAAAAATGTCCATGATGGATTTCTCCCTTGACACACCAATCAGAAAGAATGGGTTGGCCTACTAGAGAGTTCAAAAAGTTTGGTTGGCCAAGGAGCTGTAGCCTGAAAGTCAGAAGTCTGCTCCATACTACGGGAAGAGAGAACGCCCCCAAGGGTAAATTACCCAACATTTTGGTATTTCTCTTAGCTACCAGAAAAGAAACAAACACACCCCAAAACCACCAACATGCGTACATGAAAGAAAACCAAGCACGGCATGCTAGAGCTGGTCAAACAATTCTGCCAGTTAGCTCTAAGAGAGAATTTGAAGTTAGCTGTGTAGCGGAGAATAAAAACGAAAAACCAGTGCTCTCTGTGTTTGAGGGCTTTTATTATCTACCACAACGGTCTGCCCAAGAACTTGTCCCTCAGGACACCAAGTTCTTTCTGGGAGAGGTTGTGCACCAACAACAGATTCTGTCCCGGGGAGTCTCTGCTCGGAATTTTGGGGTAAGGAAAGCCAGGAGGCTGGCTTGGTTGCCTTGGTTTCCGTATGCCCACGCGTGGAGACGGTAACCTGGACACTGTGGACTGATTGTGTGCTCACCATGAAGACACGCAGGTTAAAAGGCGGCGCCTCTTCCTGCGGCCATCACTTCTTGGAAGTGAGATTGTGACGGACGAGGTAGGACGAGGCTTTTCTCCAATGCATACTGTGAACTGTCGATCTAGCTTCACATTCGTTAGTCAAATGAGAGCGGTGAATAAGAGAATGTTTACATTTGCCTTCCTTTCAACAGGCACGCAATGTGTGCAGCAGAGTCACAGAAGGAAAATTCAACTGAGAAGAGCCAAGCGGTAAGATTAGCTCCTTACGAATACACAAGCTCATGCACTGTTTTGGACGAAGGTGGTCTAGCGCAAAGCCTGATACTGTTTGTGTGATAAGTGGGCGAGAGGGGGCAAATGAAAAAAAAAAAAAAAAAAGAATGCTTCAGATACTTGTGGCTCTGCTTACTTGCAGAAGAAAAACTGCAAGCTCTTCCAGTGACAGTGTCAGAAGCGTGCAGCTAGCTCTCACGTGCACTTTCAGGGAGTCTTTAGTGGAGAAGAGATCCTCTAGTACCGTGGCCAGTGAATATTAGTCACCAGACAGAGGGAAGAACTGAAGCAGCTTCTGGTTCTCTCTCTCGCATCCCTCTGCCTTCCTGCCCAGCATGGCCATCGAGCAAAAAGCAGCCAAGCCCTTAGTTTGTGCCTTCCTCCGGCACGTTTTAAGCATGATAACTTTAGAAGTGGCCAGCAAAAGTTAGGAAGTACAGTCGGCAAAGGCGGTGTGAAATGCTAAAGGTCATTGAAGCCCAGCTCCATACCTCTTTGGGTTTTCGTATTCCCCCAATTTTCTTCCTGCATTTTCATAAAGGCTAAGAAGGTTCTGCGAAGCCTGGGAAACAATTCAAGGCCCTGACAGTGTCAGACGTGCAGTCTTCACCAAGTATTTGACTTAAGAATGAATTGCCCTCAGCATTCTGTAGTGATTTAAGCGGCCATGAGCAGGTGGCAAAAGTGACTTAAAGTCAGGTTGAGGCCTAAAGTCAAATTCTTTGCTGACAAGTGCACATGCCCCAAGGGAATTTCCTTCATGAGTACCCTTGGGTTGCAGAAACCTAGCGCTTCTCCAGTGCTTCTTCTTCCCCCGTGAAATACTGCAGACCACTCAAACCCTGGTTAAAGATTTGTCCCAAAACAAAGAGAGCAAAAGTAAAGTGCCCACAAGCGAACAACGCAGACGGAAGCTCAGTCTGAAATACAAGCTATGTCATGAGGTACCCGTTGCATTGGCAGGGCGCGATGGAGCTGCCCGACTTGACCGTGCAGAAGAGCTCTGTGAAGCTCCTTACGAAGAGATGGGAGTCCGCCAGTGCTCTGGCACCCAGCCCGGCCTTCCAACGCCTGCCAGCCCCACGGTCCCTGGCACCAGAGCAAGCCAGCCCAGGCAGCACCGTGGACGAAGCTGCGGCAGACAGCGGGAGGGCGGACGTCACCCTGGGTGGCCCTCGCCGGACTGAGACCTTCCCCATCTCTGTCAAGGAGCTGCAGAGCCACTTTGAGACCCTGGGTGGCAGGAAGGTGAGTGCACGCAGGTTCCGCAGCTGAAAAGGATTCCCGCGCTCTCACTGAGGACTCGGAGAACACTACTGCCACAACAGCACCCCCTTCCAATCTGCTGCCTCTTCATATCCTTTCTGCCCCCTGAAAGCCCTACCTGGCTCCTCCCAGTAGCTTCTAACTCACATCCCCTCCATGTCTTCCAACAGGAAGCGGAAAGTGGCAAAAGCTCACTGCCACCAGCACTGGCCACTCAGCCTGGGAGCCAGACAGACATTTCTCTCATGGAAATGTCCAGCGTGAAACGGGGGAGGGCAATCTTTGAGAAGATGTCCTCAGGCAATGGACAGACCACCAACACTGAAGGTTAGCCTTACCACTTGGATCGGATTTCTCCCTTTAGTTCAATGCGCTCCGTCTCTGAGGTGGCAAGGGGCAAGCACACTCACCTCATCAGGGCAGCCCCCAGGCCGCCCAGGGAGAGAACGTGGTGTTCTTCTCAGTGCAAAACAAGCTTTCTAGCCTTCTCCATTTTGTCTGTTGCATTATGGAGCAGTGCCTGATGCCCATTAAATACTTGTTGAGCAAAACACAACAGAATGGTGTCTTATGTTTTGAGAAGATAACTTTTGATGAAGACAGCCCAAATTACAAATAGGATATCAAAACTATGGGCAGCATCCATCAATCACAAAAAAGTGGTATCTTCATTTTCTTCTTTGGTGAAGATAGTTTGGATTTAGCAGTGCGTTGCTTTGGTAACAATGCGTTAACTTTTATTAGTTAAAGGCATTCTGGTTTCCACAAATCAAATGCTCCGTACTTGATGTGCTCTAAAGTAAAAGTGCGACGACACAGTGGGTAAAATGTTGGCAATACTGTTTGTTTTGCTTACTGCTTTTCTTTCAAGCTTTGAAACACATGCACCCATCTCCCTCTCCCCAACTATGACGTCTCTTTGTGGTTGCAGTGGGTGGCTGCAAAGCTGTAGGAGGACTTCCAGAAGAGAGCCCTCCCAACACCGGCAATACACTGACGGAATTCCAGGAGAATGTCTCCTTGAAAGACAAAATGGCTCTGTATCAGGCTGCGGTGTCAAAGGCAGAGAACAGCAACCGCTTTGCCAATGTAAGATACCAATGTCTCAATATCTTCTTAATTCTACGTTTGCTTTGCCCAGGGACAGATCGTAACCATCTTTATTTCTACAAGCAAGCTATCAGGTGGATCATAGGGTGGATGAAAATTTAAATCCCAAATTAGGAAACCTATAGAGCAAACATAGTCATCCATCAGTCTCTCTCTCTACCAAAAGAGGTTTCTCACGCTAGATGCCTTTGGTCTTTTGGACAATCCCCGTTATTTCGTGGACGTGCTCTTCCTTTCAGTCCACCTTTGCCTGAACTTCATGTATGAGGATCATGGGTGAGAGAGAGATCAGCAACACGGTTATCCTGTGATGACAAAACAAGGCAGTTTCCTTACCACAACAACTATTCTCTATCGCCAAATAATAAAATCCTGTTCAGGAGCACAGTGACTTTAGAGCTCTTGCTGCTCGAACTGAAGAATTTGAAATTACCGCATGATAAAACAGCTCAGCTATGGGTGCTCAGGTAGCCCAGAAGCCACCAGCCCAGAAGCCACCAGCTGAGGGAAGCAGCCACCAGCCACGCTCGCCTTCAGAGTCCAGGTGTTTTCAAACCACGCAATTCCTGCCCACTGGCTTCTTGATTTCCTAATTGCCCTTGTGTATTTGGAACAGATTCCTGCAGTTCTTTGGGCCAAGAAGGTTCCAATTCCCTCCTCCCAACACTGCCAGCAATGGTGCTGTTAGCTCTCTCTCCCCAAAAGGAAGAACTGGAGGAAGCCTGACCCAACCGAACTGTGTTGAGAACATATGAACTGCTTCATTTCCACCCTATAACACCTTGCCCTTACTTGTTGAAATGGATGGTATGTTCTTACTGCAAATGGAAAACACCTGGCCTTATTTGATCCCTCTAGACCTCAGAGGAAATCAAGTCCTGCACTGTGCCCGGGGGCCTGGCTGCAGTGAGGAAACACTTTGAGAATGGGCAGATGACCCCTTCAATGACCACCTTTGCTCACTCCCAGCACCAGCACAAAGCTGCAGAGGTAACAATGGCATTTTGAATACTAACAAATTAGGTTTCCCCTGTTAAAGAGCTCGAGAGGAAAATAACACTATTTGCTTGATTCCAGGATTCACCATTCCCGGTGTCCCTGGAAAAATTTGCACCCCATTTTCTTTTCAACTCGCCCTCCTCGAGCCTCACCTAACTTTAACGGTTCAACCTTCTCATCACATGGGTTCCTTGTGGTGCTCGTAATCCCCTAAATCATCACGGTACACTGCCATAAAGGAACCATTTGGGCTTAACATCTGTTAAAGTAGAACTGATTTGTGACAGCCCTTCACAGGCAGAAACACAAATCCAGATTACTGTTAATTACGTGATTCTTTGTATTTGTTTTCAGGAGACCTCAAGAACCACTCAGCTCCCACTATCAAGCAGCACCAGGGAAGCCGAGTGCAGTGCGACGAGCTCCAAAGAAGCCCCACTAGAAGCCTTTCCAAGCAAAGAGGTAAGTTTATCAATTAACAATTATACCATTTGGCAGGTATGTTTTTAAAACAGTGTCCTAGACAGGGTTGTTTGGATGTGGTAATGAATGGGGCTTCCCACTCAGACTTCTCTGTGATGTTTCAAAGACAGCAGCCGAAATATGGAGTATTCTTCCATGTTGCACTAAATCCCGCAGTAACGTGAAGGTTTTGTGCACAGGTTTCTCTCGGGGAGCAAGTGACTCCAGAGACAAACGGGGCTTCTACACTCACCCGGCATACTGACGAAGCAGGTAAGAAGTGGCTTGAGAGTAACGGCTCCCAAAGGAGCACGACAAACCAAGTTCTTGGCAACTGTCTTTACTGGCACAAACGTGGGGCTGCTTTTAGGATACAGATACAGGACATTGCTCCAAGTTGTTCAGTGCCTCCTTCCTCAGCTAAGCACATTCATTGGTCTCAGTGGGACCTAAGAAACAGCTTTCCGTGCTGGTACACAGAGAGGAGTTTGGCAGAAGGAGGTAGCTTCCAATTTGTGCTGAGCTGCTGGAAAGAGCGGGGCATTTTAAGAGATGTCTGAAGACACACGCAAACCCTTGCCCCTGTATAGCCGAAACTGTGGATGATAAAGGCTCAATTTATAGCCAGGCGGAACAGGCCTGGACACCATGAGCACGGCGTAGAGGCGCTGCTTCTGCGGTCTAGTCCTGGTATTAGAATTCACGCGCTCGGTTAACACAAAGACCTCAGTCCTGTGCGAGCCCTGACATTCAGGCAATTCAGGTACGGCAAAACAGCAGGCCATAGATAACGTGTCCCTCAACACTTCTTCCATCCATTTCCTACGTATTTCTTCTCTTCATATTGTCCGTTGTTCATTTACTTTTTTTTTTTTTAATAATAATAGTAATTATTATTCTTTCCATTGCAGTAAGCAATGCAGCTATGGACGTGGAGGTCCCAAAGACTTCCACAGAGGTGTGTGACCATCAGACGGAAAGGACAGCAGAGGAAAACGCTGTTCCCATAGACAGAGAGACTGCAACATCTGTACCAGATGGCAAGGTCTGTGCCTTTATAGTAAGAGTAGACATCAGTCTGTCAAATACAGTCTGAATTTCTATTTTTACCATGTAGTTGCAACTGAAAATGCAACCTGTGAAAGCAGTAGGAATATACGGAGCTTAGCAATGACGGGCACACAAGGTGGTATTTAGTACAACCTGTAATTCAGCAAGTACTTCTATTACATGACAAACACAACTGAAAGTTGAACTCAAACGCTTCTGCTTTTCCTTTCCTTCTCTGATGAAGGAAGCCTCTTCTTTCCCTGCTTTCAGTCTCTAAAAGGCTATGTTTTCTGTCACCAGTTCCTCAGATGCACAGAAACTCTCAACTTGAGGAAAAACGAAGACAAGCGTCAAAATGTCGAGGGCTGTCCGGACCAGACAATTCCACTGGCACTGCCGAGCGAAGCACTGCACCAGCCCAAAAGCACCATGCCGTCTGCTCTTGCCAGAATGAGAGCCATGAATGCGATCATCAAGAGCCACGCACATTCTGTAAGACGGCCACGTCACCAAGGAGCTGCTGGGCTGCCAGTTCAAAGTGTCTGTGAGCAAGAAATCCCAAAGGTTCACAAAGGCGACATCTGTTCAGAGGAGCAGCTCCCTAAGCCTGGGGAGCCGCAGATGAGGGAGCCACTGAGACAACCCAAAAGCAGAAGCACTCGTGCGGCTTCCAGAATTAAGGCCATCAACGACATCCACAGGAACCTACACCATTCTCAAAGGCGTCCAAACCAGGAAGGGGCTGCTTTTCTGGTGGAGGATGCGCAAGGGTTCAAAACAACAGAATCCGGCCTGAAGAACGAAGACGCAAGCGTCACAGTCTCTGTGTTGTGCAGTAATGCACAACAAGTTGACAATAAAGAGATGAAGTGACTCAAAACTAACAGACTTGTCTGAACTTTTGCTGCCTGTCTCAACAGGTTGGAGCATCAGGCGGGGAGAAACTTCATGAAATATAACGAGGGCAAGTGTAGAGCCCTGCATCGGGGCAAGAACAACCCCAGACACCAGGATAAGTTGGGGACTGCCCTGCTGGAGAGCAGCAAAGGGGGAAGGGACGTGGGTGTCCTGGCGGAGAGCTGGCTGACCATGAGCCAGCACTGTGCCCTTGTGGCCAAGAAGGCCAATGGCATCCTGGGGTGTATTAGCAGGGCTGTGGTTAGTAGGTCGAGAGAGGTTCTCCTCCCCCTCTACTCTGCCCTAGTGAGACCACATCTGCAATATTGCGTCCAGTTCTGGGCCCCCCAGTTCCAGAAGGACAGGGAACTGCTTGAGAGAGTCCAGCACAGAGCCACAAGGGTGATAAAGGGAGTGGAGCGTCTCCCTTTTGAGGAAAGGCTGAGGGAGCTGGGTCTCTTTAGTTGGAGAAGAGGAGACTGCGGGGTGACCTTCTTAATGTTTATAAATATGTAAAGGGAGAGTGTCAGGAGGACGGAGCCAGGCTCTTCTCAGCGACATCTAACAGTAGGACAGGGGGCACTGGGTGCGTGCTGGAACATAGGAGGTTCCACTTAAATGTGAGACAAAACTTTTTTATGGTGATGGTGACAGAACACCGGAACAGGCTGCACAGGGGGGATGTGGAGTTTCCTTCTCCAGAGGCATTCCAAAGCTGCCTGGACGCGTTCCTGTGTGACCTGATCTAGCTGCTCCTGCTCCGGCAGGGGCATTGGACCAGACGATCTTTCAAGGTCCCTTCCAATCCCTAACATTCAGTGATTCGGTGATTCTGTGATTCGTAGGCATCTCAGCAGTCTTCTACCATCTTTCTTTGGCAAAGGCATGTCCGGAAAGAAAAACTGTAAAAATCACAGTCAGGAGAAGAGCTCTGGATCTCCAAAGTACCAATCTGCAGGTCTGATATACAGGCTGCCATTATGTCAGGATAACAACAATCTGCTGCCCCGGAAGATTAATCTTACTTTGAAATCAGTGGGCACTGCAATACTATGCTCCTCAGAAAATCAGGACAATTATTGCCAGGTTTTGTGATTACCACTGGTTAAAATGAGGGTATACTGGATTAGGTCACCCAGGGCGTCTCTCAGGCTGAAATTTGTCATGTCAGAGCAAGAACAGGTCACACTTAGTGAAGCCGTGTAGTTCTGGGAACAAAACGTCCCTTCCTGCAATCGGCAGCTCGATTCTTTCTAGTCTTGGCTTTAGAGCACTATGCGGAGTTTATTACAATCTCCTTGAATCGGGAAGGCTCACCCTGAGCACTCTCTGGTGCACAAGTATCCAGGAAAGCCCTGCTGGGGCTCTTGTAGCCGCTTGCCTCAAGGCATTTTCCTAATCAAATTCCTACTCCTACCATGCCAGACCAGATATTCTTTCGTGCCCCCTGGCAAAGCTAATGGGCTCTGGGCTGGCTGCATTAGACCTTCTGCCTCAGCACCAGCAATGAGCCTGAGGCTACCAGGTAGCCGAAGCACATCCTCTCCAAGCAGCCCCATTCTGGAAGCATTATAGATTTGCAGTTCCCCTCCTTAGGTATATATGCAACAAGCAAAGCATCATTAGAAGCACAGCGTTTATGAGGGTTCTGAAAAATCACTTTTTTTACTCCTTAGCTAGGGCAAAGACTCCACAGATATGAGAAAAACGGTCAAATCTTTTCTAGCATTTCCCAGTTCATTAGTCTTACTACTGTAGTCTTCTTCAGGCTTCACTTCAGAGTTGTGAAGGGCATCCCAAGTTCTCCTCCTCCAACTCAAATCTCTTCTCTTGCATTACCGATTATCTACTATGATCCCCCCCCCTTCCCCATCCCTCCCCCTACCCCCCCTCAAACTTCTCATCTGTACTTTCGCAAAGAGAGAAAAAATCTTTTCTCTTAAATTTTCCTGTTTCCTCTGTCAGGTGTGTCCTGACATCTGACCGTCTTTGTCAGGTGCTCCTCAGAGAATTTTGTTTGATGACCACTCTCCTGGGGACCAGAAGTGGAAGACCAGTTTGCCTGCAACAGGAACCATCTCCCTGCGTATCGCATTAAAACAATTCATGCAGCTATAGTAATCTTTCCATGCTAGAAGGCAGGAAGTTCTCCCATCATCTTTTGTGGTTTCAGAGGAAAGAAAAACACACCACGTGTGACAGTCATACATTGTGAACACCTAACAGACACAGTCCACAGCAGGACAGAAACATCAAATCATCCCAACTCATCATCAAAACAGCTTGCATTTGTGACTGGCTTTTCATCCCAAAAGGGGGATTCTCCTGCCATCAGTCACATGCTCTTAAACACTCACACCACCAGAGCAACGCGCAGACTCCCTGGGTGTGTGGCTGAGACCAGGGGTAAAGCGGACCACTGCAGATCAATGAGGCCAATCGTAAGGTCCACAGACCCTTGCACAAGTTGCTTCCAGTCAGCAGAAAACTACCTGTTCCTCCTCAACCTCAGAAACTCTGCTTGCAGATGTTAGAAGGAACCAACAAATGCAGCCTTCTGGCCTCTGCCCCAACAAGAGTCCATCTCCAAGCTCTGGAGACGGACAACCACCTAGAATGGAAAGCTCCTGGAAAGAGTGGGTGCACAGGACAGCAAGAGAGCGAGCACAAATGGTGTGTGAGCGTGCGTGAGTGAAGGCTGTGCGTGAGTGTAAGCCTTTGCCAGTCCTTCCTTTCCCACAGCATCCCTACCGGCACGGTGCTAAGGAGCCTCTGGGACCCTGAGCCACAGCTGCACAAGTCTGGTGGTGCCCTGGGGCAACAGGCTTCGTAGGCCTGCAGCCCAACAAGGGGCAGGAGCATCTTCTCTGGCTGAAGCGGCCAGCCAGCAGCTAACTCAGCTATCAGCAAAGTCCCTCAGGACAACTTCACTGCCTTCCTGACAAAACAGTCACTGCTGTATTTGCATCTTACTTTTGACAAGAACTTTCCTGCCTATAGGTGAGGCTGTACTATCAGAGTGCATCTTTCCTCCATACAAACCCCCTTTTGAGCAAATGATTCCTTCAGAAGGATTTACACTCCAGCTGAAGTGTGTCAAATCTGTGGCTAGTAATGAGCACATGAAAATATTTTTTCAGTATTTACATATGAAAGATATCAAATAGGATCACTGTAAGATTACTTCTTCAGTGTCGCCTTCTAAAGATGTGGTGGTTTTACTCAGGTGGGCAGCCGAGTTCCACCCGATCCTTTTCCAGAGGAAGATACATAACTGCCTCTAGAGAAGGACTAGCTCACTAAACGGGTTGGCCTACTAGAGAGTCCTTCAAAAGTTTGGTTGGCCAAGGAGCTGTAGCCTGAAAGTCAGAAGTCTGCTCCATACTACGGGAAGAGAGAACGCCCCCAAGGGTAAATTACCCAACATTTTGGTATTTCTCTTAGCTACCAGAAAAGAAACAAACACACCCCAAAACCACCAACATGCGTACATGAAAGAAAACCAAGCACGGCATGCTAGAGCTGGTCAAACAATTCTGCCAGTTAGCTCTAAGAGACAATTTGAAGTTAGCTGTGTAGCGGAGAATAAAAACGAAAAACCAGTGCTCTCTGTGTTTGAGGGCTTTTATTATCTACCACAACGGTCTGCCCAAGAACTTGTCCCTCAGGACACCAAGTTCTTTCTGGGAGAGGTTGTGCACCAACAACAGATTCTGTCCCGGGGAGTCTCTGCTCGGAATTTTGGGGTAAGGAAAGCCAGGAGGCTGGCTTGGTTGCCTTGGTTTCCGTATGCCCACGCGTGGAGACGGTAACCTGGACACTGTGGACTGATTGTGTGCTCACCATGAAGACACGCAGGTTAAAAGGCGGCGCCTCTTCCTGCGGCCATCACTTCTTGGAAGTGAGATTGTGACGGACGAGGTAGGACGAGGCTTTTCTCCAATGCATACTGTGAACTGTCGATCTAGCTTCACATTCGTTAGTCAAATGAGAGCGGTGAATAAGAGAATGTTTACATTTGCCTTCCTTTCAACAGGCACGCAATGTGTGCAGCAGAGTCACAGAAGGAAAATTCAACTGAGAAGAGCCAAGCGGTAAGATTAGCTCCTTACGAATACACAAGTTCATGCACTGTTTTGGACGAAGGTGGTCTAGCGCAAAGCCTGATACTGTTTGTGTGATAAGTGGGCGAGAGGGGGTAAATGAAAAAAAAAAAAAAAGAATGCTTCAGATACTTGTGGCTCTGCTTACTTGCAGAAGAAAAACTGCAAGCTCTTCCAGTGACAGTGTCAGAAGCGTGCAGCTAGCTCTCACGTGCACTTTCAGGGAGTCTTTAGTGGAGAAGAGATCCTCTAGTACCGTGGCCAGTGAATATTAGTCACCAGACAGAGGGAAGAACTGAAGCAGCTTCTGGTTCTCCCTCTCGCATCCCTCTGCCTTCCTGCCCAGCATGGCCATCGAGCAAAAAGCAGCCAAGCCCTTAGTTTGTGCCTTCCTCCGGCACGTTTTAAGCATGATAACTTTAGAAGTGGCCAGCAAAAGTTAGGAAGTACAGTCGGCAAAGGCGGTGTGAAATGCTAAAGGTCATTGAAGCCCAGCTCCATACCTCTTTGGGTTTTCGTATTCCCCCAATTTTCTTCCTGCATTTTCATAAAGGCTAAGAAGGTTCTGCGAAGCCTGGGAAACAATTCAAGGCCCTGACAGTGTCAGACGTGCAGTCTTCACCAAGTATTTGACTTAAGAATGAATTGCCCTCAGCATTCTGTAGTGATTTAAGCGGCCATGAGCAGGTGGCAAAAGTGACTTAAAGTCAGGTTGAGGCCTAAAGTCAAATTCTTTGCTGACAAGTGCACATGCCCCAAGGGAATTTCCTTCATGAGTACCCTTGGGTTGCAGAAACCTAGCGCTTCTCCAGTGCTTCTTCTTCCCCCGTGAAATACTGCAGACCACTCAAACCCTGGTTAAAGATTTGTCCCAAAACAAAGAGAGCAAAAGTAAAGTGCCCACAAGCGAACAACGCAGACGGAAGCTCAGTCTGAAATACAAGCTATGTCATGAGGTACCCGTTGCATTGGCAGGGCGCGATGGAGCTGCCCGACTTGACCGTGCAGAAGAGCTCTGTGAAGCTCCTCACGAAGAGATGGGAGTCCGCCAGTGCTCTGGCACCCAGCCCGGCCTTCCAACGCCTGCCAGCCCCACGGTCCCTGGCACCAGAGCAAGCCAGCCCAGGCAGCACCGTGGACGAAGCTGCGGCAGACAGCGGGAGGGCGGACGTCACCCTGGGTGGCCCTCGCCGGACTGAGACCTTCCCCATCTCTGTCAAGGAGCTGCAGAGCCACTTTGAGACCCTGGGTGGCAGGAAGGTGAGTGCACGCAGGTTCCGCAGCTGAAAAGGATTCCCGCGCTCTCACTGAGGACTCGGAGAACACTACTGCCACAACAGCACCCCCTTCCAATCTGCTGCCTCTTCATATCCTTTCTGCCCCCTGAAAGCCCTACCTGGCTCCTCCCAGTAGCTTCTAACTCACATCCCCTCCATGTCTTCCAACAGGAAGCGGAAAGTGGCAAAAGCTCACTGCCACCAGCACTGGCCACTCAGCCTGGGAGCCAGACAGACATTTCTCTCATGGAAATGTCCAGCGTGAAACGGGGGAGGGCAATCTTTGAGAAGATGTCCTCAGGCAATGGACAGACCACCAACACTGAAGGTTAGCCTTACCACTTGGATCGGATTTCTCCCTTTAGTTCAATGCGCTCCGTCTTTGAGGTGGCAAGGGGCAAGCACACTCACCTCATCAGGGCAGCCCCCAGGCCGCCCAGGGAGAGAACGTGGTGTTCTTCTCAGTGCAAAACAAGCTTTCTAGCCTTCTCCATTTTGTCTGTTGCATTATGGAGCAGTGCCTGATGCCCATTAAATACTTGTTGAGCAAAACACAACAGAATGGTGTCTTATGTTTTGAGAAGATAACTTTTGATGAAGACAGCCCAAATTACAAATAGGATATCAAAACTATGGGCAGCATCCATCAATTACAAAAAAGTGGTATCTTCATTTTCTTCTTTGGTGAAGATAGTTTGGATTTAGCAGTGCGTTGCTTTGGTAACAATGCGTTAACTTTTATTAGTTAAAGGCATTCTGGTTTCCACAAATCAAATGCTCCGTACTTGATGTGCTCTAAAGTAAAAGTGCGACGACACAGTGGGTAAAATGTTGGCAATACTGTTTGTTTTGCTTACTGCTTTTCTTTCAAGCTTTGAAACACATGCACCCATCTCCCTCTCCCCAACTATGACGTCTCTTTGTGGTTGCAGTGGGTGGCTGCAAAGCTGTAGGAGGACTTCCAGAAGAGAGCCCTCCCAACACCGGCAATACACTGACGGAATTCCAGGAGAATGTCTCCTTGAAAGACAAAATGGCTCTGTATCAGGCTGCGGTGTCAAAGGCAGAGAACAGCAACCGCTTTGCCAATGTAAGATACCAATGTCTCAATATCTTCTTAATTCTACGTTTGCTTTGCCCAGGGACAGATCGTAACCATCTTTATTTCTACAAGCAAGCTATCAGGTGGATCATAGGGTGGATGAAAATTTAAATCCCAAATTAGGAAACCTATAGAGCAAACATAGTCATCCATCAGTCTCTCTCTCTACCAAAAGAGGTTTCTCACGCTAGATGCCTTTGGTCTTTTGGACAATCCCCGTTATTTCGTGGACGTGCTCTTCCTTTCAGTCCACCTTTGCCTGAACTTCATGTATGAGGATCATGGGTGAGAGAGAGATCAGCAACACAGTTATCCTGTGATGACAAAACAAGGCAGTTTCCTTACCACAACAACTATTCTCTATCGCCAAATAATAAAATCCTGTTCAGGAGCACAGTGACTTTAGAGCTCTTGCTGCTCGAACTGAAGAATTTGAAATTACCGCATGATAAAACAGCTCAGCTATGGGTGCTCAGGTAGCCCAGAAGCCACCTGAGGGAAGCAGCCACCAGCCACGCTCGCCTTCAGAGTCCAGGTGTTTTCAAACCACGCAATTCCTGCCCACTGGCTTCTTGATTTCCTAATTGCCCTTGTGTATTTGGAACAGATTCCTGCAGTTCTTTGGGCCAAGAAGGTTCCAATTCCCTCCTCCCAACACTGCCAGCAATGGTGCTGTTAGCTCTCTCTCCCCAAAAGGAAGAACTGGAGGAAGCCTGACCCAACCGAACTGTGTTGAGAACATATGAACTGCTTCATTTCCACCCTATAACACCTTGCCCTTACTTGTTGAAATGGATGGTATGTTCTTACTGCAAATGGAAAACACCTGGCCTTATTTGATCCCTCTAGACCTCAGAGGAAATCAAGTCCTGCACTGTGCCCGGGGGCCTGGCTGCAGTGAGGAAACACTTTGAGAATGGGCAGATGACCCCTTCAATGACCACCTTTGCTCACTCCCAGCACCAGCACAAAGCTGCAGAGGTAACAATGGCATTTTGAATACTAACAAATTAGGTTTCCCCCGTTAAAGAGCTCGAGAGGAAAATAACACTATTTGCTTGATTCCAGGATTCACCATTCCCGGTGTCCCTGGAAAAATTTGCACCCCATTTTCTTTTCAACTCGCCCTCCTCGAGCCTCACCTAACTTTAACGGTTCAACCTTCTCATCACATGGGTTCCTTGTGGTGCTCGTAATCCCCTAAATCATCACGGTACACTGCCATAAAGGAACCATTTGGGCTTAACATCTGTTAAAGTAGAACTGATTTGTGACAGCCCTTCACAGGCAGAAACACAAATCCAGATTACTGTTAATTACGTGATTCTTTGTATTTGTTTTCAGGAGACCTCAAGAACCACTCAGCTCCCACTATCAAGCAGCACCAGGGAAGCTGAGTGCAGTGCGACGAGCTCCAAAGAAGCCCCACTAGAAGCCTTTCCAAGCAAAGAAGTAAGTTTATCAATTAACAATTATACCATTTGGCAGGTATGTTTTTAAAACAGTGTCCTAGACAGGGTTGTTTGGATGTGGTAATGAATGGGGCTTCCCACTCAGACTTCTCTGTGATGTTTCAAAGACAGCAGCCGAAATATGGAGTATTCTTCCATGTTGCACTAAATCCCGCAGTAACGTGAAGGTTTTGTGCACAGGTTTCTCTCGGGGAGCAAGTGACTCCAGAGACAAACGGGGCTTCTACACTCACCCGGCATACTGACGAAGCAGGTAAGAAGTGGCTTGAGAGTAACGGCTCCCAAAGGAGCACGACAAACCAAGTTCTTGGCAACTGTCTTTACTGGCACAAACGTGGGGCTGCTTTTAGGATACAGATACAGGACATTGCTCCAAGTTGTTCAGTGCCTCCTTCCTCAGCTAAGCACATTCATTGGTCTCAGTGGGACCTAAGAAACAGCTTTCCGTGCTGGTACACAGAGAGGAGTTTGGCAGAAGGAGGTAGCTTCCAATTTGTGCTGAGCTGCTGGAAAGAGCGGGGCATTTTAAGAGATGTCTGAAGACACACGCAAACCCTTGCCCCTGTATAGCCGAAACTGTGGATGATAAAGGCTCAATTTATAGCCAGGCGGAACAGGCCTGGACACCATGAGCACGGTGTAGAGGCGCTGCTTCTGCGGTCTAGTCCTGGTATTAGAATTCACGCGCTCGGTTAACACAAAGACCTCAGTCCTGTGCGAGCCCTGACATTCAGGCAATTCAGGTACGGCAAAACAGCAGGCCATAGATAACGTGTCCCTCAACACTTCTTCCATCCATTTCCTACGTATTTCTTCTCTTCATATTGTCCGTTGTTCATTTACTTTTTTTTTTTTTTAATAATAATAGTAATTATTATTCTTTCCATTGCAGTAAGCAATGCAGCTATGGACGTGGAGGTCCCAAAGACTTCCACAGAGGTGTGTGACCATCAGACGGAAAGGACAGCAGAGGAAAACGCTGTTCCCATAGACAGAGAGACTGCAACATCTGTACCAGATGGCAAGGTCTGTGCCTTTATAGTAAGAGTAGACATCAGTCTGTCAAATACAGTCTGAATTTCTATTTTTACCATGTAGTTGCAACTGAAAATGCAACCTGTGAAAGCAGTAGGAATATACGGAGCTTAGCAATGACGGGCACACAAGGTGGTATTTAGTACAACCTGTAATTCAGCAAGTACTTCTATTACATGACAAACACAACTGAAAGTTGAACTCAAACGCTTCTGCTTTTCCTTTCCTTCTCTGATGAAGGAAGCCTCTTCTTTCCCTGCTTTCAGTCTCTAAAAGGCTATGTTTTCTGTCACCAGTTCCTCAGATGCACAGAAACTCTCAACTTGAGGAAAAACGAAGACAAGCGTCAAAATGTCGAGGGCTGTCCGGACCAGACAATTCCACTGGCACTGCCGAGCGAAGCACTGCACCAGCCCAAAAGCACCATGCCGTCTGCTCTTGCCAGAATGAGAGCCATGAATGCGATCATCAAGAGCCACGCACATTCTGTAAGACGGCCACGTCACCAAGGAGCTGCTGGGCTGCCAGTTCAAAGTGTCTGTGAGCAAGAAATCCCAAAGGTTCACAAAGGCGACATCTGTTCAGAGGAGCAGCTCCCTAAGCCTGGGGAGCCGCAGATGAGGGAGCCACTGAGACAACCCAAAAGCAGAAGCACTCGTGCGGCTTCCAGAATTAAGGCCATCAACGACATCCACAGGAACCTACACCATTCTCAAAGGCGTCCAAACCAGGAAGGGGCTGCTTTTCTGGTGGAGGATGCGCAAGGGTTCAAAACAACAGAATCCGGCCTGAAGAACGAAGACGCAAGCGTCACAGTCTCTGTGTTGTGCAGTAATGCACAACAAGTTGACAATAAAGAGATGAAGTGACTCAAAACTAACAGACTTGTCTGAACTTTTGCTGCCTGTCTCAACAGGTTGGAGCATCAGGCGGGGAGAAACTTCATGAAATATAACGAGGGCAAGTGTAGAGCCCTGCATCGGGGCAAGAACAACCCCAGACACCAGGATAAGTTGGGGACTGCCCTGCTGGAGAGCAGCAAAGGGGGAAGGGACGTGGGTGTCCTGGCGGAGAGCTGGCTGACCATGAGCCAGCACTGTGCCCTTGTGGCCAAGAAGGCCAATGGCATCCTGGGGTGTATTAGCAGGGCTGTGGTTAGTAGGTCGAGAGAGGTTCTCCTCCCCCTCTACTCTGCCCTAGTGAGACCACATCTGCAATATTGCGTCCAGTTCTGGGCCCCCCAGTTCCAGAAGGACAGGGAACTGCTTGAGAGAGTCCAGCACAGAGCCACAAGGGTGATAAAGGGAGTGGAGCGTCTCCCTTTTGAGGAAAGGCTGAGGGAGCTGGGTCTCTTTAGTTGGAGAAGAGGAGACTGAGGGGTGACCTTCTTAATGTTTATAAATATGTAAAGGGAGAGTGTCAGGAGGACGGAGCCAGGCTCTTCTCAGCGACATCTAACAGTAGGACAGGGGGCACTGGGTGCGTGCTGGAACATAGGAGGTTCCACTTAAATGTGAGACAAAACTTTTTTATGGTGATGGTGACAGAACACCGGAACAGGCTGCACAGGGGGGATGTGGAGTTTCCTTCTCCAGAGGCATTCCAAAGCTGCCTGGACGCGTTCCTGTGTGACCTGATCTAGCTGCTCCTGCTCCGGCAGGGGCATTGGACCAGACGATCTTTCAAGGTCCCTTCCAATCCCTAACATTCAGTGATTCGGTGATTCTGTGATTCGTAGGCATCTCAGCAGTCTTCTACCATCTTTCTTTGGCAAAGGCATGTCTGGAAAGAAAAACTGTAAAAATCACAGTCAGGAGAAGAGCTCTGGATCTCCAAAGTACCAATCTGCAGGTCTGATATACAGGCTGCCATTATGTCAGGATAACAACAATCTGCTGCCCCGGAAGATTAATCTTACTTTGAAATCAGTGGGCACTGCAATACTATGCTCCTCAGAAAATCAGGACAATTATTGCCAGGTTTTGTGATTACCACTGGTTAAAATGAGGGTATACTGGATTAGGTCACCCAGGGCATCTCTCAGGCTGAAATTTGTCATGTCAGAGCAAGAACAGGTCACACTTAGTGAAGCCGTGTAGTTCTGGGAACAAAACGTCCCTTCCTGCAATCGGCAGCTCGATTCTTTCTAGTCTTGGCTTTAGAGCACTATGCGGAGTTTATTACAATCTCCTTGAATCGGGAAGGCTCACCCTGAGCACTCTCTGGTGCACAAGTATCCAGGAAAGCCCTGCTGGGGCTCTTGTAGCCGCTTGCCTCAAGGCATTTTCCTAATCAAATTCCTACTCCTACCATGCCAGACCAGATATTCTTTCGTGCCCCCTGGCAAAGCTAATGGGCTCTGGGCTGGCTGCATTAGACCTTCTGCCTCAGCACCAGCAATGAGCCTGAGGCTACCAGGTAGCCGAAGCACATCCTCTCCAAGCAGCCCCATTCTGGAAGCATTATAGATTTGCAGTTCCCCTCCTTAGGTATATATGCAACAAGCAAAGCATCATTAGAAGCACAGCGTTTATGAGGGTTCTGAAAAATCACTTTTTTTACTCCTTAGCTAGGGCAAAGACTCCACAGATATGAGAAAAACGGTCAAATCTTTTCTAGCATTTCCCAGTTCATTAGTCTTACTACTGTAGTCTTCTTCAGGCTTCACTTCAGAGTTGTGAAGGGCATCCCAAGTTCTCCTCCTCCAACTCAAATCTCTTCTCTTGCATTACCGATTATCTACTATGATCCCCCCCCCTTCCCCATCCCTCCCCCTACCCCCCCTCAAACTTCTCATCTGTACTTTCGCAAAGAGAGAAAAAATCTTTTCTCTTAAATTTTCCTGTTTCCTCTGTCAGGTGTGTCCTGACATCTGACCGTCTTTGTCAGGTGCTCCTCAGAGAATTTTGTTTGATGACCACTCTCCTGGGGACCAGAAGTGGAAGACCAGTTTGCCTGCAACAGGAACCATCTCCCTGCGTATCGCATTAAAACAATTCATGCAGCTATAGTAATCTTTCCATGCTAGAAGGCAGGAAGTTCTCCCATCATCTTTTGTGGTTTCAGAGGAAAGAAAAACACACCACGTGTGACAGTCATACATTGTGAACACCTAACAAACACAGTCCACAGCAGGACAGAAACATCAAATCATCCCAACTCATCATCAAAACAGCTTGCATTTGTGACTGGCTTTTCATCCCAAAGGGGGGATTCTCCTGCCATCAGTCACGTGCTCTTAAACACTCACACCACCAGAGCAACGCGCAGACTCCCTGGGTGTGTGGCTGAGACCAGGGGTAAAGCGGACCACTGCAGATCAATGAGGCCAATCGTAAGGTCCACAGACCCTTGCACAAGTTGCTTCCAGTCAGCAGAAAACTACCTGTTCCTCCTCAACCTCAGAAACTCTGCTTGCAGATGTTAGAAGGAACCAACAAATGCAGCCTTCTGGCCTCTGCCCCAACAAGAGTCCATCTCCAAGCTCTGGAGACGGACAACCACCTAGAATGGAAAGCTCCTGGAAAGAGTGGGTGCACAGGACAGCAAGAGAGCGAGCACAAATGGTGTGTGAGCGTGCGTGAGTGAAGGCTGTGCGTGAGTGTAAGCCTTTGCCAGTCCTTCCTTTCCCACAGCATCCCTACCGGCACGGTGCTAAGGAGCCTCTGGGACCCTGAGCCACAGCTGCACAAGTCTGGTGGTGCCCTGGGGCAACAGGCTTCGTAGGCCTGCAGCCCAACAAGGGGCAAGAGCATCTTCTCTGGCTGAAGCGGCCAGCCAGCAGCTAACTCAGCTATCAGCAAAGTCCCTCAGGACAACTTCACTGCCTTCCTGACAAAACAGTCACTGCTGTATTTGCATCTTACTTTTGACAAGAACTTTCCTGCCTATAGGTGAGGCTGTACTATCAGAGTGCATCTTTCCTCCATACAAACCCCCTTTTGAGCTAATGATTCCTTCAGAAGGATTTACACTCCAGCTGAAGTGTGTCAAATCTGTGGCTAGTAATGAGCACATGAAAATATTTTTTCAGTATTTACATATGAAAGATATCAAATAGGATCACTGTAAGATTACTTCTTCAGTGTCGCCTTCTAAAGATGTGGTGGTTTTACTCAGGTGGGCAGCCGAGTTCCACCCGATCCTTTTCCAGAGGAAGATACATAACTGCCTCTAGAGAAGGACTAGCTCACTAAACGGGTTGGCCTACTAGAGAGTCCTTCAAAAGTTTGGTTGGCCAAGGAGCTGTAGCCTGAAAGTCAGAAGTCTGCTCCATACTACGGGAAGAGAGAACGCCCCCAAGGGTAAATTACCCAACATTTTGGTATTTCTCTTAGCTACCAGAAAAGAAACAAACACACCCCAAAACCACCAACATGCGTACATGAAAGAAAACCAAGCACGGCATGCTAGAGCTGGTCAAACAATTCTGCCAGTTAGCTCTAAGAGACAATTTGAAGTTAGCTGTGTAGCGGAGAATAAAAACGAAAAACCAGTGCTCTCTGTGTTTGAGGGCTTTTATTATCTACCACAACGGTCTGCCCAAGAACTTGTCCCTCAGGACACCAAGTTCTTTCTGGGAGAGGTTGTGCACCAACAACAGATTCTGTCCCGGGGAGTATCTGCTCGGAATTTTGGGGTAAGGAAAGCCAGGAGGCTGGCTTGGTTGCCTTGGTTTCCGTATGCCCACACGTGGAGACGGTAACCTGGACGCTGTGGACTGATTGTGTGCTCACCATGATGACACGCAGGTTAAAAGGCGGCGCCTCTTCCTGCGGCCATCACTTCTTGGAAGTGGGATTGTGACGGACGAGGTAGGACGAGGCTTTTCTCCAATGCATACTGTGAACTGTCGATCTAGCTTCACATTCGTTAGTCAAATGAGAGCGGTGAATAAGAGAATGTTTACATTTGCCTTCCTTTCAACAGGCACGCAATGTGTGCAGCAGAGTCACAGAAGGAAAATTCAACTGAGAAGAGCCAAGCGGTAAGATTAGCTCCTTACGAATACACAAGCTCATGCACTTTTTTGGACGAAGGTGGTCTAGCGCAAAGCCTGATACTGTTTGTGTGATAAGTGGGCGAGAGGGGGCAAATGAAAAAAAAAAAAAAAAAAGAATGCTTCAGATACTTGTGGCTCTGCTTACTTGCAGAAGAAAAACTGCAAGCTCTTCCAGTGACAGTGTCAGAAGCGTGCAGCTAGCTCTCACGTGCACTTTCAGGGAGTCTTTAGTGGAGAAGAGATCCTCTAGTACCGTGGCCAGTGAATATTAGTCACCAGACAGAGGGAAGAACTGAAGCAACTTCTGGTTCTCCCTCTCGCATCCCTCTGCCTTCCTGCCCAGCATGGCCATCGAGCAAAAAGCAGCCAAGCCCTTAGTTTGTGCCTTCCTCCGGCACGTTTTAAGCATGATAACTTTAGAAGTGGCCAGCAAAAGTTAGGAAGTACAGTCGGCAAAGGCGGTGTGAAATGCTAAAGGTCATTGAAGCCCAGCTCCATACCTCTTTGGGTTTTCGTATTCCCCCAATTTTCTTCCTGCATTTTCATAAAGGCTAAGAAGGTTCTGCGAAGCCTGGGAAACAATTCAAGGCCCTGACAGTGTCAGACGTGCAGTCTTCACCAAGTATTTGACTTAAGAATGAATTGCCCTCAGCATTCTGTAGTGATTTAAGCGGCCATGAGCAGGTGGCAAAAGTGACTTAAAGTCAGGTTGAGGCCTAAAGTCAAATTCTTTGCTGACAAGTGCACATGCCCCAAGGGAATTTCCTTCATGAGTACCCTTGGGTTGCAGAAACCTAGCGCTTCTCCAGTGCTTCTTCTTCCCCCGTGAAATACTGCAGACCACTCAAACCCTGGTTAAAGATTTGTCCCAAAACAAAGAGAGCAAAAGTAAAGTGCCCACAAGCGAACAACGCAGACGGAAGCTCAGTCTGAAATACAAGCTATGTCATGAGGTACCCGTTGCATTGGCAGGGCGCGATGGAGCTGCCCGACTTGACCGTGCAGAAGAGCTCTGTGAAGCTCCTCACGAAGAGATGGGAGTCCGCCAGTGCTCTGGCACCCAGCCCGGCCTTCCAACGCCTGCCAGCCCCACGGTCCCTGGCACCAGAGCAAGCCAGCCCAGGCAGCACCGTGGACGAAGCTGCGGCAGACAGCGGGAGGGCGGACGTCACCCTGGGTGGCCCTCGCCGGACTGAGACCTTCCCCATCTCTGTCAAGGAGCTGCAGAGCCACTTTGAGACCCTGGGTGGCAGGAAGGTGAGTGCACGCAGGTTCCGCAGCTGAAAAGGATTCCCGCGCTCTCACTGAGGACTCGGAGAACACTACTGCCACAACAGCACCCCCTTCCAATCTGCTGCCTCTTCATATCCTTTCTGCCCCCTGAAAGCCCTACCTGGCTCCTCCCAGTAGCTTCTAACTCACATCCCCTCCATGTCTTCCAACAGGAAGCGGAAAGTGGCAAAAGCTCACTGCCACCAGCACTGGCCACTCAGCCTGGGAGCCAGACAGACATTTCTCTCATGGAAATGTCCAGCGTGAAACGGGGGAGGGCAATCTTTGAGAAGATGCCCTCAGGCAATGGACAGACCACCAACACTGAAGGTTAGCCTTACCACTTGGATCGGATTTCTCCCTTTAGTTCAATGCGCTCCGTCTCTGAGGTGGCAAGGGGCAAGCACACTCACCTCATCAGGGCAGCCCCCAGGCCGCCCAGGGAGAGAACGTGGTGTTCTTCTCAGTGCAAAACAAGCTTTCTAGCCTTCTCCATTTTGTCTGTTGCATTATGGAGCAGTGCCTGATGCCATTAAATACTTGTTGAGCAAAACACAACAGAATGGTGTCTTATGTTTTGAGAAGATAACTTTTGATGAAGACAGCCCAAATTACAAATAGGATATCAAAACTATGGGCAGCATCCATCAATTACAAAAAAGTGGTATCTTCATTTTCTTCTTTGGTGAAGATAGTTTGGATTTAGCAGTGCGTTGCTTTGGTAACAATGCGTTAACTTTTATTAGTTAAAGGCATTCTGGTTTCCACAAATCAAATGCTCCGTACTTGATGCGCTGTAAAGTAAAAGTGCGACGACACAGTGGGTAAAATGTTGGCAATACTGTTTGTTTTGCTTACTGCTTTTCTTTCAAGCTTTGAAACACATGCACCCATCTCCCTCTCCCCAACTATGACGTCTCTTTGTGGTTGCAGTGGGTGGCTGCAAAGCTGTAGGAGGACTTCCAGAAGAGAGCCCTCCCAACACCGGCAATACACTGACGGAATTCCAGGAGAATGTCTCCTTGAAAGACAAAATGGCTCTGTATCAGGCTGCGGTGTCAAAGGCAGAGAACAGCAACCGCTTTGCCAATGTAAGATACCAATGTCTCAATATCTTCTTAATTCTACGTTTGCTTTGCCCAGGGACAGATCGTAACCATCTTTATTTCTACAAGCAAGCTATCAGGTGGATCATAGGGTGGATGAAAATTTAAATCCCAAATTAGGAAACCTATAGAGCAAACATAGTCATCCATCAGTCTCTCTCTCTACCAAAAGAGGTTTCTCACGCTAGATGCCTTTGGTCTTTTGGACAATCCCCGTTATTTCGTGGACGTGCTCTTCCTTTCAGTCCACCTTTGCCTGAACTTCATGTATGAGGATCATGGGTGAGAGAGAGATCAGCAACACGGTTATCCTGTGATGACAAAACAAGGCAGTTTCCTTACCACAACAACTATTCTCTATCGCCAAATAATAAAATCCTGTTCAGGAGCACAGTGACTTTAGAGCTCTTGCTGCTCGAACTGAAGAATTTGAAATTACCGCATGATAAAACAGCTCTGCTATGGGTGCTCAGGTAGCCCAGAAGCCACCTGAGGGAAGCAGCCACCAGCCACGCTCGCCTTCAGAGTCCAGGTGTTTTCAAACCACGCAATTCCTGCCCACTGGCTTCTTGATTTCCTAATTGCCCTTGTGTATTTGGAACAGATTCCTGCAGTTCTTTGGGCCAAGAAGGTTCCAATTCCCTCCTCCCAACACTGCCAGCAATGGTGCTGTTAGCTCTCTCTCCCCAAAAGGAAGAACTGGAGGAAGCCTGACCCAACCGAACTGTGTTGAGAACATATGAACTGCTTCATTTCCACCCTATAACACCTTGCCCTTACTTGTTGAAATGGATGGTATGTTCTTACTGCAAATGGAAAACACCTGGCCTTATTTGATCCCTCTAGACCTCAGAGGAAATCAAGTCCTGCACTGTGCCCGGGGGCCTGGCTGCAGTGAGGAAACACTTTGAGAATGGGCAGATGACCCCTTCAATGACCACCTTTGCTCACTCCCAGCACCAGCACAAAGCTGCAGAGGTAACAATGGCATTTTGAATACTAACAAATTAGGTTTCCCCTGTTAAAGAGCTCGAGAGGAAAATAACACTATTTGCTTGATTCCAGGATTCACCATTCCCGGTGTCCCTGGAAAAATTTGCACCCCATTTTCTTTTCAACTCGCCCTCCTCGAGCCTCACCTAACTTTAACGGTTCAACCTTCTCATCACATGGGTTCCTTGTGGTGCTCGTAATCCCCTAAATCATCACGGTACACTGCCATAAAGGAACCATTTGGGCTTAACATCTGTTAAAGTAGAACTGATTTGTGACAGCCCTTCACAGGCAGAAACACAAATCCAGATTACTGTTAATTACGTGATTCTTTGTATTTGTTTTCAGGAGACCTCAAGAACCACTCAGCTCCCACTATCAAGCAGCACCAGGGAAGCCGAGTGCAGTGCGACGAGCTCCAAAGAAGCCCCACTAGAAGCCTTTCCAAGCAAAGAGGTAAGTTTATCAATTAACAATTATACCATTTGGCAGGTATGTTTTTAAAACAGTGTCCTAGACAGGGTTGTTTGGATGTGGTAATGAATGGGGCTTCCCACTCAGACTTCTCTGTGATGTTTCAAAGACAGCAGCCGAAATATGGAGTATTCTTCCATGTTGCACTAAATCCCGCAGTAACGTGAAGGTTTTGTGCACAGGTTTCTCTCGGGGAGCAAGTGACTCCAGAGACAAACGGGGCTTCTACACTCACCCGGCATACTGATGAAGCAGGTAAGAAGTGGCTTGAGAGTAACGGCTCCCAAAGGAGCACGACAAACCAAGTTCTTGGCAACTGTCTTTACTGGCACAAACGTGGGGCTGCTTTTAGGATACAGATACAGGACATTGCTCCAAGTTGTTCAGTGCCTCCTTCCTCAGCTAAGCACATTCATTGGTCTCAGTGGGACCTAAGAAACAGCTTTCCGTGCTGGTACACAGAGAGGAGTTTGGCAGAAGGAGGTAGCTTCCAATTTGTGCTGAGCTGCTGGAAAGAGCGGGGCATTTTAAGAGATGTCTGAAGACACACGCAAACCCTTGCCCCTGTATAGCCGAAACTGTGGATGATAAAGGCTCAATTTATAGCCAGGCGGAACAGGCCTGGACACCATGAGCACGGCGTAGAGGCGCTGCTTCTGCGGTCTAGTCCTGGTATTAGAATTCACGCGCTCGGTTAACACAAAGACCTCAGTCCTGTGCGAGCCCTGACATTCAGGCAATTCAGGTACGGCAAAACAGCAGGCCATAGATAACGTGTCCCTCAACACTTCTTCCATCCATTTCCTACGTATTTCTTCTCTTCATATTGTCCGTTGTTCATTTACTTTTTTTTTTTTTAATAATAATAGTAATTATTATTCTTTCCATTGCAGTAAGCAATGCAGCTATGGACGTGGAGGTCCCAAAGACTTCCACAGAGGTGTGTGACCATCAGACGGAAAGGACAGCAGAGGAAAACGCTGTTCCCATAGACAGAGAGACTGCAACATCTGTACCAGATGGCAAGGTCTGTGCCTTTATAGTAAGAGTAGACATCAGTCTGTCAAATACAGTCTGAATTTCTATTTTTACCATGTAGTTGCAACTGAAAATGCAACCTGTGAAAGCAGTAGGAATATACGGAGCTTAGCAATGACGGGCACACAAGGTGGTATTTAGTACAACCTGTAATTCAGCAAGTACTTCTATTACATGACAAACACAACTGAAAGTTGAACTCAAACGCTTCTGCTTTTCCTTTCCTTCTCTGATGAAGGAAGCCTCTTCTTTCCCTGCTTTCAGTCTCTAAAAGGCTATGTTTTCTGTCACCAGTTCCTCAGATGCACAGAAACTCTCAACTTGAGGAAAAACGAAGACAAGCGTCAAAATGTCGAGGGCTGTCCGGACCAGACAATTCCACTGGCACTGCCGAGCGAAGCACTGCACCAGCCCAAAAGCACCATGCCGTCTGCTCTTGCCAGAATGAGAGCCATGAATGCGATCATCAAGAGCCACGCACATTCTGTAAGACGGCCACGTCACCAAGGAGCTGCTGGGCTGCCAGTTCAAAGTGTCTGTGAGCAAGAAATCCCAAAGGTTCACAAAGGCGACATCTGTTCAGAGGAGCAGCTCCCTAAGCCTGGGGAGCCGCAGATGAGGGAGCCACTGAGACAACCCAAAAGCAGAAGCACTCGTGCGGCTTCCAGAATTAAGGCCATCAACGACATCCACAGGAACCTACACCATTCTCAAAGGCGTCCAAACCAGGAAGGGGCTGCTTTTCTGGTGGAGGATGCGCAAGGGTTCAAAACAACAGAATCCGGCCTGAAGAACGAAGACGCAAGCGTCACAGTCTCTGTGTTGTGCAGTAATGCACAACAAGTTGACAATAAAGAGATGAAGTGACTCAAAACTAACAGACTTGTCTGAACTTTTGCTGCCTGTCTCAACAGGTTGGAGCATCAGGCGGGGAGAAACTTCATGAAATATAACGAGGGCAAGTGTAGAGCCCTGCATCGGGGCAAGAACAACCCCAGACACCAGGATAAGTTGGGGACTGCCCTGCTGGAGAGCAGCAAAGGGGGAAGGGACGTGGGTGTCCTGGCGGAGAGCTGGCTGACCATGAGCCAGCACTGTGCCCTTGTGGCCAAGAAGGCCAATGGCATCCTGGGGTGTATTAGCAGGGCTGTGGTTAGTAGGTCGAGAGAGGTTCTCCTCCCCCTCTACTCTGCCCTAGTGAGACCACATCTGCAATATTGCGTCCAGTTCTGGGCCCCCCAGTTCCAGAAGGACAGGGAACTGCTTGAGAGAGTCCAGCACAGAGCCACAAGGGTGATAAAGGGAGTGGAGCGTCTCCCTTTTGAGGAAAGGCTGAGGGAGCTGGGTCTCTTTAGTGGGAGAAGAGGAGACTGAGGGGTGACCTTCTTAATGTTTATAAATATGTAAAGGGAGAGTGTCAGGAGGACGGAGCCAGGCTCTTCTCAGCGACATCTAACAGTAGGACAGGGGGCACTGGGTGCGTGCTGGAACATAGGAGGTTCCACTTAAATGTGAGACAAAACTTTTTTATGGTGATGGTGACAGAACACCGGAACAGGCTGCACAGGGGGGATGTGGAGTTTCCTTCTCCAGAGGCATTCCAAAGCTGCCTGGACGCGTTCCTGTGTGACCTGATCTAGCTGCTCCTGCTCCGGCAGGGGCATTGGACCAGACGATCTTTCAAGGTCCCTTCCAATCCCTAACATTCAGTGATTCGGTGATTCTGTGATTCGTAGGCATCTCAGCAGTCTTCTACCATCTTTCTTTGGCAAAGGCATGTCCGGAAAGAAAAACTGTAAAAATCACAGTCAGGAGAAGAGCTCTGGATCTCCAAAGTACCAATCTGCAGGTCTGATATACAGGCTGCCATTATGTCAGGATAACAACAATCTGCTGCCCCGGAAGATTAATCTTACTTTGAAATCAGTGGGCACTGCAATACTATGCTCCTCAGAAAATCAGGACAATTATTGCCAGGTTTTGTGATTACCACTGGTTAAAATGAGGGTATACTGGATTAGGTCACCCAGGGCGTCTCTCAGGCTGAAATTTGTCATGTCAGAGCAAGAACAGGTCACACTTAGTGAAGCCGTGTAGTTCTGGGAACAAAACGTCCCTTCCTGCAATCGGCAGCTCGATTCTTTCTAGTCTTGGCTTTAGAGCACTATGCGGAGTTTATTACAATCTCCTTGAATCGGGAAGGCTCACCCTGAGCACTCTCTGGTGCACAAGTATCCAGGAAAGCCCTGCTGGGGCTCTTGTAGCCGCTTGCCTCAAGGCATTTTCCTAATCAAATTCCTACTCCTACCATGCCAGACCAGATATTCTTTCGTGCCCCCTGGCAAAGCTAATGGGCTCTGGGCTGGCTGCATTAGACCTTCTGCCTCAGCACCAGCAATGAGCCTGAGGCTACCAGGTAGCCGAAGCACATCCTCTCCAAGCAGCCCCATTCTGGAAGCATTATAGATTTGCAGTTCCCCTCCTTAGGTATATATGCAACAAGCAAAGCATCATTAGAAGCACAGCGTTTATGAGGGTTCTGAAAAATCACTTTTTTTACTCCTTAGCTAGGGCAAAGACTCCACAGATATGAGAAAAACGGTCAAATCTTTTCTAGCATTTCCCAGTTCATTAGTCTTACTACTGTAGTCTTCTTCAGGCTTCACTTCAGAGTTGTGAAGGGCATCCCAAGTTCTCCTCCTCCAACTCAAATCTCTTCTCTTGCATTACCGATTATCTACTATGATCCCCCCCCCTTCCCCATCCCTCCCCCTACCCCCCCTCAAACTTCTCATCTGTACTTTCGCAAAGAGAGAAAAAATCTTTTCTCTTAAATTTTCCTGTTTCCTCTGTCAGGTGTGTCCTGACATCTGACCGTCTTTGTCAGGTGCTCCTCAGAGAATTTTGTTTGATGACCACTCTCCTGGGGACCAGAAGTGGAAGACCAGTTTGCCTGCAACAGGAACCATCTCCCTGCGTATCGCATTAAAACAATTCATGCAGCTATAGTAATCTTTCCATGCTAGAAGGCAGGAAGTTCTCCCATCATCTTTTGTGGTTTCAGAGGAAAGAAAAACACACCACGTGTGACAGTCATACATTGTGAACACCTAACAAACACAGTCCACAGCAGGACAGAAACATCAAATCATCCCAACTCATCATCAAAACAGCTTGCATTTGTGACTGGCTTTTCATCCCAAAGGGGGGATTCTCCTGCCATCAGTCACGTGCTCTTAAACACTCACACCACCAGAGCAACGCGCAGACTCCCTGGGTGTGTGGCTGAGACCAGGGGTAAAGCGGACCACTGCAGATCAATGAGGCCAATCGTAAGGTCCACAGACCCTTGCACAAGTTGCTTCCAGTCAGCAGAAAACTACCTGTTCCTCCTCAACCTCAGAAACTCTGCTTGCAGATGTTAGAAGGAACCAACAAATGCAGCCTTCTGGCCTCTGCCCCAACAAGAGTCCATCTCCAAGCTCTGGAGACGGACAACCACCTAGAATGGAAAGCTCCTGGAAAGAGTGGGTGCACAGGACAGCAAGAGAGCGAGCACAAATGGTGTGTGAGCGTGCGTGAGTGAAGGCTGTGCGTGAGTGTAAGCCTTTGCCAGTCCTTCCTTTCCCACAGCATCCCTACCGGCACGGTGCTAAGGAGCCTCTGGGACCCTGAGCCACAGCTGCACAAGTCTGGTGGTGCCCTGGGGCAACAGGCTTCGTAGGCCTGCAGCCCAACAAGGGGCAAGAGCATCTTCTCTGGCTGAAGCGGCCAGCCAGCAGCTAACTCAGCTATCAGCAAAGTCCCTCAGGACAACTTCACTGCCTTCCTGACAAAACAGTCACTGCTGTATTTGCATCTTACTTTTGACAAGAACTTTCCTGCCTATAGGTGAGGCTGTACTATCAGAGTGCATCTTTCCTCCATACAAACCCCCTTTTGAGCTAATGATTCCTTCAGAAGGATTTACACTCCAGCTGAAGTGTGTCAAATCTGTGGCTAGTAATGAGCACATGAAAATATTTTTTCAGTATTTACATATGAAAGATATCAAATAGGATCACTGTAAGATTACTTCTTCAGTGTCGCCTTCTAAAGATGTGGTGGTTTTACTCAGGTGGGCAGCCGAGTTCCACCCGATCCTTTTCCAGAGGAAGATACATAACTGCCTCTAGAGAAGGACTAGCTCACTAAACGGGTTGGCCTACTAGAGAGTCCTTCAAAAGTTTGGTTGGCCAAGGAGCTGTAGCCTGAAAGTCAGAAGTCTGCTCCATACTACGGGAAGAGAGAACGCCCCCAAGGGTAAATTACCCAACATTTTGGTATTTCTCTTAGCTACCAGAAAAGAAACAAACACACCCCAAAACCACCAACATGCGTACATGAAAGAAAACCAAGCACGGCATGCTAGAGCTGGTCAAACAATTCTGCCAGTTAGCTCTAAGAGACAATTTGAAGTTAGCTGTGTAGCGGAGAATAAAAACGAAAAACCAGTGCTCTCTGTGTTTGAGGGCTTTTATTATCTACCACAACGGTCTGCCCAAGAACTTGTCCCTCAGGACACCAAGTTCTTTCTGGGAGAGGTTGTGCACCAACAACAGATTCTGTCCCGGGGAGTATCTGCTCGGAATTTTGGGGTAAGGAAAGCCAGGAGGCTGGCTTGGTTGCCTTGGTTTCCGTATGCCCACACGTGGAGACGGTAACCTGGACGCTGTGGACTGATTGTGTGCTCACCATGATGACACGCAGGTTAAAAGGCGGCGCCTCTTCCTGCGGCCATCACTTCTTGGAAGTGGGATTGTGACGGACGAGGTAGGACGAGGCTTTTCTCCAATGCATACTGTGAACTGTCGATCTAGCTTCACATTCGTTAGTCAAATGAGAGCGGTGAATAAGAGAATGTTTACATTTGCCTTCCTTTCAACAGGCACGCAATGTGTGCAGCAGAGTCACAGAAGGAAAATTCAACTGAGAAGAGCCAAGCGGTAAGATTAGCTCCTTACGAATACACAAGCTCATGCACTTTTTTGGACGAAGGTGGTCTAGCGCAAAGCCTGATACTGTTTGTGTGATAAGTGGGCGAGAGGGGGCAAATGAAAAAAAAAAAAAAAAAAGAATGCTTCAGATACTTGTGGCTCTGCTTACTTGCAGAAGAAAAACTGCAAGCTCTTCCAGTGACAGTGTCAGAAGCGTGCAGCTAGCTCTCACGTGCACTTTCAGGGAGTCTTTAGTGGAGAAGAGATCCTCTAGTACCGTGGCCAGTGAATATTAGTCACCAGACAGAGGGAAGAACTGAAGCAACTTCTGGTTCTCCCTCTCGCATCCCTCTGCCTTCCTGCCCAGCATGGCCATCGAGCAAAAAGCAGCCAAGCCCTTAGTTTGTGCCTTCCTCCGGCACGTTTTAAGCATGATAACTTTAGAAGTGGCCAGCAAAAGTTAGGAAGTACAGTCGGCAAAGGCGGTGTGAAATGCTAAAGGTCATTGAAGCCCAGCTCCATACCTCTTTGGGTTTTCGTATTCCCCCAATTTTCTTCCTGCATTTTCATAAAGGCTAAGAAGGTTCTGCGAAGCCTGGGAAACAATTCAAGGCCCTGACAGTGTCAGACGTGCAGTCTTCACCAAGTATTTGACTTAAGAATGAATTGCCCTCAGCATTCTGTAGTGATTTAAGCGGCCATGAGCAGGTGGCAAAAGTGACTTAAAGTCAGGTTGAGGCCTAAAGTCAAATTCTTTGCTGACAAGTGCACATGCCCCAAGGGAATTTCCTTCATGAGTACCCTTGGGTTGCAGAAACCTAGCGCTTCTCCAGTGCTTCTTCTTCCCCCGTGAAATACTGCAGACCACTCAAACCCTGGTTAAAGATTTGTCCCAAAACAAAGAGAGCAAAAGTAAAGTGCCCACAAGCGAACAACGCAGACGGAAGCTCAGTCTGAAATACAAGCTATGTCATGAGGTACCCGTTGCATTGGCAGGGCGCGATGGAGCTGCCCGACTTGACCGTGCAGAAGAGCTCTGTGAAGCTCCTCACGAAGAGATGGGAGTCCGCCAGTGCTCTGGCACCCAGCCCGGCCTTCCAACGCCTGCCAGCCCCACGGTCCCTGGCACCAGAGCAAGCCAGCCCAGGCAGCACCGTGGACGAAGCTGCGGCAGACAGCGGGAGGGCGGACGTCACCCTGGGTGGCCCTCGCCGGACTGAGACCTTCCCCATCTCTGTCAAGGAGCTGCAGAGCCACTTTGAGACCCTGGGTGGCAGGAAGGTGAGTGCACGCAGGTTCCGCAGCTGAAAAGGATTCCCGCGCTCTCACTGAGGACTCGGAGAACACTACTGCCACAACAGCACCCCCTTCCAATCTGCTGCCTCTTCATATCCTTTCTGCCCCCTGAAAGCCCTACCTGGCTCCTCCCAGTAGCTTCTAACTCACATCCCCTCCATGTCTTCCAACAGGAAGCGGAAAGTGGCAAAAGCTCACTGCCACCAGCACTGGCCACTCAGCCTGGGAGCCAGACAGACATTTCTCTCATGGAAATGTCCAGCGTGAAATGGGGGAGGGCAGTCTTTGAGAAGATGTCCTCAGGCAATGGACAGACCACCAACACTGAAGGTTAGCCTTACCACTTGGATCGGATTTCTCCCTTTAGTTCAATGCGCTCCGTCTCTGAGGTGGCAAGGGGCAAGCACACTCACCTCATCAGGGCAGCCCCCAGGCCGCCCAGGGAGAGAACGTGGTGTTCTTCTCAGTGCAAAACAAGCTTTCTAGCCTTCTCCATTTTGTCTGTTGCATTATGGAGCAGTGCCTGATGCCATTAAATACTTGTTGAGCAAAACACAACAGAATGGTGTCTTATGTTTTGAGAAGATAACTTTTGATGAAGACAGCCCAAATTACAAATAGGATATCAAAACTATGGGCAGCATCCATCAATTACAAAAAAGTGGTATCTTCATTTTCTTCTTTGGTGAAGATAGTTTGGATTTAGCAGTGCGTTGCTTTGGTAACAATGCGTTAACTTTTATTAGTTAAAGGCATTCTGGTTTCCACAAATCAAATGCTCCGTACTTGATGCGCTGTAAAGTAAAAGTGCGACGACACAGTGGGTAAAATGTTGGCAATACTGTTTGTTTTGCTTACTGCTTTTCTTTCAAGCTTTGAAACACATGCACCCATCTCCCTCTCCCCAACTATGACGTCTCTTTGTGGTTGCAGTGGGTGGCTGCAAAGCTGTAGGAGGACTTCCAGAAGAGAGCCCTCCCAACACCGGCAATACACTGACGGAATTCCAGGAGAATGTCTCCTTGAAAGACAAAATGGCTCTGTATCAGGCTGCGGTGTCAAAGGCAGAGAACAGCAACCGCTTTGCCAATGTAAGATACCAATGTCTCAATATCTTCTTAATTCTACGTTTGCTTTGCCCAGGGACAGATCGTAACCATCTTTATTTCTACAAGCAAGCTATCAGGTGGATCATAGGGTGGATGAAAATTTAAATCCCAAATTAGGAAACCTATAGAGCAAACATAGTCATCCATCAGTCTCTCTCTCTACCAAAAGAGGTTTCTCACGCTAGATGCCTTTGGTCTTTTGGACAATCCCCGTTATTTCGTGGACGTGCTCTTCCTTTCAGTCCACCTTTGCCTGAACTTCATGTATGAGGATCATGGGTGAGAGAGAGATCAGCAACACGGTTATCCTGTGATGACAAAACAAGGCAGTTTCCTTACCACAACAACTATTCTCTATCGCCAAATAATAAAATCCTGTTCAGGAGCACAGTGACTTTAGAGCTCTTGCTGCTCGAACTGAAGAATTTGAAATTACCGCATGATAAAACAGCTCTGCTATGGGTGCTCAGGTAGCCCAGAAGCCACCTGAGGGAAGCAGCCACCAGCCACGCTCGCCTTCAGAGTCCAGGTGTTTTCAAACCACGCAATTCCTGCCCACTGGCTTCTTGATTTCCTAATTGCCCTTGTGTATTTGGAACAGATTCCTGCAGTTCTTTGGGCCAAGAAGGTTCCAATTCCCTCCTCCCAACACTGCCAGCAATGGTGCTGTTAGCTCTCTCTCCCCAAAAGGAAGAACTGGAGGAAGCCTGACCCAACCGAACTGTGTTGAGAACATATGAACTGCTTCATTTCCACCCTATAACACCTTGCCCTTACTTGTTGAAATGGATGGTATGTTCTTACTGCAAATGGAAAACACCTGGCCTTATTTGATCCCTCTAGACCTCAGAGGAAATCAAGTCCTGCACTGTGCCCGGGGGCCTGGCTGCAGTGAGGAAACACTTTGAGAATGGGCAGATGACCCCTTCAATGACCACCTTTGCTCACTCCCAGCACCAGCACAAAGCTGCAGAGGTAACAATGGCATTTTGAATACTAACAAATTAGGTTTCCCCTGTTAAAGAGCTCGAGTGGAAAATAACACTATTTGCTTGATTCCAGGATTCACCATTCCCGGTGTCCCTGGAAAAATTTGCACCCCATTTTCTTTTCAACTCGCCCTCCTCGAGCCTCACCTAACTTTAACGGTTCAACCTTCTCATCACATGGGTTCCTTGTGGTGCTCGTAATCCCCTAAATCATCACGGTACACTGCCATAAAGGAACCATTTGGGCTTAACATCTGTTAAAGTAGAACTGATTTGTGACAGCCCTTCACAGGCAGAAACACAAATCCAGATTACTGTTAATTACGTGATTCTTTGTATTTGTTTTCAGGAGACCTCAAGAACCACTCAGCTCCCACTATCAAGCAGCACCAGGGAAGCCGAGTGCAGTGCGACGAGCTCCAAAGAAGCCCCACTAGAAGCCTTTCCAAGCAAAGAGGTAAGTTTATCAATTAACAATTATACCATTTGGCAGGTATGTTTTTAAAACAGTGTCCTAGACAGGGTTGTTTGGATGTGGTAATGAATGGGGCTTCCCACTCAGACTTCTCTGTGATGTTTCAAAGACAGCAGCCGAAATATGGAGTATTCTTCCATGTTGCACTAAATCCCGCAGTAACGTGAAGGTTTTGTGCACAGGTTTCTCTCGGGGAGCAAGTGACTCCAGAGACAAACGGGGCTTCTACACTCACCCGGCATACTGATGAAGCAGGTAAGAAGTGGCTTGAGAGTAACGGCTCCCAAAGGAGCACGACAAACCAAGTTCTTGGCAACTGTCTTTACTGGCACAAACGTGGGGCTGCTTTTAGGATACAGATACAGGACATTGCTCCAAGTTGTTCAGTGCCTCCTTCCTCAGCTAAGCACATTCATTGGTCTCAGTGGGACCTAAGAAACAGCTTTCCGTGCTGGTACACAGAGAGGAGTTTGGCAGAAGGAGGTAGCTTCCAATTTGTGCTGAGCTGCTGGAAAGAGCGGGGCATTTTAAGAGATGTCTGAAGACACACGCAAACCCTTGCCCCTGTATAGCCGAAACTGTGGATGATAAAGGCTCAATTTATAGCCAGGCGGAACAGGCCTGGACACCATGAGCACGGCGTAGAGGCGCTGCTTCTGCGGTCTAGTCCTGGTATTAGAATTCACGCGCTCGGTTAACACAAAGACCTCAGTCCTGTGCGAGCCCTGACATTCAGGCAATTCAGGTACGGCAAAACAGCAGGCCATAGATAACGTGTCCCTCAACACTTCTTCCATCCATTTCCTACGTATTTCTTCTCTTCATATTGTCCGTTGTTCATTTACTTTTTTTTTTTTTAATAATAATAGTAATTATTATTCTTTCCATTGCAGTAAGCAATGCAGCTATGGACGTGGAGGTCCCAAAGACTTCCACAGAGGTGTGTGACCATCAGACGGAAAGGACAGCAGAGGAAAACGCTGTTCCCATAGACAGAGAGACTGCAACATCTGTACCAGATGGCAAGGTCTGTGCCTTTATAGTAAGAGTAGACATCAGTCTGTCAAATACAGTCTGAATTTCTATTTTTACCATGTAGTTGCAACTGAAAATGCAACCTGTGAAAGCAGTAGGAATATACGGAGCTTAGCAATGACGGGCACACAAGGTGGTATTTAGTACAACCTGTAATTCAGCAAGTACTTCTATTACATGACAAACACAACTGAAAGTTGAACTCAAACGCTTCTGCTTTTCCTTTCCTTCTCTGATGAAGGAAGCCTCTTCTTTCCCTGCTTTCAGTCTCTAAAAGGCTATGTTTTCTGTCACCAGTTCCTCAGATGCACAGAAACTCTCAACTTGAGGAAAAACGAAGACAAGCGTCAAAATGTCGAGGGCTGTCCGGACCAGACAATTCCACTGGCACTGCCGAGCGAAGCACTGCACCAGCCCAAAAGCACCATGCCGTCTGCTCTTGCCAGAATGAGAGCCATGAATGCGATCATCAAGAGCCACGCACATTCTGTAAGACGGCCACGTCACCAAGGAGCTGCTGGGCTGCCAGTTCAAAGTGCCTGTGAGCAAGAAATCCCAAAGGTTCACAAAGGCGACATCTGTTCAGAGGAGCAGCTCCCTAAGCCTGGGGAGCCGCAGATGAGGGAGCCACTGAGACAACCCAAAAGCAGAAGCACTCGTGCGGCTTCCAGAATTAAGGCCATCAACGACATCCACAGGAACCTACACCATTCTCAAAGGCGTCCAAACCAGGAAGGGGCTGCTTTTCTGGTGGAGGATGCGCAAGGGTTCAAAACAACAGAATCCGGCCTGAAGAACGAAGACGCGAGCGTCACAGTCTCTGTGTTGTGCAGTAATGCACAACAAGTTGACAATAAAGAGATGAAGTGACTCAAAACTAACAGACTTGTCTGAACTTTTGCTGCCTGTCTCAACAGGTTGGAGCATCAGGCGGGGAGAAACTTCATGAAATATAACGAGGGCAAGTGTAGAGCCCTGCATCGGGGCAAGAACAACCCCAGACACCAGGATAAGTTGGGGACTGCCCTGCTGGAGAGCAGCAAAGGGGGAAGGGACGTGGGTGTCCTGGCGGAGAGCTGGCTGACCATGAGCCAGCACTGTGCCCTTGTGGCCAAGAAGGCCAATGGCATCCTGGGGTGTATTAGCAGGGCTGTGGTTAGTAGGTCGAGAGAGGTTCTCCTCCCCCTCTACTCTGCCCTAGTGAGACCACATCTGCAATATTGCGTCCAGTTCTGGGCCCCCCAGTTCCAGAAGGACAGGGAACTGCTTGAGAGAGTCCAGCACAGAGCCACAAGGGTGATAAAGGGAGTGGAGCGTCTCCCTTTTGAGGAAAGGCTGAGGGAGCTGGGTCTCTTTAGCTGGAGAAGAGGAGACTGCGGGGTGACCTTCTTAATGTTTATAAATATGTAAAGGGAGAGTGTCAGGAGGACGGAGCCAGGCTCTTCTCAGCGACATCTAACAGTAGGACAGGGGGCACTGGGTGCGTGCTGGAACATAGGAGGTTCCACTTAAATGTGAGACAAAACTTTTTTATGGTGATGGTGACAGAACACCGGAACAGGCTGCACAGGGGGGATGTGGAGTTTCCTTCTCCAGAGGCATTCCAAAGCTGCCTGGACGCGTTCCTGTGTGACCTGATCTAGCTGCTCCTGCTCCGGCAGGGGCATTGGACCAGACGATCTTTCAAGGTCCCTTCCAATCCCTAACATTCAGTGATTCGGTGATTCTGTGATTCGTAGGCATCTCAGCAGTCTTCTACCATCTTTCTTTGGCAAAGGCATGTCCGGAAAGAAAAACTGTAAAAATCACAGTCAGGAGAAGAGCTCTGGATCTCCAAAGTACCAATCTGCAGGTCTGATATACAGGCTGCCATTATGTCAGGATAACAACAATCTGCTGCCCCGGAAGATTAATCTTACTTTGAAATCAGTGGGCACTGCAATACTATGCTCCTCAGAAAATCAGGACAATTATTGCCAGGTTTTGTGATTACCACTGGTTAAAATGAGGGTATACTGGATTAGGTCACCCAGGGCGTCTCTCAGGCTGAAATTTGTCATGTCAGAGCAAGAACAGGTCACACTTAGTGAAGCCGTGTAGTTCTGGGAACAAAACGTCCCTTCCTGCAATCGGCAGCTCGATTCTTTCTAGTCTTGGCTTTAGAGCACTATGCGGAGTTTATTACAATCTCCTTGAATCGGGAAGGCTCACCCTGAGCACTCTCTGGTGCACAAGTATCCAGGAAAGCCCTGCTGGGGCTCTTGTAGCCGCTTGCCTCAAGGCATTTTCCTAATCAAATTCCTACTCCTACCATGCCAGACCAGATATTCTTTCGTGCCCCCTGGCAAAGCTAATGGGCTCTGGGCTGGCTGCATTAGACCTTCTGCCTCAGCACCAGCAATGAGCCTGAGGCTACCAGGTAGCCGAAGCACATCCTCTCCAAGCAGCCCCATTCTGGAAGCATTATAGATTTGCAGTTCCCCTCCTTAGGTATATATGCAACAAGCAAAGCATCATTAGAAGCACAGCGTTTATGAGGGTTCTGAAAAATCACTTTTTTTACTCCTTAGCTAGGGCAAAGACTCCACAGATATGAGAAAAACGGTCAAATCTTTTCTAGCATTTCCCAGTTCATTAGTCTTACTACTGTAGTCTTCTTCAGGCTTCACTTCAGAGTTGTGAAGGGCATCCCAAGTTCTCCTCCTCCAACTCAAATCTCTTCTCTTGCATTACCGATTATCTACTATGATCCCCCCCCCTTCCCCATCCCTCCCCCTACCCCCCCTCAAACTTCTCATCTGTACTTTCGCAAAGAGAGAAAAAATCTTTTCTCTTAAATTTTCCTGTTTCCTCTGTCAGGTGTGTCCTGACATCTGACCGTCTTTGTCAGGTGCTCCTCAGAGAATTTTGTTTGATGACCACTCTCCTGGGGACCAGAAGTGGAAGACCAGTTTGCCTGCAACAGGAACCATCTCCCTGCGTATCGCATTAAAACAATTCATGCAGCTATAGTAATCTTTCCATGCTAGAAGGCAGGAAGTTCTCCCATCATCTTTTGTGGTTTCAGAGGAAAGAAAAACACACCACGTGTGACAGTCATACATTGTGAACACCTAACAAACAGTCCACAGCAGGACAGAAACATCAAATCATCCCAACTCATCATCAAAACAGCTTGCATTTGTGACTGGCTTTTCATCCCAAAGGGGGGATTCTCCTGTCATCAGTCACGTGCTCTTAAACACTCACACCACCAGAGCAACGCGCAGACTCCCTGGGTGTGTGGCTGAGACCAGGGGTAAAGCGGACCACTGCAGATCAATGAGGCCAATCGTAAGGTCCACAGACCCTTGCACAAGTTGCTTCCAGTCAGCAGAAAACTACCTGTTCCTCCTCAACCTCAGAAACTCTGCTTGCAGATGTTAGAAGGAACCAACAAATGCAGCCTTCTGGCCTCTGCCCCAACAAGAGTCCATCTCCAAGCTCTGGAGACGGACAACCACCTAGAATGGAAAGCTCCTGGAAAGAGTGGGTGCACAGGACAGCAAGAGAGCGAGCACAAATGGTGTGTGAGCGTGCGTGAGTGAAGGCTGTGCGTGAGTGTAAGCCTTTGCCAGTCCTTCCTTTCCCACAGCATCCCTACCGGCACGGTGCTAAGGAGCCTCTGGGACCCTGAGCCACAGCTGCACAAGTCTGGTGGTGCCCTGGGGCAACAGGCTTCGTAGGCCTGCAGCCCAACAAGGGGCAAGAGCATCTTCTCTGGCTGAAGCGGCCAGCCAGCAGCTAACTCAGCTATCAGCAAAGTCCCTCAGGACAACTTCACTGCCTTCCTGACAAAACAGTCACTGCTGTATTTGCATCTTACTTTTGACAAGAACTTTCCTGCCTATAGGTGAGGCTGTACTATCAGAGTGCATCTTTCCTCCATACAAACCCCCTTTTGAGCTAATGATTCCTTCAGAAGGATTTACACTCCAGCTGAAGTGTGTCAAATCTGTGGCTAGTAATGAGCACATGAAAATATTTTTTCAGTATTTACATATGAAAGATATCAAATAGGATCACTGTAAGATTACTTCTTCAGTGTCGCCTTCTAAAGATGTGGTGGTTTTACTCAGGTGGGCAGCCGAGTTCCACCCGATCCTTTTCCAGAGGAAGATGCATAACTGCCTCTAGAGAAGGACTAGCTCACTAAACGGGTTGGCCTACTAGAGAGTCCTTCAAAAGTTTGGTTGGCCAAGGAGCTGTAGCCTGAAAGTCAGAAGTCTGCTCCATACTACGGGAAGAGAGAACGCCCCCAAGGGTAAATTACCCAACATTTTGGTATTTCTCTTAGCTACCAGAAAAGAAACAAACACACCCCAAAACCACCAACATGCGTACATGAAAGAAAACCAAGCACGGCATGCTAGAGCTGGTCAAACAATTCTGCCAGTTAGCTCTAAGAGACAATTTGAAGTTAGCTGTGTAGCGGAGAATAAAAACGAAAAACCAGTGCTCTCTGTGTTTGAGGGCTTTTATTATCTACCACAACGGTCTGCCCAAGAACTTGTCCCTCAGGACACCAAGTTCTTTCTGGGAGAGGTTGTGCACCAACAACAGATTCTGTCCCGGGGAGTCTCTGCTCGGAATTTTGGGGTAAGGAAAGCCAGGAGGCTGGCTTGGTTGCCTTGGTTTCCGTATGCCCACACGTGGAGACGGTAACCTGGACGCTGTGGACTGATTGTGTGCTCACCATGATGACACGCAGGTTAAAAGGCGGCGCCTCTTCCTGCGGCCATCACTTCTTGGAAGTGGGATTGTGACGGACGAGGTAGGACGAGGCTTTTCTCCAATGCATACTGTGAACTGTCGATCTAGCTTCACATTCGTTAGTCAAATGAGAGCGGTGAATAAGAGAATGTTTACATTTGCCTTCCTTTCAACAGGCACGCAATGTGTGCAGCAGAGTCACAGAAGGAAAATTCAACTGAGAAGAGCCAAGCGGTAAGATTAGCTCCTTACGAATACACAAGCTCATGCACTTTTTTGGACGAAGGTGGTCTAGCGCAAAGCCTGATACTGTTTGTGTGATAAGTGGGCGAGAGGGGGCAAATGAAAAAAAAAAAAAAAAAGAATGCTTCAGATACTTGTGGCTCTGCTTACTTGCAGAAGAAAAACTGCAAGCTCTTCCAGTGACAGTGTCAGAAGCGTGCAGCTAGCTCTCACGTGCACTTTCAGGGAGTCTTTAGTGGAGAAGAGATCCTCTAGTACCGTGGCCAGTGAATATTAGTCACCAGACAGAGGGAAGAACTGAAGCAACTTCTGGTTCTCCCTCTCGCATCCCTCTGCCTTCCTGCCCAGCATGGCCATCGAGCAAAAAGCAGCCAAGCCCTTAGTTTGTGCCTTCCTCCGGCACGTTTTAAGCATGATAACTTTAGAAGTGGCCAGCAAAAGTTAGGAAGTACAGTCGGCAAAGGCGGTGTGAAATGCTAAAGGTCATTGAAGCCCAGCTCCATACCTCTTTGGGTTTTCGTATTCCCCCAATTTTCTTCCTGCATTTTCATAAAGGCTAAGAAGGTTCTGCGAAGCCTGGGAAACAATTCAAGGCCCTGACAGTGTCAGACGTGCAGTCTTCACCAAGTATTTGACTTAAGAATGAATTGCCCTCAGCATTCTGTAGTGATTTAAGCGGCCATGAGCAGGTGGCAAAAGTGACTTAAAGTCAGGTTGAGGCCTAAAGTCAAATTCTTTGCTGACAAGTGCACATGCCCCAAGGGAATTTCCTTCATGAGTACCCTTGGGTTGCAGAAACCTAGCGCTTCTCCAGTGCTTCTTCTTCCCCCGTGAAATACTGCAGACCACTCAAACCCTGGTTAAAGATTTGTCCCAAAACAAAGAGAGCAAAAGTAAAGTGCCCACAAGCGAACAACGCAGACGGAAGCTCAGTCTGAAATACAAGCTATGTCATGAGGTACCCGTTGCATTGGCAGGGCGCGATGGAGCTGCCCGACTTGACCGTGCAGAAGAGCTCTGTGAAGCTCCTCACGAAGAGATGGGAGTCCGCCAGTGCTCTGGCACCCAGCCCGGCCTTCCAACGCCTGCCAGCCCCACGGTCCCTGGCACCAGAGCAAGCCAGCCCAGGCAGCACCGTGGACGAAGCTGCGGCAGACAGCGGGAGGGCGGACGTCACCCTGGGTGGCCCTCGCCGGACTGAGACCTTCCCCATCTCTGTCAAGGAGCTGCAGAGCCACTTTGAGACCCTGGGTGGCAGGAAGGTGAGTGCACGCAGGTTCCGCAGCTGAAAAGGATTCCCGCGCTCTCACTGAGGACTCGGAGAACACTACTGCCACAACAGCACCCCCTTCCAATCTGCTGCCTCTTCATATCCTTTCTGCCCCCTGAAAGCCCTACCTGGCTCCTCCCAGTAGCTTCTAACTCACATCCCCTCCATGTCTTCCAACAGGAAGCGGAAAGTGGCAAAAGCTCACTGCCACCAGCACTGGCCACTCAGCCTGGGAGCCAGACAGACATTTCTCTCATGGAAATGTCCAGCGTGAAACGGGGGAGGGCAATCTTTGAGAAGATGCCCTCAGGCAATGGACAGACCACCAACACCGAAGGTTAGCCTTACCACTTGGATCGGATTTCTCCCTTTAGTTCAATGCGCTCCGTCTCTGAGGTGGCAAGGGGCAAGCACACTCACCTCATCAGGGCAGCCCCCAGGCCGCCCAGGGAGAGAACGTGGTGTTCTTCTCAGTGCAAAACAAGCTTTCTAGCCTTCTCCATTTTGTCTGTTGCATTATGGAGCAGTGCCTGATGCCATTAAATACTTGTTGAGCAAAACACAACAGAATGGTGTCTTATGTTTTGAGAAGATAACTTTTGATGAAGACAGCCCAAATTACAAATAGGATATCAAAACTATGGGCAGCATCCATCAATTACAAAAAAGTGGTATCTTCATTTTCTTCTTTGGTGAAGATAGTTTGGATTTAGCAGTGCGTTGCTTTGGTAACAATGCGTTAACTTTTATTAGTTAAAGGCATTCTGGTTTCCACAAATCAAATGCTCCGTACTTGATGCGCTGTAAAGTAAAAGTGCGACGACACAGTGGGTAAAATGTTGGCAATACTGTTTGTTTTGCTTACTGCTTTTCTTTCAAGCTTTGAAACACATGCACCCATCTCCCTCTCCCCAACTATGACGTCTCTTTGTGGTTGCAGTGGGTGGCTGCAAAGCTGTAGGAGGACTTCCAGAAGAGAGCCCTCCCAACACCGGCAATACACTGACGGAATTCCAGGAGAATGTCTCCTTGAAAGACAAAATGGCTCTGTATCAGGCTGCGGTGTCAAAGGCAGAGAACAGCAACCGCTTTGCCAATGTAAGATACCAATGTCTCAATATCTTCTTAATTCTACGTTTGCTTTGCCCAGGGACAGATCGTAACCATCTTTATTTCTACAAGCAAGCTATCAGGTGGATCATAGGGTGGATGAAAATTTAAATCCCAAATTAGGAAACCTATAGAGCAAACATAGTCATCCATCAGTCTCTCTCTCTACCAAAAGAGGTTTCTCACGCTAGATGCCTTTGGTCTTTTGGACAATCCCCGTTATTTCGTGGACGTGCTCTTCCTTTCAGTCCACCTTTGCCTGAACTTCATGTATGAGGATCATGGGTGAGAGAGAGATCAGCAACACGGTTATCCTGTGATGACAAAACAAGGCAGTTTCCTTACCACAACAACTATTCTCTATCGCCAAATAATAAAATCCTGTTCAGGAGCACAGTGACTTTAGAGCTCTTGCTGCTCGAACTGAAGAATTTGAAATTACCGCATGATAAAACAGCTCTGCTATGGGTGCTCAGGTAGCCCAGAAGCCACCTGAGGGAAGCAGCCACCAGCCACGCTCGCCTTCAGAGTCCAGGTGTTTTCAAACCACACAATTCCTGCCCACTGGCTTCTTGATTTCCTAATTGCCCTTGTGTATTTGGAACAGATTCCTGCAGTTCTTTGGGCCAAGAAGGTTCCAATTCCCTCCTCCCAACACTGCCAGCAATGGTGCTGTTAGCTCTCTCTCCCCAAAAGGAAGAACTGGAGGAAGCCTGACCCAACCGAACTGTGTTGAGAACATATGAACTGCTTCATTTCCACCCTATAACACCTTGCCCTTACTTGTTGAAATGGATGGTATGTTCTTACTGCAAATGGAAAACACCTGGCCTTATTTGATCCCTCTAGACCTCAGAGGAAATCAAGTCCTGCACTGTGCCCGGGGGCCTGGCTGCAGTGAGGAAACACTTTGAGAATGGGCAGATGACCCCTTCAATGACCACCTTTGCTCACTCCCAGCACCAGCACAAAGCTGCAGAGGTAACAATGGCATTTTGAATACTAACAAATTAGGTTTCCCCTGTTAAAGAGCTCGAGAGGAAAATAACACTATTTGCTTGATTCCAGGATTCACCATTCCCGGTGTCCCTGGAAAAATTTGCACCCCATTTTCTTTTCAACTCGCCCTCCTCGAGCCTCACCTAACTTTAACGGTTCAACCTTCTCATCACATGGGTTCCTTGTGGTGCTCGTAATCCCCTAAATCATCACGGTACACTGCCATAAAGGAACCATTTGGGCTTAACATCTGTTAAAGTAGAACTGATTTGTGACAGCCCTTCACAGGCAGAAACACAAATCCAGATTACTGTTAATTACGTGATTCTTTGTATTTGTTTTCAGGAGACCTCAAGAACCACTCAGCTCCCACTATCAAGCAGCACCAGGGAAGCCGAGTGCAGTGCGACGAGCTCCAAAGAAGCCCCACTAGAAGCCTTTCCAAGCAAAGAGGTAAGTTTATCAATTAACAATTATACCATTTGGCAGGTATGTTTTTAAAACAGTGTCCTAGACAGGGTTGTTTGGATGTGGTAATGAATGGGGCTTCCCACTCAGACTTCTCTGTGATGTTTCAAAGACAGCAGCCGAAATATGGAGTATTCTTCCATGTTGCACTAAATCCCGCAGTAACGTGAAGGTTTTGTGCACAGGTTTCTCTCGGGGAGCAAGTGACTCCAGAGACAAACGGGGCTTCTACACTCACCCGGCATACTGATGAAGCAGGTAAGAAGTGGCTTGAGAGTAACGGCTCCCAAAGGAGCACGACAAACCAAGTTCTTGGCAACTGTCTTTACTGGCACAAACGTGGGGCTGCTTTTAGGATACAGATACAGGACATTGCTCCAAGTTGTTCAGTGCCTCCTTCCTCAGCTAAGCACATTCATTGGTCTCAGTGGGACCTAAGAAACAGCTTTCCGTGCTGGTACACAGAGAGGAGTTTGGCAGAAGGAGGTAGCTTCCAATTTGTGCTGAGCTGCTGGAAAGAGCGGGGCATTTTAAGAGATGTCTGAAGACACACGCAAACCCTTGCCCCTGTATAGCCGAAACTGTGGATGATAAAGGCTCAATTTATAGCCAGGCGGAACAGGCCTGGACACCATGAGCACGGCGTAGAGGCGCTGCTTCTGCGGTCTAGTCCTGGTATTAGAATTCACGCGCTCGGTTAACACAAAGACCTCAGTCCTGTGCGAGCCCTGACATTCAGGCAATTCAGGTACGGCAAAACAGCAGGCCATAGATAACGTGTCCCTCAACACTTCTTCCATCCATTTCCTACGTATTTCTTCTCTTCATATTGTCCGTTGTTCATTTACTTTTTTTTTTTTTAATAATAATAGTAATTATTATTCTTTCCATTGCAGTAAGCAATGCAGCTATGGACGTGGAGGTCCCAAAGACTTCCACAGAGGTGTGTGACCATCAGACGGAAAGGACAGCAGAGGAAAACGCTGTTCCCATAGACAGAGAGACTGCAACATCTGTACCAGATGGCAAGGTCTGTGCCTTTATAGTAAGAGTAGACATCAGTCTGTCAAATACAGTCTGAATTTCTATTTTTACCATGTAGTTGCAACTGAAAATGCAACCTGTGAAAGCAGTAGGAATATACGGAGCTTAGCAATGACGGGCACACAAGGTGGTATTTAGTACAACCTGTAATTCAGCAAGTACTTCTATTACATGACAAACACAACTGAAAGTTGAACTCAAACGCTTCTGCTTTTCCTTTCCTTCTCTGATGAAGGAAGCCTCTTCTTTCCCTGCTTTCAGTCTCTAAAAGGCTATGTTTTCTGTCACCAGTTCCTCAGATGCACAGAAACTCTCAACTTGAGGAAAAACGAAGACAAGCGTCAAAATGTCGAGGGCTGTCCGGACCAGACAATTCCACTGGCACTGCCGAGCGAAGCACTGCACCAGCCCAAAAGCACCATGCCGTCTGCTCTTGCCAGAATGAGAGCCATGAATGCGATCATCAAGAGCCACGCACATTCTGTAAGACGGCCACGTCACCAAGGAGCTGCTGGGCTGCCAGTTCAAAGTGCCTGTGAGCAAGAAATCCCAAAGGTTCACAAAGGCGACATCTGTTCAGAGGAGCAGCTCCCTAAGCCTGGGGAGCCGCAGATGAGGGAGCCACTGAGACAACCCAAAAGCAGAAGCACTCGTGCGGCTTCCAGAATTAAGGCCATCAACGACATCCACAGGAACCTACACCATTCTCAAAGGCGTCCAAACCAGGAAGGGGCTGCTTTTCTGGTGGAGGATGCGCAAGGGTTCAAAACAACAGAATCCGGCCTGAAGAACGAAGACGCGAGCGTCACAGTCTCTGTGTTGTGCAGTAATGCACAACAAGTTGACAATAAAGAGATGAAGTGACTCAAAACTAACAGACTTGTCTGAACTTTTGCTGCCTGTCTCAACAGGTTGGAGCATCAGGCGGGGAGAAACTTCATGAAATATAACGAGGGCAAGTGTAGAGCCCTGCATCGGGGCAAGAACAACCCCAGACACCAGGATAAGTTGGGGACTGCCCTGCTGGAGAGCAGCAAAGGGGGAAGGGACGTGGGTGTCCTGGCGGAGAGCTGGCTGACCATGAGCCAGCACTGTGCCCTTGTGGCCAAGAAGGCCAATGGCATCCTGGGGTGTATTAGCAGGGCTGTGGTTAGTAGGTCGAGAGAGGTTCTCCTCCCCCTCTACTCTGCCCTAGTGAGACCACATCTGCAATATTGCGTCCAGTTCTGGGCCCCCCAGTTCCAGAAGGACAGGGAACTGCTTGAGAGAGTCCAGCACAGAGCCACAAGGGTGATAAAGGGAGTGGAGCGTCTCCCTTTTGAGGAAAGGCTGAGGGAGCTGGGTCTCTTTAGCTGGAGAAGAGGAGACTGCGGGGTGACCTTCTTAATGTTTATAAATATGTAAAGGGAGAGTGTCAGGAGGACGGAGCCAGGCTCTTCTCAGCGACATCTAACAGTAGGACAGGGGGCACTGGGTGCGTGCTGGAACATAGGAGGTTCCACTTAAATGTGAGACAAAACTTTTTTATGGTGATGGTGACAGAACACCGGAACAGGCTGCACAGGGGGGATGTGGAGTTTCCTTCTCCAGAGGCATTCCAAAGCTGCCTGGACGCGTTCCTGTGTGACCTGATCTAGCTGCTCCTGCTCCGGCAGGGGCATTGGACCAGACGATCTTTCAAGGTCCCTTCCAATCCCTAACATTCAGTGATTCGGTGATTCTGTGATTCGTAGGCATCTCAGCAGTCTTCTACCATCTTTCTTTGGCAAAGGCATGTCCGGAAAGAAAAACTGTAAAAATCACAGTCAGGAGAAGAGCTCTGGATCTCCAAAGTACCAATCTGCAGGTCTGATATACAGGCTGCCATTATGTCAGGATAACAACAATCTGCTGCCCCGGAAGATTAATCTTACTTTGAAATCAGTGGGCACTGCAATACTATGCTCCTCAGAAAATCAGGACAATTATTGCCAGGTTTTGTGATTACCACTCGTTAAAATGAGGGTATACTGGATTAGGTCACCCAGGGCGTCTCTCAGGCTGAAATTTGTCATGTCAGAGCAAGAACAGGTCACACTTAGTGAAGCCGTGTAGTTCTGGGAACAAAACGTCCCTTCCTGCAATCGGCAGCTCGATTCTTTCTAGTCTTGGCTTTAGAGCACTATGCGGAGTTTATTACAATCTCCTTGAATCGGGAAGGCTCACCCTGAGCACTCTCTGGTGCACAAGTATCCAGGAAAGCCCTGCTGGGGCTCTTGTAGCCGCTTGCCTCAAGGCATTTTCCTAATCAAATTCCTACTCCTACCATGCCAGACCAGATATTCTTTCGTGCCCCCTGGCAAAGCTAATGGGCTCTGGGCTGGCTGCATTAGACCTTCTGCCTCAGCACCAGCAATGAGCCTGAGGCTACCAGGTAGCCGAAGCACATCCTCTCCAAGCAGCCCCATTCTGGAAGCATTATAGATTTGCAGTTCCCCTCCTTAGGTATATATGCAACAAGCAAAGCATCATTAGAAGCACAGCGTTTATGAGGGTTCTGAAAAATCACTTTTTTTACTCCTTAGCTAGGGCAAAGACTCCACAGATATGAGAAAAACGGTCAAATCTTTTCTAGCATTTCCCAGTTCATTAGTCTTACTACTGTAGTCTTCTTCAGGCTTCACTTCAGAGTTGTGAAGGGCATCCCAAGTTCTCCTCCTCCAACTCAAATCTCTTCTCTTGCATTACCGATTATCTACTATGATCCCCCCCCCTTCCCCATCCCTCCCCCTACCCCCCCTCAAACTTCTCATCTGTACTTTCGCAAAGAGAGAAAAAATCTTTTCTCTTAAATTTTCCTGTTTCCTCTGTCAGGTGTGTCCTGACATCTGACCGTCTTTGTCAGGTGCTCCTCAGAGAATTTTGTTTGATGACCACTCTCCTGGGGACCAGAAGTGGAAGACCAGTTTGCCTGCAACAGGAACCATCTCCCTGCGTATCGCATTAAAACAATTCATGCAGCTATAGTAATCTTTCCATGCTAGAAGGCAGGAAGTTCTCCCATCATCTTTTGTGGTTTCAGAGGAAAGAAAAACACACCACGTGTGACAGTCATACTTTGTGAACACCTAACAGACACAGTCCACAGCAGGACAGAAACATCAAATCATCCCAACTCATCATCAAAACAGCTTGCATTTGTGACTGGCTTTTCATCCCAAAGGGGGGATTCTCCTGTCATCAGTCACGTGCTCTTAAACACTCACACCACCAGAGCAACGCGCAGACTCCCTGGGTGTGTGGCTGAGACCAGGGGTAAAGCGGACCACTGCAGATCAATGAGGCCAATCGTAAGGTCCACAGACCCTTGCACAAGTTGCTTCCAGTCAGCAGAAAACTACCTGTTCCTCCTCAACCTCAGAAACTCTGCTTGCAGATGTTAGAAGGAACCAACAAATGCAGCCTTCTGGCCTCTGCCCCAACAAGAGTCCATCTCCAAGCTCTGGAGACGGACAACCACCTAGAATGGAAAGCTCCTGGAAAGAGTGGGTGCACAGGACAGCAAGAGAGCGAGCACAAATGGTGTGTGAGCGTGCGTGAGTGAAGGCTGTGCGTGAGTGTAAGCCTTTGCCAGTCCTTCCTTTCCCACAGCATCCCTACCGGCACGGTGCTAAGGAGCCTCTGGGACCCTGAGCCACAGCTGCACAAGTCTGGTGGTGCCCTGGGGCAACAGGCTTCGTAGGCCTGCAGCCCAACAAGGGGCAAGAGCATCTTCTCTGGCTGAAGCGGCCAGCCAGCAGCTAACTCAGCTATCAGCAAAGTCCCTCAGGACAACTTCACTGCCTTCCTGACAAAACAGTCACTGCTGTATTTGCATCTTACTTTTGACAAGAACTTTCCTGCCTATAGGTGAGGCTGTACTATCAGAGTGCATCTTTCCTCCATACAAACCCCCTTTTGAGCTAATGATTCCTTCAGAAGGATTTACACTCCAGCTGAAGTGTGTCAAATCTGTGGCTAGTAATGAGCACATGAAAATATTTTTTCAGTATTTACATATGAAAGATATCAAATAGGATCACTGTAAGATTACTTCTTCAGTGTCGCCTTCTAAAGATGTGGTGGTTTTACTCAGGTGGGCAGCCGAGTTCCACCCGATCCTTTTCCAGAGGAAGATACATAACTGCCTCTAGAGAAGGACTAGCTCACTAAACGGGTTGGCCTACTAGAGAGTCCTTCAAAAGTTTGGTTGGCCAAGGAGCTGTAGCCTGAAAGTCAGAAGTCTGCTCCATACTACGGGAAGAGAGAACGCCCCCAAGGGTAAATTACCCAACATTTTGGTATTTCTCTTAGCTACCAGAAAAGAAACAAACACACCCCAAAACCACCAACATGCGTACGTGAAAGAAAACCAAGCACGGCATGCTAGAGCTGGTCAAACAATTCTGCCAGTTAGCTCTAAGAGACAATTTGAAGTTAGCTGTGTAGCGGAGAATAAAAACGAAAAACCAGTGCTCTCTGTGTTTGAGGGCTTTTATTATCTACCACAACGGTCTGCCCAAGAACTTGTCCCTCAGGACACCAAGTTCTTTCTGGGAGAGGTTGTGCACCAACAACAGATTCTGTCCCGGGGAGTCTCTGCTCGGAATTTTGGGGTAAGGAAAGCCAGGAGGCTGGCTTGGTTGCCTTGGTTTCCATATGCCCACGCGTGGAGACGGTAACCTGGACACTGTGGACTGATTGTGTGCTCACCATGAAGACACGCAGGTTAAAAGGCGGCGCCTCTTCCTGCGGCCATCACTTCTTGGAAGTGAGATTGTGACGGACGAGGTAGGAGGAAGCTTTTCTCCAATGCATACTGTGAACTGTCGATCTAGCTTCACATTCGTTAGTCAAATGAGAGCGGTGAATAAGAGAATGTTTACATTTGCCTTCCTTTCAACAGGCACGCAATGTGTGCAGCAGAGTCACAGAAGGAAAATTCAACTGAGAAGAGCCAAGCGGTAAGATTAGCTCCTTACGAATACACAAGTTCATGCACTGTTTTGGACGAAGGTGGTCTAGCGCAAAGCCTGATACTGTTTGTGTGATAAGTGGGCGAGAGGGGGCAAATGAAAAAAAAAAAAAAAAGAATGCTTCAGATACTTGTGGCTCTGCTTACTTGCAGAAGAAAAACTGCAAGCTCTTCCAGTGACAGTGTCAGAAGCGTGCAGCTAGCTCTCACGTGCACTTTCAGGGAGTCTTTAGTGGAGAAGAGATCCTCTAGTACCGTGGCCAGTGAATATTAGTCACCAGACAGAGGGAAGAACTGAAGCAGCTTCTGGTTCTCTCTCTCGCATCCCTCTGCCTTCCTGCCCAGCATGGCCATCGAGCAAAAAGCAGCCAAGCCCTTAGTTTGTGCCTTCCTCCGGCACGTTTTAAGCATGATAACTTTAGAAGTGGCCAGCAAAAGTTAGGAAGTACAGTCGGCAAAGGCGGTGTGAAATGCTAAAGGTCATTGAAGCCCAGCTCCATACCTCTTTGGGTTTTCGTATTCCCCCAATTTTCTTCCTGCATTTTCATAAAGGCTAAGAAGGTTCTGCGAAGCCTGGGAAACAATTCAAGGCCCTGACAGTGTCAGACGTGCAGTCTTCACCAAGTATTTGACTTAAGAATGAATTGCCCTCAGCATTCTGTAGTGATTTAAGCGGCCATGAGCAGGTGGCAAAAGTGACTTAAAGTCAGGTTGAGGCCTAAAGTCAAATTCTTTGCTGACAAGTGCACATGCCCCAAGGGAATTTCCTTCATGAGTACCCTTGGGTTGCAGAAACCTAGCGCTTCTCCAGTGCTTCTTCTTCCCCCGTGAAATACTGCAGACCACTCAAACCCTGGTTAAAGATTTGTCCCAAAACAAAGAGAGCAAAAGTAAAGTGCCCACAAGCGAACAACGCAGACGGAAGCTCAGTCTGAAATACAAGCTATGTCATGAGGTACCCGTTGCATTGGCAGGGCGCGATGGAGCTGCCCGACTTGACCGTGCAGAAGAGCTCTGTGAAGCTCCTCACGAAGAGATGGGAGTCCGCCAGTGCTCTGGCACCCAGCCCGGCCTTCCAACGCCTGCCAGCCCCACGGTCCCTGGCACCAGAGCAAGCCAGCCCAGGCAGCACCGTGGACGAAGCTGCGGCAGACAGCGGGAGGGCGGACGTCACCCTGGGTGGCCCTCGCCGGACTGAGACCTTCCCCATCTCTGTCAAGGAGCTGCAGAGCCACTTTGAGACCCTGGGTGGCAGGAAGGTGAGTGCACGCAGGTTCCGCAGCTGAAAAGGATTCCCGCGCTCTCACTGAGGACTCGGAGAACACTACTGCCACAACAGCACCCCCTTCCAATCTGCTGCCTCTTCATATCCTTTCTGCCCCCTGAAAGCCCTACCTGGCTCCTCCCAGTAGCTTCTAACTCACATCCCCTCCATGTCTTCCAACAGGAAGCGGAAAGTGGCAAAAGCTCACTGCCACCAGCACTGGCCACTCAGCCTGGGAGCCAGACAGACATTTCTCTCATGGAAATGTCCAGCGTGAAACGGGGGAGGGCAGTCTTTGAGAAGATGTCCTCAGGCAATGGACAGACCACCAACACTGAAGGTTAGCCTTACCACTTGGATCGGATTTCTCCCTTTAGTTCAATGCGCTCCGTCTCTGAGGTGGCAAGGGGCAAGCACACTCACCTCATCAGGGCAGCCCCCAGGCCGCCCAGGGAGAGAACGTGGTGTTCTTCTCAGTGCAAAACAAGCTTTCTAGCCTTCTCCATTTTGTCTGTTGCATTATGGAGCAGTGCCTGATGCCATTAAATACTTGTTGAGCAAAACACAACAGAATGGTGTCTTATGTTTTGAGAAGATAACTTTTGATGAAGACAGCCCAAATTACAAATAGGATATCAAAACTATGGGCAGCATCCATCAATTACAAAAAAGTGGTATCTTCATTTTCTTCTTTGGTGAAGATAGTTTGGATTTAGCAGTGCGTTGCTTTGGTAACAATGCGTTAACTTTTATTAGTTAAAGGCATTCTGGTTTCCACAAATCAAATGCTCCGTACTTGATGCGCTGTAAAGTAAAAGTGCGACGACACAGTGGGTAAAATGTTGGCAATACTGTTTGTTTTGCTTACTGCTTTTCTTTCAAGCTTTGAAACACATGCACCCATCTCCCTCTCCCCAACTATGACGTCTCTTTGTGGTTGCAGTGGGTGGCTGCAAAGCTGTAGGAGGACTTCCAGAAGAGAGCCCTCCCAACACCGGCAATACACTGACGGAATTCCAGGAGAATGTCTCCTTGAAAGACAAAATGGCTCTGTATCAGGCTGCGGTGTCAAAGGCAGAGAACAGCAACCGCTTTGCCAATGTAAGATACCAATGTCTCAATATCTTCTTAATTCTACGTTTGCTTTGCCCAGGGACAGATCGTAACCATCTTTATTTCTACAAGCAAGCTATCAGGTGGATCATAGGGTGGATGAAAATTTAAATCCCAAATTAGGAAACCTATAGAGCAAACATAGTCATCCATCAGTCTCTCTCTCTACCAAAAGAGGTTTCTCACGCTAGATGCCTTTGGTCTTTTGGACAATCCCCGTTATTTCGTGGACGTGCTCTTCCTTTCAGTCCACCTTTGCCTGAACTTCATGTATGAGGATCATGGGTGAGAGAGAGATCAGCAACACGGTTATCCTGTGATGACAAAACAAGGCAGTTTCCTTACCACAACAACTATTCTCTATCGCCAAATAATAAAATCCTGTTCAGGAGCACAGTGACTTTAGAGCTCTTGCTGCTCGAACTGAAGAATTTGAAATTACCGCATGATAAAACAGCTCTGCTATGGGTGCTCAGGTAGCCCAGAAGCCACCTGAGGGAAGCAGCCACCAGCCACGCTCGCCTTCAGAGTCCAGGTGTTTTCAAACCACGCAATTCCTGCCCACTGGCTTCTTGATTTCCTAATTGCCCTTGTGTATTTGGAACAGATTCCTGCAGTTCTTTGGGCCAAGAAGGTTCCAATTCCCTCCTCCCAACACTGCCAGCAATGGTGCTGTTAGCTCTCTCTCCCCAAAAGGAAGAACTGGAGGAAGCCTGACCCAACCGAACTGTGTTGAGAACATATGAACTGCTTCATTTCCACCCTATAACACCTTGCCCTTACTTGTTGAAATGGATGGTATGTTCTTACTGCAAATGGAAAACACCTGGCCTTATTTGATCCCTCTAGACCTCAGAGGAAATCAAGTCCTGCACTGTGCCCGGGGGCCTGGCTGCAGTGAGGAAACACTTTGAGAATGGGCAGATGACCCCTTCAATGACCACCTTTGCTCACTCCCAGCACCAGCACAAAGCTGCAGAGGTAACAATGGCATTTTGAATACTAACAAATTAGGTTTCCCCCGTTAAAGAGCTCGAGAGGAAAATAACACTATTTGCTTGATTCCAGGATTCACCATTCCCGGTGTCCCTGGAAAAATTTGCACCCCATTTTCTTTTCAACTCGCCCTCCTTGAGCCTCACCTAACTTTAACGGTTCAAACTTCTCATCACATGGGTTCCTTGTGGTGCTCGTAATCCCCTAAATCATCACGGTACACTGCCATAAAGGAACCATTTGGGCTTAACATCTGTTAAAGTAGAACTGATTTGTGACAGCCCTTCACAGGCAGAAACACAAATCCAGATTACTGTTAATTACGTGATTCTTTGTATTTGTTTTCAGGAGACCTCAAGAACCACTCAGCTCCCACTATCAAGCAGCACCAGGGAAGCCGAGTGCAGTGCGACGAGCTCCAAAGAAGCCCCACTAGAAGCCTTTCCAAGCAAAGAGGTAAGTTTATCAATTAACAATTATACCATTTGGCAGGTATGTTTTTAAAACAGTGTCCTAGACAGGGTTGTTTGGATGTGGTAATGAATGGGGCTTCCCACTCAGACTTCTCTGTGATGTTTCAAAGACAGCAGCCGAAATATGGAGTATTCTTCCATGTTGCACTAAATCCCGCAGTAACGTGAAGGTTTTGTGCACAGGTTTCTCTCGGGGAGCAAGTGACTCCAGAGACAAACGGGGCTTCTACACTCACCCGGCATACTGATGAAGCAGGTAAGAAGTGGCTTGAGAGTAACGGCTCCCAAAGGAGCACGACAAACCAAGTTCTTGGCAACTGTCTTTACTGGCACAAACGTGGGGCTGCTTTTAGGATACAGATACAGGACATTGCTCCAAGTTGTTCAGTGCCTCCTTCCTCAGCTAAGCACATTCATTGGTCTCAGTGGGACCTAAGAAACAGCTTTCCGTGCTGGTACACAGAGAGGAGTTTGGCAGAAGGAGGTAGCTTCCAATTTGTGCTGAGCTGCTGGAAAGAGCGGGGCATTTTAAGAGATGTCTGAAGACACACGCAAACCCTTGCCCCTGTATAGCCGAAACTGTGGATGATAAAGGCTCAATTTATAGCCAGGCGGAACAGGCCTGGACACCATGAGCACGGCGTAGAGGCGCTGCTTCTGCGGTCTAGTCCTGGTATTAGAATTCACGCGCTCGGTTAACACAAAGACCTCAGTCCTGTGCGAGCCCTGACATTCAGGCAATTCAGGTACGGCAAAACAGCAGGCCATAGATAACGTGTCCCTCAACACTTCTTCCATCCATTTCCTACGTATTTCTTCTCTTCATATTGTCCGTTGTTCATTTACTTTTTTTTTTTTTAATAATAATAGTAATTATTATTCTTTCCATTGCAGTAAGCAATGCAGCTATGGACGTGGAGGTCCCAAAGACTTCCACAGAGGTGTGTGACCATCAGACGGAAAGGACAGCAGAGGAAAACGCTGTTCCCATAGACAGAGAGACTGCAACATCTGTACCAGATGGCAAGGTCTGTGCCTTTATAGTAAGAGTAGACATCAGTCTGTCAAATACAGTCTGAATTTCTATTTTTACCATGTAGTTGCAACTGAAAATGCAACCTGTGAAAGCAGTAGGAATATACGGAGCTTAGCAATGACGGGCACACAAGGTGGTATTTAGTACAACCTGTAATTCAGCAAGTACTTCTATTACATGACAAACACAACTGAAAGTTGAACTCAAACGCTTCTGCTTTTCCTTTCCTTCTCTGATGAAGGAAGCCTCTTCTTTCCCTGCTTTCAGTCTCTAAAAGGCTATGTTTTCTGTCACCAGTTCCTCAGATGCACAGAAACTCTCAACTTGAGGAAAAACGAAGACAAGCGTCAAAATGTCGAGGGCTGTCCGGACCAGACAATTCCACTGGCACTGCCGAGCGAAGCACTGCACCAGCCCAAAAGCACCATGCCGTCTGCTCTTGCCAGAATGAGAGCCATGAATGCGATCATCAAGAGCCACGCACATTCTGTAAGACGGCCACGTCACCAAGGAGCTGCTGGGCTGCCAGTTCAAAGTGCCTGTGAGCAAGAAATCCCAAAGGTTCACAAAGGCGACATCTGTTCAGAGGAGCAGCTCCCTAAGCCTGGGGAGCCGCAGATGAGGGAGCCACTGAGACAACCCAAAAGCAGAAGCACTCGTGCGGCTTCCAGAATTAAGGCCATCAACGACATCCACAGGAACCTACACCATTCTCAAAGGCGTCCAAACCAGGAAGGGGCTGCTTTTCTGGTGGAGGATGCGCAAGGGTTCAAAACAACAGAATCCGGCCTGAAGAACGAAGACGCAAGCGTCACAGTCTCTGTGTTGTGCAGTAATGCACAACAAGTTGACAATAAAGAGATGAAGTGACTCAAAACTAACAGACTTGTCTGAACTTTTGCTGCCTGTCTCAACAGGTTGGAGCATCAGGCGGGGAGAAACTTCATGAAATATAACGAGGGCAAGTGTAGAGCCCTGCATCGGGGCAAGAACAACCCCAGACACCAGGATAAGTTGGGGACTGCCCTGCTGGAGAGCAGCAAAGGGGGAAGGGACGTGGGTGTCCTGGCGGAGAGCTGGCTGACCATGAGCCAGCACTGTGCCCTTGTGGCCAAGAAGGCCAATGGCATCCTGGGGTGTATTAGCAGGGCTGTGGTTAGTAGGTCGAGAGAGGTTCTCCTCCCCCTCTACTCTGCCCTAGTGAGACCACATCTGCAATATTGCGTCCAGTTCTGGGCCCCCCAGTTCCAGAAGGACAGGGAACTGCTTGAGAGAGTCCAGCACAGAGCCACAAGGGTGATAAAGGGAGTGGAGCGTCTCCCTTTTGAGGAAAGGCTGAGGGAGCTGGGTCTCTTTAGCTGGAGAAGAGGAGACTGCGGGGTGACCTTCTTAATGTTTATAAATATGTAAAGGGAGAGTGTCAGGAGGACGGAGCCAGGCTCTTCTCAGCGACATCTAACAGTAGGACAGGGGGCACTGGGTGCGTGCTGGAACATAGGAGGTTCCACTTAAATGTGAGACAAAACTTTTTTATGGTGATGGTGACAGAACACCGGAACAGGCTGCACAGGGGGGATGTGGAGTTTCCTTCTCCAGAGGCATTCCAAAGCTGCCTGGACGCGTTCCTGTGTGACCTGATCTAGCTGCTCCTGCTCCGGCAGGGGCATTGGACCAGACGATCTTTCAAGGTCCCTTCCAATCCCTAACATTCAGTGATTCGGTGATTCTGTGATTCGTAGGCATCTCAGCAGTCTTCTACCATCTTTCTTTGGCAAAGGCATGTCCGGAAAGAAAAACTGTAAAAATCACAGTCAGGAGAAGAGCTCTGGATCTCCAAAGTACCAATCTGCAGGTCTGATATACAGGCTGCCATTATGTCAGGATAACAACAATCTGCTGCCCCGGAAGATTAATCTTACTTTGAAATCAGTGGGCACTGCAATACTATGCTCCTCAGAAAATCAGGACAATTATTGCCAGGTTTTGTGATTACCACTGGTTAAAATGAGGGTATACTGGATTAGGTCACCCAGGGCGTCTCTCAGGCTGAAATTTGTCATGTCAGAGCAAGAACAGGTCACACTTAGTGAAGCCGTGTAGTTCTGGGAACAAAACGTCCCTTCCTGCAATCGGCAGCTCGATTCTTTCTAGTCTTGGCTTTAGAGCACTATGCGGAGTTTATTACAATCTCCTTGAATCGGGAAGGCTCACCCTGAGCACTCTCTGGTGCACAAGTATCCAGGAAAGCCCTGCTGGGGCTCTTGTAGCCGCTTGCCTCAAGGCATTTTCCTAATCAAATTCCTACTCCTACCATGCCAGACCAGATATTCTTTCGTGCCCCCTGGCAAAGCTAATGGGCTCTGGGCTGGCTGCATTAGACCTTCTGCCTCAGCACCAGCAATGAGCCTGAGGCTACCAGGTAGCCGAAGCACATCCTCTCCAAGCAGCCCCATTCTGGAAGCATTATAGATTTGCAGTTCCCCTCCTTAGGTATATATGCAACAAGCAAAGCATCATTAGAAGCACAGCGTTTATGAGGGTTCTGAAAAATCACTTTTTTTACTCCTTAGCTAGGGCAAAGACTCCACAGATATGAGAAAAACGGTCAAATCTTTTCTAGCATTTCCCAGTTCATTATTCTTACTACTGTAGTCTTCTTCAGGCTTCACTTCAGAGTTGTGAAGGGCATCCCAAGTTCTCCTCCTCCAACTCAAATCTCTTCTCTTGCATTACCGATTATCTACTATGATCCCCCCCCCTTCCCCATCCCTCCCCCTACCCCCCCTCAAACTTCTCATCTGTACTTTCGCAAAGAGAGAAAAAATCTTTTCTCTTAAATTTTCCTGTTTCCTCTGTCAGGTGTGTCCTGACATCTGACCGTCTTTGTCAGGTGCTCCTCAGAGAATTTTGTTTGATGACCACTCTCCTGGGGACCAGAAGTGGAAGACCAGTTTGCCTGCAACAGGAACCATCTCCCTGCGTATCGCATTAAAACAATTCATGCAGCTATAGTAATCTTTCCATGCTAGAAGGCAGGAAGTTCTCCCATCATCTTTTGTGGTTTCAGAGGAAAGAAAAACACACCACGTGTGACAGTCATACATTGTGAACACCTAACAAACACAGTCCACAGCAGGACAGAAACATCAAATCATCCCAACTCATCATCAAAACAGCTTGCATTTGTGACTGGCTTTTCATCCCAAAGGGGGGATTCTCCTGTCATCAGTCACGTGCTCTTAAACACTCACACCACCAGAGCAACGCGCAGACTCCCTGGGTGTGTGGCTGAGACCAGGGGTAAAGCGGACCACTGCAGATCAATGAGGCCAATCGTAAGGTCCACAGACCCTTGCACAAGTTGCTTCCAGTCAGCAGAAAACTACCTGTTCCTCCTCAACCTCAGAAACTCTGCTTGCAGATGTTAGAAGGAACCAACAAATGCAGCCTTCTGGCCTCTGCCCCAACAAGAGTCCATCTCCAAGCTCTGGAGACGGACAACCACCTAGAATGGAAAGCTCCTGGAAAGAGTGGGTGCACAGGACAGCAAGAGAGCGAGCACAAATGGTGTGTGAGCGTGCGTGAGTGAAGGCTGTGCGTGAGTGTAAGCCTTTGCCAGTCCTTCCTTTCCCACAGCATCCCTACCGGCACGGTGCTAAGGAGCCTCTGGGACCCTGAGCCACAGCTGCACAAGTCTGGTGGTGCCCTGGGGCAACAGGCTTCGTAGGCCTGCAGCCCAACAAGGGGCAAGAGCATCTTCTCTGGCTGAAGCGGCCAGCCAGCAGCTAACTCAGCTATCAGCAAAGTCCCTCAGGACAACTTCACTGCCTTCCTGACAAAACAGTCACTGCTGTATTTGCATCTTACTTTTGACAAGAACTTTCCTGCCTATAGGTGAGGCTGTACTATCAGAGTGCATCTTTCCTCCATACAAACCCCCTTTTGAGCTAATGATTCCTTCAGAAGGATTTACACTCCAGCTGAAGTGTGTCAAATCTGTGGCTAGTAATGAGCACATGAAAATATTTTTTCAGTATTTACATATGAAAGATATCAAATAGGATCACTGTAAGATTACTTCTTCAGTGTCGCCTTCTAAAGATGTGGTGGTTTTACTCAGGTGGGCAGCCGAGTTCCACCCGATCCTTTTCCAGAGGAAGATACATAACTGCCTCTAGAGAAGGACTAGCTCACTAAACGGGTTGGCCTACTAGAGAGTCCTTCAAAAGTTTGGTTGGCCAAGGAGCTGTAGCCTGAAAGTCAGAAGTCTGCTCCATACTACGGGAAGAGAGAACGCCCCCAAGGGTAAATTACCCAACATTTTGGTATTTCTCTTAGCTACCAGAAAAGAAACAAACACACCCCAAAACCACCAACATGCGTACATGAAAGAAAACCAAGCACGGCATGCTAGAGCTGGTCAAACAATTCTGCCAGTTAGCTCTAAGAGACAATTTGAAGTTAGCTGTGTAGCGGAGAATAAAAACGAAAAACCAGTGCTCTCTGTGTTTGAGGGCTTTTATTATCTACCACAACGGTCTGCCCAAGAACTTGTCCCTCAGGACACCAAGTTCTTTCTGGGAGAGGTTGTGCACCAACAACAGATTCTGTCCCGGGGAGTCTCTGCTCGGAATTTTGGGGTAAGGAAAGCCAGGAGGCTGGCTTGGTTGCCTTGGTTTCCGTATGCCCACGCGTGGAGACGGTAACCTGGACGCTGTGGACTGATTGTGTGCTCACCATGAAGACACGCAGGTTAAAAGGCGGCGCCTCTTCCTGCGGCCATCACTTCTTGGAAGTGAGATTGTGACGGACGAGGTAGGACGAGGCTTTTCTCCAATGCATACTGTGAACTGTCGATCTAGCTTCACATTCGTTAGTCAAATGAGAGCGGTGAATAAGAGAATGTTTACATTTGCCTTCCTTTCAACAGGCACGCAATGTGTGCAGCAGAGTCACAGAAGGAAAATTCAACTGAGAAGAGCCAAGCGGTAAGATTAGCTCCTTACGAATACACAAGTTCATGCACTTTTTTGGACGAAGGTGGTCTAGCGCAAAGCCTGATACTGTTTGTGTGATAAGTGGGCGAGAGGGGGCAAATGAAAAAAAAAAAAAAGAATGCTTCAGATACTTGTGGCTCTGCTTACTTGCAGAAGAAAAACTGCAAGCTCTTCCAGTGACAGTGTCAGAAGCGTGCAGCTAGCTCTCACGTGCACTTTCAGGGAGTCTTTAGTGGAGAAGAGATCCTCTAGTACCGTGGCCAGTGAATATTAGCCACCAGACAGAGGGAAGAACTGAAGCAGCTTCTGGTTCTCCCTCTCGCATCCCTCTGCCTTCCTGCCCAGCATGGCCATCGAGCAAAAAGCAGCCAAGCCCTTAGTTTGTGCCTTCCTCCGGCACGTTTTAAGCATGATAACTTTAGAAGTGGCCAGCAAAAGTTAGGAAGTACAGTCGGCAAAGGCGGTGTGAAATGCTAAAGGTCATTGAAGCCCAGCTCCATACCTCTTTGGGTTTTCGTATTCCCCCAATTTTCTTCCTGCATTTTCATAAAGGCTAAGAAGGTTCTGCGAAGCCTGGGAAACAATTCAAGGCCCTGACAGTGTCAGACGTGCAGTCTTCACCAAGTATTTGACTTAAGAATGAATTGCCCTCAGCATTCTGTAGTGATTTAAGCGGCCATGAGCAGGTGGCAAAAGTGACTTAAAGTCAGGTTGAGGCCTAAAGTCAAATTCTTTGCTGACAAGTGCACATGCCCCAAGGGAATTTCCTTCATGAGTACCCTTGGGTTGCAGAAACCTAGCGCTTCTCCAGTGCTTCTTCTTCCCCCGTGAAATACTGCAGACCACTCAAACCCTGGTTAAAGATTTGTCCCAAAACAAAGAGAGCAAAAGTAAAGTGCCCACAAGCGAACAACGCAGACGGAAGCTCAGTCTGAAATACAAGCTATGTCATGAGGTACCCGTTGCATTGGCAGGGCGCGATGGAGCTGCCCGACTTGACCGTGCAGAAGAGCTCTGTGAAGCTCCTCACGAAGAGATGGGAGTCCGCCAGTGCTCTGGCACCCAGCCCGGCCTTCCAACGCCTGCCAGCCCCACGGTCCCTGGCACCAGAGCAAGCCAGCCCAGGCAGCACCGTGGACGAAGCTGCGGCAGACAGCGGGAGGGCGGACGTCACCCTGGGTGGCCCTCGCCGGACTGAGACCTTCCCCATCTCTGTCAAGGAGCTGCAGAGCCACTTTGAGACCCTGGGTGGCAGGAAGGTGAGTGCACGCAGGTTCCGCAGCTGAAAAGGATTCCCGCGCTCTCACTGAGGGCTCGGAGAACACTACTGCCACAACAGCACCCCCTTCCAATCTGCTGCCTCTTCATATCCTTTCTGCCCCCGGAAAGCCCTACCTGGCTCCTCCCAGTAGCTTCTAACTCACATCCCCTCCATGTCTTCCAACAGGAAGCGGAAAGTGGCAAAAGCTCACTGCCACCAGCACTGGCCACTCAGCCTGGGAGCCAGACAGACATTTCTCTCATGGAAATGTCCAGCGTGAAACGGGGGAGGGCAATCTTTGAGAAGATGCCCTCAGGCAATGGACAGACCACCAACACCGAAGGTTAGCCTTACCACTTGGATCGGATTTCTCCCTTTAGTTCAATGCGCTCCGTCTCTGAGGTGGCAAGGGGCAAGCACACTCACCTCATCAGGGCAGCCCCCAGGCCGCCCAGGGAGAGAACGTGGTGTTCTTCTCAGTGCAAAACAAGCTTTCTAGCCTTCTCCATTTTGTCTGTTGCATTATGGAGCAGTGCCTGATGCCATTAAATACTTGTTGAGCAAAACACAACAGAATGGTGTCTTATGTTTTGAGAAGATAACTTTTGATGAAGACAGCCCAAATTACAAATAGGATATCAAAACTATGGGCAGCATCCATCAATTACAAAAAAGTGGTATCTTCATTTTCTTCTTTGGTGAAGATAGTTTGGATTTAGCAGTGCGTTGCTTTGGTAACAATGCGTTAACTTTTATTAGTTAAAGGCATTCTGGTTTCCACAAATCAAATGCTCCGTACTTGATGCGCTGTAAAGTAAAAGTGCGACGACACAGTGGGTAAAATGTTGGCAATACTGTTTGTTTTGCTTACTGCTTTTCTTTCAAGCTTTGAAACACATGCACCCATCTCCCTCTCCCCAACTATGACGTCTCTTTGTGGTTGCAGTGGGTGGCTGCAAAGCTGTAGGAGGACTTCCAGAAGAGAGCCCTCCCAACACCGGCAATACACTGACGGAATTCCAGGAGAATGTCTCCTTGAAAGACAAAATGGCTCTGTATCAGGCTGCGGTGTCAAAGGCAGAGAACAGCAACCGCTTTGCCAATGTAAGATACCAATGTCTCAATATCTTCTTAATTCTACGTTTGCTTTGCCCAGGGACAGATCGTAACCATCTTTATTTCTACAAGCAAGCTATCAGGTGGATCATAGGGTGGATGAAAATTTAAATCCCAAATTAGGAAACCTATAGAGCAAACATAGTCATCCATCAGTCTCTCTCTCTACCAAAAGAGGTTTCTCACGCTAGATGCCTTTGGTCTTTTGGACAATCCCCGTTATTTCGTGGACGTGCTCTTCCTTTCAGTCCACCTTTGCCTGAACTTCATGTATGAGGATCATGGGTGAGAGAGAGATCAGCAACACGGTTATCCTGTGATGACAAAACAAGGCAGTTTCCTTACCACAACAACTATTCTCTATCGCCAAATAATAAAATCCTGTTCAGGAGCACAGTGACTTTAGAGCTCTTGCTGCTCGAACTGAAGAATTTGAAATTACCGCATGATAAAACAGCTCTGCTATGGGTGCTCAGGTAGCCCAGAAGCCACCTGAGGGAAGCAGCCACCAGCCACGCTCGCCTTCAGAGTCCAGGTGTTTTCAAACCACGCAATTCCTGCCCACTGGCTTCTTGATTTCCTAATTGCCCTTGTGTATTTGGAACAGATTCCTGCAGTTCTTTGGGCCAAGAAGGTTCCAATTCCCTCCTCCCAACACTGCCAGCAATGGTGCTGTTAGCTCTCTCTCCCCAAAAGGAAGAACTGGAGGAAGCCTGACCCAACCGAACTGTGTTGAGAACATATGAACTGCTTCATTTCCACCCTATAACACCTTGCCCTTACTTGTTGAAATGGATGGTATGTTCTTACTGCAAATGGAAAACACCTGGCCTTATTTGATCCCTCTAGACCTCAGAGGAAATCAAGTCCTGCACTGTGCCCGGGGGCCTGGCTGCAGTGAGGAAACACTTTGAGAATGGGCAGATGACCCCTTCAATGACCACCTTTGCTCACTCCCAGCACCAGCACAAAGCTGCAGAGGTAACAATGGCATTTTGAATACTAACAAATTAGGTTTCCCCTGTTAAAGAGCTCGAGTGGAAAATAACACTATTTGCTTGATTCCAGGATTCACCATTCCCGGTGTCCCTGGAAAAATTTGCACCCCATTTTCTTTTCAACTCGCCCTCCTCGAGCCTCACCTAACTTTAACGGTTCAACCTTCTCATCACATGGGTTCCTTGTGGTGCTCGTAATCCCCTAAATCATCACGGTACACTGCCATAAAGGAACCATTTGGGCTTAACATCTGTTAAAGTAGAACTGATTTGTGACAGCCCTTCACAGGCAGAAACACAAATCCAGATTACTGTTAATTACGTGATTCTTTGTATTTGTTTTCAGGAGACCTCAAGAACCACTCAGCTCCCACTATCAAGCAGCACCAGGGAAGCCGAGTGCAGTGCGACGAGCTCCAAAGAAGCCCCACTAGAAGCCTTTCCAAGCAAAGAGGTAAGTTTATCAATTAACAATTATACCATTTGGCAGGTATGTTTTTAAAACAGTGTCCTAGACAGGGTTGTTTGGATGTGGTAATGAATGGGGCTTCCCACTCAGACTTCTCTGTGATGTTTCAAAGACAGCAGCCGAAATATGGAGTATTCTTCCATGTTGCACTAAATCCCGCAGTAACGTGAAGGTTTTGTGCACAGGTTTCTCTCGGGGAGCAAGTGACTCCAGAGACAAACGGGGCTTCTACACTCACCCGGCATACTGACGAAGCAGGTAAGAAGTGGCTTGAGAGTAACGGCTCCCAAAGGAGCACGACAAACCAAGTTCTTGGCAACTGTCTTTACTGGCACAAACGTGGGGCTGCTTTTAGGATACAGATACAGGACATTGCTCCAAGTTGTTCAGTGCCTCCTTCCTCAGCTAAGCACATTCATTGGTCTCAGTGGGACCTAAGAAACAGCTTTCCGTGCTGGTACACAGAGAGGAGTTTGGCAGAAGGAGGTAGCTTCCAATTTGTGCTGAGCTGCTGGAAAGAGCGGGGCATTTTAAGAGATGTCTGAAGACACACGCAAACCCTTGCCCCTGTATAGCCGAAACTGTGGATGATAAAGGCTCAATTTATAGCCAGGCGGAACAGGCCTGGACACCATGAGCACGGTGTAGAGGCGCTGCTTCTGCGGTCTAGTCCTGGTATTAGAATTCACGCGCTCGGTTAACACAAAGACCTCAGTCCTGTGCGAGCCCTGACATTCAGGCAATTCAGGTACGGCAAAACAGCAGGCCATAGATAACGTGTCCCTCAACACTTCTTCCATCCATTTCCTACGTATTTCTTCTCTTCATATTGTCCGTTGTTCATTTACTTTTTTTTTTTTTAATAATAATAGTAATTATTATTCTTTCCATTGCAGTAAGCAATGCAGCTATGGACGTGGAGGTCCCAAAGACTTCCACAGAGGTGTGTGACCATCAGACGGAAAGGACAGCAGAGGAAAACGCTGTTCCCATAGACAGAGAGACTGCAACATCTGTACCAGATGGCAAGGTCTGTGCCTTTATAGTAAGAGTAGACATCAGTCTGTCAAATACAGTCTGAATTTCTATTTTTACCATGTAGTTGCAACTGAAAATGCAACCTGTGAAAGCAGTAGGAATATACGGAGCTTAGCAATGACGGGCACACAAGGTGGTATTTAGTACAACCTGTAATTCAGCAAGTACTTCTATTACATGACAAACACAACTGAAAGTTGAACTCAAACGCTTCTGCTTTTCCTTTCCTTCTCTGATGAAGGAAGCCTCTTCTTTCCCTGCTTTCAGTCTCTAAAAGGCTATGTTTTCTGTCACCAGTTCCTCAGATGCACAGAAACTCTCAACTTGAGGAAAAACGAAGACAAGCGTCAAAATGTCGAGGGCTGTCCGGACCAGACAATTCCACTGGCACTGCCGAGCGAAGCACTGCACCAGCCCAAAAGCACCATGCCGTCTGCTCTTGCCAGAATGAGAGCCATGAATGCGATCATCAAGAGCCACGCACATTCTGTAAGACGGCCACGTCACCAAGGAGCTGCTGGGCTGCCAGTTCAAAGTGCCTGTGAGCAAGAAATCCCAAAGGTTCACAAAGGCGACATCTGTTCAGAGGAGCAGCTCCCTAAGCCTGGGGAGCCGCAGATGAGGGAGCCACTGAGACAACCCAAAAGCAGAAGCACTCGTGCGGCTTCCAGAATTAAGGCCATCAACGACATCCACAGGAACCTACACCATTCTCAAAGGCGTCCAAACCAGGAAGGGGCTGCTTTTCTGGTGGAGGATGCGCAAGGGTTCAAAACAACAGAATCCGGCCTGAAGAACGAAGACGCGAGCGTCACAGTCTCTGTGTTGTGCAGTAATGCACAACAAGTTGACAATAAAGAGATGAAGTGACTCAAAACTAACAGACTTGTCTGAACTTTTGCTGCCTGTCTCAACAGGTTGGAGCATCAGGCGGGGAGAAACTTCATGAAATATAACGAGGGCAAGTGTAGAGCCCTGCATCGGGGCAAGAACAACCCCAGACACCAGGATAAGTTGGGGACTGCCCTGCTGGAGAGCAGCAAAGGGGGAAGGGACGTGGGTGTCCTGGCGGAGAGCTGGCTGACCATGAGCCAGCACTGTGCCCTTGTGGCCAAGAAGGCCAATGGCATCCTGGGGTGTATTAGCAGGGCTGTGGTTAGTAGGTCGAGAGAGGTTCTCCTCCCCCTCTACTCTGCCCTAGTGAGACCACATCTGCAATATTGCGTCCAGTTCTGGGCCCCCCAGTTCCAGAAGGACAGGGAACTGCTTGAGAGAGTCCAGCACAGAGCCACAAGGGTGATAAAGGGAGTGGAGCGTCTCCCTTTTGAGGAAAGGCTGAGGGAGCTGGGTCTCTTTAGTTGGAGAAGAGGAGACTGAGGGGTGACCTTCTTAATGTTTATAAATATGTAAAGGGAGAGTGTCAGGAGGACGGAGCCAGGCTCTTCTCAGCGACATCTAACAGTAGGACAGGGGGCACTGGGTGCGTGCTGGAACATAGGAGGTTCCACTTAAATGTGAGACAAAACTTTTTTATGGTGATGGTGACAGAACACCGGAACAGGCTGCACAGGGGGGATGTGGAGTTTCCTTCTCCAGAGGCATTCCAAAGCTGCCTGGACGCGTTCCTGTGTGACCTGATCTAGCTGCTCCTGCTCCGGCAGGGGCATTGGACCAGACGATCTTTCAAGGTCCCTTCCAATCCCTAACATTCAGTGATTCGGTGATTCTGTGATTCGTAGGCATCTCAGCAGTCTTCTACCATCTTTCTTTGGCAAAGGCACGTCTGGAAAGAAAAACTGTAAAAATCACAGTCAGGAGAAGAGCTCTGGATCTCCAAAGTACCAATCTGCAGGTCTGATATACAGGCTGCCATTATGTCAGGATAACAACAACCTGCTGCCCTGGAAGATTAATCTTACTTTGAAATCAGTGGGCACTGCAATACTATGCTCCTCAGAAAATCAGGACAATTATTGCCAGGTTTTGTGATTACCACTCGTTAAAATGAGGGTATACTGGATTAGGTCACCCAGGGCGTCTCTCAGGCTGAAATTTGTCATGTCAGAGCAAGAACAGGTCACACTTAGTGAAGCCGTGTAGTTCTGGGAACAAAACGTCCCTTCCTGCAATCGGCAGCTCGATTCTTTCTAGTCTTGGCTTTAGAGCACTATGCGGAGTTTATTACAATCTCCTTGAATCGGGAAGGCTCACCCTGAGCACTCTCTGGTGCACAAGTATCCAGGAAAGCCCTGCTGGGGCTCTTGTAGCCACTTGCCTCAAGGCATTTTCCTAATCAAATTCCTACTCCTACCATGCCAGACCAGATATTCTTTCGTGCCCCCTGGCAAAGCTAATGGGCTCTGGGCTGGCTGCATTAGACCTTCTGCCTCAGCACCAGCAATGAGCCTGAGGCTACCAGGTAGCCGAAGCACATCCTCTCCAAGCAGCCCCATTCTGGAAGCATTATAGATTTGCAGTTCCCCTCCTTAGGTATATATGCAACAAGCAAAGCATCATTAGAAGCACAGCGTTTATGAGGGTTCTGAAAAATCACTTTTTTTACTCCTTAGCTAGGGCAAAGACTCCACAGATATGAGAAAAACGGTCAAATCTTTTCTAGCATTTCCCAGTTCATTATTCTTACTACTGTAGTCTTCTTCAGGCTTCACTTCAGAGTTGTGAAGGGCATCCCAAGTTCTCCTCCTCCAACTCAAATCTCTTCTCTTGCATTACCGATTATCTACTATGATCCCCCCCCCTTCCCCATCCCTCCCCCTACCCCCCCTCAAACTTCTCATCTGTACTTTCGCAAAGAGAGAAAAAATCTTTTCTCTTAAATTTTCCTGTTTCCTCTGTCAGGTGTGTCCTGACACCTGACCATCTTTGTCAGGTGCTCCTCAGAGAATTTTGTTTGATGACCACTCTCCTGGGGACCAGAAGTGGAAGACCAGTTTGCCTGCAACAGGAACCATCTCCCTGCGTATCGCATTAAAACAATTCATGCAGCTATAGTAATCTTTCCATGCTAGAAGGCAGGAAGTTCTCCCATCATCTTTTGTGGTTTCAGAGGAAAGAAAAACACACCACGTGTGACAGTCATACATTGTGAACACCTAACAAACACAGTCCACAGCAGGACAGAAACATCAAATCATCCCAACTCATCATCAAAACAGCTTGCATTTGTGACTGGCTTTTCATCCCAAAGGGGGGATTCTCCTGTCATCAGTCACGTGCTCTTAAACACTCACACCACCAGAGCAACGCGCAGACTCCCTGGGTGTGTGGCTGAGACCAGGGGTAAAGCGGACCACTGCAGATCAATGAGGCCAATCGTAAGGTCCACAGACCCTTGCACAAGTTGCTTCCAGTCAGCAGAAAACTACCTGTTCCTCCTCAACCTCAGAAACTCTGCTTGCAGATGTTAGAAGGAACCAACAAATGCAGCCTTCTGGCCTCTGCCCCAACAAGAGTCCATCTCCAAGCTCTGGAGACGGACAACCACCTAGAATGGAAAGCTCCTGGAAAGAGTGGGTGCACAGGACAGCAAGAGAGCGAGCACAAATGGTGTGTGAGCGTGCGTGAGTGAAGGCTGTGCGTGAGTGTAAGCCTTTGCCAGTCCTTCCTTTCCCACAGCATCCCTACCGGCACGGTGCTAAGGAGCCTCTGGGACCCTGAGCCACAGCTGCACAAGTCTGGTGGTGCCCTGGGGCAACAGGCTTCGTAGGCCTGCAGCCCAACAAGGGGCAAGAGCATCTTCTCTGGCTGAAGCGGCCAGCCAGCAGCTAACTCAGCTATCAGCAAAGTCCCTCAGGACAACTTCACTGCCTTCCTGACAAAACAGTCACTGCTGTATTTGCATCTTACTTTTGACAAGAACTTTCCTGCCTATAGGTGAGGCTGTACTATCAGAGTGCATCTTTCCTCCATACAAACCCCCTTTTGAGCTAATGATTCCTTCAGAAGGATTTACACTCCAGCTGAAGTGTGTCAAATCTGTGGCTAGTAATGAGCACATGAAAATATTTTTTCAGTATTTACATATGAAAGATATCAAATAGGATCACTGTAAGATTACTTCTTCAGTGTCGCCTTCTAAAGATGTGGTGGTTTTACTCAGGTGGGCAGCCGAGTTCCACCCGATCCTTTTCCAGAGGAAGATACATAACTGCCTCTAGAGAAGGACTAGCTCACTAAACGGGTTGGCCTACTAGAGAGTCCTTCAAAAGTTTGGTTGGCCAAGGAGCTGTAGCCTGAAAGTCAGAAGTCTGCTCCATACTACGGGAAGAGAGAACGCCCCCAAGGGTAAATTACCCAACATTTTGGTATTTCTCTTAGCTACCAGAAAAGAAACAAACACACCCCAAAACCACCAACATGCGTACATGAAAGAAAACCAAGCACGGCATGCTAGAGCTGGTCAAACAATTCTGCCAGTTAGCTCTAAGAGACAATTTGAAGTTAGCTGTGTAGCGGAGAATAAAAACGAAAAACCAGTGCTCTCTGTGTTTGAGGGCTTTTATTATCTACCACAACGGTCTGCCCAAGAACTTGTCCCTCAGGACACCAAGTTCTTTCTGGGAGAGGTTGTGCACCAACAACAGATTCTGTCCCGGGGAGTCTCTGCTCGGAATTTTGGGGTAAGGAAAGCCAGGAGGCTGGCTTGGTTGCCTTGGTTTCCGTATGCCCACGCGTGGAGATGGTAACCTGGACGCTGTGGACTGATTGTGTGCTCACCATGAAGACACGCAGGTTAAAAGGCGGCGCCTCTTCCTGCGGCCATCACTTCTTGGAAGTGAGATTGTGACGGACGAGGTAGGACGAGGCTTTTCTCCAATGCATACTGTGAACTGTCGATCTAGCTTCACATTCGTTAGTCAAATGAGAGCGGTGAATAAGAGAATGTTTACATTTGCCTTCCTTTCAACAGGCACGCAATGTGTGCAGCAGAGTCACAGAAGGAAAATTCAACTGAGAAGAGCCAAGCGGTAAGATTAGCTCCTTACGAATACACAAGTTCATGCACTTTTTTGGACGAAGGTGGTCTAGCGCAAAGCCTGATACTGTTTGTGTGATAAGTGGGCGAGAGGGGGCAAATGAAAAAAAAAAAAAAGAATGCTTCAGATACTTGTGGCTCTGCTTACTTGCAGAAGAAAAACTGCAAGCTCTTCCAGTGACAGTGTCAGAAGCGTGCAGCTAGCTCTCACGTGCACTTTCAGGGAGTCTTTAGTGGAGAAGAGATCCTCTAGTACCGTGGCCAGTGAATATTAGCCACCAGACAGAGGGAAGAACTGAAGCAGCTTCTGGTTCTCCCTCTCGCATCCCTCTGCCTTCCTGCCCAGCATGGCCATCGAGCAAAAAGCAGCCAAGCCCTTAGTTTGTGCCTTCCTCCGGCACGTTTTAAGCATGATAACTTTAGAAGTGGCCAGCAAAAGTTAGGAAGTACAGTCGGCAAAGGCGGTGTGAAATGCTAAAGGTCATTGAAGCCCAGCTCCATACCTCTTTGGGTTTTCGTATTCCCCCAATTTTCTTCCTGCATTTTCATAAAGGCTAAGAAGGTTCTGCGAAGCCTGGGAAACAATTCAAGGCCCTGACAGTGTCAGACGTGCAGTCTTCACCAAGTATTTGACTTAAGAATGAATTGCCCTCAGCATTCTGTAGTGATTTAAGCGGCCATGAGCAGGTGGCAAAAGTGACTTAAAGTCAGGTTGAGGCCTAAAGTCAAATTCTTTGCTGACAAGTGCACATGCCCCAAGGGAATTTCCTTCATGAGTACCCTTGGGTTGCAGAAACCTAGCGCTTCTCCAGTGCTTCTTCTTCCCCCGTGAAATACTGCAGACCACTCAAACCCTGGTTAAAGATTTGTCCCAAAACAAAGAGAGCAAAAGTAAAGTGCCCACAAGCGAACAACGCAGACGGAAGCTCAGTCTGAAATACAAGCTATGTCATGAGGTACCCGTTGCATTGGCAGGGCGCGATGGAGCTGCCCGACTTGACCGTGCAGAAGAGCTCTGTGAAGCTCCTCACGAAGAGATGGGAGTCCGCCAGTGCTCTGGCACCCAGCCCGGCCTTCCAACGCCTGCCAGCCCCACGGTCCCTGGCACCAGAGCAAGCCAGCCCAGGCAGCACCGTGGACGAAGCTGCGGCAGACAGCGGGAGGGCGGACGTCACCCTGGGTGGCCCTCGCCGGACTGAGACCTTCCCCATCTCTGTCAAGGAGCTGCAGAGCCACTTTGAGACCCTGGGTGGCAGGAAGGTGAGTGCACGCAGGTTCCGCAGCTGAAAAGGATTCCCGCGCTCTCACTGAGGGCTCGGAGAACACTACTGCCACAACAGCACCCCCTTCCAATCTGCTGCCTCTTCATATCCTTTCTGCCCCCGGAAAGCCCTACCTGGCTCCTCCCAGTAGCTTCTAACTCACATCCCCTCCATGTCTTCCAACAGGAAGCGGAAAGTGGCAAAAGCTCACTGCCACCAGCACTGGCCACTCAGCCTGGGAGCCAGACAGACATTTCTCTCATGGAAATGTCCAGCGTGAAACGGGGGAGGGCAATCTTTGAGAAGATGCCCTCAGGCAATGGACAGACCACCAACACCGAAGGTTAGCCTTACCACTTGGATCGGATTTCTCCCTTTAGTTCAATGCGCTCCGTCTCTGAGGTGGCAAGGGGCAAGCACACTCACCTCATCAGGGCAGCCCCCAGGCCGCCCAGGGAGAGAACGTGGTGTTCTTCTCAGTGCAAAACAAGCTTTCTAGCCTTCTCCATTTTGTCTGTTGCATTATGGAGCAGTGCCTGATGCCATTAAATACTTGTTGAGCAAAACACAACAGAATGGTGTCTTATGTTTTGAGAAGATAACTTTTGATGAAGACAGCCCAAATTACAAATAGGATATCAAAACTATGGGCAGCATCCATCAATTACAAAAAAGTGGTATCTTCATTTTCTTCTTTGGTGAAGATAGTTTGGATTTAGCAGTGCGTTGCTTTGGTAACAATGCGTTAACTTTTATTAGTTAAAGGCATTCTGGTTTCCACAAATCAAATGCTCCGTACTTGATGCGCTGTAAAGTAAAAGTGCGACGACACAGTGGGTAAAATGTTGGCAATACTGTTTGTTTTGCTTACTGCTTTTCTTTCAAGCTTTGAAACACATGCACCCATCTCCCTCTCCCCAACTATGACGTCTCTTTGTGGTTGCAGTGGGTGGCTGCAAAGCTGTAGGAGGACTTCCAGAAGAGAGCCCTCCCAACACCGGCAATACACTGACGGAATTCCAGGAGAATGTCTCCTTGAAAGACAAAATGGCTCTGTATCAGGCTGCGGTGTCAAAGGCAGAGAACAGCAACCGCTTTGCCAATGTAAGATACCAATGTCTCAATATCTTCTTAATTCTACGTTTGCTTTGCCCAGGGACAGATCGTAACCATCTTTATTTCTACAAGCAAGCTATCAGGTGGATCATAGGGTGGATGAAAATTTAAATCCCAAATTAGGAAACCTATAGAGCAAACATAGTCATCCATCAGTCTCTCTCTCTACCAAAAGAGGTTTCTCACGCTAGATGCCTTTGGTCTTTTGGACAATCCCCGTTATTTCGTGGACGTGCTCTTCCTTTCAGTCCACCTTTGCCTGAACTTCATGTATGAGGATCATGGGTGAGAGAGAGATCAGCAACACGGTTATCCTGTGATGACAAAACAAGGCAGTTTCCTTACCACAACAACTATTCTCTATCGCCAAATAATAAAATCCTGTTCAGGAGCACAGTGACTTTAGAGCTCTTGCTGCTCGAACTGAAGAATTTGAAATTACCGCATGATAAAACAGCTCTGCTATGGGTGCTCAGGTAGCCCAGAAGCCACCTGAGGGAAGCAGCCACCAGCCACGCTCGCCTTCAGAGTCCAGGTGTTTTCAAACCACGCAATTCCTGCCCACTGGCTTCTTGATTTCCTAATTGCCCTTGTGTATTTGGAACAGATTCCTGCAGTTCTTTGGGCCAAGAAGGTTCCAATTCCCTCCTCCCAACACTGCCAGCAATGGTGCTGTTAGCTCTCTCTCCCCAAAAGGAAGAACTGGAGGAAGCCTGACCCAACCGAACTGTGTTGAGAACATATGAACTGCTTCATTTACACCCTATAACACCTTGCCCTTACTTGTTGAAATGGATGGTATGTTCTTACTGCAAATGGAAAACACCTGGCCTTATTTGATCCCTCTAGACCTCAGAGGAAATCAAGTCCTGCACTGTGCCCGGGGGCCTGGCTGCAGTGAGGAAACACTTTGAGAATGGGCAGATGACCCCTTCAATGACCACCTTTGCTCACTCCCAGCACCAGCACAAAGCTGCAGAGGTAACAATGGCATTTTGAATACTAACAAATTAGGTTTCCCCTGTTAAAGAGCTCGAGTGGAAAATAACACTATTTGCTTGATTCCAGGATTCACCATTCCCGGTGTCCCTGGAAAAATTTGCACCCCATTTTCTTTTCAACTCGCCCTCCTCGAGCCTCACCTAACTTTAACGGTTCAACCTTCTCATCACATGGGTTCCTTGTGGTGCTCGTAATCCCCTAAATCATCACGGTACACTGCCATAAAGGAACCATTTGGGCTTAACATCTGTTAAAGTAGAACTGATTTGTGACAGCCCTTCACAGGCAGAAACACAAATCCAGATTACTGTTAATTACGTGATTCTTTGTATTTGTTTTCAGGAGACCTCAAGAACCACTCAGCTCCCACTATCAAGCAGCACCAGGGAAGCCGAGTGCAGTGCGACGAGCTCCAAAGAAGCCCCACTAGAAGCCTTTCCAAGCAAAGAGGTAAGTTTATCAATTAACAATTATACCATTTGGCAGGTATGTTTTTAAAACAGTGTCCTAGACAGGGTTGTTTGGATGTGGTAATGAATGGGGCTTCCCACTCAGACTTCTCTGTGATGTTTCAAAGACAGCAGCCGAAATATGGAGTATTCTTCCATGTTGCACTAAATCCCGCAGTAACGTGAAGGTTTTGTGCACAGGTTTCTCTCGGGGAGCAAGTGACTCCAGAGACAAACGGGGCTTCTACACTCACCCGGCATACTGACGAAGCAGGTAAGAAGTGGCTTGAGAGTAACGGCTCCCAAAGGAGCACGACAAACCAAGTTCTTGGCAACTGTCTTTACTGGCACAAACGTGGGGCTGCTTTTAGGATACAGATACAGGACATTGCTCCAAGTTGTTCAGTGCCTCCTTCCTCAGCTAAGCACATTCATTGGTCTCAGTGGGACCTAAGAAACAGCTTTCCGTGCTGGTACACAGAGAGGAGTTTGGCAGAAGGAGGTAGCTTCCAATTTGTGCTGAGCTGCTGGAAAGAGCGGGGCATTTTAAGAGATGTCTGAAGACACACGCAAACCCTTGCCCCTGTATAGCCGAAACTGTGGATGATAAAGGCTCAATTTATAGCCAGGCGGAACAGGCCTGGACACCATGAGCACGGTGTAGAGGCGCTGCTTCTGCGGTCTAGTCCTGGTATTAGAATTCACGCGCTCGGTTAACACAAAGACCTCAGTCCTGTGCGAGCCCTGACATTCAGGCAATTCAGGTACGGCAAAACAGCAGGCCATAGATAACGTGTCCCTCAACACTTCTTCCATCCATTTCCTACGTATTTCTTCTCTTCATATTGTCCGTTGTTCATTTACTTTTTTTTTTTTTAATAATAATAGTAATTATTATTCTTTCCATTGCAGTAAGCAATGCAGCTATGGACGTGGAGGTCCCAAAGACTTCCACAGAGGTGTGTGACCATCAGACGGAAAGGACAGCAGAGGAAAACGCTGTTCCCATAGACAGAGAGACTGCAACATCTGTACCAGATGGCAAGGTCTGTGCCTTTATAGTAAGAGTAGACATCAGTCTGTCAAATACAGTCTGAATTTCTATTTTTACCATGTAGTTGCAACTGAAAATGCAACCTGTGAAAGCAGTAGGAATATACGGAGCTTAGCAATGACGGGCACACAAGGTGGTATTTAGTACAACCTGTAATTCAGCAAGTACTTCTATTACATGACAAACACAACTGAAAGTTGAACTCAAACGCTTCTGCTTTTCCTTTCCTTCTCTGATGAAGGAAGCCTCTTCTTTCCCTGCTTTCAGTCTCTAAAAGGCTATGTTTTCTGTCACCAGTTCCTCAGATGCACAGAAACTCTCAACTTGAGGAAAAACGAAGACAAGCGTCAAAATGTCGAGGGCTGTCCGGACCAGACAATTCCACTGGCACTGCCGAGCGAAGCACTGCACCAGCCCAAAAGCACCATGCCGTCTGCTCTTGCCAGAATGAGAGCCATGAATGCGATCATCAAGAGCCACGCACATTCTGTAAGACGGCCACGTCACCAAGGAGCTGCTGGGCTGCCAGTTCAAAGTGCCTGTGAGCAAGAAATCCCAAAGGTTCACAAAGGCGACATCTGTTCAGAGGAGCAGCTCCCTAAGCCTGGGGAGCCGCAGATGAGGGAGCCACTGAGACAACCCAAAAGCAGAAGCACTCGTGCGGCTTCCAGAATTAAGGCCATCAACGACATCCACAGGAACCTACACCATTCTCAAAGGCGTCCAAACCAGGAAGGGGCTGCTTTTCTGGTGGAGGATGCGCAAGGGTTCAAAACAACAGAATCCGGCCTGAAGAACGAAGACGCGAGCGTCACAGTCTCTGTGTTGTGCAGTAATGCACAACAAGTTGACAATAAAGAGATGAAGTGACTCAAAACTAACAGACTTGTCTGAACTTTTGCTGCCTGTCTCAACAGGTTGGAGCATCAGGCGGGGAGAAACTTCATGAAATATAACGAGGGCAAGTGTAGAGCCCTGCATCGGGGCAAGAACAACCCCAGACACCAGGATAAGTTGGGGACTGCCCTGCTGGAGAGCAGCAAAGGGGGAAGGGACGTGGGTGTCCTGGCGGAGAGCTGGCTGACCATGAGCCAGCACTGTGCCCTTGTGGCCAAGAAGGCCAATGGCATCCTGGGGTGTATTAGCAGGGCTGTGGTTAGTAGGTCGAGAGAGGTTCTCCTCCCCCTCTACTCTGCCCTAGTGAGACCACATCTGCAATATTGCGTCCAGTTCTGGGCCCCCCAGTTCCAGAAGGACAGGGAACTGCTTGAGAGAGTCCAGCACAGAGCCACAAGGGTGATAAAGGGAGTGGAGCGTCTCCCTTTTGAGGAAAGGCTGAGGGAGCTGGGTCTCTTTAGTTGGAGAAGAGGAGACTGAGGGGTGACCTTCTTAATGTTTATAAATATGTAAAGGGAGAGTGTCAGGAGGACGGAGCCAGGCTCTTCTCAGCGACATCTAACAGTAGGACAGGGGGCACTGGGTGCGTGCTGGAACATAGGAGGTTCCACTTAAATGTGAGACAAAACTTTTTTATGGTGATGGTGACAGAACACCGGAACAGGCTGCACAGGGGGGATGTGGAGTTTCCTTCTCCAGAGGCATTCCAAAGCTGCCTGGACGCGTTCCTGTGTGACCTGATCTAGCTGCTCCTGCTCCGGCAGGGGCATTGGACCAGACGATCTTTCAAGGTCCCTTCCAATCCCTAACATTCAGTGATTCGGTGATTCTGTGATTCGTAGGCATCTCAGCAGTCTTCTACCATCTTTCTTTGGCAAAGGCACGTCTGGAAAGAAAAACTGTAAAAATCACAGTCAGGAGAAGAGCTCTGGATCTCCAAAGTACCAATCTGCAGGTCTGATATACAGGCTGCCATTATGTCAGGATAACAACAACCTGCTGCCCTGGAAGATTAATCTTACTTTGAAATCAGTGGGCACTGCAATACTATGCTCCTCAGAAAATCAGGACAATTATTGCCAGGTTTTGTGATTACCACTGGTTAAAATGAGGGTATACTGGATTAGGTCACCCAGGGCGTCTCTCAGGCTGAAATTTGTCATGTCAGAGCAAGAACAGGTCACACTTAGTGAAGCCGTGTAGTTCTGGGAACAAAACGTCCCTTCCTGCAATCGGCAGCTCGATTCTTTCTAGTCTTGGCTTTAGAGCACTATGCGGAGTTTATTACAATCTCCTTGAATCGGGAAGGCTCACCCTGAGCACTCTCTGGTGCACAAGTATCCAGGAAAGCCCTGCTGGGGCTCTTGTAGCCACTTGCCTCAAGGCATTTTCCTAATCAAATTCCTACTCCTACCATGCCAGACCAGATATTCTTTCGTGCCCCCTGGCAAAGCTAATGGGCTCTGGGCTGGCTGCATTAGACCTTCTGCCTCAGCACCAGCAATGAGCCTGAGGCTACCAGGTAGCCGAAGCACATCCTCTCCAAGCAGCCCCATTCTGGAAGCATTATAGATTTGCAGTTCCCCTCCTTAGGTATATATGCAACAAGCAAAGCATCATTAGAAGCACAGCGTTTATGAGGGTTCTGAAAAATCACTTTTTTTACTCCTTAGCTAGGGCAAAGACTCCACAGATATGAGAAAAACGGTCAAATCTTTTCTAGCATTTCCCAGTTCATTATTCTTACTACTGTAGTCTTCTTCAGGCTTCACTTCAGAGTTGTGAAGGGCATCCCAAGTTCTCCTCCTCCAACTCAAATCTCTTCTCTTGCATTACCGATTATCTACTATGATCCCCCCCCCTTCCCCATCCCTCCCCCTACCCCCCCTCAAACTTCTCATCTGTACTTTCGCAAAGAGAGAAAAAATCTTTTCTCTTAAATTTTCCTGTTTCCTCTGTCAGGTGTGTCCTGACACCTGACCATCTTTGTCAGGTGCTCCTCAGAGAATTTTGTTTGATGACCACTCTCCTGGGGACCAGAAGTGGAAGACCAGTTTGCCTGCAACAGGAACCATCTCCCTGCGTATCGCATTAAAACAATTCATGCAGCTATAGTAATCTTTCCATGCTAGAAGGCAGGAAGTTCTCCCATCATCTTTTGTGGTTTCAGAGGAAAGAAAAACACACCACGTGTGACAGTCATACATTGTGAACACCTAACAAACACAGTCCACAGCAGGACAGAAACATCAAATCATCCCAACTCATCATCAAAACAGCTTGCATTTGTGACTGGCTTTTCATCCCAAAGGGGGGATTCTCCTGTCATCAGTCACGTGCTCTTAAACACTCACACCACCAGAGCAACGCGCAGACTCCCTGGGTGTGTGGCTGAGACCAGGGGTAAAGCGGACCACTGCAGATCAATGAGGCCAATCGTAAGGTCCACAGACCCTTGCACAAGTTGCTTCCAGTCAGCAGAAAACTACCTGTTCCTCCTCAACCTCAGAAACTCTGCTTGCAGATGTTAGAAGGAACCAACAAATGCAGCCTTCTGGCCTCTGCCCCAACAAGAGTCCATCTCCAAGCTCTGGAGACGGACAACCACCTAGAATGGAAAGCTCCTGGAAAGAGTGGGTGCACAGGACAGCAAGAGAGCGAGCACAAATGGTGTGTGAGCGTGCGTGAGTGAAGGCTGTGCGTGAGTGTAAGCCTTTGCCAGTCCTTCCTTTCCCACAGCATCCCTACCGGCACGGTGCTAAGGAGCCTCTGGGACCCTGAGCCACAGCTGCACAAGTCTGGTGGTGCCCTGGGGCAACAGGCTTCGTAGGCCTGCAGCCCAACAAGGGGCAAGAGCATCTTCTCTGGCTGAAGCGGCCAGCCAGCAGCTAACTCAGCTATCAGCAAAGTCCCTCAGGACAACTTCACTGCCTTCCTGACAAAACAGTCACTGCTGTATTTGCATCTTACTTTTGACAAGAACTTTCCTGCCTATAGGTGAGGCTGTACTATCAGAGTGCATCTTTCCTCCATACAAACCCCCTTTTGAGCAAATGATTCCTTCAGAAGGATTTACACTCCAGCTGAAGTGTGTCAAATCTGTGGCTAGTAATGAGCACATGAAAATATTTTTTCAGTATTTACATATGAAAGATATCAAATAGGATCACTGTAAGATTACTTCTTCAGTGTCGCCTTCTAAAGATGTGGTGGTTTTACTCAGGTGGGCAGCCGAGTTCCACCCGATCCTTTTCCAGAGGAAGATACATAACTGCCTCTAGAGAAGGACTAGCTCACTAAACGGGTTGGCCTACTAGAGAGTCCTTCAAAAGTTTGGTTGGCCAAGGAGCTGTAGCCTGAAAGTCAGAAGTCTGCTCCATACTACGGGAAGAGAGAACGCCCCCAAGGGTAAATTACCCAACATTTTGGTATTTCTCTTAGCTACCAGAAAAGAAACAAACACACCCCAAAACCACCAACATGCGTACATGAAAGAAAACCAAGCACGGCATGCTAGAGCTGGTCAAACAATTCTGCCAGTTAGCTCTAAGAGACAATTTGAAGTTAGCTGTGTAGCGGAGAATAAAAACGAAAAACCAGTGCTCTCTGTGTTTGAGGGCTTTTATTATCTACCACAACGGTCTGCCCAAGAACTTGTCCCTCAGGACACCAAGTTCTTTCTGGGAGAGGTTGTGCACCAACAACAGATTCTGTCCCGGGGAGTCTCTGCTCGGAATTTTGGGGTAAGGAAAGCCAGGAGGCTGGCTTGGTTGCCTTGGTTTCCGTATGCCCACGCGTGGAGACGGTAACCTGGACGCTGTGGACTGATTGTGTGCTCACCATGAAGACACGCAGGTTAAAAGGCGGCGCCTCTTCCTGCGGCCATCACTTCTTGGAAGTGAGATTGTGACGGACGAGGTAGGACGAGGCTTTTCTCCAATGCATACTGTGAACTGTCGATCTAGCTTCACATTCGTTAGTCAAATGAGAGCGGTGAATAAGAGAATGTTTACATTTGCCTTCCTTTCAACAGGCACGCAATGTGTGCAGCAGAGTCACAGAAGGAAAATTCAACTGAGAAGAGCCAAGCGGTAAGATTAGCTCCTTACGAATACACAAGTTCATGCACTTTTTTGGACGAAGGTGGTCTAGCGCAAAGCCTGATACTGTTTGTGTGATAAGTGGGCGAGAGGGGGCAAATGAAAAAAAAAAAAAAGAATGCTTCAGATACTTGTGGCTCTGCTTACTTGCAGAAGAAAAACTGCAAGCTCTTCCAGTGACAGTGTCAGAAGCGTGCAGCTAGCTCTCACGTGCACTTTCAGGGAGTCTTTAGTGGAGAAGAGATCCTCTAGTACCGTGGCCAGTGAATATTAGCCACCAGACAGAGGGAAGAACTGAAGCAGCTTCTGGTTCTCCCTCTCGCATCCCTCTGCCTTCCTGCCCAGCATGGCCATCGAGCAAAAAGCAGCCAAGCCCTTAGTTTGTGCCTTCCTCCGGCACGTTTTAAGCATGATAACTTTAGAAGTGGCCAGCAAAAGTTAGGAAGTACAGTCGGCAAAGGCGGTGTGAAATGCTAAAGGTCATTGAAGCCCAGCTCCATACCTCTTTGGGTTTTCGTATTCCCCCAATTTTCTTCCTGCATTTTCATAAAGGCTAAGAAGGTTCTGCGAAGCCTGGGAAACAATTCAAGGCCCTGACAGTGTCAGACGTGCAGTCTTCACCAAGTATTTGACTTAAGAATGAATTGCCCTCAGCATTCTGTAGTGATTTAAGCGGCCATGAGCAGGTGGCAAAAGTGACTTAAAGTCAGGTTGAGGCCTAAAGTCAAATTCTTTGCTGACAAGTGCACATGCCCCAAGGGAATTTCCTTCATGAGTACCCTTGGGTTGCAGAAACCTAGCGCTTCTCCAGTGCTTCTTCTTCCCCCGTGAAATACTGCAGACCACTCAAACCCTGGTTAAAGATTTGTCCCAAAACAAAGAGAGCAAAAGTAAAGTGCCCACAAGCGAACAACGCAGACGGAAGCTCAGTCTGAAATACAAGCTATGTCATGAGGTACCCGTTGCATTGGCAGGGCGCGATGGAGCTGCCCGACTTGACCGTGCAGAAGAGCTCTGTGAAGCTCCTCACGAAGAGATGGGAGTCCGCCAGTGCTCTGGCACCCAGCCCGGCCTTCCAACGCCTGCCAGCCCCACGGTCCCTGGCACCTGAGCAAGCCAGCCCAGGCAGCACCGTGGACGAAGCTGCGGCAGACAGCGGGAGGGCGGACGTCACCCTGGGTGGCCCTCGCCGGACTGAGACCTTCCCCATCTCTGTCAAGGAGCTGCAGAGCCACTTTGAGACCCTGGGTGGCAGGAAGGTGAGTGCACGCAGGTTCCGCAGCTGAAAAGGATTCCCGCGCTCTCACTGAGGACTCGGAGAACACTACTGCCACAACAGCACCCCCTTCCAATCTGCTGCCTCTTCATATCCTTTCTGCCCCCGGAAAGCCCTACCTGGCTCCTCCCAGTAGCTTCTAACTCACATCCCCTCCATGTCTTCCAACAGGAAGCGGAAAGTGGCAAAAGCTCACTGCCACCAGCACTGGCCACTCAGCCTGGGAGCCAGACAGACATTTCTCTCATGGAAATGTCCAGCGTGAAACGGGGGAGGGCAATCTTTGAGAAGATGTCCTCAGGCAATGGACAGACCACCAACACTGAAGGTTAGCCTTACCACTTGGATCGGATTTCTCCCTTCAGTTCAATGCGCTCCGTCTTTGAGGTGGCAAGGGGCAAGCACACTCACCTCATCAGGGCAGCCCCCAGGCCGCCCAGGGAGAGAACGTGGTGTTCTTCTCAGTGCAAAACAAGCTTTCTAGCCTTCTCCATTTTGTCTGTTGCATTATGGAGCAGTGCCTGATGCCCATTAAATACTTGTTGAGCAAAACACAACAGAATGGTGTCTTATGTTTTGAGAAGATAACTTTTGATGAAGACAGCCCAAATTACAAATAGGATATCAAAACTATGGGCAGCATCCATCAATTACAAAAAAGTGGTATCTTCATTTTCTTCTTTGGTGAAGATAGTTTGGATTTAGCAGTGCGTTGCTTTGGTAACAATGCGTTAACTTTTATTAGTTAAAGGCATTCTGGTTTCCACAAATCAAATGCTCCGTACTTGATGTGCTCTAAAGTAAAAGTGCGACGACACAGTGGGTAAAATGTTGGCAATACTGTTTGTTTTGCTTACTGCTTTTCTTTCAAGCTTTGAAACACATGCACCCATCTCCCTCTCCCCAACTATGACGTCTCTTTGTGGTTGCAGTGGGTGGCTGCAAAGCTGTAGGAGGACTTCCAGAAGAGAGCCCTCCCAACACCGGCAATACACTGACGGAATTCCAGGAGAATGTCTCCTTGAAAGACAAAATGGCTCTGTATCAGGCTGCGGTGTCAAAGGCAGAGAACAGCAACCGCTTTGCCAATGTAAGATACCAATGTCTCAATATCTTCTTAATTCTACGTTTGCTTTGCCCAGGGACAGATCGTAACCATCTTTATTTCTACAAGCAAGCTATCAGGTGGATCATAGGGTGGATGAAAATTTAAATCCCAAATTAGGAAACCTATAGAGCAAACATAGTCATCCATCAGTCTCTCTCTCTACCAAAAGAGGTTTCTCACGCTAGATGCCTTTGGTCTTTTGGACAATCCCCGTTATTTCGTGGACGTGCTCTTCCTTTCAGTCCACCTTTGCCTGAACTTCATGTATGAGGATCATGGGTGAGAGAGAGATCAGCAACACGGTTATCCTGTGATGACAAAACAAGGCAGTTTCCTTACCACAACAACTATTCTCTATCGCCAAATAATAAAATCCTGTTCAGGAGCACAGTGACTTTAGAGCTCTTGCTGCTCGAACTGAAGAATTTGAAATTACCGCATGATAAAACAGCTCTGCTATGGGTGCTCAGGTAGCCCAGAAGCCACCTGAGGGAAGCAGCCACCAGCCACGCTCGCCTTCAGAGTCCAGGTGTTTTCAAACCACGCAATTCCTGCCCACTGGCTTCTTGATTTCCTAATTGCCCTTGTGTATTTGGAACAGATTCCTGCAGTTCTTTGGGCCAAGAAGGTTCCAATTCCCTCCTCCCAACACTGCCAGCAATGGTGCTGTTAGCTCTCTCTCCCCAAAAGGAAGAACTGGAGGAAGCCTGACCCAACCGAACTGTGTTGAGAACATATGAACTGCTTCATTTACACCCTATAACACCTTGCCCTTACTTGTTGAAATGGATGGTATGTTCTTACTGCAAATGGAAAACACCTGGCCTTATTTGATCCCTCTAGACCTCAGAGGAAATCAAGTCCTGCACTGTGCCCGGGGGCCTGGCTGCAGTGAGGAAACACTTTGAGAATGGGCAGATGACCCCTTCAATGACCACCTTTGCTCACTCCCAGCACCAGCACAAAGCTGCAGAGGTAACAATGGCATTTTGAATACTAACAAATTAGGTTTCCCCTGTTAAAGAGCTCGAGAGGAAAATAACACTATTTGCTTGATTCCAGGATTCACCATTCCCGGTGTCCCTGGAAAAATTTGCACCCCATTTTCTTTTCAACTCGCCCTCCTCGAGCCTCACCTAACTTTAACAGTTCAACCTTCTCATCACATGGGTTCCTTGTGGTGCTCGTAATCCCCTAAATCATCACGGTACACTGCCATAAAGGAACCATTTGGGCTTAACATCTGTTAAAGTAGAACTGATTTGTGACAGCCCTTCACAGGCAGAAACACGAATCCAGATTACTGTTAATTACGTGATTCTTTGTATTTGTTTTCAGGAGACCTCAAGCACCACTCAGCTCCCACTATCAAGCAGCACCAGGGAAGCTGAGTGCAGTGCGACGAGCTCCAAAGAAGCCCCACTAGAAGCCTTTCCAAGCAAAGAGGTAAGTTTATCAATTAACAATTATACCATTTGGCAGGTATGTTTTTAAAACAGTGTCCTAGACAGGGTTGTTTGGATGTGGTAATGAATGGGGCTTCCCACTCAGACTTCTCTGTGATGTTTCAAAGACAGCAGCCGAAATATGGAGTATTCTTCCATGTTGCACTAAATCCCGCAGTAACGTGAAGGTTTTGTGCACAGGTTTCTCTCGGGGAGCAAGTGACTCCAGAGACAAACGGGGCTTCTACACTCACCCGGCATACTGATGAAGCAGGTAAGAAGTGGCTTGAGAGTAACGGCTCCCAAAGGAGCACGACAAACCAAGTTCTTGGCAACTGTCTTTACTGGCACAAACGTGGGGCTGCTTTTAGGATACAGATACAGGACATTGCTCCAAGTTGTTCAGTGCCTCCTTCCTCAGCTAAGCACATTCATTGGTCTCAGTGGGACCTAAGAAACAGCTTTCCGTGCTGGTACACAGAGAGGAGTTTGGCAGAAGGAGGTAGCTTCCAATTTGTGCTGAGCTGCTGGAAAGAGCGGGGCATTTTAAGAGATGTCTGAAGACACACGCAAACCCTTGCCCCTGTATAGCCGAAACTGTGGATGATAAAGGCTCAATTTATAGCCAGGCGGAACAGGCCTGGACACCATGAGCACGGTGTAGAGGCGCTGCTTCTGCGGTCTAGTCCTGGTATTAGAATTCACGCGCTCGGTTAACACAAAGACCTCAGTCCTGTGCGAGCCCTGACATTCAGGCAATTCAGGTACGGCAAAACAGCAGGCCATAGATAACGTGTCCCTCAACACTTCTTCCATCCATTTCCTACGTATTTCTTCTCTTCATATTGTCCGTTGTTCATTTACTTTTTTTTTTTTTAATAATAATAGTAATTATTATTCTTTCCATTGCAGTAAGCAATGCAGCTATGGACGTGGAGGTCCCAAAGACTTCCACAGAGGTGTGTGACCATCAGACGGAAAGGACAGCAGAGGAAAACGCTGTTCCCATAGACAGAGAGACTGCAACATCTGTACCAGATGGCAAGGTCTGTGCCTTTATAGTAAGAGTAGACATCAGTCTGTCAAATACAGTCTGAATTTCTATTTTTACCATGTAGTTGCAACTGAAAATGCAACCTGTGAAAGCAGTAGGAATATACGGAGCTTAGCAATGACGGGCACACAAGGTGGTATTTAGTACAACCTGTAATTCAGCAAGTACTTCTATTACATGACAAACACAACTGAAAGTTGAACTCAAACGCTTCTGCTTTTCCTTTCCTTCTCTGATGAAGGAAGCCTCTTCTTTCCCTGCTTTCAGTCTCTAAAAGGCTATGTTTTCTGTCACCAGTTCCTCAGATGCACAGAAACTCTCAACTTGAGGAAAAACGAAGACAAGCGTCAAAATGTCGAGGGCTGTCCGGACCAGACAATTCCACTGGCACTGCCGAGCGAAGCACTGCACCAGCCCAAAAGCACCATGCCGTCTGCTCTTGCCAGAATGAGAGCCATGAATGCGATCATCAAGAGCCACGCACATTCTGTAAGACGGCCACGTCACCAAGGAGCTGCTGGGCTGCCAGTTCAAAGTGTCTGTGAGCAAGAAATCCCAAAGGTTCACAAAGGCGACATCTGTTCAGAGGAGCAGCTCCCTAAGCCTGGGGAGCCGCAGATGAGGGAGCCACTGAGACAACCCAAAAGCAGAAGCACTCGTGCGGCTTCCAGAATTAAGGCCATCAACGACATCCACAGGAACCTACACCATTCTCAAAGGCGTCCAAACCAGGAAGGGGCTGCTTTTCTGGTGGAGGATGCGCAAGGGTTCAAAACAACAGAATCCGGCCTGAAGAACGAAGACGCAAGCGTCACAGTCTCTGTGTTGTGCAGTAATGCACAACAAGTTGACAATAAAGAGATGAAGTGACTCAAAACTAACAGACTTGTCTGAACTTTTGCTGCCTGTCTCAACAGGTTGGAGCATCAGGCGGGGAGAAACTTCATGAAATATAACGAGGGCAAGTGTAGAGCCCTGCATCGGGGCAAGAACAACCCCAGACACCAGGATAAGTTGGGGACTGCCCTGCTGGAGAGCAGCAAAGGGGGAAGGGACGTGGGTGTCCTGGCGGAGAGCTGGCTGACCATGAGCCAGCACTGTGCCCTTGTGGCCAAGAAGGCCAATGGCATCCTGGGGTGTATTAGCAGGGCTGTGGTTAGTAGGTCGAGAGAGGTTCTCCTCCCCCTCTACTCTGCCCTAGTGAGACCACATCTGCAATATTGCGTCCAGTTCTGGGCCCCCCAGTTCCAGAAGGACAGGGAACTGCTTGAGAGAGTCCAGCACAGAGCCACAAGGGTGATAAAGGGAGTGGAGCGTCTCCCTTTTGAGGAAAGGCTGAGGGAGCTGGGTCTCTTTAGTTGGAGAAGAGGAGACTGAGGGGTGACCTTCTTAATGTTTATAAATATGTAAAGGGAGAGTGTCAGGAGGACGGAGCCAGGCTCTTCTCAGCGACATCTAACAGTAGGACAGGGGGCACTGGGTGCGTGCTGGAACATAGGAGGTTCCACTTAAATGTGAGACAAAACTTTTTTATGGTGATGGTGACAGAACACCGGAACAGGCTGCACAGGGGGGATGTGGAGTTTCCTTCTCCAGAGGCATTCCAAAGCTGCCTGGACGCGTTCCTGTGTGACCTGATCTAGCTGCTCCTGCTCCGGCAGGGGCATTGGACCAGACGATCTTTCAAGGTCCCTTCCAATCCCTAACATTCAGTGATTCGGTGATTCTGTGATTCGTAGGCATCTCAGCAGTCTTCTACCATCTTTCTTTGGCAAAGGCACGTCTGGAAAGAAAAACTGTAAAAATCACAGTCAGGAGAAGAGCTCTGGATCTCCAAAGTACCAATCTGCAGGTCTGATATACAGGCTGCCATTATGTCAGGATAACAACAACCTGCTGCCCTGGAAGATTAATCTTACTTTGAAATCAGTGGGCACTGCAATACTATGCTCCTCAGAAAATCAGGACAATTATTGCCAGGTTTTGTGATTACCACTGGTTAAAATGAGGGTATACTGGATTAGGTCACCCAGGGCGTCTCTCAGGCTGAAATTTGTCATGTCAGAGCAAGAACAGGTCACACTTAGTGAAGCCGTGTAGTTCTGGGAACAAAACGTCCCTTCCTGCAATCGGCAGCTCGATTCTTTCTAGTCTTGGCTTTAGAGCACTATGCGGAGTTTATTACAATCTCCTTGAATCGGGAAGGCTCACCCTGAGCACTCTCTGGTGCACAAGTATCCAGGAAAGCCCTGCTGGGGCTCTTGTAGCCACTTGCCTCAAGGCATTTTCCTAATCAAATTCCTACTCCTACCATGCCAGACCAGATATTCTTTCGTGCCCCCTGGCAAAGCTAATGGGCTCTGGGCTGGCTGCATTAGACCTTCTGCCTCAGCACCAGCAATGAGCCTGAGGCTACCAGGTAGCCGAAGCACATCCTCTCCAAGCAGCCCCATTCTGGAAGCATTATAGATTTGCAGTTCCCCTCCTTAGGTATATATGCAACAAGCAAAGCATCATTAGAAGCACAGCGTTTATGAGGGTTCTGAAAAATCACTTTTTTTACTCCTTAGCTAGGGCAAAGACTCCACAGATATGAGAAAAACGGTCAAATCTTTTCTAGCATTTCCCAGTTCATTAGTCTTACTACTGTAGTCTTCTTCAGGCTTCACTTCAGAGTTGTGAAGGGCATCCCAAGTTCTCCTCCTCCAACTCAAATCTCTTCTCTTGCATTACCGATTATCTACTATGATCCCCCCCCCTTCCCCATCCCTCCCCCTACCCCCCCTCAAACTTCTCATCTGTACTTTCGCAAAGAGAGAAAAAATCTTTTCTCTTAAATTTTCCTGTTTCCTCTGTCAGGTGTGTCCTGACACCTGACCATCTTTGTCAGGTGCTCCTCAGAGAATTTTGTTTGATGACCACTCTCCTGGGGACCAGAAGTGGAAGACCAGTTTGCCTGCAACAGGAACCATCTCCCTGCGTATCGCATTAAAACAATTCATGCAGCTATAGTAATCTTTCCATGCTAGAAGGCAGGAAGTTCTCCCATCATCTTTTGTGGTTTCAGAGGAAAGAAAAACACACCACGTGTGACAGTCATACATTGTGAACACCTAACAGACACAGTCCACAGCAGGACAGAAACATCAAATCATCCCAACTCATCATCAAAACAGCTTGCATTTGTGACTGGCTTTTCATCCCAAAAGGGGGATTCTCCTGCCATCAGTCACATGCTCTTAAACACTCACACCACCAGAGCAACGCGCAGACTCCCTGGGTGTGTGGCTGAGACCAGGGGTAAAGCGGACCACTGCAGATCAATGAGGCCAATCGTAAGGTCCACAGACCCTTGCACAAGTTGCTTCCCGTCAGCAGAAAACTACCTGTTCCTCCTCAACCTCAGAAACTCTGCTTGCAGATGTTAGAAGGAACCAACAAATGCAGCCTTCTGGCCTCTGCCCCAACAAGAGTCCATCTCCAAGCTCTGGAGACGGACAACCACCTAGAATGGAAAGCTCCTGGAAAGAGTGGGTGCACAGGACAGCAAGAGAGCGAGCACAAATGGTGTGTGAGCGTGCGTGAGTGAAGGCTGTGCGTGAGTGTAAGCCTTTGCCAGTCCTTCCTTTCCCACAGCATCCCTACCGGCACGGTGCTAAGGAGCCTCTGGGACCCTGAGCCACAGCTGCACAAGTCTGGTGGTGCCCTGGGGCAACAGGCTTCGTAGGCCTGCAGCCCAACAAGGGGCAAGAGCATCTTCTCTGGCTGAAGCGGCCAGCCAGCAGCTAACTCAGCTATCAGCAAAGTCCCTCAGGACAACTTCACTGCCTTCCTGACAAAACAGTCACTGCTGTATTTGCATCTTACTTTTGACAAGAACTTTCCTGCCTATAGGTGAGGCTGTACTATCAGAGTGCATCTTTCCTCCATACAAACCCCCTTTTGAGCTAATGATTCCTTCAGAAGGATTTACACTCCAGCTGAAGTGTGTCAAATCTGTGGCTAGTAATGAGCACATGAAAATATTTTTTCAGTATTTACATATGAAAGATATCAAATAGGATCACTGTAAGATTACTTCTTCAGTGTCGCCTTCTAAAGATGTGGTGGTTTTACTCAGGTGGGCAGCCGAGTTCCACCCGATCCTTTTCCAGAGGAAGATACATAACTGCCTCTAGAGAAGGACTAGCTCACTAAACGGGTTGGCCTACTAGAGAGTCCTTCAAAAGTTTGGTTGGCCAAGGAGCTGTAGCCTGAAAGTCAGAAGTCTGCTCCATACTACGGGAAGAGAGAACGCCCCCAAGGGTAAATTACCCAACATTTTGGTATTTCTCTTAGCTACCAGAAAAGAAACAAACACACCCCAAAACCACCAACATGCGTACGTGAAAGAAAACCAAGCACGGCATGCTAGAGCTGGTCAAACAATTCTGCCAGTTAGCTCTAAGAGACAATTTGAAGTTAGCTGTGTAGCGGAGAATAAAAACGAAAAACCAGTGCTCTCTGTGTTTGAGGGCTTTTATTATCTACCACAACGGTCTGCCCAAGAACTTGTCCCTCAGGACACCAAGTTCTTTCTGGGAGAGGTTGTGCACCAACAACAGATTCTGTCCCGGGGAGTCTCTGCTCGGAATTTTGGGGTAAGGAAAGCCAGGAGGCTGGCTTGGTTGCCTTGGTTTCCGTATGCCCACGCGTGGAGACGGTAACCTGGACGCTGTGGACTGATTGTGTGCTCACCATGAAGACACGCAGGTTAAAAGGCGGCGCCTCTTCCTGCGGCCATCACTTCTTGGAAGTGAGATTGTGACGGACGAGGTAGGACGAGGCTTTTCTCCAATGCATACTGTGAACTGTCGATCTAGCTTCACATTCGTTAGTCAAATGAGAGCGGTGAATAAGAGAATGTTTACATTTGCCTTCCTTTCAACAGGCACGCAATGTGTGCAGCAGAGTCACAGAAGGAAAATTCAACTGAGAAGAGCCAAGCGGTAAGATTAGCTCCTTACGAATACACAAGCTCATGCACTTTTTTGGACGAAGGTGGTCTAGCGCAAAGCCTGATACTGTTTGTGTGATAAGTGGGCGAGAGGGGGCAAATGAAAAAAAAAAAAAAAAGAATGCTTCAGATACTTGTGGCTCTGCTTACTTGCAGAAGAAAAACTGCAAGCTCTTCCAGTGACAGTGTCAGAAGCGTGCAGCTAGCTCTCACGTGCACTTTCAGGGAGTCTTTAGTGGAGAAGAGATCCTCTAGTACCGTGGCCAGTGAATATTAGTCACCAGACAGAGGGAAGAACTGAAGCAACTTCTGGTTCTCCCTCTCGCATCCCTCTGCCTTCCTGCCCAGCATGGCCATCGAGCAAAAAGCAGCCAAGCCCTTAGTTTGTGCCTTCCTCCGGCACGTTTTAAGCATGATAACTTTAGAAGTGGCCAGCAAAAGTTAGGAAGTACAGTCGGCAAAGGCGGTGTGAAATGCTAAAGGTCATTGAAGCCCAGCTCCATACCTCTTTGGGTTTTCGTATTCCCCCAATTTTCTTCCTGCATTTTCATAAAGGCTAAGAAGGTTCTGCGAAGCCTGGGAAACAATTCAAGGCCCTGACAGTGTCAGACGTGCAGTCTTCACCAAGTATTTGACTTAAGAATGAATTGCCCTCAGCATTCTGTAGTGATTTAAGCGGCCATGAGCAGGTGGCAAAAGTGACTTAAAGTCAGGTTGAGGCCTAAAGTCAAATTCTTTGCTGACAAGTGCACATGCCCCAAGGGAATTTCCTTCATGAGTACCCTTGGGTTGCAGAAACCTAGCGCTTCTCCAGTGCTTCTTCTTCCCCCGTGAAATACTGCAGACCACTCAAACCCTGGTTAAAGATTTGTCCCAAAACAAAGAGAGCAAAAGTAAAGTGCCCACAAGCGAACAACGCAGACGGAAGCTCAGTCTGAAATACAAGCTATGTCATGAGGTACCCGTTGCATTGGCAGGGCGCGATGGAGCTGCCCGACTTGACCGTGCAGAAGAGCTCTGTGAAGCTCCTCACGAAGAGATGGGAGTCCGCCAGTGCTCTGGCACCCAGCCCGGCCTTCCAACGCCTGCCAGCCCCACGGTCCCTGGCACCAGAGCAAGCCAGCCCAGGCAGCACCGTGGACGAAGCTGCGGCAGACAGCGGGAGGGCGGACGTCACCCTGGGTGGCCCTCGCCGGACTGAGACCTTCCCCATCTCTGTCAAGGAGCTGCAGAGCCACTTTGAGACCCTGGGTGGCAGGAAGGTGAGTGCACGCAGGTTCCGCAGCTGAAAAGGATTCCCGCGCTCTCACTGAGGACTCGGAGAACACTACTGCCACAACAGCACCCCCTTCCAATCTGCTGCCTCTTCATATCCTTTCTGCCCCCGGAAAGCCCTACCTGGCTCCTCCCAGTAGCTTCTAACTCACATCCCCTCCATGTCTTCCAACAGGAAGCGGAAAGTGGCAAAAGCTCACTGCCACCAGCACTGGCCACTCAGCCTGGGAGCCAGACAGACATTTCTCTCATGGAAATGTCCAGCCTGAAATGGGGGAGGGCAGTCTTTGAGAAGATGTCCTCAGGCAATGGACAGACCACCAACACTGAAGGTTAGCCTTACCACTTGGATCGGATTTCTCCCTTTAGTTCAATGCGCTCCGTCTCTGAGGTGGCAAGGGGCAAGCACACTCACCTCATCAGGGCAGCCCCCAGGCCGCCCAGGGAGAGAACGTGGTGTTCTTCTCAGTGCAAAACAAGCTTTCTAGCCTTCTCCATTTTGTCTGTTGCATTATGGAGCAGTGCCTGATGCCCATTAAATACTTGTTGAGCAAAACACAACAGAATGGTGTCTTATGTTTTGAGAAGATAACTTTTGATGAAGACAGCCCAAATTACAAATAGGATATCAAAACTATGGGCAGCATCCATCAATTACAAAAAAGTGGTATCTTCATTTTCTTCTTTGGTGAAGATAGTTTGGATTTAGCAGTGCGTTGCTTTGGTAACAATGCGTTAACTTTTATTAGTTAAAGGCATTCTGGTTTCCACAAATCAAATGCTCCGTACTTGATGTGCTCTAAAGTAAAAGTGCGACGACACAGTGGGTAAAATGTTGGCAATACTGTTTGTTTTGCTTACTGCTTTTCTTTCAAGCTTTGAAACACATGCACCCATCTCCCTCTCCCCAACTATGACGTCTCTTTGTGGTTGCAGTGGGTGGCTGCAAAGCTGTAGGAGGACTTCCAGAAGAGAGCCCTCCCAACACCGGCAATACACTGACGGAATTCCAGGAGAATGTCTCCTTGAAAGACAAAATGGCTCTGTATCAGGCTGCGGTGTCAAAGGCAGAGAACAGCAACCGCTTTGCCAATGTAAGATACCAATGTCTCAATATCTTCTTAATTCTACGTTTGCTTTGCCCAGGGACAGATCGTAACCATCTTTATTTCTACAAGCAAGCTATCAGGTGGATCATAGGGTGGATGAAAATTTAAATCCCAAATTAGGAAACCTATAGAGCAAACATAGTCATCCATCAGTCTCTCTCTCTACCAAAAGAGGTTTCTCACGCTAGATGCCTTTGGTCTTTTGGACAATCCCCGTTATTTCGTGGACGTGCTCTTCCTTTCAGTCCACCTTTGCCTGAACTTCATGTATGAGGATCATGGGTGAGAGAGAGATCAGCAACACGGTTATCCTGTGATGACAAAACAAGGCAGTTTCCTTACCACAACAACTATTCTCTATCGCCAAATAATAAAATCCTGTTCAGGAGCACAGTGACTTTAGAGCTCTTGCTGCTCGAACTGAAGAATTTGAAATTACCGCATGATAAAACAGCTCAGCTATGGGTGCTCAGGTAGCCCAGAAGCCACCTGAGGGAAGCAGCCACCAGCCACGCTCGCCTTCAGAGTCCAGGTGTTTTCAAACCACGCAATTCCTGCCCACTGGCTTCTTGATTTCCTAATTGCCCTTGTGTATTTGGAACAGATTCCTGCAGTTCTTTGGGCCAAGAAGGTTCCAATTCCCTCCTCCCAACACTGCCAGCAATGGTGCTGTTAGCTCTCTCTCCCCAAAAGGAAGAACTGGAGGAAGCCTGACCCAACCGAACTGTGTTGAGAACATATGAACTGCTTCATTTCCACCCTATAACACCTTGCCCTTACTTGTTGAAATGGATGGTATGTTCTTACTGCAAATGGAAAACACCTGGCCTTATTTGATCCCTCTAGACCTCAGAGGAAATCAAGTCCTGCACTGTGCCCGGGGGCCTGGCTGCAGTGAGGAAACACTTTGAGAATGGGCAGATGACCCCTTCAATGACCACCTTTGCTCACTCCCAGCACCAGCACAAAGCTGCAGAGGTAACAATGGCATTTTGAATACTAACAAATTAGGTTTCCCCCGTTAAAGAGCTCGAGAGGAAAATAACACTATTTGCTTGATTCCAGGATTCACCATTCCCGGTGTCCCTGGAAAAATTTGCACCCCATTTTCTTTTCAACTCGCCCTCCTCGAGCCTCACCTAACTTTAACGGTTCAACCTTCTCATCACATGGGTTCCTTGTGGTGCTCGTAATCCCCTAAATCATCACGGTACACTGCCATAAAGGAACCATTTGGGCTTAACATCTGTTAAAGTAGAACTGATTTGTGACAGCCCTTCACAGGCAGAAACACAAATCCAGATTACTGTTAATTACGTGATTCTTTGTATTTGTTTTCAGGAGACCTCAAGAACCACTCAGCTCCCACTATCAAGCAGCACCAGGGAAGCCGAGTGCAGTGCGACGAGCTCCAAAGAAGCCCCACTAGAAGCCTTTCCAAGCAAAGAGGTAAGTTTATCAATTAACAATTATACCATTTGGCAGGTATGTTTTTAAAACAGTGTCCTAGACAGGGTTGTTTGGATGTGGTAATGAATGGGGCTTCCCACTCAGACTTCTCTGTGATGTTTCAAAGACAGCAGCCGAAATATGGAGTATTCTTCCATGTTGCACTAAATCCCGCAGTAACGTGAAGGTTTTGTGCACAGGTTTCTCTCGGGGAGCAAGTGACTCCAGAGACAAACGGGGCTTCTACACTCACCCGGCATACTGATGAAGCAGGTAAGAAGTGGCTTGAGAGTAACGGCTCCCAAAGGAGCACGACAAACCAAGTTCTTGGCAACTGTCTTTACTGGCACAAACGTGGGGCTGCTTTTAGGATACAGATACAGGACATTGCTCCAAGTTGTTCAGTGCCTCCTTCCTCAGCTAAGCACATTCATTGGTCTCAGTGGGACCTAAGAAACAGCTTTCCGTGCTGGTACACAGAGAGGAGTTTGGCAGAAGGAGGTAGCTTCCAATTTGTGCTGAGCTGCTGGAAAGAGCGGGGCATTTTAAGAGATGTCTGAAGACACACGCAAACCCTTGCCCCTGTATAGCCGAAACTGTGGATGATAAAGGCTCAATTTATAGCCAGGCGGAACAGGCCTGGACACCATGAGCACGGTGTAGAGGCGCCGCTTCTGCGGTCTAGTCCTGGTATTAGAATTCACACGCTCGGTTAACACAAAGACCTCAGTCCTGTGCGAGCCCTGACATTCAGGCAATTCAGGTACGGCAAAACAGCAGGCCATAGATAACGTGTCCCTCAACACTTCTTCCATCCATTTCCTACGTATTTCTTCTCTTCATATTGTCCGTTGTTCATTTACTTTTTTTTTTTTTAATAATAATAGTAATTATTATTCTTTCCATTGCAGTAAGCAATGCAGCTATGGACGTGGAGGTCCCAAAGACTTCCACAGAGGTGTGTGACCATCAGACGGAAAGGACAGCAGAGGAAAACGCTGTTCCCATAGACAGAGAGACTGCAACATCTGTACCAGATGGCAAGGTCTGTGCCTTTATAGTAAGAGTAGACATCAGTCTGTCAAATACAGTCTGAATTTCTATTTTTACCATGTAGTTGCAACTGAAAATGCAACCTGTGAAAGCAGTAGGAATATACGGAGCTTAGCAATGACGGGCACACAAGGTGGTATTTAGTACAACCTGTAATTCAGCAAGTACTTCTACTACATGACAAACACAACTGAAAGTTGAACTCAAACGCTTCTGCTTTTCCTTTCCTTCTCTGATGAAGGAAGCCTCTTCTTTCCCTGCTTTCAGTCTCTAAAAGGCTATGTTTTCTGTCACCAGTTCCTCAGATGCACAGAAACTCTCAACTTGAGGAAAAACGAAGACAAGCGTCAAAATGTCGAGGGCTGTCCGGACCAGACAATTCCACTGGCACTGCCGAGCGAAGCACTGCACCAGCCCAAAAGCACCATGCTGTCTGCTCTTGCCAGAATGAGAGCCATGAATGCGATCATCAAGAGCCATGCACATTCTGTAAGACGGCCACGTCACCAAGGAGCTGCTGGGCTGCCAGTTCAAAGTGTCTGTGAGCAAGAAATCCCAAAGGTTCACAAAGGCGACATCTGTTCAGAGGAGCAGCTCCCTAAGCCTGGGGAGCCGCAGATGAGGGAGCCACTGAGACAACCCAAAAGCAGAAGCACTCGTGCGGCTTCCAGAATTAAGGCCATCAACGACATCCACAGGAACCTACACCATTCTCAAAGGCGTCCAAACCAGGAAGGGGCTGCTTTTCTGGTGGAGGATGCGCAAGGGTTCAAAACAACAGAATCCGGCCTGAAGAACGAAGACGCAAGCGTCACAGTCTCTGTGTTGTGCAGTAATGCACAACAAGTTGACAATAAAGAGATGAAGTGACTCAAAACTAACAGACTTGTCTGAACTTTTGCTGCCTGTCTCAACAGGTTGGAGCATCAGGCGGGGAGAAACTTCATGAAATATAACGAGGGCAAGTGTAGAGCCCTGCATCGGGGCAAGAACAACCCCAGACACCAGGATAAGTTGGGGACTGCCCTGCTGGAGAGCAGCAAAGGGGGAAGGGACGTGGGTGTCCTGGCGGAGAGCTGGCTGACCATGAGCCAGCACTGTGCCCTTGTGGCCAAGAAGGCCAATGGCATCCTGGGGTGTATTAGCAGGGCTGTGGTTAGTAGGTCGAGAGAGGTTCTCCTCCCCCTCTACTCTGCCCTAGTGAGACCACATCTGCAATATTGCGTCCAGTTCTGGGCCCCCCAGTTCCAGAAGGACAGGGAACTGCTTGAGAGAGTCCAGCACAGAGCCACAAGGGTGATAAAGGGAGTGGAGCGTCTCCCTTTTGAGGAAAGGCTGAGGGAGCTTGGTCTCTTTATTGGGAGAAGAGGAGACTGAGGGGTGACCTTCTTAATGTTTATAAATATGTAAAGGGAGAGTGTCAGGAGGACGGAGCCAGGCTCTTCTCAGCGACATCTAACAGTAGGACAGGGGGCACTGGGTGCGTGCTGGAACATAGGAGGTTCCACTTAAATGTGAGACAAAACTTTTTTATGGTGATGGTGACAGAACACCGGAACAGGCTGCACAGGGGGGATGTGGAGTTTCCTTCTCCAGAGGCATTCCAAAGCTGCCTGGACGCGTTTTTCGTCTATCCCTACGGGGGAAGGGAGAGGCACGGAGAGGACACGGAAAGCTCATGTGGTTAATAGGTGGCTCAGAGGCTGGTGCCAGCATAGAAATTTTGGGTTTTTTCACCATGGGGAGCTTTACTCGGCACCCGGCCTGATGGCCCCAGTTGGGTGTCTATCTCCAAGGGGAAAACGGATCCTAGGCCAGGAGCTGGCGGGGCTCATAGAGAGAGCTTTAAACTAGGTAAGAAGGGGGACGGGGCTCAAACAAGGCTTGTTGGAGCTGTGCCAGGGGAAACAATGGCTAGGCCGGGGAAGAAGGCGATGGCCCAGCTGAAGTGCATCTACACTAATGCACGCAGCATGGGTAACAAACAGGAGGAGCTGGAAGCCATTGTGCAGCAGGCAGGCTACGACTTGGTTGCCATCACGGAGACGTGGTGGGACCGCTCCCACGACTGGAGTGCTGCAATGCCTGGCTATCGTCTCTTCAGGAGGGACAGGCAGCACAGAAGGGGTGGTGGCGTGGCTCTCTACATTAGAGAATCTTTTGATGTTGTGGAACTCCAGGCCAGGAATGATAAGGTTGAATCCCTGTGGGTTAGGATCCGTGGGAAGGCCGGCAAGGCTAGCATCCTGGTGGGGGTCTGCTATAGACCGCTGAACCAGGATGAGGAGACGGATGAGGAGTTTTATAGGCAACTGACAGAAGTTGCAAAATCGTCGGCGCTTGTCCTCGTGGGGGACTTCAACTTCCCGGACATATCCTGGAAACACAACACGGCACAGAGAAAGCAGTCTAGGAGGTTTCTGGAGAGCGTGGGAGATAGCTTCCTGACGCAGCTGGTCAGTCAACCTACCAGGGGTGATGCCCCGCTAGACCTTCTCTTCACAAACAGAGAAGGACTGGTGGGAGATGTGGTGGTCGGAAGCTGTCTGGGGCAGAGTGACCACGAAATGGTAGAGTTCTCTATTCTTGGCGAGGCCAGGAAGGGGACCAGTAAAACTGCTGTCTTGGACTTCCGGAGGGCTGACTTTGAGCTGCTCAGGACGCTGGTTGGCCGAGTCCCTTGGGAGGCGGTTCTGAAGGGCAGAGGAGTCCAGGAAGGCTGGGCGCTCCTCAAGAAGGAAATCGTGATGGCACAGGAGCGGTCCGTCCCCACGTGCCCAAAGATGAGCCGGCGTGGAAGAAGACCGGCCTGGCTCAACAGAGAGTTGCGGCTGGAGCTTAGCAGAAAAAAGAGGGTTTATAGTCTTTGGAAAAAAGGGCGGGCCACTGAGGAGGACTACAAGGATGTAGCGAGGCTGTGCAGGGAGAAAATTAGAAAGGCCAAAGCTCATCTGGAGCTCAATCTGGCTACTGCCGTTAAAGACAACAAAAAATCCTTTTACAAATACATCAACGTGAAACGGAGGACTAGGGAGAATCTCCATCCTTTACTGGATGCGAGGGGAAACCTAGTTACTAAGGATGAGGAAAAGGCTGAGGTGCTTAATGCCGCCTTTGCCTCAGTCTTTAGCGGCAATACCGGTTGTTCTCCGGACACCCAGTGCCCTGAGCTGGTGGAAGGGGATGGGGAGCAGGATGTGGCCTTCGCTATCCATGAGGAAATGGTTGGCGACCTACTACGGAGCTTGGATGTGCGCAAGTCGATGGGGCCGGATGGGATCCACCCAAGGGTACTGAGAGAACTGGCGGAGGAGCTGGCCGAGCCGCTTTCCATCATTTATCGGCAGTCCTGGCTATCGGGGGAGGTCCCGGTTGACTGGCGGCTAGCCAATGTGACGCCCATCTATAAGAAGGGCCGGAGGGCAGACCCGGGGAACTATAGGCCTGTCAGTTTGACCTCAGTGCCGGGGAAGCTCATGGAGCAGATTATCTTGAGGGTCATCACGCGGCTCTTGCAGGGCAAGCAGGCGATCAGGCCCAGTCAGCATGGGTTTATGAAAGGCAGGTCCTGCTTGACGAACCTGATCTCCTTCTATGACCAAGTGACGCGCTTGGTGGATGAGGGAAAGGCTGTGGACGTGGTCTACCTTGACCTCAGTAAGGCTTTTGACACCGTTCCCCACAACATTCTCCTCAAGAAACTGGCTGCTCGGGGCTTGGACTGGCGTACGCTTCGCTGGGTTAGAAACTGGCTGGATGGCCGGGCCCAGAGAGTTGTGGTGAATGGAGTCAAATCTGGTTGGAGGCCGGTCACTAGTGGAGTCCCCCAGGGCTCGGTACTGGGGCCGGTCCTCTTTAATATCTTTATTGATGATCTGGATGAGGGCGTCCAGTGCACCCTCAGTAAGTTTGCAGATGACACCAAGCTAAGTGCGTGTGTCGATCTGCTCGAGGGCAGGAAGGCTCTGCAGGAGGATCTGGATAGGCTGGAGCGATGGGCTGAGGTCAACTGCATGAAGTTCAACAAGGCCAAGTGCCGGGTCCTGCACCTGGGCTGCAACAACCCCAAGCAGAGCTACAGGCTGGGAGATGAGTGGCTGGAAAGCTGCCTGGCCGAGAAGGACCTGGGAGTATTGGTGGATAGTCGGCTGAATATGAGCCAGCAGTGTGCTCAGGTGGCCAAGAAGGCCAACGGCATCCTGGCCTGTATAAGAAGCAGTGTGGCCAGCAGGTCGAGGGAAGTGATTGTGCCCCTGTACTCGGCTCTGGTGAGGCCGCACCTCGAGTACTGTGTTCAGTTTTGGGCCCCTCGCTACAGGAAGGACATGGACGTGCTTGAGCGAGTCCAGAGAAGGGCGACCAAGCTTGTGAGGGGTCTGGAGAACAAGTCTTACGAGGAGCGGCTGAGGGAGCTGGGCTTGTTCAGCCTGGAGAAGAGGAGGCTCAGGGGCGACCTCATCGCTCTCTACAGTTACCTGAAAGGAGGCTGTAGAGAGGTGGGGGTTGGTCTATTCTCCTGCGTGCCTAGTGACAGGACGAGGGGGAATGGGCTAAAGTTGCGACAGGGGAGTTTTAGGTTGGATGTTAGGAAGTACTTCTTTACCGAACGGGTTATTAAGCATTGGAACGGGCTGCCCAGGGAGGTGGTGGAGTCACCATCCCTGGAGGTCTTTAAAAGACGTTTAGATGTAGAGCTTAGGGATATGGTTTAGTGGAGTACTTAGTGTTAGGTCGGAGGTTGGACTCGATGATCTTGAGGTCTCTACCAACCTAGAGAAATCTGTGAATCGGTGAATCTGTTCCTGTGTGACCTGATCTAGCTGCTCCTGCTCCGGCAGGGGCATTGGACCAGACGATCTTTCAAGGTCCCTTCCAATCCCTAACATTCAGTGATTCGGTGATTCTGTGATTCGTAGGCATCTCAGCAGTCTTCTACCATCTTTCTTTGGCAAAGGCATGTCTGGAAAGAAAAACTGTAAAAATCACAGTCAGGAGAAGAGCTCTGGATCTCCAAAGTACCAATCTGCAGGTCTGATATACAGGCTGCCATTATGTCAGGATAACAACAATCTGCTGCCCCGGAAGATTAATCTTACTTTGAAATCAGTGGGCACTGCAATACTATGCTCCTCAGAAAATCAGGACAATTATTGCCAGGTTTTGTGATTACCACTGGTTAAAATGAGGGTATACTGGATTAGGTCACCCAGGGCATCTCTCAGGCTGAAATTTGTCATGTCAGAGCAAGAACAGGTCACACTTAGTGAAGCCGTGTAGTTCTGGGAACAAAACGTCCCTTCCTGCAATCGGCAGCTCGATTCTTTCTAGTCTTGGCTTTAGAGCACTATGCGGAGTTTATTACAATCTCCTTGAATCGGGAAGGCTCACCCTGAGCACTCTCTGGTGCACAAGTATCCAGGAAAGCCCTGCTGGGGCTCTTGTAGCCGCTTGCCTCAAGGCATTTTCCTAATCAAATTCCTACTCCTACCATGCCAGACCAGATATTCTTTCGTGCCCCCTGGCAAAGCTAATGGGCTCTGGGCTGGCTGCATTAGACCTTCTGCCTCAGCACCAGCAATGAGCCTGAGGCTACCAGGTAGCCGAAGCACATCCTCTCCAAGCAGCCCCATTCTGGAAGCATTATAGATTTGCAGTTCCCCTCCTTAGGTATATATGCAACAAGCAAAGCATCATTAGAAGCACAGCGTTTATGAGGGTTCTGAAAAATCACTTTTTTTACTCCTTAGCTAGGGCAAAGACTCCACAGATATGAGAAAAACGGTCAAATCTTTTCTAGCATTTCCCAGTTCATTAGTCTTACTACTGTAGTCTTCTTCAGGCTTCACTTCAGAGTTGTGAAGGGCATCCCAAGTTCTCCTCCTCCAACTCAAATCTCTTCTCTTGCATTACCGATTATCTACTATGATCCCCCCCCCTTCCCCATCCCTCCCCCTACCCCCCCTCAAACTTCTCATCTGTACTTTCGCAAAGAGAGAAAAAATCTTTTCTCTTAAATTTTCCTGTTTCCTCTGTCAGGTGTGTCCTGACATCTGACCGTCTTTGTCAGGTGCTCCTCAGAGAATTTTGTTTGATGACCACTCTCCTGGGGACCAGAAGTGGAAGACCAGTTTGCCTGCAACAGGAACCATCTCCCTGCGTATCGCATTAAAACAATTCATGCAGCTATAGTAATCTTTCCATGCTAGAAGGCAGGAAGTTCTCCCATCATCTTTTGTGGTTTCAGAGGAAAGAAAAACACACCACGTGTGACAGTCATACATTGTGAACACCTAACAAACACAGTCCACAGCAGGACAGAAACATCAAATCATCCCAACTCATCATCAAAACAGCTTGCATTTGTGACTGGCTTTTCATCCCAAAGGGGGGATTCTCCTGTCATCAGTCACGTGCTCTTAAACACTCACACCACCAGAGCAACGCGCAGACTCCCTGGGTGTGTGGCTGAGACCAGGGGTAAAGCGGACCACTGCAGATCAATGAGGCCAATCGTAAGGTCCACAGACCCTTGCACAAGTTGCTTCCAGTCAGCAGAAAACTACCTGTTCCTCCTCAACCTCAGAAACTCTGCTTGCAGATGTTAGAAGGAACCAACAAATGCAGCCTTCTGGCCTCTGCCCCAACAAGAGTCCATCTCCAAGCTCTGGAGACGGACAACCACCTAGAATGGAAAGCTCCTGGAAAGAGTGGGTGCACAGGACAGCAAGAGAGCGAGCACAAATGGTGTGTGAGCGTGCGTGAGTGAAGGCTGTGCGTGAGTGTAAGCCTTTGCCAGTCCTTCCTTTCCCACAGCATCCCTACCGGCACGGTGCTAAGGAGCCTCTGGGACCCTGAGCCACAGCTGCACAAGTCTGGTGGTGCCCTGGGGCAACAGGCTTCGTAGGCCTGCAGCCCAACAAGGGGCAAGAGCATCTTCTCTGGCTGAAGCGGCCAGCCAGCAGCTAACTCAGCTATCAGCAAAGTCCCTCAGGACAACTTCACTGCCTTCCTGACAAAACAGTCACTGCTGTATTTGCATCTTACTTTTGACAAGAACTTTCCTGCCTATAGGTGAGGCTGTACTATCAGAGTGCATCTTTCCTCCATACAAACCCCCTTTTGAGCTAATGATTCCTTCAGAAGGATTTACACTCCAGCTGAAGTGTGTCAAATCTGTGGCTAGTAATGAGCACATGAAAATATTTTTTCAGTATTTACATATGAAAGATATCAAATGGGATCACTGTAAGATTACTTCTTCAGTGTCGCCTTCTAAAGATGTGGTGGTTTTACTCAGGTGGGCAGCCGAGTTCCACCCGATCCTTTTCCAGAGGAAGATACATAACTGCCTCTAGAGAAGGACTAGCTCACTAAACGGGTTGGCCTACTAGAGAGTCCTTCAAAAGTTTGGTTGGCCAAGGAGCTGTAGCCTGAAAGTCAGAAGTCTGCTCCATACTACGGGAAGAGAGAACGCCCCCAAGGGTAAATTACCCAACATTTTGGTATTTCTCTTAGCTACCAGAAAAGAAACAAACACACCCCAAAACCACCAACATGCGTACATGAAAGAAAACCAAGCACGGCATGCTAGAGCTGGTCAAACAATTCTGCCAGTTAGCTCTAAGAGAGAATTTGAAGTTAGCTGTGTAGCGGAGAATAAAAACGAAAAACCAGTGCTCTCTGTGTTTGAGGGCTTTTATTATCTACCACAACGGTCTGCCCAAGAACTTGTCCCTCAGGACACCAAGTTCTTTCTGGGAGAGGTTGTGCACCAACAACAGATTCTGTCCCGGGGAGTCTCTGCTCGGAATTTTGGGGTAAGGAAAGCCAGGAGGCTGGCTTGGTTGCCTTGGTTTCCGTATGCCCACGCGTGGAGACGGTAACCTGGACGCTGTGGACTGATTGTGTGCTCACCATGAAGACACGCAGGTTAAAAGGCGGCGCCTCTTCCTGCGGCCATCACTTCTTGGAAGTGAGATTGTGACGGACGAGGTAGGACGAGGCTTTTCTCCAATGCATACTGTGAACTGTCGATCTAGCTTCACATTCGTTAGTCAAATGAGAGCGGTGAATAAGAGAATGTTTACATTTGCCTTCCTTTCAACAGGCACGCAATGTGTGCAGCAGAGTCACAGAAGGAAAATTCAACTGAGAAGAGCCAAGCGGTAAGATTAGCTCCTTACGAATACACAAGCTCATGCACTTTTTTGGACGAAGGTGGTCTAGCGCAAAGCCTGATACTGTTTGTGTGATAAGTGGGCGAGAGGGGGCAAATGAAAAAAAAAAAAAAAAAAGAATGCTTCAGATACTTGTGGCTCTTCTTACTTGCAGAAGAAAAACTGCAAGCTCTTCCAGTGACAGTGTCAGAAGCGTGCAGCTAGCTCTCACGTGCACTTTCAGGGAGTCTTTAGTGGAGAAGAGATCCTCTAGTACCGTGGCCAGTGAATATTAGTCACCAGACAGAGGGAAGAACTGAAGCAACTTCTGGTTCTCCCTCTCGCATCCCTCTGCCTTCCTGCCCAGCATGGCCATCGAGCAAAAAGCAGCCAAGCCCTTAGTTTGTGCCTTCCTCCGGCACGTTTTAAGCATGATAACTTTAGAAGTGGCCAGCAAAAGTTAGGAAGTACAGTCGGCAAAGGCGGTGTGAAATGCTAAAGGTCATTGAAGCCCAGCTCCATACCTCTTTGGGTTTTCGTATTCCCCCAATTTTCTTCCTGCATTTTCATAAAGGCTAAGAAGGTTCTGCGAAGCCTGGGAAACAATTCAAGGCCCTGACAGTGTCAGACGTGCAGTCTTCACCAAGTATTTGACTTAAGAATGAATTGCCCTCAGCATTCTGTAGTGATTTAAGCGGCCATGAGCAGGTGGCAAAAGTGACTTAAAGTCAGGTTGAGGCCTAAAGTCAAATTCTTTGCTGACAAGTGCACATGCCCCAAGGGAATTTCCTTCATGAGTACCCTTGGGTTGCAGAAACCTAGCGCTTCTCCAGTGCTTCTTCTTCCCCCGTGAAATACTGCAGACCACTCAAACCCTGGTTAAAGATTTGTCCCAAAACAAAGAGAGCAAAAGTAAAGTGCCCACAAGCGAACAACGCAGACGGAAGCTCAGTCTGAAATACAAGCTATGTCATGAGGTACCCGTTGCATTGGCAGTGCGCGATGGAGCTGCCCGACTTGACCGTGCAGAAGAGCTCTGTGAAGCTCCTCACGAAGAGATGGGAGTCCGCCAGTGCTCTGGCACCCAGCCCGGCCTTCCAACGCCTGCCAGCCCCACGGTCCCTGGCACCTGAGCAAGCCAGCCCAGGCAGCACCGTGGACGAAGCTGCGGCAGACAGCGGGAGGGCGGACGTCACCCTGGGTGGCCCTCTCCGGACTGAGACCTTCCCCATCTCTGTCAAGGAGCTGCAGAGCCACTTTGAGACCCTGGGTGGCAGGAAGGTGAGTGCACGCAGGTTCCGCAGCTGAAAAGGATTCCCGCGCTCTCACTGAGGACTCGGAGAACACTACTGCCACAACAGCACCCCCTTCCAATCTGCTGCCTCTTCATATCCTTTCTGCCCCCGGAAAGCCCTACCTGGCTCCTCCCAGTAGCTTCTAACTCACATCCCCTCCATGTCTTCCAACAGGAAGCGGAAAGTGGCAAAAGCTCACTGCCACCAGCACTGGCCACTCAGCCTGGGAGCCAGACAGACATTTCTCTCATGGAAATGTCCAGCGTGAAACGGGGGAGGGCAATCTTTGAGAAGATGCCCTCAGGCAATGGACAGACCACCAACACTGAAGGTTAGCCTTACCACTTGGATCGGATTTCTCCCTTTAGTTCAATGCGCTCCGTCTCTGAGGTGGCAAGGGGCAAGCACACTCACCTCATCAGGGCAGCCCCCAGGCCGCCCAGGGAGAGAACGTGGTGTTCTTCTCAGTGCAAAACAAGCTTTCTAGCCTTCTCCATTTTGTCTGTTGCATTATGGAGCAGTGCCTGATGCCATTAAATACTTGTTGAGCAAAACACAACAGAATGGTGTCTTATGTTTTGAGAAGATAACTTTTGATGAAGACAGCCCAAATTACAAATAGGATATCAAAACTATGGGCAGCATCCATCAATTACAAAAAAGTGGTATCTTCATTTTCTTCTTTGGTGAAGATAGTTTGGATTTAGCAGTGCGTTGCTTTGGTAACAATGCGTTAACTTTTATTAGTTAAAGGCATTCTGGTTTCCACAAATCAAATGCTCCGTACTTGATGCGCTGTAAAGTAAAAGTGCGACGACACAGTGGGTAAAATGTTGGCAATACTGTTTGTTTTGCTTACTGCTTTTCTTTCAAGCTTTGAAACACATGCACCCATCTCCCTCTCCCCAACTATGACGTCTCTTTGTGGTTGCAGTGGGTGGCTGCAAAGCTGTAGGAGGACTTCCAGAAGAGAGCCCTCCCAACACCGGCAATACACTGACGGAATTCCAGGAGAATGTCTCCTTGAAAGACAAAATGGCTCTGTATCAGGCTGCGGTGTCAAAGGCAGAGAACAGCAACCGCTTTGCCAATGTAAGATACCAATGTCTCAATATCTTCTTAATTCTACGTTTGCTTTGCCCAGGGACAGATCGTAACCATCTTTATTTCTACAAGCAAGCTATCAGGTGGATCATAGGGTGGATGAAAATTTAAATCCCAAATTAGGAAACCTATAGAGCAAACATAGTCATCCATCAGTCTCTCTCTCTACCAAAAGAGGTTTCTCACGCTAGATGCCTTTGGTCTTTTGGACAATCCCCGTTATTTCGTGGACGTGCTCTTCCTTTCAGTCCACCTTTGCCTGAACTTCATGTATGAGGATCATGGGTGAGAGAGAGATCAGCAACACGGTTATCCTGTGATGACAAAACAAGGCAGTTTCCTTACCACAACAACTATTCTCTATCGCCAAATAATAAAATCCTGTTCAGGAGCACAGTGACTTTAGAGCTCTTGCTGCTCGAACTGAAGAATTTGAAATTACCGCATGATAAAACAGCTCTGCTATGGGTGCTCAGGTAGCCCAGAAGCCACCTGAGGGAAGCAGCCACCAGCCACGCTCGCCTTCAGAGTCCAGGTGTTTTCAAACCACGCAATTCCTGCCCACTGGCTTCTTGATTTCCTAATTGCCCTTGTGTATTTGGAACAGATTCCTGCAGTTCTTTGGGCCAAGAAGGTTCCAATTCCCTCCTCCCAACACTGCCAGCAATGGTGCTGTTAGCTCTCTCTCCCCAAAAGGAAGAACTGGAGGAAGCCTGACCCAACCGAACTGTGTTGAGAACATATGAACTGCTTCATTTCCACCCTATAACACCTTGCCCTTACTTGTTGAAATGGATGGTATGTTCTTACTGCAAATGGAAAACACCTGGCCTTATTTGATCCCTCTAGACCTCAGAGGAAATCAAGTCCTGCACTGTGCCCGGGGGCCTGGCTGCAGTGAGGAAACACTTTGAGAATGGGCAGATGACCCCTTCAATGACCACCTTTGCTCACTCCCAGCACCAGCACAAAGCTGCAGAGGTAACAATGGCATTTTGAATACTAACAAATTAGGTTTCCCCCGTTAAAGAGCTCGAGAGGAAAATAACACTATTTGCTTGATTCCAGGATTCACCATTCCCGGTGTCCCTGGAAAAATTTGCACCCCATTTTCTTTTCAACTCGCCCTCCTCGAGCCTCACCTAACTTTAACGGTTCAACCTTCTCATCACATGGGTTCCTTGTGGTGCTCGTAATCCCCTAAATCATCACGGTACACTGCCATAAAGGAACCATTTGGGCTTAACATCTGTTAAAGTAGAACTGATTTGTGACAGCCCTTCACAGGCAGAAACACAAATCCAGATTACTGTTAATTACGTGATTCTTTGTATTTGTTTTCAGGAGACCTCAAGAACCACTCAGCTCCCACTATCAAGCAGCACCAGGGAAGCCGAGTGCAGTGCGACGAGCTCCAAAGAAGCCCCACTAGAAGCCTTTCCAAGCAAAGAGGTAAGTTTATCAATTAACAATTATACCATTTGGCAGGTATGTTTTTAAAACAGTGTCCTAGACAGGGTTGTTTGGATGTGGTAATGAATGGGGCTTCCCACTCAGACTTCTCTGTGATGTTTCAAAGACAGCAGCCGAAATATGGAGTATTCTTCCATGTTGCACTAAATCCCGCAGTAACGTGAAGGTTTTGTGCACAGGTTTCTCTCGGGGAGCAAGTGACTCCAGAGACAAACGGGGCTTCTACACTCACCCGGCATACTGATGAAGCAGGTAAGAAGTGGCTTGAGAGTAACGGCTCCCAAAGGAGCACGACAAACCAAGTTCTTGGCAACTGTCTTTACTGGCACAAACGTGGGGCTGCTTTTAGGATACAGATACAGGACATTGCTCCAAGTTGTTCAGTGCCTCCTTCCTCAGCTAAGCACATTCATTGGTCTCAGTGGGACCTAAGAAACAGCTTTCCGTGCTGGTACACAGAGAGGAGTTTGGCAGAAGGAGGTAGCTTCCAATTTGTGCTGAGCTGCTGGAAAGAGCGGGGCATTTTAAGAGATGTCTGAAGACACACGCAAACCCTTGCCCCTGTATAGCCGAAACTGTGGATGATAAAGGCTCAATTTATAGCCAGGCGGAACAGGCCTGGACACCATGAGCACGGTGTAGAGGCGCTGCTTCTGCGGTCTAGTCCTGGTATTAGAATTCACGCGCTCGGTTAACACAAAGACCTCAGTCCTGTGCGAGCCCTGACATTCAGGCAATTCAGGTACGGCAAAACAGCAGGCCATAGATAACGTGTCCCTCAACACTTCTTCCATCCATTTCCTACGTATTTCTTCTCTTCATATTGTCCGTTGTTCATTTACTTTTTTTTTTTTTTAATAATAATAGTAATTATTATTCTTTCCATTGCAGTAAGCAATGCAGCTATGGACGTGGAGGTCCCAAAGACTTCCACAGAGGTGTGTGACCATCAGACGGAAAGGACAGCAGAGGAAAACGCTGTTCCCATAGACAGAGAGACTGCAACATCTGTACCAGATGGCAAGGTCTGTGCCTTTATAGTAAGAGTAGACATCAGTCTGTCAAATACAGTCTGAATTTCTATTTTTACCATGTAGTTGCAACTGAAAATGCAACCTGTGAAAGCAGTAGGAATATACGGAGCTTAGCAATGACGGGCACACAAGGTGGTATTTAGTACAACCTGTAATTCAGCAAGTACTTCTATTACATGACAAACACAACTGAAAGTTGAACTCAAACGCTTCTGCTTTTCCTTTCCTTCTCTGATGAAGGAAGCCTCTTCTTTCCCTGCTTTCAGTCTCTAAAAGGCTATGTTTTCTGTCACCAGTTCCTCAGATGCACAGAAACTCTCAACTTGAGGAAAAACGAAGACAAGCGTCAAAATGTCGAGGGCTGTCCGGACCAGACAATTCCACTGGCACTGCCGAGCGAAGCACTGCACCAGCCCAAAAGCACCATGCCGTCTGCTCTTGCCAGAATGAGAGCCATGAATGCGATCATCAAGAGCCACGCACATTCTGTAAGACGGCCACGTCACCAAGGAGCTGCTGGGCTGCCAGTTCAAAGTGTCTGTGAGCAAGAAATCCCAAAGGTTCACAAAGGCGACATCTGTTCAGAGGAGCAGCTCCCTAAGCCTGGGGAGCCGCAGATGAGGGAGCCACTGAGACAACCCAAAAGCAGAAGCACTCGTGCGGCTTCCAGAATTAAGGCCATCAACGACATCCACAGGAACCTACACCATTCTCAAAGGCGTCCAAACCAGGAAGGGGCTGCTTTTCTGGTGGAGGATGCGCAAGGGTTCAAAACAACAGAATCCGGCCTGAAGAACGAAGACGCAAGCATCACAGTCTCTGTGTTGTGCAGTAATGCACAACAAGTTGACAATAAAGAGATGAAGTGACTCAAAACTAACAGACTTGTCTGAACTTTTGCTGCCTGTCTCAACAGGTTGGAGCATCAGGCGGGGAGAAACTTCATGAAATATAACGAGGGCAAGTGTAGAGCCCTGCATCGGGGCAAGAACAACCCCAGACACCAGGATAAGTTGGGGACTGCCCTGCTGGAGAGCAGCAAAGGGGGAAGGGACGTGGGTGTCCTGGCGGAGAGCTGGCTGACCATGAGCCAGCACTGTGCCCTTGTGGCCAAGAAGGCCAATGGCATCCTGGGGTGTATTAGCAGGGCTGTGGTTAGTAGGTCGAGAGAGGTTCTCCTCCCCCTCTACTCTGCCCTAGTGAGACCACATCTGCAATATTGCGTCCAGTTCTGGGCCCCCCAGTTCCAGAAGGACAGGGAACTGCTTGAGAGAGTCCAGCACAGAGCCACAAGGGTGATAAAGGGAGTGGAGCGTCTCCCTTTTGAGGAAAGGCTGAGGGAGCTGGGTCTCTTTAGTTGGAGAAGAGGAGACTGAGGGGTGACCTTCTTAATGTTTATAAATATGTAAAGGGAGAGTGTCAGGAGGACGGAGCCAGGCTCTTCTCAGCGACATCTAACAGTAGGACAGGGGGCACTGGGTGCGTGCTGGAACATAGGAGGTTCCACTTAAATGCGAGACAAAACTTTTTTATGGTGATGGTGACAGAACACCGGAACAGGCTGCACAGGGGGGATGTGGAGTTTCCTTCTCCAGAGGCATTCCAAAGCTGCCTGGACGCGTTCCTGTGTGACCTGATCTAGCTGCTCCTGCTCCGGCAGGGGCATTGGACCAGACGATCTTTCAAGGTCCCTTCCAATCCCTAACATTCAGTGATTCGGTGATTCTGTGATTCGTAGGCATCTCAGCAGTCTTCTACCATCTTTCTTTGGCAAAGGCATGTCTGGAAAGAAAAACTGTAAAAATCACAGTCAGGAGAAGAGCTCTGGATCTCCAAAGTACCAATCTGCAGGTCTGATATACAGGCTGCCATTATGTCAGGATAACAACAACCTGCTGCCCTGGAAGATTAATCTTACTTTGAAATCAGTGGGCACTGCAATACTATGCTCCTCAGAAAATCAGGACAATTATTGCCAGGTTTTGTGATTACCACTCGTTAAAATGAGGGTATACTGGATTAGGTCACCCAGGGCGTCTCTCAGGCTGAAATTTGTCATGTCAGAGCAAGAACAGGTCACACTTAGTGAAGCCGTGTAGTTCTGGGAACAAAACGTCCCTTCCTGCAATCGGCAGCTCGATTCTTTCTAGTCTTGGCTTTAGAGCACTATGCGGAGTTTATTACAATCTCCTTGAATCGGGAAGGCTCACCCTGAGCACTCTCTGGTGCACAAGTATCCAGGAAAGCCCTGCTGGGGCTCTTGTAGCCGCTTGCCTCAAGGCATTTTCCTAATCAAATTCCTACTCCTACCATGCCAGACCAGATATTCTTTCGTGCCCCCTGGCAAAGCTAATGGGCTCTGGGCTGGCTGCATTAGACCTTCTGCCTCAGCACCAGCAATGAGCCTGAGGCTACCAGGTAGCCGAAGCACATCCTCTCCAAGCAGCCCCATTCTGGAAGCATTATAGATTTGCAGTTCCCCTCCTTAGGTATATATGCAACAAGCAAAGCATCATTAGAAGCACAGCGTTTATGAGGGTTCTGAAAAATCACTTTTTTTACTCCTTAGCTAGGGCAAAGACTCCACAGATATGAGAAAAACGGTCAAATCTTTTCTAGCATTTCCCAGTTCATTAGTCTTACTACTGTAGTCTTCTTCAGGCTTCACTTCAGAGTTGTGAAGGGCATCCCAAGTTCTCCTCCTCCAACTCAAATCTCTTCTCTTGCATTACCGATTATCTACTATGATCCCCCCCCCTTCCCCATCCCTCCCCCTACCCCCCCTCAAACTTCTCATCTGTACTTTCGCAAAGAGAGAAAAAATCTTTTCTCTTAAATTTTCCTGTTTCCTCTGTCAGGTGTGTCCTGACACCTGACCATCTTTGTCAGGTGCTCCTCAGAGAATTTTGTTTGATGACCACTCTCCTGGGGACCAGAAGTGGAAGACCAGTTTGCCTGCAACAGGAACCATCTCCCTGCGTATCGCATTAAAACAATTCATGCAGCTATAGTAATCTTTCCATGCTAGAAGGCAGGAAGTTCTCCCATCATCTTTTGTGGTTTCAGAGGAAAGAAAAACACACCACGTGTGACAGTCATACATTGTGAACACCTAACAGACACAGTCCACAGCAGGACAGAAACATCAAATCATCCCAACTCATCATCAAAACAGCTTGCATTTGTGACTGGCTTTTCATCCCAAAAGGGGGATTCTCCTGCCATCAGTCACGTGCTCTTAAACACTCACACCACCAGAGCAACGCGCAGACTCCCTGGGTGTGTGGCTGAGACCAGGGGTAAAGCGGACCACTGCAGATCAATGAGGCCAATCGTAAGGTCCACAGACCCTTGCACAAGTTGCTTCCAGTCAGCAGAAAACTACCTGTTCCTCCTCAACCTCAGAAACTCTGCTTGCAGATGTTAGAAGGAACCAACAAATGCAGCCTTCTGGCCTCTGCCCCAACAAGAGTCCATCTCCAAGCTCTGGAGACGGACAACCACCTAGAATGGAAAGCTCCTGGAAAGAGTGGGTGCACAGGACAGCAAGAGAGCGAGCACAAATGGTGTGTGAGCGTGCGTGAGTGAAGGCTGTGCGTGAGTGTAAGCCTTTGCCAGTCCTTCCTTTCCCACAGCATCCCTACCGGCACGGTGCTAAGGAGCCTCTGGGACCCTGAGCCACAGCTGCACAAGTCTGGTGGTGCCCTGGGGCAACAGGCTTCGTAGGCCTGCAGCCCAACAAGGGGCAAGAGCATCTTCTCTGGCTGAAGCGGCCAGCCAGCAGCTAACTCAGCTATCAGCAAAGTCCCTCAGGACAACTTCACTGCCTTCCTGACAAAACAGTCACTGCTGTATTTGCATCTTACTTTTGACAAGAACTTTCCTGCCTATAGGTGAGGCTGTACTATCAGAGTGCATCTTTCCTCCATACAAACCCCCTTTTGAGCTAATGATTCCTTCAGAAGGATTTACACTCCAGCTGAAGTGTGTCAAATCTGTGGCTAGTAATGAGCACATGAAAATATTTTTTCAGTATTTACATATGAAAGATATCAAATGGGATCACTGTAAGATTACTTCTTCAGTGTCGCCTTCTAAAGATGTGGTGGTTTTACTCAGGTGGGCAGCCGAGTTCCACCCGATCCTTTTCCAGAGGAAGATACATAACTGCCTCTAGAGAAGGACTAGCTCACTAAACGGGTTGGCCTACTAGAGAGTCCTTCAAAAGTTTGGTTGGCCAAGGAGCTGTAGCCTGAAAGTCAGAAGTCTGCTCCATACTACGGGAAGAGAGAACGCCCCCAAGGGTAAATTACCCAACATTTTGGTATTTCTCTTAGCTACCAGAAAAGAAACAAACACACCCCAAAACCACCAACATGCGTACATGAAAGAAAACCAAGCACGGCATGCTAGAGCTGGTCAAACAATTCTGCCAGTTAGCTCTAAGAGAGAATTTGAAGTTAGCTGTGTAGCGGAGAATAAAAACGAAAAACCAGTGCTCTCTGTGTTTGAGGGCTTTTATTATCTACCACAACGGTCTGCCCAAGAACTTGTCCCTCAGGACACCAAGTTCTTTCTGGGAGAGGTTGTGCACCAACAACAGATTCTGTCCCGGGGAGTCTCTGCTCGGAATTTTGGGGTAAGGAAAGCCAGGAGGCTGGCTTGGTTGCCTTGGTTTCCGTATGCCCACGCGTGGAGACGGTAACCTGGACGCTGTGGACTGATTGTGTGCTCACCATGAAGACACGCAGGTTAAAAGGCGGCGCCTCTTCCTGCGGCCATCACTTCTTGGAAGTGAGATTGTGACGGACGAGGTAGGACGAGGCTTTTCTCCAATGCATACTGTGAACTGTCGATCTAGCTTCACATTCGTTAGTCAAATGAGAGCGGTGAATAAGAGAATGTTTACATTTGCCTTCCTTTCAACAGGCACGCAATGTGTGCAGCAGAGTCACAGAAGGAAAATTCAACTGAGAAGAGCCAAGCGGTAAGATTAGCTCCTTACGAATACACAAGTTCATGCACTTTTTTGGAAGAAGGTGGTCTAGCGCAAAGCCTGATACTGTTTGTGTGATAAGTGGGCGAGAGGGGGCAAATGAAAAAAAAAAAAAAAAAGAATGCTTCAGATACTTGTGGCTCTGCTTACTTGCAGAAGAAAAACTGCAAGCTCTTCCAGTGACAGTGTCAGAAGCGTGCAGCTAGCTCTCACGTGCACTTTCAGGGAGTCTTTAGTGGAGAAGAGATCCTCTAGTACCGTGGCCAGTGAATATTAGTCACCAGACAGAGGGAAGAACTGAAGCAGCTTCTGGTTCTCTCTCTCGCATCCCTCTGCCTTCCTGCCCAGCATGGCCATCGAGCAAAAAGCAGCCAAGCCCTTAGTTTGTGCCTTCCTCCGGCACGTTTTAAGCATGATAACTTTAGAAATGGCCAGCAAAAGTTAGGAAGTACAGTCGGCAAAGGCAGTGTGAAATGCTACAGGTCATTGAAGCCCAGCTCCATACCTCTTTGGGTTTTCGTATTCCCCCAATTTTCTTCCTGCATTTTCATAAAGGCTAAGAAGGTTCTGCGAAGCCTGGGAAACAATTCAAGGCCCTGACAGTGTCAGACGTGCAGTCTTCACCAAGTATTTGACTTAAGAATGAATTGCCCTCAGCATTCTGTAGTGATTTAAGCGGCCATGAGCAGGTGGCAAAAGTGACTTAAAGTCAGGTTGAGGCCTAAAGTCAAATTCTTTGCTGACAAGTGCACATGCCCCAAGGGAATTTCCTTCATGAGTACCCTTGGGTTGCAGAAACCTAGCGCTTCTCCAGTGCTTCTTCTTCCCCCGTGAAATACTGCAGACCACTCAAACCCTGGTTAAAGATTTGTCCCAAAACAAAGAGAGCAAAAGTAAAGTGCCCACAAGCGAACAACGCAGACGGAAGCTCAGTCTGAAATACAAGCTATGTCATGAGGTACCCGTTGCATTGGCAGGGCGCGATGGAGCTGCCCGACTTGACCGTGCAGAAGAGCTCTGTGAAGCTCCTCACGAAGAGATGGGAGTCCGCCAGTGCTCTGGCACCCAGCCCGGCCTTCCAACGCCTGCCAGCCCCACGGTCCCTGGCACCAGAGCAAGCCAGCCCAGGCAGCACCGTGGACGAAGCTGCGGCAGACAGCGGGAGGGCGGACGTCACCCTGGGTGGCCCTCGCCGGACTGAGACCTTCCCCATCTCTGTCAAGGAGCTGCAGAGCCACTTTGAGACCCTGGGTGGCAGGAAGGTGAGTGCACGCAGGTTCCGCAGCTGAAAAGGATTCCCGCGCTCTCACTGAGGACTCGGAGAACACTACTGCCACAACAGCACCCCCTTCCAATCTGCTGCCTCTTCATATCCTTTCTGCCCCCGGAAAGCCCTACCTGGCTCCTCCCAGTAGCTTCTAACTCACATCCCCTCCATGTCTTCCAACAGGAAGCGGAAAGTGGCAAAAGCTCACTGCCACCAGCACTGGCCACTCAGCCTGGGAGCCAGACAGACATTTCTCTCATGGAAATGTCCAGCGTGAAACGGGGGAGGGCAATCTTTGAGAAGATGTCCTCAGGCAATGGACAGACCACCAACACTGAAGGTTAGCCTTACCACTTGGATCGGATTTCTCCCTTTAGTTCAATGCGCTCCGTCTTTGAGGTGGCAAGGGGCAAGCACACTCACCTCATCAGGGCAGCCCCCAGGCCGCCCAGGGAGAGAACGTGGTGTTCTTCTCAGTGCAAAACAAGCTTTCTAGCCTTCTCCATTTTGTCTGTTGCATTATGGAGCAGTGCCTGATGCCCATTAAATACTTGTTGAGCAAAACACAACAGAATGGTGTCTTATGTTTTGAGAAGATAACTTTTGATGAAGACAGCCCAAATTACAAATAGGATATCAAAACTATGGGCAGCATCCATCAATTACAAAAAAGTGGTATCTTCATTTTCTTCTTTGGTGAAGATAGTTTGGATTTAGCAGTGCGTTGCTTTGGTAACAATGCGTTAACTTTTATTAGTTAAAGGCATTCTGGTTTCCACAAATCAAATGCTCCGTACTTGATGCGCTGTAAAGTAAAAGTGCGACGACACAGTGGGTAAAATGTTGGCAATACTGTTTGTTTTGCTTACTGCTTTTCTTTCAAGCTTTGAAACACATGCACCCATCTCCCTCTCCCCAACTATGACGTCTCTTTGTGGTTGCAGTGGGTGGCTGCAAAGCTGTAGGAGGACTTCCAGAAGAGAGCCCTCCCAACACCGGCAATACACTGACGGAATTCCAGGAGAATGTCTCCTTGAAAGACAAAATGGCTCTGTATCAGGCTGCGGTGTCAAAGGCAGAGAACAGCAACCGCTTTGCCAATGTAAGATACCAATGTCTCAATATCTTCTTAATTCTACGTTTGCTTTGCCCAGGGACAGATCGTAACCATCTTTATTTCTACAAGCAAGCTATCAGGTGGATCATAGGGTGGATGAAAATTTAAATCCCAAATTAGGAAACCTATAGAGCAAACATAGTCATCCATCAGTCTCTCTCTCTACCAAAAGAGGTTTCTCACGCTAGATGCCTTTGGTCTTTTGGACAATCCCCGTTATTTCGTGGACGTGCTCTTCCTTTCAGTCCACCTTTGCCTGAACTTCATGTATGAGGATCATGGGTGAGAGAGAGATCAGCAACACGGTTATCCTGTGATGACAAAACAAGGCAGTTTCCTTACCACAACAACTATTCTCTATCGCCAAATAATAAAATCCTGTTCAGGAGCACAGTGACTTTAGAGCTCTTGCTGCTCGAACTGAAGAATTTGAAATTACCGCATGATAAAACAGCTCAGCTATGGGTGCTCAGGTAGCCCAGAAGCCACCTGAGGGAAGCAGCCACCAGCCACGCTCGCCTTCAGAGTCCAGGTGTTTTCAAACCACGCAATTCCTGCCCACTGGCTTCTTGATTTCATAATTGCCCTTGTGTATTTGGAACAGATTCCTGCAGTTCTTTGGGCCAAGAAGGTTCCAATTCCCTCCTCCCAACACTGCCAGCAATGGTGCTGTTAGCTCTCTCTCCCCAAAAGGAAGAACTGGAGGAAGCCTGACCCAACCGAACTGTGTTGAGAACATATGAACTGCTTCATTTCCACCCTATAACACCTTGCCCTTACTTGTTGAAATGGATGGTATGTTCTTACTGCAAATGGAAAACACCTGGCCTTATTTGATCCCTCTAGACCTCAGAGGAAATCAAGTCCTGCACTGTGCCCGGGGGCCTGGCTGCAGTGAGGAAACACTTTGAGAATGGGCAGATGACCCCTTCAATGACCACCTTTGCTCACTCCCAGCACCAGCACAAAGCTGCAGAGGTAACAATGGCATTTTGAATACTAACAAATTAGGTTTCCCCTGTTAAAGAGCTCGAGAGGAAAATAACACTATTTGCTTGATTCCAGGATTCACCATTCCCGGTGTCCCTGGAAAAATTTGCACCCCATTTTCTTTTCAACTCGCCCTCCTCGAGCCTCACCTAACTTTAACGGTTCAACCTTCTCATCACATGGGTTCCTTGTGGTGCTCGTAATCCCCTAAATCATCACGGTACACTGCCATAAAGGAACCATTTGGGCTTAACATCTGTTAAAGTAGAACTGATTTGTGACAGCCCTTCACAGGCAGAAACACAAATCCAGATTACTGTTAATTACGTGATTCTTTGTATTTGTTTTCAGGAGACCTCAAGAACCACTCAGCTCCCACTATCAAGCAGCACCAGGGAAGCTGAGTGCAGTGCGACGAGCTCCAAAGAAGCCCCACTAGAAGCCTTTCCAAGCAAAGAGGTAAGTTTATCAATTAACAATTATACCATTTGGCAGGTATGTTTTTAAAACAGTGTCCTAGACAGGGTTGTTTGGATGTGGTAATGAATGGGGCTTCCCACTCAGACTTCTCTGTGATGTTTCAAAGACAGCAGCCGAAATATGGAGTATTCTTCCATGTTGCACTAAATCCCGCAGTAACGTGAAGGTTTTGTGCACAGGTTTCTCTCGGGGAGCAAGTGACTCCAGAGACAAACGGGGCTTCTACACTCACCCGGCATACTGATGAAGCAGGTAAGAAGTGGCTTGAGAGTAACGGCTCCCAAAGGAGCACGACAAACCAAGTTCTTGGCAACTGTCTTTACTGGCACAAACGTGGGGCTGCTTTTAGGATACAGATACAGGACATTGCTCCAAGTTGTTCAGTGCCTCCTTCCTCAGCTAAGCACATTCATTGGTCTCAGTGGGACCTAAGAAACAGCTTTCCGTGCTGGTACACAGAGAGGAGTTTGGCAGAAGGAGGTAGCTTCCAATTTGTGCTGAGCTGCTGGAAAGAGCGGGGCATTTTAAGAGATGTCTGAAGACACACGCAAACCCTTGCCCCTGTATAGCCGAAACTGTGGATGATAAAGGCTCAATTTATAGCCAGGCGGAACAGGCCTGGACACCATGAGCACGGTGTAGAGGCGCTGCTTCTGCGGTCTAGTCCTGGTATTAGAATTCACGCGCTCGGTTAACACAAAGACCTCAGTCCTGTGCGAGCCCTGACATTCAGGCAATTCAGGTACGGCAAAACAGCAGGCCATAGATAACGTGTCCCTCAACACTTCTTCCATCCATTTCCTACGTATTTCTTCTCTTCATATTGTCCGTTGTTCATTTACTTTTTTTTTTTTTAATAATAATAGTAATTATTATTCTTTCCATTGCAGTAAGCAATGCAGCTATGGACGTGGAGGTCCCAAAGACTTCCACAGAGGTGTGTGACCATCAGACAGAAAGGACAGCAGAGGAAAACGCTGTTCCCATAGACAGAGAGACTGCAACATCTGTACCAGATGGCAAGGTCTGTGCCTTTATAGTAAGAGTAGACATCAGTCTGTCAAATACAGTCTGAATTTCTATTTTTACCATGTAGTTGCAACTGAAAATGCAACCTGTGAAAGCAGTAGGAATATACGGAGCTTAGCAATGACGGGCACACAAGGTGGTATTTAGTACAACCTGTAATTCAGCAAGTACTTCTATTACATGACAAACACAACTGAAAGTTGAACTCAAACGCTTCTGCTTTTCCTTTCCTTCTCTGATGAAGGAAGCCTCTTCTTTCCCTGCTTTCAGTCTCTAAAAGGCTATGTTTTCTGTCACCAGTTCCTCAGATGCACAGAAACTCTCAACTTGAGGAAAAACGAAGACAAGCGTCAAAATGTCGAGGGCTGTCCGGACCAGACAATTCCACTGGCACTGCCGAGCGAAGCACTGCACCAGCCCAAAAGCACCATGCCGTCTGCTCTTGCCAGAATGAGAGCCATGAATGCGATCATCAAGAGCCACGCACATTCTGTAAGACGGCCACGTCACCAAGGAGCTGCTGGGCTGCCAGTTCAAAGTGTCTGTGAGCAAGAAATCCCAAAGGTTCACAAAGGCGACATCTGTTCAGAGGAGCAGCTCCCTAAGCCTGGGGAGCCGCAGATGAGGGAGCCACTGAGACAACCCAAAAGCAGAAGCACTCGTGCGGCTTCCAGAATTAAGGCCATCAACGACATCCACAGGAACCTACACCATTCTCAAAGGCGTCCAAACCAGGAAGGGGCTGCTTTTCTGGTGGAGGATGCGCAAGGGTTCAAAACAACAGAATCCGGCCTGAAGAACGAAGACGCAAGCGTCACAGTCTCTGTGTTGTGCAGTAATGCACAACAAGTTGACAATAAAGAGATGAAGTGACTCAAAACTAACAGACTTGTCTGAACTTTTGCTGCCTGTCTCAACAGGTTGGAGCATCAGGCGGGGAGAAACTTCATGAAATATAACGAGGGCAAGTGTAGAGCCCTGCATCGGGGCAAGAACAACCCCAGACACCAGGATAAGTTGGGGACTGCCCTGCTGGAGAGCAGCAAAGGGGGAAGGGACGTGGGTGTCCTGGCGGAGAGCTGGCTGACCATGAGCCAGCACTGTGCCCTTGTGGCCAAGAAGGCCAATGGCATCCTGGGGTGTATTAGCAGGGCTGTGGTTAGTAGGTCGAGAGAGGTTCTCCTCCCCCTCTACTCTGCCCTAGTGAGACCACATCTGCAATATTGCGTCCAGTTCTGGGCCCCCCAGTTCCAGAAGGACAGGGAACTGCTTGAGAGAGTCCAGCACAGAGCCACAAGGGTGATAAAGGGAGTGGAGCGTCTCCCTTTTGAGGAAAGGCTGAGGGAGCTGGGTCTCTTTAGTTGGAGAAGAGGAGACTGAGGGGTGACCTTCTTAATGTTTATAAATATGTAAAGGGAGAGTGTCAGGAGGACGGAGCCAGGCTCTTCTCAGCGACATCTAACAGTAGGACAGGGGGCACTGGGTGCGTGCTGGAACATAGGAGGTTCCACTTAAATGTGAGACAAAACTTTTTTATGGTGATGGTGACAGAACACCGGAACAGGCTGCACAGGGGGGATGTGGAGTTTCCTTCTCCAGAGGCATTCCAAAGCTGCCTGGACGCGTTCCTGTGTGACCTGATCTAGCTGCTCCTGCTCCGGCAGGGGCATTGGACCAGACGATCTTTCAAGGTCCCTTCCAATCCCTAACATTCAGTGATTCGGTGATTCTGTGATTCGTAGGCATCTCAGCAGTCTTCTACCATCTTTCTTTGGCAAAGGCATGTCTGGAAAGAAAAACTGTAAAAATCACAGTCAGGAGAAGAGCTCTGGATCTCCAAAGTACCAATCTGCAGGTCTGATATACAGGCTGCCATTATGTCAGGATAACAACAACCTGCTGCCCTGGAAGATTAATCTTACTTTGAAATCAGTGGGCACTGCAATACTATGCTCCTCAGAAAATCAGGACAATTATTGCCAGGTTTTGTGATTACCACTCGTTAAAATGAGGGTATACTGGATTAGGTCACCCAGGGCGTCTCTCAGGCTGAAATTTGTCATGTCAGAGCAAGAACAGGTCACACTTAGTGAAGCCGTGTAGTTCTGGGAACAAAACGTCCCTTCCTGCAATCGGCAGCTCGATTCTTTCTAGTCTTGGCTTTAGAGCACTATGCGGAGTTTATTACAATCTCCTTGAATCGGGAAGGCTCACCCTGAGCACTCTCTGGTGCACAAGTATCCAGGAAAGCCCTGCTGGGGCTCTTGTAGCCACTTGCCTCAAGGCATTTTCCTAATCAAATTCCTACTCCTACCATGCCAGACCAGATATTCTTTCGTGCCCCCTGGCAAAGCTAATGGGCTCTGGGCTGGCTGCATTAGACCTTCTGCCTCAGCACCAGCAATGAGCCTGAGGCTACCAGGTAGCCGAAGCACATCCTCTCCAAGCAGCCCCATTCTGGAAGCATTATAGATTTGCAGTTCCCCTCCTTAGGTATATATGCAACAAGCAAAGCATCATTAGAAGCACAGCGTTTATGAGGGTTCTGAAAAATCACTTTTTTTACTCCTTAGCTAGGGCAAAGACTCCACAGATATGAGAAAAACGGTCAAATCTTTTCTAGCATTTCCCAGTTCATTATTCTTACTACTGTAGTCTTCTTCAGGCTTCACTTCAGAGTTGTGAAGGGCATCCCAAGTTCTCCTCCTCCAACTCAAATCTCTTCTCTTGCATTACCGATTATCTACTATGATCCCCCCCCCTTCCCCATCCCTCCCCCTACCCCCCCTCAAACTTCTCATCTGTACTTTCGCAAAGAGAGAAAAAATCTTTTCTCTTAAATTTTCCTGTTTCCTCTGTCAGGTGTGTCCTGACACCTGACCATCTTTGTCAGGTGCTCCTCAGAGAATTTTGTTTGATGACCACTCTCCTGGGGACCAGAAGTGGAAGACCAGTTTGCCTGCAACAGGAACCATCTCCCTGCGTATCGCATTAAAACAATTCATGCAGCTATAGTAATCTTTCCATGCTAGAAGGCAGGAAGTTCTCCCATCATCTTTTGTGGTTTCAGAGGAAAGAAAAACACACCACGTGTGACAGTCATACATTGTGAACACCTAACAGACACAGTCCACAGCAGGACAGAAACATCAAATCATCCCAACTCATCATCAAAACAGCTTGCATTTGTGACTGGCTTTTCATCCCAAAAGGGGGATTCTCCTGCCATCAGTCACGTGCTCTTAAACACTCACACCACCAGAGCAACGCGCAGACTCCCTGGGTGTGTGGCTGAGACCAGGGGTAAAGCGGACCACTGCAGATCAATGAGGCCAATCGTAAGGTCCACAGACCCTTGCACAAGTTGCTTCCAGTCAGCAGAAAACTACCTGTTCCTCCTCAACCTCAGAAACTCTGCTTGCAGATGTTAGAAGGAACCAACAAATGCAGCCTTCTGGCCTCTGCCCCAACAAGAGTCCATCTCCAAGCTCTGGAGACGGACAACCACCTAGAATGGAAAGCTCCTGGAAAGAGTGGGTGCACAGGACAGCAAGAGAGCGAGCACAAATGGTGTGTGAGCGTGCGTGAGTGAAGGCTGTGCGTGAGTGTAAGCCTTTGCCAGTCCTTCCTTTCCCACAGCATCCCTACCGGCACGGTGCTAAGGAGCCTCTGGGACCCTGAGCCACAGCTGCACAAGTCTGGTGGTGCCCTGGGGCAACAGGCTTCGTAGGCCTGCAGCCCAACAAGGGGCAAGAGCATCTTCTCTGGCTGAAGCGGCCAGCCAGCAGCTAACTCAGCTATCAGCAAAGTCCCTCAGGACAACTTCACTGCCTTCCTGACAAAACAGTCACTGCTGTATTTGCATCTTACTTTTGACAAGAACTTTCCTGCCTATAGGTGAGGCTGTACTATCAGAGTGCATCTTTCCTCCATACAAACCCCCTTTTGAGCTAATGATTCCTTCAGAAGGATTTACACTCCAGCTGAAGTGTGTCAAATCTGTGGCTAGTAATGAGCACATGAAAATATTTTTTCAGTATTTACATATGAAAGATATCAAATAGGATCACTGTAAGATTACTTCTTCAGTGTCGCCTTCTAAAGATGTGGTGGTTTTACTCAGGTGGGCAGCCGAGTTCCACCCGATCCTTTTCCAGAGGAAGATACATAACTGCCTCTAGAGAAGGACTAGCTCACTAAACGGGTTGGCCTACTAGAGAGTCCTTCAAAAGTTTGGTTGGCCAAGGAGCTGTAGCCTGAAAGTCAGAAGTCTGCTCCATACTACGGGAAGAGAGAACGCCCCCAAGGGTAAATTACCCAACATTTTGGTATTTCTCTTAGCTACCAGAAAAGAAACAAACACACCCCAAAACCACCAACATGCGTACATGAAAGAAAACCAAGCACGGCATGCTAGAGCTGGTCAAACAATTCTGCCAGTTAGCTCTAAGAGACAATTTGAAGTTAGCTGTGTAGCGGAGAATAAAAACGAAAAACCAGTGCTCTCTGTGTTTGAGGGCTTTTATTATCTACCACAACGGTCTGCCCAAGAACTTGTCCCTCAGGACACCAAGTTCTTTCTGGGAGAGGTTGTGCACCAACAACAGATTCTGTCCCGGGGAGTATCTGCTCGGAATTTTGGGGTAAGGAAAGCCAGGAGGCTGGCTTGGTTGCCTTGGTTTCCGTATGCCCACACGTGGAGACGGTAACCTGGACGCTGTGGACTGATTGTGTGCTCACCATGATGACACGCAGGTTAAAAGGCGGCGCCTCTTCCTGCGGCCATCACTTCTTGGAAGTGGGATTGTGACGGACGAGGTAGGACGAGGCTTTTCTCCAATGCATACTGTGAACTGTCGATCTAGCTTCACATTCGTTAGTCAAATGAGAGCGGTGAATAAGAGAATGTTTACATTTGCCTTCCTTTCAACAGGCACGCAATGTGTGCAGCAGAGTCACAGAAGGAAAATTCAACTGAGAAGAGCCAAGCGGTAAGATTAGCTCCTTACGAATACACAAGTTCATGCACTTTTTTGGACGAAGGTGGTCTAGCGCAAAGCCTGATACTGTTTGTGTGATAAGTGGGCGAGAGGGGGCAAATGAAAAAAAAAAAAAAAAAAGAATGCTTCAGATACTTGTGGCTCTGCTTACTTGCAGAAGAAAAACTGCAAGCTCTTCCAGTGACAGTGTCAGAAGCGTGCAGCTAGCTCTCACGTGCACTTTCAGGGAGTCTTTAGTGGAGAAGAGATCCTCTAGTACCGTGGCCAGTGAATATTAGTCACCAGACAGAGGGAAGAACTGAAGCAACTTCTGGTTCTCCCTCTCGCATCCCTCTGCCTTCCTGCCCAGCATGGCCATCGAGCAAAAAAACAGCCAAGCCCTTAGTTTGTGCCTTCCTCCGGCACGTTTTAAGCATGATAACTTTAGAAGTGGCCAGCAAAAGTTAGGAAGTACAGTCGGCAAAGGCGGTGTGAAATGCTAAAGGTCATTGAAGCCCAGCTCCATACCTCTTTGGGTTTTCGTATTCCCCCAATTTTCTTCCTGCATTTTCATAAAGGCTAAGAAGGTTCTGCGAAGCCTGGGAAACAATTCAAGGCCCTGACAGTGTCAGACGTGCAGTCTTCACCAAGTATTTGACTTAAGAATGAATTGCCCTCAGCATTCTGTAGTGATTTAAGCGGCCATGAGCAGGTGGCAAAAGTGACTTAAAGTCAGGTTGAGGCCTAAAGTCAAATTCTTTGCTGACAAGTGCACATGCCCCAAGGGAATTTCCTTCATGAGTACCCTTGGGTTGCAGAAACCTAGCGCTTCTCCAGTGCTTCTTCTTCCCCCGTGAAATACTGCAGACCACTCAAACCCTGGTTAAAGATTTGTCCCAAAACAAAGAGAGCAAAAGTAAAGTGCCCACAAGCGAACAACGCAGACGGAAGCTCAGTCTGAAATACAAGCTATGTCATGAGGTACCCGTTGCATTGGCAGGGCGCGATGGAGCTGCCCGACTTGACCGTGCAGAAGAGCTCTGTGAAGCTCCTCACGAAGAGATGGGAGTCCGCCAGTGCTCTGGCACCCAGCCCGGCCTTCCAACGCCTGCCAGCCCCACGGTCCCTGGCACCAGAGCAAGCCAGCCCAGGCAGCACCGTGGACGAAGCTGCGGCAGACAGCGGGAGGGCGGACGTCACCCTGGGTGGCCCTCGCCGGACTGAGACCTTCCCCATCTCTGTCAAGGAGCTGCAGAGCCACTTTGAGACCCTGGGTGGCAGGAAGGTGAGTGCACGCAGGTTCCGCAGCTGAAAAGGATTCCCGCGCTCTCACTGAGGACTCGGAGAACACTACTGCCACAACAGCACCCCCTTCCAATCTGCTGCCTCTTCATATCCTTTCTGCCCCCGGAAAGCCCTACCTGGCTCCTCCCAGTAGCTTCTAACTCACATCCCCTCCATGTCTTCCAACAGGAAGCGGAAAGTGGCAAAAGCTCACTGCCACCAGCACTGGCCACTCAGCCTGGGAGCCAGACAGACATTTCTCTCATGGAAATGTCCAGCGTGAAACGGGGGAGGGCAATCTTTGAGAAGATGCCCTCAGGCAATGGACAGACCACCAACACTGAAGGTTAGCCTTACCACTTGGATCGGATTTCTCCCTTTAGTTCAATGCGCTCCGTCTCTGAGGTGGCAAGGGGCAAGCACACTCACCTCATCAGGGCAGCCCCCAGGCCGCCCAGGGAGAGAACGTGGTGTTCTTCTCAGTGCAAAACAAGCTTTCTAGCCTTCTCCATTTTGTCTGTTGCATTATGGAGCAGTGCCTGATGCCATTAAATACTTGTTGAGCAAAACACAACAGAATGGTGTCTTATGTTTTGAGAAGATAACTTTTGATGAAGACAGCCCAAATTACAAATAGGATATCAAAACTATGGGCAGCATCCATCAATTACAAAAAAGTGGTATCTTCATTTTCTTCTTTGGTGAAGATAGTTTGGATTTAGCAGTGCGTTGCTTTGGTAACAATGCGTTAACTTTTATTAGTTAAAGGCATTCTGGTTTCCACAAATCAAATGCTCCGTACTTGATGCGCTGTAAAGTAAAAGTGCGACGACACAGTGGGTAAAATGTTGGCAATACTGTTTGTTTTGCTTACTGCTTTTCTTTCAAGCTTTGAAACACATGCACCCATCTCCCTCTCCCCAACTATGACGTCTCTTTGTGGTTGCAGTGGGTGGCTGCAAAGCTGTAGGAGGACTTCCAGAAGAGAGCCCTCCCAACACCGGCAATACACTGACGGAATTCCAGGAGAATGTCTCCTTGAAAGACAAAATGGCTCTGTATCAGGCTGCGGTGTCAAAGGCAGAGAACAGCAACCGCTTTGCCAATGTAAGATACCAATGTCTCAATATCTTCTTAATTCTACGTTTGCTTTGCCCAGGGACAGATCGTAACCATCTTTATTTCTACAAGCAAGCTATCAGGTGGATCATAGGGTGGATGAAAATTTAAATCCCAAATTAGGAAACCTATAGAGCAAACATAGTCATCCATCAGTCTCTCTCTCTACCAAAAGAGGTTTCTCACGCTAGATGCCTTTGGTCTTTTGGACAATCCCCGTTATTTCGTGGACGTGCTCTTCCTTTCAGTCCACCTTTGCCTGAACTTCATGTATGAGGATCATGGGTGAGAGAGAGATCAGCAACACGGTTATCCTGTGATGACAAAACAAGGCAGTTTCCTTACCACAACAACTATTCTCTATCGCCAAATAATAAAATCCTGTTCAGGAGCACAGTGACTTTAGAGCTCTTGCTGCTCGAACTGAAGAATTTGAAATTACCGCATGATAAAACAGCTCTGCTATGGGTGCTCAGGTAGCCCAGAAGCCACCTGAGGGAAGCAGCCACCAGCCACGCTCGCCTTCAGAGTCCAGGTGTTTTCAAACCACGCAATTCCTGCCCACTGGCTTCTTGATTTCCTAATTGCCCTTGTGTATTTGGAACAGATTCCTGCAGTTCTTTGGGCCAAGAAGGTTCCAATTCCCTCCTCCCAACACTGCCAGCAATGGTGCTGTTAGCTCTCTCTCCCCAAAAGGAAGAACTGGAGGAAGCCTGACCCAACCGAACTGTGTTGAGAACATATGAACTGCTTCATTTCCACCCTATAACACCTTGCCCTTACTTGTTGAAATGGATGGTATGTTCTTACTGCAAATGGAAAACACCTGGCCTTATTTGATCCCTCTAGACCTCAGAGGAAATCAAGTCCTGCACTGTGCCCGGGGGCCTGGCTGCAGTGAGGAAACACTTTGAGAATGGGCAGATGACCCCTTCAATGACCACCTTTGCTCACTCCCAGCACCAGCACAAAGCTGCAGAGGTAACAATGGCATTTTGAATACTAACAAATTAGGTTTCCCCTGTTAAAGAGCTCGAGAGGAAAATAACACTATTTGCTTGATTCCAGGATTCACCATTCCCGGTGTCCCTGGAAAAATTTGCACCCCATTTTCTTTTCAACTCGCCCTCCTCGAGCCTCACCTAACTTTAACGGTTCAACCTTCTCATCACATGGGTTCCTTGTGGTGCTCGTAATCCCCTAAATCATCACGGTACACTGCCATAAAGGAACCATTTGGGCTTAACATCTGTTAAAGTAGAACTGATTTGTGACAGCCCTTCACAGGCAGAAACACAAATCCAGATTACTGTTAATTACGTGATTCTTTGTATTTGTTTTCAGGAGACCTCAAGAACCACTCAGCTCCCACTATCAAGCAGCACCAGGGAAGCCGAGTGCAGTGCGACGAGCTCCAAAGAAGCCCCACTAGAAGCCTTTCCAAGCAAAGAGGTAAGTTTATCAATTAACAATTATACCATTTGGCAGGTATGTTTTTAAAACAGTGTCCTAGACAGGGTTGTTTGGATGTGGTAATGAATGGGGCTTCCCACTCAGACTTCTCTGTGATGTTTCAAAGACAGCAGCCGAAATATGGAGTATTCTTCCATGTTGCACTAAATCCCGCAGTAACGTGAAGGTTTTGTGCACAGGTTTCTCTCGGGGAGCAAGTGACTCCAGAGACAAACGGGGCTTCTACACTCACCCGGCATACTGATGAAGCAGGTAAGAAGTGGCTTGAGAGTAACGGCTCCCAAAGGAGCACGACAAACCAAGTTCTTGGCAACTGTCTTTACTGGCACAAACGTGGGGCTGCTTTTAGGATACAGATACAGGACATTGCTCCAAGTTGTTCAGTGCCTCCTTCCTCAGCTAAGCACATTCATTGGTCTCAGTGGGACCTAAGAAACAGCTTTCCGTGCTGGTACACAGAGAGGAGTTTGGCAGAAGGAGGTAGCTTCCAATTTGTGCTGAGCTGCTGGAAAGAGCGGGGCATTTTAAGAGATGTCTGAAGACACACGCAAACCCTTGCCCCTGTATAGCCGAAACTGTGGATGATAAAGGCTCAATTTATAGCCAGGCGGAACAGGCCTGGACACCATGAGCACGGTGTAGAGGCGCTGCTTCTGCGGTCTAGTCCTGGTATTAGAATTCACGCGCTCGGTTAACACAAAGACCTCAGTCCTGTGCGAGCCCTGACATTCAGGCAATTCAGGTACGGCAAAACAGCAGGCCATAGATAACGTGTCCCTCAACACTTCTTCCATCCATTTCCTACGTATTTCTTCTCTTCATATTGTCCGTTGTTCATTTACTTTTTTTTTTTTTAATAATAATAGTAATTATTATTCTTTCCATTGCAGTAAGCAATGCAGCTATGGACGTGGAGGTCCCAAAGACTTCCACAGAGGTGTGTGACCATCAGACGGAAAGGACAGCAGAGGAAAACGCTGTTCCCATAGACAGAGAGACTGCAACATCTGTACCAGATGGCAAGGTCTGTGCCTTTATAGTAAGAGTAGACATCAGTCTGTCAAATACAGTCTGAATTTCTATTTTTACCATGTAGTTGCAACTGAAAATGCAACCTGTGAAAGCAGTAGGAATATACGGAGCTTAGCAATGACGGGCACACAAGGTGGTATTTAGTACAACCTGTAATTCAGCAAGTACTTCTATTACATGACAAACACAACTGAAAGTTGAACTCAAACGCTTCTGCTTTTCCTTTCCTTCTCTGATGAAGGAAGCCTCTTCTTTCCCTGCTTTCAGTCTCTAAAAGGCTATGTTTTCTGTCACCAGTTCCTCAGATGCACAGAAACTCTCAACTTGAGGAAAAACGAAGACAAGCGTCAAAATGTCGAGGGCTGTCCGGACCAGACAATTCCACTGGCACTGCCGAGCGAAGCACTGCACCAGCCCAAAAGCACCATGCCGTCTGCTCTTGCCAGAATGAGAGCCATGAATGCGATCATCAAGAGCCACGCACATTCTGTAAGACGGCCACGTCACCAAGGAGCTGCTGGGCTGCCAGTTCAAAGTGTCTGTGAGCAAGAAATCCCAAAGGTTCACAAAGGCGACATCTGTTCAGAGGAGCAGCTCCCTAAGCCTGGGGAGCCGCAGATGAGGGAGCCACTGAGACAACCCAAAAGCAGAAGCACTCGTGCGGCTTCCAGAATTAAGGCCATCAACGACATCCACAGGAACCTACACCATTCTCAAAGGCGTCCAAACCAGGAAGGGGCTGCTTTTCTGGTGGAGGATGCGCAAGGGTTCAAAACAACAGAATCCGGCCTGAAGAACGAAGACGCAAGCGTCACAGTCTCTGTGTTGTGCAGTAATGCACAACAAGTTGACAATAAAGAGATGAAGTGACTCAAAACTAACAGACTTGTCTGAACTTTTGCTGCCTGTCTCAACAGGTTGGAGCATCAGGCGGGGAGAAACTTCATGAAATATAACGAGGGCAAGTGTAGAGCCCTGCATCGGGGCAAGAACAACCCCAGACACCAGGATAAGTTGGGGACTGCCCTGCTGGAGAGCAGCAAAGGGGGAAGGGACGTGGGTGTCCTGGCGGAGAGCTGGCTGACCATGAGCCAGCACTGTGCCCTTGTGGCCAAGAAGGCCAATGGCATCCTGGGGTGTATTAGCAGGGCTGTGGTTAGTAGGTCGAGAGAGGTTCTCCTCCCCCTCTACTCTGCCCTAGTGAGACCACATCTGCAATATTGCGTCCAGTTCTGGGCCCCCCAGTTCCAGAAGGACAGGGAACTGCTTGAGAGAGTCCAGCACAGAGCCACAAGGGTGATAAAGGGAGTGGAGCGTCTCCCTTTTGAGGAAAGGCTGAGGGAGCTGGGTCTCTTTAGTTGGAGAAGAGGAGACTGAGGGGTGACCTTCTTAATGTTTATAAATATGTAAAGGGAGAGTGTCAGGAGGACGGAGCCAGGCTCTTCTCAGCGACATCTAACAGTAGGACAGGGGGCACTGGGTGCGTGCTGGAACATAGGAGGTTCCACTTAAATGTGAGACAAAACTTTTTTATGGTGATGGTGACAGAACACCGGAACAGGCTGCACAGGGGGGATGTGGAGTTTCCTTCTCCAGAGGCATTCCAAAGCTGCCTGGACGCGTTCCTGTGTGACCTGATCTAGCTGCTCCTGCTCCGGCAGGGGCATTGGACCAGACGATCTTTCAAGGTCCCTTCCAATCCCTAACATTCAGTGATTCGGTGATTCTGTGATTCGTAGGCATCTCAGCAGTCTTCTACCATCTTTCTTTGGCAAAGGCATGTCTGGAAAGAAAAACTGTAAAAATCACAGTCAGGAGAAGAGCTCTGGATCTCCAAAGTACCAATCTGCAGGTCTGATATACAGGCTGCCATTATGTCAGGATAACAACAACCTGCTGCCCTGGAAGATTAATCTTACTTTGAAATCAGTGGGCACTGCAATACTATGCTCCTCAGAAAATCAGGACAATTATTGCCAGGTTTTGTGATTACCACTCGTTAAAATGAGGGTATACTGGATTAGGTCACCCAGGGCGTCTCTCAGGCTGAAATTTGTCATGTCAGAGCAAGAACAGGTCACACTTAGTGAAGCCGTGTAGTTCTGGGAACAAAACGTCCCTTCCTGCAATCGGCAGCTCGATTCTTTCTAGTCTTGGCTTTAGAGCACTATGCGGAGTTTATTACAATCTCCTTGAATCGGGAAGGCTCACCCTGAGCACTCTCTGGTGCACAAGTATCCAGGAAAGCCCTGCTGGGGCTCTTGTAGCCGCTTGCCTCAAGGCATTTTCCTAATCAAATTCCTACTCCTACCATGCCAGACCAGATATTCTTTCGTGCCCCCTGGCAAAGCTAATGGGCTCTGGGCTGGCTGCATTAGACCTTCTGCCTCAGCACCAGCAATGAGCCTGAGGCTACCAGGTAGCCGAAGCACATCCTCTCCAAGCAGCCCCATTCTGGAAGCATTATAGATTTGCAGTTCCCCTCCTTAGGTATATATGCAACAAGCAAAGCATCATTAGAAGCACAGCGTTTATGAGGGTTCTGAAAAATCACTTTTTTTACTCCTTAGCTAGGGCAAAGACTCCACAGATATGAGAAAAACGGTCAAATCTTTTCTAGCATTTCCCAGTTCATTATTCTTACTACTGTAGTCTTCTTCAGGCTTCACTTCAGAGTTGTGAAGGGCATCCCAAGTTCTCCTCCTCCAACTCAAATCTCTTCTCTTGCATTACCGATTATCTACTATGATCCCCCCCCCTTCCCCATCCCTCCCCCTACCCCCCCTCAAACTTCTCATCTGTACTTTCGCAAAGAGAGAAAAAATCTTTTCTCTTAAATTTTCCTGTTTCCTCTGTCAGGTGTGTCCTGACACCTGACCGTCTTTGTCAGGTGCTCCTCAGAGAATTTTGTTTGATGACCACTCTCCTGGGGACCAGAAGTGGAAGACCAGTTTGCCTGCAACAGGAACCATCTCCCTGCGTATCGCATTAAAACAATTCATGCAGCTATAGTAATCTTTCCATGCTAGAAGGCAGGAAGTTCTCCCATCATCTTTTGTGGTTTCAGAGGAAAGAAAAACACACCACGTGTGACAGTCATACATTGTGAACACCTAACAGACACAGTCCACAGCAGGACAGAAACATCAAATCATCCCAACTCATCATCAAAACAGCTTGCATTTGTGACTGGCTTTTCATCCCAAAAGGGGGATTCTCCTGCCATCAGTCACGTGCTCTTAAACACTCACACCACCAGAGCAACGCGCAGACTCCCTGGGTGTGTGGCTGAGACCAGGGGTAAAGCGGACCACTGCAGATCAATGAGGCCAATCGTAAGGTCCACAGACCCTTGCACAAGTTGCTTCCAGTCAGCAGAAAACTACCTGTTCCTCCTCAACCTCAGAAACTCTGCTTGCAGATGTTAGAAGGAACCAACAAATGCAGCCTTCTGGCCTCTGCCCCAACAAGAGTCCATCTCCAAGCTCTGGAGACGGACAACCACCTAGAATGGAAAGCTCCTGGAAAGAGTGGGTGCACAGGACAGCAAGAGAGCGAGCACAAATGGTGTGTGAGCGTGCGTGAGTGAAGGCTGTGCGTGAGTGTAAGCCTTTGCCAGTCCTTCCTTTCCCACAGCATCCCTACCGGCACGGTGCTAAGGAGCCTCTGGGACCCTGAGCCACAGCTGCACAAGTCTGGTGGTGCCCTGGGGCAACAGGCTTCGTAGGCCTGCAGCCCAACAAGGGGCAAGAGCATCTTCTCTGGCTGAAGCGGCCAGCCAGCAGCTAACTCAGCTATCAGCAAAGTCCCTCAGGACAACTTCACTGCCTTCCTGACAAAACAGTCACTGCTGTATTTGCATCTTACTTTTGACAAGAACTTTCCTGCCTATAGGTGAGGCTGTACTATCAGAGTGCATCTTTCCTCCATACAAACCCCCTTTTGAGCTAATGATTCCTTCAGAAGGATTTACACTCCAGCTGAAGTGTGTCAAATCTGTGGCTAGTAATGAGCACATGAAAATATTTTTTCAGTATTTACATATGAAAGATATCAAATAGGATCACTGTAAGATTACTTCTTCAGTGTCGCCTTCTAAAGATGTGGTGGTTTTACTCAGGTGGGCAGCCGAGTTCCACCCGATCCTTTTCCAGAGGAAGATACATAACTGCCTCTAGAGAAGGACTAGCTCACTAAACGGGTTGGCCTACTAGAGAGTCCTTCAAAAGTTTGGTTGGCCAAGGAGCTGTAGCCTGAAAGTCAGAAGTCTGCTCCATACTACGGGAAGAGAGAACGCCCCCAAGGGTAAATTACCCAACATTTTGGTATTTCTCTTAGCTACCAGAAAAGAAACAAACACACCCCAAAACCACCAACATGCGTACATGAAAGAAAACCAAGCACGGCATGCTAGAGCTGGTCAAACAATTCTGCCAGTTAGCTCTAAGAGAGAATTTGAAGTTAGCTGTGTAGCGGAGAATAAAAACGAAAAACCAGTGCTCTCTGTGTTTGAGGGCTTTTATTATCTACCACAACGGTCTGCCCAAGAACTTGTCCCTCAGGACACCAAGTTCTTTCTGGGAGAGGTTGTGCACCAACAACAGATTCTGTCCCGGGGAGTCTCTGCTCGGAATTTTGGGGTAAGGAAAGCCAGGAGGCTGGCTTGGTTGCCTTGGTTTCCGTATGCCCACGCGTGGAGACGGTAACCTGGACGCTGTGGACTGATTGTGTGCTCACCATGAAGACACGCAGGTTAAAAGGCGGCGCCTCTTCCTGCGGCCATCACTTCTTGGAAGTGAGATTGTGACGGACGAGGTAGGACGAGGCTTTTCTCCAATGCATACTGTGAACTGTCGATCTAGCTTCACATTCGTTAGTCAAATGAGAGCGGTGAATAAGAGAATGTTTACATTTGCCTTCCTTTCAACAGGCACGCAATGTGTGCAGCAGAGTCACAGAAGGAAAATTCAACTGAGAAGAGCCAAGCGGTAAGATTAGCTCCTTACGAATACACAAGCTCATGCACTTTTTTGGACGAAGGTGGTCTAGCGCAAAGCCTGATACTGTTTGTGTGATAAGTGGGCGAGAGGGGGCAAATGAAAAAAAAAAAAAAAAAGAATGCTTCAGATACTTGTGGCTCTGCTTACTTGCAGAAGAAAAACTGCAAGCTCTTCCAGTGACAGTGTCAGAAGCGTGCAGCTAGCTCTCACGTGCACTTTCAGGGAGTCTTTAGTGGAGAAGAGATCCTCTAGTACCGTGGCCAGTGAATATTAGCCACCAGACAGAGGGAAGAACTGAAGCAGCTTCTGGTTCTCCCTCTCGCATCCCTCTGCCTTCCTGCCCAGCATGGCCATCGAGCAAAAAGCAGCCAAGCCCTTAGTTTGTGCCTTCCTCCGGCACGTTTTAAGCATGATAACTTTAGAAGTGGCCAGCAAAAGTTAGGAAGTACAGTCGGCAAAGGCGGTGTGAAATGCTAAAGGTCATTGAAGCCCAGCTCCATACCTCTTTGGGTTTTCGTATTCCCCCAATTTTCTTCCTGCATTTTCATAAAGGCTAAGAAGGTTCTGCGAAGCCTGGGAAACAATTCAAGGCCCTGACAGTGTCAGACGTGCAGTCTTCACCAAGTATTTGACTTAAGAATGAATTGCCCTCAGCATTCTGTAGTGATTTAAGCGGCCATGAGCAGGTGGCAAAAGTGACTTAAAGTCAGGTTGAGGCCTAAAGTCAAATTCTTTGCTGACAAGTGCACATGCCCCAAGGGAATTTCCTTCATGAGTACCCTTGGGTTGCAGAAACCTAGCGCTTCTCCAGTGCTTCTTCTTCCCCCGTGAAATACTGCAGACCACTCAAACCCTGGTTAAAGATTTGTCCCAAAACAAAGAGAGCAAAAGTAAAGTGCCCACAAGCGAACAACGCAGACGGAAGCTCAGTCTGAAATACAAGCTATGTCATGAGGTACCCGTTGCATTGGCAGGGCGCGATGGAGCTGCCCGACTTGACCGTGCAGAAGAGCTCTGTGAAGCTCCTCACGAAGAGATGGGAGTCCGCCAGTGCTCTGGCACCCAGCCCGGCCTTCCAACGCCTGCCAGCCCCACGGTCCCTGGCACCAGAGCAAGCCAGCCCAGGCAGCACCGTGGACGAAGCTGCGGCAGACAGCGGGAGGGCGGACGTCACCCTGGGTGGCCCTCGCCGGACTGAGACCTTCCCCATCTCTGTCAAGGAGCTGCAGAGCCACTTTGAGACCCTGGGTGGCAGGAAGGTGAGTGCATGCAGGTTCCGCAGCTGAAAAGGATTCCTGCGCTCTCACTGAGGACTCGGAGAACACTACTGCCACAACAGCACCCCCTTCCAATCTGCTGCCTCTTCATATCCTTTCTGCCCCCGGAAAGCCCTACCTGGCTCCTCCCAGTAGCTTCTAACTCACATCCCCTCCATGTCTTCCAACAGGAAGCGGAAAGTGGCAAAAGCTCACTGCCACCAGCACTGGCCACTCAGCCTGGGAGCCAGACAGACATTTCTCTCATGGAAATGTCCAGCGTGAAACGGGGGAGGGCAATCTTTGAGAAGATGTCCTCAGGCAATGGACAGACCACCAACACTGAAGGTTAGCCTTACCACTTGGATCGGATTTCTCCCTTTAGTTCAATGCGCTCCGTCTTTGAGGTGGCAAGGGGCAAGCACACTCACCTCATCAGGGCAGCCCCCAGGCCGCCCAGGGAGAGAACGTGGTGTTCTTCTCAGTGCAAAACAAGCTTTCTAGCCTTCTCCATTTTGTCTGTTGCATTATGGAGCAGTGCCTGATGCCCATTAAATACTTGTTGAGCAAAACACAACAGAATGGTGTCTTATGTTTTGAGAAGATAACTTTTGATGAAGACAGCCCAAATTACAAATAGGATATCAAAACTATGGGCAGCATCCATCAATTACAAAAAAGTGGTATCTTCATTTTCTTCTTTGGTGAAGATAGTTTGGATTTAGCAGTGCGTTGCTTTGGTAACAATGCGTTAACTTTTATTAGTTAAAGGCATTCTGGTTTCCACAAATCAAATGCTCCGTACTTGATGTGCTCTAAAGTAAAAGTGCGACGACACAGTGGGTAAAATGTTGGCAATACTGTTTGTTTTGCTTACTGCTTTTCTTTCAAGCTTTGAAACACATGCACCCATCTCCCTCTCCCCAACTATGACGTCTCTTTGTGGTTGCAGTGGGTGGCTGCAAAGCTGTAGGAGGACTTCCAGAAGAGAGCCCTCCCAACACCGGCAATACACTGACGGAATTCCAGGAGAATGTCTCCTTGAAAGACAAAATGGCTCTGTATCAGGCTGCGGTGTCAAAGGCAGAGAACAGCAACCGCTTTGCCAATGTAAGATACCAATGTCTCAATATCTTCTTAATTCTACGTTTGCTTTGCCCAGGGACAGATCGTAACCATCTTTATTTCTACAAGCAAGCTATCAGGTGGATCATAGGGTGGATGAAAATTTAAATCCCAAATTAGGAAACCTATAGAGCAAACATAGTCATCCATCAGTCTCTCTCTCTACCAAAAGAGGTTTCTCACGCTAGATGCCTTTGGTCTTTTGGACAATCCCCGTTATTTCGTGGACGTGCTCTTCCTTTCAGTCCACCTTTGCCTGAACTTCATGTATGAGGATCATGGGTGAGAGAGAGATCAGCAACACGGTTATCCTGTGATGACAAAACAAGGCAGTTTCCTTACCACAACAACTATTCTCTATCGCCAAATAATAAAATCCTGTTCAGGAGCACAGTGACTTTAGAGCTCTTGCTGCTCGAACTGAAGAATTTGAAATTACCGCATGATAAAACAGCTCAGCTATGGGTGCTCAGGTAGCCCAGAAGCCACCTGAGGGAAGCAGCCACCAGCCACGCTCGCCTTCAGAGTCCAGGTGTTTTCAAACCACGCAATTCCTGCCCACTGGCTTCTTGATTTCCTAATTGCCCTTGTGTATTTGGAACAGATTCCTGCATTTCTTTGGGCCAAGAAGGTTCCAATTCCCTCCTCCCAACACTGCCAGCAATGGTGCTGTTAGCTCTCTCTCCCCAAAAGGAAGAACTGGAGGAAGCCTGACCCAACCGAACTGTGTTGAGAACATATGAACTGCTTCATTTCCACCCTATAACACCTTGCCCTTACTTGTTGAAATGGATGGTATGTTCTTACTGCAAATGGAAAACACCTGGCCTTATTTGATCCCTCTAGACCTCAGAGGAAATCAAGTCCTGCACCGTGCCCGGGGGCCTGGCTGCAGTGAGGAAACACTTTGAGAATGGGCAGATGACCCCTTCAATGACCACCTTTGCTCACTCCCAGCACCAGCACAAAGCTGCAGAGGTAACAATGGCATTTTGAATACTAACAAATTAGGTTTCCCCTGTTAAAGAGCTCGAGAGGAAAATAACACTATTTGCTTGATTCCAGGATTCACCATTCCCGGTGTCCCTGGAAAAATTTGCACCCCATTTTCTTTTCAACTCGCCCTCCTCGAGCCTCACCTAACTTTAACGGTTCAACCTTCTCATCACATGGGTTCCTTGTGGTGCTCGTAATCCCCTAAATCATCACGGTACACTGCCATAAAGGAACCATTTGGGCTTAACATCTGTTAAAGTAGAACTGATTTGTGACAGCCCTTCACAGGCAGAAACACAAATCCAGATTACTGTTAATTACGTGATTCTTTGTATTTGTTTTCAGGAGACCTCAAGAACCACTCAGCTCCCACTATCAAGCAGCACCAGGGAAGCTGAGTGCAGTGCGACGAGCTCCAAAGAAGCCCCACTAGAAGCCTTTCCAAGCAAAGAGGTAAGTTTATCAATTAACAATTATACCATTTGGCAGGTATGTTTTTAAAACAGTGTCCTAGACAGGGTTGTTTGGATGTGGTAATGAATGGGGCTTCCCACTCAGACTTCTCTGTGATGTTTCAAAGACAGCAGCCGAAATATGGAGTATTCTTCCATGTTGCACTAAATCCCGCAGTAACGTGAAGGTTTTGTGCACAGGTTTCTCTCGGGGAGCAAGTGACTCCAGAGACAAACGGGGCTTCTACACTCACCCGGCATACTGATGAAGCAGGTAAGAAGTGGCTTGAGAGTAACGGCTCCCAAAGGAGCACGACAAACCAAGTTCTTGGCAACTGTCTTTACTGGCACAAACGTGGGGCTGCTTTTAGGATACAGATACAGGACATTGCTCCAAGTTGTTCAGTGCCTCCTTCCTCAGCTAAGCACATTCATTGGTCTCAGTGGGACCTAAGAAACAGCTTTCCGTGCTGGTACACAGAGAGGAGTTTGGCAGAAGGAGGTAGCTTCCAATTTGTGCTGAGCTGCTGGAAAGAGCGGGGCATTTTAAGAGATGTCTGAAGACACACGCAAACCCTTGCCCCTGTATAGCCGAAACTGTGGATGATAAAGGCTCAATTTATAGCCAGGCGGAACAGGCCTGGACACCATGAGCACGGTGTAGAGGCGCTGCTTCTGCGGTCTAGTCCTGGTATTAGAATTCACGCGCTCGGTTAACACAAAGACCTCAGTCCTGTGCGAGCCCTGACATTCAGGCAATTCAGGTACGGCAAAACAGCAGGCCATAGATAACATGTCCCTCAACACTTCTTCCATCCATTTCCTACGTATTTCTTCTCTTCATATTGTCCGTTGTTCATTTACTTTTTTTTTTTTTAATAATAATAGTAATTATTATTCTTTCCATTGCAGTAAGCAATGCAGCTATGGACGTGGAGGTCCCAAAGACTTCCACAGAGGTGTGTGACCATCAGACGGAAAGGACAGCAGAGGAAAACGCTGTTCCCATAGACAGAGAGACTGCAACATCTGTACCAGATGGCAAGGTCTGTGCCTTTATAGTAAGAGTAGACATCAGTCTGTCAAATACAGTCTGAATTTCTATTTTTACCATGTAGTTGCAACTGAAAATGCAACCTGTGAAAGCAGTAGGAATATACGGAGCTTAGCAATGACGGGCACACAAGGTGGTATTTAGTACAACCTGTAATTCAGCAAGTACTTCTATTACATGACAAACACAACTGAAAGTTGAACTCAAACGCTTCTGCTTTTCCTTTCCTTCTCTGATGAAGGAAGCCTCTTCTTTCCCTGCTTTCAGTCTCTAAAAGGCTATGTTTTCTGTCACCAGTTCCTCAGATGCACAGAAACTCTCAACTTGAGGAAAAACGAAGACAAGCGTCAAAATGTCGAGGGCTGTCCGGACCAGACAATTCCACTGGCACTGCCGAGCGAAGCACTGCACCAGCCCAAAAGCACCATGCCGTCTGCTCTTGCCAGAATGAGAGCCATGAATGCGATCATCAAGAGCCACGCACATTCTGTAAGACGGCCACGTCACCAAGGAGCTGCTGGGCTGCCAGTTCAAAGTGTCTGTGAGCAAGAAATCCCAAAGGTTCACAAAGGCGACATCTGTTCAGAGGAGCAGCTCCCTAAGCCTGGGGAGCCGCAGATGAGGGAGCCACTGAGACAACCCAAAAGCAGAAGCACTCGTGCGGCTTCCAGAATTAAGGCCATCAACGACATCCACAGGAACCTACACCATTCTCAAAGGCGTCCAAACCAGGAAGGGGCTGCTTTTCTGGTGGAGGATGCGCAAGGGTTCAAAACAACAGAATCCGGCCTGAAGAACGAAGACGCAAGCGTCACAGTCTCTGTGTTGTGCAGTAATGCACAACAAGTTGACAATAAAGAGATGAAGTGACTCAAAACTAACAGACTTGTCTGAACTTTTGCTGCCTGTCTCAACAGGTTGGAGCATCAGGCGGGGAGAAACTTCATGAAATATAACGAGGGCAAGTGTAGAGCCCTGCATCGGGGCAAGAACAACCCCAGACACCAGGATAAGTTGGGGACTGCCCTGCTGGAGAGCAGCAAAGGGGGAAGGGACGTGGGTGTCCTGGCGGAGAGCTGGCTGACCATGAGCCAGCACTGTGCCCTTGTGGCCAAGAAGGCCAATGGCATCCTGGGGTGTATTAGCAGGGCTGTGGTTAGTAGGTCGAGAGAGGTTCTCCTCCCCCTCTACTCTGCCCTAGTGAGACCACATCTGCAATATTGCGTCCAGTTCTGGGCCCCCCAGTTCCAGAAGGACAGGGAACTGCTTGAGAGAGTCCAGCACAGAGCCACAAGGGTGATAAAGGGAGTGGAGCGTCTCCCTTTTGAGGAAAGGCTGAGGGAGCTGGGTCTCTTTAGTTGGAGAAGAGGAGACTGAGGGGTGACCTTCTTAATGTTTATAAATATGTAAAGGGAGAGTGTCAGGAGGACGGAGCCAGGCTCTTCTCAGCGACATCTAACAGTAGGACAGGGGGCACTGGGTGCGTGCTGGAACATAGGAGGTTCCACTTAAATGCGAGACAAAACTTTTTTATGGTGATGGTGACAGAACACCGGAACAGGCTGCACAGGGGGGATGTGGAGTTTCCTTCTCCAGAGGCATTCCAAAGCTGCCTGGACGCGTTCCTGTGTGACCTGATCTAGCTGCTCCTGCTCCGGCAGGGGCATTGGACCAGACGATCTTTCAAGGTCCCTTCCAATCCCTAACATTCAGTGATTCGGTGATTCTGTGATTCGTAGGCATCTCAGCAGTCTTCTACCATCTTTCTTTGGCAAAGGCATGTCTGGAAAGAAAAACTGTAAAAATCACAGTCAGGAGAAGAGCTCTGGATCTCCAAAGTACCAATCTGCAGGTCTGATATACAGGCTGCCATTATGTCAGGATAACAACAACCTGCTGCCCTGGAAGATTAATCTTACTTTGAAATCAGTGGGCACTGCAATACTATGCTCCTCAGAAAATCAGGACAATTATTGCCAGGTTTTGTGATTACCACTCGTTAAAATGAGGGTATACTGGATTAGGTCACCCAGGGCGTCTCTCAGGCTGAAATTTGTCATGTCAGAGCAAGAACAGGTCACACTTAGTGAAGCCGTGTAGTTCTGGGAACAAAACGTCCCTTCCTGCAATCGGCAGCTCGATTCTTTCTAGTCTTGGCTTTAGAGCACTATGCGGAGTTTATTACAATCTCCTTGAATCGGGAAGGCTCACCCTGAGCACTCTCTGGTGCACAAGTATCCAGGAAAGCCCTGCTGGGGCTCTTGTAGCCACTTGCCTCAAGGCATTTTCCTAATCAAATTCCTACTCCTACCATGCCAGACCAGATATTCTTTCGTGCCCCCTGGCAAAGCTAATGGGCTCTGGGCTGGCTGCATTAGACCTTCTGCCTCAGCACCAGCAATGAGCCTGAGGCTACCAGGTAGCCGAAGCACATCCTCTCCAAGCAGCCCCATTCTGGAAGCATTATAGATTTGCAGTTCCCCTCCTTAGGTATATATGCAACAAGCAAAGCATCATTAGAAGCACAGCGTTTATGAGGGTTCTGAAAAATCACTTTTTTTACTCCTTAGCTAGGGCAAAGACTCCACAGATATGAGAAAAACGGTCAAATCTTTTCTAGCATTTCCCAGTTCATTAGTCTTACTACTGTAGTCTTCTTCAGGCTTCACTTCAGAGTTGTGAAGGGCATCCCAAGTTCTCCTCCTCCAACTCAAATCTCTTCTCTTGCATTACCGATTATCTACTATGATCCCCCCCCCTTCCCCATCCCTCCCCCTACCCCCCCTCAAACTTCTCATCTGTACTTTCGCAAAGAGAGAAAAAATCTTTTCTCTTAAATTTTCCTGTTTCCTCTGTCAGGTGTGTCCTGACACCTGACCATCTTTGTCAGGTGCTCCTCAGAGAATTTTGTTTGATGACCACTCTCCTGGGGACCAGAAGTGGAAGACCAGTTTGCCTGCAACAGGAACCATCTCCCTGCGTATCGCATTAAAACAATTCATGCAGCTATAGTAATCTTTCCATGCTAGAAGGCAGGAAGTTCTCCCATCATCTTTTGTGGTTTCAGAGGAAAGAAAAACACACCACGTGTGACAGTCATACATTGTGAACACCTAACAGACACAGTCCACAGCAGGACAGAAACATCAAATCATCCCAACTCATCATCAAAACAGCTTGCATTTGTGACTGGCTTTTCATCCCAAAAGGGGGATTCTCCTGCCATCAGTCACGTGCTCTTAAACACTCACACCACCAGAGCAACGCGCAGACTCCCTGGGTGTGTGGCTGAGACCAGGGGTAAAGCGGACCACTGCAGATCAATGAGGCCAATCGTAAGGTCCACAGACCCTTGCACAAGTTGCTTCCAGTCAGCAGAAAACTACCTGTTCCTCCTCAACCTCAGAAACTCTGCTTGCAGATGTTAGAAGGAACCAACAAATGCAGCCTTCTGGCCTCTGCCCCAACAAGAGTCCATCTCCAAGCTCTGGAGACGGACAACCACCTAGAATGGAAAGCTCCTGGAAAGAGTGGGTGCACAGGACAGCAAGAGAGCGAGCACAAATGGTGTGTGAGCGTGCGTGAGTGAAGGCTGTGCGTGAGTGTAAGCCTTTGCCAGTCCTTCCTTTCCCACAGCATCCCTACCGGCACGGTGCTAAGGAGCCTCTGGGACCCTGAGCCACAGCTGCACAAGTCTGGTGGTGCCCTGGGGCAACAGGCTTCGTAGGCCTGCAGCCCAACAAGGGGCAAGAGCATCTTCTCTGGCTGAAGCGGCCAGCCAGCAGCTAACTCAGCTATCAGCAAAGTCCCTCAGGACAACTTCACTGCCTTCCTGACAAAACAGTCACTGCTGTATTTGCATCTTACTTTTGACAAGATCTTTCCTGCCTATAGGTGAGGCTGTACTATCAGAGTGCATCTTTCCTCCATACAAACCCCCTTTTGAGCTAATGATTCCTTCAGAAGGATTTACACTCCAGCTGAAGTGTGTCAAATCTGTGGCTAGTAATGAGCACATGAAAATATTTTTTCAGTATTTACATATGAAAGATATCAAATAGGATCACTGTAAGATTACTTCTTCAGTGTCGCCTTCTAAAGATGTGGTGGTTTTACTCAGGTGGGCAGCCGAGTTCCACCCGATCCTTTTCCAGAGGAAGATACATAACTGCCTCTAGAGAAGGACTAGCTCACTAAACGGGTTGGCCTACTAGAGAGTCCTTCAAAAGTTTGGTTGGCCAAGGAGCTGTAGCCTGAAAGTCAGAAGTCTGCTCCATACTACGGGAAGAGAGAACGCCCCCAAGGGTAAATTACCCAACATTTTGGTATTTCTCTTAGCTACCAGAAAAGAAACAAACACACCCCAAAACCACCAACATGCGTACATGAAAGAAAACCAAGCACGGCATGCTAGAGCTGGTCAAACAATTCTGCCAGTTAGCTCTAAGAGACAATTTGAAGTTAGCTGTGTAGCGGAGAATAAAAACGAAAAACCAGTGCTCTCTGTGTTTGAGGGCTTTTATTATCTACCACAACGGTCTGCCCAAGAACTTGTCCCTCAGGACACCAAGTTCTTTCTGGGAGAGGTTGTGCACCAACAACAGATTCTGTCCCGGGGAGTCTCTGCTCGGAATTTTGGGGTAAGGAAAGCCAGGAGGCTGGCTTGGTTGCCTTGGTTTCCGTATGCCCACGCGTGGAGACGGTAACCTGGACACTGTGGACTGATTGTGTGCTCACCATGAAGACACGCAGGTTAAAAGGCGGCGCCTCTTCCTGCGGCCATCACTTCTTGGAAGTGAGATTGTGACGGACGAGGTAGGACGAGGCTTTTCTCCAATGCATACTGTGAACTGTCGATCTAGCTTCACATTCGTTAGTCAAATGAGAGCGGTGAATAAGAGAATGTTTACATTTGCCTTCCTTTCAACAGGCACGCAATGTGTGCAGCAGAGTCACAGAAGGAAAATTCAACTGAGAAGAGCCAAGCGGTAAGATTAGCTCCTTACGAATACACAAGTTCATGCACTTTTTTGGACGAAGGTGGTCTAGCGCAAAGCCTGATACTGTTTGTGTGATAAGTGGGCGAGAGGGGGCAAATGAAAAAAAAAAAAAAAAAGAATGCTTCAGATACTTGTGGCTCTGCTTACTTGCAGAAGAAAAACTGCAAGCTCTTCCAGTGACAGTGTCAGAAGCGTGCAGCTAGCTCTCACGTGCACTTTCAGGGAGTCTTTAGTGGAGAAGAGATCCTCTAGTACCGTGGCCAGTGAATATTAGTCACCAGACAGAGGGAAGAACTGAAGCAGCTTCTGGTTCTCTCTCTCGCATCCCTCTGCCTTCCTGCCCAGCACGGCCATCGAGCAAAAAGCAGCCAAGCCCTTAGTTTGTGCCTTCCTCCGGCACGTTTTAAGCATGATAACTTTAGAAGTGGCCAGCAAAAGTTAGGAAGTACAGTCGGCAAAGGCGGTGTGAAATGCTAAAGGTCTTTGAAGCCCAGCTCCATACGTCTTTGGGTTTTCGTATTCCCCCAATTTTCTTCCTGCATTTTCATAAAGGCTAAGAAGGTTCTGCGAAGCCTGGGAAACAATTCAAGGCCCTGACAGTGTCAGACGTGCAGTCTTCACCAAGTATTTGACTTAAGAATGAATTGCCCTCAGCATTCTGTAGTGATTTAAGCGGCCATGAGCAGGTGGCAAAAGTGACTTAAAGTCAGGTTGAGGCCTAAAGTCAAATTCTTTGCTGACAAGTGCACATGCCCCAAGGGAATTTCCTTCATGAGTACCCTTGGGTTGCAGAAACCTAGCGCTTCTCCAGTGCTTCTTCTTCCCCCGTGAAATACTGCAGACCACTCAAACCCTGGTTAAAGATTTGTCCCAAAACAAAGAGAGCAAAAGTAAAGTGCCCACAAGCGAACAACGCAGACGGAAGCTCAGTCTGAAATACAAGCTATGTCATGAGGTACCCGTTGCATTGGCAGGGCGCGATGGAGCTGCCCGACTTGACCGTGCAGAAGAGCTCTGTGAAGCTCCTCACGAAGAGATGGGAGTCCGCCAGTGCTCTGGCACCCAGCCCGGCCTTCCAACGCCTGCCAGCCCCACGGTCCCTGGCACCAGAGCAAGCCAGCCCAGGCAGCACCGTGGACGAAGCTGCGGCAGACAGCGGGAGGGCGGACGTCACCCTGGGTGGCCCTCGCCGGACTGAGACCTTCCCCATCTCTGTCAAGGAGCTGCAGAGCCACTTTGAGACCCTGGGTGGCAGGAAGGTGAGTGCACGCAGGTTCCGCAGCTGAAAAGGATTCCCGCGCTCTCACTGAGGACTCGGAGAACACTACTGCCACAACAGCACCCCCTTCCAATCTGCTGCCTCTTCATATCCTTTCTGCCCCCGGAAAGCCCTACCTGGCTCCTCCCAGTAGCTTCTAACTCACATCCCCTCCATGTCTTCCAACAGGAAGCGGAAAGTGGCAAAAGCTCACTGCCACCAGCACTGGCCACTCAGCCTGGGAGCCAGACAGACATTTCTCTCATGGAAATGTCCAGCGTGAAACGGGGGAGGGCAATCTTTGAGAAGATGTCCTCAGGCAATGGACAGACCACCAACACTGAAGGTTAGCCTTACCACTTGGATCGGATTTCTCCCTTTAGTTCAATGCGCTCCGTCTTTGAGGTGGCAAGGGGCAAGCACACTCACCTCATCAGGGCAGCCCCCAGGCCGCCCAGGGAGAGAACGTGGTGTTCTTCTCAGTGCAAAACAAGCTTTCTAGCCTTCTCCATTTTGTCTGTTGCATTATGGAGCAGTGCCTGATGCCCATTAAATACTTGTTGAGCAAAACACAACAGAATGGTGTCTTATGTTTTGAGAAGATAACTTTTGATGAAGACAGCCCAAATTACAAATAGGATATCAAAACTATGGGCAGCATCCATCAATTACAAAAAAGTGGTATCTTCATTTTCTTCTTTGGTGAAGATAGTTTGGATTTAGCAGTGCGTTGCTTTGGTAACAATGCGTTAACTTTTATTAGTTAAAGGCATTCTGGTTTCCACAAATCAAATGCTCCGTACTTGATGTGCTCTAAAGTAAAAGTGCGACGACACAGTGGGTAAAATGTTGGCAATACTGTTTGTTTTGCTTACTGCTTTTCTTTCAAGCTTTGAAACACATGCACCCATCTCCCTCTCCCCAACTATGACGTCTCTTTGTGGTTGCAGTGGGTGGCTGCAAAGCTGTAGGAGGACTTCCAGAAGAGAGCCCTCCCAACACCGGCAATACACTGACGGAATTCCAGGAGAATGTCTCCTTGAAAGACAAAATGGCTCTGTATCAGGCTGCGGTGTCAAAGGCAGAGAACAGCAACCGCTTTGCCAATGTAAGATACCAATGTCTCAATATCTTCTTAATTCTACGTTTGCTTTGCCCAGGGACAGATCGTAACCATCTTTATTTCTACAAGCAAGCTATCAGGTGGATCATAGGGTGGATGAAAATTTAAATCCCAAATTAGGAAACCTATAGAGCAAACATAGTCATCCATCAGTCTCTCTCTCTACCAAAAGAGGTTTCTCACGCTAGATGCCTTTGGTCTTTTGGACAATCCCCGTTATTTCGTGGACGTGCTCTTCCTTTCAGTCCACCTTTGCCTGAACTTCATGTATGAGGATCATGGGTGAGAGAGAGATCAGCAACACGGTTATCCTGTGATGACAAAACAAGGCAGTTTCCTTACCACAACAACTATTCTCTATCGCCAAATAATAAAATCCTGTTCAGGAGCACAGTGACTTTAGAGCTCTTGCTGCTCGAACTGAAGAATTTGAAATTACCGCATGATAAAACAGCTCAGCTATGGGTGCTCAGGTAGCCCAGAAGCCACCTGAGGGAAGCAGCCACCAGCCACGCTCGCCTTCAGAGTCCAGGTGTTTTCAAACCACGCAATTCCTGCCCACTGGCTTCTTGATTTCCTAATTGCCCTTGTGTATTTGGAACAGATTCCTGCATTTCTTTGGGCCAAGAAGGTTCCAATTCCCTCCTCCCAACACTGCCAGCAATGGTGCTGTTAGCTCTCTCTCCCCAAAAGGAAGAACTGGAGGAAGCCTGACCCAACCGAACTGTGTTGAGAACATATGAACTGCTTCATTTCCACCCTATAACACCTTGCCCTTACTTGTTGAAATGGATGGTATGTTCTTACTGCAAATGGAAAACACCTGGCCTTATTTGATCCCTCTAGACCTCAGAGGAAATCAAGTCCTGCACTGTGCCCGGGGGCCTGGCTGCAGTGAGGAAACACTTTGAGAATGGGCAGATGACCCCTTCAATGACCACCTTTGCTCACTCCCAGCACCAGCACAAAGCTGCAGAGGTAACAATGGCATTTTGAATACTAACAAATTAGGTTTCCCCTGTTAAAGAGCTCGAGAGGAAAATAACACTATTTGCTTGATTCCAGGATTCACCATTCCCGGTGTCCCTGGAAAAATTTGCACCCCATTTTCTTTTCAACTCGCCCTCCTCGAGCCTCACCTAACTTTAACGGTTCAACCTTCTCATCACATGGGTTCCTTGTGGTGCTCGTAATCCCCTAAATCATCACGGTACACTGCCATAAAGGAACCATTTGGGCTTAACATCTGTTAAAGTAGAACTGATTTGTGACAGCCCTTCACAGGCAGAAACACAAATCCAGATTACTGTTAATTACGTGATTCTTTGTATTTGTTTTCAGGAGACCTCAAGAACCACTCAGCTCCCACTATCAAGCAGCACCAGGGAAGCTGAGTGCAGTGCGACGAGCTCCAAAGAAGCCCCACTAGAAGCCTTTCCAAGCAAAGAGGTAAGTTTATCAATTAACAATTATACCATTTGGCAGGTATGTTTTTAAAACAGTGTCCTAGACAGGGTTGTTTGGATGTGGTAATGAATGGGGCTTCCCACTCAGACTTCTCTGTGATGTTTCAAAGACAGCAGCCGAAATATGGAGTATTCTTCCATGTTGCACTAAATCCCGCAGTAACGTGAAGGTTTTGTGCACAGGTTTCTCTCGGGGAGCAAGTGACTCCAGAGACAAACGGGGCTTCTACACTCACCCGGCATACTGATGAAGCAGGTAAGAAGTGGCTTGAGAGTAACGGCTCCCAAAGGAGCACGACAAACCAAGTTCTTGGCAACTGTCTTTACTGGCACAAACGTGGGGCTGCTTTTAGGATACAGATACAGGACATTGCTCCAAGTTGTTCAGTGCCTCCTTCCTCAGCTAAGCACATTCATTGGTCTCAGTGGGACCTAAGAAACAGCTTTCCGTGCTGGTACACAGAGAGGAGTTTGGCAGAAGGAGGTAGCTTCCAATTTGTGCTGAGCTGCTGGAAAGAGCGGGGCATTTTAAGAGATGTCTGAAGACACACGCAAACCCTTGCCCCTGTATAGCCGAAACTGTGGATGATAAAGGCTCAATTTATAGCCAGGCGGAACAGGCCTGGACACCATGAGCACGGTGTAGAGGCGCTGCTTCTGCGGTCTAGTCCTGGTATTAGAATTCACGCGCTCGGTTAACACAAAGACCTCAGTCCTGTGCGAGCCCTGACATTCAGGCAATTCAGGTACGGCAAAACAGCAGGCCATAGATAACGTGTCCCTCAACACTTCTTCCATCCATTTCCTACGTATTTCTTCTCTTCATATTGTCCGTTGTTCATTTACTTTTTTTTTTTTTTAATAATAATAGTAATTATTATTCTTTCCATTGCAGTAAGCAATGCAGCTATGGACGTGGAGGTCCCAAAGACTTCCACAGAGGTGTGTGACCATCAGACGGAAAGGACAGCAGAGGAAAACGCTGTTCCCATAGACAGAGAGACTGCAACATCTGTACCAGATGGCAAGGTCTGTGCCTTTATAGTAAGAGTAGACATCAGTCTGTCAAATACAGTCTGAATTTCTATTTTTACCATGTAGTTGCAACTGAAAATGCAACCTGTGAAAGCAGTAGGAATATACGGAGCTTAGCAATGACGGGCACACAAGGTGGTATTTAGTACAACCTGTAATTCAGCAAGTACTTCTATTACATGACAAACACAACTGAAAGTTGAACTCAAACGCTTCTGCTTTTCCTTTCCTTCTCTGATGAAGGAAGCCTCTTCTTTCCCTGCTTTCAGTCTCTAAAAGGCTATGTTTTCTGTCACCAGTTCCTCAGATGCACAGAAACTCTCAACTTGAGGAAAAACGAAGACAAGCGTCAAAATGTCGAGGGCTGTCCGGACCAGACAATTCCACTGGCACTGCCGAGCGAAGCACTGCACCAGCCCAAAAGCACCATGCCGTCTGCTCTTGCCAGAATGAGAGCCATGAATGCGATCATCAAGAGCCACGCACATTCTGTAAGACGGCCACGTCACCAAGGAGCTGCTGGGCTGCCAGTTCAAAGTGCCTGTGAGCAAGAAATCCCAAAGGTTCACAAAGGCGACATCTGTTCAGAGGAGCAGCTCCCTAAGCCTGGGGAGCCGCAGATGAGGGAGCCACTGAGACAACCCAAAAGCAGAAGCACTCGTGCGGCTTCCAGAATTAAGGCCATCAACGACATCCACAGGAACCTACACCATTCTCAAAGGCGTCCAAACCAGGAAGGGGCTGCTTTTCTGGTGGAGGATGCGCAAGGGTTCAAAACAACAGAATCCGGCCTGAAGAACGAAGACGCAAGCGTCACAGTCTCTGTGTTGTGCAGTAATGCACAACAAGTTGACAATAAAGAGATGAAGTGACTCAAAACTAACAGACTTGTCTGAACTTTTGCTGCCTGTCTCAACAGGTTGGAGCATCAGGCGGGGAGAAACTTCATGAAATATAACGAGGGCAAGTGTAGAGCCCTGCATCGGGGCAAGAACAACCCCAGACACCAGGATAAGTTGGGGACTGCCCTGCTGGAGAGCAGCAAAGGGGGAAGGGACGTGGGTGTCCTGGCGGAGAGCTGGCTGACCATGAGCCAGCACTGTGCCCTTGTGGCCAAGAAGGCCAATGGCATCCTGGGGTGTATTAGCAGGGCTGTGGTTAGTAGGTCGAGAGAGGTTCTCCTCCCCCTCTACTCTGCCCTAGTGAGACCACATCTGCAATATTGCGTCCAGTTCTGGGCCCCCCAGTTCCAGAAGGACAGGGAACTGCTTGAGAGAGTCCAGCACAGAGCCACAAGGGTGATAAAGGGAGTGGAGCGTCTCCCTTTTGAGGAAAGGCTGAGGGAGCTGGGTCTCTTTAGTTGGAGAAGAGGAGACTGAGGGGTGACCTTCTTAATGTTTATAAATATGTAAAGGGAGAGTGTCAGGAGGACGGAGCCAGGCTCTTCTCAGCGACATCTAACAGTAGGACAGGGGGCACTGGGTGCGTGCTGGAACATAGGAGGTTCCACTTAAATGCGAGACAAAACTTTTTTATGGTGATGGTGACAGAACACCGGAACAGGCTGCACAGGGGGGATGTGGAGTTTCCTTCTCCAGAGGCATTCCAAAGCTGCCTGGACGCGTTCCTGTGTGACCTGATCTAGCTGCTCCTGCTCCGGCAGGGGCATTGGACCAGACGATCTTTCAAGGTCCCTTCCAATCCCTAACATTCAGTGATTCGGTGATTCTGTGATTCGTAGGCATCTCAGCAGTCTTCTACCATCTTTCTTTGGCAAAGGCATGTCTGGAAAGAAAAACTGTAAAAATCACAGTCAGGAGAAGAGCTCTGGATCTCCAAAGTACCAATCTGCAGGTCTGATATACAGGCTGCCATTATGTCAGGATAACAACAACCTGCTGCCCTGGAAGATTAATCTTACTTTGAAATCAGTGGGCACTGCAATACTATGCTCCTCAGAAAATCAGGACAATTATTGCCAGGTTTTGTGATTACCACTCGTTAAAATGAGGGTATACTGGATTAGGTCACCCAGGGCGTCTCTCAGGCTGAAATTTGTCATGTCAGAGCAAGAACAGGTCACACTTAGTGAAGCCGTGTAGTTCTGGGAACAAAACGTCCCTTCCTGCAATCGGCAGCTCGATTCTTTCTAGTCTTGGCTTTAGAGCACTATGCGGAGTTTATTACAATCTCCTTGAATCGGGAAGGCTCACCCTGAGCACTCTCTGGTGCACAAGTATCCAGGAAAGCCCTGCTGGGGCTCTTGTAGCCACTTGCCTCAAGGCATTTTCCTAATCAAATTCCTACTCCTACCATGCCAGACCAGATATTCTTTCGTGCCCCCTGGCAAAGCTAATGGGCTCTGGGCTGGCTGCATTAGACCTTCTGCCTCAGCACCAGCAATGAGCCTGAGGCTACCAGGTAGCCGAAGCACATCCTCTCCAAGCAGCCCCATTCTGGAAGCATTATAGATTTGCAGTTCCCCTCCTTAGGTATATATGCAACAAGCAAAGCATCATTAGAAGCACAGCGTTTATGAGGGTTCTGAAAAATCACTTTTTTTACTCCTTAGCTAGGGCAAAGACTCCACAGATATGAGAAAAACGGTCAAATCTTTTCTAGCATTTCCCAGTTCATTAGTCTTACTACTGTAGTCTTCTTCAGGCTTCACTTCAGAGTTGTGAAGGGCATCCCAAGTTCTCCTCCTCCAACTCAAATCTCTTCTCTTGCATTACCGATTATCTACTATGATCCCCCCCCCTTCCCCATCCCTCCCCCTACCCCCCCTCAAACTTCTCATCTGTACTTTCGCAAAGAGAGAAAAAATCTTTTCTCTTAAATTTTCCTGTTTCCTCTGTCAGGTGTGTCCTGACACCTGACCATCTTTGTCAGGTGCTCCTCAGAGAATTTTGTTTGATGACCACTCTCCTGGGGACCAGAAGTGGAAGACCAGTTTGCCTGCAACAGGAACCATCTCCCTGCGTATCGCATTAAAACAATTCATGCAGCTATAGTAATCTTTCCATGCTAGAAGGCAGGAAGTTCTCCCATCATCTTTTGTGGTTTCAGAGGAAAGAAAAACACACCACGTGTGACAGTCATACATTGTGAACACCTAACAGACACAGTCCACAGCAGGACAGAAACATCAAATCATCCCAACTCATCATCAAAACAGCTTGCATTTGTGACTGGCTTTTCATCCCAAAAGGGGGATTCTCCTGCCATCAGTCACGTGCTCTTAAACACTCACACCACCAGAGCAACGCGCAGACTCCCTGGGTGTGTGGCTGAGACCAGGGGTAAAGCGGACCACTGCAGATCAATGAGGCCGATCGTAAGGTCCACAGACCCTTGCACAAGTTGCTTCCAGTCAGCAGAAAACTACCTGTTCCTCCTCAACCTCAGAAACTCTGCTTGCAGATGTTAGAAGGAACCAACAAATGCAGCCTTCTGGCCTCTGCCCCAACAAGAGTCCATCTCCAAGCTCTGGAGACGGACAACCACCTAGAATGGAAAGCTCCTGGAAAGAGTGGGTGCACAGGACAGCAAGAGAGCGAGCACAAATGGTGTGTGAGCGTGCGTGAGTGAAGGCTGTGCGTGAGTGTAAGCCTTTGCCAGTCCTTCCTTTCCCACAGCATCCCTACCGGCACGGTGCTAAGGAGCCTCTGGGACCCTGAGCCACAGCTGCACAAGTCTGGTGGTGCCCTGGGGCAACAGGCTTCGTAGGCCTGCAGCCCAACAAGGGGCAAGAGCATCTTCTCTGGCTGAAGCGGCCAGCCAGCAGCTAACTCAGCTATCAGCAAAGTCCCTCAGGACAACTTCACTGCCTTCCTGACAAAACAGTCACTGCTGTATTTGCATCTTACTTTTGACAAGAACTTTCCTGCCTATAGGTGAGGCTGTACTATCAGAGTGCATCTTTCCTCCATACAAACCCCCTTTTGAGCTAATGATTCCTTCAGAAGGATTTACACTCCAGCTGAAGTGTGTCAAATCTGTGGCTAGTAATGAGCACATGAAAATATTTTTTCAGTATTTACATATGAAAGATATCAAATAGGATCACTGTAAGATTACTTCTTCAGTGTCGCCTTCTAAAGATGTGGTGGTTTTACTCAGGTGGGCAGCCGAGTTCCACCCGATCCTTTTCCAGAGGAAGATACATAACTGCCTCTAGAGAAGGACTAGCTCACTAAACGGGTTGGCCTACTAGAGAGTCCTTCAAAAGTTTGGTTGGCCAAGGAGCTGTAGCCTGAAAGTCAGAAGTCTGCTCCATACTACGGGAAGAGAGAACGCCCCCAAGGGTAAATTACCCAACATTTTGGTATTTCTCTTAGCTACCAGAAAAGAAACAAACACACCCCAAAACCACCAACATGCGTACATGAAAGAAAACCAAGCACGGCATGCTAGAGCTGGTCAAACAATTCTGCCAGTTAGCTCTAAGAGAGAATTTGAAGTTAGCTGTGTAGCGGAGAATAAAAACGAAAAACCAGTGCTCTCTGTGTTTGAGGGCTTTTATTATCTACCACAACGGTCTGCCCAAGAACTTGTCCCTCAGGACACCAAGTTCTTTCTGGGAGAGGTTGTGCACCAACAACAGATTCTGTCCCGGGGAGTCTCTGCTCGGAATTTTGGGGTAAGGAAAGCCAGGAGGCTGGCTTGGTTGCCTTGGTTTCCGTATGCCCACGCGTGGAGACGGTAACCTGGACACTGTGGACTGATTGTGTGCTCACCATGAAGACACGCAGGTTAAAAGGCGGCGCCTCTTCCTGCGGCCATCACTTCTTGGAAGTGAGATTGTGACGGACGAGGTAGGACGAGGCTTTTCTCCAATGCATACTGTGAACTGTCGATCTAGCTTCACATTCGTTAGTCAAATGAGAGCGGTGAATAAGAGAATGTTTACATTTGCCTTCCTTTCAACAGGCACGCAATGTGTGCAGCAGAGTCACAGAAGGAAAATTCAACTGAGAAGAGCCAAGCGGTAAGATTAGCTCCTTACGAATACACAAGTTCATGCACTTTTTTGGACGAAGGTGGTCTAGCGCAAAGCCTGATACTGTTTGTGTGATAAGTGGGCGAGAGGGGGCAAATGAAAAAAAAAAAAAAAAAGAATGCTTCAGATACTTGTGGCTCTGCTTACTTGCAGAAGAAAAACTGCAAGCTCTTCCAGTGACAGTGTCAGAAGCGTGCAGCTAGCTCTCACGTGCACTTTCAGGGAGTCTTTAGTGGAGAAGAGATCCTCTAGTACCGTGGCCAGTGAATATTAGCCACCAGACAGAGGGAAGAACTGAAGCAGCTTCTGGTTCTCCCTCTCGCATCCCTCTGCCTTCCTGCCCAGCATGGCCATCGAGCAAAAAGCAGCCAAGCCCTTAGTTTGTGCCTTCCTCCGGCACGTTTTAAGCATGATAACTTTAGAAGTGGCCAGCAAAAGTTAGGAAGTACAGTCGGCAAAGGCGGTGTGAAATGCTAAAGGTCATTGAAGCCCAGCTCCATACGTCTTTGGGTTTTCGTATTCCCCCAATTTTCTTCCTGCATTTTCATAAAGGCTAAGAAGGTTCTGCGAAGCCTGGGAAACAATTCAAGGCCCTGACAGTGTCAGACGTGCAGTCTTCACCAAGTATTTGACTTAAGAATGAATTGCCCTCAGCATTCTGTAGTGATTTAAGCGGCCATGAGCAGGTGGCAAAAGTGACTTAAAGTCAGGTTGAGGCCTAAAGTCAAATTCTTTGCTGACAAGTGCACATGCCCCAAGGGAATTTCCTTCATGAGTACCCTTGGGTTGCAGAAACCTAGCGCTTCTCCAGTGCTTCTTCTTCCCCCGTGAAATACTGCAGACCACTCAAACCCTGGTTAAAGATTTGTCCCAAAACAAAGAGAGCAAAAGTAAAGTGCCCACAAGCGAACAACGCAGACGGAAGCTCAGTCTGAAATACAAGCTATGTCATGAGGTACCCGTTGCATTGGCAGGGCGCGATGGAGCTGCCCGACTTGACCGTGCAGAAGAGCTCTGTGAAGCTCCTCACGAAGAGATGGGAGTCCGCCAGTGCTCTGGCACCCAGCCCGGCCTTCCAACGCCTGCCAGCCCCACGGTCCCTGGCACCAGAGCAAGCCAGCCCAGGCAGCACCGTGGACGAAGCTGCGGCAGACAGCGGGAGGGCGGACGTCACCCTGGGTGGCCCTCGCCGGACTGAGACCTTCCCCATCTCTGTCAAGGAGCTGCAGAGCCACTTTGAGACCCTGGGTGGCAGGAAGGTGAGTGCACGCAGGTTCCGCAGCTGAAAAGGATTCCCGCGCTCTCACTGAGGACTCGGAGAACACTACTGCCACAACAGCACCCCCTTCCAATCTGCTGCCTCTTCATATCCTTTCTGCCCCCGGAAAGCCCTACCTGGCTCCTCCCAGTAGCTTCTAACTCACATCCCCTCCATGTCTTCCAACAGGAAGCGGAAAGTGGCAAAAGCTCACTGCCACCAGCACTGGCCACTCAGCCTGGGAGCCAGACAGACATTTCTCTCATGGAAATGTCCAGCGTGAAACGGGGGAGGGCAATCTTTGAGAAGATGTCCTCAGGCAATGGACAGACCACCAACACTGAAGGTTAGCCTTACCACTTGGATCGGATTTCTCCCTTTAGTTCAATGCGCTCCGTCTTTGAGGTGGCAAGGGGCAAGCACACTCACCTCATCAGGGCAGCCCCCAGGCCGCCCAGGGAGAGAACGTGGTGTTCTTCTCAGTGCAAAACAAGCTTTCTAGCCTTCTCCATTTTGTCTGTTGCATTATGGAGCAGTGCCTGATGCCCATTAAATACTTGTTGAGCAAAACACAACAGAATGGTGTCTTATGTTTTGAGAAGATAACTTTTGATGAAGACAGCCCAAATTACAAATAGGATATCAAAACTATGGGCAGCATCCATCAATTACAAAAAAGTGGTATCTTCATTTTCTTCTTTGGTGAAGATAGTTTGGATTTAGCAGTGCGTTGCTTTGGTAACAATGCGTTAACTTTTATTAGTTAAAGGCATTCTGGTTTCCACAAATCAAATGCTCCGTACTTGATGTGCTCTAAAGTAAAAGTGCGACGACACAGTGGGTAAAATGTTGGCAATACTGTTTGTTTTGCTTACTGCTTTTCTTTCAAGCTTTGAAACACATGCACCCATCTCCCTCTCCCCAACTATGACGTCTCTTTGTGGTTGCAGTGGGTGGCTGCAAAGCTGTAGGAGGACTTCCAGAAGAGAGCCCTCCCAACACCGGCAATACACTGACGGAATTCCAGGAGAATGTCTCCTTGAAAGACAAAATGGCTCTGTATCAGGCTGCGGTGTCAAAGGCAGAGAACAGCAACCGCTTTGCCAATGTAAGATACCAATGTCTCAATATCTTCTTAATTCTACGTTTGCTTTGCCCAGGGACAGATCGTAACCATCTTTATTTCTACAAGCAAGCTATCAGGTGGATCATAGGGTGGATGAAAATTTAAATCCCAAATTAGGAAACCTATAGAGCAAACATAGTCATCCATCAGTCTCTCTCTCTACCAAAAGAGGTTTCTCACGCTAGATGCCTTTGGTCTTTTGGACAATCCCCGTTATTTCGTGGACGTGCTCTTCCTTTCAGTCCACCTTTGCCTGAACTTCATGTATGAGGATCATGGGTGAGAGAGAGATCAGCAACACGGTTATCCTGTGATGACAAAACAAGGCAGTTTCCTTACCACAACAACTATTCTCTATCGCCAAATAATAAAATCCTGTTCAGGAGCACAGTGACTTTAGAGCTCTTGCTGCTCGAACTGAAGAATTTGAAATTACCGCATGATAAAACAGCTCAGCTATGGGTGCTCAGGTAGCCCAGAAGCCACCTGAGGGAAGCAGCCACCAGCCACGCTCGCCTTCAGAGTCCAGGTGTTTTCAAACCACGCAATTCCTGCCCACTGGCTTCTTGATTTCCTAATTGCCCTTGTGTATTTGGAACAGATTCCTGCAGTTCTTTGGGCCAAGAAGGTTCCAATTCCCTCCTCCCAACACTGCCAGCAATGGTGCTGTTAGCTCTCTCTCCCCAAAAGGAAGAACTGGAGGAAGCCTGACCCAACCGAACTGTGTTGAGAACATATGAACTGCTTCATTTCCACCCTATAACACCTTGCCCTTACTTGTTGAAATGGATGGTATGTTCTTACTGCAAATGGAAAACACCTGGCCTTATTTGATCCCTCTAGACCTCAGAGGAAATCAAGTCCTGCACTGTGCCCGGGGGCCTGGCTGCAGTGAGGAAACACTTTGAGAATGGGCAGATGACCCCTTCAATGACCACCTTTGCTCACTCCCAGCACCAGCACAAAGCTGCAGAGGTAACAATGGCATTTTGAATACTAACAAATTAGGTTTCCCCTGTTAAAGAGCTCGAGAGGAAAATAACACTATTTGCTTGATTCCAGGATTCACCATTCCCGGTGTCCCTGGAAAAATTTGCACCCCATTTTCTTTTCAACTCGCCCTCCTCGAGCCTCACCTAACTTTAACGGTTCAACCTTCTCATCACATGGGTTCCTTGTGGCGCTCGTAATCCCCTAAATCATCACGGTACACTGCCATAAAGGAACCATTTGGGCTTAACATCTGTTAAAGTAGAACTGATTTGTGACAGCCCTTCACAGGCAGAAACACAAATCCAGATTACTGTTAATTACGTGATTCTTTGTATTTGTTTTCAGGAGACCTCAAGAACCACTCAGCTCCCACTATCAAGCAGCACCAGGGAAGCTGAGTGCAGTGCGACGAGCTCCAAAGAAGCCCCACTAGAAGCCTTTCCAAGCAAAGAGGTAAGTTTATCAATTAACAATTATACCATTTGGCAGGTATGTTTTTAAAACAGTGTCCTAGACAGGGTTGTTTGGATGTGGTAATGAATGGGGCTTCCCACTCAGACTTCTCTGTGATGTTTCAAAGACAGCAGCCGAAATATGGAGTATTCTTCCATGTTGCACTAAATCCCGCAGTAACGTGAAGGTTTTGTGCACAGGTTTCTCTCGGGGAGCAAGTGACTCCAGAGACAAACGGGGCTTCTACACTCACCCGGCATACTGATGAAGCAGGTAAGAAGTGGCTTGAGAGTAACGGCTCCCAAAGGAGCACGACAAACCAAGTTCTTGGCAACTGTCTTTACTGGCACAAACGTGGGGCTGCTTTTAGGATACAGATACAGGACATTGCTCCAAGTTGTTCAGTGCCTCCTTCCTCAGCTAAGCACATTCATTGGTCTCAGTGGGACCTAAGAAACAGCTTTCCGTGCTGGTACACAGAGAGGAGTTTGGCAGAAGGAGGTAGCTTCCAATTTGTGCTGAGCTGCTGGAAAGAGCGGGGCATTTTAAGAGATGTCTGAAGACACACGCAAACCCTTGCCCCTGTATAGCCGAAACTGTGGATGATAAAGGCTCAATTTATAGCCAGGCGGAACAGGCCTGGACACCATGAGCACGGTGTAGAGGCGCTGCTTCTGCGGTCTAGTCCTGGTATTAGAATTCACGCGCTCGGTTAACACAAAGACCTCAGTCCTGTGCGAGCCCTGACATTCAGGCAATTCAGGTACGGCAAAACAGCAGGCCATAGATAACATGTCCCTCAACACTTCTTCCATCCATTTCCTACGTATTTCTTCTCTTCATATTGTCCGTTGTTCATTTACTTTTTTTTTTTTTTAATAATAATAGTAATTATTATTCTTTCCATTGCAGTAAGCAATGCAGCTATGGACGTGGAGGTCCCAAAGACTTCCACAGAGGTGTGTGACCATCAGACGGAAAGGACAGCAGAGGAAAACGCTGTTCCCATAGACAGAGAGACTGCAACATCTGTACCAGATGGCAAGGTCTGTGCCTTTATAGTAAGAGTAGACATCAGTCTGTCAAATACAGTCTGAATTTCTATTTTTACCATGTAGTTGCAACTGAAAATGCAACCTGTGAAAGCAGTAGGAATATACGGAGCTTAGCAATGACGGGCACACAAGGTGGTATTTAGTACAACCTGTAATTCAGCAAGTACTTCTACTACATGACAAACACAACTGAAAGTTGAACTCAAACGCTTCTGCTTTTCCTTTCCTTCTCTGATGAAGGAAGCCTCTTCTTTCCCTGCTTTCAGTCTCTAAAAGGCTATGTTTTCTGTCACCAGTTCCTCAGATGCACAGAAACTCTCAACTTGAGGAAAAACGAAGACAAGCGTCAAAATGTCGAGGGCTGTCCGGACCAGACAATTCCACTGGCACTGCCGAGCGAAGCACTGCACCAGCCCAAAAGCACCATGCCGTCTGCTCTTGCCAGAATGAGAGCCATGAATGCGATCATCAAGAGCCACGCACATTCTGTAAGACGGCCACGTCACCAAGGAGCTGCTGGGCTGCCAGTTCAAAGTGCCTGTGAGCAAGAAATCCCAAAGGTTCACAAAGGCGACATCTGTTCAGAGGAGCAGCTCCCTAAGCCTGGGGAGCCGCAGATGAGGGAGCCACTGAGACAACCCAAAAGCAGAAGCACTCGTGCGGCTTCCAGAATTAAGGCCATCAACGACATCCACAGGAACCTACACCATTCTCAAAGGCGTCCAAACCAGGAAGGGGCTGCTTTTCTGGTGGAGGATGCGCAAGGGTTCAAAACAACAGAATCCGGCCTGAAGAACGAAGACGCAAGCGTCACAGTCTCTGTGTTGTGCAGTAATGCACAACAAGTTGACAATAAAGAGATGAAGTGACTCAAAACTAACAGACTTGTCTGAACTTTTGCTGCCTGTCTCAACAGGTTGGAGCATCAGGCGGGGAGAAACTTCATGAAATATAACGAGGGCAAGTGTAGAGCCCTGCATCGGGGCAAGAACAACCCCAGACACCAGGATAAGTTGGGGACTGCCCTGCTGGAGAGCAGCAAAGGGGGAAGGGACGTGGGTGTCCTGGCGGAGAGCTGGCTGACCATGAGCCAGCACTGTGCCCTTGTGGCCAAGAAGGCCAATGGCATCCTGGGGTGTATTAGCAGGGCTGTGGTTAGTAGGTCGAGAGAGGTTCTCCTCCCCCTCTACTCTGCCCTAGTGAGACCACATCTGCAATATTGCGTCCAGTTCTGGGCCCCCCAGTTCCAGAAGGACAGGGAACTGCTTGAGAGAGTCCAGCACAGAGCCACAAGGGTGATAAAGGGAGTGGAGCGTCTCCCTTTTGAGGAAAGGCTGAGGGAGCTGGGTCTCTTTAGTTGGAGAAGAGGAGACTGAGGGGTGACCTTCTTAATGTTTATAAATATGTAAAGGGAGAGTGTCAGGAGGACGGAGCCAGGCTCTTCTCAGCGACATCTAACAGTAGGACAGGGGGCACTGGGTGCGTGCTGGAACATAGGAGGTTCCACTTAAATGCGAGACAAAACTTTTTTATGGTGATGGTGACAGAACACCGGAACAGGCTGCACAGGGGGGATGTGGAGTTTCCTTCTCCAGAGGCATTCCAAAGCTGCCTGGACGCGTTCCTGTGTGACCTGATCTAGCTGCTCCTGCTCCGGCAGGGGCATTGGACCAGACGATCTTTCAAGGTCCCTTCCAATCCCTAACATTCAGTGATTCGGTGATTCTGTGATTCGTAGGCATCTCAGCAGTCTTCTACCATCTTTCTTTGGCAAAGGCATGTCTGGAAAGAAAAACTGTAAAAATCACAGTCAGGAGAAGAGCTCTGGATCTCCAAAGTACCAATCTGCAGGTCTGATATACAGGCTGCCATTATGTCAGGATAACAACAACCTGCTGCCCTGGAAGATTAATCTTACTTTGAAATCAGTGGGCACTGCAATACTATGCTCCTCAGAAAATCAGGACAATTATTGCCAGGTTTTGTGATTACCACTCGTTAAAATGAGGGTATACTGGATTAGGTCACCCAGGGCGTCTCTCAGGCTGAAATTTGTCATGTCAGAGCAAGAACAGGTCACACTTAGTGAAGCCGTGTAGTTCTGGGAACAAAACGTCCCTTCCTGCAATCGGCAGCTCGATTCTTTCTAGTCTTGGCTTTAGAGCACTATGCGGAGTTTATTACAATCTCCTTGAATCGGGAAGGCTCACCCTGAGCACTCTCTGGTGCACAAGTATCCAGGAAAGCCCTGCTGGGGCTCTTGTAGCCACTTGCCTCAAGGCATTTTCCTAATCAAATTCCTACTCCTACCATGCCAGACCAGATATTCTTTCGTGCCCCCTGGCAAAGCTAATGGGCTCTGGGCTGGCTGCATTAGACCTTCTGCCTCAGCACCAGCAATGAGCCTGAGGCTACCAGGTAGCCGAAGCACATCCTCTCCAAGCAGCCCCATTCTGGAAGCATTATAGATTTGCAGTTCCCCTCCTTAGGTATATATGCAACAAGCAAAGCATCATTAGAAGCACAGCGTTTATGAGGGTTCTGAAAAATCACTTTTTTTACTCCTTAGCTAGGGCAAAGACTCCACAGATATGAGAAAAACGGTCAAATCTTTTCTAGCATTTCCCAGTTCATTAGTCTTACTACTGTAGTCTTCTTCAGGCTTCACTTCAGAGTTGTGAAGGGCATCCCAAGTTCTCCTCCTCCAACTCAAATCTCTTCTCTTGCATTACCGATTATCTACTATGATCCCCCCCCCTTCCCCATCCCTCCCCCTACCCCCCCTCAAACTTCTCATCTGTACTTTCGCAAAGAGAGAAAAAATCTTTTCTCTTAAATTTTCCTGTTTCCTCTGTCAGGTGTGTCCTGACACCTGACCATCTTTGTCAGGTGCTCCTCAGAGAATTTTGTTTGATGACCACTCTCCTGGGGACCAGAAGTGGAAGACCAGTTTGCCTGCAACAGGAACCATCTCCCTGCGTATCGCATTAAAACAATTCATGCAGCTATAGTAATCTTTCCATGCTAGAAGGCAGGAAGTTCTCCCATCATCTTTTGTGGTTTCAGAGGAAAGAAAAACACACCACGTGTGACAGTCATACATTGTGAACACCTAACAGACACAGTCCACAGCAGGACAGAAACATCAAATCATCCCAACTCATCATCAAAACAGCTTGCATTTGTGACTGGCTTTTCATCCCAAAAGGGGGATTCTCCTGCCATCAGTCACGTGCTCTTAAACACTCACACCACCAGAGCAACGCGCAGACTCCCTGGGTGTGTGGCTGAGACCAGGGGTAAAGCGGACCACTGCAGATCAATGAGGCCAATCGTAAGGTCCACAGACCCTTGCACAAGTTGCTTCCAGTCAGCAGAAAACTACCTGTTCCTCCTCAACCTCAGAAACTCTGCTTGCAGATGTTAGAAGGAACCAACAAATGCAGCCTTCTGGCCTCTGCCCCAACAAGAGTCCATCTCCAAGCTCTGGAGACGGACAACCACCTAGAATGGAAAGCTCCTGGAAAGAGTGGGTGCACAGGACAGCAAGAGAGCGAGCACAAATGGTGTGTGAGCGTGCGTGAGTGAAGGCTGTGCGTGAGTGTAAGCCTTTGCCAGTCCTTCCTTTCCCACAGCATCCCTACCGGCACGGTGCTAAGGAGCCTCTGGGACCCTGAGCCACAGCTGCACAAGTCTGGTGGTGCCCTGGGGCAACAGGCTTCGTAGGCCTGCAGCCCAACAAGGGGCAAGAGCATCTTCTCTGGCTGAAGCGGCCAGCCAGCAGCTAACTCAGCTATCAGCAAAGTCCCTCAGGACAACTTCACTGCCTTCCTGACAAAACAGTCACTGCTGTATTTGCATCTTACTTTTGACAAGAACTTTCCTGCCTATAGGTGAGGCTGTACTATCAGAGTGCATCTTTCCTCCATACAAACCCCCTTTTGAGCTAATGATTCCTTCAGAAGGATTTACACTCCAGCTGAAGTGTGTCAAATCTGTGGCTAGTAATGAGCACATGAAAATATTTTTTCAGTATTTACATATGAAAGATATCAAATAGGATCACTGTAAGATTACTTCTTCAGTGTCGCCTTCTAAAGATGTGGTGGTTTTACTCAGGTGGGCAGCCGAGTTCCACCCGATCCTTTTCCAGAGGAAGATACATAACTGCCTCTAGAGAAGGACTAGCTCACTAAACGGGTTGGCCTACTAGAGAGTCCTTCAAAAGTTTGGTTGGCCAAGGAGCTGTAGCCTGAAAGTCAGAAGTCTGCTCCATACTACGGGAAGAGAGAACGCCCCCAAGGGTAAATTACCCAACATTTTGGTATTTCTCTTAGCTACCAGAAAAGAAACAAACACACCCCAAAACCACCAACATGCGTACATGAAAGAAAACCAAGCACGGCATGCTAGAGCTGGTCAAACAATTCTGCCAGTTAGCTCTAAGAGAGAATTTGAAGTTAGCTGTGTAGCGGAGAATAAAAACGAAAAACCAGTGCTCTCTGTGTTTGAGGGCTTTTATTATCTACCACAACGGTCTGCCCAAGAACTTGTCCCTCAGGACACCAAGTTCTTTCTGGGAGAGGTTGTGCACCAACAACAGATTCTGTCCCGGGGAGTCTCTGCTCGGAATTTTGGGGTAAGGAAAGCCAGGAGGCTGGCTTGGTTGCCTTGGTTTCCGTATGCCCACGCGTGGAGACGGTAACCTGGACGCTGTGGACTGATTGTGTGCTCACCATGAAGACACGCAGGTTAAAAGGCGGCGCCTCTTCCTGCGGCCATCACTTCTTGGAAGTGAGATTGTGACGGACGAGGTAGGACGAGGCTTTTCTCCAATGCATACTGTGAACTGTCGATCTAGCTTCACATTCGTTAGTCAAATGAGAGCGGTGAATAAGAGAATGTTTACATTTGCCTTCCTTTCAACAGGCACGCAATGTGTGCAGCAGAGTCACAGAAGGAAAATTCAACTGAGAAGAGCCAAGCGGTAAGATTAGCTCCTTACGAATACACAAGTTCATGCACTTTTTTGGACGAAGGTGGTCTAGCGCAAAGCCTGATACTGTTTGTGTGATAAGTGGGCGAGAGGGGGCAAATGAAAAAAAAAAAAAAAAAGAATGCTTCAGATACTTGTGGCTCTGCTTACTTGCAGAAGAAAAACTGCAAGCTCTTCCAGTGACAGTGTCAGAAGCATGCAGCTAGCTCTCACGTGCACTTTCAGGGAGTCTTTAGTGGAGAAGAGATCCTCTAGTACCGTGGCCAGTGAATATTAGTCACCAGACAGAGGGAAGAACTGAAGCAGCTTCTGGTTCTCCCTCTCGCATCCCTCTGCCTTCCTGCCCAGCATGGCCATCGAGCAAAAAGCAGCCAAGCCCTTAGTTTGTGCCTTCCTCCGGCACGTTTTAAGCATGATAACTTTAGAAGTGGCCAGCAAAAGTTAGGAAGTACAGTCGGCAAAGGCGGTGTGAAATGCTAAAGGTCTTTGAAGCCCAGCTCCATACGTCTTTGGGTTTTCGTATTCCCCCAATTTTCTTCCTGCATTTTCATAAAGGCTAAGAAGGTTCTGCGAAGCCTGGGAAACAATTCAAGGCCCTGACAGTGTCAGACGTGCAGTCTTCACCAAGTATTTGACTTAAGAATGAATTGCCCTCAGCATTCTGTAGTGATTTAAGCGGCCATGAGCAGGTGGCAAAAGTGACTTAAAGTCAGGTTGAGGCCTAAAGTCAAATTCTTTGCTGACAAGTGCACATGCCCCAAGGGAATTTCCTTCATGAGTACCCTTGGGTTGCAGAAACCTAGCGCTTCTCCAGTGCTTCTTCTTCCCCCGTGAAATACTGCAGACCACTCAAACCCTGGTTAAAGATTTGTCCCAAAACAAAGAGAGCAAAAGTAAAGTGCCCACAAGCGAACAACGCAGACGGAAGCTCAGTCTGAAATACAAGCTATGTCATGAGGTACCCGTTGCATTGGCAGGGCGCGATGGAGCTGCCCGACTTGACCGTGCAGAAGAGCTCTGTGAAGCTCCTCACGAAGAGATGGGAGTCCGCCAGTGCTCTGGCACCCAGCCCGGCCTTCCAACGCCTGCCAGCCCCACGGTCCCTGGCACCAGAGCAAGCCAGCCCAGGCAGCACCGTGGACGAAGCTGCGGCAGACAGCGGGAGGGCGGACGTCACCCTGGGTGGCCCTCGCCGGACTGAGACCTTCCCCATCTCTGTCAAGGAGCTGCAGAGCCACTTTGAGACCCTGGGTGGCAGGAAGGTGAGTGCACGCAGGTTCCGCAGCTGAAAAGGATTCCCGCGCTCTCACTGAGGACTCGGAGAACACTACTGCCACAACAGCACCCCCTTCCAATCTGCTGCCTCTTCATATCCTTTCTGCCCCCGGAAAGCCCTACCTGGCTCCTCCCAGTAGCTTCTAACTCACATCCCCTCCATGTCTTCCAACAGGAAGCGGAAAGTGGCAAAAGCTCACTGCCACCAGCACTGGCCACTCAGCCTGGGAGCCAGACAGACATTTCTCTCATGGAAATGTCCAGCGTGAAACGGGGGAGGGCAATCTTTGAGAAGATGTCCTCAGGCAATGGACAGACCACCAACACTGAAGGTTAGCCTTACCACTTGGATCGGATTTCTCCCTTTAGTTCAATGCGCTCCGTCTTTGAGGTGGCAAGGGGCAAGCACACTCACCTCATCAGGGCAGCCCCCAGGCCGCCCAGGGAGAGAACGTGGTGTTCTTCTCAGTGCAAAACAAGCTTTCTAGCCTTCTCCATTTTGTCTGTTGCATTATGGAGCAGTGCCTGATGCCCATTAAATACTTGTTGAGCAAAACACAACAGAATGGTGTCTTATGTTTTGAGAAGATAACTTTTGATGAAGACAGCCCAAATTACAAATAGGATATCAAAACTATGGGCAGCATCCATCAATTACAAAAAAGTGGTATCTTCATTTTCTTCTTTGGTGAAGATAGTTTGGATTTAGCAGTGCGTTGCTTTGGTAACAATGCGTTAACTTTTATTAGTTAAAGGCATTCTGGTTTCCACAAATCAAATGCTCCGTACTTGATGCGCTCTAAAGTAAAAGTGCGACGACACAGTGGGTAAAATGTTGGCAATACTGTTTGTTTTGCTTACTGCTTTTCTTTCAAGCTTTGAAACACATGCACCCATCTCCCTCTCCCCAACTATGACGTCTCTTTGTGGTTGCAGTGGGTGGCTGCAAAGCTGTAGGAGGACTTCCAGAAGAGAGCCCTCCCAACACCGGCAATACACTGACGGAATTCCAGGAGAATGTCTCCTTGAAAGACAAAATGGCTCTGTATCAGGCTGCGGTGTCAAAGGCAGAGAACAGCAACCGCTTTGCCAATGTAAGATACCAATGTCTCAATATCTTCTTAATTCTACGTTTGCTTTGCCCAGGGACAGATCGTAACCATCTTTATTTCTACAAGCAAGCTATCAGGTGGATCATAGGGTGGATGAAAATTTAAATCCCAAATTAGGAAACCTATAGAGCAAACATAGTCATCCATCAGTCTCTCTCTCTACCAAAAGAGGTTTCTCACGCTAGATGCCTTTGGTCTTTTGGACAATCCCCGTTATTTCGTGGACGTGCTCTTCCTTTCAGTCCACCTTTGCCTGAACTTCATGTATGAGGATCATGGGTGAGAGAGAGATCAGCAACACGGTTATCCTGTGATGACAAAACAAGGCAGTTTCCTTACCACAACAACTATTCTCTATCGCCAAATAATAAAATCCTGTTCAGGAGCACAGTGACTTTAGAGCTCTTGCTGCTCGAACTGAAGAATTTGAAATTACCGCATGATAAAACAGCTCAGCTATGGGTGCTCAGGTAGCCCAGAAGCCACCTGAGGGAAGCAGCCACCAGCCACGCTCGCCTTCAGAGTCCAGGTGTTTTCAAACCACGCAATTCCTGCCCACTGGCTTCTTGATTTCCTAATTGCCCTTGTGTATTTGGAACAGATTCCTGCATTTCTTTGGGCCAAGAAGGTTCCAATTCCCTCCTCCCAACACTGCCAGCAATGGTGCTGTTAGCTCTCTCTCCCCAAAAGGAAGAACTGGAGGAAGCCTGACCCAACCGAACTGTGTTGAGAACATATGAACTGCTTCATTTCCACCCTATAACACCTTGCCCTTACTTGTTGAAATGGATGGTATGTTCTTACTGCAAATGGAAAACACCTGGCCTTATTTGATCCCTCTAGACCTCAGAGGAAATCAAGTCCTGCACTGTGCCCGGGGGCCTGGCTGCAGTGAGGAAACACTTTGAGAATGGGCAGATGACCCCTTCAATGACCACCTTTGCTCACTCCCAGCACCAGCACAAAGCTGCAGAGGTAACAATGGCATTTTGAATACTAACAAATTAGGTTTCCCCTGTTAAAGAGCTCGAGAGGAAAATAACACTATTTGCTTGATTCCAGGATTCACCATTCCCGGTGTCCCTGGAAAAATTTGCACCCCATTTTCTTTTCAACTCGCCCTCCTCGAGCCTCACCTAACTTTAACGGTTCAACCTTCTCATCACATGGGTTCCTTGTGGTGCTCGTAATCCCCTAAATCATCACGGTACACTGCCATAAAGGAACCATTTGGGCTTAACATCTGTTAAAGTAGAACTGATTTGTGACAGCCCTTCACAGGCAGAAACACAAATCCAGATTACTGTTAATTACGTGATTCTTTGTATTTGTTTTCAGGAGACCTCAAGAACCACTCAGCTCCCACTATCAAGCAGCACCAGGGAAGCTGAGTGCAGTGCGACGAGCTCCAAAGAAGCCCCACTAGAAGCCTTTCCAAGCAAAGAGGTAAGTTTATCAATTAACAATTATACCATTTGGCAGGTATGTTTTTAAAACAGTGTCCTAGACAGGGTTGTTTGGATGTGGTAATGAATGGGGCTTCCCACTCAGACTTCTCTGTGATGTTTCAAAGACAGCAGCCGAAATATGGAGTATTCTTCCATGTTGCACTAAATCCCGCAGTAACGTGAAGGTTTTGTGCACAGGTTTCTCTCGGGGAGCAAGTGACTCCAGAGACAAACGGGGCTTCTACACTCACCCGGCATACTGATGAAGCAGGTAAGAAGTGGCTTGAGAGTAACGGCTCCCAAAGGAGCACGACAAACCAAGTTCTTGGCAACTGTCTTTACTGGCACAAACGTGGGGCTGCTTTTAGGATACAGATACAGGACATTGCTCCAAGTTGTTCAGTGCCTCCTTCCTCAGCTAAGCACATTCATTGGTCTCAGTGGGACCTAAGAAACAGCTTTCCGTGCTGGTACACAGAGAGGAGTTTGGCAGAAGGAGGTAGCTTCCAATTTGTGCTGAGCTGCTGGAAAGAGCGGGGCATTTTAAGAGATGTCTGAAGACACACGCAAACCCTTGCCCCTGTATAGCCGAAACTGTGGATGATAAAGGCTCAATTTATAGCCAGGCGGAACAGGCCTGGACACCATGAGCACGGTGTAGAGGCGCTGCTTCTGCGGTCTAGTCCTGGTATTAGAATTCACGCGCTCGGTTAACACAAAGACCTCAGTCCTGTGCGAGCCCTGACATTCAGGCAATTCAGGTACGGCAAAACAGCAGGCCATAGATAACGTGTCCCTCAACACTTCTTCCATCCATTTCCTACGTATTTCTTCTCTTCATATTGTCCGTTGTTCATTTACTTTTTTTTTTTTTAATAATAATAGTAATTATTATTCTTTCCATTGCAGTAAGCAATGCAGCTATGGACGTGGAGGTCCCAAAGACTTCCACAGAGGTGTGTGACCATCAGACGGAAAGGACAGCAGAGGAAAACGCTGTTCCCATAGACAGAGAGACTGCAACATCTGTACCAGATGGCAAGGTCTGTGCCTTTATAGTAAGAGTAGACATCAGTCTGTCAAATACAGTCTGAATTTCTATTTTTACCATGTAGTTGCAACTGAAAATGCAACCTGTGAAAGCAGTAGGAATATACGGAGCTTAGCAATGACGGGCACACAAGGTGGTATTTAGTACAACCTGTAATTCAGCAAGTACTTCTATTACATGACAAACACAACTGAAAGTTGAACTCAAACGCTTCTGCTTTTCCTTTCCTTCTCTGATGAAGGAAGCCTCTTCTTTCCCTGCTTTCAGTCTCTAAAAGGCTATGTTTTCTGTCACCAGTTCCTCAGATGCACAGAAACTCTCAACTTGAGGAAAAACGAAGACAAGCGTCAAAATGTCGAGGGCTGTCCGGACCAGACAATTCCACTGGCACTGCCGAGCGAAGCACTGCACCAGCCCAAAAGCACCATGCCGTCTGCTCTTGCCAGAATGAGAGCCATGAATGCGATCATCAAGAGCCACGCACATTCTGTAAGACGGCCACGTCACCAAGGAGCTGCTGGGCTGCCAGTTCAAAGTGTCTGTGAGCAAGAAATCCCAAAGGTTCACAAAGGCGACATCTGTTCAGAGGAGCAGCTCCCTAAGCCTGGGGAGCCGCAGATGAGGGAGCCACTGAGACAACCCAAAAGCAGAAGCACTCGTGCGGCTTCCAGAATTAAGGCCATCAACGACATCCACAGGAACCTACACCATTCTCAAAGGCGTCCAAACCAGGAAGGGGCTGCTTTTCTGGTGGAGGATGCGCAAGGGTTCAAAACAACAGAATCCGGCCTGAAGAACGAAGACGCAAGCGTCACAGTCTCTGTGTTGTGCAGTAATGCACAACAAGTTGACAATAAAGAGATGAAGTGACTCAAAACTAACAGACTTGTCTGAACTTTTGCTGCCTGTCTCAACAGGTTGGAGCATCAGGTGGGGAGAAACTTCATGAAATATAACGAGGGCAAGTGTAGAGCCCTGCATCGGGGCAAGAACAACCCCAGACACCAGGATAAGTTGGGGACTGCCCTGCTGGAGAGCAGCAAAGGGGGAAGGGACGTGGGTGTCCTGGCGGAGAGCTGGCTGACCATGAGCCAGCACTGTGCCCTTGTGGCCAAGAAGGCCAATGGCATCCTGGGGTGTATTAGCAGGGCTGTGGTTAGTAGGTCGAGAGAGGTTCTCCTCCCCCTCTACTCTGCCCTAGTGAGACCACATCTGCAATATTGCGTCCAGTTCTGGGCCCCCCAGTTCCAGAAGGACAGGGAACTGCTTGAGAGAGTCCAGCACAGAGCCACAAGGGTGATAAAGGGAGTGGAGCGTCTCCCTTTTGAGGAAAGGCTGAGGGAGCTGGGTCTCTTTAGTTGGAGAAGAGGAGACTGAGGGGTGACCTTCTTAATGTTTATAAATATGTAAAGGGAGAGTGTCAGGAGGACGGAGCCAGGCTCTTCTCAGCGACATCTAACAGTAGGACAGGGGGCACTGGGTGCGTGCTGGAACATAGGAGGTTCCACTTAAATGCGAGACAAAACTTTTTTATGGTGATGGTGACAGAACACCGGAACAGGCTGCACAGGGGGGATGTGGAGTTTCCTTCTCCAGAGGCATTCCAAAGCTGCCTGGACGCGTTCCTGTGTGACCTGATCTAGCTGCTCCTGCTCCGGCAGGGGCATTGGACCAGACGATCTTTCAAGGTCCCTTCCAATCCCTAACATTCAGTGATTCGGTGATTCTGTGATTCGTAGGCATCTCAGCAGTCTTCTACCATCTTTCTTTGGCAAAGGCATGTCTGGAAAGAAAAACTGTAAAAATCACAGTCAGGAGAAGAGCTCTGGATCTCCAAAGTACCAATCTGCAGGTCTGATATACAGGCTGCCATTATGTCAGGATAACAACAACCTGCTGCCCTGGAAGATTAATCTTACTTTGAAATCAGTGGGCACTGCAATACTATGCTCCTCAGAAAATCAGGACAATTATTGCCAGGTTTTGTGATTACCACTCGTTAAAATGAGGGTATACTGGATTAGGTCACCCAGGGCGTCTCTCAGGCTGAAATTTGTCATGTCAGAGCAAGAACAGGTCACACTTAGTGAAGCCGTGTAGTTCTGGGAACAAAACGTCCCTTCCTGCAATCGGCAGCTCGATTCTTTCTAGTCTTGGCTTTAGAGCACTATGCGGAGTTTATTACAATCTCCTTGAATCGGGAAGGCTCACCCTGAGCACTCTCTGGTGCACAAGTATCCAGGAAAGCCCTGCTGGGGCTCTTGTAGCCACTTGCCTCAAGGCATTTTCCTAATCAAATTCCTACTCCTACCATGCCAGACCAGATATTCTTTCGTGCCCCCTGGCAAAGCTAATGGGCTCTGGGCTGGCTGCATTAGACCTTCTGCCTCAGCACCAGCAATGAGCCTGAGGCTACCAGGTAGCCGAAGCACATCCTCTCCAAGCAGCCCCATTCTGGAAGCATTATAGATTTGCAGTTCCCCTCCTTAGGTATATATGCAACAAGCAAAGCATCATTAGAAGCACAGCGTTTATGAGGGTTCTGAAAAATCACTTTTTTTACTCCTTAGCTAGGGCAAAGACTCCACAGATATGAGAAAAACGGTCAAATCTTTTCTAGCATTTCCCAGTTCATTAGTCTTACTACTGTAGTCTTCTTCAGGCTTCACTTCAGAGTTGTGAAGGGCATCCCAAGTTCTCCTCCTCCAACTCAAATCTCTTCTCTTGCATTACCGATTATCTACTATGATCCCCCCCCCTTCCCCATCCCTCCCCCTACCCCCCCTCAAACTTCTCATCTGTACTTTCGCAAAGAGAGAAAAAATCTTTTCTCTTAAATTTTCCTGTTTCCTCTGTCAGGTGTGTCCTGACACCTGACCATCTTTGTCAGGTGCTCCTCAGAGAATTTTGTTTGATGACCACTCTCCTGGGGACCAGAAGTGGAAGACCAGTTTGCCTGCAACAGGAACCATCTCCCTGCGTATCGCATTAAAACAATTCATGCAGCTATAGTAATCTTTCCATGCTAGAAGGCAGGAAGTTCTCCCATCATCTTTTGTGGTTTCAGAGGAAAGAAAAACACACCACGTGTGACAGTCATACATTGTGAACACCTAACAGACACAGTCCACAGCAGGACAGAAACATCAAATCATCCCAACTCATCATCAAAACAGCTTGCATTTGTGACTGGCTTTTCATCCCAAAAGGGGGATTCTCCTGCCATCAGTCACGTGCTCTTAAACACTCACACCACCAGAGCAACGCGCAGACTCCCTGGGTGTGTGGCTGAGACCAGGGGTAAAGCGGACCACTGCAGATCAATGAGGCCAATCGTAAGGTCCACAGACCCTTGCACAAGTTGCTTCCAGTCAGCAGAAAACTACCTGTTCCTCCTCAACCTCAGAAACTCTGCTTGCAGATGTTAGAAGGAACCAACAAATGCAGCCTTCTGGCCTCTGCCCCAACAAGAGTCCATCTCCAAGCTCTGGAGACGGACAAACACCTAGAATGGAAAGCTCCTGGAAAGAGTGGGTGCACAGGACAGCAAGAGAGCGAGCACAAATGGTGTGTGAGCGTGCGTGAGTGAAGGCTGTGCGTGAGTGTAAGCCTTTGCCAGTCCTTCCTTTCCCACAGCATCCCTACCGGCACGGTGCTAAGGAGCCTCTGGGACCCTGAGCCACAGCTGCACAAGTCTGGTGGTGCCCTGGGGCAACAGGCTTCGTAGGCCTGCAGCCCAACAAGGGGCAAGAGCATCTTCTCTGGCTGAAGCGGCCAGCCAGCAGCTAACTCAGCTATCAGCAAAGTCCCTCAGGACAACTTCACTGCCTTCCTGACAAAACAGTCACTGCTGTATTTGCATCTTACTTTTGACAAGATCTTTCCTGCCTATAGGTGAGGCTGTACTATCAGAGTGCATCTTTCCTCCATACAAACCCCCTTTTGAGCTAATGATTCCTTCAGAAGGATTTACACTCCAGCTGAAGTGTGTCAAATCTGTGGCTAGTAATGAGCACATGAAAATATTTTTTCAGTATTTACATATGAAAGATATCAAATAGGATCACTGTAAGATTACTTCTTCAGTGTCGCCTTCTAAAGATGTGGTGGTTTTACTCAGGTGGGCAGCCGAGTTCCACCCGATCCTTTTCCAGAGGAAGATACATAACTGCCTCTAGAGAAGGACTAGCTCACTAAACGGGTTGGCCTACTAGAGAGTCCTTCAAAAGTTTGGTTGGCCAAGGAGCTGTAGCCTGAAAGTCAGAAGTCTGCTCCATACTACGGGAAGAGAGAACGCCCCCAAGGGTAAATTACCCAACATTTTGGTATTTCTCTTAGCTACCAGAAAAGAAACAAACACACCCCAAAACCACCAACATGCGTACATGAAAGAAAACCAAGCACGGCATGCTAGAGCTGGTCAAACAATTCTGCCAGTTAGCTCTAAGAGAGAATTTGAAGTTAGCTGTGTAGCGGAGAATAAAAACGAAAAACCAGTGCTCTCTGTGTTTGAGGGCTTTTATTATCTACCACAACGGTCTGCCCAAGAACTTGTCCCTCAGGACACCAAGTTCTTTCTGGGAGAGGTTGTGCACCAACAACAGATTCTGTCCCGGGGAGTCTCTGCTCGGAATTTTGGGGTAAGGAAAGCCAGGAGGCTGGCTTGGTTGCCTTGGTTTCCGTATGCCCACGCGTGGAGACGGTAACCTGGACGCTGTGGACTGATTGTGTGCTCACCATGAAGACACGCAGGTTAAAAGGCGGCGCCTCTTCCTGCGGCCATCACTTCTTGGAAGTGAGATTGTGACGGACGAGGTAGGACGAGGCTTTTCTCCAATGCATACTGTGAACTGTCGATCTAGCTTCACATTCGTTAGTCAAATGAGAGCGGTGAATAAGAGAATGTTTACATTTGCCTTCCTTTCAACAGGCACGCAATGTGTGCAGCAGAGTCACAGAAGGAAAATTCAACTGAGAAGAGCCAAGCGGTAAGATTAGCTCCTTACGAATACACAAGTTCATGCACTTTTTTGGACGAAGGTGGTCTAGCGCAAAGCCTGATACTGTTTGTGTGATAAGTGGGCGAGAGGGGGCAAATGAAAAAAAAAAAAAAAAAAGAATGCTTCAGATACTTGTGGCTCTGCTTACTTGCAGAAGAAAAACTGCAAGCTCTTCCAGTGACAGTGTCAGAAGCGTGCAGCTAGCTCTCACGTGCACTTTCAGGGAGTCTTTAGTGGAGAAGAGATCCTCTAGTACCGTGGCCAGTGAATATTAGCCACCAGACAGAGGGAAGAACTGAAGCAGCTTCTGGTTCTCCCTCTCGCATCCCTCTGCCTTCCTGCCCAGCATGGCCATCGAGCAAAAAGCAGCCAAGCCCTTAGTTTGTGCCTTCCTCCGGCACGTTTTAAGCATGATAACTTTAGAAGTGGCCAGCAAAAGTTAGGAAGTACAGTCGGCAAAGGCGGTGTGAAATGCTAAAGGTCATTGAAGCCCAGCTCCATACCTCTTTGGGTTTTCGTATTCCCCCAATTTTCTTCCTGCATTTTCATAAAGGCTAAGAAGGTTCTGCGAAGCCTGGGAAACAATTCAAGGCCCTGACAGTGTCAGACGTGCAGTCTTCACCAAGTATTTGACTTAAGAATGAATTGCCCTCAGCATTCTGTAGTGATTTAAGCGGCCATGAGCAGGTGGCAAAAGTGACTTAAAGTCAGGTTGAGGCCTAAAGTCAAATTCTTTGCTGACAAGTGCACATGCCCCAAGGGAATTTCCTTCATGAGTACCCTTGGGTTGCAGAAACCTAGCGCTTCTCCAGTGCTTCTTCTTCCCCCGTGAAATACTGCAGACCACTCAAACCCTGGTTAAAGATTTGTCCCAAAACAAAGAGAGCAAAAGTAAAGTGCCCACAAGCGAACAACGCAGACGGAAGCTCAGTCTGAAATACAAGCTATGTCATGAGGTACCCGTTGCATTGGCAGGGCGCGATGGAGCTGCCCGACTTGACCGTGCAGAAGAGCTCTGTGAAGCTCCTCACGAAGAGATGGGAGTCCGCCAGTGCTCTGGCACCCAGCCCGGCCTTCCAACGCCTGCCAGCCCCACGGTCCCTGGCACCAGAGCAAGCCAGCCCAGGCAGCACCGTGGACGAAGCTGCGGCAGACAGCGGGAGGGCGGACGTCACCCTGGGTGGCCCTCGCCGGACTGAGACCTTCCCCATCTCTGTCAAGGAGCTGCAGAGCCACTTTGAGACCCTGGGTGGCAGGAAGGTGAGTGCACGCAGGTTCCGCAGCTGAAAAGGATTCCCGCGCTCTCACTGAGGACTCGGAGAACACTACTGCCACAACAGCACCCCCTTCCAATCTGCTGCCTCTTCATATCCTTTCTGCCCCCGGAAAGCCCTACCTGGCTCCTCCCAGTAGCTTCTAACTCACATCCCCTCCATGTCTTCCAACAGGAAGCGGAAAGTGGCAAAAGCTCACTGCCACCAGCACTGGCCACTCAGCCTGGGAGCCAGACAGACATTTCTCTCATGGAAATGTCCAGCGTGAAACGGGGGAGGGCAATCTTTGAGAAGATGTCCTCAGGCAATGGACAGACCACCAACACTGAAGGTTAGCCTTACCACTTGGATCGGATTTCTCCCTTTAGTTCAATGCGCTCCGTCTTTGAGGTGGCAAGGGGCAAGCACACTCACCTCATCAGGGCAGCCCCCAGGCCGCCCAGGGAGAGAACGTGGTGTTCTTCTCAGTGCAAAACAAGCTTTCTAGCCTTCTCCATTTTGTCTGTTGCACTATGGAGCAGTGCCTGATGCCCATTAAATACTTGTTGAGCAAAACACAACAGAATGGTGTCTTATGTTTTGAGAAGATAACTTTTGATGAAGACAGCCCAAATTACAAATAGGATATCAAAACTATGGGCAGCATCCATCAATTACAAAAAAGTGGTATCTTCATTTTCTTCTTTGGTGAAGATAGTTTGGATTTAGCAGTGCGTTGCTTTGGTAACAATGCGTTAACTTTTATTAGTTAAAGGCATTCTGGTTTCCACAAATCAAATGCTCCGTACTTGATGTGCTCTAAAGTAAAAGTGCGACGACACAGTGGGTAAAATGTTGGCAATACTGTTTGTTTTGCTTACTGCTTTTCTTTCAAGCTTTGAAACACATGCACCCATCTCCCTCTCCCCAACTATGACGTCTCTTTGTGGTTGCAGTGGGTGGCTGCAAAGCTGTAGGAGGACTTCCAGAAGAGAGCCCTCCCAACACCGGCAATACACTGACGGAATTCCAGGAGAATGTCTCCTTGAAAGACAAAATGGCTCTGTATCAGGCTGCGGTGTCAAAGGCAGAGAACAGCAACCGCTTTGCCAATGTAAGATACCAATGTCTCAATATCTTCTTAATTCTACGTTTGCTTTGCCCAGGGACAGATCGTAACCATCTTTATTTCTACAAGCAAGCTATCAGGTGGATCATAGGGTGGATGAAAATTTAAATCCCAAATTAGGAAACCTATAGAGCAAACATAGTCATCCATCAGTCTCTCTCTCTACCAAAAGAGGTTTCTCACGCTAGATGCCTTTGGTCTTTTGGACAATCCCCGTTATTTCGTGGACGTGCTCTTCCTTTCAGTCCACCTTTGCCTGAACTTCATGTATGAGGATCATGGGTGAGAGAGAGATCAGCAACACGGTTATCCTGTGATGACAAAACAAGGCAGTTTCCTTACCACAACAACTATTCTCTATCGCCAAATAATAAAATCCTGTTCAGGAGCACAGTGACTTTAGAGCTCTTGCTGCTCGAACTGAAGAATTTGAAATTACCGCATGATAAAACAGCTCAGCTATGGGTGCTCAGGTAGCCCAGAAGCCACCTGAGGGAAGCAGCCACCAGCCACGCTCGCCTTCAGAGTCCAGGTGTTTTCAAACCACGCAATTCCTGCCCACTGGCTTCTTGATTTCCTAATTGCCCTTGTGTATTTGGAACAGATTCCTGCATTTCTTTGGGCCAAGAAGGTTCCAATTCCCTCCTCCCAACACTGCCAGCAATGGTGCTGTTAGCTCTCTCTCCCCAAAAGGAAGAACTGGAGGAAGCCTGACCCAACCGAACTGTGTTGAGAACATATGAACTGCTTCATTTCCACCCTATAACACCTTGCCCTTACTTGTTGAAATGGATGGTATGTTCTTACTGCAAATGGAAAACACCTGGCCTTATTTGATCCCTCTAGACCTCAGAGGAAATCAAGTCCTGCACTGTGCCCGGGGGCCTGGCTGCAGTGAGGAAACACTTTGAGAATGGGCAGATGACCCCTTCAATGACCACCTTTGCTCACTCCCAGCACCAGCACAAAGCTGCAGAGGTAACAATGGCATTTTGAATACTAACAAATTAGGTTTCCCCCGTTAAAGAGCTCGAGAGGAAAATAACACTATTTGCTTGATTCCAGGATTCACCATTCCCGGTGTCCCTGGAAAAATTTGCACCCCATTTTCTTTTCAACTCGCCCTCCTCGAGCCTCACCTAACTTTAACGGTTCAACCTTCTCATCACATGGGTTCCTTGTGGTGCTCGTAATCCCCTAAATCATCACGGTACACTGCCATAAAGGAACCATTTGGGCTTAACATCTGTTAAAGTAGAACTGATTTGTGACAGCCCTTCACAGGCAGAAACACAAATCCAGATTACTGTTAATTACGTGATTCTTTGTATTTGTTTTCAGGAGACCTCAAGAACCACTCAGCTCCCACTATCAAGCAGCACCAGGGAAGCTGAGTGCAGTGCGATGAGCTCCAAAGAAGCCCCACTAGAAGCCTTTCCAAGCAAAGAGGTAAGTTTATCAATTAACAATTATACCATTTGGCAGGTATGTTTTTAAAACAGTGTCCTAGACAGGGTTGTTTGGATGTGGTAATGAATGGGGCTTCCCACTCAGACTTCTCTGTGATGTTTCAAAGACAGCAGCCGAAATATGGAGTATTCTTCCATGTTGCACTAAATCCCGCAGTAACGTGAAGGTTTTGTGCACAGGTTTCTCTCGGGGAGCAAGTGACTCCAGAGACAAACGGGGCTTCTACACTCACCCGGCATACTGATGAAGCAGGTAAGAAGTGGCTTGAGAGTAACGGCTCCCAAAGGAGCACGACAAACCAAGTTCTTGGCAACTGTCTTTACTGGCACAAACGTGGGGCTGCTTTTAGGATACAGATACAGGACATTGCTCCAAGTTGTTCAGTGCCTCCTTCCTCAGCTAAGCACATTCATTGGTCTCAGTGGGACCTAAGAAACAGCTTTCCGTGCTGGTACACAAAGAGGAGTTTGGCAGAAGGAGGTAGCTTCCAATTTGTGCTGAGCTGCTGGAAAGAGCGGGGCATTTTAAGAGATGTCTGAAGACACACGCAAACCCTTGCCCCTGTATAGCCGAAACTGTGGATGATAAAGGCTCAATTTATAGCCAGGCGGAACAGGCCTGGACACCATGAGCACGGTGTAGAGGCGCTGCTTCTGCGGTCTAGTCCTGGTATTAGAATTCACGCGCTCGGTTAACACAAAGACCTCAGTCCTGTGCGAGCCCTGACATTCAGGCAATTCAGGTACGGCAAAACAGCAGGCCATAGATAACGTGTCCCTCAACACTTCTTCCATCCATTTCCTACGTATTTCTTCTCTTCATATTGTCCGTTGTTCATTTACTTTTTTTTTTTTTAATAATAATAGTAATTATTATTCTTTCCATTGCAGTAAGCAATGCAGCTATGGACGTGGAGGTCCCAAAGACTTCCACAGAGGTGTGTGACCATCAGACGGAAAGGACAGCAGAGGAAAACGCTGTTCCCATAGACAGAGAGACTGCAACATCTGTACCAGATGGCAAGGTCTGTGCCTTTATAGTAAGAGTAGACATCAGTCTGTCAAATACAGTCTGAATTTCTATTTTTACCATGTAGTTGCAACTGAAAATGCAACCTGTGAAAGCAGTAGGAATATACGGAGCTTAGCAATGACGGGCACACAAGGTGGTATTTAGTACAACCTGTAATTCAGCAAGTACTTCTATTACATGACAAACACAACTGAAAGTTGAACTCAAACGCTTCTGCTTTTCCTTTCCTTCTCTGATGAAGGAAGCCTCTTCTTTCCCTGCTTTCAGTCTCTAAAAGGCTATGTTTTCTGTCACCAGTTCCTCAGATGCACAGAAACTCTCAACTTGAGGAAAAACGAAGACAAGCGTCAAAATGTCGAGGGCTGTCCGGACCAGACAATTCCACTGGCACTGCCGAGCGAAGCACTGCACCAGCCCAAAAGCACCATGCCGTCTGCTCTTGCCAGAATGAGAGCCATGAATGCGATCATCAAGAGCCACGCACATTCTGTAAGACGGCCACGTCACCAAGGAGCTGCTGGGCTGCCAGTTCAAAGTGTCTGTGAGCAAGAAATCCCAAAGGTTCACAAAGGCGACATCTGTTCAGAGGAGCAGCTCCCTAAGCCTGGGGAGCCGCAGATGAGGGAGCCACTGAGACAACCCAAAAGCAGAAGCACTCGTGCGGCTTCCAGAATTAAGGCCATCAACGACATCCACAGGAACCTACACCATTCTCAAAGGCGTCCAAACCAGGAAGGGGCTGCTTTTCTGGTGGAGGATGCGCAAGGGTTCAAAACAACAGAATCCGGCCTGAAGAACGAAGACGCAAGCGTCACAGTCTCTGTGTTGTGCAGTAATGCACAACAAGTTGACAATAAAGAGATGAAGTGACTCAAAACTAACAGACTTGTCTGAACTTTTGCTGCCTGTCTCAACAGGTTGGAGCATCAGGCGGGGAGAAACTTCATGAAATATAACGAGGGCAAGTGTAGAGCCCTGCATCGGGGCAAGAACAACCCCAGACACCAGGATAAGTTGGGGACTGCCCTGCTGGAGAGCAGCAAAGGGGGAAGGGACGTGGGTGTCCTGGCGGAGAGCTGGCTGACCATGAGCCAGCACTGTGCCCTTGTGGCCAAGAAGGCCAATGGCATCCTGGGGTGTATTAGCAGGGCTGTGGTTAGTAGGTCGAGAGAGGTTCTCCTCCCCCTCTACTCTGCCCTAGTGAGACCACATCTGCAATATTGCGTCCAGTTCTGGGCCCCCCAGTTCCAGAAGGACAGGGAACTGCTTGAGAGAGTCCAGCACAGAGCCACAAGGGTGATAAAGGGAGTGGAGCGTCTCCCTTTTGAGGAAAGGCTGAGGGAGCTGGGTCTCTTTAGTTGGAGAAGAGGAGACTGAGGGGTGACCTTCTTAATGTTTATAAATATGTAAAGGGAGAGTGTCAGGAGGACGGAGCCAGGCTCTTCTCAGCGACATCTAACAGTAGGACAGGGGGCACTGGGTGCGTGCTGGAACATAGGAGGTTCCACTTAAATGCGAGACAAAACTTTTTTATGGTGATGGTGACAGAACACCGGAACAGGCTGCACAGGGGGGATGTGGAGTTTCCTTCTCCAGAGGCATTCCAAAGCTGCCTGGACGCGTTCCTGTGTGACCTGATCTAGCTGCTCCTGCTCCGGCAGGGGCATTGGACCAGACGATCTTTCAAGGTCCCTTCCAATCCCTAACATTCAGTGATTCGGTGATTCTGTGATTCGTAGGCATCTCAGCAGTCTTCTACCATCTTTCTTTGGCAAAGGCATGTCTGGAAAGAAAAACTGTAAAAATCACAGTCAGGAGAAGAGCTCTGGATCTCCAAAGTACCAATCTGCAGGTCTGATATACAGGCTGCCATTATGTCAGGATAACAACAACCTGCTGCCCTGGAAGATTAATCTTACTTTGAAATCAGTGGGCACTGCAATACTATGCTCCTCAGAAAATCAGGACAATTATTGCCAGGTTTTGTGATTACCACTCGTTAAAATGAGGGTATACTGGATTAGGTCACCCAGGGCGTCTCTCAGGCTGAAATTTGTCATGTCAGAGCAAGAACAGGTCACACTTAGTGAAGCCGTGTAGTTCTGGGAACAAAACGTCCCTTCCTGCAATCGGCAGCTCGATTCTTTCTAGTCTTGGCTTTAGAGCACTATGCGGAGTTTATTACAATCTCCTTGAATCGGGAAGGCTCACCCTGAGCACTCTCTGGTGCACAAGTATCCAGGAAAGCCCTGCTGGGGCTCTTGTAGCCACTTGCCTCAAGGCATTTTCCTAATCAAATTCCTACTCCTACCATGCCAGACCAGATATTCTTTCGTGCCCCCTGGCAAAGCTAATGGGCTCTGGGCTGGCTGCATTAGACCTTCTGCCTCAGCACCAGCAATGAGCCTGAGGCTACCAGGTAGCCGAAGCACATCCTCTCCAAGCAGCCCCATTCTGGAAGCATTATAGATTTGCAGTTCCCCTCCTTAGGTATATATGCAACAAGCAAAGCATCATTAGAAGCACAGCGTTTATGAGGGTTCTGAAAAATCACTTTTTTTACTCCTTAGCTAGGGCAAAGACTCCACAGATATGAGAAAAACGGTCAAATCTTTTCTAGCATTTCCCAGTTCATTAGTCTTACTACTGTAGTCTTCTTCAGGCTTCACTTCAGAGTTGTGAAGGGCATCCCAAGTTCTCCTCCTCCAACTCAAATCTCTTCTCTTGCATTACCGATTATCTACTATGATCCCCCCCCCTTCCCCATCCCTCCCCCTACCCCCCCTCAAACTTCTCATCTGTACTTTCGCAAAGAGAGAAAAAATCTTTTCTCTTAAATTTTCCTGTTTCCTCTGTCAGGTGTGTCCTGACACCTGACCATCTTTGTCAGGTGCTCCTCAGAGAATTTTGTTTGATGACCACTCTCCTGGGGACCAGAAGTGGAAGACCAGTTTGCCTGCAACAGGAACCATCTCCCTGCGTATCGCATTAAAACAATTCATGCAGCTATAGTAATCTTTCCATGCTAGAAGGCAGGAAGTTCTCCCATCATCTTTTGTGGTTTCAGAGGAAAGAAAAACACACCACGTGTGACAGTCATACATTGTGAACACCTAACAGACACAGTCCACAGCAGGACAGAAACATCAAATCATCCCAACTCATCATCAAAACAGCTTGCATTTGTGACTGGCTTTTCATCCCAAAAGGGGGATTCTCCTGCCATCAGTCACGTGCTCTTAAACACTCACACCACCAGAGCAACGCGCAGACTCCCTGGGTGTGTGGCTGAGACCAGGGGTAAAGCGGACCACTGCAGATCAATGAGGCCAATCGTAAGGTCCACAGACCCTTGCACAAGTTGCTTCCAGTCAGCAGAAAACTACCTGTTCCTCCTCAACCTCAGAAACTCTGCTTGCAGATGTTAGAAGGAACCAACAAATGCAGCCTTCTGGCCTCTGCCCCAACAAGAGTCCATCTCCAAGCTCTGGAGACGGACAAACACCTAGAATGGAAAGCTCCTGGAAAGAGTGGGTGCACAGGACAGCAAGAGAGCGAGCACAAATGGTGTGTGAGCGTGCGTGAGTGAAGGCTGTGCGTGAGTGTAAGCCTTTGCCAGTCCTTCCTTTCCCACAGCATCCCTACCGGCACGGTGCTAAGGAGCCTCTGGGACCCTGAGCCACAGCTGCACAAGTCTGGTGGTGCCCTGGGGCAACAGGCTTCGTAGGCCTGCAGCCCAACAAGGGGCAAGAGCATCTTCTCTGGCTGAAGCGGCCAGCCAGCAGCTAACTCAGCTATCAGCAAAGTCCCTCAGGACAACTTCACTGCCTTCCTGACAAAACAGTCACTGCTGTATTTGCATCTTACTTTTGACAAGATCTTTCCTGCCTATAGTTGAGGCTGTACTATCAGAGCGCATCTTTCCTCCATACAAACCCCCTTTTGAGCTAATGATTCCTTCAGAAGGATTTACACTCCAGCTGAAGTGTGTCAAATCTGTGGCTAGTAATGAGCACATGAAAATATTTTTTCAGTATTTACATATGAAAGATATCAAATAGGATCACTGTAAGATTACTTCTTCAGTGTCGCCTTCTAAAGATGTGGTGGTTTTACTCAGGTGGGCAGCCGAGTTCCACCCGATCCTTTTCCAGAGGAAGATACATAACTGCCTCTAGAGAAGGACTAGCTCACTAAACGGGTTGGCCTACTAGAGAGTCCTTCAAAAGTTTGGTTGGCCAAGGAGCTGTAGCCTGAAAGTCAGAAGTCTGCTCCATACTACGGGAAGAGAGAACGCCCCCAAGGGTAAATTACCCAACATTTTGGTATTTCTCTTAGCTACCAGAAAAGAAACAAACACACCCCAAAACCACCAACATGCGTACATGAAAGAAAACCAAGCACGGCATGCTAGAGCTGGTCAAACAATTCTGCCAGTTAGCTCTAAGAGAGAATTTGAAGTTAGCTGTGTAGCGGAGAATAAAAACGAAAAACCAGTGCTCTCTGTGTTTGAGGGCTTTTATTATCTACCACAACGGTCTGCCCAAGAACTTGTCCCTCAGGACACCAAGTTCTTTCTGGGAGAGGTTGTGCACCAACAACAGATTCTGTCCCGGGGAGTCTCTGCTCGGAATTTTGGGGTAAGGAAAGCCAGGAGGCTGGCTTGGTTGCCTTGGTTTCCGTATGCCCACGCGTGGAGACGGTAACCTGGACGCTGTGGACTGATTGTGTGCTCACCATGAAGACACGCAGGTTAAAAGGCGGCGCCTCTTCCTGCGGCCATCACTTCTTGGAAGTGAGATTGTGACGGACGAGGTAGGACGAGGCTTTTCTCCAATGCATACTGTGAACTGTCGATCTAGCTTCACATTCGTTAGTCAAATGAGAGCGGTGAATAAGAGAATGTTTACATTTGCCTTCCTTTCAACAGGCACGCAATGTGTGCAGCAGAGTCACAGAAGGAAAATTCAACTGAGAAGAGCCAAGCGGTAAGATTAGCTCCTTACGAATACACAAGCTCATGCACTTTTTTGGACGAAGGTGGTCTAGCGCAAAGCCTGATACTGTTTGTGTGATAAGTGGGCGAGAGGGGGCAAATGAAAAAAAAAAAAAAAAAGAATGCTTCAGATACTTGTGGCTCTGCTTACTTGCAGAAGAAAAACTGCAAGCTCTTCCAGTGACAGTGTCAGAAGCGTGCAGCTAGCTCTCACGTGCACTTTCAGGGAGTCTTTAGTGGAGAAGAGATCCTCTAGTACCGTGGCCAGTGAATATTAGTCACCAGACAGAGGGAAGAACTGAAGCAGCTTCTGGTTCTCTCTCTCGCATCCCTCTGCCTTCCTGCCCAGCACGGCCATCGAGCAAAAAGCAGCCAAGCCCTTAGTTTGTGCCTTCCTCCGGCACGTTTTAAGCATGATAACTTTAGAAGTGGCCAGCAAAAGTTAGGAAGTACAGTCGGCAAAGGCGGTGTGAAATGCTAAAGGTCTTTGAAGCCCAGCTCCATACGTCTTTGGGTTTTCGTATTCCCCCAATTTTCTTCCTGCATTTTCATAAAGGCTAAGAAGGTTCTGCGAAGCCTGGGAAACAATTCAAGGCCCTGACAGTGTCAGACGTGCAGTCTTCACCAAGTATTTGACTTAAGAATGAATTGCCCTCAGCATTCTGTAGTGATTTAAGCGGCCATGAGCAGGTGGCAAAAGTGACTTAAAGTCAGGTTGAGGCCTAAAGTCAAATTCTTTGCTGACAAGTGCACATGCCCCAAGGGAATTTCCTTCATGAGTACCCTTGGGTTGCAGAAACCTAGCGCTTCTCCAGTGCTTCTTCTTCCCCCGTGAAATACTGCAGACCACTCAAACCCTGGTTAAAGATTTGTCCCAAAACAAAGAGAGCAAAAGTAAAGTGCCCACAAGCGAACAACGCAGACGGAAGCTCAGTCTGAAATACAAGCTATGTCATGAGGTACCCGTTGCATTGGCAGGGCGCGATGGAGCTGCCCGACTTGACCGTGCAGAAGAGCTCTGTGAAGCTCCTCACGAAGAGATGGGAGTCCGCCAGTGCTCTGGCACCCAGCCCGGCCTTCCAACGCCTGCCAGCCCCACGGTCCCTGGCACCAGAGCAAGCCAGCCCAGGCAGCACCGTGGACGAAGCTGCGGCAGACAGCGGGAGGGCGGACGTCACCCTGGGTGGCCCTCGCCGGACTGAGACCTTCCCCATCTCTGTCAAGGAGCTGCAGAGCCACTTTGAGACCCTGGGTGGCAGGAAGGTGAGTGCACGCAGGTTCCGCAGCTGAAAAGGATTCCCGCGCTCTCACTGAGGACTCGGAGAACACTACTGCCACAACAGCACCCCCTTCCAATCTGCTGCCTCTTCATATCCTTTCTGCCCCCTGAAAGCCCTACCTGGCTCCTCCCAGTAGCTTCTAACTCACATCCCCTCCATGTCTTCCAACAGGAAGCGGAAAGTGGCAAAAGCTCACTGCCACCAGCACTGGCCACTCAGCCTGGGAGCCAGACAGACATTTCTCTCATGGAAATGTCCAGCGTGAAACGGGGGAGGGCAATCTTTGAGAAGATGTCCTCAGGCAATGGACAGACCACCAACACTGAAGGTTAGCCTTACCACTTGGATCGGATTTCTCCCTTTAGTTCAATGCGCTCCGTCTTTGAGGTGGCAAGGGGCAAGCACACTCACCTCATCAGGGCAGCCCCCAGGCCGCCCAGGGAGAGAACGTGGTGTTCTTCTCAGTGCAAAACAAGCTTTCTAGCCTTCTCCATTTTGTCTGTTGCATTATGGAGCAGTGCCTGATGCCCATTAAATACTTGTTGAGCAAAACACAACAGAATGGTGTCTTATGTTTTGAGAAGATAACTTTTGATGAAGACAGCCCAAATTACAAATAGGATATCAAAACTATGGGCAGCATCCATCAATTACAAAAAAGTGGTATCTTCATTTTCTTCTTTGGTGAAGATAGTTTGGATTTAGCAGTGCGTTGCTTTGGTAACAATGCGTTAACTTTTATTAGTTAAAGGCATTCTGGTTTCCACAAATCAAATGCTCCGTACTTGATGCGCTCTAAAGTAAAAGTGCGACGACACAGTGGGTAAAATGTTGGCAATACTGTTTGTTTTGCTTACTGCTTTTCTTTCAAGCTTTGAAACACATGCACCCATCTCCCTCTCCCCAACTATGACGTCTCTTTGTGGTTGCAGTGGGTGGCTGCAAAGCTGTAGGAGGACTTCCAGAAGAGAGCCCTCCCAACACCGGCAATACACTGACGGAATTCCAGGAGAATGTCTCCTTGAAAGACAAAATGGCTCTGTATCAGGCTGCGGTGTCAAAGGCAGAGAACAGCAACCGCTTTGCCAATGTAAGATACCAATGTCTCAATATCTTCTTAATTCTACGTTTGCTTTGCCCAGGGACAGATCGTAACCATCTTTATTTCTACAAGCAAGCTATCAGGTGGATCATAGGGTGGATGAAAATTTAAATCCCAAATTAGGAAACCTATAGAGCAAACATAGTCATCCATCAGTCTCTCTCTCTACCAAAAGAGGTTTCTCACGCTAGATGCCTTTGGTCTTTTGGACAATCCCCGTTATTTCGTGGACGTGCTCTTCCTTTCAGTCCACCTTTGCCTGAACTTCATGTATGAGGATCATGGGTGAGAGAGAGATCAGCAACACGGTTATCCTGTGATGACAAAACAAGGCAGTTTCCTTACCACAACAACTATTCTCTATCGCCAAATAATAAAATCCTGTTCAGGAGCACAGTGACTTTAGAGCTCTTGCTGCTCGAACTGAAGAATTTGAAATTACCGCATGATAAAACAGCTCAGCTATGGGTGCTCAGGTAGCCCAGAAGCCACCTGAGGGAAGCAGCCACCAGCCACGCTCGCCTTCAGAGTCCAGGTGTTTTCAAACCACGCAATTCCTGCCCACTGGCTTCTTGATTTCCTAATTGCCCTTGTGTATTTGGAACAGATTCCTGCAGTTCTTTGGGCCAAGAAGGTTCCAATTCCCTCCTCCCAACACTGCCAGCAATGGTGCTGTTAGCTCTCTCTCCCCAAAAGGAAGAACTGGAGGAAGCCTGACCCAACCGAACTGTGTTGAGAACATATGAACTGCTTCATTTCCACCCTATAACACCTTGCCCTTACTTGTTGAAATGGATGGTATGTTCTTACTGCAAATGGAAAACACCTGGCCTTATTTGATCCCTCTAGACCTCAGAGGAAATCAAGTCCTGCACTGTGCCCGGGGGCCTGGCTGCAGTGAGGAAACACTTTGAGAATGGGCAGATGACCCCTTCAATGACCACCTTTGCTCACTCCCAGCACCAGCACAAAGCTGCAGAGGTAACAATGGCATTTTGAATACTAACAAATTAGGTTTCCCCCGTTAAAGAGCTCGAGAGGAAAATAACACTATTTGCTTGATTCCAGGATTCACCATTCCCGGTGTCCCTGGAAAAATTTGCACCCCATTTTCTTTTCAACTCGCCCTCCTCGAGCCTCACCTAACTTTAACGGTTCAACCTTCTCATCACATGGGTTCCTTGTGGTGCTCGTAATCCCCTAAATCATCACGGTACACTGCCATAAAGGAACCATTTGGGCTTAACATCTGTTAAAGTAGAACTGATTTGTGACAGCCCTTCACAGGCAGAAACACAAATCCAGATTACTGTTAATTACGTGATTCTTTGTATTTGTTTTCAGGAGACCTCAAGAACCACTCAGCTCCCACTATCAAGCAGCACCAGGGAAGCTGAGTGCAGTGCGACGAGCTCCAAAGAAGCCCCACTAGAAGCCTTTCCAAGCAAAGAGGTAAGTTTATCAATTAACAATTATACCATTTGGCAGGTATGTTTTTAAAACAGTGTCCTAGACAGGGTTGTTTGGATGTGGTAATGAATGGGGCTTCCCACTCAGACTTCTCTGTGATGTTTCAAAGACAGCAGCCGAAATATGGAGTATTCTTCCATGTTGCACTAAATCCCGCAGTAACGTGAAGGTTTTGTGCACAGGTTTCTCTCGGGGAGCAAGTGACTCCAGAGACAAACGGGGCTTCTACACTCACCCGGCATACTGATGAAGCAGGTAAGAAGTGGCTTGAGAGTAACGGCTCCCAAAGGAGCACGACAAACCAAGTTCTTGGCAACTGTCTTTACTGGCACAAACGTGGGGCTGCTTTTAGGATACAGATACAGGACATTGCTCCAAGTTGTTCAGTGCCTCCTTCCTCAGCTAAGCACATTCATTGGTCTCAGTGGGACCTAAGAAACAGCTTTCCGTGCTGGTACACAGAGAGGAGTTTGGCAGAAGGAGGTAGCTTCCAATTTGTGCTGAGCTGCTGGAAAGAGCGGGGCATTTTAAGAGATGTCTGAAGACACACGCAAACCCTTGCCCCTGTATAGCCGAAACTGTGGATGATAAAGGCTCAATTTATAGCCAGGCGGAACAGGCCTGGACACCATGAGCACGGTGTAGAGGCGCTGCTTCTGCGGTCTAGTCCTGGTATTAGAATTCACGCGCTCGGTTAACACAAAGACCTCAGTCCTGTGCGAGCCCTGACATTCAGGCAATTCAGGTACGGCAAAACAGCAGGCCATAGATAACGTGTCCCTCAACACTTCTTCCATCCATTTCCTACGTATTTCTTCTCTTCATATTGTCCGTTGTTCATTTACTTTTTTTTTTTTTAATAATAATAGTAATTATTATTCTTTCCATTGCAGTAAGCAATGCAGCTATGGACGTGGAGGTCCCAAAGACTTCCACAGAGGTGTGTGACCATCAGACGGAAAGGACAGCAGAGGAAAACGCTGTTCCCATAGACAGAGAGACTGCAACATCTGTACCAGATGGCAAGGTCTGTGCCTTTATAGTAAGAGTAGACATCAGTCTGTCAAATACAGTCTGAATTTCTATTTTTACCATGTAGTTGCAACTGAAAATGCAACCTGTGAAAGCAGTAGGAATATACGGAGCTTAGCAATGACGGGCACACAAGGTGGTATTTAGTACAACCTGTAATTCAGCAAGTACTTCTATTACATGACAAACACAACTGAAAGTTGAACTCAAACGCTTCTGCTTTTCCTTTCCTTCTCTGATGAAGGAAGCCTCTTCTTTCCCTGCTTTCAGTCTCTAAAAGGCTATGTTTTCTGTCACCAGTTCCTCAGATGCACAGAAACTCTCAACTTGAGGAAAAACGAAGACAAGCGTCAAAATGTCGAGGGCTGTCCGGACCAGACAATTCCACTGGCACTGCCGAGCGAAGCACTGCACCAGCCCAAAAGCACCATGCCGTCTGCTCTTGCCAGAATGAGAGCCATGAATGCGATCATCAAGAGCCACGCACATTCTGTAAGACGGCCACGTCACCAAGGAGCTGCTGGGCTGCCAGTTCAAAGTGTCTGTGAGCAAGAAATCCCAAAGGTTCACAAAGGCGACATCTGTTCAGAGGAGCAGCTCCCTAAGCCTGGGGAGCCGCAGATGAGGGAGCCACTGAGACAACCCAAAAGCAGAAGCACTCGTGCGGCTTCCAGAATTAAGGCCATCAACGACATCCACAGGAACCTACACCATTCTCAAAGGCGTCCAAACCAGGAAGGGGCTGCTTTTCTGGTGGAGGATGCGCAAGGGTTCAAAACAACAGAATCCGGCCTGAAGAACGAAGACGCAAGCGTCACAGTCTCTGTGTTGTGCAGTAATGCACAACAAGTTGACAATAAAGAGATGAAGTGACTCAAAACTAACAGACTTGTCTGAACTTTTGCTGCCTGTCTCAACAGGTTGGAGCATCAGGCGGGGAGAAACTTCATGAAATATAACGAGGGCAAGTGTAGAGCCCTGCATCGGGGCAAGAACAACCCCAGACACCAGGATAAGTTGGGGACTGCCCTGCTGGAGAGCAGCAAAGGGGGAAGGGACGTGGGTGTCCTGGCGGAGAGCTGGCTGACCATGAGCCAGCACTGTGCCCTTGTGGCCAAGAAGGCCAATGGCATCCTGGGGTGTATTAGCAGGGCTGTGGTTAGTAGGTCGAGAGAGGTTCTCCTCCCCCTCTACTCTGCCCTAGTGAGACCACATCTGCAATATTGCGTCCAGTTCTGGGCCCCCCAGTTCCAGAAGGACAGGGAACTGCTTGAGAGAGTCCAGCACAGAGCCACAAGGGTGATAAAGGGAGTGGAGCGTCTCCCTTTTGAGGAAAGGCTGAGGGAGCTGGGTCTCTTTAGTTGGAGAAGAGGAGACTGAGGGGTGACCTTCTTAATGTTTATAAATATGTAAAGGGAGAGTGTCAGGAGGACGGAGCCAGGCTCTTCTCAGCGACATCTAACAGTAGGACAGGGGGCACTGGGTGCGTGCTGGAACATAGGAGGTTCCACTTAAATGTGAGACAAAACTTTTTTATGGTGATGGTGACAGAACACCGGAACAGGCTGCACAGGGGGGATGTGGAGTTTCCTTCTCCAGAGGCATTCCAAAGCTGCCTGGACGCGTTCCTGTGTGACCTGATCTAGCTGCTCCTGCTCCGGCAGGGGCATTGGACCAGACGATCTTTCAAGGTCCCTTCCAATCCCTAACATTCAGTGATTCGGTGATTCTGTGATTCGTAGGCATCTCAGCAGTCTTCTACCATCTTTCTTTGGCAAAGGCATGTCTGGAAAGAAAAACTGTAAAAATCACAGTCAGGAGAAGAGCTCTGGATCTCCAAAGTACCAATCTGCAGGTCTGATATACAGGCTGCCATTATGTCAGGATAACAACAACCTGCTGCCCTGGAAGATTAATCTTACTTTGAAATCAGTGGGCACTGCAATACTATGCTCCTCAGAAAATCAGGACAATTATTGCCAGGTTTTGTGATTACCACTCGTTAAAATGAGGGTATACTGGATTAGGTCACCCAGGGCGTCTCTCAGGCTGAAATTTGTCATGTCAGAGCAAGAACAGGTCACACTTAGTGAAGCCGTGTAGTTCTGGGAACAAAACGTCCCTTCCTGCAATCGGCAGCTCGATTCTTTCTAGTCTTGGCTTTAGAGCACTATGCGGAGTTTATTACAATCTCCTTGAATCGGGAAGGCTCACCCTGAGCACTCTCTGGTGCACAAGTATCCAGGAAAGCCCTGCTGGGGCTCTTGTAGCCACTTGCCTCAAGGCATTTTCCTAATCAAATTCCTACTCCTACCATGCCAGACCAGATATTCTTTCGTGCCCCCTGGCAAAGCTAATGGGCTCTGGGCTGGCTGCATTAGACCTTCTGCCTCAGCACCAGCAATGAGCCTGAGGCTACCAGGTAGCCGAAGCACATCCTCTCCAAGCAGCCCCATTCTGGAAGCATTATAGATTTGCAGTTCCCCTCCTTAGGTATATATGCAACAAGCAAAGCATCATTAGAAGCACAGCGTTTATGAGGGTTCTGAAAAATCACTTTTTTTACTCCTTAGCTAGGGCAAAGACTCCACAGATATGAGAAAAACGGTCAAATCTTTTCTAGCATTTCCCAGTTCATTATTCTTACTACTGTAGTCTTCTTCAGGCTTCACTTCAGAGTTGTGAAGGGCATCCCAAGTTCTCCTCCTCCAACTCAAATCTCTTCTCTTGCATTACCGATTATCTACTATGATCCCCCCCCCTTCCCCATCCCTCCCCCTACCCCCCCTCAAACTTCTCATCTGTACTTTCGCAAAGAGAGAAAAAATCTTTTCTCTTAAATTTTCCTGTTTCCTCTGTCAGGTGTGTCCTGACACCTGACCATCTTTGTCAGGTGCTCCTCAGAGAATTTTGTTTGATGACCACTCTCCTGGGGACCAGAAGTGGAAGACCAGTTTGCCTGCAACAGGAACCATCTCCCTGCGTATCGCATTAAAACAATTCATGCAGCTATAGTAATCTTTCCATGCTAGAAGGCAGGAAGTTCTCCCATCATCTTTTGTGGTTTCAGAGGAAAGAAAAACACACCACGTGTGACAGTCATACATTGTGAACACCTAACAGACACAGTCCACAGCAGGACAGAAACATCAAATCATCCCAACTCATCATCAAAACAGCTTGCATTTGTGACTGGCTTTTCATCCCAAAAGGGGGATTCTCCTGCCATCAGTCACGTGCTCTTAAACACTCACACCACCAGAGCAACGCGCAGACTCCCTGGGTGTGTGGCTGAGACCAGGGGTAAAGCGGACCACTGCAGATCAATGAGGCCGATCGTAAGGTCCACAGACCCTTGCACAAGTTGCTTCCAGTCAGCAGAAAACTACCTGTTCCTCCTCAACCTCAGAAACTCTGCTTGCAGATGTTAGAAGGAACCAACAAATGCAGCCTTCTGGCCTCTGCCCCAACAAGAGTCCATCTCCAAGCTCTGGAGACGGACAACCACCTAGAATGGAAAGCTCCTGGAAAGAGTGGGTGCACAGGACAGCAAGAGAGCGAGCACAAATGGTGTGTGAGCGTGCGTGAGTGAAGGCTGTGCGTGAGTGTAAGCCTTTGCCAGTCCTTCCTTTCCCACAGCATCCCTACCGGCACGGTGCTAAGGAGCCTCTGGGACCCTGAGCCACAGCTGCACAAGTCTGGTGGTGCCCTGGGGCAACAGGCTTCGTAGGCCTGCAGCCCAACAAGGGGCAAGAGCATCTTCTCTGGCTGAAGCGGCCAGCCAGCAGCTAACTCAGCTATCAGCAAAGTCCCTCAGGACAACTTCACTGCCTTCCTGACAAAACAGTCACTGCTGTATTTGCATCTTACTTTTGACAAGAACTTTCCTGCCTATAGGTGAGGCTGTACTATCAGAGTGCATCTTTCCTCCATACAAACCCCCTTTTGAGCTAATGATTCCTTCAGAAGGATTTACACTCCAGCTGAAGTGTGTCAAATCTGTGGCTAGTAATGAGCACATGAAAATATTTTTTCAGTATTTACATATGAAAGATATCAAATAGGATCACTGTAAGATTACTTCTTCAGTGTCGCCTTCTAAAGATGTGGTGGTTTTACTCAGGTGGGCAGCCGAGTTCCACCCGATCCTTTTCCAGAGGAAGATACATAACTGCCTCTAGAGAAGGACTAGCTCACTAAACGGGTTGGCCTACTAGAGAGTCCTTCAAAAGTTTGGTTGGCCAAGGAGCTGTAGCCTGAAAGTCAGAAGTCTGCTCCATACTACGGGAAGAGAGAACGCCCCCAAGGGTAAATTACCCAACATTTTGGTATTTCTCTTAGCTACCAGAAAAGAAACAAACACACCCCAAAACCACCAACATGCGTACATGAAAGAAAACCAAGCACGGCATGCTAGAGCTGGTCAAACAATTCTGCCAGTTAGCTCTAAGAGAGAATTTGAAGTTAGCTGTGTAGCGGAGAATAAAAACGAAAAACCAGTGCTCTCTGTGTTTGAGGGCTTTTATTATCTACCACAACGGTCTGCCCAAGAACTTGTCCCTCAGGACACCAAGTTCTTTCTGGGAGAGGTTGTGCACCAACAACAGATTCTGTCCCGGGGAGTCTCTGCTCGGAATTTTGGGGTAAGGAAAGCCAGGAGGCTGGCTTGGTTGCCTTGGTTTCCGTATGCCCACGCGTGGAGACGGTAACCTGGACACTGTGGACTGATTGTGTGCTCACCATGAAGACACGCAGGTTAAAAGGCGGCGCCTCTTCCTTGGCCATCACTTCTTGGAAGTGAGATTGTGACGGACGAGGTAGGACGAGGCTTTTCTCCAATGCATACTGTGAACTGTCGATCTAGCTTCACATTCGTTAGTCAAATGAGAGCGGTGAATAAGAGAATGTTTACATTTGCCTTCCTTTCAACAGGCACGCAATGTGTGCAGCAGAGTCACAGAAGGAAAATTCAACTGAGAAGAGCCAAGCGGTAAGATTAGCTCCTTACGAATACACAAGTTCATGCACTTTTTTGGACGAAGGTGGTCTAGCGCAAAGCCTGATACTGTTTGTGTGATAAGTGGGCGAGAGGGGGCAAATGAAAAAAAAAAAAAAAAGAATGCTTCAGATACTTGTGGCTCTGCTTACTTGCAGAAGAAAAACTGCAAGCTCTTCCAGTGACAGTGTCAGAAGCGTGCAGCTAGCTCTCACGTGCACTTTCAGGGAGTCTTTAGTGGAGAAGAGATCCTCTAGTACCGTGGCCAGTGAATATTAGCCACCAGACAGAGGGAAGAACTGAAGCAGCTTCTGGTTCTCCCTCTCGCATCCCTCTGCCTTCCTGCCCAGCATGGCCATCGAGCAAAAAGCAGCCAAGCCCTTAGTTTGTGCCTTCCTCCGGCACGTTTTAAGCATGATAACTTTAGAAGTGGCCAGCAAAAGTTAGGAAGTACAGTCGGCAAAGGCGGTGTGAAATGCTACAGGTCATTGAAGCCCAGCTCCATACCTCTTTGGGTTTTCGTATTCCCCCAATTTTCTTCCTGCTTTTTCATAAAGGCTAAGAAGGTTCTGCGAAGCCTGGGAAACAATTCAAGGCCCTGACAGTGTCAGACGTGCAGTCTTCACCAAGTATTTGACTTAAGAATGAATTGCCCTCAGCATTCTGTAGTGATTTAAGCGGCCATGAGCAGGTGGCAAAAGTGACTTAAAGTCAGGTTGAGGCCTAAAGTCAAATTCTTTGCTGACAAGTGCACATGCCCCAAGGGAATTTCCTTCATGAGTACCCTTGGGTTGCAGAAACCTAGCGCTTCTCCAGTGCTTCTTCTTCCCCCGTGAAATACTGCAGACCACTCAAACCCTGGTTAAAGATTTGTCCCAAAACAAAGAGAGCAAAAGTAAAGTGCCCACAAGCGAACAACGCAGACGGAAGCTCAGTCTGAAATACAAGCTATGTCATGAGGTACCCGTTGCATTGGCAGGGCGCGATGGAGCTGCCCGACTTGACCGTGCAGAAGAGCTCTGTGAAGCTCCTCACGAAGAGATGGGAGTCCGCCAGTGCTCTGGCACCCAGCCCGGCCTTCCAACGCCTGCCAGCCCCACGGTCCCTGGCACCAGAGCAAGCCAGCCCAGGCAGCACCGTGGACGAAGCTGCGGCAGACAGCGGGAGGGCGGACGTCACCCTGGGTGGCCCTCGCCGGACTGAGACCTTCCCCATCTCTGTCAAGGAGCTGCAGAGCCACTTTGAGACCCTGGGTGGCAGGAAGGTGAGTGCACGCAGGTTCCGCAGCTGAAAAGGATTCCCGCGCTCTCACTGAGGACTCGGAGAACACTACTGCCACAACAGCACCCCCTTCCAATCTGCTGCCTCTTCATATCCTTTCTGCCCCCGGAAAGCCCTACCTGGCTCCTCCCAGTAGCTTCTAACTCACATCCCCTCCATGTCTTCCAACAGGAAGCGGAAAGTGGCAAAAGCTCACTGCCACCAGCACTGGCCACTCAGCCTGGGAGCCAGACAGACATTTCTCTCATGGAAATGTCCAGCGTGAAACGGGGGAGGGCAATCTTTGAGAAGATGTCCTCAGGCAATGGACAGACCACCAACACTGAAGGTTAGCCTTACCACTTGGATCGGATTTCTCCCTTTAGTTCAATGCGCTCCGTCTTTGAGGTGGCAAGGGGCAAGCACACTCACCTCATCAGGGCAGCCCCCAGGCCGCCCAGGGAGAGAACGTGGTGTTCTTCTCAGTGCAAAACAAGCTTTCTAGCCTTCTCCATTTTGTCTGTTGCATTATGGAGCAGTGCCTGATGCCCATTAAATACTTGTTGAGCAAAACACAACAGAATGGTGTCTTATGTTTTGAGAAGATAACTTTTGATGAAGACAGCCCAAATTACAAATAGGATATCAAAACTATGGGCAGCATCCATCAATTACAAAAAAGTGGTATCTTCATTTTCTTCTTTGGTGAAGATAGTTTGGATTTAGCAGTGCGTTGCTTTGGTAACAATGCGTTAACTTTTATTAGTTAAAGGCATTCTGGTTTCCACAAATCAAATGCTCCGTACTTGATGTGCTCTAAAGTAAAAGTGCGACGACACAGTGGGTAAAATGTTGGCAATACTGTTTGTTTTGCTTACTGCTTTTCTTTCAAGCTTTGAAACACATGCACCCATCTCCCTCTCCCCAACTATGACGTCTCTTTGTGGTTGCAGTGGGTGGCTGCAAAGCTGTAGGAGGACTTCCAGAAGAGAGCCCTCCCAACACCGGCAATACACTGACGGAATTCCAGGAGAATGTCTCCTTGAAAGACAAAATGGCTCTGTATCAGGCTGCGGTGTCAAAGGCAGAGAACAGCAACCGCTTTGCCAATGTAAGATACCAATGTCTCAATATCTTCTTAATTCTACGTTTGCTTTGCCCAGGGACAGATCGTAACCATCTTTATTTCTACAAGCAAGCTATCAGGTGGATCATAGGGTGGATGAAAATTTAAATCCCAAATTAGGAAACCTATAGAGCAAACATAGTCATCCATCAGTCTCTCTCTCTACCAAAAGAGGTTTCTCACGCTAGATGCCTTTGGTCTTTTGGACAATCCCCGTTATTTCGTGGACGTGCTCTTCCTTTCAGTCCACCTTTGCCTGAACTTCATGTATGAGGATCATGGGTGAGAGAGAGATCAGCAACACGGTTATCCTGTGATGACAAAACAAGGCAGTTTCCTTACCACAACAACTATTCTCTATTGCCAAATAATAAAATCCTGTTCAGGAGCACAGTGACTTTAGAGCTCTTGCTGCTCGAACTGAAGAATTTGAAATTACCGCATGATAAAACAGCTCAGCTATGGGTGCTCAGGTAGCCCAGAAGCCACCTGAGGGAAGCAGCCACCAGCCACGCTCGCCTTCAGAGTCCAGGTGTTTTCAAACCACGCAATTCCTGCCCACTGGCTTCTTGATTTCCTAATTGCCCTTGTGTATTTGGAACAGATTCCTGCAGTTCTTTGGGCCAAGAAGGTTCCAATTCCCTCCTCCCAACACTGCCAGCAATGGTGCTGTTAGCTCTCTCTCCCCAAAAGGAAGAACTGGAGGAAGCCTGACCCAACCGAACTGTGTTGAGAACATATGAACTGCTTCATTTCCACCCTATAACACCTTGCCCTTACTTGTTGAAATGGATGGTATGTTCTTACTGCAAATGGAAAACACCTGGCCTTATTTGATCCCTCTAGACCTCAGAGGAAATCAAGTCCTGCACTGTGCCCGGGGGCCTGGCTGCAGTGAGGAAACACTTTGAGAATGGGCAGATGACCCCTTCAATGACCACCTTTGCTCACTCCCAGCACCAGCACAAAGCTGCAGAGGTAACAATGGCATTTTGAATACTAACAAATTAGGTTTCCCCTGTTAAAGAGCTCGAGAGGAAAATAACACTATTTGCTTGATTCCAGGATTCACCATTCCCGGTGTCCCTGGAAAAATTTGCACCCCATTTTCTTTTCAACTCGCCCTCCTCGAGCCTCACCTAACTTTAACGGTTCAACCTTCTCATCACATGGGTTCCTTGTGGTGCTCGTAATCCCCTAAATCATCACGGTACACTGCCATAAAGGAACCATTTGGGCTTAACATCTGTTAAAGTAGAACTGATTTGTGACAGCCCTTCACAGGCAGAAACACAAATCCAGATTACTGTTAATTACGTGATTCTTTGTATTTGTTTTCAGGAGACCTCAAGAACCACTCAGCTCCCACTATCAAGCAGCACCAGGGAAGCCGAGTGCAGTGCGACGAGCTCCAAAGAAGCCCCACTAGAAGCCTTTCCAAGCAAAGAGGTAAGTTTATCAATTAACAATTATACCATTTGGCAGGTATGTTTTTAAAACAGTGTCCTAGACAGGGTTGTTTGGATGTGGTAATGAATGGGGCTTCCCACTCAGACTTCTCTGTGATGTTTCAAAGACAGCAGCCGAAATATGGAGTATTCTTCCATGTTGCACTAAATCCCGCAGTAACGTGAAGGTTTTGTGCACAGGTTTCTCTCGGGGAGCAAGTGACTCCAGAGACAAACGGGGCTTCTACACTCACCCGGCATACTGATGAAGCAGGTAAGAAGTGGCTTGAGAGTAACGGCTCCCAAAGGAGCACGACAAACCAAGTTCTTGGCAACTGTCTTTACTGGCACAAACGTGGGGCTGCTTTTAGGATACAGATACAGGACATTGCTCCAAGTTGTTCAGTGCCTCCTTCCTCAGCTAAGCACATTCATTGGTCTCAGTGGGACCTAAGAAACAGCTTTCCGTGCTGGTACACAGAGAGGAGTTTGGCAGAAGGAGGTAGCTTCCAATTTGTGCTGAGCTGCTGGAAAGAGCGGGGCATTTTAAGAGATGTCTGAAGACACACGCAAACCCTTGCCCCTGTATAGCCGAAACTGTGGATGATAAAGGCTCAATTTATAGCCAGGCGGAACAGGCCTGGACACCATGAGCACGGTGTAGAGGCGCTGCTTCTGCGGTCTAGTCCTGGTATTAGAATTCACGCGCTCGGTTAACACAAAGACCTCAGTCCTGTGCGAGCCCTGACATTCAGGCAATTCAGGTACGGCAAAACAGCAGGCCATAGATAACGTGTCCCTCAACACTTCTTCCATCCATTTCCTACGTATTTCTTCTCTTCATATTGTCCGTTGTTCATTTACTTTTTTTTTTTTTAATAATAATAGTAATTATTATTCTTTCCATTGCAGTAAGCAATGCAGCTATGGACGTGGAGGTCCCAAAGACTTCCACAGAGGTGTGTGACCATCAGACGGAAAGGACAGCAGAGGAAAACGCTGTTCCCATAGACAGAGAGACTGCAACATCTGTACCAGATGGCAAGGTCTGTGCCTTTATAGTAAGAGTAGACATCAGTCTGTCAAATACAGTCTGAATTTCTATTTTTACCATGTAGTTGCAACTGAAAATGCAACCTGTGAAAGCAGTAGGAATATACGGAGCTTAGCAATGACGGGCACACAAGGTGGTATTTAGTACAACCTGTAATTCAGCAAGTACTTCTATTACATGACAAACACAACTGAAAGTTGAACTCAAACGCTTCTGCTTTTCCTTTCCTTCTCTGATGAAGGAAGCCTCTTCTTTCCCTGCTTTCAGTCTCTAAAAGGCTATGTTTTCTGTCACCAGTTCCTCAGATGCACAGAAACTCTCAACTTGAGGAAAAACGAAGACAAGCGTCAAAATGTCGAGGGCTGTCCGGACCAGACAATTCCACTGGCACTGCCGAGCGAAGCACTGCACCAGCCCAAAAGCACCATGCCGTCTGCTCTTGCCAGAATGAGAGCCATGAATGCGATCATCAAGAGCCACGCACATTCTGTAAGACGGCCACGTCACCAAGGAGCTGCTGGGCTGCCAGTTCAAAGTGCCTGTGAGCAAGAAATCCCAAAGGTTCACAAAGGCGACATCTGTTCAGAGGAGCAGCTCCCTAAGCCTGGGGAGCCGCAGATGAGGGAGCCACTGAGACAACCCAAAAGCAGAAGCACTCGTGCGGCTTCCAGAATTAAGGCCATCAACGACATCCACAGGAACCTACACCATTCTCAAAGGCGTCCAAACCAGGAAGGGGCTGCTTTTCTGGTGGAGGATGCGCAAGGGTTCAAAACAACAGAATCCGGCCTGAAGAACGAAGACGCAAGCGTCACAGTCTCTGTGTTGTGCAGTAATGCACAACAAGTTGACAATAAAGAGATGAAGTGACTCAAAACTAACAGACTTGTCTGAACTTTTGCTGCCTGTCTCAACAGGTTGGAGCATCAGGCGGGGAGAAACTTCATGAAATATAACGAGGGCAAGTGTAGAGCCCTGCATCGGGGCAAGAACAACCCCAGACACCAGGATAAGTTGGGGACTGCCCTGCTGGAGAGCAGCAAAGGGGGAAGGGACGTGGGTGTCCTGGCGGAGAGCTGGCTGACCATGAGCCAGCACTGTGCCCTTGTGGCCAAGAAGGCCAATGGCATCCTGGGGTGTATTAGCAGGGCTGTGGTTAGTAGGTCGAGAGAGGTTCTCCTCCCCCTCTACTCTGCCCTAGTGAGACCACATCTGCAATATTGCGTCCAGTTCTGGGCCCCCCAGTTCCAGAAGGACAGGGAACTGCTTGAGAGAGTCCAGCACAGAGCCACAAGGGTGATAAAGGGAGTGGAGCGTCTCCCTTTTGAGGAAAGGCTGAGGGAGCTGGGTCTCTTTAGTTGGAGAAGAGGAGACTGCGGGGTGACCTTCTTAATGTTTATAAATATGTAAAGGGAGAGTGTCAGGAGGACGGAGCCAGGCTCTTCTCAGCGACATCTAACAGTAGGACAGGGGGCACTGGGTGCGTGCTGGAACATAGGAGGTTCCACTTAAATGTGAGACAAAACTTTTTTATGGTGATGGTGACAGAACACCGGAACAGGCTGCACAGGGGGGATGTGGAGTTTCCTTCTCCAGAGGCATTCCAAAGCTGCCTGGACGCGTTCCTGTGTGACCTGATCTAGCTGCTCCTGCTCCGGCAGGGGCATTGGACCAGACGATCTTTCAAGGTCCCTTCCAATCCCTAACATTCAGTGATTCGGTGATTCTGTGATTCGTAGGCATCTCAGCAGTCTTCTACCATCTTTCTTTGGCAAAGGCATGTCTGGAAAGAAAAACTGTAAAAATCACAGTCAGGAGAAGAGCTCTGGATCTCCAAAGTACCAATCTGCAGGTCTGATATACAGGCTGCCATTATGTCAGGATAACAACAACCTGCTGCCCTGGAAGATTAATCTTACTTTGAAATCAGTGGGCACTGCAATACTATGCTCCTCAGAAAATCAGGACAATTATTGCCAGGTTTTGTGATTACCACTCGTTAAAATGAGGGTATACTGGATTAGGTCACCCAGGGCATCTCTCAGGCTGAAATTTGTCATGTCAGAGCAAGAACAGGTCACACTTAGTGAAGCCGTGTAGTTCTGGGAACAAAACGTCCCTTCCTGCAATCGGCAGCTCGATTCTTTCTAGTCTTGGCTTTAGAGCACTATGCGGAGTTTATTACAATCTCCTTGAATCGGGAAGGCTCACCCTGAGCACTCTCTGGTGCACAAGTATCCAGGAAAGCCCTGCTGGGGCTCTTGTAGCCACTTGCCTCAAGGCATTTTCCTAATCAAATTCCTACTCCTACCATGCCAGACCAGATATTCTTTCGTGCCCCCTGGCAAAGCTAATGGGCTCTGGGCTGGCTGCATTAGACCTTCTGCCTCAGCACCAGCAATGAGCCTGAGGCTACCAGGTAGCCGAAGCACATCCTCTCCAAGCAGCCCCATTCTGGAAGCATTATAGATTTGCAGTTCCCCTCCTTAGGTATATATGCAACAAGCAAAGCATCATTAGAAGCACAGCGTTTATGAGGGTTCTGAAAAATCACTTTTTTTACTCCTTAGCTAGGGCAAAGACTCCACAGATATGAGAAAAACGGTCAAATCTTTTCTAGCATTTCCCAGTTCATTATTCTTACTACTGTAGTCTTCTTCAGGCTTCACTTCAGAGTTGTGAAGGGCATCCCAAGTTCTCCTCCTCCAACTCAAATCTCTTCTCTTGCATTACCGATTATCTACTATGATCCCCCCCCCTTCCCCATCCCTCCCCCTACCCCCCCTCAAACTTCTCATCTGTACTTTCGCAAAGAGAGAAAAAATCTTTTCTCTTAAATTTTCCTGTTTCCTCTGTCAGGTGTGTCCTGACACCTGACCATCTTTGTCAGGTGCTCCTCAGAGAATTTTGTTTGATGACCACTCTCCTGGGGACCAGAAGTGGAAGACCAGTTTGCCTGCAACAGGAACCATCTCCCTGCGTATCGCATTAAAACAATTCATGCAGCTATAGTAATCTTTCCATGCTAGAAGGCAGGAAGTTCTCCCATCATCTTTTGTGGTTTCAGAGGAAAGAAAAACACACCACGTGTGACAGTCATACATTGTGAACACCTAACAGACACAGTCCACAGCAGGACAGAAACATCAAATCATCCCAACTCATCATCAAAACAGCTTGCATTTGTGACTGGCTTTTCATCCCAAAAGGGGGATTCTCCTGCCATCAGTCACGTGCTCTTAAACACTCACACCACCAGAGCAACGCGCAGACTCCCTGGGTGTGTGGCTGAGACCAGGGGTAAAGCGGACCACTGCAGATCAATGAGGCCAATCGTAAGGTCCACAGACCCTTGCACAAGTTGCTTCCAGTCAGCAGAAAACTACCTGTTCCTCCTCAACCTCAGAAACTCTGCTTGCAGATGTTAGAAGGAACCAACAAATGCAGCCTTCTGGCCTCTGCCCCAACAAGAGTCCATCTCCAAGCTCTGGAGACGGACAACCACCTAGAATGGAAAGCTCCTGGAAAGAGTGGGTGCACAGGACAGCAAGAGAGCGAGCACAAATGGTGTGTGAGCGTGCGTGAGTGAAGGCTGTGCGTGAGTGTAAGCCTTTGCCAGTCCTTCCTTTCCCACAGCATCCCTACCGGCACGGTGCTAAGGAGCCTCTGGGACCCTGAGCCACAGCTGCACAAGTCTGGTGGTGCCCTGGGGCAACAGGCTTCGTAGGCCTGCAGCCCAACAAGGGGCAAGAGCATCTTCTCTGGCTGAAGCGGCCAGCCAGCAGCTAACTCAGCTATCAGCAAAGTCCCTCAGGACAACTTCACTGCCTTCCTGACAAAACAGTCACTGCTGTATTTGCATCTTACTTTTGACAAGAACTTTCCTGCCTATAGGTGAGGCTGTACTATCAGAGTGCATCTTTCCTCCATACAAACCCCCTTTTGAGCTAATGATTCCTTCAGAAGGATTTACACTCCAGCTGAAGTGTGTCAAATCTGTGGCTAGTAATGAGCACATGAAAATATTTTTTCAGTATTTACATATGAAAGATATCAAATGGGATCACTGTAAGATTACTTCTTCAGTGTCGCCTTCTAAAGATGTGGTGGTTTTACTCAGGTGGGCAGCCGAGTTCCACCCGATCCTTTTCCAGAGGAAGATACATAACTGCCTCTAGAGAAGGACTAGCTCACTAAACGGGTTGGCCTACTAGAGAGTCCTTCAAAAGTTTGGTTGGCCAAGGAGCTGTAGCCTGAAAGTCAGAAGTCTGCTCCATACTACGGGAAGAGAGAACGCCCCCAAGGGTAAATTACCCAACATTTTGGTATTTCTCTTAGCTACCAGAAAAGAAACAAACACACCCCAAAACCACCAACATGCGTACATGAAAGAAAACCAAGCACGGCATGCTAGAGCTGGTCAAACAATTCTGCCAGTTAGCTCTAAGAGAGAATTTGAAGTTAGCTGTGTAGCGGAGAATAAAAACGAAAAACCAGTGCTCTCTGTGTTTGAGGGCTTTTATTATCTACCACAACGGTCTGCCCAAGAACTTGTCCCTCAGGACACCAAGTTCTTTCTGGGAGAGGTTGTGCACCAACAACAGATTCTGTCCCGGGGAGTCTCTGCTCGGAATTTTGGGGTAAGGAAAGCCAGGAGGCTGGCTTGGTTGCCTTGGTTTCCGTATGCCCACGCGTGGAGACGGTAACCTGGACACTGTGGACTGATTGTGTGCTCACCATGAAGACACGCAGGTTAAAAGGCGGCGCCTCTTCCTGCGGCCATCACTTCTTGGAAGTGAGATTGTGACGGACGAGGTAGGACGAGGCTTTTCTCCAATGCATACTGTGAACTGTCGATCTAGCTTCACATTCGTTAGTCAAATGAGAGCGGTGAATAAGAGAATGTTTACATTTGCCTTCCTTTCAACAGGCACGCAATGTGTGCAGCAGAGTCACAGAAGGAAAATTCAACTGAGAAGAGCCAAGCGGTAAGATTAGCTCCTTACGAATACACAAGTTCATGCACTTTTTTGGACGAAGGTGGTCTAGCGCAAAGCCTGATACTGTTTGTGTGATAAGTGGGCGAGAGGGGGCAAATGAAAAAAAAAAAAAAAAAGAATGCTTCAGATACTTGTGGCTCTGCTTACTTGCAGAAGAAAAACTGCAAGCTCTTCCAGTGACAGTGTCAGAAGCGTGCAGCTAGCTCTCACGTGCACTTTCAGGGAGTCTTTAGTGGAGAAGAGATCCTCTAGTACCGTGGCCAGTGAATATTAGTCACCAGACAGAGGGAAGAACTGAAGCAGCTTCTGGTTCTCCCTCTCGCATCCCTCTGCCTTCCTGCCCAGCATGGCCATCGAGCAAAAAGCAGCCAAGCCCTTAGTTTGTGCCTTCCTCCGGCACGTTTTAAGCATGATAACTTTAGAAGTGGCCAGCAAAAGTTAGGAAGTACAGTCGGCAAAGGCGGTGTGAAATGCTAAAGGTCATTGAAGCCCAGCTCCATACCTCTTTGGGTTTTCGTATTCCCCCAATTTTCTTCCTGCATTTTCATAAAGGCTAAGAAGGTTCTGCGAAGCCTGGGAAACAATTCAAGGCCCTGACAGTGTCAGACGTGCAGTCTTCACCAAGTATTTGACTTAAGAATGAATTGCCCTCAGCATTCTGTAGTGATTTAAGCGGCCATGAGCAGGTGGCAAAAGTGACTTAAAGTCAGGTTGAGGCCTAAAGTCAAATTCTTTGCTGACAAGTGCACATGCCCCAAGGGAATTTCCTTCATGAGTACCCTTGGGTTGCAGAAACCTAGCGCTTCTCCAGTGCTTCTTCTTCCCCTGTGAAATACTGCAGACCACTCAAACCCTGGTTAAAGATTTGTCCCAAAACAAAGAGAGCAAAAGTAAAGTGCCCACAAGCGAACAACGCAGACGGAAGCTCAGTCTGAAATACAAGCTATGTCATGAGGTACCCGTTGCATTGGCAGGGCGCGATGGAGCTGCCCGACTTGACCGTGCAGAAGAGCTCTGTGAAGCTCCTCACGAAGAGATGGGAGTCCGCCAGTGCTCTGGCACCCAGCCCGGCCTTCCAACGCCTGCCAGCCCCACGGTCCCTGGCACCAGAGCAAGCCAGCCCAGGCAGCACCGTGGACGAAGCTGCGGCAGACAGCGGGAGGGCGGACGTCACCCTGGGTGGCCCTCGCCGGACTGAGACCTTCCCCATCTCTGTCAAGGAGCTGCAGAGCCACTTTGAGACCCTGGGTGGCAGGAAGGTGAGTGCACGCAGGTTCCGCAGCTGAAAAGGATTCCCGCGCTCTCACTGAGGACTCGGAGAACACTACTGCCACAACAGCACCCCCTTCCAATCTGCTGCCTCTTCATATCCTTTCTGCCCCCTGAAAGCCCTACCTGGCTCCTCCCAGTAGCTTCTAACTCACATCCCCTCCATGTCTTCCAACAGGAAGCGGAAAGTGGCAAAAGCTCACTGCCACCAGCACTGGCCACTCAGCCTGGGAGCCAGACAGACATTTCTCTCATGGAAATGTCCAGCGTGAAACGGGGGAGGGCAATCTTTGAGAAGATGTCCTCAGGCAATGGACAGACCACCAACACTGAAGGTTAGCCTTACCACTTGGATCGGATTTCTCCCTTTAGTTCAATGCGCTCCATCTCTGAGGTGGCAAGGGGCAAGCACACTCACCTCATCAGGGCAGCCCCCAGGCCGCCCAGGGAGAGAACGTGGTGTTCTTCTCAGTGCAAAACAAGCTTTCTAGCCTTCTCCATTTTGTCTGTTGCATTATGGAGCAGTGCCTGATGCCCATTAAATACTTGTTGAGCAAAACACAACAGAATGGTGTCTTATGTTTTGAGAAGATAACTTTTGATGAAGACAGCCCAAATTACAAATAGGATATCAAAACTATGGGCAGCATCCATCAATTACAAAAAAGTGGTATCTTCATTTTCTTCTTTGGTGAAGATAGTTTGGATTTAGCAGTGCGTTGCTTTGGTAACAATGCGTTAACTTTTATTAGTTAAAGGCATTCTGGTTTCCACAAATCAAATGCTCCGTACTTGATGTGCTGTAAAGTAAAAGTGCGACGACACAGTGGGTAAAATGTTGGCAATACTGTTTGTTTTGCTTACTGCTTTTCTTTCAAGCTTTGAAACACATGCACCCATCTCCCTCTCCCCAACTATGACGTCTCTTTGTGGTTGCAGTGGGTGGCTGCAAAGCTGTAGGAGGACTTCCAGAAGAGAGCCCTCCCAACACCGGCAATACACTGACGGAATTCCAGGAGAATGTCTCCTTGAAAGACAAAATGGCTCTGTATCAGGCTGCGGTGTCAAAGGCAGAGAACAGCAACCGCTTTGCCAATGTAAGATACCAATGTCTCAATATCTTCTTAATTCTACGTTTGCTTTGCCCAGGGACAGATCGTAACCATCTTTATTTCTACAAGCAAGCTATCAGGTGGATCATAGGGTGGATGAAAATTTAAATCCCAAATTAGGAAACCTATAGAGCAAACATAGTCATCCATCAGTCTCTCTCTCTACCAAAAGAGGTTTCTCACGCTAGATGCCTTTGGTCTTTTGGACAATCCCCGTTATTTCGTGGACGTGCTCTTCCTTTCAGTCCACCTTTGCCTGAACTTCATGTATGAGGATCATGGGTGAGAGAGAGATCAGCAACACGGTTATCCTGTGATGACAAAACAAGGCAGTTTCCTTACCACAACAACTATTCTCTATCGCCAAATAATAAAATCCTGTTCAGGAGCACAGTGACTTTAGAGCTCTTGCTGCTCGAACTGAAGAATTTGAAATTACCGCATGATAAAACAGCTCAGCTATGGGTGCTCAGGTAGCCCAGAAGCCACCTGAGGGAAGCAGCCACCAGCCACGCTCGCCTTCAGAGTCCAGGTGTTTTCAAACCACGCAATTCCTGCCCACTGGCTTCTTGATTTCATAATTGCCCTTGTGTATTTGGAACAGATTCCTGCAGTTCTTTGGGCCAAGAAGGTTCCAATTCCCTCCTCCCAACACTGCCAGCAATGGTGCTGTTAGCTCTCTCTCCCCAAAAGGAAGAACTGGAGGAAGCCTGACCCAACCGAACTGTGTTGAGAACATATGAACTGCTTCATTTCCACCCTATAACACCTTGCCCTTACTTGTTGAAATGGATGGTATGTTCTTACTGCAAATGGAAAACACCTGGCCTTATTTGATCCCTCTAGACCTCAGAGGAAATCAAGTCCTGCACTGTGCCCGGGGGCCTGGCTGCAGTGAGGAAACACTTTGAGAATGGGCAGATGACCCCTTCAATGACCACCTTTGCTCACTCCCAGCACCAGCACAAAGCTGCAGAGGTAACAATGGCATTTTGAATACTAACAAATTAGGTTTCCCCTGTTAAAGAGCTCGAGAGGAAAATAACACTATTTGCTTGATTCCAGGATTCACCATTCCCGGTGTCCCTGGAAAAATTTGCACCCCATTTTCTTTTCAACTCGCCCTCCTCGAGCCTCACCTAACTTTAACGGTTCAACCTTCTCATCACATGGGTTCCTTGTGGTGCTCGTAATCCCCTAAATCATCACGGTACACTGCCATAAAGGAACCATTTGGGCTTAACATCTGTTAAAGTAGAACTGATTTGTGACAGCCCTTCACAGGCAGAAACACAAATCCAGATTACTGTTAATTACGTGATTCTTTGTATTTGTTTTCAGGAGACCTCAAGAACCACTCAGCTCCCACTATCTAGCAGCACCAGGGAAGCCGAGTGCAGTGCGACGAGCTCCAAAGAAGCCCCACTAGAAGCCTTTCCAAGCAAAGAGGTAAGTTTATCAATTAACAATTATACCATTTGGCAGGTATGTTTTTAAAACAGTGTCCTAGACAGGGTTGTTTGGATGTGGTAATGAATGGGGCTTCCCACTCAGACTTCTCTGTGATGTTTCAAAGACAGCAGCCGAAATATGGAGTATTCTTCCATGTTGCACTAAATCCCGCAGTAACGTGAAGGTTTTGTGCACAGGTTTCTCTCGGGGAGCAAGTGACTCCAGAGACAAACGGGGCTTCTACACTCACCCGGCATACTGACGAAGCAGGTAAGAAGTGGCTTGAGAGTAACGGCTCCCAAAGGAGCACGACAAACCAAGTTCTTGGCAACTGTCTTTACTGGCACAAACGTGGGGCTGCTTTTAGGATACAGATACAGGACATTGCTCCAAGTTGTTCAGTGCCTCCTTCCTCAGCTAAGCACATTCATTGGTCTCAGTGGGACCTAAGAAACAGCTTTCCGTGCTGGTACACAGAGAGGAGTTTGGCAGAAGGAGGTAGCTTCCAATTTGTGCTGAGCTGCTGGAAAGAGCGGGGCATTTTAAGAGATGTCTGAAGACACACGCAAACCCTTGCCCCTGTATAGCCGAAACTGTGGATGATAAAGGCTCAATTTATAGCCAGGCGGAACAGGCCTGGACACCATGAGCACGGTGTAGAGGCGCTGCTTCTGCGGTCTAGTCCTGGTATTAGAATTCACGCGCTCGGTTAACACAAAGACCTCAGTCCTGTGCGAGCCCTGACATTCAGGCAATTCAGGTACGGCAAAACAGCAGGCCATAGATAACGTGTCCCTCAACACTTCTTCCATCCATTTCCTACGTATTTCTTCTCTTCATATTGTCCGTTGTTCATTTACTTTTTTTTTTTTTAATAATAATAGTAATTATTATTCTTTCCATTGCAGTAAGCAATGCAGCTATGGACGTGGAGGTCCCAAAGACTTCCACAGAGGTGTGTGACCATCAGACAGAAAGGACAGCAGAGGAAAACGCTGTTCCCATAGACAGAGAGACTGCAACATCTGTACCAGATGGCAAGGTCTGTGCCTTTATAGTAAGAGTAGACATCAGTCTGTCAAATACAGTCTGAATTTCTATTTTTACCATGTAGTTGCAACTGAAAATGCAACCTGTGAAAGCAGTAGGAATATACGGAGCTTAGCAATGACGGGCACACAAGGTGGTATTTAGTACAACCTGTAATTCAGCAAGTACTTCTATTACATGACAAACACAACTGAAAGTTGAACTCAAACGCTTCTGCTTTTCCTTTCCTTCTCTGATGAAGGAAGCCTCTTCTTTCCCTGCTTTCAGTCTCTAAAAGGCTATGTTTTCTGTCACCAGTTCCTCAGATGCACAGAAACTCTCAACTTGAGGAAAAACGAAGACAAGCGTCAAAATGTCGAGGGCTGTCCGGACCAGACAATTCCACTGGCACTGCCGAGCGAAGCACTGCACCAGCCCAAAAGCACCATGCCGTCTGCTCTTGCCAGAATGAGAGCCATGAATGCGATCATCAGGAGCCATGCACAGTCTGTAAGACGGCCACGTCACCAAGGAGCTGCTGGGCTGCCAGTTCAAAGTGTCTGTGAGCAAGAAATCCCAAAGGTTCACAAAGGCGACATCTGTTCAGAGGAGCAGCTCCCTAAGCCTGGGGAGCCGCAGATGAGGGAGCCACTGAGACAACCCAAAAGCAGAAGCACTCGTGCGGCTTCCAGAATTAAGGCCATCAACGACATCCACAGGAACCTACACCATTCTCAAAGGCGTCCAAACCAGGAAGGGGCTGCTTTTCTGGTGGAGGATGCGCAAGGGTTCAAAACAACAGAATCCGGCCTGAAGAACGAAGACGCAAGCGTCACAGTCTCTGTGTTGTGCAGTAATGCACAACAAGTTGACAATAAAGAGATGAAGTGACTCAAAACTAACAGACTTGTCTGAACTTTTGCTGCCTGTCTCAACAGGTTGGAGCATCAGGCGGGGAGAAACTTCATGAAATATAACGAGGGCAAGTGTAGAGCCCTGCATCGGGGCAAGAACAACCCCAGACACCAGGATAAGTTGGGGACTGCCCTGCTGGAGAGCAGCAAAGGGGGAAGGGACGTGGGTGTCCTGGCGGAGAGCTGGCTGACCATGAGCCAGCACTGTGCCCTTGTGGCCAAGAAGGCCAATGGCATCCTGGGGTGTATTAGCAGGGCTGTGGTTAGTAGGTCGAGAGAGGTTCTCCTCCCCCTCTACTCTGCCCTAGTGAGACCACATCTGCAATATTGCGTCCAGTTCTGGGCCCCCCAGTTCCAGAAGGACAGGGAACTGCTTGAGAGAGTCCAGCACAGAGCCACAAGGGTGATAAAGGGAGTGGAGCGTCTCCCTTTTGAGGAAAGGCTGAGGGAGCTGGGTCTCTTTAGTTGGAGAAGAGGAGACTGCGGGGTGACCTTCTTAATGTTTATAAATATGTAAAGGGAGAGTGTCAGGAGGACGGAGCCAGGCTCTTCTCAGCGACATCTAACAGTAGGACAGGGGGCACTGGGTGCGTGCTGGAACATAGGAGGTTCCACTTAAATGTGAGACAAAACTTTTTTATGGTGATGGTGACAGAACACCGGAACAGGCTGCACAGGGGGGATGTGGAGTTTCCTTCTCCAGAGGCATTCCAAAGCTGCCTGGACGCGTTCCTGTGTGACCTGATCTAGCTGCTCCTGCTCCGGCAGGGGCATTGGACCAGACGATCTTTCAAGGTCCCTTCCAATCCCTAACATTCAGTGATTCGGTGATTCTGTGATTCGTAGGCATCTCAGCAGTCTTCTACCATCTTTCTTTGGCAAAGGCATGTCCGGAAAGAAAAACTGTAAAAATCACAGTCAGGAGAAGAGCTCTGGATCTCCAAAGTACCAATCTGCAGGTCTGATATACAGGCTGCCATTATGTCAGGATAACAACAATCTGCTGCCCCGGAAGATTAATCTTACTTTGAAATCAGTGGGCACTGCAATACTATGCTCCTCAGAAAATCAGGACAATTATTGCCAGGTTTTGTGATTACCACTGGTTAAAATGAGGGTATACTGGATTAGGTCACCCAGGGCGTCTCTCAGGCTGAAATTTGTCATGTCAGAGCAAGAACAGGTCACACTTAGTGAAGCCGTGTAGTTCTGGGAACAAAACGTCCCTTCCTGCAATCGGCAGCTCGATTCTTTCTAGTCTTGGCTTTAGAGCACTATGCGGAGTTTATTACAATCTCCTTGAATCGGGAAGGCTCACCCTGAGCACTCTCTGGTGCACAAGTATCCAGGAAAGCCCTGCTGGGGCTCTTGTAGCCACTTGCCTCAAGGCATTTTCCTAATCAAATTCCTACTCCTACCATGCCAGACCAGATATTCTTTCGTGCCCCCTGGCAAAGCTAATGGGCTCTGGGCTGGCTGCATTAGACCTTCTGCCTCAGCACCAGCAATGAGCCTGAGGCTACCAGGTAGCCGAAGCACATCCTCTCCAAGCAGCCCCATTCTGGAAGCATTATAGATTTGCAGTTCCCCTCCTTAGGTATATATGCAACAAGCAAAGCATCATTAGAAGCACAGCGTTTATGAGGGTTCTGAAAAATCACTTTTTTTACTCCTTAGCTAGGGCAAAGACTCCACAGATATGAGAAAAACGGTCAAATCTTTTCTAGCATTTCCCAGTTCATTAGTCTTACTACTGTAGTCTTCTTCAGGCTTCACTTCAGAGTTGTGAAGGGCATCCCAAGTTCTCCTCCTCCAACTCAAATCTCTTCTCTTGCATTACCGATTATCTGCTATGATCCCCCCCCCTTCCCCATCCCTCCCCCTCCCCCCCCTCAAACTTCTCATCTGTACTTTCGCAAAGAGAGAAAAAATCTTTTCTCTTAAATTTTCCTGTTTCCTCTGTCAGGTGTGTCCTGACATCTGACCATCTTTGTCAGGTGCTCCTCAGAGAATTTTGTTTGATGACCACTCTCCTGGGGACCAGAAGTGGAAGACCAGTTTGCCTGCAACAGGAACCATCTCCCTGCGTATCGCATTAAAACAATTCATGCAGCTATAGTAATCTTTCCATGCTAGAAGGCAGGAAGTTCTCCCATCATCTTTTGTGGTTTCAGAGGAAAGAAAAACACACCACGTGTGACAGTCATACATTGTGAACACCTAACAGACACAGTCCACAGCAGGACAGAAACATCAAATCATCCCAACTCATCATCAAAACAGCTTGCATTTGTGACTGGCTTTTCATCCCAAAAGGGGGATTCTCCTGCCATCAGTCACGTGCTCTTAAACACTCACACCACCAGAGCAACGCGCAGACTCCCTGGGTGTGTGGCTGAGACCAGGGGTAAAGCGGACCACTGCAGATCAATGAGGCCAATCGTAAGGTCCACAGACCCTTGCACAAGTTGCTTCCCGTCAGCAGAAAACTACCTGTTCCTCCTCAACCTCAGAAACTCTGCTTGCAGATGTTAGAAGGAACCAACAAATGCAGCCTTCTGGCCTCTGCCCCAACAAGAGTCCATCTCCAAGCTCTGGAGATGGACAACCACCTAGAATGGAAAGCTCCTGGAAAGAGTGGGTGCACAGGACAGCAAGAGAGCGAGCACAAATGGTGTGTGAGCGTGCGTGAGTGAAGGCTGTGCGTGAGTGTAAGCCTTTGCCAGTCCTTCCTTTCCCACAGCATCCCTACCGGCACGGTGCTAAGGAGCCTCTGGGACCCTGAGCCACAGCTGCACAAGTCTGGTGGTGCCCTGGGGCAACAGGCTTCGTAGGCCTGCAGCCCAACAAGGGGCAGGAGCATCTTCTCTGGCTGAAGCGGCCAGCCAGCAGCTAACTCAGCTATCAGCAAAGTCCCTCAGGACAACTTCACTGCCTTCCTGACAAAACAGTCACTGCTGTATTTGCATCTTACTTTTGACAAGAACTTTCCTGCCTATAGGTGAGGCTGTACTATCAGAGTGCATCTTTCCTCCATACAAACCCCCTTTTGAGCAAATGATTCCTTCAGAAGGATTTACACTCCAGCTGAAGTGTGTCAAATCTGTGGCTAGTAATGAGCACATGAAAATATTTTTTCAGTATTTACATATGAAAGATATCAAATGGGATCACTGTAAGATTACTTCTTCAGTGTCGCCTTCTAAAGATGTGGTGGTTTTACTCAGGTGGGCAGCCGAGTTCCACCCGATCCTTTTCCAGAGGAAGATACATAACTGCCTCTAGAGAAGGACTAGCTCACTAAACGGGTTGGCCTACTAGAGAGTCCTTCAAAAGTTTGGTTGGCCAAGGAGCTGTAGCCTGAAAGTCAGAAGTCTGCTCCATACTACGGGAAGAGAGAACGCCCCCAAGGGTAAATTACCCAACATTTTGGTATTTCTCTTAGCTACCAGAAAAGAAACAAACACACCCCAAAACCACCAACATGCGTACGTGAAAGAAAACCAAGCACGGCATGCTAGAGCTGGTCAAACAATTCTGCCAGTTAGCTCTAAGAGAGAATTTGAAGTTAGCTGTGTAGCGGAGAATAAAAACGAAAAACCAGTGCTCTCTGTGTTTGAGGGCTTTTATTATCTACCACAACGGTCTGCCCAAGAACTTGTCCCTCAGGACACCAAGTTCTTTCTGGGAGAGGTTGTGCACCAACAACAGATTCTGTCCCGGGGAGTCTCTGCTCGGAATTTTGGGGTAAGGAAAGCCAGGAGGCTGGCTTGGTTGCCTTGGTTTCCGTATGCCCACGCGTGGAGACGGTAACCTGGACGCTGTGGACTGATTGTGTGCTCACCATGAAGACACGCAGGTTAAAAGGCGGCGCCTCTTCCTGCGACCATCACTTCTTGGAAGTGGGATTGTGACGGACGAGGTAGGACGAGGCTTTTCTCCAATGCATACTGTGAACTGTCGATCTAGCTTCACATTCGTTAGTCAAATGAGAGCGGTGAATAAGAGAATGTTTACATTTGCCTTCCTTTCAACAGGCACGCAATGTGTGCAGCAGAGTCACAGAAGGAAAATTCAACTGAGAAGAGCCAAGCGGTAAGATTAGCTCCTTACGAATACACAAGCTCATGCACTTTTTTGGACGAAGGTGGTCTAGCGCAAAGCCTGATACTGTTTGTGTGATAAGTGGGCGAGAGGGGGCAAGTGAAAAAAAAAAAAAAAAAAGAATGCTTCAGATACTTGTGGCTCTGCTTACTTGCAGAAGAAAAACTGCAAGCTCTTCCAGTGACAGTGTCAGAAGCGTGCAGCTAGCTCTCACGTGCACTTTCAGGGAGTCTTTAGTGGAGAAGAGATCCTCTAGTACCGTGGCCAGTGAATATTAGCCACCAGACAGAGGGAAGAACTGAAGCAGCTTCTGGTTCTCCCTCTCGCATCCCTCTGCCTTCCTGCCCAGCATGGCCATCGAGCAAAAAGCAGCCAAGCCCTTAGTTTGTGCCTTCCTCCGGCACGTTTTAAGCATGATAACTTTAGAAGTGGCCAGCAAAAGTTAGGAAGTACAGTCGGCAAAGGCGGTGTGAAATGCTAAAGGTCATTGAAGCCCAGCTCCATACGTCTTTGGGTTTTCGTATTCCCCCAATTTTCTTCCTGCATTTTCATAAAGGCTAAGAAGGTTCTGCGAAGCCTGGGAAACAATTCAAGGCCCTGACAGTGTCAGACGTGCAGTCTTCACCAAGTATTTGACTTAAGAATGAATTGCCCTCAGCATTCTGTAGTGATTTAAGCGGCCATGAGCAGGTGGCAAAAGTGACTTAAAGTCAGGTTGAGGCCTAAAGTCAAATTCTTTGCTGACAAGTGCACATGCCCCAAGGGAATTTCCTTCATGAGTACCCTTGGGTTGCAGAAACCTAGCGCTTCTCCAGTGCTTCTTCTTCCCCCGTGAAATACTGCAGACCACTCAAACCCTGGTTAAAGATTTGTCCCAAAACAAAGAGAGCAAAAGTAAAGTGCCCACAAGCGAACAACGCAGACGGAAGCTCAGTCTGAAATACAAGCTATGTCATGAGGTACCCGTTGCATTGGCAGGGCGCGATGGAGCTGCCCGACTTGACCGTGCAGAAGAGCTCTGTGAAGCTCCTCACGAAGAGATGGGAGTCCGCCAGTGCTCTGGCACCCAGCCCGGCCTTCCAACGCCTGCCAGCCCCACGGTCCCTGGCACCAGAGCAAGCCAGCCCAGGCAGCACCGTGGACGAAGCTGCGGCAGACAGCGGGAGGGCAGACGTCACCCTGGGTGGCCCTCGCCGGACTGAGACCTTCCCCATCTCTGTCAAGGAGCTGCAGAGCCACTTTGAGACCCTGGGTGGCAGGAAGGTGAGTGCACGCAGGTTCCGCAGCTGAAAAGGATTCCCGCGCTCTCACTGAGGACTCGGAGAACACTACTGCCACAACAGCACCCCCTTCCAATCTGCTGCCTCTTCATATCCTTTCTGCCCCCGGAAAGCCCTACCTGGCTCCTCCCAGTAGCTTCTAACTCACATCCCCTCCATGTCTTCCAACAGGAAGCGGAAAGTGGCAAAAGCTCACTGCCACCAGCACTGGCCACTCAGCCTGGGAGCCAGACAGACATTTCTCTCATGGAAATGTCCAGCGTGAAACGGGGGAGGGCAATCTTTGAGAAGATGTCCTCAGGCAATGGACAGACCACCAACACTGAAGGTTAGCCTTACCACTTGGATCGGATTTCTCCCTTTAGTTCAATGCGCTCCGTCTCTGAGGTGGCAAGGGGCAAGCACACTCACCTCATCAGGGCAGCCCCCAGGCCGCCCAGGGAGAGAACGTGGTGTTCTTCTCAGTGCAAAACAAGCTTTCTAGCCTTCTCCATTTTGTCTGTTGCATTATGGAGCAGTGCCTGATGCCATTAAATACTTGTTGAGCAAAACACAACAGAATGGTGTCTTATGTTTTGAGAAGATAACTTTTGATGAAGACAGCCCAAATTACAAATAGGATATCAAAACTATGGGCAGCATCCATCAATTACAAAAAAGTGGTATCTTCATTTTCTTCTTTGGTGAAGATAGTTTGGATTTAGCAGTGCGTTGCTTTGGTAACAATGCGTTAACTTTTATTAGTTAAAGGCATTCTGGTTTCCACAAATCAAATGCTCCGTACTTGATGTGCTGTAAAGTAAAAGTGCGACGACACAGTGGGTAAAATGTTGGCAATACTGTTTGTTTTGCTTACTGCTTTTCTTTCAAGCTTTGAAACACATGCACCCATCTCCCTCTCCCCAACTATGACGTCTCTTTGTGGTTGCAGTGGGTGGCTGCAAAGCTGTAGGAGGACTTCCAGAAGAGAGCCCTCCCAACACCGGCAATACACTGACGGAATTCCAGGAGAATGTCTCCTTGAAAGACAAAATGGCTCTGTATCAGGCTGCGGTGTCAAAGGCAGAGAACAGCAACCGCTTTGCCAATGTAAGATACCAATGTCTCAATATCTTCTTAATTCTACGTTTGCTTTGCCCAGGGACAGATCGTAACCATCTTTATTTCTACAAGCAAGCTATCAGGTGGATCATAGGGTGGATGAAAATTTAAATCCCAAATTAGGAAACCTATAGAGCAAACATAGTCATCCATCAGTCTCTCTCTCTACCAAAAGAGGTTTCTCACGCTAGATGCCTTTGGTCTTTTGGACAATCCCCGTTATTTCGTGGACGTGCTCTTCCTTTCAGTCCACCTTTGCCTGAACTTCATGTATGAGGATCATGGGTGAGAGAGAGATCAGCAACACGGTTATCCTGTGATGACAAAACAAGGCAGTTTCCTTACCACAACAACTATTCTCTATCGCCAAATAATAAAATCCTGTTCAGGAGCACAGTGACTTTAGAGCTCTTGCTGCTCGAACTGAAGAATTTGAAATTACCGCATGATAAAACAGCTCTGCTATGGGTGCTCAGGTAGCCCAGAAGCCACCTGAGGGAAGCAGCCACCAGCCACGCTCGCCTTCAGAGTCCAGGTGTTTTCAAACCACGCAATTCCTGCCCACTGGCTTCTTGATTTCCTAATTGCCCTTGTGTATTTGGAACAGATTCCTGCAGTTCTTTGGGCCAAGAAGGTTCCAATTCCCTCCTCCCAACACTGCCAGCAATGGTGCTGTTAGCTCTCTCTCCCCAAAAGGAAGAACTGGAGGAAGCCTGACCCAACCGAACTGTGTTGAGAACATATGAACTGCTTCATTTACACCCTATAACACCTTGCCCTTACTTGTTGAAATGGATGGTATGTTCTTACTGCAAATGGAAAACACCTGGCCTTATTTGATCCCTCTAGACCTCAGAGGAAATCAAGTCCTGCACTGTGCCCGGGGGCCTGGCTGCAGTGAGGAAACACTTTGAGAATGGGCAGATGACCCCTTCAATGACCACCTTTGCTCACTCCCAGCACCAGCACAAAGCTGCAGAGGTAACAATGGCATTTTGAATACTAACAAATTAGGTTTCCCCTGTTAAAGAGCTCGAGAGGAAAATAACACTATTTGCTTGATTCCAGGATTCACCATTCCCGGTGTCCCTGGAAAAATTTGCACCCCATTTTCTTTTCAACTCGCCCTCCTCGAGCCTCACCTAACTTTAACGGTTCAACCTTCTCATCACATGGGTTCCTTGTGGCGCTCGTAATCCCCTAAATCATCACGGTACACTGCCATAAAGGAACCATTTGGGCTTAACATCTGTTAAAGTAGAACTGATTTGTGACAGCCCTTCACAGGCAGAAACACAAATCCAGATTACTGTTAATTACGTGATTCTTTGTATTTGTTTTCAGGAGACCTCAAGAACCACTCAGCTCCCACTATCAAGCAGCACCAGGGAAGCTGAGTGCAGTGCGACGAGCTCCAAAGAAGCCCCACTAGAAGCCTTTCCAAGCAAAGAGGTAAGTTTATCAATTAACAATTATACCATTTGGCAGGTATGTTTTTAAAACAGTGTCCTAGACAGGGTTGTTTGGATGTGGTAATGAATGGGGCTTCCCACTCAGACTTCTCTGTGATGTTTCAAAGACAGCAGCCGAAATATGGAGTATTCTTCCATGTTGCACTAAATCCCGCAGTAACGTGAAGGTTTTGTGCACAGGTTTCTCTCGGGGAGCAAGTGACTCCAGAGACAAACGGGGCTTCTACACTCACCCGGCATACTGATGAAGCAGGTAAGAAGTGGCTTGAGAGTAACGGCTCCCAAAGGAGCACGACAAACCAAGTTCTTGGCAACTGTCTTTACTGGCACAAACGTGGGGCTGCTTTTAGGATACAGATACAGGACATTGCTCCAAGTTGTTCAGTGCCTCCTTCCTCAGCTAAGCACATTCATTGGTCTCAGTGGGACCTAAGAAACAGCTTTCCGTGCTGGTACACAGAGAGGAGTTTGGCAGAAGGAGGTAGCTTCCAATTTGTGCTGAGCTGCTGGAAAGAGCGGGGCATTTTAAGAGATGTCTGAAGACACACGCAAACCCTTGCCCCTGTATAGCCGAAACTGTGGATGATAAAAGCTCAATTTATAGCCAGGCGGAACAGGCCTGGACACCATGAGCACGGTGTAGAGGCGCTGCTTCTGCGGTCTAGTCCTGGTATTAGAATTCACGCGCTCGGTTAACACAAAGACCTCAGTCCTGTGCGAGCCCTGACATTCAGGCAATTCAGGTACGGCAAAACAGCAGGCCATAGATAACGTGTCCCTCAACACTTCTTCCATCCATTTCCTACGTATTTCTTCTCTTCATATTGTCCGTTGTTCATTTACTTTTTTTTTTTTTAATAATAATAGTAATTATTATTCTTTCCATTGCAGTAAGCAATGCAGCTATGGACGTGGAGGTCCCAAAGACTTCCACAGAGGTGTGTGACCATCAGACGGAAAGGACAGCAGAGGAAAACGCTGTTCCCATAGACAGAGAGACTGCAACATCTGTACCAGATGGCAAGGTCTGTGCCTTTATAGTAAGAGTAGACATCAGTCTGTCAAATACAGTCTGAATTTCTATTTTTACCATGTAGTTGCAACTGAAAATGCAACCTGTGAAAGCAGTAGGAATATACGGAGCTTAGCAATGACGGGCACACAAGGTGGTATTTAGTACAACCTGTAATTCAGCAAGTACTTCTATTACATGACAAACACAACTGAAAGTTGAACTCAAACGCTTCTGCTTTTCCTTTCCTTCTCTGATGAAGGAAGCCTCTTCTTTCCCTGCTTTCAGTCTCTAAAAGGCTATGTTTTCTGTCACCAGTTCCTCAGATGCACAGAAACTCTCAACTTGAGGAAAAACGAAGACAAGCGTCAAAATGTCGAGGGCTGTCCGGACCAGACAATTCCACTGGCACTGCCGAGCGAAGCACTGCACCAGCCCAAAAGCACCATGCCGTCTGCTCTTGCCAGAATGAGAGCCATGAATGCGATCATCAAGAGCCACGCACATTCTGTAAGACGGCCACGTCACCAAGGAGCTGCTGGGCTGCCAGTTCAAAGTGTCTGTGAGCAAGAAATCCCAAAGGTTCACAAAGGCGACATCTGTTCAGAGGAGCAGCTCCCTAAGCCTGGGGAGCCGCAGATGAGGGAGCCACTGAGACAACCCAAAAGCAGAAGCACTCGTGCGGCTTCCAGAATTAAGGCCATCAACGACATCCACAGGAACCTACACCATTCTCAAAGGCGTCCAAACCAGGAAGGGGCTGCTTTTCTGGTGGAGGATGCGCAAGGGTTCAAAACAACAGAATCCGGCCTGAAGAACGAAGACGCAAGCGTCACAGTCTCTGTGTTGTGCAGTAATGCACAACAAGTTGACAATAAAGAGATGAAGTGACTCAAAACTAACAGACTTGTCTGAACTTTTGCTGCCTGTCTCAACAGGTTGGAGCATCAGGCGGGGAGAAACTTCATGAAATATAACGAGGGCAAGTGTAGAGCCCTGCATCGGGGCAAGAACAACCCCAGACACCAGGATAAGTTGGGGACTGCCCTGCTGGAGAGCAGCAAAGGGGGAAGGGACGTGGGTGTCCTGGCGGAGAGCTGGCTGACCATGAGCCAGCACTGTGCCCTTGTGGCCAAGAAGGCCAATGGCATCCTGGGGTGTATTAGCAGGGCTGTGGTTAGTAGGTCGAGAGAGGTTCTCCTCCCCCTCTACTCTGCCCTAGTGAGACCACATCTGCAATATTGCGTCCAGTTCTGGGCCCCCCAGTTCCAGAAGGACAGGGAACTGCTTGAGAGAGTCCAGCACAGAGCCACAAGGGTGATAAAGGGAGTGGAGCGTCTCCCTTTTGAGGAAAGGCTGAGGGAGCTGGGTCTCTTTAGTTGGAGAAGAGGAGACTGAGGGGTGACCTTCTTAATGTTTATAAATATGTAAAGGGAGAGTGTCAGGAGGACGGAGCCAGGCTCTTCTCAGCGACATCTAACAGTAGGACAGGGGGCACTGGGTGCGTGCTGGAACATAGGAGGTTCCACTTAAATGTGAGACAAAACTTTTTTATGGTGATGGTGACAGAACACCGGAACAGGCTGCACAGGGGGGATGTGGAGTTTCCTTCTCCAGAGGCATTCCAAAGCTGCCTGGACGCGTTCCTGTGTGACCTGATCTAGCTGCTCCTGCTCCGGCAGGGGCATTGGACCAGACGATCTTTCAAGGTCCCTTCCAATCCCTAACATTCAGTGATTCGGTGATTCTGTGATTCGTAGGCATCTCAGCAGTCTTCTACCATCTTTCTTTGGCAAAGGCACGTCTGGAAAGAAAAACTGTAAAAATCACAGTCAGGAGAAGAGCTCTGGATCTCCAAAGTACCAATCTGCAGGTCTGATATACAGGCTGCCATTATGTCAGGATAACAACAACCTGCTGCCCTGGAAGATTAATCTTACTTTGAAATCAGTGGGCACTGCAATACTATGCTCCTCAGAAAATCAGGACAATTATTGCCAGGTTTTGTGATTACCACTGGTTAAAATGAGGGTATACTGGATTAGGTCACCCAGGGCGTCTCTCAGGCTGAAATTTGTCATGTCAGAGCAAGAACAGGTCACACTTAGTGAAGCCGTGTAGTTCTGGGAACAAAACGTCCCTTCCTGCAATCGGCAGCTCGATTCTTTCTAGTCTTGGCTTTAGAGCACTATGCGGAGTTTATTACAATCTCCTTGAATCGGGAAGGCTCACCCTGAGCACTCTCTGGTGCACAAGTATCCAGGAAAGCCCTGCTGGGGCTCTTGTAGCCGCTTGCCTCAAGGCATTTTCCTAATCAAATTCCTACTCCTACCATGCCAGACCAGATATTCTTTCGTGCCCCCTGGCAAAGCTAATGGGCTCTGGGCTGGCTGCATTAGACCTTCTGCCTCAGCACCAGCAATGAGCCTGAGGCTACCAGGTAGCCGAAGCACATCCTCTCCAAGCAGCCCCATTCTGGAAGCATTATAGATTTGCAGTTCCCCTCCTTAGGTATATATGCAACAAGCAAAGCATCATTAGAAGCACAGCGTTTATGAGGGTTCTGAAAAATCACTTTTTTTACTCCTTAGCTAGGGCAAAGACTCCACAGATATGAGAAAAACGGTCAAATCTTTTCTAGCATTTCCCAGTTCATTAGTCTTACTACTGTAGTCTTCTTCAGGCTTCACTTCAGAGTTGTGAAGGGCATCCCAAGTTCTCCTCCTCCAACTCAAATCTCTTCTCTTGCATTACCGATTATCTACTATGATCCCCCCCCCTTCCCCATCCCTCCCCCTACCCCCCCTCAAACTTCTCATCTGTACTTTCGCAAAGAGAGAAAAAATCTTTTCTCTTAAATTTTCCTGTTTCCTCTGTCAGGTGTGTCCTGACACCTGACCGTCTTTGTCAGGTGCTCCTCAGAGAATTTTGTTTGATGACCACTCTCCTGGGGACCAGAAGTGGAAGACCAGTTTGCCTGCAACAGGAACCATCTCCCTGCGTATCGCATTAAAACAATTCATGCAGCTATAGTAATCTTTCCATGCTAGAAGGCAGGAAGTTCTCCCATCATCTTTTGTGGTTTCAGAGGAAAGAAAAACACACCACGTGTGACAGTCATACATTGTGAACACCTAACAGACACAGTCCACAGCAGGACAGAAACATCAAATCATCCCAACTCATCATCAAAACAGCTTGCATTTGTGACTGGCTTTTCATCCCAAAAGGGGGATTCTCCTGCCATCAGTCACGTGCTCTTAAACACTCACACCACCAGAGCAACGCGCAGACTCCCTGGGTGTGTGGCTGAGACCAGGGGTAAAGCGGACCACTGCAGATCAATGAGGCCAATTGTAAGGTCCACAGACCCTTGCACAAGTTGCTTCCAGTCAGCAGAAAACTACCTGTTCCTCCTCAACCTCAGAAACTCTGCTTGCAGATGTTAGAAGGAACCAACAAATGCAGCCTTCTGGCCTCTGCCCCAACAAGAGTCCATCTCCAAGCTCTGGAGATGGACAACCACCTAGAATGGAAAGCTCCTGGAAAGAGTGGGTGCACAGGACAGCAAGAGAGCGAGCACAAATGGTGTGTGAGCGTGCGTGAGTGAAGGCTGTGCGTGAGTGTAAGCCTTTGCCAGTCCTTCCTTTCCCACAGCATCCCTACCGGCACGGTGCTAAGGAGCCTCTGGGACCCTGAGCCACAGCTGCACAAGTCTGGTGGTGCCCTGGGGCAACAGGCTTCGTAGGCCTGCAGCCCAACAAGGGGCAGGAGCATCTTCTCTGGCTGAAGCGGCCAGCCAGCAGCTAACTCAGCTATCAGCAAAGTCCCTCAGGACAACTTCACTGCCTTCCTGACAAAACAGTCACTGCTGTATTTGCATCTTACTTTTGACAAGAACTTTCCTGCCTATAGGTGAGGCTGTACTATCAGAGTGCATCTTTCCTCCATACAAACCCCCTTTTGAGCTAATGATTCCTTCAGAAGGATTTACACTCCAGCTGAAGTGTGTCAAATCTGTGGCTAGTAATGAGCACATGAAAATATTTTTTCAGTATTTACATATGAAAGATATCAAATAGGATCACTGTAAGATTACTTCTTCAGTGTCGCCTTCTAAAGATGTGGTGGTTTTACTCAGGTGGGCAGCCGAGTTCCACCCGATCCTTTTCCAGAGGAAGATACATAACTGCCTCTAGAGAAGGACTAGCTCACTAAACGGGTTGGCCTACTAGAGAGTCCTTCAAAAGTTTGGTTGGCCAAGGAGCTGTAGCCTGAAAGTCAGAAGTCTGCTCCATACTACGGGAAGAGAGAACGCCCCCAAGGGTAAATTACCCAACATTTTGGTATTTCTCTTAGCTACCAGAAAAGAAACAAACACACCCCAAAACCACCAACATGCGTACATGAAAGAAAACCAAGCACGGCATGCTAGAGCTGGTCAAACAATTCTGCCAGTTAGCTCTAAGAGAGAATTTGAAGTTAGCTGTGTAGCGGAGAATAAAAACGAAAAACCAGTGCTCTCTGTGTTTGAGGGCTTTTATTATCTACCACAACGGTCTGCCCAAGAACTTGTCCCTCAGGACACCAAGTTCTTTCTGGGAGAGGTTGTGCACCAACAACAGATTCTGTCCCGGGGAGTCTCTGCTCGGAATTTTGGGGTAAGGAAAGCCAGGAGGCTGGCTTGGTTGCCTTGGTTTCCGTATGCCCACGCGTGGAGACGGTAACCTGGACACTGTGGACTGATTGTGTGCTCACCATGAAGACACGCAGGTTAAAAGGCGGCGCCTCTTCCTGCGGCCATCACTTCTTGGAAGTGAGATTGTGACGGACGAGGTAGGACGAGGCTTTTCTCCAATGCATACTGTGAACTGTCGATCTAGCTTCACATTCGTTAGTCAAATGAGAGCGGTGAATAAGAGAATGTTTACATTTGCCTTCCTTTCAACAGGCACGCAATGTGTGCAGCAGAGTCACAGAAGGAAAATTCAACTGAGAAGAGCCAAGCGGTAAGATTAGCTCCTTACGAATACACAAGTTCATGCACTTTTTTGGACGAAGGTGGTCTAGCGCAAAGCCTGATACTGTTTGTGTGATAAGTGGGCGAGAGGGGGCAAATGAAAAAAAAAAAAAAAAAGAATGCTTCAGATACTTGTGGCTCTGCTTACTTGCAGAAGAAAAACTGCAAGCTCTTCCAGTGACAGTGTCAGAAGCGTGCAGCTAGCTCTCACGTGCACTTTCAGGGAGTCTTTAGTGGAGAAGAGATCCTCTAGTACCGTGGCCAGTGAATATTAGCCACCAGACAGAGGGAAGAACTGAAGCAGCTTCTGGTTCTCCCTCTCGCATCCCTCTGCCTTCCTGCCCAGCATGGCCATCGAGCAAAAAGCAGCCAAGCCCTTAGTTTGTGCCTTCCTCCGGCACGTTTTAAGCATGATAACTTTAGAAGTGGCCAGCAAAAGTTAGGAAGTACAGTCGGCAAAGGCGGTGTGAAATGCTACAGGTCATTGAAGCCCAGCTCCATACCTCTTTGGGTTTTCGTATTCCCCCAATTTTCTTCCTGCATTTTCATAAAGGCTAAGAAGGTTCTGCGAAGCCTGGGAAACAATTCAAGGCCCTGACAGTGTCAGACGTGCAGTCTTCACCAAGTATTTGACTTAAGAATGAATTGCCCTCAGCATTCTGTAGTGATTTAAGCGGCCATGAGCAGGTGGCAAAAGTGACTTAAAGTCAGGTTGAGGCCTAAAGTCAAATTCTTTGCTGACAAGTGCACATGCCCCAAGGGAATTTCCTTCATGAGTACCCTTGGGTTGCAGAAACCTAGCGCTTCTCCAGTGCTTCTTCTTCCCCCGTGAAATACTGCAGACCACTCAAACCCTGGTTAAAGATTTGTCCCAAAACAAAGAGAGCAAAAGTAAAGTGCCCACAAGCGAACAACGCAGACGGAAGCTCAGTCTGAAATACAAGCTATGTCATGAGGTACCCGTTGCATTGGCAGGGCGCGATGGAGCTGCCCGACTTGACCGTGCAGAAGAGCTCTGTGAAGCTCCTCACGAAGAGATGGGAGTCCGCCAGTGCTCTGGCACCCAGCCCGGCCTTCCAACGCCTGCCAGCCCCACGGTCCCTGGCACCAGAGCAAGCCAGCCCAGGCAGCACCGTGGACGAAGCTGCGGCAGACAGCGGGAGGGCGGACGTCACCCTGGGTGGCCCTCGCCGGACTGAGACCTTCCCCATCTCTGTCAAGGAGCTGCAGAGCCACTTTGAGACCCTGGGTGGCAGGAAGGTGAGTGCACGCAGGTTCTGCAGCTGAAAAGGATTCCCGCGCTCTCACTGAGGACTCGGAGAACACTACTGCCACAACAGCACCCCCTTCCAATCTGCTGCCTCTTCATATCCTTTCTGCCCCCGGAAAGCCCTACCTGGCTCCTCCCAGTAGCTTCTAACTCACATCCCCTCCATGTCTTCCAACAGGAAGCGGAAAGTGGCAAAAGCTCACTGCCACCAGCACTGGCCACTCAGCCTGGGAGCCAGACAGACATTTCTCTCATGGAAATGTCCAGCGTGAAACGGGGGAGGGCAATCTTTGAGAAGATGTCCTCAGGCAATGGACAGACCACCAACACTGAAGGTTAGCCTTACCACTTGGATCGGATTTCTCCCTTCAGTTCAATGCGCTCCGTCTTTGAGGTGGCAAGGGGCAAGCACACTCACCTCATCAGGGCAGCCCCCAGGCCGCCCAGGGAGAGAACGTGGTGTTCTTCTCAGTGCAAAACAAGCTTTCTAGCCTTCTCCATTTTGTCTGTTGCATTATGGAGCAGTGCCTGATGCCCATTAAATACTTGTTGAGCAAAACACAACAGAATGGTGTCTTATGTTTTGAGAAGATAACTTTTGATGAAGACAGCCCAAATTACAAATAGGATATCAAAACTATGGGCAGCATCCATCAATTACAAAAAAGTGGTATCTTCATTTTCTTCTTTGGTGAAGATAGTTTGGATTTAGCAGTGCGTTGCTTTGGTAACAATGCGTTAACTTTTATTAGTTAAAGGCATTCTGGTTTCCACAAATCAAATGCTCCGTACTTGATGTGCTCTAAAGTAAAAGTGCGACGACACAGTGGGTAAAATGTTGGCAATACTGTTTGTTTTGCTTACTGCTTTTCTTTCAAGCTTTGAAACACATGCACCCATCTCCCTCTCCCCAACTATGACGTCTCTTTGTGGTTGCAGTGGGTGGCTGCAAAGCTGTAGGAGGACTTCCAGAAGAGAGCCCTCCCAACACCGGCAATACACTGACGGAATTCCAGGAGAATGTCTCCTTGAAAGACAAAATGGCTCTGTATCAGGCTGCGGTGTCAAAGGCAGAGAACAGCAACCGCTTTGCCAATGTAAGATACCAATGTCTCAATATCTTCTTAATTCTACGTTTGCTTTGCCCAGGGACAGATCGTAACCATCTTTATTTCTACAAGCAAGCTATCAGGTGGATCATAGGGTGGATGAAAATTTAAATCCCAAATTAGGAAACCTATAGAGCAAACATAGTCATCCATCAGTCTCTCTCTCTACCAAAAGAGGTTTCTCACGCTAGATGCCTTTGGTCTTTTGGACAATCCCCGTTATTTCGTGGACGTGCTCTTCCTTTCAGTCCACCTTTGCCTGAACTTCATGTATGAGGATCATGGGTGAGAGAGAGATCAGCAACACGGTTATCCTGTGATGACAAAACAAGGCAGTTTCCTTACCACAACAACTATTCTCTATCGCCAAATAATAAAATCCTGTTCAGGAGCACAGTGACTTTAGAGCTCTTGCTGCTCGAACTGAAGAATTTGAAATTACCGCATGATAAAACAGCTCAGCTATGGGTGCTCAGGTAGCCCAGAAGCCACCTGAGGGAAGCAGCCACCAGCCACGCTCGCCTTCAGAGTCCAGGTGTTTTCAAACCACGCAATTCCTGCCCACTGGCTTCTTGATTTCCTAATTGCCCTTGTGTATTTGGAACAGATTCCTGCATTTCTTTGGGCCAAGAAGGTTCCAATTCCCTCCTCCCAACACTGCCAGCAATGGTGCTGTTAGCTCTCTCTCCCCAAAAGGAAGAACTGGAGGAAGCCTGACCCAACCAAACTGTGTTGAGAACATATGAACTGCTTCATTTCCACCCTATAACACCTTGCCCTTACTTGTTGAAATGGATGGTATGTTCTTACTGCAAATGGAAAACACCTGGCCTTATTTGATCCCTCTAGACCTCAGAGGAAATCAAGTCCTGCACTGTGCCCGGGGGCCTGGCTGCAGTGAGGAAACACTTTGAGAATGGGCAGATGACCCCTTCAATGACCACCTTTGCTCACTCCCAGCACCAGCACAAAGCTGCAGAGGTAACAATGGCATTTTGAATACTAACAAATGAGGTTTCCCCTGTTAAAGAGCTCGAGAGGAAAATAACACTATTTGCTTGATTCCAGGATTCACCATTCCCGGTGTCCCTGGAAAAATTTGCACCCCATTTTCTTTTCAACTCGCCCTCCTCGAGCCTCACCTAACTTTAACGGTTCAACCTTCTCATCACATGGGTTCCTTGTGGTGCTCGTAATCCCCTAAATCATCACGGTACACTGCCATAAAGGAACCATTTGGGCTTAACATCTGTTAAAGTAGAACTGATTTGTGACAGCCCTTCACAGGCAGAAACACAAATCCAGATTACTGTTAATTACGTGATTCTTTGTATTTGTTTTCAGGAGACCTCAAGAACCACTCAGCTCCCACTATCAAGCAGCACCAGGGAAGCTGAGTGCAGTGCGACGAGCTCCAAAGAAGCCCCACTAGAAGCCTTTCCAAGCAAAGAGGTAAGTTTATCAATTAACAATTATACCATTTGGCAGGTATGTTTTTAAAACAGTGTCCTAGACAGGGTTGTTTGGATGTGGTAATGAATGGGGCTTCCCACTCAGACTTCTCTGTGATGTTTCAAAGACAGCAGCCGAAATATGGAGTATTCTTCCATGTTGCACTAAATCCCGCAGTAACGTGAAGGTTTTGTGCACAGGTTTCTCTCGGGGAGCAAGTGACTCCAGAGACAAACGGGGCTTCTACACTCACCCGGCATACTGATGAAGCAGGTAAGAAGTGGCTTGAGAGTAACGGCTCCCAAAGGAGCACGACAAACCAAGTTCTTGGCAACTGTCTTTACTGGCACAAACGTGGGGCTGCTTTTAGGATACAGATACAGGACATTGCTCCAAGTTGTTCAGTGCCTCCTTCCTCAGCTAAGCACATTCATTGGTCTCAGTGGGACCTAAGAAACAGCTTTCCGTGCTGGTACACAGAGAGGAGTTTGGCAGAAGGAGGTAGCTTCCAATTTGTGCTGAGCTGCTGGAAAGAGCGGGGCATTTTAAGAGATGTCTGAAGACACACGCAAACCCTTGCCCCTGTATAGCCGAAACTGTGGATGATAAAGGCTCAATTTATAGCCAGGCGGAACAGGCCTGGACACCATGAGCACGGTGTAGAGGCGCTGCTTCTGCGGTCTAGTCCTGGTATTAGAATTCACGCGCTCGGTTAACACAAAGACCTCAGTCCTGTGCGAGCCCTGACATTCAGGCAATTCAGGTACGGCAAAACAGCAGGCCATAGATAACGTGTCCCTCAACACTTCTTCCATCCATTTCCTACGTATTTCTTCTCTTCATATTGTCCGTTGTTCATTTACTTTTTTTTTTTTTTAATAATAATAGTAATTATTATTCTTTCCATTGCAGTAAGCAATGCAGCTATGGACGTGGAGGTCCCAAAGACTTCCACAGAGGTGTGTGACCATCAGACGGAAAGGACAGCAGAGGAAAACGCTGTTCCCATAGACAGAGAGACTGCAACATCTGTACCAGATGGCAAGGTCTGTGCCTTTATAGTAAGAGTAGACATCAGTCTGTCAAATACAGTCTGAATTTCTATTTTTACCATGTAGTTGCAACTGAAAATGCAACCTGTGAAAGCAGTAGGAATATACGGAGCTTAGCAATGACGGGCACACAAGGTGGTATTTAGTACAACCTGTAATTCAGCAAGTACTTCTATTACATGACAAACACAACTGAAAGTTGAACTCAAACGCTTCTGCTTTTCCTTTCCTTCTCTGATGAAGGAAGCCTCTTCTTTCCCTGCTTTCAGTCTCTAAAAGGCTATGTTTTCTGTCACCAGTTCCTCAGATGCACAGAAACTCTCAACTTGAGGAAAAACGAAGACAAGCGTCAAAATGTCGAGGGCTGTCCGGACCAGACAATTCCACTGGCACTGCCGAGCGAAGCACTGCACCAGCCCAAAAGCACCATGCCGTCTGCTCTTGCCAGAATGAGAGCCATGAATGCGATCATCAAGAGCCACGCACATTCTGTAAGACGGCCACGTCACCAAGGAGCTGCTGGGCTGCCAGTTCAAAGTGTCTGTGAGCAAGAAATCCCAAAGGTTCACAAAGGCGACATCTGTTCAGAGGAGCAGCTCCCTAAGCCTGGGGAGCCGCAGATGAGGGAGCCACTGAGACAACCCAAAAGCAGAAGCACTCGTGCGGCTTCCAGAATTAAGGCCATCAACGACATCCACAGGAACCTACACCATTCTCAAAGGCGTCCAAACCAGGAAGGGGCTGCTTTTCTGGTGGAGGATGCGCAAGGGTTCAAAACAACAGAATCCGGCCTGAAGAACGAAGACGCGAGCGTCACAGTCTCTGTGTTGTGCAGTAATGCACAACAAGTTGACAATAAAGAGATGAAGTGACTCAAAACTAACAGACTTGTCTGAACTTTTGCTGCCTGTCTCAACAGGTTGGAGCATCAGGCGGGGAGAAACTTCATGAAATATAACGAGGGCAAGTGTAGAGCCCTGCATCGGGGCAAGAACAACCCCAGACACCAGGATAAGTTGGGGACTGCCCTGCTGGAGAGCAGCAAAGGGGGAAGGGACGTGGGTGTCCTGGCGGAGAGCTGGCTGACCATGAGCCAGCACTGTGCCCTTGTGGCCAAGAAGGCCAATGGCATCCTGGGGTGTATTAGCAGGGCTGTGGTTAGTAGGTCGAGAGAGGTTCTCCTCCCCCTCTACTCTGCCCTAGTGAGACCACATCTGCAATATTGCGTCCAGTTCTGGGCCCCCCAGTTCCAGAAGGACAGGGAACTGCTTGAGAGAGTCCAGCACAGAGCCACAAGGGTGATAAAGGGAGTGGAGCGTCTCCCTTTTGAGGAAAGGCTGAGGGAGCTGGGTCTCTTTAGTTGGAGAAGAGGAGACTGAGGGGTGACCTTCTTAATGTTTATAAATATGTAAAGGGAGAGTGTCAGGAGGACGGAGCCAGGCTCTTCTCAGCGACATCTAACAGTAGGACAGGGGGCACTGGGTGCGTGCTGGAACATAGGAGGTTCCACTTAAATGCGAGACAAAACTTTTTTATGGTGATGGTGACAGAACACCGGAACAGGCTGCACAGGGGGGATGTGGAGTTTCCTTCTCCAGAGGCATTCCAAAGCTGCCTGGACGCGTTCCTGTGTGACCTGATCTAGCTGCTCCTGCTCCGGCAGGGGCATTGGACCAGACGATCTTTCAAGGTCCCTTCCAATCCCTAACATTCAGTGATTCGGTGATTCTGTGATTCGTAGGCATCTCAGCAGTCTTCTACCATCTTTCTTTGGCAAAGGCATGTCTGGAAAGAAAAACTGTAAAAATCACAGTCAGGAGAAGAGCTCTGGATCTCCAAAGTACCAATCTGCAGGTCTGATATACAGGCTGCCATTATGTCAGGATAACAACAACCTGCTGCCCTGGAAGATTAATCTTACTTTGAAATCAGTGGGCACTGCAATACTATGCTCCTCAGAAAATCAGGACAATTATTGCCAGGTTTTGTGATTACCACTGGTTAAAATGAGGGTATACTGGATTAGGTCACCCAGGGCGTCTCTCAGGCTGAAATTTGTCATGTCAGAGCAAGAACAGGTCACACTTAGTGAAGCCGTGTAGTTCTGGGAACAAAACGTCCCTTCCTGCAATCGGCAGCTCGATTCTTTCTAGTCTTGGCTTTAGAGCACTATGCGGAGTTTATTACAATCTCCTTGAATCGGGAAGGCTCACCCTGAGCACTCTCTGGTGCACAAGTATCCAGGAAAGCCCTGCTGGGGCTCTTGTAGCCGCTTGCCTCAAGGCATTTTCCTAATCAAATTCCTACTCCTACCATGCCAGACCAGATATTCTTTCGTGCCCCCTGGCAAAGCTAATGGGCTCTGGGCTGGCTGCATTAGACCTTCTGCCTCAGCACCAGCAATGAGCCTGAGGCTACCAGGTAGCCGAAGCACATCCTCTCCAAGCAGCCCCATTCTGGAAGCATTATAGATTTGCAGTTCCCCTCCTTAGGTATATATGCAACAAGCAAAGCATCATTAGAAGCACAGCGTTTATGAGGGTTCTGAAAAATCACTTTTTTTACTCCTTAGCTAGGGCAAAGACTCCACAGATATGAGAAAAACGGTCAAATCTTTTCTAGCATTTCCCAGTTCATTAGTCTTACTACTGTAGTCTTCTTCAGGCTTCACTTCAGAGTTGTGAAGGGCATCCCAAGTTCTCCTCCTCCAACTCAAATCTCTTCTCTTGCATTACCGATTATCTACTATGATCCCCCCCCCTTCCCCATCCCTCCCCCTACCCCCCCTCAAACTTCTCATCTGTACTTTCGCAAAGAGAGAAAAAATCTTTTCTCTTAAATTTTCCTGTTTCCTCTGTCAGGTGTGTCCTGACACCTGACCATCTTTGTCAGGTGCTCCTCAGAGAATTTTGTTTGATGACCACTCTCCTGGGGACCAGAAGTGGAAGACCAGTTTGCCTGCAACAGGAACCATCTCCCTGCGTATCGCATTAAAACAATTCATGCAGCTATAGTAATCTTTCCATGCTAGAAGGCAGGAAGTTCTCCCATCATCTTTTGTGGTTTCAGAGGAAAGAAAAACACACCACGTGTGACAGTCATACATTGTGAACACCTAACAGACACAGTCCACAGCAGGACAGAAACATCAAATCATCCCAACTCATCATCAAAACAGCTTGCATTTGTGACTGGCTTTTCATCCCAAAAGGGGGATTCTCCTGCCATCAGTCACGTGCTCTTAAACACTCACACCACCAGAGCAACGCGCAGACTCCCTGGGTGTGTGGCTGAGACCAGGGGTAAAGCGGACCACTGCAGATCAATGAGGCCAATCGTAAGGTCCACAGACCCTTGCACAAGTTGCTTCCAGTCAGCAGAAAACTACCTGTTCCTCCTCAACCTCAGAAACTCTGCTTGCAGATGTTAGAAGGAACCAACAAATGCAGCCTTCTGGCCTCTGCCCCAACAAGAGTCCATCTCCAAGCTCTGGAGATGGACAACCACCTAGAATGGAAAGCTCCTGGAAAGAGTGGGTGCACAGGACAGCAAGAGAGCGAGCACAAATGGTGTGTGAGCGTGCGTGAGTGAAGGCTGTGCGTGAGTGTAAGCCTTTGCCAGTCCTTCCTTTCCCACAGCATCCCTACCGGCACGGTGCTAAGGAGCCTCTGGGACCCTGAGCCACAGCTGCACAAGTCTGGTGGTGCCCTGGGGCAACAGGCTTCGTAGGCCTGCAGCCCAACAAGGGGCAAGAGCATCTTCTCTGGCTGAAGCGGCCAGCCAGCAGCTAACTCAGCTATCAGCAAAGTCCCTCAGGACAACTTCACTGCCTTCCTGACAAAACAGTCACTGCTGTATTTGCATCTTACTTTTGACAAGAACTTTCCTGCCTATAGGTGAGGCTGTACTATCAGAGTGCATCTTTCCTCCATACAAACCCCCTTTTGAGCAAATGATTCCTTCAGAAGGATTTACACTCCAGCTGAAGTGTGTCAAATCTGTGGCTAGTAATGAGCACATGAAAATATTTTTTCAGTATTTACATATGAAAGATATCAAATAGGATCACTGTAAGATTACTTCTTCAGTGTCGCCTTCTAAAGATGTGGTGGTTTTACTCAGGTGGGCAGCCGAGTTCCACCCGATCCTTTTCCAGAGGAAGATACATAACTGCCTCTAGAGAAGGACTAGCTCACTAAACGGGTTGGCCTACTAGAGAGTCCTTCAAAAGTTTGGTTGGCCAAGGAGCTGTAGCCTGAAAGTCAGAAGTCTGCTCCATACTACGGGAAGAGAGAACGCCCCCAAGGGTAAATTACCCAACATTTTGGTATTTCTCTTAGCTACCAGAAAAGAAACAAACACACCCCAAAACCACCAACATGCGTACATGAAAGAAAACCAAGCACGGCATGCTAGAGCTGGTCAAACAATTCTGCCAGTTAGCTCTAAGAGAGAATTTGAAGTTAGCTGTGTAGCGGAGAATAAAAACGAAAAACCAGTGCTCTCTGTGTTTGAGGGCTTTTATTATCTACCACAACGGTCTGCCCAAGAACTTGTCCCTCAGGACACCAAGTTCTTTCTGGGAGAGGTTGTGCACCAACAACAGATTCTGTCCCGGGGAGTCTCTGCTCGGAATTTTGGGGTAAGGAAAGCCAGGAGGCTGGCTTGGTTGCCTTGGTTTCCGTATGCCCACGCGTGGAGACGGTAACCTGGACGCTGTGGACTGATTGTGTGCTCACCATGAAGACACGCAGGTTAAAAGGCGGCGCCTCTTCCTGCGGCCATCACTTCTTGGAAGTGAGATTGTGACGGACGAGGTAGGACGAGGCTTTTCTCCAATGCATACTGTGAACTGTCGATCTAGCTTCACATTCGTTAGTCAAATGAGAGCGGTGAATAAGAGAATGTTTACATTTGCCTTCCTTTCAACAGGCACGCAATGTGTGCAGCAGAGTCACAGAAGGAAAATTCAACTGAGAAGAGCCAAGCGGTAAGATTAGCTCCTTACGAATACACAAGTTCATGCACTTTTTTGGACGAAGGTGGTCTAGCGCAAAGCGTGATACTGTTTGTGTGATAAGTGGGCGAGAGGGGGCAAATGAAAAAAAAAAAAAAAAAGAATGCTTCAGAACTTGTGGCTCTGCTTACTTGCAGAAGAAAAACTGCAAGCTCTTCCAGTGACAGTGTCAGAAGCGTGCAGCTAGCTCTCACGTGCACTTTCAGGGAGTCTTTAGTGGAGAAGAGATCCTCTAGTACCGTGGCCAGTGAATATTAGCCACCAGACAGAGGGAAGAACTGAAGCAGCTTCTGGTTCTCCCTCTCGCATCCCTCTGCCTTCCTGCCCAGCATGGCCATCGAGCAAAAAGCAGCCAAGCCCTTAGTTTGTGCCTTCCTCCGGCACGTTTTAAGCATGATAACTTTAGAAGTGGCCAGCAAAAGTTAGGAAGTACAGTCGGCAAAGGCGGTGTGAAATGCTAAAGGTCATTGAAGCCCAGCTCCATACCTCTTTGGGTTTTCGTATTCCCCCAATTTTCTTCCTGCTTTTTCATAAAGGCTAAGAAGGTTCTGCGAAGCCTGGGAAACAATTCAAGGCCCTGACAGTGTCAGACGTGCAGTCTTCACCAAGTATTTGACTTAAGAATGAATTGCCCTCAGCATTCTGTAGTGATTTAAGCGGCCATGAGCAGGTGGCAAAAGTGACTTAAAGTCAGGTTGAGGCCTAAAGTCAAATTCTTTGCTGACAAGTGCACATGCCCCAAGGGAATTTCCTTCATGAGTACCCTTGGGTTGCAGAAACCTAGCGCTTCTCCAGTGCTTCTTCTTCCCCCGTGAAATACTGCAGACCACTCAAACCCTGGTTAAAGATTTGTCCCAAAACAAAGAGAGCAAAAGTAAAGTGCCCACAAGCGAACAACGCAGACGGAAGCTCAGTCTGAAATACAAGCTATGTCATGAGGTACCCGTTGCATTGGCAGGGCGCGATGGAGCTGCCCGACTTGACCGTGCAGAAGAGCTCTGTGAAGCTCCTTACGAAGAGATGGGAGTCCGCCAGTGCTCTGGCACCCAGCCCGGCCTTCCAACGCCTGCCAGCCCCACGGTCCCTGGCACCAGAGCAAGCCAGCCCAGGCAGCACCGTGGACGAAGCTGCGGCAGACAGCGGGAGGGCGGACGTCACCCTGGGTGGCCCTCGCCGGACTGAGACCTTCCCCATCTCTGTCAAGGAGCTGCAGAGCCACTTTGAGACCCTGGGTGGCAGGAAGGTGAGTGCACGCAGGTTCCGCAGCTGAAAAGGATTCCCGCGCTCTCACTGAGGACTCGGAGAACACTACTGCCACAACAGCACCCCCTTCCAATCTGCTGCCTCTTCATATCCTTTCTGCCCCCTGAAAGCCCTACCTGGCTCCTCCCAGTAGCTTCTAACTCACATCCCCTCCATGTCTTCCAACAGGAAGCGGAAAGTGGCAAAAGCTCACTGCCACCAGCACTGGCCACTCAGCCTGGGAGCCAGACAGACATTTCTCTCATGGAAATGTCCAGCGTGAAACGGGGGAGGGCAGTCTTTGAGAAGATGTCCTCAGGCAATGGACAGACCACCAACACTGAAGGTTAGCCTTACCACTTGGATCGGATTTCTCCCTTTAGTTCAATGCGCTCCGTCTCTGAGGTGGCAAGGGGCAAGCACACTCACCTCATCAGGGCAGCCCCCAGGCCGCCCAGGGAGAGAACGTGGTGTTCTTCTCAGTGCAAAACAAGCTTTCTAGCCTTCTCCATTTTGTCTGTTGCATTATGGAGCAGTGCCTGATGCCCATTAAATACTTGTTGAGCAAAACACAACAGAATGGTGTCTTATGTTTTGAGAAGATAACTTTTGATGAAGACAGCCCAAATTACAAATAGGATATCAAAACTATGGGCAGCATCCATCAATCACAAAAAAGTGGTATCTTCATTTTCTTCTTTGGTGAAGATAGTTTGGATTTAGCAGTGCGTTGCTTTGGTAACAATGCGTTAACTTTTATTAGTTAAAGGCATTCTGGTTTCCACAAATCAAATGCTCCGTACTTGATGCGCTGTAAAGTAAAAGTGCGACGACACAGTGGGTAAAATGTTGGCAATACTGTTTGTTTTGCTTACTGCTTTTCTTTCAAGCTTTGAAACACATGCACCCATCTCCCTCTCCCCAACTATGACGTCTCTTTGTGGTTGCAGTGGGTGGCTGCAAAGCTGTAGGAGGACTTCCAGAAGAGAGCCCTCCCAACACCGGCAATACACTGACGGAATTCCAGGAGAATGTCTCCTTGAAAGACAAAATGGCTCTGTATCAGGCTGCGGTGTCAAAGGCAGAGAACAGCAACCGCTTTGCCAATGTAAGATACCAATGTCTCAATATCTTCTTAATTCTACGTTTGCTTTGCCCAGGGACAGATCGTAACCATCTTTATTTCTACAAGCAAGCTATCAGGTGGATCATAGGGTGGATGAAAATTTAAATCCCAAATTAGGAAACCTATAGAGCAAACATAGTCATCCATCAGTCTCTCTCTCTACCAAAAGAGGTTTCTCACGCTAGATGCCTTTGGTCTTTTGGACAATCCCCGTTATTTCGTGGACGTGCTCTTCCTTTCAGTCCACCTTTGCCTGAACTTCATGTATGAGGATCATGGGTGAGAGAGAGATCAGCAACACGGTTATCCTGTGATGACAAAACAAGGCAGTTTCCTTACCACAACAACTATTCTCTATCGCCAAATAATAAAATCCTGTTCAGGAGCACAGTGACTTTAGAGCTCTTGCTGCTCGAACTGAAGAATTTGAAATTACCGCATGATAAAACAGCTCTGCTATGGGTGCTCAGGTAGCCCAGAAGCCACCTGAGGGAAGCAGCCACCAGCCACGCTCGCCTTCAGAGTCCAGGTGTTTTCAAACCACGCAATTCCTGCCCACTGGCTTCTTGATTTCCTAATTGCCCTTGTGTATTTGGAACAGATTCCTGCAGTTCTTTGGGCCAAGAAGGTTCCAATTCCCTCCTCCCAACACTGCCAGCAATGGTGCTGTTAGCTCTCTCTCCCCAAAAGGAAGAACTGGAGGAAGCCTGACCCAACCGAACTGTGTTGAGAACATATGAACTGCTTCATTTCCACCCTATAACACCTTGCCCTTACTTGTTGAAATGGATGGTATGTTCTTACTGCAAATGGAAAACACCTGGCCTTATTTGATCCCTCTAGACCTCAGAGGAAATCAAGTCCTGCACTGTGCCCGGGGGCCTGGCTGCAGTGAGGAAACACTTTGAGAATGGGCAGATGACCCCTTCAATGACCACCTTTGCTCACTCCCAGCACCAGCACAAAGCTGCAGAGGTAACAATGGCATTTTGAATACTAACAAATTAGGTTTCCCCTGTTAAAGAGCTCGAGAGGAAAATAACACTATTTGCTTGATTCCAGGATTCACCATTCCCGGTGTCCCTGGAAAAATTTGCACCCCATTTTCTTTTCAACTCGCCCTCCTCGAGCCTCACCTAACTTTAACGGTTCAACCTTCTCATCACATGGGTTCCTTGTGGCGCTCGTAATCCCCTAAATCATCACGGTACACTGCCATAAAGGAACCATTTGGGCTTAACATCTGTTAAAGTAGAACTGATTTGTGACAGCCCTTCACAGGCAGAAACACAAATCCAGATTACTGTTAATTACGTGATTCTTTGTATTTGTTTTCAGGAGACCTCAAGAACCACTCAGCTCCCACTATCAAGCAGCACCAGGGAAGCTGAGTGCAGTGCGACGAGCTCCAAAGAAGCCCCACTAGAAGCCTTTCCAAGCAAAGAGGTAAGTTTATCAATTAACAATTATACCATTTGGCAGGTATGTTTTTAAAACAGTGTCCTAGACAGGGTTGTTTGGATGTGGTAATGAATGGGGCTTCCCACTCAGACTTCTCTGTGATGTTTCAAAGACAGCAGCCGAAATATGGAGTATTCTTCCATGTTGCACTAAATCCCGCAGTAACGTGAAGGTTTTGTGCACAGGTTTCTCTCGGGGAGCAAGTGACTCCAGAGACAAACGGGGCTTCTACACTCACCCGGCATACTGATGAAGCAGGTAAGAAGTGGCTTGAGAGTAACGGCTCCCAAAGGAGCACGACAAACCAAGTTCTTGGCAACTGTCTTTACTGGCACAAACGTGGGGCTGCTTTTAGGATACAGATACAGGACATTGCTCCAAGTTGTTCAGTGCCTCCTTCCTCAGCTAAGCACATTCATTGGTCTCAGTGGGACCTAAGAAACAGCTTTCCGTGCTGGTACACAGAGAGGAGTTTGGCAGAAGGAGGTAGCTTCCAATTTGTGCTGAGCTGCTGGAAAGAGCGGGGCATTTTAAGAGATGTCTGAAGACACACGCAAACCCTTGCCCCTGTATAGCCGAAACTGTGGATGATAAAGGCTCAATTTATAGCCAGGCGGAACAGGCCTGGACACCATGAGCACGGTGTAGAGGCGCTGCTTCTGCGGTCTAGTCCTGGTATTAGAATTCACGCGCTCGGTTAACACAAAGACCTCAGTCCTGTGCGAGCCCTGACATTCAGGCAATTCAGGTACGGCAAAACAGCAGGCCATAGATAACGTGTCCCTCAACACTTCTTCCATCCATTTCCTACGTATTTCTTCTCTTCATATTGTCCGTTGTTCATTTACTTTTTTTTTTTTTAATAATAATAGTAATTATTATTCTTTCCATTGCAGTAAGCAATGCAGCTATGGACGTGGAGGTCCCAAAGACTTCCACAGAGGTGTGTGACCATCAGACGGAAAGGACAGCAGAGGAAAACGCTGTTCCCATAGACAGAGAGACTGCAACATCTGTACCAGATGGCAAGGTCTGTGCCTTTATAGTAAGAGTAGACATCAGTCTGTCAAATACAGTCTGAATTTCTATTTTTACCATGTAGTTGCAACTGAAAATGCAACCTGTGAAAGCAGTAGGAATATACGGAGCTTAGCAATGACGGGCACACAAGGTGGTATTTAGTACAACCTGTAATTCAGCAAGTACTTCTATTACATGACAAACACAACTGAAAGTTGAACTCAAACGCTTCTGCTTTTCCTTTCCTTCTCTGATGAAGGAAGCCTCTTCTTTCCCTGCTTTCAGTCTCTAAAAGGCTATGTTTTCTGTCACCAGTTCCTCAGATGCACAGAAACTCTCAACTTGAGGAAAAACGAAGACAAGCGTCAAAATGTCGAGGGCTGTCCGGACCAGACAATTCCACTGGCACTGCCGAGCGAAGCACTGCACCAGCCCAAAAGCACCATGCCGTCTGCTCTTGCCAGAATGAGAGCCATGAATGCGATCATCAAGAGCCACGCACATTCTGTAAGACGGCCACGTCACCAAGGAGCTGCTGGGCTGCCAGTTCAAAGTGTCTGTGAGCAAGAAATCCCAAAGGTTCACAAAGGCGACATCTGTTCAGAGGAGCAGCTCCCTAAGCCTGGGGAGCCGCAGATGAGGGAGCCACTGAGACAACCCAAAAGCAGAAGCACTCGTGCGGCTTCCAGAATTAAGGCCATCAACGACATCCACAGGAACCTACACCATTCTCAAAGGCGTCCAAACCAGGAAGGGGCTGCTTTTCTGGTGGAGGATGCGCAAGGGTTCAAAACAACAGAATCCGGCCTGAAGAACGAAGACGCAAGCGTCACAGTCTCTGTGTTGTGCAGTAATGCACAACAAGTTGACAATAAAGAGATGAAGTGACTCAAAACTAACAGACTTGTCTGAACTTTTGCTGCCTGTCTCAACAGGTTGGAGCATCAGGCGGGGAGAAACTTCATGAAATATAACGAGGGCAAGTGTAGAGCCCTGCATCGGGGCAAGAACAACCCCAGACACCAGGATAAGTTGGGGACTGCCCTGCTGGAGAGCAGCAAAGGGGGAAGGGACGTGGGTGTCCTGGCGGAGAGCTGGCTGACCATGAGCCAGCACTGTGCCCTTGTGGCCAAGAAGGCCAATGGCATCCTGGGGTGTATTAGCAGGGCTGTGGTTAGTAGGTCGAGAGAGGTTCTCCTCCCCCTCTACTCTGCCCTAGTGAGACCACATCTGCAATATTGCGTCCAGTTCTGGGCCCCCCAGTTCCAGAAGGACAGGGAACTGCTTGAGAGAGTCCAGCACAGAGCCACAAGGGTGATAAAGGGAGTGGAGCGTCTCCCTTTTGAGGAAAGGCTGAGGGAGCTGGGTCTCTTTAGTTGGAGAAGAGGAGACTGAGGGGTGACCTTCTTAATGTTTATAAATATGTAAAGGGAGAGTGTCAGGAGGACGGAGCCAGGCTCTTCTCAGCGACATCTAACAGTAGGACAGGGGGCACTGGGTGCGTGCTGGAACATAGGAGGTTCCACTTAAATGTGAGACAAAACTTTTTTATGGTGATGGTGACAGAACACCGGAACAGGCTGCACAGGGGGGATGTGGAGTTTCCTTCTCCAGAGGCATTCCAAAGCTGCCTGGACGCGTTCCTGTGTGACCTGATCTAGCTGCTCCTGCTCCGGCAGGGGCATTGGACCAGACGATCTTTCAAGGTCCCTTCCAATCCCTAACATTCAGTGATTCGGTGATTCTGTGATTCGTAGGCATCTCAGCAGTCTTCTACCATCTTTCTTTGGCAAAGGCATGTCTGGAAAGAAAAACTGTAAAAATCACAGTCAGGAGAAGAGCTCTGGATCTCCAAAGTACCAATCTGCAGGTCTGATATACAGGCTGCCATTATGTCAGGATAACAACAACCTGCTGCCCTGGAAGATTAATCTTACTTTGAAATCAGTGGGCACTGCAATACTATGCTCCTCAGAAAATCAGGACAATTATTGCCAGGTTTTGTGATTACCACTCGTTAAAATGAGGGTATACTGGATTAGGTCACCCAGGGCGTCTCTCAGGCTGAAATTTGTCATGTCAGAGCAAGAACAGGTCACACTTAGTGAAGCCGTGTAGTTCTGGGAACAAAACGTCCCTTCCTGCAATCGGCAGCTCGATTCTTTCTAGTCTTGGCTTTAGAGCACTATGCGGAGTTTATTACAATCTCCTTGAATCGGGAAGGCTCACCCTGAGCACTCTCTGGTGCACAAGTATCCAGGAAAGCCCTGCTGGGGCTCTTGTAGCCACTTGCCTCAAGGCATTTTCCTAATCAAATTCCTACTCCTACCATGCCAGACCAGATATTCTTTCGTGCCCCCTGGCAAAGCTAATGGGCTCTGGGCTGGCTGCATTAGACCTTCTGCCTCAGCACCAGCAATGAGCCTGAGGCTACCAGGTAGCCGAAGCACATCCTCTCCAAGCAGCCCCATTCTGGAAGCATTATAGATTTGCAGTTCCCCTCCTTAGGTATATATGCAACAAGCAAAGCATCATTAGAAGCACAGCGTTTATGAGGGTTCTGAAAAATCACTTTTTTTACTCCTTAGCTAGGGCAAAGACTCCACAGATATGAGAAAAACGGTCAAATCTTTTCTAGCATTTCCCAGTTCATTAGTCTTACTACTGTAGTCTTCTTCAGGCTTCACTTCAGAGTTGTGAAGGGCATCCCAAGTTCTCCTCCTCCAACTCAAATCTCTTCTCTTGCATTACCGATTATCTACTATGATCCCCCCCCCTTCCCCATCCCTCCCCCTACCCCCCCTCAAACTTCTCATCTGTACTTTCGCAAAGAGAGAAAAAATCTTTTCTCTTAAATTTTCCTGTTTCCTCTGTCAGGTGTGTCCTGACACCTGACCATCTTTGTCAGGTGCTCCTCAGAGAATTTTGTTTGATGACCACTCTCCTGGGGACCAGAAGTGGAAGACCAGTTTGCCTGCAACAGGAACCATCTCCCTGCGTATCGCATTAAAACAATTCATGCAGCTATAGTAATCTTTCCATGCTAGAAGGCAGGAAGTTCTCCCATCATCTTTTGTGGTTTCAGAGGAAAGAAAAACACACCACGTGTGACAGTCATACATTGTGAACACCTAACAGACACAGTCCACAGCAGGACAGAAACATCAAATCATCCCAACTCATCATCAAAACAGCTTGCATTTGTGACTGGCTTTTCATCCCAAAAGGGGGATTCTCCTGCCATCAGTCACGTGCTCTTAAACACTCACACCACCAGAGCAACGCGCAGACTCCCTGGGTGTGTGGCTGAGACCAGGGGTAAAGCGGACCACTGCAGATCAATGAGGCCAATCGTAAGGTCCACAGACCCTTGCACAAGTTGCTTCCAGTCAGCAGAAAACTACCTGTTCCTCCTCAACCTCAGAAACTCTGCTTGCAGATGTTAGAAGGAACCAACAAATGCAGCCTTCTGGCCTCTGCCCCAACAAGAGTCCATCTCCAAGCTCTGGAGACGGACAACCACCTAGAATGGAAAGCTCCTGGAAAGAGTGGGTGCACAGGACAGCAAGAGAGCGAGCACAAATGGTGTGTGAGCGTGCGTGAGTGAAGGCTGTGCGTGAGTGTAAGCCTTTGCCAGTCCTTCCTTTCCCACAGCATCCCTACCGGCACGGTGCTAAGGAGCCTCTGGGACCCTGAGCCACAGCTGCACAAGTCTGGTGGTGCCCTGGGGCAACAGGCTTCGTAGGCCTGCAGCCCAACAAGGGGCAGGAGCATCTTCTCTGGCTGAAGCGGCCAGCCAGCAGCTAACTCAGCTATCAGCAAAGTCCCTCAGGACAACTTCACTGCCTTCCTGACAAAACAGTCACTGCTGTATTTGCATCTTACTTTTGACAAGAACTTTCCTGCCTATAGGTGAGGCTGTACTATCAGAGTGCATCTTTCCTCCATACAAACCCCCTTTTGAGCTAATGATTCCTTCAGAAGGATTTACACTCCAGCTGAAGTGTGTCAAATCTGTGGCTAGTAATGAGCACATGAAAATATTTTTTCAGTATTTACATATGAAAGATATCAAATAGGATCACTGTAAGATTACTTCTTCAGTGTCGCCTTCTAAAGATGTGGTGGTTTTACTCAGGTGGGCAGCCGAGTTCCACCCGATCCTTTTCCAGAGGAAGATACATAACTGCCTCTAGAGAAGGACTAGCTCACTAAACGGGTTGGCCTACTAGAGAGTCCTTCAAAAGTTTGGTTGGCCAAGGAGCTGTAGCCTGAAAGTCAGAAGTCTGCTCCATACTACGGGAAGAGAGAACGCCCCCAAGGGTAAATTACCCAACATTTTGGTATTTCTCTTAGCTACCAGAAAAGAAACAAACACACCCCAAAACCACCAACATGCGTACATGAAAGAAAACCAAGCACGGCATGCTAGAGCTGGTCAAACAATTCTGCCAGTTAGCTCTAAGAGAGAATTTGAAGTTAGCTGTGTAGCGGAGAATAAAAACGAAAAACCAGTGCTCTCTGTGTTTGAGGGCTTTTATTATCTACCACAACGGTCTGCCCAAGAACTTGTCCCTCAGGACACCAAGTTCTTTCTGGGAGAGGTTGTGCACCAACAACAGATTCTGTCCCGGGGAGTCTCTGCTCGGAATTTTGGGGTAAGGAAAGCCAGGAGGCTGGCTTGGTTGCCTTGGTTTCCGTATGCCCACGCGTGGAGACGGTAACCTGGACACTGTGGACTGATTGTGTGCTCACCATGAAGACACGCAGGTTAAAAGGCGGCGCCTCTTCCTGCGGCCATCACTTCTTGGAAGTGAGATTGTGACGGACGAGGTAGGACGAGGCTTTTCTCCAATGCATACTGTGAACTGTCGATCTAGCTTCACATTCGTTAGTCAAATGAGAGCGGTGAATAAGAGAATGTTTACATTTGCCTTCCTTTCAACAGGCACGCAATGTGTGCAGCAGAGTCACAGAAGGAAAATTCAACTGAGAAGAGCCAAGCGGTAAGATTAGCTCCTTACGAATACACAAGTTCATGCACTTTTTTGGACGAAGGTGGTCTAGCGCAAAGCCTGATACTGTTTGTGTGATAAGTGGGCGAGAGGGGGAAAATGAAAAAAAAAAAAAAAAGAATGCTTCAGATACTTGTGGCTCTGCTTACTTGCAGAAGAAAAACTGCAAGCTCTTCCAGTGACAGTGTCAGAAGCGTGCAGCTAGCTCTCACGTGCACTTTCAGGGAGTCTTTAGTGGAGAAGAGATCCTCTAGTACCGTGGCCAGTGAATATTAGTCACCAGACAGAGGGAAGAACTGAAGCAGCTTCTGGTTCTCCCTCTCGCATCCCTCTGCCTTCCTGCCCAGCATGGCCATCGAGCAAAAAGCAGCCAAGCCCTTAGTTTGTGCCTTCCTCCGGCACGTTTTAAGCATGATAACTTTAGAAGTGGCCAGCAAAAGTTAGGAAGTACAGTCGGCAAAGGCGGTGTGAAATGCTAAAGGTCATTGAAGCCCAGCTCCATACCTCTTTGGGTTTTCGTATTCCCCCAACTTTCTTCCTGCATTTTCATAAAGGCTAAGAAGGTTCTGCGAAGCCTGGGAAACAATTCAAGGCCCTGACAGTGTCAGACGTGCAGTCTTCACCAAGTATTTGACTTAAGAATGAATTGCCCTCAGCATTCTGTAGTGATTTAAGCGGCCATGAGCAGGTGGCAAAAGTGACTTAAAGTCAGGTTGAGGCCTAAAGTCAAATTCTTTGCTGACAAGTGCACATGCCCCAAGGGAATTTCCTTCATGAGTACCCTTGGGTTGCAGAAACCTAGCGCTTCTCCAGTGCTTCTTCTTCCCCCGTGAAATACTGCAGACCACTCAAACCCTGGTTAAAGATTTGTCCCAAAACAAAGAGAGCAAAAGTAAAGTGCCCACAAGCGAACAACGCAGACGGAAGCTCAGTCTGAAATACAAGCTATGTCATGAGGTACCCGTTGCATTGGCAGGGCGCGATGGAGCTGCCCGACTTGACCGTGCAGAAGAGCTCTGTGAAGCTCCTCACGAAGAGATGGGAGTCTGCCAGTGCTCTGGCACCCAGCCCGGCCTTCCAACGCCTGCCAGCCCCACGGTCCCTGGCACCAGAGCAAGCCAGCCCAGGCAGCACCGTGGACGAAGCTGCGGCAGACAGCGGGAGGGCGGACGTCACCCTGGGTGGCCCTCGCCGGACTGAGACCTTCCCCATCTCTGTCAAGGAGCTGCAGAGCCACTTTGAGACCCTGGGTGGCAGGAAGGTGAGTGCACGCAGGTTCCGCAGCTGAAAAGGATTCCCGCGCTCTCACTGAGGACTCGGAGAACACTACTGCCACAACAGCACCCCCTTCCAATCTGCTGCCTCTTCATATCCTTTCTGCCCCCGGAAAGCCCTACCTGGCTCCTCCCAGTAGCTTCTAACTCACATCCCCTCCATGTCTTCCAACAGGAAGCGGAAAGTGGCAAAAGCTCACTGCCACCAGCACTGGCCACTCAGCCTGGGAGCCAGACAGACATTTCTCTCATGGAAATGTCCAGCGTGAAACGGGGGAGGGCAATCTTTGAGAAGATGTCCTCAGGCAATGGACAGACCACCAACACTGAAGGTTAGCCTTACCACTTGGATCGGATTTCTCCCTTTAGTTCAATGCGCTCCGTCTTTGAGGTGGCAAGGGGCAAGCACACTCACCTCATCAGGGCAGCGCCCAGGCCGCCCAGGGAGAGAACGTGGTGTTCTTCTCAGTGCAAAACAAGCTTTCTAGCCTTCTCCATTTTGTCTGTTGCATTATGGAGCAGTGCCTGATGCCCATTAAATACTTGTTGAGCAAAACACAACAGAATGGTGTCTTATGTTTTGAGAAGATAACTTTTGATGAAGACAGCCCAAATTACAAATAGGATATCAAAACTATGGGCAGCATCCATCAATTACAAAAAAGTGGTATCTTCATTTTCTTCTTTGGTGAAGATAGTTTGGATTTAGCAGTGCGTTGCTTTGGTAACAATGCGTTAACTTTTATTAGTTAAAGGCATTCTGGTTTCCACAAATCAAATGCTCCGTACTTGATGTGCTGTAAAGTAAAAGTGCGACGACACAGTGGGTAAAATGTTGGCAATACTGTTTGTTTTGCTTACTGCTTTTCTTTCAAGCTTTGAAACACATGCACCCATCTCCCTCTCCCCAACTATGACGTCTCTTTGTGGTTGCAGTGGGTGGCTGCAAAGCTGTAGGAGGACTTCCAGAAGAGAGCCCTCCCAACACCGGCAATACACTGACGGAATTCCAGGAGAATGTCTCCTTGAAAGACAAAATGGCTCTGTATCAGGCTGCGGTGTCAAAGGCAGAGAACAGCAACCGCTTTGCCAATGTAAGATACCAATGTCTCAATATCTTCTTAATTCTACGTTTGCTTTGCCCAGGGACAGATCGTAACCATCTTTATTTCTACAAGCAAGCTATCAGGTGGATCATAGGGTGGATGAAAATTTAAATCCCAAATTAGGAAACCTATAGAGCAAACATAGTCATCCATCAGTCTCTCTCTCTACCAAAAGAGGTTTCTCACGCTAGATGCCTTTGGTCTTTTGGACAATCCCCGTTATTTCGTGGACGTGCTCTTCCTTTCAGTCCACCTTTGCCTGAACTTCATGTATGAGGATCATGGGTGAGAGAGAGATCAGCAACACGGTTATCCTGTGATGACAAAACAAGGCAGTTTCCTTACCACAACAACTATTCTCTATCGCCAAATAATAAAATCCTGTTCAGGAGCACAGTGACTTTAGAGCTCTTGCTGCTCGAACTGAAGAATTTGAAATTACCGCATGATAAAACAGCTCAGCTATGGGTGCTCAGGTAGCCCAGAAGCCACCTGAGGGAAGCAGCCACCAGCCACGCTCGCCTTCAGAGTCCAGGTGTTTTCAAACCACGCAATTCCTGCCCACTGGCTTCTTGATTTCCTAATTGCCCTTGTGTATTTGGAACAGATTCCTGCAGTTCTTTGGGCCAAGAAGGTTCCAATTCCCTCCTCCCAACACTGCCAGCAATGGTGCTGTTAGCTCTCTCTCCCCAAAAGGAAGAACTGGAGGAAGCCTGACCCAACCGAACTGTGTTGAGAACATATGAACTGCTTCATTTCCACCCTATAACACCTTGCCCTTACTTGTTGAAATGGATGGTATGTTCTTACTGCAAATGGAAAACACCTGGCCTTATTTGATCCCTCTAGACCTCAGAGGAAATCAAGTCCTGCACTGTGCCCGGGGGCCTGGCTGCAGTGAGGAAACACTTTGAGAATGGGCAGATGACCCCTTCAATGACCACCTTTGCTCACTCCCAGCACCAGCACAAAGCTGCAGAGGTAACAATGGCATTTTGAATACTAACAAATGAGGTTTCCCCTGTTAAAGAGCTCGAGAGGAAAATAACACTATTTGCTTGATTCCAGGATTCACCATTCCCGGTGTCCCTGGAAAAATTTGCACCCCATTTTCTTTTCAACTCGCCCTCCTCGAGCCTCACCTAACTTTAACGGTTCAACCTTCTCATCACATGGGTTCCTTGTGGTGCTCGTAATCCCCTAAATCATCACGGTACACTGCCATAAAGGAACCATTTGGGCTTAACATCTGTTAAAGTAGAACTGATTTGTGACAGCCCTTCACAGGCAGAAACACAAATCCAGATTACTGTTAATTACGTGATTCTTTGTATTTGTTTTCAGGAGACCTCAAGAACCACTCAGCTCCCACTATCAAGCAGCACCAGGGAAGCCGAGTGCAGTGCGACGAGCTCCAAAGAAGCCCCACTAGAAGCCTTTCCAAGCAAAGAGGTAAGTTTATCAATTAACAATTATACCATTTGGCAGGTATGTTTTTAAAACAGTGTCCTAGACAGGGTTGTTTGGATGTGGTAATGAATGGGGCTTCCCACTCAGACTTCTCTGTGATGTTTCAAAGACAGCAGCCGAAATATGGAGTATTCTTCCATGTTGCACTAAATCCCGCAGTAACGTGAAGGTTTTGTGCACAGGTTTCTCTCGGGGAGCAAGTGACTCCAGAGACAAACGGGGCTTCTACACTCACCCGGCATACTGATGAAGCAGGTAAGAAGTGGCTTGAGAGTAACGGCTCCCAAAGGAGCACGACAAACCAAGTTCTTGGCAACTGTCTTTACTGGCACAAACGTGGGGCTGCTTTTAGGATACAGATACAGGACATTGCTCCAAGTTGTTCAGTGCCTCCTTCCTCAGCTAAGCACATTCATTGGTCTCAGTGGGACCTAAGAAACAGCTTTCCGTGCTGGTACACAGAGAGGAGTTTGGCAGAAGGAGGTAGCTTCCAATTTGTGCTGAGCTGCTGGAAAGAGCGGGGCATTTTAAGAGATGTCTGAAGACACACGCAAACCCTTGCCCCTGTATAGCCGAAACTGTGGATGATAAAGGCTCAATTTATAGCCAGGCGGAACAGGCCTGGACACCATGAGCACGGTGTAGAGGCGCTGCTTCTGCGGTCTAGTCCTGGTATTAGAATTCACGCGCTCGGTTAACACAAAGACCTCAGTCCTGTGCGAGCCCTGACATTCAGGCAATTCAGGTACGGCAAAACAGCAGGCCATAGATAACGTGTCCCTCAACACTTCTTCCATCCATTTCCTACGTATTTCTTCTCTTCATATTGTCCGTTGTTCATTTACTTTTTTTTTTTTTAATAATAATAGTAATTATTATTCTTTCCATTGCAGTAAGCAATGCAGCTATGGACGTGGAGGTCCCAAAGACTTCCACAGAGGTGTGTGACCATCAGACGGAAAGGACAGCAGAGGAAAACGCTGTTCCCATAGACAGAGAGACTGCAACATCTGTACCAGATGGCAAGGTCTGTGCCTTTATAGTAAGAGTAGACATCAGTCTGTCAAATACAGTCTGAATTTCTATTTTTACCATGTAGTTGCAACTGAAAATGCAACCTGTGAAAGCAGTAGGAATATACGGAGCTTAGCAATGACGGGCACACAAGGTGGTATTTAGTACAACCTGTAATTCAGCAAGTACTTCTACTACATGACAAACACAACTGAAAGTTGAACTCAAACGCTTCTGCTTTTCCTTTCCTTCTCTGATGAAGGAAGCCTCTTCTTTCCCTGCTTTCAGTCTCTAAAAGGCTATGTTTTCTGTCACCAGTTCCTCAGATGCACAGAAACTCTCAACTTGAGGAAAAACGAAGACAAGCGTCAAAATGTCGAGGGCTGTCCGGACCAGACAATTCCACTGGCACTGCCGAGCGAAGCACTGCACCAGCCCAAAAGCACCATGCCGTCTGCTCTTGCCAGAATGAGAGCCATGAATGCGATCATCAAGAGCCACGCACATTCTGTAAGACGGCCACGTCACCAAGGAGCTGCTGGGCTGCCAGTTCAAAGTGTCTGTGAGCAAGAAATCCCAAAGGTTCACAAAGGCGACATCTGTTCAGAGGAGCAGCTCCCTAAGCCTGGGGAGCCGCAGATGAGGGAGCCACTGAGACAACCCAAAAGCAGAAGCACTCGTGCGGCTTCCAGAATTAAGGCCATCAACGACATCCACAGGAACCTACACCATTCTCAAAGGCGTCCAAACCAGGAAGGGGCTGCTTTTCTGGTGGAGGATGCGCAAGGGTTCAAAACAACAGAATCCGGCCTGAAGAACGAAGACGCAAGCGTCACAGTCTCTGTGTTGTGCAGTAATGCACAACAAGTTGACAATAAAGAGATGAAGTGACTCAAAACTAACAGACTTGTCTGAACTTTTGCTGCCTGTCTCAACAGGTTGGAGCATCAGGCGGGGAGAAACTTCATGAAATATAACGAGGGCAAGTGTAGAGCCCTGCATCGGGGCAAGAACAACCCCAGACACCAGGATAAGTTGGGGACTGCCCTGCTGGAGAGCAGCAAAGGGGGAAGGGACGTGGGTGTCCTGGCGGAGAGCTGGCTGACCATGAGCCAGCACTGTGCCCTTGTGGCCAAGAAGGCCAATGGCATCCTGGGGTGTATTAGCAGGGCTGTGGTTAGTAGGTCGAGAGAGGTTCTCCTCCCCCTCTACTCTGCCCTAGTGAGACCACATCTGCAATATTGCGTCCAGTTCTGGGCCCCCCAGTTCCAGAAGGACAGGGAACTGCTTGAGAGAGTCCAGCACAGAGCCACAAGGGTGATAAAGGGAGTGGAGCGTCTCCCTTTTGAGGAAAGGCTGAGGGAGCTGGGTCTCTTTAGTTGGAGAAGAGGAGACTGAGGGGTGACCTTCTTAATGTTTATAAATATGTAAAGGGAGAGTGTCAGGAGGACGGAGCCAGGCTCTTCTCAGCGACATCTAACAGTAGGACAGGGGGCACTGGGTGCGTGCTGGAACATAGGAGGTTCCACTTAAATGCGAGACAAAACTTTTTTATGGTGATGGTGACAGAACACCGGAACAGGCTGCACAGGGGGGATGTGGAGTTTCCTTCTCCAGAGGCATTCCAAAGCTGCCTGGATGCGTTCCTGTGTGACCTGATCTAGCTGCTCCTGCTCCGGCAGGGGCATTGGACCAGACGATCTTTCAAGGTCCCTTCCAATCCCTAACATTCAGTGATTCGGTGATTCTGTGATTCGTAGGCATCTCAGCAGTCTTCTACCATCTTTCTTTGGCAAAGGCATGTCTGGAAAGAAAAACTGTAAAAATCACAGTCAGGAGAAGAGCTCTGGATCTCCAAAGTACCAATCTGCAGGTCTGATATACAGGCTGCCATTATGTCAGGATAACAACAACCTGCTGCCCTGGAAGATTAATCTTACTTTGAAATCAGTGGGCACTGCAATACTATGCTCCTCAGAAAATCAGGACAATTATTGCCAGGTTTTGTGATTACCACTCGTTAAAATGAGGGTATACTGGATTAGGTCACCCAGGGCGTCTCTCAGGCTGAAATTTGTCATGTCAGAGCAAGAACAGGTCACACTTAGTGAAGCCGTGTAGTTCTGGGAACAAAACGTCCCTTCCTGCAATCGGCAGCTCGATTCTTTCTAGTCTTGGCTTTAGAGCACTATGCGGAGTTTATTACAACCTCCTTGAATCGGGAAGGCTCACCCTGAGCACTCTCTGGTGCACAAGTATCCAGGAAAGCCCTGCTGGGGCTCTTGTAGCCGCTTGCCTCAAGGCATTTTCCTAATCAAATTCCTACTCCTACCATGCCAGACCAGATATTCTTTCGTGCCCCCTGGCAAAGCTAATGGGCTCTGGGCTGGCTGCATTAGACCTTCTGCCTCAGCACCAGCAATGAGCCTGAGGCTACCAGGTAGCCGAAGCACATCCTCTCCAAGCAGCCCCATTCTGGAAGCATTATAGATTTGCAGTTCCCCTCCTTAGGTATATATGCAACAAGCAAAGCATCATTAGAAGCACAGCGTTTATGAGGGTTCTGAAAAATCACTTTTTTTACTCCTTAGCTAGGGCAAAGACTCCACAGATATGAGAAAAACGGTCAAATCTTTTCTAGCATTTCCCAGTTCATTAGTCTTACTACTGTAGTCTTCTTCAGGCTTCACTTCAGAGTTGTGAAGGGCATCCCAAGTTCTCCTCCTCCAACTCAAATCTCTTCTCTTGCATTACCGATTATCTACTATGATCCCCCCCCCTTCCCCATCCCTCCCCCTACCCCCCCTCAAACTTCTCATCTGTACTTTCGCAAAGAGAGAAAAAATCTTTTCTCTTAAATTTTCCTGTTTCCTCTGTCAGGTGTGTCCTGACATCTGACCGTCTTTGTCAGGTGCTCCTCAGAGAATTTTGTTTGATGACCACTCTCCTGGGGACCAGAAGTGGAAGACCAGTTTGCCTGCAACAGGAACCATCTCCCTGCGTATCGCATTAAAACAATTCATGCAGCTATAGTAATCTTTCCATGCTAGAAGGCAGGAAGTTCTCCCATCATCTTTTGTGGTTTCAGAGGAAAGAAAAACACACCACGTGTGACAGTCATACATTGTGAACACCTAACAGACACAGTCCACAGCAGGACAGAAACATCAAATCATCCCAACTCATCATCAAAACAGCTTGCATTTGTGACTGGCTTTTCATCCCAAAAGGGGGATTCTCCTGCCATCAGTCACGTGCTCTTAAACACTCACACCACCAGAGCAACGCGCAGACTCCCTGGGTGTGTGGCTGAGACCAGGGGTAAAGCGGACCACTGCAGATCAATGAGGCCAATCGTAAGGTCCACAGACCCTTGCACAAGTTGCTTCCAGTCAGCAGAAAACTACCTGTTCCTCCTCAACCTCAGAAACTCTGCTTGCAGATGTTAGAAGGAACCAACAAATGCAGCCTTCTGGCCTCTGCCCCAACAAGAGTCCATCTCCAAGCTCTGGAGACGGACAACCACCTAGAATGGAAAGCTCCTGGAAAGAGTGGGTGCACAGGACAGCAAGAGAGCGAGCACAAATGGTGTGTGAGCGTGCGTGAGTGAAGGCTGTGCGTGAGTGTAAGCCTTTGCCAGTCCTTCCTTTCCCACAGCATCCCTACCGGCACGGTGCTAAGGAGCCTCTGGGACCCTGAGCCACAGCTGCACAAGTCTGGTGGTGCCCTGGGGCAACAGGCTTCGTAGGCCTGCAGCCCAACAAGGGGCAGGAGCATCTTCTCTGGCTGAAGCGGCCAGCCAGCAGCTAACTCAGCTATCAGCAAAGTCCCTCAGGACAACTTCACTGCCTTCCTGACAAAACAGTCACTGCTGTATTTGCATCTTACTTTTGACAAGAACTTTCCTGCCTATAGGTGAGGCTGTACTATCAGAGTGCATCTTTCCTCCATACAAACCCCCTTTTGAGCAAATGATTCCTTCAGAAGGATTTACACTCCAGCTGAAGTGTGTCAAATCTGTGGCTAGTAATGAGCACATGAAAATATTTTTTCAGTATTTACATATGAAAGATATCAAATAGGATCACTGTAAGATTACTTCTTCAGTGTCGCCTTCTAAAGATGTGGTGGTTTTACTCAGGTGGGCAGCCGAGTTCCACCCGATCCTTTTCCAGAGGAAGATACATAACTGCCTCTAGAGAAGGACTAGCTCACTAAACGGGTTGGCCTACTAGAGAGTCCTTCAAAAGTTTGGTTGGCCAAGGAGCTGTAGCCTGAAAGTCAGAAGTCTGCTCCATACTACGGGAAGAGAGAACGCCCCCAAGGGTAAATTACCCAACATTTTGGTATTTCTCTTAGCTACCAGAAAAGAAACAAACACACCCCAAAACCACCAACATGCGTACATGAAAGAAAACCAAGCACGGCATGCTAGAGCTGGTCAAACAATTCTGCCAGTTAGCTCTAAGAGAGAATTTGAAGTTAGCTGTGTAGCGGAGAATAAAAACGAAAAACCAGTGCTCTCTGTGTTTGAGGGCTTTTATTATCTACCACAACGGTCTGCCCAAGAACTTGTCCCTCAGGACACCAAGTTCTTTCTGGGAGAGGTTGTGCACCAACAACAGATTCTGTCCCGGGGAGTCTCTGCTCGGAATTTTGGGGTAAGGAAAGCCAGGAGGCTGGCTTGGTTGCCTTGGTTTCCGTATGCCCACGCGTGGAGACGGTAACCTGGACGCTGTGGACTGATTGTGTGCTCACCATGAAGACACGCAGGTTAAAAGGCGGCGCCTCTTCCTGCGGCCATCACTTCTTGGAAGTGAGATTGTGACGGACGAGGTAGGACGAGGCTTTTCTCCAATGCATACTGTGAACTGTCGATCTAGCTTCACATTCGTTAGTCAAATGAGAGCGGTGAATAAGAGAATGTTTACATTTGCCTTCCTTTCAACAGGCACGCAATGTGTGCAGCAGAGTCACAGAAGGAAAATTCAACTGAGAAGAGCCAAGCGGTAAGATTAGCTCCTTACGAATACACAAGTTCATGCACTTTTTTGGACGAAGGTGGTCTAGCGCAAAGCCTGATACTGTTTGTGTGATAAGTGGGCGAGAGGGGGCAAATGAAAAAAAAAAAAAAAGAATGCTTCAGATACTTGTGGCTCTGCTTACTTGCAGAAGAAAAACTGCAAGCTCTTCCAGTGACAGTGTCAGAAGCGTGCAGCTAGCTCTCACGTGCACTTTCAGGGAGTCTTTAGTGGAGAAGAGATCCTCTAGTACCGTGGCCAGTGAATATTAGTCACCAGACAGAGGGAAGAACTGAAGCAGCTTCTGGTTCTCCCTCTCGCATCCCTCTGCCTTCCTGCCCAGCATGGCCATCGAGCAAAAAGCAGCCAAGCCCTTAGTTTGTGCCTTCCTCCGGCACGTTTTAAGCATGATAACTTTAGAAGTGGCCAGCAAAAGTTAGGAAGTACAGTCGGCAAAGGCGGTGTGAAATGCTAAAGGTCATTGAAGCCCAGCTCCATACCTCTTTGGGTTTTCGTATTCCCCCAATTTTCTTCCTGCATTTTCATAAAGGCTAAGAAGGTTCTGCGAAGCCTGGGAAACAATTCAAGGCCCTGACAGTGTCAGACGTGCAGTCTTCACCAAGTATTTGACTTAAGAATGAATTGCCCTCAGCATTCTGTAGTGATTTAAGCGGCCATGAGCAGGTGGCAAAAGTGACTTAAAGTCAGGTTGAGGCCTAAAGTCAAATTCTTTGCTGACAAGTGCACATGCCCCAAGGGAATTTCCTTCATGAGTACCCTTGGGTTGCAGAAACCTAGCGCTTCTCCAGTGCTTCTTCTTCCCCCGTGAAATACTGCAGACCACTCAAACCCTGGTTAAAGATTTGTCCCAAAACAAAGAGAGCAAAAGTAAAGTGCCCACAAGCGAACAACGCAGACGGAAGCTCAGTCTGAAATACAAGCTATGTCATGAGGTACCCGTTGCATTGGCAGGGCGCGATGGAGCTGCCCGACTTGACCGTGCAGAAGAGCTCTGTGAAGCTCCTCACGAAGAGATGGGAGTCCGCCAGTGCTCTGGCACCCAGCCCGGCCTTCCAACGCCTGCCAGCCCCACGGTCCCTGGCACCAGAGCAAGCCAGCCCAGGCAGCACCGTGGACGAAGCTGCGGCAGACAGCGGGAGGGCGGACGTCACCCTGGGTGGCCCTCGCCGGACTGAGACCTTCCCCATCTCTGTCAAGGAGCTGCAGAGCCACTTTGAGACCCTGGGTGGCAGGAAGGTGAGTGCACGCAGGTTCCGCAGCTGAAAAGGATTCCCGCGCTCTCACTGAGGACTCGGAGAACACTACTGCCACAACAGCACCCCCTTCCAATCTGCTGCCTCTTCATATCCTTTCTGCCCCCGGAAAGCCCTACCTGGCTCCTCCCAGTAGCTTCTAACTCACATCCCCTCCATGTCTTCCAACAGGAAGCGGAAAGTGGCAAAAGCTCACTGCCACCAGCACTGGCCACTCAGCCTGGGAGCCAGACAGACATTTCTCTCATGGAAATGTCCAGCGTGAAACGGGGGAGGGCAATCTTTGAGAAGATGTCCTCAGGCAATGGACAGACCACCAACACTGAAGGTTAGCCTTACCACTTGGATCGGATTTCTCCCTTTAGTTCAATGCGCTCCGTCTTTGAGGTGGCAAGGGGCAAGCACACTCACCTCATCAGGGCAGCCCCCAGGCCGCCCAGGGAGAGAACGTGGTGTTCTTCTCAGTGCAAAACAAGCTTTCTAGCCTTCTCCATTTTGTCTGTTGCATTATGGAGCAGTGCCTGATGCCCATTAAATACTTGTTGAGCAAAACACAACAGAATGGTGTCTTATGTTTTGAGAAGATAACTTTTGATGAAGACAGCCCAAATTACAAATAGGATATCAAAACTATGGGCAGCATCCATCAATTACAAAAAAGTGGTATCTTCATTTTCTTCTTTGGTGAAGATAGTTTGGATTTAGCAGTGCGTTGCTTTGGTAACAATGCGTTAACTTTTATTAGTTAAAGGCATTCTGGTTTCCACAAATCAAATGCTCCGTACTTGATGCGCTCTAAAGTAAAAGTGCGACGACACAGTGGGTAAAATGTTGGCAATACTGTTTGTTTTGCTTACTGCTTTTCTTTCAAGCTTTGAAACACATGCACCCATCTCCCTCTCCCCAACTATGACGTCTCTTTGTGGTTGCAGTGGGTGGCTGCAAAGCTGTAGGAGGACTTCCAGAAGAGAGCCCTCCCAACACCGGCAATACACTGACGGAATTCCAGGAGAATGTCTCCTTGAAAGACAAAATGGCTCTGTATCAGGCTGCGGTGTCAAAGGCAGAGAACAGCAACCGCTTTGCCAATGTAAGATACCAATGTCTCAATATCTTCTTAATTCTACGTTTGCTTTGCCCAGGGACAGATCGTAACCATCTTTATTTCTACAAGCAAGCTATCAGGTGGATCATAGGGTGGATGAAAATTTAAATCCCAAATTAGGAAACCTATAGAGCAAACATAGTCATCCATCAGTCTCTCTCTCTACCAAAAGAGGTTTCTCACGCTAGATGCCTTTGGTCTTTTGGACAATCCCCGTTATTTCGTGGACGTGCTCTTCCTTTCAGTCCACCTTTGCCTGAACTTCATGTATGAGGATCATGGGTGAGAGAGAGATCAGCAACACGGTTATCCTGTGATGACAAAACAAGGCAGTTTCCTTACCACAACAACTATTCTCTATCGCCAAATAATAAAATCCTGTTCAGGAGCACAGTGACTTTAGAGCTCTTGCTGCTCGAACTGAAGAATTTGAAATTACCGCATGATAAAACAGCTCAGCTATGGGTGCTCAGGTAGCCCAGAAGCCACCTGAGGGAAGCAGCCACCAGCCACGCTCGCCTTCAGAGTCCAGGTGTTTTCAAACCACGCAATTCCTGCCCACTGGCTTCTTGATTTCCTAATTGCCCTTGTGTATTTGGAACAGATTCCTGCAGTTCTTTGGGCCAAGAAGGTTCCAATTCCCTCCTCCCAACACTGCCAGCAATGGTGCTGTTAGCTCTCTCTCCCCAAAAGGAAGAACTGGAGGAAGCCTGACCCAACCGAACTGTGTTGAGAACATATGAACTGCTTCATTTCCACCCTATAACACCTTGCCCTTACTTGTTGAAATGGATGGTATGTTCTTACTGCAAATGGAAAACACCTGGCCTTATTTGATCCCTCTAGACCTCAGAGGAAATCAAGTCCTGCACTGTGCCCGGGGGCCTGGCTGCAGTGAGGAAACACTTTGAGAATGGGCAGATGACCCCTTCAATGACCACCTTTGCTCACTCCCAGCACCAGCACAAAGCTGCAGAGGTAACAATGGCATTTTGAATACTAACAAATTAGGTTTCCCCCGTTAAAGAGCTCGAGAGGAAAATAACACTATTTGCTTGATTCCAGGATTCACCATTCCCGGTGTCCCTGGAAAAATTTGCACCCCATTTTCTTTTCAACTCGCCCTCCTTGAGCCTCACCTAACATTAACGGTTCAAACTTCTCATCACATGGGTTCCTTGTGGTGCTCGTAATCCCCTAAATCATCACGGTACACTGCCATAAAGGAACCATTTGGGCTTAACATCTGTTAAAGTAGAACTGATTTGTGACAGCCCTTCACAGGCAGAAACACAAATCCAGATTACTGTTAATTACGTGATTCTTTGTATTTGTTTTCAGGAGACCTCAAGAACCACTCAGCTCCCACTATCAAGCAGCACCAGGGAAGCCGAGTGCAGTGCGACGAGCTCCAAAGAAGCCCCACTAGAAGCCTTTCCAAGCAAAGAGGTAAGTTTATCAATTAACAATTATACCATTTGGCAGGTATGTTTTTAAAACAGTGTCCTAGACAGGGTTGTTTGGATGTGGTAATGAATGGGGCTTCCCACTCAGACTTCTCTGTGATGTTTCAAAGACAGCAGCCGAAATATGGAGTATTCTTCCATGTTGCACTAAATCCCGCAGTAACGTGAAGGTTTTGTGCACAGGTTTCTCTCGGGGAGCAAGTGACTCCAGAGACAAACGGGCCTTCTACACTCACCCGGCATACTGATGAAGCAGGTAAGAAGTGGCTTGAGAGTAACGGCTCCCAAAGGAGCACGACAAACCAAGTTCTTGGCAACTGTCTTTACTGGCACAAACGTGGGGCTGCTTTTAGGATACAGATACAGGACATTGCTCCAAGTTGTTCAGTGCCTCCTTCCTCAGCTAAGCACATTCATTGGTCTCAGTGGGACCTAAGAAACAGCTTTCCGTGCTGGTACACAGAGAGGAGTTTGGCAGAAGGAGGTAGCTTCCAATTTGTGCTGAGCTGCTGGAAAGAGCGGGGCATTTTAAGAGATGTCTGAAGACACACGCAAACCCTTGCCCCTGTATAGCCGAAACTGTGGATGATAAAGGCTCAATTTATAGCCAGGCGGAACAGGCCTGGACACCATGAGCACGGTGTAGAGGCGCTGCTTCTGCGGTCTAGTCCTGGTATTAGAATTCACGCGCTCGGTTAACACAAAGACCTCAGTCCTGTGCGAGCCCTGACATTCAGGCAATTCAGGTACGGCAAAACAGCAGGCCATAGATAACGTGTCCCTCAACACTTCTTCCATCCATTTCCTACGTATTTCTTCTCTTCATATTGTCCGTTGTTCATTTACTTTTTTTTTTTTTAATAATAATAGTAATTATTATTCTTTCCATTGCAGTAAGCAATGCAGCTATGGACGTGGAGGTCCCAAAGACTTCCACAGAGGTGTGTGACCATCAGACGGAAAGGACAGCAGAGGAAAACGCTGTTCCCATAGACAGAGAGACTGCAACATCTGTACCAGATGGCAAGGTCTGTGCCTTTATAGTAAGAGTAGACATCAGTCTGTCAAATACAGTCTGAATTTCTATTTTTACCATGTAGTTGCAACTGAAAATGCAACCTGTGAAAGCAGTAGGAATATACGGAGCTTAGCAATGACGGGCACACAAGGTGGTATTTAGTACAACCTGTAATTCAGCAAGTACTTCTACTACATGACAAACACAACTGAAAGTTGAACTCAAACGCTTCTGCTTTTCCTTTCCTTCTCTGATGAAGGAAGCCTCTTCTTTCCCTGCTTTCAGTCTCTAAAAGGCTATGTTTTCTGTCACCAGTTCCTCAGATGCACAGAAACTCTCAACTTGAGGAAAAACGAAGACAAGCGTCAAAATGTCGAGGGCTGTCCGGACCAGACAATTCCACTGGCACTGCCGAGCGAAGCACTGCACCAGCCCAAAAGCACCATGCCGTCTGCTCTTGCCAGAATGAGAGCCATGAATGCGATCATCAAGAGCCACGCACATTCTGTAAGACGGCCACGTCACCAAGGAGCTGCTGGGCTGCCAGTTCAAAGTGTCTGTGAGCAAGAAATCCCAAAGGTTCACAAAGGCGACATCTGTTCAGAGGAGCAGCTCCCTAAGCCTGGGGAGCCGCAGATGAGGGAGCCACTGAGACAACCCAAAAGCAGAAGCACTCGTGCGGCTTCCAGAATTAAGGCCATCAACGACATCCACAGGAACCTACACCATTCTCAAAGGCGTCCAAACCAGGAAGGGGCTGCTTTTCTGGTGGAGGATGCGCAAGGGTTCAAAACAACAGAATCCGGCCTGAAGAACGAAGACGCAAGCGTCACAGTCTCTGTGTTGTGCAGTAATGCACAACAAGTTGACAATAAAGAGATGAAGTGACTCAAAACTAACAGACTTGTCTGAACTTTTGCTGCCTGTCTCAACAGGTTGGAGCATCAGGCGGGGAGAAACTTCATGAAATATAACGAGGGCAAGTGTAGAGCCCTGCATCGGGGCAAGAACAACCCCAGACACCAGGATAAGTTGGGGACTGCCCTGCTGGAGAGCAGCAAAGGGGGAAGGGACGTGGGTGTCCTGGCGGAGAGCTGGCTGACCATGAGCCAGCACTGTGCCCTTGTGGCCAAGAAGGCCAATGGCATCCTGGGGTGTATTAGCAGGGCTGTGGTTAGTAGGTCGAGAGAGGTTCTCCTCCCCCTCTACTCTGCCCTAGTGAGACCACATCTGCAATATTGCGTCCAGTTCTGGGCCCCCCAGTTCCAGAAGGACAGGGAACTGCTTGAGAGAGTCCAGCACAGAGCCACAAGGGTGATAAAGGGAGTGGAGCGTCTCCCTTTTGAGGAAAGGCTGAGGGAGCTGGGTCTCTTTAGTTGGAGAAGAGGAGACTGAGGGGTGACCTTCTTAATGTTTATAAATATGTAAAGGGAGAGTGTCAGGAGGACGGAGCCAGGCTCTTCTCAGCGACATCTAACAGTAGGACAGGGGGCACTGGGTGCGTGCTGGAACATAGGAGGTTCCACTTAAATGCGAGACAAAACTTTTTTATGGTGATGGTGACAGAACACCGGAACAGGCTGCACAGGGGGGATGTGGAGTTTCCTTCTCCAGAGGCATTCCAAAGCTGCCTGGACGCGTTCCTGTGTGACCTGATCTAGCTGCTCCTGCTCCGGCAGGGGCATTGGACCAGACGATCTTTCAAGGTCCCTTCCAATCCCTAACATTCAGTGATTCGGTGATTCTGTGATTCGTAGGCATCTCAGCAGTCTTCTACCATCTTTCTTTGGCAAAGGCATGTCTGGAAAGAAAAACTGTAAAAATCACAGTCAGGAGAAGAGCTCTGGATCTCCAAAGTACCAATCTGCAGGTCTGATATACAGGCTGCCATTATGTCAGGATAACAACAACCTGCTGCCCTGGAAGATTAATCTTACTTTGAAATCAGTGGGCACTGCAATACTATGCTCCTCAGAAAATCAGGACAATTATTGCCAGGTTTTGTGATTACCACTCGTTAAAATGAGGGTATACTGGATTAGGTCACCCAGGGCGTCTCTCAGGCTGAAATTTGTCATGTCAGAGCAAGAACAGGTCACACTTAGTGAAGCCGTGTAGTTCTGGGAACAAAACGTCCCTTCCTGCAATCGGCAGCTCGATTCTTTCTAGTCTTGGCTTTAGAGCACTATGCGGAGTTTATTACAATCTCCTTGAATCGGGAAGGCTCACCCTGAGCACTCTCTGGTGCACAAGTATCCAGGAAAGCCCTGCTGGGGCTCTTGTAGCCACTTGCCTCAAGGCATTTTCCTAATCAAATTCCTACTCCTACCATGCCAGACCAGATATTCTTTCGTGCCCCCTGGCAAAGCTAATGGGCTCTGGGCTGGCTGCATTAGACCTTCTGCCTCAGCACCAGCAATGAGCCTGAGGCTACCAGGTAGCCGAAGCACATCCTCTCCAAGCAGCCCCATTCTGGAAGCATTATAGATTTGCAGTTCCCCTCCTTAGGTATATATGCAACAAGCAAAGCATCATTAGAAGCACAGCGTTTATGAGGGTTCTGAAAAATCACTTTTTTTACTCCTTAGCTAGGGCAAAGACTCCACAGATATGAGAAAAACGGTCAAATCTTTTCTAGCATTTCCCAGTTCATTAGTCTTACTACTGTAGTCTTCTTCAGGCTTCACTTCAGAGTTGTGAAGGGCATCCCAAGTTCTCCTCCTCCAACTCAAATCTCTTCTCTTGCATTACCGATTATCTACTATGATCCCCCCCCCTTCCCCATCCCTCCCCCTACCCCCCCTCAAACTTCTCATCTGTACTTTCGCAAAGAGAGAAAAAATCTTTTCTCTTAAATTTTCCTGTTTCCTCTGTCAGGTGTGTCCTGACACCTGACCATCTTTGTCAGGTGCTCCTCAGAGAATTTTGTTTGATGACCACTCTCCTGGGGACCAGAAGTGGAAGACCAGTTTGCCTGCAACAGGAACCATCTCCCTGCGTATCGCATTAAAACAATTCATGCAGCTATAGTAATCTTTCCATGCTAGAAGGCAGGAAGTTCTCCCATCATCTTTTGTGGTTTCAGAGGAAAGAAAAACACACCACGTGTGACAGTCATACATTGTGAACACCTAACAGACACAGTCCACAGCAGGACAGAAACATCAAATCATCCCAACTCATCATCAAAACAGCTTGCATTTGTGACTGGCTTTTCATCCCAAAAGGGGGATTCTCCTGCCATCAGTCACGTGCTCTTAAACACTCACACCACCAGAGCAACGCGCAGACTCCCTGGGTGTGTGGCTGAGACCAGGGGTAAAGCGGACCACTGCAGATCAATGAGGCCGATCGTAAGGTCCACAGACCCTTGCACAAGTTGCTTCCAGTCAGCAGAAAACTACCTGTTCCTCCTCAACCTCAGAAACTCTGCTTGCAGATGTTAGAAGGAACCAACAAATGCAGCCTTCTGGCCTCTGCCCCAACAAGAGTCCATCTCCAAGCTCTGGAGACGGACAAACACCTAGAATGGAAAGCTCCTGGAAAGAGTGGGTGCACAGGACAGCAAGAGAGCGAGCACAAATGGTGTGTGAGCGTGCGTGAGTGAAGGCTGTGCGTGAGTGTAAGCCTTTGCCAGTCCTTCCTTTCCCACAGCATCCCTACCGGCACGGTGCTAAGGAGCCTCTGGGACCCTGAGCCACAGCTGCACAAGTCTGGTGGTGCCCTGGGGCAACAGGCTTCGTAGGCCTGCAGCCCAACAAGGGGCAAGAGCATCTTCTCTGGCTGAAGCGGCCAGCCAGCAGCTAACTCAGCTATCAGCAAAGTCCCTCAGGACAACTTCACTGCCTTCCTGACAAAACAGTCACTGCTGTATTTGCATCTTACTTTTGACAAGAACTTTCCTGCCTATAGGTGAGGCTGTACTATCAGAGTGCATCTTTCCTCCATACAAACCCCCTTTTGAGCTAATGATTCCTTCAGAAGGATTTACACTCCAGCTGAAGTGTGTCAAATCTGTGGCTAGTAATGAGCACATGAAAATATTTTTTCAGTATTTACATATGAAAGATATCAAATAGGATCACTGTAAGATTACTTCTTCAGTGTCGCCTTCTAAAGATGTGGTGGTTTTACTCAGGTGGGCAGCCGAGTTCCACCCGATCCTTTTCCAGAGGAAGATACATAACTGCCTCTAGAGAAGGACTAGCTCACTAAACGGGTTGGCCTACTAGAGAGTCCTTCAAAAGTTTGGTTGGCCAAGGAGCTGTAGCCTGAAAGTCAGAAGTCTGCTCCATACTACGGGAAGAGAGAACGCCCCCAAGGGTAAATTACCCAACATTTTGGTATTTCTCTTAGCTACCAGAAAAGAAACAAACACACCCCAAAACCACCAACATGCGTACATGAAAGAAAACCAAGCACGGCGTGCTAGAGCTGGTCAAACAATTCTGCCAGTTAGCTCTAAGAGAGAATTTGAAGTTAGCTGTGTAGCGGAGAATAAAAACGAAAAACCAGTGCTCTCTGTGTTTGAGGGCTTTTATTATCTACCACAACGGTCTGCCCAAGAACTTGTCCCTCAGGACACCAAGTTCTTTCTGGGAGAGGTTGTGCACCAACAACAGATTCTGTCCCGGGGAGTCTCTGCTCGGAATTTTGGGGTAAGGAAAGCCAGGAGGCTGGCTTGGTTGCCTTGGTTTCCGTATGCCCACGCGTGGAGACGGTAACCTGGACGCTGTGGACTGATTGTGTGCTCACCATGAAGACACGCAGGTTAAAAGGCGGCGCCTCTTCCTGCGGCCATCACTTCTTGGAAGTGAGATTGTGACGGACGAGGTAGGACGAGGCTTTTCTCCAATGCATACTGTGAACTGTCGATCTAGCTTCACATTCGTTAGTCAAATGAGAGCGGTGAATAAGAGAATGTTTACATTTGCCTTCCTTTCAACAGGCACGCAATGTGTGCAGCAGAGTCACAGAAGGAAAATTCAACTGAGAAGAGCCAAGCGGTAAGATTAGCTCCTTACGAATACACAAGTTCATGCACTTTTTTGGACGAAGGTGGTCTAGCGCAAAGCCTGATACTGTTTGTGTGATAAGTGGGCGAGAGGGGGCAAATGAAAAAAAAAAAAAAAAAGAATGCTTCAGATACTTGTGGCTCTGCTTACTTGCAGAAGAAAAACTGCAAGCTCTTCCAGTGACAGTGTCAGAAGCGTGCAGCTAGCTCTCACGTGCACTTTCAGGGAGTCTTTAGTGGAGAAGAGATCCTCTAGTACCGTGGCCAGTGAATATTAGCCACCAGACAGAGGGAAGAACTGAAGCAGCTTCTGGTTCTCTCTCTCGCATCCCTCTGCCTTCCTGCCCAGCACGGCCATCGAGCAAAAAGCAGCCAAGCCCTTAGTTTGTGCCTTCCTCCGGCACGTTTTAAGCATGATAACTTTAGAAGTGGCCAGCAAAAGTTAGGAAGTACAGTCGGCAAAGGCGGTGTGAAATGCTAAAGGTCTTTGAAGCCCAGCTCCATACCTCTTTGGGTTTTCGTATTCCCCCAATTTTCTTCCTGCATTTTCATAAAGGCTAAGAAGGTTCTGCGAAGCCTGGGAAACAATTCAAGGCCCTGACAGTGTCAGACGTGCAGTCTTCACCAAGTATTTGACTTAAGAATGAATTGCCCTCAGCATTCTGTAGTGATTTAAGCGGCCATGAGCAGGTGGCAAAAGTGACTTAAAGTCAGGTTGAGGCCTAAAGTCAAATTCTTTGCTGACAAGTGCACATGCCCCAAGGGAATTTCCTTCATGAGTACCCTTGGGTTGCAGAAACCTAGCGCTTCTCCAGTGCTTCTTCTTCCCCCGTGAAATACTGCAGACCACTCAAACCCTGGTTAAAGATTTGTCCCAAAACAAAGAGAGCAAAAGTAAAGTGCCCACAAGCGAACAACGCAGACGGAAGCTCAGTCTGAAATACAAGCTATGTCATGAGGTACCCGTTGCATTGGCAGGGCGCGATGGAGCTGCCCGACTTGACCGTGCAGAAGAGCTCTGTGAAGCTCCTCACGAAGAGATGGGAGTCCGCCAGTGCTCTGGCACCCAGCCCGGCCTTCCAACGCCTGCCAGCCCCACGGTCCCTGGCACCAGAGCAAGCCAGCCCAGGCAGCACCGTGGACGAAGCTGCGGCAGACAGCGGGAGGGCGGACGTCACCCTGGGTGGCCCTCGCCGGACTGAGACCTTCCCCATCTCTGTCAAGGAGCTGCAGAGCCACTTTGAGACCCTGGGTGGCAGGAAGGTGAGTGCACGCAGGTTCCGCAGCTGAAAAGGATTCCCGCGCTCTCACTGAGGACTCGGAGAACACTACTGCCACAACAGCACCCCCTTCCAATCTGCTGCCTCTTCATATCCTTTCTGCCCCCGGAAAGCCCTACCTGGCTCCTCCCAGTAGCTTCTAACTCACATCCCCTCCATGTCTTCCAACAGGAAGCGGAAAGTGGCAAAAGCTCACTGCCACCAGCACTGGCCACTCAGCCTGGGAGCCAGACAGACATTTCTCTCATGGAAATGTCCAGCGTGAAACGGGGGAGGGCAATCTTTGAGAAGATGTCCTCAGGCAATGGACAGACCACCAACACTGAAGGTTAGCCTTACCACTTGGATCGGATTTCTCCCTTTAGTTCAATGCGCTCCGTCTTTGAGGTGGCAAGGGGCAAGCACACTCACCTCATCAGGGCAGCCCCCAGGCCGCCCAGGGAGAGAACGTGGTGTTCTTCTCAGTGCAAAACAAGCTTTCTAGCCTTCTCCATTTTGTCTGTTGCATTATGGAGCAGTGCCTGATGCCCATTAAATACTTGTTGAGCAAAACACAACAGAATGGTGTCTTATGTTTTGAGAAGATAACTTTTGATGAAGACAGCCCAAATTACAAATAGGATATCAAAACTATGGGCAGCATCCATCAATTACAAAAAAGTGGTATCTTCATTTTCTTCTTTGGTGAAGATAGTTTGGATTTAGCAGTGCGTTGCTTTGGTAACAATGCGTTAACTTTTATTAGTTAAAGGCATTCTGGTTTCCACAAATCAAATGCTCCGTACTTGATGTGCTGTAAAGTAAAAGTGCGACGACACAGTGGGTAAAATGTTGGCAATACTGTTTGTTTTGCTTACTGCTTTTCTTTCAAGCTTTGAAACACATGCACCCATCTCCCTCTCCCCAACTATGACGTCTCTTTGTGGTTGCAGTGGGTGGCTGCAAAGCTGTAGGAGGACTTCCAGAAGAGAGCCCTCCCAACACCGGCAATACACTGACGGAATTCCAGGAGAATGTCTCCTTGAAAGACAAAATGGCTCTGTATCAGGCTGCGGTGTCAAAGGCAGAGAACAGCAACCGCTTTGCCAATGTAAGATACCAATGTCTCAATATCTTCTTAATTCTACGTTTGCTTTGCCCAGGGACAGATCGTAACCATCTTTATTTCTACAAGCAAGCTATCAGGTGGATCATAGGGTGGATGAAAATTTAAATCCCAAATTAGGAAACCTATAGAGCAAACATAGTCATCCATCAGTCTCTCTCTCTACCAAAAGAGGTTTCTCACGCTAGATGCCTTTGGTCTTTTGGACAATCCCCGTTATTTCGTGGACGTGCTCTTCCTTTCAGTCCACCTTTGCCTGAACTTCATGTATGAGGATCATGGGTGAGAGAGAGATCAGCAACACGGTTATCCTGTGATGACAAAACAAGGCAGTTTCCTTACCACAACAACTATTCTCTATCGCCAAATAATAAAATCCTGTTCAGGAGCACAGTGACTTTAGAGCTCTTGCTGCTCGAACTGAAGAATTTGAAATTACCGCATGATAAAACAGCTCAGCTATGGGTGCTCAGGTAGCCCAGAAGCCACCTGAGGGAAGCAGCCACCAGCCACGCTCGCCTTCAGAGTCCAGGTGTTTTCAAACCACGCAATTCCTGCCCACTGGCTTCTTGATTTCCTAATTGCCCTTGTGTATTTGGAACAGATTCCTGCAGTTCTTTGGGCCAAGAAGGTTCCAATTCCCTCCTCCCAACACTGCCAGCAATGGTGCTGTTAGCTCTCTCTCCCCAAAAGGAAGAACTGGAGGAAGCCTGACCCAACCGAACTGTGTTGAGAACATATGAACTGCTTCATTTCCACCCTATAACACCTTGCCCTTACTTGTTGAAATGGATGGTATGTTCTTACTGCAAATGGAAAACACCTGGCCTTATTTGATCCCTCTAGACCTCAGAGGAAATCAAGTCCTGCACTGTGCCCGGGGGCCTGGCTGCAGTGAGGAAACACTTTGAGAATGGGCAGATGACCCCTTCAATGACCACCTTTGCTCACTCCCAGCACCAGCACAAAGCTGCAGAGGTAACAATGGCATTTTGAATACTAACAAATTAGGTTTCCCCTGTTAAAGAGCTCGAGAGGAAAATAACACTATTTGCTTGATTCCAGGATTCACCATTCCCGGTGTCCCTGGAAAAATTTGCACCCCATTTTCTTTTCAACTCGCCCTCCTCGAGCCTCACCTAACTTTAACGGTTCAACCTTCTCATCACATGGGTTCCTTGTGGTGCTCGTAATCCCCTAAATCATCACGGTACACTGCCATAAAGGAACCATTTGGGCTTAACATCTGTTAAAGTAGAACTGATTTGTGACAGCCCTTCACAGGCAGAAACACAAATCCAGATTACTGTTAATTACGTGATTCTTTGTATTTGTTTTCAGGAGACCTCAAGAACCACTCAGCTCCCACTATCAAGCAGCACCAGGGAAGCCGAGTGCAGTGCGACGAGCTCCAAAGAAGCCCCACTAGAAGCCTTTCCAAGCAAAGAGGTAAGTTTATCAATTAACAATTATACCATTTGGCAGGTATGTTTTTAAAACAGTGTCCTAGACAGGGTTGTTTGGATGTGGTAATGAATGGGGCTTCCCACTCAGACTTCTCTGTGATGTTTCAAAGACAGCAGCCGAAATATGGAGTATTCTTCCATGTTGCACTAAATCCCGCAGTAACGTGAAGGTTTTGTGCACAGGTTTCTCTCGGGGAGCAAGTGACTCCAGAGACAAACGGGGCTTCTACACTCACCCGGCATACTGATGAAGCAGGTAAGAAGTGGCTTGAGAGTAACGGCTCCCAAAGGAGCACGACAAACCAAGTTCTTGGCAACTGTCTTTACTGGCACAAACGTGGGGCTGCTTTTAGGATACAGATACAGGACATTGCTCCAAGTTGTTCAGTGCCTCCTTCCTCAGCTAAGCACATTCATTGGTCTCAGTGGGACCTAAGAAACAGCTTTCCGTGCTGGTACACAGAGAGGAGTTTGGCAGAAGGAGGTAGCTTCCAATTTGTGCTGAGCTGCTGGAAAGAGCGGGGCATTTTAAGAGATGTCTGAAGACACACGCAAACCCTTGCCCCTGTATAGCCGAAACTGTGGATGATAAAGGCTCAATTTATAGCCAGGCGGAACAGGCCTGGACACCATGAGCACGGTGTAGAGGCGCTGCTTCTGCGGTCTAGTCCTGGTATTAGAATTCACGCGCTCGGTTAACACAAAGACCTCAGTCCTGTGCGAGCCCTGACATTCAGGCAATTCAGGTACGGCAAAACAGCAGGCCATAGATAACGTGTCCCTCAACACTTCTTCCATCCATTTCCTACGTATTTCTTCTCTTCATATTGTCCGTTGTTCATTTACTTTTTTTTTTTTTAATAATAATAGTAATTATTATTCTTTCCATTGCAGTAAGCAATGCAGCTATGGACGTGGAGGTCCCAAAGACTTCCACAGAGGTGTGTGACCATCAGACGGAAAGGACAGCAGAGGAAAACGCTGTTCCCATAGACAGAGAGACTGCAACATCTGTACCAGATGGCAAGGTCTGTGCCTTTATAGTAAGAGTAGACATCAGTCTGTCAAATACAGTCTGAATTTCTATTTTTACCATGTAGTTGCAACTGAAAATGCAACCTGTGAAAGCAGTAGGAATATACGGAGCTTAGCAATGACGGGCACACAAGGTGGTATTTAGTACAACCTGTAATTCAGCAAGTACTTCTATTACATGACAAACACAACTGAAAGTTGAACTCAAACGCTTCTGCTTTTCCTTTCCTTCTCTGATGAAGGAAGCCTCTTCTTTCCCTGCTTTCAGTCTCTAAAAGGCTATGTTTTCTGTCACCAGTTCCTCAGATGCACAGAAACTCTCAACTTGAGGAAAAACGAAGACAAGCGTCAAAATGTCGAGGGCTGTCCGGACCAGACAATTCCACTGGCACTGCCGAGCGAAGCACTGCACCAGCCCAAAAGCACCATGCCGTCTGCTCTTGCCAGAATGAGAGCCATGAATGCAATCATCAAGAGCCACGCACATTCTGTAAGACGGCCACGTCACCAAGGAGCTGCTGGGCTGCCAGTTCAAAGTGTCTGTGAGCAAGAAATCCCAAAGGTTCACAAAGGCGACATCTGTTCAGAGGAGCAGCTCCCTAAGCCTGGGGAGCCGCAGATGAGGGAGCCACTGAGACAACCCAAAAGCAGAAGCACTCGTGCGGCTTCCAGAATTAAGGCCATCAACGACATCCACAGGAACCTACACCATTCTCAAAGGCGTCCAAACCAGGAAGGGGCTGCTTTTCTGGTGGAGGATGCGCAAGGGTTCAAAACAACAGAATCCGGCCTGAAGAACGAAGACGCGAGCGTCACAGTCTCTGTGTTGTGCAGTAATGCACAACAAGTTGACAATAAAGAGATGAAGTGACTCAAAACTAACAGACTTGTCTGAACTTTTGCTGCCTGTCTCAACAGGTTGGAGCATCAGGCGGGGAGAAACTTCATGAAATATAACGAGGGCAAGTGTAGAGCCCTGCATCGGGGCAAGAACAACCCCAGACACCAGGATAAGTTGGGGACTGCCCTGCTGGAGAGCAGCAAAGGGGGAAGGGACGTGGGTGTCCTGGCGGAGAGCTGGCTGACCATGAGCCAGCACTGTGCCCTTGTGGCCAAGAAGGCCAATGGCATCCTGGGGTGTATTAGCAGGGCTGTGGTTAGTAGGTCGAGAGAGGTTCTCCTCCCCCTCTACTCTGCCCTAGTGAGACCACATCTGCAATATTGCGTCCAGTTCTGGGCCCCCCAGTTCCAGAAGGACAGGGAACTGCTTGAGAGAGTCCAGCACAGAGCCACAAGGGTGATAAAGGGAGTGGAGCGTCTCCCTTTTGAGGAAAGGCTGAGGGAGCTGGGTCTCTTTAGTTGGAGAAGAGGAGACTGAGGGGTGACCTTCTTAATGTTTATAAATATGTAAAGGGAGAGTGTCAGGAGGACGGAGCCAGGCTCTTCTCAGCGACATCTAACAGTAGGACAGGGGGCACTGGGTGCGTGCTGGAACATAGGAGGTTCCACTTAAATGCGAGACAAAACTTTTTTATGGTGATGGTGACAGAACACCGGAACAGGCTGCACAGGGGGGATGTGGAGTTTCCTTCTCCAGAGGCATTCCAAAGCTGCCTGGACGCGTTCCTGTGTGACCTGATCTAGCTGCTCCTGCTCCGGCAGGGGCATTGGACCAGACGATCTTTCAAGGTCCCTTCCAATCCCTAACATTCAGTGATTCGGTGATTCTGTGATTCGTAGGCATCTCAGCAGTCTTCTACCATCTTTCTTTGGCAAAGGCATGTCTGGAAAGAAAAACTGTAAAAATCACAGTCAGGAGAAGAGCTCTGGATCTCCAAAGTACCAATCTGCAGGTCTGATATACAGGCTGCCATTATGTCAGGATAACAACAACCTGCTGCCCTGGAAGATTAATCTTACTTTGAAATCAGTGGGCACTGCAATACTATGCTCCTCAGAAAATCAGGACAATTATTGCCAGGTTTTGTGATTACCACTGGTTAAAATGAGGGTATACTGGATTAGGTCACCCAGGGCGTCTCTCAGGCTGAAATTTGTCATGTCAGAGCAAGAACAGGTCACACTTAGTGAAGCCGTGTAGTTCTGGGAACAAAACGTCCCTTCCTGCAATCGGCAGCTCGATTCTTTCTAGTCTTGGCTTTAGAGCACTATGCGGAGTTTATTACAATCTCCTTGAATCGGGAAGGCTCACCCTGAGCACTCTCTGGTGCACAAGTATCCAGGAAAGCCCTGCTGGGGCTCTTGTAGCCGCTTGCCTCAAGGCATTTTCCTAATCAAATTCCTACTCCTACCATGCCAGACCAGATATTCTTTCGTGCCCCCTGGCAAAGCTAATGGGCTCTGGGCTGGCTGCATTAGACCTTCTGCCTCAGCACCAGCAATGAGCCTGAGGCTACCAGGTAGCCGAAGCACATCCTCTCCAAGCAGCCCCATTCTGGAAGCATTATAGATTTGCAGTTCCCCTCCTTAGGTATATATGCAACAAGCAAAGCATCATTAGAAGCACAGCGTTTATGAGGGTTCTGAAAAATCACTTTTTTTACTCCTTAGCTAGGGCAAAGACTCCACAGATATGAGAAAAACGGTCAAATCTTTTCTAGCATTTCCCAGTTCATTAGTCTTACTACTGTAGTCTTCTTCAGGCTTCACTTCAGAGTTGTGAAGGGCATCCCAAGTTCTCCTCCTCCAACTCAAATCTCTTCTCTTGCATTACCGATTATCTACTATGATCCCCCCCCCTTCCCCATCCCTCCCCCTACCCCCCCTCAAACTTCTCATCTGTACTTTCGCAAAGAGAGAAAAAATCTTTTCTCTTAAATTTTCCTGTTTCCTCTGTCAGGTGTGTCCTGACACCTGACCATCTTTGTCAGGTGCTCCTCAGAGAATTTTGTTTGATGACCACTCTCCTGGGGACCAGAAGTGGAAGACCAGTTTGCCTGCAACAGGAACCATCTCCCTGCGTATCGCATTAAAACAATTCATGCAGCTATAGTAATCTTTCCATGCTAGAAGGCAGGAAGTTCTCCCATCATCTTTTGTGGTTTCAGAGGAAAGAAAAACACACCACGTGTGACAGTCATACATTGTGAACACCTAACAGACACAGTCCACAGCAGGACAGAAACATCAAATCATCCCAACTCATCATCAAAACAGCTTGCATTTGTGACTGGCTTTTCATCCCAAAAGGGGGATTCTCCTGCCATCAGTCACGTGCTCTTAAACACTCACACCACCAGAGCAACGCGCAGACTCCCTGGGTGTGTGGCTGAGACCAGGGGTAAAGCGGACCACTGCAGATCAATGAGGCCAATCGTAAGGTCCACAGACCCTTGCACAAGTTGCTTCCAGTCAGCAGAAAACTACCTGTTCCTCCTCAACCTCAGAAACTCTGCTTGCAGATGTTAGAAGGAACCAACAAATGCAGCCTTCTGGCCTCTGCCCCAACAAGAGTCCATCTCCAAGCTCTGGAGACGGACAACCACCTAGAATGGAAAGCTCCTGGAAAGAGTGGGTGCACAGGACAGCAAGAGAGCGAGCACAAATGGTGTGTGAGCGTGCGTGAGTGAAGGCTGTGCGTGAGTGTAAGCCTTTGCCAGTCCTTCCTTTCCCACAGCATCCCTACCGGCACGGTGCTAAGGAGCCTCTGGGACCCTGAGCCACAGCTGCACAAGTCTGGTGGTGCCCTGGGGCAACAGGCTTCGTAGGCCTGCAGCCCAACAAGGGGCAAGAGCATCTTCTCTGGCTGAAGCGGCCAGCCAGCAGCTAACTCAGCTATCAGCAAAGTCCCTCAGGACAACTTCACTGCCTTCCTGACAAAACAGTCACTGCTGTATTTGCATCTTACTTTTGACAAGAACTTTCCTGCCTATAGGTGAGGCTGTACTATCAGAGTGCATCTTTCCTCCATACAAACCCCCTTTTGAGCTAATGATTCCTTCAGAAGGATTTACACTCCAGCTGAAGTGTGTCAAATCTGTGGCTAGTAATGAGCACATGAAAATATTTTTTCAGTATTTACATATGAAAGATATCAAATAGGATCACTGTAAGATTACTTCTTCAGTGTCGCCTTCTAAAGATGTGGTGGTTTTACTCAGGTGGGCAGCCGAGTTCCACCCGATCCTTTTCCAGAGGAAGATACATAACTGCCTCTAGAGAAGGACTAGCTCACTAAACGGGTTGGCCTACTAGAGAGTCCTTCAAAAGTTTGGTTGGCCAAGGAGCTGTAGCCTGAAAGTCAGAAGTCTGCTCCATACTACGGGAAGAGAGAACGCCCCCAAGGGTAAATTACCCAACATTTTGGTATTTCTCTTAGCTACCAGAAAAGAAACAAACACACCCCAAAACCACCAACATGCGTACATGAAAGAAAACCAAGCACGGCATGCTAGAGCTGGTCAAACAATTCTGCCAGTTAGCTCTAAGAGAGAATTTGAAGTTAGCTGTGTAGCGGAGAATAAAAACGAAAAACCAGTGCTCTCTGTGTTTGAGGGCTTTTATTATCTACCACAACGGTCTGCCCAAGAACTTGTCCCTCAGGACACCAAGTTCTTTCTGGGAGAGGTTGTGCACCAACAACAGATTCTGTCCCGGGGAGTCTCTGCTCGGAATTTTGGGGTAAGGAAAGCCAGGAGGCTGGCTTGGTTGCCTTGGTTTCCGTATGCCCACGCGTGGAGACGGTAACCTGGACACTGTGGACTGATTGTGTGCTCACCATGAAGACACGCAGGTTAAAAGGCGGCGCCTCTTCCTGCGGCCATCACTTCTTGGAAGTGAGATTGTGACGGACGAGGTAGGACGAGGCTTTTCTCCAATGCATACTGTGAACTGTCGATCTAGCTTCACATTCGTTAGTCAAATGAGAGCGGTGAATAAGAGAATGTTTACATTTGCCTTCCTTTCAACAGGCACGCAATGTGTGCAGCAGAGTCACAGAAGGAAAATTCAACTGAGAAGAGCCAAGCGGTAAGATTAGCTCCTTACGAATACACAAGTTCATGCACTTTTTTGGACGAAGGTGGTCTAGCGCAAAGCCTGATACTGTTTGTGTGATAAGTGGGCGAGAGGGGGCAAATGAAAAAAAAAAAAAAAAAGAATGCTTCAGATACTTGTGGCTCTGCTTACTTGCAGAAGAAAAACTGCAAGCTCTTCCAGTGACAGTGTCAGAAGCGTGCAGCTAGCTCTCACGTGCACTTTCAGGGAGTCTTTAGTGGAGAAGAGATCCTCTAGTACCGTGGCCAGTGAATATTAGCCACCAGACAGAGGGAAGAACTGAAGCAGCTTCTGGTTCTCCCTCTCGCATCCCTCTGCCTTCCTGCCCAGCATGGCCATCGAGCAAAAAGCAGCCAAGCCCTTAGTTTGTGCCTTCCTCCGGCACGTTTTAAGCATGATAACTTTAGAAGTGGCCAGCAAAAGTTAGGAAGTACAGTCGGCAAAGGCGGTGTGAAATGCTAAAGGTCATTGAAGCCCAGCTCCATACGTCTTTGGGTTTTCGTATTCCCCCAATTTTCTTCCTGCATTTTCATAAAGGCTAAGAAGGTTCTGCGAAGCCTGGGAAACAATTCAAGGCCCTGACAGTGTCAGACGTGCAGTCTTCACCAAGTATTTGACTTAAGAATGAATTGCCCTCAGCATTCTGTAGTGATTTAAGCGGCCATGAGCAGGTGGCAAAAGTGACTTAAAGTCAGGTTGAGGCCTAAAGTCAAATTCTTTGCTGACAAGTGCACATGCCCCAAGGGAATTTCCTTCATGAGTACCCTTGGGTTGCAGAAACCTAGCGCTTCTCCAGTGCTTCTTCTTCCCCCGTGAAATACTGCAGACCACTCAAACCCTGGTTAAAGATTTGTCCCAAAACAAAGAGAGCAAAAGTAAAGTGCCCACAAGCGAACAACGCAGACGGAAGCTCAGTCTGAAATACAAGCTATGTCATGAGGTACCCGTTGCATTGGCAGGGCGCGATGGAGCTGCCCGACTTGACCGTGCAGAAGAGCTCTGTGAAGCTCCTCACGAAGAGATGGGAGTCCGCCAGTGCTCTGGCACCCAGCCCGGCCTTCCAACGCCTGCCAGCCCCACGGTCCCTGGCACCAGAGCAAGCCAGCCCAGGCAGCACCGTGGACGAAGCTGCGGCAGACAGCGGGAGGGCGGACGTCACCCTGGGTGGCCCTCGCCGGACTGAGACCTTCCCCATCTCTGTCAAGGAGCTGCAGAGCCACTTTGAGACCCTGGGTGGCAGGAAGGTGAGTGCACGCAGGTTCCGCAGCTGAAAAGGATTCCCGCGCTCTCACTGAGGACTCGGAGAACACTACTGCCACAACAGCACCCCCTTCCAATCTGCTGCCTCTTCATATCCTTTCTGCCCCCGGAAAGCCCTACCTGGCTCCTCCCAGTAGCTTCTAACTCACATCCCCTCCATGTCTTCCAACAGGAAGCGGAAAGTGGCAAAAGCTCACTGCCACCAGCACTGGCCACTCAGCCTGGGAGCCAGACAGACATTTCTCTCATGGAAATGTCCAGCGTGAAACGGGGGAGGGCAATCTTTGAGAAGATGTCCTCAGGCAATGGACAGACCACCAACACTGAAGGTTAGCCTTACCACTTGGATCGGATTTCTCCCTTTATTTCAATGCGCTCCATCTCTGAGGTGGCAAGGGGCAAGCACACTCACCTCATCAGGGCAGCCCCCAGGCCGCCCAGGGAGAGAACGTGGTGTTCTTCTCAGTGCAAAACAAGCTTTCTAGCCTTCTCCATTTTGTCTGTTGCATTATGGAGCAGTGCCTGATGCCATTAAATACTTGTTGAGCAAAACACAACAGAATGGTGTCTTATGTTTTGAGAAGATAACTTTTGATGAAGACAGCCCAAATTACAAATAGGATATCAAAACTATGGGCAGCATCCATCAATTACAAAAAAGTGGTATCTTCATTTTCTTCTTTGGTGAAGATAGTTTGGATTTAGCAGTGCGTTGCTTTGGTAACAATGCGTTAACTTTTATTAGTTAAAGGCATTCTGGTTTCCACAAATCAAATGCTCCGTACTTGATGTGCTGTAAAGTAAAAGTGCGACGACACAGTGGGTAAAATGTTGGCAATACTGTTTGTTTTGCTTACTGCTTTTCTTTCAAGCTTTGAAACACATGCACCCATCTCCCTCTCCCCAACTATGACGTCTCTTTGTGGTTGCAGTGGGTGGCTGCAAAGCTGTAGGAGGACTTCCAGAAGAGAGCCCTCCCAACACCGGCAATACACTGACGGAATTCCAGGAGAATGTCTCCTTGAAAGACAAAATGGCTCTGTATCAGGCTGCGGTGTCAAAGGCAGAGAACAGCAACCGCTTTGCCAATGTAAGATACCAATGTCTCAATATCTTCTTAATTCTACGTTTGCTTTGCCCAGGGACAGATCGTAACCATCTTTATTTCTACAAGCAAGCTATCAGGTGGATCATAGGGTGGATGAAAATTTAAATCCCAAATTAGGAAACCTATAGAGCAAACATAGTCATCCATCAGTCTCTCTCTCTACCAGAAGAGGTTTCTCACGCTAGATGCCTTTGGTCTTTTGGACAATCCCCGTTATTTCGTGGACGTGCTCTTCCTTTCAGTCCACCTTTGCCTGAACTTCATGTATGAGGATCATGGGTGAGAGAGAGATCAGCAACACGGTTATCCTGTGATGACAAAACAAGGCAGTTTCCTTACCACAACAACTATTCTCTATCGCCAAATAATAAAATCCTGTTCAGGAGCACAGTGACTTTAGAGCTCTTGCTGCTCGAACTGAAGAATTTGAAATTACCGCATGATAAAACAGCTCAGCTATGGGTGCTCAGGTAGCCCAGAAGCCACCTGAGGGAAGCAGCCACCAGCCACGCTCGCCTTCAGAGTCCAGGTGTTTTCAAACCACGCAATTCCTGCCCACTGGCTTCTTGATTTCCTAATTGCCCTTGTGTATTTGGAACAGATTCCTGCATTTCTTTGGGCCAAGAAGGTTCCAATTCCCTCCTCCCAACACTGCCAGCAATGGTGCTGTTAGCTCTCTCTCCCCAAAAGGAAGAACTGGAGGAAGCCTGACCCAACCGAACTGTGTTGAGAACATATGAACTGCTTCATTTCCACCCTATAACACCTTGCCCTTACTTGTTGAAATGGATGGTATGTTCTTACTGCAAATGGAAAACACCTGGCCTTATTTGATCCCTCTAGACCTCAGAGGAAATCAAGTCCTGCACTGTGCCCGGGGGCCTGGCTGCAGTGAGGAAACACTTTGAGAATGGGCAGATGACCCCTTCAATGACCACCTTTGCTCACTCCCAGCACCAGCACAAAGCTGCAGAGGTAACAATGGCATTTTGAATACTAACAAATTAGGTTTCCCCTGTTAAAGAGCTCGAGAGGAAAATAACACTATTTGCTTGATTCCAGGATTCACCATTCCCGGTGTCCCTGGAAAAATTTGCACCCCATTTTCTTTTCAACTCGCCCTCCTCGAGCCTCACCTAACTTTAACGGTTCAACCTTCTCATCACATGGGTTCCTTGTGGTGCTCGTAATCCCCTAAATCATCACGGTACACTGCCATAAAGGAACCATTTGGGCTTAACATCTGTTAAAGTAGAACTGATTTGTGACAGCCCTTCACAGGCAGAAACACAAATCCAGATTACTGTTAATTACGTGATTCTTTGTATTTGTTTTCAGGAGACCTCAAGAACCACTCAGCTCCCACTATCAAGCAGCACCAGGGAAGCTGAGTGCAGTGCGACGAGCTCCAAAGAAGCCCCACTAGAAGCCTTTCCAAGCAAAGAGGTAAGTTTATCAATTAACAATTATACCATTTGGCAGGTATGTTTTTAAAACAGTGTCCTAGACAGGGTTGTTTGGATGTGGTAATGAATGGGGCTTCCCACTCAGACTTCTCTGTGATGTTTCAAAGACAGCAGCCGAAATATGGAGTATTCTTCCATGTTGCACTAAATCCCGCAGTAACGTGAAGGTTTTGTGCACAGGTTTCTCTCGGGGAGCAAGTGACTCCAGAGACAAACGGGGCTTCTACACTCACCCGGCATACTGATGAAGCAGGTAAGAAGTGGCTTGAGAGTAACGGCTCCCAAAGGAGCACGACAAACCAAGTTCTTGGCAACTGTCTTTACTGGCACAAACGTGGGGCTGCTTTTAGGATACAGATACAGGACATTGCTCCAAGTTGTTCAGTGCCTCCTTCCTCAGCTAAGCACATTCATTGGTCTCAGTGGGACCTAAGAAACAGCTTTCCGTGCTGGTACACAGAGAGGAGTTTGGCAGAAGGAGGTAGCTTCCAATTTGTGCTGAGCTGCTGGAAAGAGCGGGGCATTTTAAGAGATGTCTGAAGACACACGCAAACCCTTGCCCCTGTATAGCCGAAACTGTGGATGATAAAGGCTCAATTTATAGCCAGGCGGAACAGGCCTGGACACCATGAGCACGGTGTAGAGGCGCTGCTTCTGCGGTCTAGTCCTGGTATTAGAATTCACGCGCTCGGTTAACACAAAGACCTCAGTCCTGTGCGAGCCCTGACATTCAGGCAATTCAGGTACGGCAAAACAGCAGGCCATAGATAACATGTCCCTCAACACTTCTTCCATCCATTTCCTACGTATTTCTTCTCTTCATATTGTCCGTTGTTCATTTACTTTTTTTTTTTTTAATAATAATAGTAATTATTATTCTTTCCATTGCAGTAAGCAATGCAGCTATGGACGTGGAGGTCCCAAAGACTTCCACAGAGGTGTGTGACCATCAGACGGAAAGGACAGCAGAGGAAAACGCTGTTCCCATAGACAGAGAGACTGCAACATCTGTACCAGATGGCAAGGTCTGTGCCTTTATAGTAAGAGTAGACATCAGTCTGTCAAATACAGTCTGAATTTCTATTTTTACCATGTAGTTGCAACTGAAAATGCAACCTGTGAAAGCAGTAGGAATATACGGAGCTTAGCAATGACGGGCACACAAGGTGGTATTTAGTACAACCTGTAATTCAGCAAGTACTTCTACTACATGACAAACACAACTGAAAGTTGAACTCAAACGCTTCTGCTTTTCCTTTCCTTCTCTGATGAAGGAAGCCTCTTCTTTCCCTGCTTTCAGTCTCTAAAAGGCTATGTTTTCTGTCACCAGTTCCTCAGATGCACAGAAACTCTCAACTTGAGGAAAAACGAAGACAAGCGTCAAAATGTCGAGGGCTGTCCGGACCAGACAATTCCACTGGCACTGCCGAGCGAAGCACTGCACCAGCCCAAAAGCACCATGCCGTCTGCTCTTGCCAGAATGAGAGCCATGAATGCGATCATCAAGAGCCACGCACATTCTGTAAGACGGCCACGTCACCAAGGAGCTGCTGGGCTGCCAGTTCAAAGTGTCTGTGAGCAAGAAATCCCAAAGGTTCACAAAGGCGACATCTGTTCAGAGGAGCAGCTCCCTAAGCCTGGGGAGCCGCAGATGAGGGAGCCACTGAGACAACCCAAAAGCAGAAGCACTCGTGCGGCTTCCAGAATTAAGGCCATCAACGACATCCACAGGAACCTACACCATTCTCAAAGGCGTCCAAACCAGGAAGGGGCTGCTTTTCTGGTGGAGGATGCGCAAGGGTTCAAAACAACAGAATCCGGCCTGAAGAACGAAGACGCGAGCGTCACAGTCTCTGTGTTGTGCAGTAATGCACAACAAGTTGACAATAAAGAGATGAAGTGACTCAAAACTAACAGACTTGTCTGAACTTTTGCTGCCTGTCTCAACAGGTTGGAGCATCAGGCGGGGAGAAACTTCATGAAATATAACGAGGGCAAGTGTAGAGCCCTGCATCGGGGCAAGAACAACCCCAGACACCAGGATAAGTTGGGGACTGCCCTGCTGGAGAGCAGCAAAGGGGGAAGGGACGTGGGTGTCCTGGCGGAGAGCTGGCTGACCATGAGCCAGCACTGTGCCCTTGTGGCCAAGAAGGCCAATGGCATCCTGGGGTGTATTAGCAGGGCTGTGGTTAGTAGGTCGAGAGAGGTTCTCCTCCCCCTCTACTCTGCCCTAGTGAGACCACATCTGCAATATTGCGTCCAGTTCTGGGCCCCCCAGTTCCAGAAGGACAGGGAACTGCTTGAGAGAGTCCAGCACAGAGCCACAAGGGTGATAAAGGGAGTGGAGCGTCTCCCTTTTGAGGAAAGGCTGAGGGAGCTGGGTCTCTTTAGTTGGAGAAGAGGAGACTGAGGGGTGACCTTCTTAATGTTTATAAATATGTAAAGGGAGAGTGTCAGGAGGACGGAGCCAGGCTCTTCTCAGCGACATCTAACAGTAGGACAGGGGGCACTGGGTGCGTGCTGGAACATAGGAGGTTCCACTTAAATGCGAGACAAAACTTTTTTATGGTGATGGTGACAGAACACCGGAACAGGCTGCACAGGGGGGATGTGGAGTTTCCTTCTCCAGAGGCATTCCAAAGCTGCCTGGACGCGTTCCTGTGTGACCTGATCTAGCTGCTCCTGCTCCGGCAGGGGCATTGGACCAGACGATCTTTCAAGGTCCCTTCCAATCCCTAACATTCAGTGATTCGGTGATTCTGTGATTCGTAGGCATCTCAGCAGTCTTCTACCATCTTTCTTTGGCAAAGGCATGTCTGGAAAGAAAAACTGTAAAAATCACAGTCAGGAGAAGAGCTCTGGATCTCCAAAGTACCAATCTGCAGGTCTGATATACAGGCTGCCATTATGTCAGGATAACAACAACCTGCTGCCCTGGAAGATTAATCTTACTTTGAAATCAGTGGGCACTGCAATACTATGCTCCTCAGAAAATCAGGACAATTATTGCCAGGTTTTGTGATTACCACTGGTTAAAATGAGGGTATACTGGATTAGGTCACCCAGGGCGTCTCTCAGGCTGAAATTTGTCATGTCAGAGCAAGAACAGGTCACACTTAGTGAAGCCGTGTAGTTCTGGGAACAAAACGTCCCTTCCTGCAATCGGCAGCTCGATTCTTTCTAGTCTTGGCTTTAGAGCACTATGCGGAGTTTATTACAATCTCCTTGAATCGGGAAGGCTCACCCTGAGCACTCTCTGGTGCACAAGTATCCAGGAAAGCCCTGCTGGGGCTCTTGTAGCCACTTGCCTCAAGGCATTTTCCTAATCAAATTCCTACTCCTACCATGCCAGACCAGATATTCTTTCGTGCCCCCTGGCAAAGCTAATGGGCTCTGGGCTGGCTGCATTAGACCTTCTGCCTCAGCACCAGCAATGAGCCTGAGGCTACCAGGTAGCCGAAGCACATCCTCTCCAAGCAGCCCCATTCTGGAAGCATTATAGATTTGCAGTTCCCCTCCTTAGGTATATATGCAACAAGCAAAGCATCATTAGAAGCACAGCGTTTATGAGGGTTCTGAAAAATCACTTTTTTTACTCCTTAGCTAGGGCAAAGACTCCACAGATATGAGAAAAACGGTCAAATCTTTTCTAGCATTTCCCAGTTCATTAGTCTTACTACTGTAGTCTTCTTCAGGCTTCACTTCAGAGTTGTGAAGGGCATCCCAAGTTCTCCTCCTCCAACTCAAATCTCTTCTCTTGCATTACCGATTATCTACTATGATCCCCCCCCCTTCCCCATCCCTCCCCCTACCCCCCCTCAAACTTCTCATCTGTACTTTCGCAAAGAGAGAAAAAATCTTTTCTCTTAAATTTTCCTGTTTCCTCTGTCAGGTGTGTCCTGACACCTGACCATCTTTGTCAGGTGCTCCTCAGAGAATTTTGTTTGATGACCACTCTCCTGGGGACCAGAAGTGGAAGACCAGTTTGCCTGCAACAGGAACCATCTCCCTGCGTATCGCATTAAAACAATTCATGCAGCTATAGTAATCTTTCCATGCTAGAAGGCAGGAAGTTCTCCCATCATCTTTTGTGGTTTCAGAGGAAAGAAAAACACACCACGTGTGACAGTCATACATTGTGAACACCTAACAGACACAGTCCACAGCAGGACAGAAACATCAAATCATCCCAACTCATCATCAAAACAGCTTGCATTTGTGACTGGCTTTTCATCCCAAAAGGGGGATTCTCCTGCCATCAGTCACGTGCTCTTAAACACTCACACCACCAGAGCAACGCGCAGACTCCCTGGGTGTGTGGCTGAGACCAGGGGTAAAGCGGACCACTGCAGATCAATGAGGCCAATCGTAAGGTCCACAGACCCTTGCACAAGTTGCTTCCAGTCAGCAGAAAACTACCTGTTCCTCCTCAACCTCAGAAACTCTGCTTGCAGATGTTAGAAGGAACCAACAAATGCAGCCTTCTGGCCTCTGCCCCAACAAGAGTCCATCTCCAAGCTCTGGAGACGGACAAACACCTAGAATGGAAAGCTCCTGGAAAGAGTGGGTGCACAGGACAGCAAGAGAGCGAGCACAAATGGTGTGTGAGCGTGCGTGAGTGAAGGCTGTGCGTGAGTGTAAGCCTTTGCCAGTCCTTCCTTTCCCACAGCATCCCTACCGGCACGGTGCTAAGGAGCCTCTGGGACCCTGAGCCACAGCTGCACAAGTCTGGTGGTGCCCTGGGGCAACAGGCTTCGTAGGCCTGCAGCCCAACAAGGGGCAAGAGCATCTTCTCTGGCTGAAGCGGCCAGCCAGCAGCTAACTCAGCTATCAGCAAAGTCCCTCAGGACAACTTCACTGCCTTCCTGACAAAACAGTCACTGCTGTATTTGCATCTTACTTTTGACAAGATCTTTCCTGCCTATAGGTGAGGCTGTACTATCAGAGTGCATCTTTCCTCCATACAAACCCCCTTTTGAGCTAATGATTCCTTCAGAAGGATTTACACTCCAGCTGAAGTGTGTCAAATCTGTGGCTAGTAATGAGCACATGAAAATATTTTTTCAGTATTTACATATGAAAGATATCAAATAGGATCACTGTAAGATTACTTCTTCAGTGTCGCCTTCTAAAGATGTGGTGGTTTTACTCAGGTGGGCAGCCGAGTTCCACCCGATCCTTTTCCAGAGGAAGATACATAACTGCCTCTAGAGAAGGACTAGCTCACTAAACGGGTTGGCCTACTAGAGAGTCCTTCAAAAGTTTGGTTGGCCAAGGAGCTGTAGCCTGAAAGTCAGAAGTCTGCTCCATACTACGGGAAGAGAGAACGCCCCCAAGGGTAAATTACCCAACATTTTGGTATTTCTCTTAGCTACCAGAAAAGAAACAAACACACCCCAAAACCACCAACATGCGTACATGAAAGAAAACCAAGCACGGCATGCTAGAGCTGGTCAAACAATTCTGCCAGTTAGCTCTAAGAGAGAATTTGAAGTTAGCTGTGTAGCGGAGAATAAAAACGAAAAACCAGTGCTCTCTGTGTTTGAGGGCTTTTATTATCTACCACAACGGTCTGCCCAAGAACTTGTCCCTCAGGACACCAAGTTCTTTCTGGGAGAGGTTGTGCACCAACAACAGATTCTGTCCCGGGGAGTCTCTGCTCGGAATTTTGGGGTAAGGAAAGCCAGGAGGCTGGCTTGGTTGCCTTGGTTTCCGTATGCCCACGCGTGGAGACGGTAACCTGGACGCTGTGGACTGATTGTGTGCTCACCATGAAGACACGCAGGTTAAAAGGCGGCGCCTCTTCCTGCGGCCATCACTTCTTGGAAGTGAGATTGTGACGGACGAGGTAGGACGAGGCTTTTCTCCAATGCATACTGTGAACTGTCGATCTAGCTTCACATTCGTTAGTCAAATGAGAGCGGTGAATAAGAGAATGTTTACATTTGCCTTCCTTTCAACAGGCACGCAATGTGTGCAGCAGAGTCACAGAAGGAAAATTCAACTGAGAAGAGCCAAGCGGTAAGATTAGCTCCTTACGAATACACAAGTTCATGCACTTTTTTGGACGAAGGTGGTCTAGCGCAAAGCGTGATACTGTTTGTGTGATAAGTGGGCGAGAGGGGGCAAATGAAAAAAAAAAAAAAAAAGAATGCTTCAGATACTTGTGGCTCTGCTTACTTGCAGAAGAAAAACTGCAAGCTCTTCCAGTGACAGTGTCAGAAGCGTGCAGCTAGCTCTCACGTGCACTTTCAGGGAGTCTTTAGTGGAGAAGAGATCCTCTAGTACCGTGGCCAGTGAATATTAGTCACCAGACAGAGGGAAGAACTGAAGCAGCTTCTGGTTCTCTCTCTCGCATCCCTCTGCCTTCCTGCCCAGCACGGCCATCGAGCAAAAAGCAGCCAAGCCCTTAGTTTGTGCCTTCCTCCGGCACGTTTTAAGCATGATAACTTTAGAAGTGGCCAGCAAAAGTTAGGAAGTACAGTCGGCAAAGGCGGTGTGAAATGCTAAAGGTCTTTGAAGCCCAGCTCCATACCTCTTTGGGTTTTCGTATTCCCCCAATTTTCTTCCTGCATTTTCATAAAGGCTAAGAAGGTTCTGCGAAGCCTGGGAAACAATTCAAGGCCCTGACAGTGTCAGACGTGCAGTCTTCACCAAGTATTTGACTTAAGAATGAATTGCCCTCAGCATTCTGTAGTGATTTAAGCGGCCATGAGCAGGTGGCAAAAGTGACTTAAAGTCAGGTTGAGGCCTAAAGTCAAATTCTTTGCTGACAAGTGCACATGCCCCAAGGGAATTTCCTTCATGAGTACCCTTGGGTTGCAGAAACCTAGCGCTTCTCCAGTGCTTCTTCTTCCCCCGTGAAATACTGCAGACCACTCAAACCCTGGTTAAAGATTTGTCCCAAAACAAAGAGAGCAAAAGTAAAGTGCCCACAAGCGAACAACGCAGACGGAAGCTCAGTCTGAAATACAAGCTATGTCATGAGGTACCCGTTGCATTGGCAGGGCGCGATGGAGCTGCCCGACTTGACCGTGCAGAAGAGCTCTGTGAAGCTCCTCACGAAGAGATGGGAGTCCGCCAGTGCTCTGGCACCCAGCCCGGCCTTCCAACGCCTGCCAGCCCCACGGTCCCTGGCACCAGAGCAAGCCAGCCCAGGCAGCACCGTGGACGAAGCTGCGGCAGACAGCGGGAGGGCGGACGTCACCCTGGGTGGCCCTCGCCGGACTGAGACCTTCCCCATCTCTGTCAAGGAGCTGCAGAGCCACTTTGAGACCCTGGGTGGCAGGAAGGTGAGTGCACGCAGGTTCCGCAGCTGAAAAGGATTCCCGCGCTCTCACTGAGGACTCGGAGAACACTACTGCCACAACAGCACCCCCTTCCAATCTGCTGCCTCTTCATATCCTTTCTGCCCCCGGAAAGCCCTACCTGGCTCCTCCCAGTAGCTTCTAACTCACATCCCCTCCATGTCTTCCAACAGGAAGCGGAAAGTGGCAAAAGCTCACTGCCACCAGCACTGGCCACTCAGCCTGGGAGCCAGACAGACATTTCTCTCATGGAAATGTCCAGCGTGAAACGGGGGAGGGCAATCTTTGAGAAGATGTCCTCAGGCAATGGACAGACCACCAACACTGAAGGTTAGCCTTACCACTTGGATCGGATTTCTCCCTTTAGTTCAATGCGCTCCGTCTTTGAGGTGGCAAGGGGCAAGCACACTCACCTCATCAGGGCAGCCCCCAGGCCGCCCAGGGAGAGAACGTGGTGTTCTTCTCAGTGCAAAACAAGCTTTCTAGCCTTCTCCATTTTGTCTGTTGCATTATGGAGCAGTGCCTGATGCCCATTAAATACTTGTTGAGCAAAACACAACAGAATGGTGTCTTATGTTTTGAGAAGATAACTTTTGATGAAGACAGCCCAAATTACAAATAGGATATCAAAACTATGGGCAGCATCCATCAATTACAAAAAAGTGGTATCTTCATTTTCTTCTTTGGTGAAGATAGTTTGGATTTAGCAGTGCGTTGCTTTGGTAACAATGCGTTAACTTTTATTAGTTAAAGGCATTCTGGTTTCCACAAATCAAATGCTCCGTACTTGATGTGCTCTAAAGTAAAAGTGCGACGACACAGTGGGTAAAATGTTGGCAATACTGTTTGTTTTGCTTACTGCTTTTCTTTCAAGCTTTGAAACACATGCACCCATCTCCCTCTCCCCAACTATGACGTCTCTTTGTGGTTGCAGTGGGTGGCTGCAAAGCTGTAGGAGGACTTCCAGAAGAGAGCCCTCCCAACACCGGCAATACACTGACGGAATTCCAGGAGAATGTCTCCTTGAAAGACAAAATGGCTCTGTATCAGGCTGCGGTGTCAAAGGCAGAGAACAGCAACCGCTTTGCCAATGTAAGATACCAATGTCTCAATATCTTCTTAATTCTACGTTTGCTTTGCCCAGGGACAGATCGTAACCATCTTTATTTCTACAAGCAAGCTATCAGGTGGATCATAGGGTGGATGAAAATTTAAATCCCAAATTAGGAAACCTATAGAGCAAACATAGTCATCCATCAGTCTCTCTCTCTACCAAAAGAGGTTTCTCACGCTAGATGCCTTTGGTCTTTTGGACAATCCCCGTTATTTCGTGGACGTGCTCTTCCTTTCAGTCCACCTTTGCCTGAACTTCATGTATGAGGATCATGGGTGAGAGAGAGATCAGCAACACGGTTATCCTGTGATGACAAAACAAGGCAGTTTCCTTACCACAACAACTATTCTCTATCGCCAAATAATAAAATCCTGTTCAGGAGCACAGTGACTTTAGAGCTCTTGCTGCTCGAACTGAAGAATTTGAAATTACCGCATGATAAAACAGCTCAGCTATGGGTGCTCAGGTAGCCCAGAAGCCACCTGAGGGAAGCAGCCACCAGCCACGCTCGCCTTCAGAGTCCAGGTGTTTTCAAACCACGCAATTCCTGCCCACTGGCTTCTTGATTTCCTAATTGCCCTTGTGTATTTGGAACAGATTCCTGCAGTTCTTTGGGCCAAGAAGGTTCCAATTCCCTCCTCCCAACACTGCCAGCAATGGTGCTGTTAGCTCTCTCTCCCCAAAAGGAAGAACTGGAGGAAGCCTGACCCAACCGAACTGTGTTGAGAACATATGAACTGCTTCATTTCCACCCTATAACACCTTGCCCTTACTTGTTGAAATGGATGGTATGTTCTTACTGCAAATGGAAAACACCTGGCCTTATTTGATCCCTCTAGACCTCAGAGGAAATCAAGTCCTGCACTGTGCCCGGGGGCCTGGCTGCAGTGAGGAAACACTTTGAGAATGGGCAGATGACCCCTTCAATGACCACCTTTGCTCACTCCCAGCACCAGCACAAAGCTGCAGAGGTAACAATGGCATTTTGAATACTAACAAATTAGGTTTCCCCTGTTAAAGAGCTCGAGAGGAAAATAACACTATTTGCTTGATTCCAGGATTCACCATTCCCGGTGTCCCTGGAAAAATTTGCACCCCATTTTCTTTTCAACTCGCCCTCCTCGAGCCTCACCTAACTTTAACGGTTCAACCTTCTCATCACATGGGTTCCTTGTGGTGCTCGTAATCCCCTAAATCATCACGGTACACTGCCATAAAGGAACCATTTGGGCTTAACATCTGTTAAAGTAGAACTGATTTGTGACAGCCCTTCACAGGCAGAAACACAAATCCAGATTACTGTTAATTACGTGATTCTTTGTATTTGTTTTCAGGAGACCTCAAGAACCACTCAGCTCCCACTATCAAGCAGCACCAGGGAAGCTGAGTGCAGTGCGACGAGCTCCAAAGAAGCCCCACTAGAAGCCTTTCCAAGCAAAGAGGTAAGTTTATCAATTAACAATTATACCATTTGGCAGGTATGTTTTTAAAACAGTGTCCTAGACAGGGTTGTTTGGATGTGGTAATGAATGGGGCTTCCCACTCAGACTTCTCTGTGATGTTTCAAAGACAGCAGCCGAAATATGGAGTATTCTTCCATGTTGCACTAAATCCCGCAGTAACGTGAAGGTTTTGTGCACAGGTTTCTCTCGGGGAGCAAGTGACTCCAGAGACAAACGGGGCTTCTACACTCACCCGGCATACTGATGAAGCAGGTAAGAAGTGGCTTGAGAGTAACGGCTCCCAAAGGAGCACGACAAACCAAGTTCTTGGCAACTGTCTTTACTGGCACAAACGTGGGGCTGCTTTTAGGATACAGATACAGGACATTGCTCCAAGTTGTTCAGTGCCTCCTTCCTCAGCTAAGCACATTCATTGGTCTCAGTGGGACCTAAGAAACAGCTTTCCGTGCTGGTACACAGAGAGGAGTTTGGCAGAAGGAGGTAGCTTCCAATTTGTGCTGAGCTGCTGGAAAGAGCGGGGCATTTTAAGAGATGTCTGAAGACACACGCAAACCCTTGCCCCTGTATAGCCGAAACTGTGGATGATAAAGGCTCAATTTATAGCCAGGCGGAACAGGCCTGGACACCATGAGCACGGTGTAGAGGCGCTGCTTCTGCGGTCTAGTCCTGGTATTAGAATTCACGCGCTCGGTTAACACAAAGACCTCAGTCCTGTGCGAGCCCTGACATTCAGGCAATTCAGGTACGGCAAAACAGCAGGCCATAGATAACGTGTCCCTCAACACTTCTTCCATCCATTTCCTACGTATTTCTTCTCTTCATATTGTCCGTTGTTCATTTACTTTTTTTTTTTTTAATAATAATAGTAATTATTATTCTTTCCATTGCAGTAAGCAATGCAGCTATGGACGTGGAGGTCCCAAAGACTTCCACAGAGGTGTGTGACCATCAGACGGAAAGGACAGCAGAGGAAAACGCTGTTCCCATAGACAGAGAGACTGCAACATCTGTACCAGATGGCAAGGTCTGTGCCTTTATAGTAAGAGTAGACATCAGTCTGTCAAATACAGTCTGAATTTCTATTTTTACCATGTAGTTGCAACTGAAAATGCAACCTGTGAAAGCAGTAGGAATATACGGAGCTTAGCAATGACGGGCACACAAGGTGGTATTTAGTACAACCTGTAATTCAGCAAGTACTTCTATTACATGACAAACACAACTGAAAGTTGAACTCAAACGCTTCTGCTTTTCCTTTCCTTCTCTGATGAAGGAAGCCTCTTCTTTCCCTGCTTTCAGTCTCTAAAAGGCTATGTTTTCTGTCACCAGTTCCTCAGATGCACAGAAACTCTCAACTTGAGGAAAAACGAAGACAAGCGTCAAAATGTCGAGGGCTGTCCGGACCAGACAATTCCACTGGCACTGCCGAGCGAAGCACTGCACCAGCCCAAAAGCACCATGCCGTCTGCTCTTGCCAGAATGAGAGCCATGAATGCGATCATCAAGAGCCACGCACATTCTGTAAGACGGCCACGTCACCAAGGAGCTGCTGGGCTGCCAGTTCAAAGTGTCTGTGAGCAAGAAATCCCAAAGGTTCACAAAGGCGACATCTGTTCAGAGGAGCAGCTCCCTAAGCCTGGGGAGCCGCAGATGAGGGAGCCACTGAGACAACCCAAAAGCAGAAGCACTCGTGCGGCTTCCAGAATTAAGGCCATCAACGACATCCACAGGAACCTACACCATTCTCAAAGGCGTCCAAACCAGGAAGGGGCTGCTTTTCTGGTGGAGGATGCGCAAGGGTTCAAAACAACAGAATCCGGCCTGAAGAACGAAGACGCGAGCGTCACAGTCTCTGTGTTGTGCAGTAATGCACAACAAGTTGACAATAAAGAGATGAAGTGACTCAAAACTAACAGACTTGTCTGAACTTTTGCTGCCTGTCTCAACAGGTTGGAGCATCAGGCGGGGAGAAACTTCATGAAATATAACGAGGGCAAGTGTAGAGCCCTGCATCGGGGCAAGAACAACCCCAGACACCAGGATAAGTTGGGGACTGCCCTGCTGGAGAGCAGCAAAGGGGGAAGGGACGTGGGTGTCCTGGCGGAGAGCTGGCTGACCATGAGCCAGCACTGTGCCCTTGTGGCCAAGAAGGCCAATGGCATCCTGGGGTGTATTAGCAGGGCTGTGGTTAGTAGGTCGAGAGAGGTTCTCCTCCCCCTCTACTCTGCCCTAGTGAGACCACATCTGCAATATTGCGTCCAGTTCTGGGCCCCCCAGTTCCAGAAGGACAGGGAACTGCTTGAGAGAGTCCAGCACAGAGCCACAAGGGTGATAAAGGGAGTGGAGCGTCTCCCTTTTGAGGAAAGGCTGAGGGAGCTGGGTCTCTTTAGTTGGAGAAGAGGAGACTGAGGGGTGACCTTCTTAATGTTTATAAATATGTAAAGGGAGAGTGTCAGGAGGACGGAGCCAGGCTCTTCTCAGCGACATCTAACAGTAGGACAGGGGGCACTGGGTGCGTGCTGGAACATAGGAGGTTCCACTTAAATGCGAGACAAAACTTTTTTATGGTGATGGTGACAGAACACCGGAACAGGCTGCACAGGGGGGATGTGGAGTTTCCTTCTCCAGAGGCATTCCAAAGCTGCCTGGACGCGTTCCTGTGTGACCTGATCTAGCTGCTCCTGCTCCGGCAGGGGCATTGGACCAGACGATCTTTCAAGGTCCCTTCCAATCCCTAACATTCAGTGATTCGGTGATTCTGTGATTCGTAGGCATCTCAGCAGTCTTCTACCATCTTTCTTTGGCAAAGGCATGTCTGGAAAGAAAAACTGTAAAAATCACAGTCAGGAGAAGAGCTCTGGATCTCCAAAGTACCAATCTGCAGGTCTGATATACAGGCTGCCATTATGTCAGGATAACAACAACCTGCTGCCCTGGAAGATTAATCTTACTTTGAAATCAGTGGGCACTGCAATACTATGCTCCTCAGAAAATCAGGACAATTATTGCCAGGTTTTGTGATTACCACTCGTTAAAATGAGGGTATACTGGATTAGGTCACCCAGGGCGTCTCTCAGGCTGAAATTTGTCATGTCAGAGCAAGAACAGGTCACACTTAGTGAAGCCGTGTAGTTCTGGGAACAAAACGTCCCTTCCTGCAATCGGCAGCTCGATTCTTTCTAGTCTTGGCTTTAGAGCACTATGCGGAGTTTATTACAATCTCCTTGAATCGGGAAGGCTCACCCTGAGCACTCTCTGGTGCACAAGTATCCAGGAAAGCCCTGCTGGGGCTCTTGTAGCCACTTGCCTCAAGGCATTTTCCTAATCAAATTCCTACTCCTACCATGCCAGACCAGATATTCTTTCGTGCCCCCTGGCAAAGCTAATGGGCTCTGGGCTGGCTGCATTAGACCTTCTGCCTCAGCACCAGCAATGAGCCTGAGGCTACCAGGTAGCCGAAGCACATCCTCTCCAAGCAGCCCCATTCTGGAAGCATTATAGATTTGCAGTTCCCCTCCTTAGGTATATATGCAACAAGCAAAGCATCATTAGAAGCACAGCGTTTATGAGGGTTCTGAAAAATCACTTTTTTTACTCCTTAGCTAGGGCAAAGACTCCACAGATATGAGAAAAACGGTCAAATCTTTTCTAGCATTTCCCAGTTCATTAGTCTTACTACTGTAGTCTTCTTCAGGCTTCACTTCAGAGTTGTGAAGGGCATCCCAAGTTCTCCTCCTCCAACTCAAATCTCTTCTCTTGCATTACCGATTATCTACTATGATCCCCCCCCCTTCCCCATCCCTCCCCCTACCCCCCCTCAAACTTCTCATCTGTACTTTCGCAAAGAGAGAAAAAATCTTTTCTCTTAAATTTTCCTGTTTCCTCTGTCAGGTGTGTCCTGACACCTGACCATCTTTGTCAGGTGCTCCTCAGAGAATTTTGTTTGATGACCACTCTCCTGGGGACCAGAAGTGGAAGACCAGTTTGCCTGCAACAGGAACCATCTCCCTGCGTATCGCATTAAAACAATTCATGCAGCTATAGTAATCTTTCCATGCTAGAAGGCAGGAAGTTCTCCCATCATCTTTTGTGGTTTCAGAGGAAAGAAAAACACACCACGTGTGACAGTCATACATTGTGAACACCTAACAGACACAGTCCACAGCAGGACAGAAACATCAAATCATCCCAACTCATCATCAAAACAGCTTGCATTTGTGACTGGCTTTTCATCCCAAAAGGGGGATTCTCCTGCCATCAGTCACGTGCTCTTAAACACTCACACCACCAGAGCAACGCGCAGACTCCCTGGGTGTGTGGCTGAGACCAGGGGTAAAGCGGACCACTGCAGATCAATGAGGCCAATCGTAAGGTCCACAGACCCTTGCACAAGTTGCTTCCAGTCAGCAGAAAACTACCTGTTCCTCCTCAACCTCAGAAACTCTGCTTGCAGATGTTAGAAGGAACCAACAAATGCAGCCTTCTGGCCTCTGCCCCAACAAGAGTCCATCTCCAAGCTCTGGAGACGGACAACCACCTAGAATGGAAAGCTCCTGGAAAGAGTGGGTGCACAGAACAGCAAGAGAGCGAGCACAAATGGTGTGTGAGCGTGCGTGAGTGAAGGCTGTGCGTGAGTGTAAGCCTTTGCCAGTCCTTCCTTTCCCACAGCATCCCTACCGGCACGGTGCTAAGGAGCCTCTGGGACCCTGAGCCACAGCTGCACAAGTCTGGTGGTGCCCTGGGGCAACAGGCTTCGTAGGCCTGCAGCCCAACAAGGGGCAAGAGCATCTTCTCTGGCTGAAGCGGCCAGCCAGCAGCTAACTCAGCTATCAGCAAAGTCCCTCAGGACAACTTCACTGCCTTCCTGACAAAACAGTCACTGCTGTATTTGCATCTTACTTTTGACAAGAACTTTCCTGCCTATAGGTGAGGCTGTACTATCAGAGTGCATCTTTCCTCCATACAAACCCCCTTTTGAGCTAATGATTCCTTCAGAAGGATTTACACTCCAGCTGAAGTGTGTCAAATCTGTGGCTAGTAATGAGCACATGAAAATATTTTTTCAGTATTTACATATGAAAGATATCAAATAGGATCACTGTAAGATTACTTCTTCAGTGTCGCCTTCTAAAGATGTGGTGGTTTTACTCAGGTGGGCAGCCGAGTTCCACCCGATCCTTTTCCAGAGGAAGATACATAACTGCCTCTAGAGAAGGACTAGCTCACTAAACGGGTTGGCCTACTAGAGAGTCCTTCAAAAGTTTGGTTGGCCAAGGAGCTGTAGCCTGAAAGTCAGAAGTCTGCTCCATACTACGGGAAGAGAGAACGCCCCCAAGGGTAAATTACCCAACATTTTGGTATTTCTCTTAGCTACCAGAAAAGAAACAAACACACCCCAAAACCACCAACATGCGTACATGAAAGAAAACCAAGCACGGCATGCTAGAGCTGGTCAAACAATTCTGCCAGTTAGCTCTAAGAGAGAATTTGAAGTTAGCTGTGTAGCGGAGAATAAAAACGAAAAACCAGTGCTCTCTGTGTTTGAGGGCTTTTATTATCTACCACAACGGTCTGCCCAAGAACTTGTCCCTCAGGACACCAAGTTCTTTCTGGGAGAGGTTGTGCACCAACAACAGATTCTGTCCCGGGGAGTCTCTGCTCGGAATTTTGGGGTAAGGAAAGCCAGGAGGCTGGCTTGGTTGCCTTGGTTTCCGTATGCCCACGCGTGGAGACGGTAACCTGGACGCTGTGGACTGATTGTGTGCTCACCATGAAGACACGCAGGTTAAAAGGCGGCGCCTCTTCCTGCGGCCATCACTTCTTGGAAGTGAGATTGTGACGGACGAGGTAGGACGAGGCTTTTCTCCAATGCATACTGTGAACTGTCGATCTAGCTTCACATTCGTTAGTCAAATGAGAGCGGTGAATAAGAGAATGTTTACATTTGCCTTCCTTTCAACAGGCACGCAATGTGTGCAGCAGAGTCACAGAAGGAAAATTCAACTGAGAAGAGCCAAGCGGTAAGATTAGCTCCTTACGAATACACAAGTTCATGCACTTTTTTGGACGAAGGTGGTCTAGCGCAAAGCCTGATACTGTTTGTGTGATAAGTGGGCGAGAGGGGGCAAATGAAAAAAAAAAAAAAAAAAGAATGCTTCAGATACTTGTGGCTCTGCTTACTTGCAGAAGAAAAACTGCAAGCTCTTCCAGTGACAGTGTCAGAAGCGTGCAGCTAGCTCTCACGTGCACTTTCAGGGAGTCTTTAGTGGAGAAGAGATCCTCTAGTACCGTGGCCAGTGAATATTAGCCACCAGACAGAGGGAAGAACTGAAGCAGCTTCTGGTTCTCTCTCTCGCATCCCTCTGCCTTCCTGCCCAGCACGGCCATCGAGCAAAAAGCAGCCAAGCCCTTAGTTTGTGCCTTCCTCCGGCACGTTTTAAGCATGATAACTTTAGAAGTGGCCAGCAAAAGTTAGGAAGTACAGTCGGCAAAGGCGGTGTGAAATGCTAAAGGTCTTTGAAGCCCAGCTCCATACCTCTTTGGGTTTTCGTATTCCCCCAATTTTCTTCCTGCATTTTCATAAAGGCTAAGAAGGTTCTGCGAAGCCTGGGAAACAATTCAAGGCCCTGACAGTGTCAGACGTGCAGTCTTCACCAAGTATTTGACTTAAGAATGAATTGCCCTCAGCATTCTGTAGTGATTTAAGCGGCCATGAGCAGGTGGCAAAAGTGACTTAAAGTCAGGTTGAGGCCTAAAGTCAAATTCTTTGCTGACAAGTGCACATGCCCCAAGGGAATTTCCTTCATGAGTACCCTTGGGTTGCAGAAACCTAGCGCTTCTCCAGTGCTTCTTCTTCCCCCGTGAAATACTGCAGACCACTCAAACCCTGGTTAAAGATTTGTCCCAAAACAAAGAGAGCAAAAGTAAAGTGCCCACAAGCGAACAACGCAGACGGAAGCTCAGTCTGAAATACAAGCTATGTCATGAGGTACCCGTTGCATTGGCAGGGCGCGATGGAGCTGCCCGACTTGACCGTGCAGAAGAGCTCTGTGAAGCTCCTTACGAAGAGATGGGAGTCCGCCAGTGCTCTGGCACCCAGCCCGGCCTTCCAACGCCTGCCAGCCCCACGGTCCCTGGCACCAGAGCAAGCCAGCCCAGGCAGCACCGTGGACGAAGCTGCGGCAGACAGCGGGAGGGCGGACGTCACCCTGGGTGGCCCTCGCCGGACTGAGACCTTCCCCATCTCTGTCAAGGAGCTGCAGAGCCACTTTGAGACCCTGGGTGGCAGGAAGGTGAGTGCACGCAGGTTCCGCAGCTGAAAAGGATTCCCGCGCTCTCACTGAGGACTCGGAGAACACTACTGCCACAACAGCACCCCCTTCCAATCTGCTGCCTCTTCATATCCTTTCTGCCCCCTGAAAGCCCTACCTGGCTCCTCCCAGTAGCTTCTAACTCACATCCCCTCCATGTCTTCCAACAGGAAGCGGAAAGTGGCAAAAGCTCACTGCCACCAGCACTGGCCACTCAGCCTGGGAGCCAGACAGACATTTCTCTCATGGAAATGTCCAGCGTGAAACGGGGGAGGGCAATCTTTGAGAAGATGTCCTCAGGCAATGGACAGACCACCAACACTGAAGGTTAGCCTTACCACTTGGATCGGATTTCTCCCTTTAGTTCAATGCGCTCCGTCTTTGAGGTGGCAAGGGGCAAGCACACTCACCTCATCAGGGCAGCCCCCAGGCCGCCCAGGGAGAGAACGTGGTGTTCTTCTCAGTGCAAAACAAGCTTTCTAGCCTTCTCCATTTTGTCTGTTGCATTATGGAGCAGTGCCTGATGCCCATTAAATACTTGTTGAGCAAAACACAACAGAATGGTGTCTTATGTTTTGAGAAGATAACTTTTGATGAAGACAGCCCAAATTACAAATAGGATATCAAAACTATGGGCAGCATCCATCAATTACAAAAAAGTGGTATCTTCATTTTCTTCTTTGGTGAAGATAGTTTGGATTTAGCAGTGCGTTGCTTTGGTAACAATGCGTTAACTTTTATTAGTTAAAGGCATTCTGGTTTCCACAAATCAAATGCTCCGTACTTGATGTGCTGTAAAGTAAAAGTGCGACGACACAGTGGGTAAAATGTTGGCAATACTGTTTGTTTTGCTTACTGCTTTTCTTTCAAGCTTTGAAACACATGCACCCATCTCCCTCTCCCCAACTATGACGTCTCTTTGTGGTTGCAGTGGGTGGCTGCAAAGCTGTAGGAGGACTTCCAGAAGAGAGCCCTCCCAACACCGGCAATACACTGACGGAATTCCAGGAGAATGTCTCCTTGAAAGACAAAATGGCTCTGTATCAGGCTGCGGTGTCAAAGGCAGAGAACAGCAACCGCTTTGCCAATGTAAGATACCAATGTCTCAATATCTTCTTAATTCTACGTTTGCTTTGCCCAGGGACAGATCGTAACCATCTTTATTTCTACAAGCAAGCTATCAGGTGGATCATAGGGTGGATGAAAATTTAAATCCCAAATTAGGAAACCTATAGAGCAAACATAGTCATCCATCAGTCTCTCTCTCTACCAAAAGAGGTTTCTCACGCTAGATGCCTTTGGTCTTTTGGACAATCCCCGTTATTTCGTGGACGTGCTCTTCCTTTCAGTCCACCTTTGCCTGAACTTCATGTATGAGGATCATGGGTGAGAGAGAGATCAGCAACACGGTTATCCTGTGATGACAAAACAAGGCAGTTTCCTTACCACAACAACTATTCTCTATCGCCAAATAATAAAATCCTGTTCAGGAGCACAGTGACTTTAGAGCTCTTGCTGCTCGAACTGAAGAATTTGAAATTACCGCATGATAAAACAGCTCAGCTATGGGTGCTCAGGTAGCCCAGAAGCCACCTGAGGGAAGCAGCCACCAGCCACGCTCGCCTTCAGAGTCCAGGTGTTTTCAAACCACGCAATTCCTGCCCACTGGCTTCTTGATTTCCTAATTGCCCTTGTGTATTTGGAACAGATTCCTGCAGTTCTTTGGGCCAAGAAGGTTCCAATTCCCTCCTCCCAACACTGCCAGCAATGGTGCTGTTAGCTCTCTCTCCCCAAAAGGAAGAACTGGAGGAAGCCTGACCCAACCGAACTGTGTTGAGAACATATGAACTGCTTCATTTCCACCCTGTAACACCTTGCCCTTACTTGTTGAAATGGATGGTATGTTCTTACTGCAAATGGAAAACACCTGGCCTTATTTGATCCCTCTAGACCTCAGAGGAAATCAAGTCCTGCACTGTGCCCGGGGGCCTGGCTGCAGTGAGGAAACACTTTGAGAATGGGCAGATGACCCCTTCAATGACCACCTTTGCTCACTCCCAGCACCAGCACAAAGCTGCAGAGGTAACAATGGCATTTTGAATACTAACAAATTAGGTTTCCCCTGTTAAAGAGCTCGAGAGGAAAATAACACTATTTGCTTGATTCCAGGATTCACCATTCCCGGTGTCCCTGGAAAAATTTGCACCCCATTTTCTTTTCAACTCGCCCTCCTCGAGCCTCACCTAACTTTAACGGTTCAACCTTCTCATCACATGGGTTCCTTGTGGTGCTCGTAATCCTCTAAATCATCACGGTACACTGCCATAAAGGAACCATTTGGGCTTAACATCTGTTAAAGTAGAACTGATTTGTGACAGCCCTTCACAGGCAGAAACACAAATCCAGATTACTGTTAATTACGTGATTCTTTGTATTTGTTTTCAGGAGACCTCAAGAACCACTCAGCTCCCACTATCAAGCAGCACCAGGGAAGCTGAGTGCAGTGCGACGAGCTCCAAAGAAGCCCCACTAGAAGCCTTTCCAAGCAAAGAGGTAAGTTTATCAATTAACAATTATACCATTTGGCAGGTATGTTTTTAAAACAGTGTCCTAGACAGGGTTGTTTGGATGTGGTAATGAATGGGGCTTCCCACTCAGACTTCTCTGTGATGTTTCAAAGACAGCAGCCGAAATATGGAGTATTCTTCCATGTTGCACTAAATCCCGCAGTAACGTGAAGGTTTTGTGCACAGGTTTCTCTCGGGGAGCAAGTGACTCCAGAGACAAACGGGGCTTCTACACTCACCCGGCATACTGATGAAGCAGGTAAGAAGTGGCTTGAGAGTAACGGCTCCCAAAGGAGCACGACAAACCAAGTTCTTGGCAACTGTCTTTACTGGCACAAACGTGGGGCTGCTTTTAGGATACAGATACAGGACATTGCTCCAAGTTGTTCAGTGCCTCCTTCCTCAGCTAAGCACATTCATTGGTCTCAGTGGGACCTAAGAAACAGCTTTCCGTGCTGGTACACAGAGAGGAGTTTGGCAGAAGGAGGTAGCTTCCAATTTGTGCTGAGCTGCTGGAAAGAGCGGGGCATTTTAAGAGATGTCTGAAGACACACGCAAACCCTTGCCCCTGTATAGCCGAAACTGTGGATGATAAAGGCTCAATTTATAGCCAGGCGGAACAGGCCTGGACACCATGAGCACGGTGTAGAGGCGCTGCTTCTGCGGTCTAGTCCTGGTATTAGAATTCACGCGCTCGGTTAACACAAAGACCTCAGTCCTGTGCGAGCCCTGACATTCAGGCAATTCAGGTACGGCAAAACAGCAGGCCATAGATAACGTGTCCCTCAACACTTCTTCCATCCATTTCCTACGTATTTCTTCTCTTCATATTGTCCGTTGTTCATTTACTTTTTTTTTTTTTAATAATAATAGTAATTATTATTCTTTCCATTGCAGTAAGCAATGCAGCTATGGACGTGGAGGTCCCAAAGACTTCCACAGAGGTGTGTGACCATCAGACGGAAAGGACAGCAGAGGAAAACGCTGTTCCCATAGACAGAGAGACTGCAACATCTGTACCAGATGGCAAGGTCTGTGCCTTTATAGTAAGAGTAGACATCAGTCTGTCAAATACAGTCTGAATTTCTATTTTTACCATGTAGTTGCAACTGAAAATGCAACCTGTGAAAGCAGTAGGAATATACGGAGCTTAGCAATGACGGGCACACAAGGTGGTATTTAGTACAACCTGTAATTCAGCAAGTACTTCTATTACATGACAAACACAACTGAAAGTTGAACTCAAACGCTTCTGCTTTTCCTTTCCTTCTCTGATGAAGGAAGCCTCTTCTTTCCCTGCTTTCAGTCTCTAAAAGGCTATGTTTTCTGTCACCAGTTCCTCAGATGCACAGAAACTCTCAACTTGAGGAAAAACGAAGACAAGCGTCAAAATGTCGAGGGCTGTCCGGACCAGACAATTCCACTGGCACTGCCGAGCGAAGCACTGCACCAGCCCAAAAGCACCATGCCGTCTGCTCTTGCCAGAATGAGAGCCATGAATGCGATCATCAAGAGCCACGCACATTCTGTAAGACGGCCACGTCACCAAGGAGCTGCTGGGCTGCCAGTTCAAAGTGTCTGTGAGCAAGAAATCCCAAAGGTTCACAAAGGCGACATCTGTTCAGAGGAGCAGCTCCCTAAGCCTGGGGAGCCGCAGATGAGGGAGCCACTGAGACAACCCAAAAGCAGAAGCACTCGTGCGGCTTCCAGAATTAAGGCCATCAACGACATCCACAGGAACCTACACCATTCTCAAAGGCGTCCAAACCAGGAAGGGGCTGCTTTTCTGGTGGAGGATGCGCAAGGGTTCAAAACAACAGAATCCGGCCTGAAGAACGAAGACGCAAGCGTCACAGTCTCTGTGTTGTGCAGTAATGCACAACAAGTTGACAATAAAGAGATGAAGTGACTCAAAACTAACAGACTTGTCTGAACTTTTGCTGCCTGTCTCAACAGGTTGGAGCATCAGGCGGGGAGAAACTTCATGAAATATAACGAGGGCAAGTGTAGAGCCCTGCATCGGGGCAAGAACAACCCCAGACACCAGGATAAGTTGGGGACTGCCCTGCTGGAGAGCAGCAAAGGGGGAAGGGACGTGGGTGTCCTGGCGGAGAGCTGGCTGACCATGAGCCAGCACTGTGCCCTTGTGGCCAAGAAGGCCAATGGCATCCTGGGGTGTATTAGCAGGGCTGTGGTTAGTAGGTCGAGAGAGGTTCTCCTCCCCCTCTACTCTGCCCTAGTGAGACCACATCTGCAATATTGCGTCCAGTTCTGGGCCCCCCAGTTCCAGAAGGACAGGGAACTGCTTGAGAGAGTCCAGCACAGAGCCACAAGGGTGATAAAGGGAGTGGAGCGTCTCCCTTTTGAGGAAAGGCTGAGGGAGCTGGGTCTCTTTAGTTGGAGAAGAGGAGACTGAGGGGTGACCTTCTTAATGTTTATAAATATGTAAAGGGAGAGTGTCAGGAGGACGGAGCCAGGCTCTTCTCAGCGACATCTAACAGTAGGACAGGGGGCACTGGGTGCGTGCTGGAACATAGGAGGTTCCACTTAAATGCGAGACAAAACTTTTTTATGGTGATGGTGACAGAACACCGGAACAGGCTGCACAGGGGGGATGTGGAGTTTCCTTCTCCAGAGGCATTCCAAAGCTGCCTGGACGCGTTCCTGTGTGACCTGATCTAGCTGCTCCTGCTCCGGCAGGGGCATTGGACCAGACGATCTTTCAAGGTCCCTTCCAATCCCTAACATTCAGTGATTCGGTGATTCTGTGATTCGTAGGCATCTCAGCAGTCTTCTACCATCTTTCTTTGGCAAAGGCATGTCTGGAAAGAAAAACTGTAAAAATCACAGTCAGGAGAAGAGCTCTGGATCTCCAAAGTACCAATCTGCAGGTCTGATATACAGGCTGCCATTATGTCAGGATAACAACAACCTGCTGCCCTGGAAGATTAATCTTACTTTGAAATCAGTGGGCACTGCAATACTATGCTCCTCAGAAAATCAGGACAATTATTGCCAGGTTTTGTGATTACCACTGGTTAAAATGAGGGTATACTGGATTAGGTCACCCAGGGCGTCTCTCAGGCTGAAATTTGTCATGTCAGAGCAAGAACAGGTCACACTTAGTGAAGCCGTGTAGTTCTGGGAACAAAACGTCCCTTCCTGCAATCGGCAGCTCGATTCTTTCTAGTCTTGGCTTTAGAGCACTATGCGGAGTTTATTACAATCTCCTTGAATCGGGAAGGCTCACCCTGAGCACTCTCTGGTGCACAAGTATCCAGGAAAGCCCTGCTGGGGCTCTTGTAGCCACTTGCCTCAAGGCATTTTCCTAATCAAATTCCTACTCCTACCATGCCAGACCAGATATTCTTTCGTGCCCCCTGGCAAAGCTAATGGGCTCTGGGCTGGCTGCATTAGACCTTCTGCCTCAGCACCAGCAATGAGCCTGAGGCTACCAGGTAGCCGAAGCACATCCTCTCCAAGCAGCCCCATTCTGGAAGCATTATAGATTTGCAGTTCCCCTCCTTAGGTATATATGCAACAAGCAAAGCATCATTAGAAGCACAGCGTTTATGAGGGTTCTGAAAAATCACTTTTTTTACTCCTTAGCTAGGGCAAAGACTCCACAGATATGAGAAAAACGGTCAAATCTTTTCTAGCATTTCCCAGTTCATTAGTCTTACTACTGTAGTCTTCTTCAGGCTTCACTTCAGAGTTGTGAAGGGCATCCCAAGTTCTCCTCCTCCAACTCAAATCTCTTCTCTTGCATTACCGATTATCTACTATGATCCCCCCCCCTTCCCCATCCCTCCCCCTACCCCCCCTCAAACTTCTCATCTGTACTTTCGCAAAGAGAGAAAAAATCTTTTCTCTTAAATTTTCCTGTTTCCTCTGTCAGGTGTGTCCTGACACCTGACCATCTTTGTCAGGTGCTCCTCAGAGAATTTTGTTTGATGACCACTCTCCTGGGGACCAGAAGTGGAAGACCAGTTTGCCTGCAACAGGAACCATCTCCCTGCGTATCGCATTAAAACAATTCATGCAGCTATAGTAATCTTTCCATGCTAGAAGGCAGGAAGTTCTCCCATCATCTTTTGTGGTTTCAGAGGAAAGAAAAACACACCACGTGTGACAGTCATACATTGTGAACACCTAACAGACACAGTCCACAGCAGGACAGAAACATCAAATCATCCCAACTCATCATCAAAACAGCTTGCATTTGTGACTGGCTTTTCATCCCAAAAGGGGGATTCTCCTGCCATCAGTCACGTGCTCTTAAACACTCACACCACCAGAGCAACGCGCAGACTCCCTGGGTGTGTGGCTGAGACCAGGGGTAAAGCGGACCACTGCAGATCAATGAGGCCAATCGTAAGGTCCACAGACCCTTGCACAAGTTGCTTCCAGTCAGCAGAAAACTACCTGTTCCTCCTCAACCTCAGAAACTCTGCTTGCAGATGTTAGAAGGAACCAACAAATGCAGCCTTCTGGCCTCTGCCCCAACAAGAGTCCATCTCCAAGCTCTGGAGACGGACAACCACCTAGAATGGAAAGCTCCTGGAAAGAGTGGGTGCACAGGACAGCAAGAGAGCGAGCACAAATGGTGTGTGAGCGTGCGTGAGTGAAGGCTGTGCGTGAGTGTAAGCCTTTGCCAGTCCTTCCTTTCCCACAGCATCCCTACCGGCACGGTGCTAAGGAGCCTCTGGGACCCTGAGCCACAGCTGCACAAGTCTGGTGGTGCCCTGGGGCAACAGGCTTCGTAGGCCTGCAGCCCAACAAGGGGCAAGAGCATCTTCTCTGGCTGAAGCGGCCAGCCAGCAGCTAACTCAGCTATCAGCAAAGTCCCTCAGGACAACTTCACTGCCTTCCTGACAAAACAGTCACTGCTGTATTTGCATCTTACTTTTGACAAGAACTTTCCTGCCTATAGGTGAGGCTGTACTATCAGAGTGCATCTTTCCTCCATACAAACCCCCTTTTGAGCAAATGATTCCTTCAGAAGGATTTACACTCCAGCTGAAGTGTGTCAAATCTGTGGCTAGTAATGAGCACATGAAAATATTTTTTCAGTATTTACATATGAAAGATATCAAATAGGATCACTGTAAGATTACTTCTTCAGTGTCGCCTTCTAAAGATGTGGTGGTTTTACTCAGGTGGGCAGCCGAGTTCCACCCGATCCTTTTCCAGAGGAAGATACATAACTGCCTCTAGAGAAGGACTAGCTCACTAAACGGGTTGGCCTACTAGAGAGTCCTTCAAAAGTTTGGTTGGCCAAGGAGCTGTAGCCTGAAAGTCAGAAGTCTGCTCCATACTACGGGAAGAGAGAACGCCCCCAAGGGTAAATTACCCAACATTTTGGTATTTCTCTTAGCTACCAGAAAAGAAACAAACACACCCCAAAACCACCAACATGCGTACATGAAAGAAAACCAAGCACGGCATGCTAGAGCTGGTCAAACAATTCTGCCAGTTAGCTCTAAGAGAGAATTTGAAGTTAGCTGTGTAGCGGAGAATAAAAACGAAAAACCAGTGCTCTCTGTGTTTGAGGGCTTTTATTATCTACCACAACGGTCTGCCCAAGAACTTGTCCCTCAGGACACCAAGTTCTTTCTGGGAGAGGTTGTGCACCAACAACAGATTCTGTCCCGGGGAGTCTCTGCTCGGAATTTTGGGGTAAGGAAAGCCAGGAGGCTGGCTTGGTTGCCTTGGTTTCCGTATGCCCACGCGTGGAGACGGTAACCTGGACACTGTGGACTGATTGTGTGCTCACCATGAAGACACGCAGGTTAAAAGGCGGCGCCTCTTCCTGCGGCCATCACTTCTTGGAAGTGAGATTGTGACGGACGAGGTAGGACGAGGCTTTTCTCCAATGCATACTGTGAACTGTCGATCTAGCTTCACATTCGTTAGTCAAATGAGAGCGGTGAATAAGAGAATGTTTACATTTGCCTTCCTTTCAACAGGCACGCAATGTGTGCAGCAGAGTCACAGAAGGAAAATTCAACTGAGAAGAGCCAAGCGGTAAGATTAGCTCCTTACGAATACACAAGCTCATGCACTTTTTTGGACGAAGGTGGTCTAGCGCAAAGCCTGATACTGTTTGTGTGATAAGTGGGCGAGAGGGGGCAAATGAAAAAAAAAAAAAAAAAGAATGCTTCAGATACTTGTGGCTCTGCTTACTTGCAGAAGAAAAACTGCAAGCTCTTCCAGTGACAGTGTCAGAAGCGTGCAGCTAGCTCTCACGTGCACTTTCAGGGAGTCTTTAGTGGAGAAGAGATCCTCTAGTACCGTGGCCAGTGAATATTAGCCACCAGACAGAGGGAAGAACTGAAGCAGCTTCTGGTTCTCCCTCTCGCATCCCTCTGCCTTCCTGCCCAGCATGGCCATCGAGCAAAAAGCAGCCAAGCCCTTAGTTTGTGCCTTCCTCCGGCACGTTTTAAGCATGATAACTTTAGAAGTGGCCAGCAAAAGTTAGGAAGTACAGTCGGCAAAGGCGGTGTGAAATGCTAAAGGTCATTGAAGCCCAGCTCCATACCTCTTTGGGTTTTCGTATTCCCCCAATTTTCTTCCTGCATTTTCATAAAGGCTAAGAAGGTTCTGCGAAGCCTGGGAAACAATTCAAGGCCCTGACAGTGTCAGACGTGCAGTCTTCACCAAGTATTTGACTTAAGAATGAATTGCCCTCAGCATTCTGTAGTGATTTAAGCGGCCATGAGCAGGTGGCAAAAGTGACTTAAAGTCAGGTTGAGGCCTAAAGTCAAATTCTTTGCTGACAAGTGCACATGCCCCAAGGGAATTTCCTTCATGGGTACCCTTGGGTTGCAGAAACCTAGCGCTTCTCCAGTGCTTCTTCTTCCCCCGTGAAATACTGCAGACCACTCAAACCCTGGTTAAAGATTTGTCCCAAAACAAAGAGAGCAAAAGTAAAGTGCCCACAAGCGAACAACGCAGACGGAAGCTCAGTCTGAAATACAAGCTATGTCATGAGGTACCCGTTGCATTGGCAGGGCGCGATGGAGCTGCCCGACTTGACCGTGCAGAAGAGCTCTGTGAAGCTCCTCACGAAGAGATGGGAGTCCGCCAGTGCTCTGGCACCCAGCCCGGCCTTCCAACGCCTGCCAGCCCCACGGTCCCTGGCACCAGAGCAAGCCAGCCCAGGCAGCACCGTGGACGAAGCTGCGGCAGACAGCGGGAGGGCGGACGTCACCCTGGGTGGCCCTCGCCGGACTGAGACCTTCCCCATCTCTGTCAAGGAGCTGCAGAGCCACTTTGAGACCCTGGGTGGCAGGAAGGTGAGTGCACGCAGGTTCCGCAGCTGAAAAGGATTCCCGCGCTCTCACTGAGGACTCGGAGAACACTACTGCCACAACAGCACCCCCTTCCAATCTGCTGCCTCTTCATATCCTTTCTGCCCCCTGAAAGCCCTACCTGGCTCCTCCCAGTAGCTTCTAACTCACATCCCCTCCATGTCTTCCAACAGGAAGCGGAAAGTGGCAAAAGCTCACTGCCACCAGCACTGGCCACTCAGCCTGGGAGCCAGACAGACATTTCTCTCATGGAAATGTCCAGCGTGAAACGGGGGAGGGCAATCTTTGAGAAGATGTCCTCAGGCAATGGACAGACCACCAACACTGAAGGTTAGCCTTACCACTTGGATCGGATTTCTCCCTTTAGTTCAATGCGCTCCGTCTCTGAGGTGGCAAGGGGCAAGCACACTCACCTCATCAGGGCAGCCCCCAGGCCGCCCAGGGAGAGAACGTGGTGTTCTTCTCAGTGCAAAACAAGCTTTCTAGCCTTCTCCATTTTGTCTGTTGCATTATGGAGCAGTGCCTGATGCCATTAAATACTTGTTGAGCAAAACACAACAGAATGGTGTCTTATGTTTTGAGAAGATAACTTTTGATGAAGACAGCCCAAATTACAAATAGGATATCAAAACTATGGGCAGCATCCATCAATTACAAAAAAGTGGTATCTTCATTTTCTTCTTTGGTGAAGATAGTTTGGATTTAGCAGTGCGTTGCTTTGGTAACAATGCGTTAACTTTTATTAGTTAAAGGCATTCTGGTTTCCACAAATCAAATGCTCCGTACTTGATGTGCTCTAAAGTAAAAGTGCGACGACACAGTGGGTAAAATGTTGGCAATACTGTTTGTTTTGCTTACTGCTTTTCTTTCAAGCTTTGAAACACATGCACCCATCTCCCTCTCCCCAACTATGACGTCTCTTTGTGGTTGCAGTGGGTGGCTGCAAAGCTGTAGGAGGACTTCCAGAAGAGAGCCCTCCCAACACCGGCAATACACTGACGGAATTCCAGGAGAATGTCTCCTTGAAAGACAAAATGGCTCTGTATCAGGCTGCGGTGTCAAAGGCAGAGAACAGCAACCGCTTTGCCAATGTAAGATACCAATGTCTCAATATCTTCTTAATTCTACGTTTGCTTTGCCCAGGGACAGATCGTAACCATCTTTATTTCTACAAGCAAGCTATCAGGTGGATCATAGGGTGGATGAAAATTTAAATCCCAAATTAGGAAACCTATAGAGCAAACATAGTCATCCATCAGTCTCTCTCTCTACCAAAAGAGGTTTCTCACGCTAGATGCCTTTGGTCTTTTGGACAATCCCCGTTATTTCGTGGACGTGCTCTTCCTTTCAGTCCACCTTTGCCTGAACTTCATGTATGAGGATCATGGGTGAGAGAGAGATCAGCAACACGGTTATCCTGTGATGACAAAACAAGGCAGTTTCCTTACCACAACAACTATTCTCTATCGCCAAATAATAAAATCCTGTTCAGGAGCACAGTGACTTTAGAGCTCTTGCTGCTCGAACTGAAGAATTTGAAATTACCGCATGATAAAACAGCTCAGCTATGGGTGCTCAGGTAGCCCAGAAGCCACCTGAGGGAAGCAGCCACCAGCCACGCTCGCCTTCAGAGTCCAGGTGTTTTCAAACCACGCAATTCCTGCCCACTGGCTTCTTGATTTCCTAATTGCCCTTGTGTATTTGGAACAGATTCCTGCAGTTCTTTGGGCCAAGAAGGTTCCAATTCCCTCCTCCCAACACTGCCAGCAATGGTGCTGTTAGCTCTCTCTCCCCAAAAGGAAGAACTGGAGGAAGCCTGACCCAACCGAACTGTGTTGAGAACATATGAACTGCTTCATTTCCACCCTGTAACACCTTGCCCTTACTTGTTGAAATGGATGGTATGTTCTTACTGCAAATGGAAAACACCTGGCCTTATTTGATCCCTCTAGACCTCAGAGGAAATCAAGTCCTGCACTGTGCCCGGGGGCCTGGCTGCAGTGAGGAAACACTTTGAGAATGGGCAGATGACCCCTTCAATGACCACCTTTGCTCACTCCCAGCACCAGCACAAAGCTGCAGAGGTAACAATGGCATTTTGAATACTAACAAATTAGGTTTCCCCTGTTAAAGAGCTCGAGAGGAAAATAACACTATTTGCTTGATTCCAGGATTCACCATTCCCGGTGTCCCTGGAAAAATTTGCACCCCATTTTCTTTTCAACTCGCCCTCCTCGAGCCTCACCTAACTTTAACGGTTCAACCTTCTCATCACATGGGTTCCTTGTGGTGCTCGTAATCCTCTAAATCATCACGGTACACTGCCATAAAGGAACCATTTGGGCTTAACATCTGTTAAAGTAGAACTGATTTGTGACAGCCCTTCACAGGCAGAAACACAAATCCAGATTACTGTTAATTACGTGATTCTTTGTATTTGTTTTCAGGAGACCTCAAGAACCACTCAGCTCCCACTATCAAGCAGCACCAGGGAAGCCGAGTGCAGTGCGACGAGCTCCAAAGAAGCCCCACTAGAAGCCTTTCCAAGCAAAGAGGTAAGTTTATCAATTAACAATTATACCATTTGGCAGGTATGTTTTTAAAACAGTGTCCTAGACAGGGTTGTTTGGATGTGGTAATGAATGGGGCTTCCCACTCAGACTTCTCTGTGATGTTTCAAAGACAGCAGCCGAAATATGGAGTATTCTTCCATGTTGCACTAAATCCCGCAGTAACGTGAAGGTTTTGTGCACAGGTTTCTCTCGGGGAGCAAGTGACTCCAGAGACAAACGGGGCTTCTACACTCACCCGGCATACTGATGAAGCAGGTAAGAAGTGGCTTGAGAGTAACGGCTCCCAAAGGAGCACGACAAACCAAGTTCTTGGCAACTGTCTTTACTGGCACAAACGTGGGGCTGCTTTTAGGATACAGATACAGGACATTGCTCCAAGTTGTTCAGTGCCTCCTTCCTCAGCTAAGCACATTCATTGGTCTCAGTGGGACCTAAGAAACAGCTTTCCGTGCTGGTACACAGAGAGGAGTTTGGCAGAAGGAGGTAGCTTCCAATTTGTGCTGAGCTGCTGGAAAGAGCGGGGCATTTTAAGAGATGTCTGAAGACACACGCAAACCCTTGCCCCTGTATAGCCGAAACTGTGGATGATAAAGGCTCAATTTATAGCCAGGCGGAACAGGCCTGGACACCATGAGCACGGTGTAGAGGCGCCGCTTCTGCGGTCTAGTCCTGGTATTAGAATTCACGCGCTCGGTTAACACAAAGACCTCAGTCCTGTGCGAGCCCTGACATTCAGGCAATTCAGGTACGGCAAAACAGCAGGCCATAGATAACGTGTCCCTCAACACTTCTTCCATCCATTTCCTACGTATTTCTTCTCTTCATATTGTCCGTTGTTCATTTACTTTTTTTTTTTTTAATAATAATAGTAATTATTATTCTTTCCATTGCAGTAAGCAATGCAGCTATGGACGTGGAGGTCCCAAAGACTTCCACAGAGGTGTGTGACCATCAGACGGAAAGGACAGCAGAGGAAAACGCTGTTCCCATAGACAGAGAGACTGCAACATCTGTACCAGATGGCAAGGTCTGTGCCTTTATAGTAAGAGTAGACATCAGTCTGTCAAATACAGTCTGAATTTCTATTTTTACCATGTAGTTGCAACTGAAAATGCAACCTGTGAAAGCAGTAGGAATATACGGAGCTTAGCAATGACGGGCACACAAGGTGGTATTTAGTACAACCTGTAATTCAGCAAGTACTTCTACTACATGACAAACACAACTGAAAGTTGAACTCAAACGCTTCTGCTTTTCCTTTCCTTCTCTGATGAAGGAAGCCTCTTCTTTCCCTGCTTTCAGTCTCTAAAAGGCTATGTTTTCTGTCACCAGTTCCTCAGATGCACAGAAACTCTCAACTTGAGGAAAAACGAAGACAAGCGTCAAAATGTCGAGGGCTGTCCGGACCAGACAATTCCACTGGCACTGCCGAGCGAAGCACTGCACCAGCCCAAAAGCACCATGCCGTCTGCTCTTGCCAGAATGAGAGCCATGAATGCGATCATCAAGAGCCACGCACATTCTGTAAGACGGCCACGTCACCAAGGAGCTGCTGGGCTGCCAGTTCAAAGTGTCTGTGAGCAAGAAATCCCAAAGGTTCACAAAGGCGACATCTGTTCAGAGGAGCAGCTCCCTAAGCCTGGGGAGCCGCAGATGAGGGAGCCACTGAGACAACCCAAAAGCAGAAGCACTCGTGCGGCTTCCAGAATTAAGGCCATCAACGACATCCACAGGAACCTACACCATTCTCAAAGGCGTCCAAACCAGGAAGGGGCTGCTTTTCTGGTGGAGGATGCGCAAGGGTTCAAAACAACAGAATCCGGCCTGAAGAACGAAGACGCAAGCGTCACAGTCTCTGTGTTGTGCAGTAATGCACAACAAGTTGACAATAAAGAGATGAAGTGACTCAAAACTAACAGACTTGTCTGAACTTTTGCTGCCTGTCTCAACAGGTTGGAGCATCAGGCGGGGAGAAACTTCATGAAATATAACGAGGGCAAGTGTAGAGCCCTGCATCGGGGCAAGAACAACCCCAGACACCAGGATAAGTTGGGGACTGCCCTGCTGGAGAGCAGCAAAGGGGGAAGGGACGTGGGTGTCCTGGCGGAGAGCTGGCTGACCATGAGCCAGCACTGTGCCCTTGTGGCCAAGAAGGCCAATGGCATCCTGGGGTGTATTAGCAGGGCTGTGGTTAGTAGGTCGAGAGAGGTTCTCCTCCCCCTCTACTCTGCCCTAGTGAGACCACATCTGCAATATTGCGTCCAGTTCTGGGCCCCCCAGTTCCAGAAGGACAGGGAACTGCTTGAGAGAGTCCAGCACAGAGCCACAAGGGTGATAAAGGGAGTGGAGCGTCTCCCTTTTGAGGAAAGGCTGAGGGAGCTGGGTCTCTTTAGTTGGAGAAGAGGAGACTGAGGGGTGACCTTCTTAATGTTTATAAATATGTAAAGGGAGAGTGTCAGGAGGACGGAGCCAGGCTCTTCTCAGCGACATCTAACAGTAGGACAGGGGGCACTGGGTGCGTGCTGGAACATAGGAGGTTCCACTTAAATGCGAGACAAAACTTTTTTATGGTGATGGTGACAGAACACCGGAACAGGCTGCACAGGGGGGATGTGGAGTTTCCTTCTCCAGAGGCATTCCAAAGCTGCCTGGACGCGTTCCTGTGTGACCTGATCTAGCTGCTCCTGCTCCGGCAGGGGCATTGGACCAGACGATCTTTCAAGGTCCCTTCCAATCCCTAACATTCAGTGATTCGGTGATTCTGTGATTCGTAGGCATCTCAGCAGTCTTCTACCATCTTTCTTTGGCAAAGGCATGTCTGGAAAGAAAAACTGTAAAAATCACAGTCAGGAGAAGAGCTCTGGATCTCCAAAGTACCAATCTGCAGGTCTGATATACAGGCTGCCATTATGTCAGGATAACAAGAACCTGCTGCCCTGGAAGATTAATCTTACTTTGAAATCAGTGGGCACTGCAATACTATGCTCCTCAGAAAATCAGGACAATTATTGCCAGGTTTTGTGATTACCACTCGTTAAAATGAGGGTATACTGGATTAGGTCACCCAGGGCGTCTCTCAGGCTGAAATTTGTCATGTCAGAGCAAGAACAGGTCACACTTAGTGAAGCCGTGTAGTTCTGGGAACAAAACGTCCCTTCCTGCAATCGGCAGCTCGATTCTTTCTAGTCTTGGCTTTAGAGCACTATGCGGAGTTTATTACAATCTCCTTGAATCGGGAAGGCTCACCCTGAGCACTCTCTGGTGCACAAGTATCCAGGAAAGCCCTGCTGGGGCTCTTGTAGCCACTTGCCTCAAGGCATTTTCCTAATCAAATTCCTACTCCTACCATGCCAGACCAGATATTCTTTCGTGCCCCCTGGCAAAGCTAATGGGCTCTGGGCTGGCTGCATTAGACCTTCTGCCTCAGCACCAGCAATGAGCCTGAGGCTACCAGGTAGCCGAAGCACATCCTCTCCAAGCAGCCCCATTCTGGAAGCATTATAGATTTGCAGTTCCCCTCCTTAGGTATATATGCAACAAGCAAAGCATCATTAGAAGCACAGCGTTTATGAGGGTTCTGAAAAATCACTTTTTTTACTCCTTAGCTAGGGCAAAGACTCCACAGATATGAGAAAAACGGTCAAATCTTTTCTAGCATTTCCCAGTTCATTAGTCTTACTACTGTAGTCTTCTTCAGGCTTCACTTCAGAGTTGTGAAGGGCATCCCAAGTTCTCCTCCTCCAACTCAAATCTCTTCTCTTGCATTACCGATTATCTACTATGATCCCCCCCCCTTCCCCATCCCTCCCCCTACCCCCCCTCAAACTTCTCATCTGTACTTTCGCAAAGAGAGAAAAAATCTTTTCTCTTAAATTTTCCTGTTTCCTCTGTCAGGTGTGTCCTGACACCTGACCATCTTTGTCAGGTGCTCCTCAGAGAATTTTGTTTGATGACCACTCTCCTGGGGACCAGAAGTGGAAGACCAGTTTGCCTGCAACAGGAACCATCTCCCTGCGTATCGCATTAAAACAATTCATGCAGCTATAGTAATCTTTCCATGCTAGAAGGCAGGAAGTTCTCCCATCATCTTTTGTGGTTTCAGAGGAAAGAAAAACACACCACGTGTGACAGTCATACATTGTGAACACCTAACAGACACAGTCCACAGCAGGACAGAAACATCAAATCATCCCAACTCATCATCAAAACAGCTTGCATTTGTGACTGGCTTTTCATCCCAAAAGGGGGATTCTCCTGCCATCAGTCACGTGCTCTTAAACACTCACACCACCAGAGCAACGCGCAGACTCCCTGGGTGTGTGGCTGAGACCAGGGGTAAAGCGGACCACTGCAGATCAATGAGGCCAATCGTAAGGTCCACAGACCCTTGCACAAGTTGCTTCCAGTCAGCAGAAAACTACCTGTTCCTCCTCAACCTCAGAAACTCTGCTTGCAGATGTTAGAAGGAACCAACAAATGCAGCCTTCTGGCCTCTGCCCCAACAAGAGTCCATCTCCAAGCTCTGGAGACGGACAAACACCTAGAATGGAAAGCTCCTGGAAAGAGTGGGTGCACAGGACAGCAAGAGAGCGAGCACAAATGGTGTGTGAGCGTGCGTGAGTGAAGGCTGTGCGTGAGTGTAAGCCTTTGCCAGTCCTTCCTTTCCCACAGCATCCCTACCGGCACGGTGCTAAGGAGCCTCTGGGACCCTGAGCCACAGCTGCACAAGTCTGGTGGTGCCCTGGGGCAACAGGCTTCGTAGGCCTGCAGCCCAACAAGGGGCAAGAGCATCTTCTCTGGCTGAAGCGGCCAGCCAGCAGCTAACTCAGCTATCAGCAAAGTCCCTCAGGACAACTTCACTGCCTTCCTGACAAAACAGTCACTGCTGTATTTGCATCTTACTTTTGACAAGAACTTTCCTGCCTATAGGTGAGGCTGTACTATCAGAGTGCATCTTTCCTCCATACAAACCCCCTTTTGAGCAAATGATTCCTTCAGAAGGATTTACACTCCAGCTGAAGTGTGTCAAATCTGTGGCTAGTAATGAGCACATGAAAATATTTTTTCAGTATTTACATATGAAAGATATCAAATAGGATCACTGTAAGATTACTTCTTCAGTGTCGCCTTCTAAAGATGTGGTGGTTTTACTCAGGTGGGCAGCCGAGTTCCACCCGATCCTTTTCCAGAGGAAGATACATAACTGCCTCTAGAGAAGGACTAGCTCACTAAACGGGTTGGCCTACTAGAGAGTCCTTCAAAAGTTTGGTTGGCCAAGGAGCTGTAGCCTGAAAGTCAGAAGTCTGCTCCATACTACGGGAAGAGAGAACGCCCCCAAGGGTAAATTACCCAACATTTTGGTATTTCTCTTAGCTACCAGAAAAGAAACAAACACACCCCAAAACCACCAACATGCGTACATGAAAGAAAACCAAGCACGGCATGCTAGAGCTGGTCAAACAATTCTGCCAGTTAGCTCTAAGAGAGAATTTGAAGTTAGCTGTGTAGCGGAGAATAAAAACGAAAAACCAGTGCTCTCTGTGTTTGAGGGCTTTTATTATCTACCACAACGGTCTGCCCAAGAACTTGTCCCTCAGGACACCAAGTTCTTTCTGGGAGAGGTTGTGCACCAACAACAGATTCTGTCCCGGGGAGTCTCTGCTCGGAATTTTGGGGTAAGGAAAGCCAGGAGGCTGGCTTGGTTGCCTTGGTTTCCGTATGCCCACGCGTGGAGACGGTAACCTGGACACTGTGGACTGATTGTGTGCTCACCATGAAGACACGCAGGTTAAAAGGCGGCGCCTCTTCCTGCGGCCATCACTTCTTGGAAGTGAGATTGTGACGGACGAGGTAGGACGAGGCTTTTCTCCAATGCATACTGTGAACTGTCGATCTAGCTTCACATTCGTTAGTCAAATGAGAGCGGTGAATAAGAGAATGTTTACATTTGCCTTCCTTTCAACAGGCACGCAATGTGTGCAGCAGAGTCACAGAAGGAAAATTCAACTGAGAAGAGCCAAGCGGTAAGATTAGCTCCTTACGAATACACAAGTTCATGCACTTTTTTGGACGAAGGTGGTCTAGCGCAAAGCCTGATACTGTTTGTGTGATAAGTGGGCGAGAGGGGGCAAATGAAAAAAAAAAAAAAAAAGAATGCTTCAGATACTTGTGGCTCTGCTTACTTGCAGAAGAAAAACTGCAAGCTCTTCCAGTGACAGTGTCAGAAGCGTGCAGCTAGCTCTCACGTGCACTTTCAGGGAGTCTTTAGTGGAGAAGAGATCCTCTAGTACCGTGGCCAGTGAATATTAGCCACCAGACAGAGGGAAGAACTGAAGCAGCTTCTGGTTCTCCCTCTCGCATCCCTCTGCCTTCCTGCCCAGCATGGCCATCGAGCAAAAAGCAGCCAAGCCCTTAGTTTGTGCCTTCCTCCGGCACGTTTTAAGCATGATAACTTTAGAAGTGGCCAGCAAAAGTTAGGAAGTACAGTCGGCAAAGGCGGTGTGAAATGCTACAGGTCATTGAAGCCCAGCTCCGTACCTCTTTGGGTTTTCGTATTCCCCCAATTTTCTTCCTGCATTTTCATAAAGGCTAAGAAGGTTCTGCGAAGCCTGGGAAACAATTCAAGGCCCTGACAGTGTCAGACGTGCAGTCTTCACCAAGTATTTGACTTAAGAATGAATTGCCCTCAGCATTCTGTAGTGATTTAAGCGGCCATGAGCAGGTGGCAAAAGTGACTTAAAGTCAGGTTGAGGCCTAAAGTCAAATTCTTTGCTGACAAGTGCACATGCCCCAAGGGAATTTCCTTCATGAGTACCCTTGGGTTGCAGAAACCTAGCGCTTCTCCAGTGCTTCTTCTTCCCCCGTGAAATACTGCAGACCACTCAAACCCTGGTTAAAGATTTGTCCCAAAACAAAGAGAGCAAAAGTAAAGTGCCCACAAGCGAACAACGCAGACGGAAGCTCAGTCTGAAATACAAGCTATGTCATGAGGTACCCGTTGCATTGGCAGGGCGCGATGGAGCTGCCCGACTTGACCGTGCAGAAGAGCTCTGTGAAGCTCCTCACGAAGAGATGGGAGTCCGCCAGTGCTCTGGCACCCAGCCCGGCCTTCCAACGCCTGCCAGCCCCACGGTCCCTGGCACCAGAGCAAGCCAGCCCAGGCAGCACCGTGGACGAAGCTGCGGCAGACAGCGGGAGGGCGGACGTCACCCTGGGTGGCCCTCGCCGGACTGAGACCTTCCCCATCTCTGTCAAGGAGCTGCAGAGCCACTTTGAGACCCTGGGTGGCAGGAAGGTGAGTGCACGCAGGTTCCGCAGCTGAAAAGGATTCCTGCGCTCTCACTGAGGACTCGGAGAACACTACTGCCACAACAGCACCCCCTTCCAATCTGCTGCCTCTTCATATCCTTTCTGCCCCCTGAAAGCCCTACCTGGCTCCTCCCAGTAGCTTCTAACTCACATCCCCTCCATGTCTTCCAACAGGAAGCGGAAAGTGGCAAAAGCTCACTGCCACCAGCACTGGCCACTCAGCCTGGGAGCCAGACAGACATTTCTCTCATGGAAATGTCCAGCGTGAAACGGGGGAGGGCAATCTTTGAGAAGATGTCCTCAGGCAATGGACAGACCACCAACACTGAAGGTTAGCCTTACCACTTGGATCGGATTTCTCCCTTTAGTTCAATGCGCTCCGTCTCTGAGGTGGCAAGGGGAAAGCACACTCACCTCATCAGGGCAGCCCCCAGGCCGCCCAGGGAGAGAACGTGGTGTTCTTCTCAGTGCAAAACAAGCTTTCTAGCCTTCTCCATTTTGTCTGTTGCATTATGGAGCAGTGCCTGATGCCCATTAAATACTTGTTGAGCAAAACACAACAGAATGGTGTCTTATGTTTTGAGAAGATAACTTTTGATGAAGACAGCCCAAATTACAAATAGGATATCAAAACTATGGGCAGCATCCATCAATTACAAAAAAGTGGTATCTTCATTTTCTTCTTTGGTGAAGATAGTTTGGATTTAGCAGTGCGTTGCTTTGGTAACAATGCGTTAACTTTTATTAGTTAAAGGCATTCTGGTTTCCACAAATCAAATGCTCCGTACTTGATGTGCTCTAAAGTAAAAGTGCGACGACACAGTGGGTAAAATGTTGGCAATACTGTTTGTTTTGCTTACTGCTTTTCTTTCAAGCTTTGAAACACATGCACCCATCTCCCTCTCCCCAACTATGACGTCTCTTTGTGGTTGCAGTGGGTGGCTGCAAAGCTGTAGGAGGACTTCCAGAAGAGAGCCCTCCCAACACCGGCAATACACTGACGGAATTCCAGGAGAATGTCTCCTTGAAAGACAAAATGGCTCTGTATCAGGCTGCGGTGTCAAAGGCAGAGAACAGCAACCGCTTTGCCAATGTAAGATACCAATGTCTCAATATCTTCTTAATTCTACGTTTGCTTTGCCCAGGGACAGATCGTAACCATCTTTATTTCTACAAGCAAGCTATCAGGTGGATCATAGGGTGGATGAAAATTTAAATCCCAAATTAGGAAACCTATAGAGCAAACATAGTCATCCATCAGTCTCTCTCTCTACCAAAAGAGGTTTCTCACGCTAGATGCCTTTGGTCTTTTGGACAATCCCCGTTATTTCGTGGACGTGCTCTTCCTTTCAGTCCACCTTTGCCTGAACTTCATGTATGAGGATCATGGGTGAGAGAGAGATCAGCAACACGGTTATCCTGTGATGACAAAACAAGGCAGTTTCCTTACCACAACAACTATTCTCTATCGCCAAATAATAAAATCCTGTTCAGGAGCACAGTGACTTTAGAGCTCTTGCTGCTCGAACTGAAGAATTTGAAATTACCGCATGATAAAACAGCTCAGCTATGGGTGCTCAGGTAGCCCAGAAGCCACCTGAGGGAAGCAGCCACCAGCCACGCTCGCCTTCAGAGTCCAGGTGTTTTCAAACCACGCAATTCCTGCCCACTGGCTTCTTGATTTCCTAATTGCCCTTGTGTATTTGGAACAGATTCCTGCATTTCTTTGGGCCAAGAAGGTTCCAATTCCCTCCTCCCAACACTGCCAGCAATGGTGCTGTTAGCTCTCTCTCCCCAAAAGGAAGAACTGGAGGAAGCCTGACCCAACCGAACTGTGTTGAGAACATATGAACTGCTTCATTTACACCCTATAACACCTTGCCCTTACTTGTTGAAATGGATGGTATGTTCTTACTGCAAATGGAAAACACCTGGCCTTATTTGATCCCTCTAGACCTCAGAGGAAATCAAGTCCTGCACTGTGCCCGGGGGCCTGGCTGCAGTGAGGAAACACTTTGAGAATGGGCAGATGACCCCTTCAATGACCACCTTTGCTCACTCCCAGCACCAGCACAAAGCTGCAGAGGTAACAATGGCATTTTGAATACTAACAAATTAGGTTTCCCCTGTTAAAGAGCTCGAGAGGAAAATAACACTATTTGCTTGATTCCAGGATTCACCATTCCCGGTGTCCCTGGAAAAATTTGCACCCCATTTTCTTTTCAACTCGCCCTCCTCGAGCCTCACCTAACTTTAACGGTTCAACCTTCTCATCACATGGGTTCCTTGTGGTGCTCGTAATCCTCTAAATCATCACGGTACACTGCCATAAAGGAACCATTTGGGCTTAACATCTGTTAAAGTAGAACTGATTTGTGACAGCCCTTCACAGGCAGAAACACAAATCCAGATTACTGTTAATTACGTGATTCTTTGTATTTGTTTTCAGGAGACCTCAAGAACCACTCAGCTCCCACTATCAAGCAGCACCAGGGAAGCTGAGTGCAGTGCGACGAGCTCCAAAGAAGCCCCACTAGAAGCCTTTCCAAGCAAAGAGGTAAGTTTATCAATTAACAATTATACCATTTGGCAGGTATGTTTTTAAAACAGTGTCCTAGACAGGGTTGTTTGGATGTGGTAATGAATGGGGCTTCCCACTCAGACTTCTCTGTGATGTTTCAAAGACAGCAGCCGAAATATGGAGTATTCTTCCATGTTGCACTAAATCCCGCAGTAACGTGAAGGTTTTGTGCACAGGTTTCTCTCGGGGAGCAAGTGACTCCAGAGACAAACGGGGCTTCTACACTCACCCGGCATACTGATGAAGCAGGTAAGAAGTGGCTTGAGAGTAACGGCTCCCAAAGGAGCACGACAAACCAAGTTCTTGGCAACTGTCTTTACTGGCACAAACGTGGGGCTGCTTTTAGGATACAGATACAGGACATTGCTCCAAGTTGTTCAGTGCCTCCTTCCTCAGCTAAGCACTTTCATTGGTCTCAGTGGGACCTAAGAAACAGCTTTCCGTGCTGGTACACAGAGAGGAGTTTGGCAGAAGGAGGTAGCTTCCAATTTGTGCTGAGCTGCTGGAAAGAGCGGGGCATTTTAAGAGATGTCTGAAGACACACGCAAACCCTTGCCCCTGTATAGCCGAAACTGTGGATGATAAAGGCTCAATTTATAGCCAGGCGGAACAGGCCTGGACACCATGAGCACGGTGTAGAGGCGCCGCTTCTGCGGTCTAGTCCTGGTATTAGAATTCACGCGCTCGGTTAACACAAAGACCTCAGTCCTGTGCGAGCCCTGACATTCAGGCAATTCAGGTACGGCAAAACAGCAGGCCATAGATAACGTGTCCCTCAACACTTCTTCCATCCATTTCCTACGTATTTCTTCTCTTCATATTGTCTGTTGTTCATTTACTTTTTTTTTTTTTAATAATAATAGTAATTATTATTCTTTCCATTGCAGTAAGCAATGCAGCTATGGACGTGGAGGTCCCAAAGACTTCCACAGAGGTGTGTGACCATCAGACAGAAAGGACAGCAGAGGAAAACGCTGTTCCCATAGACAGAGAGACTGCAACATCTGTACCAGATGGCAAGGTCTGTGCCTTTATAGTAAGAGTAGACATCAGTCTGTCAAATACAGTCTGAATTTCTATTTTTACCATGTAGTTGCAACTGAAAATGCAACCTGTGAAAGCAGTAGGAATATACGGAGCTTAGCAATGACGGGCACACAAGGTGGTATTTAGTACAACCTGTAATTCAGCAAGTACTTCTATTACATGACAAACACAACTGAAAGTTGAACTCAAACGCTTCTGCTTTTCCTTTCCTTCTCTGATGAAGGAAGCCTCTTCTTTCCCTGCTTTCAGTCTCTAAAAGGCTATGTTTTCTGTCACCAGTTCCTCAGATGCACAGAAACTCTCAACTTGAGGAAAAACGAAGACAAGCGTCAAAATGTCGAGGGCTGTCCGGACCAGACAATTCCACTGGCACTGCCGAGCGAAGCAATGCACCAGCCCAAAAGCACCATGCCGTCTGCTCTTGCCAGAATGAGAGCCATGAATGCGATCATCAAGAGCCACGCACATTCTGTAAGACGGCCACGTCACCAAGGAGCTGCTGGGCTGCCAGTTCAAAGTGTCTGTGAGCAAGAAATCCCAAAGGTTCACAAAGGCGACATCTGTTCAGAGGAGCAGCTCCCTAAGCCTGGGGAGCCGCAGATGAGGGAGCCACTGAGACAACCCAAAAGCAGAAGCACTCGTGCGGCTTCCAGAATTAAGGCCATCAACGACATCCACAGGAACCTACACCATTCTCAAAGGCGTCCAAACCAGGAAGGGGCTGCTTTTCTGGTGGAGGATGCGCAAGGGTTCAAAACAACAGAATCCGGCCTGAAGAACGAAGACGCAAGCGTCACAGTCTCTGTGTTGTGCAGTAATGCACAACAAGTTGACAATAAAGAGATGAAGTGACTCAAAACTAACAGACTTGTCTGAACTTTTGCTGCCTGTCTCAACAGGTTGGAGCATCAGGCGGGGAGAAACTTCATGAAATATAACGAGGGCAAGTGTAGAGCCCTGCATCGGGGCAAGAACAACCCCAGACACCAGGATAAGTTGGGGACTGCCCTGCTGGAGAGCAGCAAAGGGGGAAGGGACGTGGGTGTCCTGGCGGAGAGCTGGCTGACCATGAGCCAGCACTGTGCCCTTGTGGCCAAGAAGGCCAATGGCATCCTGGGGTGTATTAGCAGGGCTGTGGTTAGTAGGTCGAGAGAGGTTCTCCTCCCCCTCTACTCTGCCCTAGTGAGACCACATCTGCAATATTGCATCCAGTTCTGGGCCCCCCAGTTCCAGAAGGACAGGGAACTGCTTGAGAGAGTCCAGCACAGAGCCACAAGGGTGATAAAGGGAGTGGAGCGTCTCCCTTTTGAGGAAAGGCTGAGGGAGCTGGGTCTCTTTAGTTGGAGAAGAGGAGACTGAGGGGTGACCTTCTTAATGTTTATAAATATGTAAAGGGAGAGTGTCAGGAGGACGGAGCCAGGCTCTTCTCAGCGACATCTAACAGTAGGACAGGGGGCACTGGGTGCGTGCTGGAACATAGGAGGTTCCACTTAAATGCGAGACAAAACTTTTTTATGGTGATGGTGACAGAACACCGGAACAGGCTGCACAGGGGGATGTGGAGTTTCCTTCTCCAGAGGCATTCCAAAGCTGCCTGGACGCGTTCCTGTGTGACCTGATCTAGCTGCTCCTGCTCCGGCAGGGGCATTGGACCAGACGATCTTTCAAGGTCCCTTCCAATCCCTAACATTCAGTGATTCGGTGATTCTGTGATTCGTAGGCATCTCAGCAGTCTTCTACCATCTTTCTTTGGCAAAGGCATGTCTGGAAAGAAAAACTGTAAAAATCACAGTCAGGAGAAGAGCTCTGGATCTCCAAAGTACCAATCTGCAGGTCTGATATACAGGCTGCCATTATGTCAGGATAACAACAACCTGCTGCCCTGGAAGATTAATCTTACTTTGAAATCAGTGGGCACTGCAATACTATGCTCCTCAGAAAATCAGGACAATTATTGCCAGGTTTTGTGATTACCACTCGTTAAAATGAGGGTATACTGGATTAGGTCACCCAGGGCATCTCTCAGGCTGAAATTTGTCATGTCAGAGCAAGAACAGGTCACACTTAGTGAAGCCGTGTAGTTCTGGGAACAAAACGTCCCTTCCTGCAATCGGCAGCTCGATTCTTTCTAGTCTTGGCTTTAGAGCACTATGCGGAGTTTATTACAATCTCCTTGAATCGGGAAGGCTCACCCTGAGCACTCTCTGGTGCACAAGTATCCAGGAAAGCCCTGCTGGGGCTCTTGTAGCCACTTGCCTCAAGGCATTTTCCTAATCAAATTCCTACTCCTACCATGCCAGACCAGATATTCTTTCGTGCCCCCTGGCAAAGCTAATGGGCTCTGGGCTGGCTGCATTAGACCTTCTGCCTCAGCACCAGCAATGAGCCTGAGGCTACCAGGTAGCCGAAGCACATCCTCTCCAAGCAGCCCCATTCTGGAAGCATTATAGATTTGCAGTTCCCCTCCTTAGGTATATATGCAACAAGCAAAGCATCATTAGAAGCACAGCGTTTATGAGGGTTCTGAAAAATCACTTTTTTTACTCCTTAGCTAGGGCAAAGACTCCACAGATATGAGAAAAATGGTCAAATCTTTTCTAGCATTTCCCAGTTCATTAGTCTTACTACTGTAGTCTTCTTCAGGCTTCACTTCAGAGTTGTGAAGGGCATCCCAAGTTCTCCTCCTCCAACTCAAATCTCTTCTCTTGCATTACCGATTATCTACTATGATCCCCCCCCCTTCCCCATCCCTCCCCCTACCCCCCCTCAAACTTCTCATCTGTACTTTCGCAAAGAGAGAAAAAATCTTTTCTCTTAAATTTTCCTGTTTCCTCTGTCAGGTGTGTCCTGACACCTGACCATCTTTGTCAGGTGCTCCTCAGAGAATTTTGTTTGATGACCACTCTCCTGGGGACCAGAAGTGGAAGACCAGTTTGCCTGCAACAGGAACCATCTCCCTGCGTATCGCATTAAAACAATTCATGCAGCTATAGTAATCTTTCCATGCTAGAAGGCAGGAAGTTCTCCCATCATCTTTTGTGGTTTCAGAGGAAAGAAAAACACACCACGTGTGACAGTCATACATTGTGAACACCTAACAGACACAGTCCACAGCAGGACAGAAACATCAAATCATCCCAACTCATCATCAAAACAGCTTGCATTTGTGACTGGCTTTTCATCCCAAAAGGGGGATTCTCCTGCCATCAGTCACGTGCTCTTAAACACTCACACCACCAGAGCAACGCGCAGACTCCCTGGGTGTGTGGCTGAGACCAGGGGTAAAGCGGACCACTGCAGATCAATGAGGCCAATCGTAAGGTCCACAGACCCTTGCACAAGTTGCTTCCAGTCAGCAGAAAACTACCTGTTCCTCCTCAACCTCAGAAACTCTGCTTGCAGATGTTAGAAGGAACCAACAAATGCAGCCTTCTGGCCTCTGCCCCAACAAGAGTCCATCTCCAAGCTCTGGAGACGGACAACCACCTAGAATGGAAAGCTCCTGGAAAGAGTGGGTGCACAGGACAGCAAGAGAGCGAGCACAAATGGTGTGTGAGCGTGCGTGAGTGAAGGCTGTGCGTGAGTGTAAGCCTTTGCCAGTCCTTCCTTTCCCACAGCATCCCTACCGGCACGGTGCTAAGGAGCCTCTGGGACCCTGAGCCACAGCTGCACAAGTCTGGTGGTGCCCTGGGGCAACAGGCTTCGTAGGCCTGCAGCCCAACAAGGGGCAAGAGCATCTTCTCTGGCTGAAGCGGCCAGCCAGCAGCTAACTCAGCTATCAGCAAAGTCCCTCAGGACAACTTCACTGCCTTCCTGACAAAACAGTCACTGCTGTATTTGCATCTTACTTTTGACAAGAACTTTCCTGCCTATAGGTGAGGCTGTACTATCAGAGTGCATCTTTCCTCCATACAAACCCCCTTTTGAGCAAATGATTCCTTCAGAAGGATTTACACTCCAGCTGAAGTGTGTCAAATCTGTGGCTAGTAATGAGCACATGAAAATATTTTTTCAGTATTTACATATGAAAGATATCAAATAGGATCACTGTAAGATTACTTCTTCAGTGTCGCCTTCTAAAGATGTGGTGGTTTTACTCAGGTGGGCAGCCGAGTTCCACCCGATCCTTTTCCAGAGGAAGATACATAACTGCCTCTAGAGAAGGACTAGCTCACTAAACGGGTTGGCCTACTAGAGAGTCCTTCAAAAGTTTGGTTGGCCAAGGAGCTGTAGCCTGAAAGTCAGAAGTCTGCTCCATACTACGGGAAGAGAGAACGCCCCCAAGGGTAAATTACCCAACATTTTGGTATTTCTCTTAGCTACCAGAAAAGAAACAAACACACCCCAAAACCACCAACATGCGTACGTGAAAGAAAACCAAGCACGGCATGCTAGAGCTGGTCAAACAATTCTGCCAGTTAGCTCTAAGAGAGAATTTGAAGTTAGCTGTGTAGCGGAGAATAAAAACGAAAAACCAGTGCTCTCTGTGTTTGAGGGCTTTTATTATCTACCACAACGGTCTGCCCAAGAACTTGTCCCTCAGGACACCAAGTTCTTTCTGGGAGAGGTTGTGCACCAACAACAGATTCTGTCCCGGGGAGTCTCTGCTCGGAATTTTGGGGTAAGGAAAGCCAGGAGGCTGGCTTGGTTGCCTTGGTTTCCGTATGCCCACGCGTGGAGACGGTAACCTGGACACTGTGGACTGATTGTGTGCTCACCATGAAGACACGCAGGTTAAAAGGCGGCGCCTCTTCCTGCGGCCATCACTTCTTGGAAGTGAGATTGTGACGGACGAGGTAGGACGAGGCTTTTCTCCAATGCATACTGTGAACTGTCGATCTAGCTTCACATTCGTTAGTCAAATGAGAGCGGTGAATAAGAGAATGTTTACATTTGCCTTCCTTTCAACAGGCACGCAATGTGTGCAGCAGAGTCACAGAAGGAAAATTCAACTGAGAAGAGCCAAGCGGTAAGATTAGCTCCTTACGAATACACAAGCTCATGCACTGTTTTGGACGAAGGTGGTCTAGCGCAAAGCCTGATACTGTTTGTGTGATAAGTGGGCGAGAGGGGGCAAATGAAAAAAAAAAAAAAAAAAGAATGCTTCAGATACTTGTGGCTCTGCTTACTTGCAGAAGAAAAACTGCAAGCTCTTCCAGTGACAGTGTCAGAAGCGTGCAGCTAGCTCTCACGTGCACTTTCAGGGAGTCTTTAGTGGAGAAGAGATCCTCTAGTACCGTGGCCAGTGAATATTAGTCACCAGACAGAGGGAAGAACTGAAGCAGCTTCTGGTTCTCTCTCTCGCATCCCTCTGCCTTCCTGCCCAGCATGGCCATCGAGCAAAAAGCAGCCAAGCCCTTAGTTTGTGCCTTCCTCCGGCACGTTTTAAGCATGATAACTTTAGAAGTGGCCAGCAAAAGTTAGGAAGTACAGTCGGCAAAGGCGGTGTGAAATGCTAAAGGTCATTGAAGCCCAGCTCCATACCTCTTTGGGTTTTCGTATTCCCCCAATTTTCTTCCTGCATTTTCATAAAGGCTAAGAAGGTTCTGCGAAGCCTGGGAAACAATTCAAGGCCCTGACAGTGTCAGACGTGCAGTCTTCACCAAGTATTTGACTTAAGAATGAATTGCCCTCAGCATTCTGTAGTGATTTAAGCGGCCATGAGCAGGTGGCAAAAGTGACTTAAAGTCAGGTTGAGGCCTAAAGTCAAATTCTTTGCTGACAAGTGCACATGCCCCAAGGGAATTTCCTTCATGGGTACCCTTGGGTTGCAGAAACCTAGCGCTTCTCCAGTGCTTCTTCTTCCTCCGTGAAATACTGCAGACCACTCAAACCCTGGTTAAAGATTTGTCCCAAAACAAAGAGAGCAAAAGTAAAGTGCCCACAAGCGAACAACGCAGACGGAAGCTCAGTCTGAAATACAAGCTATGTCATGAGGTACCCGTTGCATTGGCAGGGCGCGATGGAGCTGCCCGACTTGACCGTGCAGAAGAGCTCTGTGAAGCTCCTCACGAAGAGATGGGAGTCCGCCAGTGCTCTGGCACCCAGCCCGGCCTTCCAACGCCTGCCAGCCCCACGGTCCCTGGCACCAGAGCAAGCCAGCCCAGGCAGCACCGTGGACGAAGCTGCGGCAGACAGCGGGAGGGCGGACGTCACCCTGGGTGGCCCTCGCCGGACTGAGACCTTCCCCATCTCTGTCAAGGAGCTGCAGAGCCACTTTGAGACCCTGGGTGGCAGGAAGGTGAGTGCACGCAGGTTCCGCAGCTGAAAAGGATTCCCGCGCTCTCACTGAGGACTCGGAGAACACTACTGCCACAACAGCACCCCCTTCCAATCTGCTGCCTCTTCATATCCTTTCTGCCCCCGGAAAGCCCTACCTGGCTCCTCCCAGTAGCTTCTAACTCACATCCCCTCCATGTCTTCCAACAGGAAGCGGAAAGTGGCAAAAGCTCACTGCCACCAGCACTGGCCACTCAGCCTGGGAGCCAGACAGACATTTCTCTCATGGAAATGTCCAGCGTGAAACGGGGGAGGGCAATCTTTGAGAAGATGTCCTCAGGCAATGGACAGACCACCAACACTGAAGGTTAGCCTTACCACTTGGATCGGATTTCTCCCTTTAGTTCAATGCGCTCCGTCTCTGAGGTGGCAAGGGGCAAGCACACTCACCTCATCAGGGCAGCCCCCAGGCCGCCCAGGGAGAGAACGTGGTGTTCTTCTCAGTGCAAAACAAGCTTTCTAGCCTTCTCCATTTTGTCTGTTGCATTATGGAGCAGTGCCTGATGCCATTAAATACTTGTTGAGCAAAACACAACAGAATGGTGTCTTATGTTTTGAGAAGATAACTTTTGATGAAGACAGCCCAAATTACAAATAGGATATCAAAACTATGGGCAGCATCCATCAATTACAAAAAAGTGGTATCTTCATTTTCTTCTTTGGTGAAGATAGTTTGGATTTAGCAGTGCGTTGCTTTGGTAACAATGCGTTAACTTTTATTAGTTAAAGGCATTCTGGTTTCCACAAGTCAAATGCTCCGTACTTGATGTGCTCTAAAGTAAAAGTGCGACGACACAGTGGGTAAAATGTTGGCAATACTGTTTGTTTTGCTTACTGCTTTTCTTTCAAGCTTTGAAACACATGCACCCATCTCCCTCTCCCCAACTATGACGTCTCTTTGTGGTTGCAGTGGGTGGCTGCAAAGCTGTAGGAGGACTTCCAGAAGAGAGCCCTCCCAACACCGGCAATACACTGACGGAATTCCAGGAGAATGTCTCCTTGAAAGACAAAATGGCTCTGTATCAGGCTGCGGTGTCAAAGGCAGAGAACAGCAACCGCTTTGCCAATGTAAGATACCAATGTCTCAATATCTTCTTAATTCTACGTTTGCTTTGCCCAGGGACAGATCGTAACCATCTTTATTTCTACAAGCAAGCTATCAGGTGGATCATAGGGTGGATGAAAATTTAAATCCCAAATTAGGAAACCTATAGAGCAAACATAGTCATCCATCAGTCTCTCTCTCTACCAAAAGAGGTTTCTCACGCTAGATGCCTTTGGTCTTTTGGACAATCCCCGTTATTTCGTGGACGTGCTCTTCCTTTCAGTCCACCTTTGCCTGAACTTCATGTATGAGGATCATGGGTGAGAGAGAGATCAGCAACACGGTTATCCTGTGATGACAAAACAAGGCAGTTTCCTTACCACAACAACTATTCTCTATCGCCAAATAATAAAATCCTGTTCAGGAGCACAGTGACTTTAGAGCTCTTGCTGCTCGAACTGAAGAATTTGAAATTACCGCATGATAAAACAGCTCAGCTATGGGTGCTCAGGTAGCCCAGAAGCCACCTGAGGGAAGCAGCCACCAGCCACGCTCGCCTTCAGAGTCCAGGTGTTTTCAAACCACGCAATTCCTGCCCACTGGCTTCTTGATTTCCTAATTGCCCTTGTGTATTTGGAACAGATTCCTGCATTTCTTTGGGCCAAGAAGGTTCCAATTCCCTCCTCCCAACACTGCCAGCAATGGTGCTGTTAGCTCTCTCTCCCCAAAAGGAAGAACTGGAGGAAGCCTGACCCAACCGAACTGTGTTGAGAACATATGAACTGCTTCATTTACACCCTATAACACCTTGCCCTTACTTGTTGAAATGGATGGTATGTTCTTACTGCAAATGGAAAACACCTGGCCTTATTTGATCCCTCTAGACCTCAGAGGAAATCAAGTCCTGCACTGTGCCCGGGGGCCTGGCTGCAGTGAGGAAACACTTTGAGAATGGGCAGATGACCCCTTCAATGACCACCTTTGCTCACTCCCAGCACCAGCACAAAGCTGCAGAGGTAACAATGGCATTTTGAATACTAACAAATTAGGTTTCCCCCGTTAAAGAGCTCGAGAGGAAAATAACACTATTTGCTTGATTCCAGGATTCACCATTCCCGGTGTCCCTGGAAAAATTTGCACCCCATTTTCTTTTCAACTCGCCCTCCTCGAGCCTCACCTAACTTTAACGGTTCAACCTTCTCATCACATGGGTTCCTTGTGGTGCTCGTAATCCTCTAAATCATCACGGTACACTGCCATAAAGGAACCATTTGGGCTTAACATCTGTTAAAGTAGAACTGATTTGTGACAGCCCTTCACAGGCAGAAACACAAATCCAGATTACTGTTAATTACGTGATTCTTTGTATTTGTTTTCAGGAGACCTCAAGAACCACTCAGCTCCCACTATCAAGCAGCACCAGGGAAGCCGAGTGCAGCGCGACGAGCTCCAAAGAAGCCCCACTAGAAGCCTTTCCAAGCAAAGAGGTAAGTTTATCAATTAACAATTATACCATTTGGCAGGTATGTTTTTAAAACAGTGTCCTAGACAGGGTTGTTTGGATGTGGTAATGAATGGGGCTTCCCACTCAGACTTCTCTGTGATGTTTCAAAGACAGCAGCCGAAATATGGAGTATTCTTCCATGTTGCACTAAATCCCGCAGTAACGTGAAGGTTTTGTGCACAGGTTTCTCTCGGGGAGCAAGTGACTCCAGAGACAAACGGGGCTTCTACACTCACCCGGCATACTGATGAAGCAGGTAAGAAGTGGCTTGAGAGTAACGGCTCCCAAAGGAGCACGACAAACCAAGTTCTTGGCAACTGTCTTTACTGGCACAAACGTGGGGCTGCTTTTAGGATACAGATACAGGACATTGCTCCAAGTTGTTCAGTGCCTCCTTCCTCAGCTAAGCACATTCATTGGTCTCAGTGGGACCTAAGAAACAGCTTTCCGTGCTGGTACACAGAGAGGAGTTTGGCAGAAGGAGGTAGCTTCCAATTTGTGCTGAGCTGCTGGAAAGAGCGGGGCATTTTAAGAGATGTCTGAAGACACACGCAAACCCTTGCCCCTGTATAGCCGAAACTGTGGATGATAAAGGCTCAATTTATAGCCAGGCGGAACAGGCCTGGACACCATGAGCACGGTGTAGAGGCGCTGCTTCTGCGGTCTAGTCCTGGTATTAGAATTCACGCGCTCGGTTAACACAAAGACCTCAGTCCTGTGCGAGCCCTGACATTCAGGCAATTCAGGTACGGCAAAACAGCAGGCCATAGATAACGTGTCCCTCAACACTTCTTCCATCCATTTCCTACGTATTTCTTCTCTTCATATTGTCCGTTGTTCATTTACTTTTTTTTTTTTAATAATAATAGTAATTATTATTCTTTCCATTGCAGTAAGCAATGCAGCTATGGACGTGGAGGTCCCAAAGACTTCCACAGAGGTGTGTGACCATCAGACGGAAAGGACAGCAGAGGAAAACGCTGTTCCCATAGACAGAGAGACTGCAACATCTGTACCAGATGGCAAGGTCTGTGCCTTTATAGTAAGAGTAGACATCAGTCTGTCAAATACAGTCTGAATTTCTATTTTTACCATGTAGTTGCAACTGAAAATGCAACCTGTGAAAGCAGTAGGAATATACGGAGCTTAGCAATGACGGGCACACAAGGTGGTATTTAGTACAACCTGTAATTCAGCAAGTACTTCTATTACATGACAAACACAACTGAAAGTTGAACGCAAACGCTTCTGCTTTTCCTTTCCTTCTCTGATGAAGGCAGCCTCTTCTTTCCCTGCTTTCAGTCTCTAAAAGGCTATGTTTTCTGTCACCAGTTCCTCAGATGCACAGAAACTCTCAACTTGAGGAAAAACGAAGACAAGCGTCAAAATGTCGGGGGCTGTCCGGACCAGACAATTCCACTGGCACTGCCGAGCGAAGCACTGCACCAGCCCAAAAGCACCATGCCGTCTGCTCTTGCCAGAATGAGAGCCATGAATGCGATCATCAAGAGCCACGCACATTCTGTAAGACGGCCACGTCACCAAGGAGCTGCTGGGCTGCCAGTTCAAAGTGTCTGTGAGCAAGAAATCCCAAAGGTTCACAAAGGCGACATCTGTTCAGAGGAGCAGCTCCCTAAGCCTGGGGAGCCGCAGATGAGGGAGCCACTGAGACAACCCAAAAGCAGAAGCACTCGTGCGGCTTCCAGAATTAAGGCCATCAACGACATCCACAGGAACCTACACCATTCTCAAAGGCGTCCAAACCAGGAAGGGGCTGCTTTTCTGGTGGAGGATGCGCAAGGGTTCAAAACAACAGAATCCGGCCTGAAGAACGAAGACGCAAGCGTCACAGTCTCTGTGTTGTGCAGTAATGCACAACAAGTTGACAATAAAGAGATGAAGTGACTCAAAACTAACAGACTTGTCTGAACTTTTGCTGCCTGTCTCAACAGGTTGGAGCATCAGGCGGGGAGAAACTTCATGAAATATAACGAGGGCAAGTGTAGAGCCCTGCATCGGGGCAAGAACAACCCCAGACACCAGGATAAGTTGGGGACTGCCCTGCTGGAGAGCAGCAAAGGGGGAAGGGACGTGGGTGTCCTGGCGGAGAGCTGGCTGACCATGAGCCAGCACTGTGCCCTTGTGGCCAAGAAGGCCAATGGCATCCTGGGGTGTATTAGCAGGGCTGTGGTTAGTAGGTCGAGAGAGGTTCTCCTCCCCCTCTACTCTGCCCTAGTGAGACCACATCTGCAATATTGCGTCCAGTTCTGGGCCCCCCAGTTCCAGAAGGACAGGGAACTGCTTGAGAGAGTCCAGCACAGAGCCACAAGGGTGATAAAGGGAGTGGAGCGTCTCCCTTTTGAGGAAAGGCTGAGGGAGTGTCCTGGTTCCAGTTAGGACAGAGTTAAGTAGCTCATAGTAGCTGGTAGGGTGCTATGTTTTGGATTAGGATGAGAAGAGCGCTGATAACATGCTGATGTTTTAATTGTTGCAGAGCAGTGTTTACACCAGGCCAAGGACTTTTCGGCTTCTCGCTCTGTCCTGCCAGCGAGCAGGCTGGGGGTGCAGCAGGAGCTGGGAGGGGACAGACCCAGGACAGCTGACCCAAACTGGCCAAAGGGGTATTCCATACCATCTGACGTCATGCTAAACAATATATAGGGGTGGCTGGCCGGGGTGGGGGGGCCGGCTGCTCGGGAATAGGCTGGGCATCGGTCAGCGGGTGGTGAGCAATTGCATTGTGCATCACTTGTTTTCTTACACATTATTATTGTTAATACTATTACCATTATCACTATTATTATTATTATTGTTATTATTATTTTCCTGTCTTAATAAACTGTCTTTATCTCAACTCACAGGCTTCACTTTCCCGTTTCTCTCCCCCATCCCAGAGAGGGAGGGGGGAGGGTGAGCGAACGGCTGTGTGGTGTTTAGCTGCCAGCCGGGTTAAACCACAACAGGGAGCTAGGTCTCTTTAGTTGGAGAAGAGGAGACTGAGGGGTGACCTTCTTAATGTTTATAAATATGTAAAGGGAGAGTGTCAGGAGGACGGAGCCAGGCTCTTCTCAGCGACATCTAACAGTAGGACAGGGGGCACTGGGTGTGTGCTGGAACATAGGAGGTTCCACTTAAATGTGAGACAAAACTTTTTTATGGTGATGGTGACAGAACACCGGAACAGGCTGCACAGGGGGGATGTGGAGTTTCCTTCTCCAGAGGCATTCCAAAGCTGCCTGGACGCGTTCCTGTGTGACCTGATCTAGCTGCTCCTGCTCCGGCAGGGGCATTGGACCAGACGATCTTTCAAGGTCCCTTCCAATCCCTAACATTCAGTGATTCGGTGATTCTGTGATTCGTAGGCATCTCAGCAGTCTTCTACCATCTTTCTTTGGCAAAGGCATGTCTGAAAAGAAAAACTTTAAAAATCAAAGTCAGGAGAAGAGCTCTGGATCTCCAAAGTACCAATCTGCAGGTCTGATATACAGGCTGCCATTATGTCAGGATAACAACAATCTGCTGCCCCGGAAGATTAATCTTACTTTGAAATCAGTGGGCACTGCAATACTATGCTCCTCAGAAAATCAGGACAATTATTGCCAGGTTTTGTGATTACCACTGGTTAAAATGAGGGTATACTGGATTAGGTCACCCAGGGCGTCTCTCAGGCTGAAATTTGTCATGTCAGAGCAAGAACAGGTCACACTTAGTGAAGCCGTGTAGTTCTGGGAACAAAACGTCCCTTCCTGCAATCGGCAGCTCGATTCTTTCTAGTCTTGGCTTTAGAGCACTATGCGGAGTTTATTACAATCTCCTTGAATCGGGAAGGCTCACCCTGAGCACTCTCTGGTGCACAAGTATCCAGGAAAGCCCTGCTGGGGCTCTTGTAGCCACTTGCCTCAAGGCATTTTCCTAATCAAATTCCTACTCCTACCATGCCAGACCAGATATTCTTTCGTGCCCCCTGGCAAAGCTAATGGGCTCTGGGCTGGCTGCATTAGACCTTCTGCCTCAGCACCAGCAATGAGCCTGAGGCTACCAGGTAGCCGAAGCACATCCTCTCCAAGCAGCCCCATTCTGGAAGCATTATAGATTTGCAGTTCCCCTCCTTAGGTATATATGCAACAAGCAAAGCATCATTAGAAGCACAGCGTTTATGAGGGTTCTGAAAAATCACTTTTTTTACTCCTTAGCTAGGGCAAAGACTCCACAGATATGAGAAAAACGGTCAAATCTTTTCTAGCATTTCCCAGTTCATTAGTCTTACTACTGTAGTCTTCTTCAGGCTTCACTTCAGAGTTGTGAAGGGCATCCCAAGTTCTCCTCCTCCAACTCAAATCTCTTCTCTTGCATTACCGATTATCTACTATGATCCGCCCCCCTTCCCCATCCCTCCCCCTCCACCCCCTCAAACTTCTCATCTGTACTTTCGCAAAGAGAGAAAAAATCTTTTCTCTTAAATTTTCCTGTTTCCTCTGTCAGGTGTGTCCTGACACCTGACCATCTTTGTCAGGTGCTCCTCAGAGAATTTTGTTTGATGACCACTCTCCTGGGGACCAGAAGTGGAAGACCAGTTTGCCTGCAACAGGAACCATCTCCCTGCGTATCGCATTAAAACAATTCATGCAGCTATAGTAATCTTTCCATGCTAGAAGGCAGGAAGTTCTCCCATCATCTTTTGTGGTTTCAGAGGAAAGAAAAACACACCACGTGTGACAGTCATACATTGTGAACACCTAACAGACACAGTCCACAGCAGGACAGAAACATCAAATCATCCCAACTCATCATCAAAACAGCTTGCATTTGTGACTGGCTTTTCATCCCAAAAGGGGGATTCTCCTGCCATCAGTCACGTGCTCTTAAACACTCACACCACCAGAGCAACGCGCAGACTCCCTGGGTGTGTGGCTGAGACCAGGGGTAAAGCGGACCACTGCAGATCAATGAGGCCAATCGTAAGGTCCACAGACCCTTGCACAAGTTGCTTCCAGTCAGCAGAAAACTACCTGTTCCTCCTCAACCTCAGAAACTCTGCTTGCAGATGTTAGAAGGAACCAACAAATGCAGCCTTCTGGCCTCTGCCCCAACAAGAGTCCATCTCCAAGCTCTGGAGACGGACAACCACCTAGAATGGAAAGCTCCTGGAAAGAGTGGGTGCACAGGACAGCAAGAGAGCGAGCACAAATGGTGTGTGAGCGTGCGTGAGTGAAGGCTGTGCGTGAGTGTAAGCCTTTGCCAGTCCTTCCTTTCCCACAGCATCCCTACCGGCACGGTGCTAAGGAGCCTCTGGGACCCTGAGCCACAGCTGCACAAGTCTGGTGGTGCCCTGGGGCAACAGGCTTCGTAGGCCTGCAGCCCAACAAGGGGCAAGAGCATCTTCTCTGGCTGAAGCGGCCAGCCAGCAGCTAACTCAGCTATCAGCAAAGTCCCTCAGGACAACTTCACTGCCTTCCTGACAAAACAGTCACTGCTGTATTTGCATCTTACTTTTGACAAGAACTTTCCTGCCTATAGGTGAGGCTGTACTATCAGAGTGCATCTTTCCTCCATACAAACCCCCTTTTGAGCTAATGATTCCTTCAGAAGGATTTACACTCCAGCTGAAGTGTGTCAAATCTGTGGCTAGTAATGAGCACATGAAAATATTTTTTCAGTATTTACATATGAAAGATATCAAATAGGATCACTGTAAGATTACTTCTTCAGTGTCGCCTTCTAAAGATGTGGTGGTTTTACTCAGGTGGGCAGCCGAGTTCCACCCGATCCTTTTCCAGAGGAAGATACATAACTGCCTCTAGAGAAGGACTAGCTCACTAAACGGGTTGGCCTACTAGAGAGTCCTTCAAAAGTTTGGTTGGCCAAGGAGCTGTAGCCTGAAAGTCAGAAGTCTGCTCCATACTACGGGAAGAGAGAACGCCCCCAAGGGTAAATTACCCAACATTTTGGTATTTCTCTTAGCTACCAGAAAAGAAACAAACACACCCCAAAACCACCAACATGCGTACGTGAAAGAAAACCAAGCACGGCATGCTAGAGCTGGTCAAACAATTCTGCCAGTTAGCTCTAAGAGAGAATTTGAAGTTAGCTGTGTAGCGGAGAATAAAAACGAAAAACCAGTGCTCTCTGTGTTTGAGGGCTTTTATTATCTACCACAACGGTCTGCCCAAGAACTTGTCCCTCAGGACACCAAGTTCTTTCTGGGAGAGGTTGTGCACCAACAACAGATTCTGTCCCGGGGAGTCTCTGCTCGGAATTTTGGGGTAAGGAAAGCCAGGAGGCTGGCTTGGTTGCCTTGGTTTCCATATGCCCACGCGTGGAGACGGTAACCTGGACACTGTGGACTGATTGTGTGCTCACCATGAAGACACGCAGGTTAAAAGGCGGCGCCTCTTCCTGCGGCCATCACTTCTTGGAAGTGAGATTGTGACGGACGAGGTAGGACGAGGCTTTTCTCCAATGCATACTGTGAACTGTCGATCTAGCTTCACATTCGTTAGTCAAATGAGAGCGGTGAATAAGAGAATGTTTACATTTGCCTTCCTTTCAACAGGCACGCAATGTGTGCAGCAGAGTCACAGAAGGAAAATTCAACTGAGAAGAGCCAAGCGGTAAGATTAGCTCCTTACGAATACACAAGCTCATGCACTTTTTTGGACGAAGGTGGTCTAGCGCAAAGCCTGATACTGTTTGTGTGATAAGTGGGCGAGAGGGGGCAAATGAAAAAAAAAAAAAAAAAGAATGCTTCAGATACTTGTGGCTCTGCTTACTTGCAGAAGAAAAACTGCAAGCTCTTCCAGTGACAGTGTCAGAAGCGTGCAGCTAGCTCTCACGTGCACTTTCAGGGAGTCTTTAGTGGAGAAGAGATCCTCTAGTACCGTGGCCAGTGAATATTAGTCACCAGACAGAGGGAAGAACTGAAGCAGCTTCTGGTTCTCCCTCTCGCATCCCTCTGCCTTCCTGCCCAGCATGGCCATCGAGCAAAAAGCAGCCAAGCCCTTAGTTTGTGCCTTCCTCCGGCACGTTTTAAGCATGATAACTTTAGAAGTGGCCAGCAAAAGTTAGGAAGTACAGTCGGCAAAGGCGGTGTGAAATGCTACAGGTCATTGAAGCCCAGCTCCATACCTCTTTGGGTTTTCGTATTCCCCCAATTTTCTTCCTGCATTTTCATAAAGGCTAAGAAGGTTCTGCGAAGCCTGGGAAACAATTCAAGGCCCTGACAGTGTCAGACGTGCAGTCTTCACCAAGTATTTGACTTAAGAATGAATTGCCCTCAGCATTCTGTAGTGATTTAAGCGGCCATGAGCAGGTGGCAAAAGTGACTTAAAGTCAGGTTGAGGCCTAAAGTCAAATTCTTTGCTGACAAGTGCACATGCCCCAAGGGAATTTCCTTCATGAGTACCCTTGGGTTGCAGAAACCTAGCGCTTCTCCAGTGCTTCTTCTTCCCCCGTGAAATACTGCAGACCACTCAAACCCTGGTTAAAGATTTGTCCCAAAACAAAGAGAGCAAAAGTAAAGTGCCCACAAGCGAACAACGCAGACGGAAGCTCAGTCTGAAATACAAGCTATGTCATGAGGTACCCGTTGCATTGGCAGGGCGCGATGGAGCTGCCCGACTTGACCGTGCAGAAGAGCTCTGTGAAGCTCCTCACGAAGAGATGGGAGTCCGCCAGTGCTCTGGCACCCAGCCCGGCCTTCCAACGCCTGCCAGCCCCACGGTCCCTGGCACCAGAGCAAGCCAGCCCAGGCAGCACCGTGGACGAAGCTGCGGCAGACAGCGGGAGGGCGGACGTCACCCTGGGTGGCCCTCGCCGGACTGAGACCTTCCCCATCTCTGTCAAGGAGCTGCAGAGCCACTTTGAGACCCTGGGTGGCAGGAAGGTGAGTGCACGCAGGTTCCGCAGCTGAAAAGGATTCCCGCGCTCTCACTGAGGACTCGGAGAACACTACTGCCACAACAGCACCCCCTTCCAATCTGCTGCCTCTTCATATCCTTTCTGCCCCCTGAAAGCCCTACCTGGCTCCTCCCAGTAGCTTCTAACTCACATCCCCTCCATGTCTTCCAACAGGAAGCGGAAAGTGGCAAAAGCTCACTGCCACCAGCACTGGCCACTCAGCCTGGGAGCCAGACAGACATTTCTCTCATGGAAATGTCCAGCGTGAAACGGGGGAGGGCAATCTTTGAGAAGATGTCCTCAGGCAATGGACAGACCACCAACACTGAAGGTTAGCCTTACCACTTGGATCGGATTTCTCCCTTTAGTTCAATGCGCTCCGTCTCTGAGGTGGCAAGGGGCAAGCACACTCACCTCATCAGGGCAGCCCCCAGGCCGCCCAGGGAGAGAACGTGGTGTTCTTCTCAGTGCAAAACAAGCTTTCTAGCCTTCTCCATTTTGTCTGTTGCATTATGGAGCAGTGCCTGATGCCATTAAATACTTGTTGAGCAAAACACAACAGAATGGTGTCTTATGTTTTGAGAAGATAACTTTTGATGAAGACAGCCCAAATTACAAATAGGATATCAAAACTATGGGCAGCATCCATCAATTACAAAAAAGTGGTATCTTCATTTTCTTCTTTGGTGAAGATAGTTTGGATTTAGCAGTGCGTTGCTTTGGTAACAATGCGTTAACTTTTATTAGTTAAAGGCATTCTGGTTTCCACAAATCAAATGCTCCGTACTTGATGCGCTCTAAAGTAAAAGTGCGACGACACAGTGGGTAAAATGTTGGCAATACTGTTTGTTTTGCTTACTGCTTTTCTTTCAAGCTTTGAAACACATGCACCCATCTCCCTCTCCCCAACTATGACGTCTCTTTGTGGTTGCAGTGGGTGGCTGCAAAGCTGTAGGAGGACTTCCAGAAGAGAGCCCTCCCAACACCGGCAATACACTGACGGAATTCCAGGAGAATGTCTCCTTGAAAGACAAAATGGCTCTGTATCAGGCTGCGGTGTCAAAGGCAGAGAACAGCAACCGCTTTGCCAATGTAAGATACCAATGTCTCAATATCTTCTTAATTCTACGTTTGCTTTGCCCAGGGACAGATCGTAACCATCTTTATTTCTACAAGCAAGCTATCAGGTGGATCATAGGGTGGATGAAAATTTAAATCCCAAATTAGGAAACCTATAGAGCAAACATAGTCATCCATCAGTCTCTCTCTCTACCAAAAGAGGTTTCTCACGCTAGATGCCTTTGGTCTTTTGGACAATCCCCGTTATTTCGTGGACGTGCTCTTCCTTTCAGTCCACCTTTGCCTGAACTTCATGTATGAGGATCATGGGTGAGAGAGAGATCAGCAACACGGTTATCCTGTGATGACAAAACAAGGCAGTTTCCTTACCACAACAACTATTCTCTATCGCCAAATAATAAAATCCTGTTCAGGAGCACAGTGACTTTAGAGCTCTTGCTGCTCGAACTGAAGAATTTGAAATTACCGCATGATAAAACAGCTCAGCTATGGGTGCTCAGGTAGCCCAGAAGCCACCTGAGGGAAGCAGCCACCAGCCACGCTCGCCTTCAGAGTCCAGGTGTTTTCAAACCACGCAATTCCTGCCCACTGGCTTCTTGATTTCCTAATTGCCCTTGTGTATTTGGAACAGATTCCTGCAGTTCTTTGGGCCAAGAAGGTTCCAATTCCCTCCTCCCAACACTGCCAGCAATGGTGCTGTTAGCTCTCTCTCCCCAAAAGGAAGAACTGGAGGAAGCCTGACCCAACCGAACTGTGTTGAGAACATATGAACTGCTTCATTTCCACCCTATAACACCTTGCCCTTACTTGTTGAAATGGATGGTATGTTCTTACTGCAAATGGAAAACACCTGGCCTTATTTGATCCCTCTAGACCTCAGAGGAAATCAAGTCCTGCACTGTGCCCGGGGGCCTGGCTGCAGTGAGGAAACACTTTGAGAATGGGCAGATGACCCCTTCAATGACCACCTTTGCTCACTCCCAGCACCAGCACAAAGCTGCAGAGGTAACAATGGCATTTTGAATACTAACAAATTAGGTTTCCCCCGTTAAAGAGCTCGAGAGGAAAATAACACTATTTGCTTGATTCCAGGATTCACCATTCCCGGTGTCCCTGGAAAAATTTGCACCCCATTTTCTTTTCAACTCGCCCTCCTCGAGCCTCACCTAACTTTAACGGTTCAACCTTCTCATCACATGGGTTCCTTGTGGTGCTCGTAATCCCCTAAATCATCACGGTACACTGCCATAAAGGAACCATTTGGGCTTAACATCTGTTAAAGTAGAACTGATTTGTGACAGCCCTTCACAGGCAGAAACACAAATCCAGATTACTGTTAATTACGTGATTCTTTGTATTTGTTTTCAGGAGACCTCAAGAACCACTCAGCTCCCACTATCAAGCAGCACCAGGGAAGCCGAGTGCAGTGCGACGAGCTCCAAAGAAGCCCCACTAGAAGCCTTTCCAAGCAAAGAGGTAAGTTTATCAATTAACAATTATACCATTTGGCAGGTATGTTTTTAAAACAGTGTCCTAGACAGGGTTGTTTGGATGTGGTAATGAATGGGGCTTCCCACTCAGACTTCTCTGTGATGTTTCAAAGACAGCAGCCGAAATATGGAGTATTCTTCCATGTTGCACTAAATCCCGCAGTAACGTGAAGGTTTTGTGCACAGGTTTCTCTCGGGGAGCAAGTGACTCCAGAGACAAACGGGCCTTCTACACTCACCCGGCATACTGATGAAGCAGGTAAGAAGTGGCTTGAGAGTAACGGCTCCCAAAGGAGCACGACAAACCAAGTTCTTGGCAACTGTCTTTACTGGCACAAACGTGGGGCTGCTTTTAGGATACAGATACAGGACATTGCTCCAAGTTGTTCAGTGCCTCCTTCCTCAGCTAAGCACATTCATTGGTCTCAGTGGGACCTAAGAAACAGCTTTCCGTGCTGGTACACAGAGAGGAGTTTGGCAGAAGGAGGTAGCTTCCAATTTGTGCTGAGCTGCTGGAAAGAGCGGGGCATTTTAAGAGATGTCTGAAGACACACGCAAACCCTTGCCCCTGTATAGCCGAAACTGTGGATGATAAAGGCTCAATTTATAGCCAGGCGGAACAGGCCTGGACACCATGAGCACGGTGTAGAGGTGCTGCTTCTGCGGTCTAGTCCTGGTATTAGAATTCACGCGCTCGGTTAACACAAAGACCTCAGTCCTGTGCGAGCCCTGACATTCAGGCAATTCAGGTACGGCAAAACAGCAGGCCATAGATAACGTGTCCCTCAACACTTCTTCCATCCATTTCCTACGTATTTCTTCTCTTCATATTGTCCGTTGTTCATTTACTTTTTTTTTTTTTTAATAATAATAGTAATTATTATTCTTTCCATTGCAGTAAGCAATGCAGCTATGGACGTGGAGGTCCCAAAGACTTCCACAGAGGTGTGTGACCATCAGACGGAAAGGACAGCAGAGGAAAACGCTGTTCCCATAGACAGAGAGACTGCAACATCTGTACCAGATGGCAAGGTCTGTGCCTTTATAGTAAGAGTAGACATCAGTCTGTCAAACACAGTCTGAATTTCTATTTTTACCATGTAGTTGCAACTGAAAATGCAACCTGTGAAAGCAGTAGGAATATACGGAGCTTAGCAATGACGGGCACACAAGGTGGTATTTAGTACAACCTGTAATTCAGCAAGTACTTCTATTACATGACAAACACAACTGAAAGTTGAACTCAAACGCTTCTGCTTTTCCTTTCCTTCTCTGATGAAGGAAGCCTCTTCTTTCCCTGCTTTCAGTCTCTAAAAGGCTATGTTTTCTGTCACCAGTTCCTCAGATGCACAGAAACTCTCAACTTGAGGAAAAACGAAGACAAGCGTCAAAATGTCGAGGGCTGTCCGGACCAGACAATTCCACTGGCACTGCCGAGCGAAGCACTGCACCAGCCCAAAAGCACCATGCCGTCTGCTCTTGCCAGAATGAGAGCCATGAATGCGATCATCAAGAGCCACGCACATTCTGTAAGACGGCCACGTCACCAAGGAGCTGCTGGGCTGCCAGTTCAAAGTGCCTGTGAGCAAGAAATCCCAAAGCTTCACAAAGGCGACATCTGTTCAGAGGAGCAGCTCCCTAAGCCTGGGGAGCCGCAGATGAGGGAGCCACTGAGACAACCCAAAAGCAGAAGCACTCGTGCGGCTTCCAGAATTAAGGCCATCAACGACATCCACAGGAACCTACACCATTCTCAAAGGCGTCCAAACCAGGAAGGGGCTGCTTTTCTGGTGGAGGATGCGCAAGGGTTCAAAACAACAGAATCCGGCCTGAAGAACGAAGACGCAAGCGTCACAGTCTCTGTGTTGTGCAGTAATGCACAACAAGTTGACAATAAAGAGATGAAGTGACTCAAAACTAACAGACTTGTCTGAACTTTTGCTGCCTGTCTCAACAGGTTGGAGCATCAGGCGGGGAGAAACTTCATGAAATATAACGAGGGCAAGTGTAGAGCCCTGCATCGGGGCAAGAACAACCCCAGACACCAGGATAAGTTGGGGACTGCCCTGCTGGAGAGCAGCAAAGGGGGAAGGGACGTGGGTGTCCTGGCGGAGAGCTGGCTGACCATGAGCCAGCACTGTGCCCTTGTGGCCAAGAAGGCCAATGGCATCCTGGGGTGTATTAGCAGGGCTGTGGTTAGTAGGTCGAGAGAGGTTCTCCTCCACCTCTACTCTGCCCTAGTGAGACCACATCTGCAATATTGCGTCCAGTTCTGGGCCCCCCAGTTCCAGAAGGACAGGGAACTGCTTGAGAGAGTCCAGCACAGAGCCACAAGGGTGATAAAGGGAGTGGAGCGTCTCCCTTTTGAGGAAAGGCTGAGGGAGTGTCCTGGTTCCAGTTAGGACAGAGTTAAGTAGCTCATAGTAGCTGGTAGGGTGCTATGTTTTGGATTAGGATGAGAAGAGCGCTGATAACATGCTGATGTTTTAATTGTTGCAGAGCAGTGTTTACACCAGGCCAAGGACTTTTCGGCTTCTCGCTCTGTCCTGCCAGCGAGCAGGCTGGGGGTGCAGCAGGAGCTGGGAGGGGACAGACCCAGGACAGCTGACCCAAACTGGCCAAAGGGGTATTCCATACCATCTGACGTCATGCTAAACAATATATAGGGGTGGCTGGCCGGGGTGGGGGGGCCGGCTGCTCGGGAATAGGCTGGGCATCGGTCAGCGGGTGGTGAGCAATTGCATTGTGCATCACTTGTTTTCTTACACATTATTATTGTTAATACTATTACCATTATCACTATTATTATTATTATTGTTATTATTATTTTCCTGTCTTAATAAACTGTCTTTATCTCAACTCACAGGCTTCACTTTCCCGTTTCTCTCCCCCATCCCAGAGAGGGAGGGGGGAGGGTGAGCGAACGGCTGTGTGGTGTTTAGCTGCCAGCCGGGTTAAACCACAACAGGGAGCTAGGTCTCTTTAGTTGGAGAAGAGGAGACTGAGGGGTGACCTTCTTAATGTTTATAAATATGTAAAGGGAGAGTGTCAGGAGGACGGAGCCAGGCTCTTCTCAGCGACATCTAACAGTAGGACAGGGGGCACTGGGTGTGTGCTGGAACATAGGAGGTTCCACTTAAATGTGAGACAAAACTTTTTTATGGTGATGGTGACAGAACACCGGAACAGGCTGCACAGGGGGGATGTGGAGTTTCCTTCTCCAGAGGCATTCCAAAGCTGCCTGGACGCGTTCCTGTGTGACCTGATCTAGCTGCTCCTGCTCCGGCAGGGGCATTGGACCAGACGATCTTTCAAGGTCCCTTCCAATCCCTAACATTCAGTGATTCGGTGATTCTGTGATTCGTAGGCATCTCAGCAGTCTTCTACCATCTTTCTTTGGCAAAGGCATGTCTGGAAAGAAAAACTGTAAAAATCACAGTCAGGAGAAGAGCTCTGGATCTCCAAAGTACCAATCTGCAGGTCTGATATACAGGCTGCCATTATGTCAGGATAACAACAATCTGCTGCCCCGGAAGATTAATCTTACTTTGAAATCAGTGGGCACTGCAATACTATGCTCCTCAGAAAATCAGGACAATTATTGCCAGGTTTTGTGATTACCACTCGTTAAAATGAGGGTATACTGGATTAGGTCACCCAGGGCGTCTCTCAGGCTGAAATTTGTCATGTCAGAGCAAGAACAGGTCACACTTAGTGAAGCCGTGTAGTTCTGGGAACAAAACGTCCCTTCCTGCAATCGGCAGCTCGATTCTTTCTAGTCTTGGCTTTAGAGCACTATGCGGAGTTTATTACAATCTCCTTGAATCGGGAAGGCTCACCCTGAGCACTCTCTGGTGCACAAGTATCCAGGAAAGCCCTGCTGGGGCTCTTGTAGCCACTTGCCTCAAGGCATTTTCCTAATCAAATTCCTACTCCTACCATGCCAGACCAGATATTCTTTCGTGCCCCCTGGCAAAGCTAATGGGCTCTGGGCTGGCTGCATTAGACCTTCTGCCTCAGCACCAGCAATGAGCCTGAGGCTACCAGGTAGCCGAAGCACATCCTCTCCAAGCAGCCCCATTCTGGAAGCATTATAGATTTGCAGTTCCCCTCCTTAGGTATATATGCAACAAGCAAAGCATCATTAGAATCACAGCGTTTATGAGGGTTCTGAAAAATCACTTTTTTTACTCCTTAGCTAGGGCAAAGACTCCACAGATATGAGAAAAACGGTCAAATCTTTTCTAGCATTTCCCAGTTCATTAGTCTTACTACTGTAGTCTTCTTCAGGCTTCACTTCAGAGTTGTGAAGGGCATCCCAAGTTCTCCTCCTCCAACTCAAATCTCTTCTCTTGCATTACCGATTATCTACTATGATCCCCCCCCCTTCCCCATCCCTCCCCCTCCCCCCCCTCAAACTTCTCATCTGTACTTTCGCAAAGAGAGAAAAAATCTTTTCTCTTAAATTTTCCTGTTTCCTCTGTCAGGTGTGTCCTGACATCTGACCATCTTTGTCAGGTGCTCCTCAGAGAATTTTGTTTGATGACCACTCTCCTGGGGACCAGAAGTGGAAGACCAGTTTGCCTGCAACAGGAACCATCTCCCTGCGTATCGCATTAAAACAATTCATGCAGCTATAGTAATCTTTCCATGCTAGAAGGCAGGAAGTTCTCCCATCATCTTTTGTGGTTTCAGAGGAAAGAAAAACACACCACGTGTGACAGTCATACATCGTGAACACCTAACAGACACAATCCACAGCAGGACAGAAACATCAAATCATCCCAACTCATCATCAAAACAGCTTGCATTTGTGACTGGCTTTTCATCCCAAAAGGGGGATTCTCCTGCCATCAGTCACGTGCTCTTAAACACTCACACCACCAGAGCAACGCGCAGACTCCCTGGGTGTGTGGCTGAGACCAGGGGTAAAGCGGACCACTGCAGATCAATGAGGCCAATCGTAAGGTCCACAGACCCTTGCACAAGTTGCTTCCAGTCAGCAGAAAACTACCTGTTCCTCCTCAACCTCAGAAACTCTGCTTGCAGATGTTAGAAGGAACCAACAAATGCAGCCTTCTGGCCTCTGCCCCAACAAGAGTCCATCTCCAAGCTCTGGAGACGGACAACCACCTAGAATGGAAAGCTCCTGGAAAGAGTGGGTGCACAGGACAGCAAGAGAGCGAGCACAAATGGTGTGTGAGCGTGCGTGAGTGAAGGCTGTGCGTGAGTGTAAGCCTTTGCCAGTCCTTCCTTTCCCACAGCATCCCTACCGGCACGGTGCTAAGGAGCCTCTGGGACCCTGAGCCACAGCTGCACAAGTCTGGTGGTGCCCTGGGGCAACAGGCTTCGTAGGCCTGCAGCCCAACAAGGGGCAAGAGCATCTTCTCTGGCTGAAGCGGCCAGCCAGCAGCTAACTCAGCTATCAGCAAAGTCCCTCAGGACAACTTCACTGCCTTCCTGACAAAACAGTCACTGCTGTATTTGCATCTTACTTTTGACAAGAACTTTCCTGCCTATAGGTGAGGCTGTACTATCAGAGTGCATCTTTCCTCCATACAAACCCCCTTTTGAGCTAATGATTCCTTCAGAAGGATTTACACTCCAGCTGAAGTGTGTCAAATCTGTGGCTAGTAATGAGCACATGAAAATATTTTTTCAGTATTTACATATGAAAGATATCAAATAGGATCACTGTAAGATTACTTCTTCAGTGTCGCCTTCTAAAGATGTGGTGGTTTTACTCAGGTGGGCAGCCGAGTTCCACCCGATCCTTTTCCAGAGGAAGATACATAACTGCCTCTAGAGAAGGACTAGCTCACTAAACGGGTTGGCCTACTAGAGAGTCCTTCAAAAGTTTGGTTGGCCAAGGAGCTGTAGCCTGAAAGTCAGAAGTCTGCTCCATACTACGGGAAGAGAGAACGCCCCCAAGGGTAAATTACCCAACATTTTGGTATTTCTCTTAGCTACCAGAAAAGAAACAAACACACCCCAAAACCACCAACATGCGTACATGAAAGAAAACCAAGCACGGCATGCTAGAGCTGGTCAAACAATTCTGCCAGTTAGCTCTAAGAGAGAATTTGAAGTTAGCTGTGTAGCGGAGAATAAAAACGAAAAACCAGTGCTCTCTGTGTTTGAGGGCTTTTATTATCTACCACAACGGTCTGCCCAAGAACTTGTCCCTCAGGACACCAAGTTCTTTCTGGGAGAGGTTGTGCACCAACAACAGATTCTGTCCCGGGGAGTCTCTGCTCGGAATTTTGGGGTAAGGAAAGCCAGGAGGCTGGCTTGGTTGCCTTGGTTTCCGTATGCCCACGCGTGGAGACGGTAACCTGGACACTGTGGACTGATTGTGTGCTCACCATGAAGACACGCAGGTTAAAAGGCGGCGCCTCTTCCTGCGGCCATCACTTCTTGGAAGTGAGATTGTGACGGACGAGGTAGGACGAGGCTTTTCTCCAATGCATACTGTGAACTGTCGATCTAGCTTCACATTCGTTAGTCAAATGAGAGCGGTGAATAAGAGAATGTTTACATTTGCCTTCCTTTCAACAGGCACGCAATGTGTGCAGCAGAGTCACAGAAGGAAAATTCAACTGAGAAGAGCCAAGCGGTAAGATTAGCTCCTTACGAATACACAAGCTCATGCACTTTTTTGGACGAAGGTGGTCTAGCGCAAAGCCTGATACTGTTTGTGTGATAAGTGGGCGAGAGGGGGCAAATGAAAAAAAAAAAAAAAAAGAATGCTTCAGATACTTGTGGCTCTGCTTACTTGCAGAAGAAAAACTGCAAGCTCTTCCAGTGACAGTGTCAGAAGCGTGCAGCTAGCTCTCACGTGCACTTTCAGGGAGTCTTTAGTGGAGAAGAGATCCTCTAGTACCGTGGCCAGTGAATATTAGTCACCAGACAGAGGGAAGAACTGAAGCAGCTTCTGGTTCTCCCTCTCGCATCCCTCTGCCTTCCTGCCCAGCATGGCCATCGAGCAAAAAGCAGCCAAGCCCTTAGTTTGTGCCTTCCTCCGGCACGTTTTAAGCATGATAACTTTAGAAGTGGCCAGCAAAAGTTAGGAAGTACAGTCGGCAAAGGCGGTGTGAAATGCTAAAGGTCATTGAAGCCCAGCTCCATACCTCTTTGGGTTTTCGTATTCCCCCAATTTTCTTCCTGCATTTTCATAAAGGCTAAGAAGGTTCTGCGAAGCCTGGGAAACAATTCAAGGCCCTGACAGTGTCAGACGTGCAGTCTTCACCAAGTATTTGACTTAAGAATGAATTGCCCTCAGCATTCTGTAGTGATTTAAGCGGCCATGAGCAGGTGGCAAAAGTGACTTAAAGTCAGGTTGAGGCCTAAAGTCAAATTCTTTGCTGACAAGTGCACATGCCCCAAGGGAATTTCCTTCATGAGTACCCTTGGGTTGCAGAAACCTAGCGCTTCTCCAGTGCTTCTTCTTCCCCCGTGAAATACTGCAGACCACTCAAACCCTGGTTAAAGATTTGTCCCAAAACAAAGAGAGCAAAAGTAAAGTGCCCACAAGCGAACAACGCAGACGGAAGCTCAGTCTGAAATACAAGCTATGTCATGAGGTACCCGTTGCATTGGCAGGGCGCGATGGAGCTGCCCGACTTGACCGTGCAGAAGAGCTCTGTGAAGCTCCTCACGAAGAGATGGGAGTCCGCCAGTGCTCTGGCACCCAGCCCGGCCTTCCAACGCCTGCCAGCCCCACGGTCCCTGGCACCAGAGCAAGCCAGCCCAGGCAGCACCGTGGACGAAGCTGCGGCAGACAGCGGGAGGGCGGACGTCACCCTGGGTGGCCCTCGCCGGACTGAGACCTTCCCCATCTCTGTCAAGGAGCTGCAGAGCCACTTTGAGACCCTGGGTGGCAGGAAGGTGAGTGCACGCAGGTTCCGCAGCTGAAAAGGATTCCCGCGCTCTCACTGAGGACTCGGAGAACACTACTGCCACAACAGCACCCCCTTCCAATCTGCTGCCTCTTCATATCCTTTCTGCCCCCTGAAAGCCCTACCTGGCTCCTCCCAGTAGCTTCTAACTCACATCCCCTCCATGTCTTCCAACAGGAAGCGGAAAGTGGCAAAAGCTCACTGCCACCAGCACTGGCCACTCAGCCTGGGAGCCAGACAGACATTTCTCTCATGGAAATGTCCAGCGTGAAATGGGGGAGGGCAATCTTTGAGAAGATGTCCTCAGGCAATGGACAGACCACCAACACTGAAGGTTAGCCTTACCACTTGGATCGGATTTCTCCCTTTAGTTCAATGCGCTCCGTCTCTGAGGTGGCAAGGGGCAAGCACACTCACCTCATCAGGGCAGCCCCCAGGCCGCCCAGGGAGAGAACGTGGTGTTCTTCTCAGTGCAAAACAAGCTTTCTAGCCTTCTCCATTTTGTCTGTTGCATTATGGAGCAGTGCCTGATGCCATTAAATACTTGTTGAGCAAAACACAACAGAATGGTGTCTTATGTTTTGAGAAGATAACTTTTGATGAAGACAGCCCAAATTACAAATAGGATATCAAAACTATGGGCAGCATCCATCAATTACAAAAAAGTGGTATCTTCATTTTCTTCTTTGGTGAAGATAGTTTGGATTTAGCAGTGCGTTGCTTTGGTAACAATGCGTTAACTTTTATTAGTTAAAGGCATTCTGGTTTCCACAAATCAAATGCTCCGTACTTGATGCGCTCTAAAGTAAAAGTGCGACGACACAGTGGGTAAAATGTTGGCAATACTGTTTGTTTTGCTTACTGCTTTTCTTTCAAGCTCTGAAACACATGCACCCATCTCCCTCTCCCCAACTATGACGTCTCTTTGTGGTTGCAGTGGGTGGCTGCAAAGCTGTAGGAGGACTTCCAGAAGAGAGCCCTCCCAACACCGGCAATACACTGACGGAATTCCAGGAGAATGTCTCCTTGAAAGACAAAATGGCTCTGTATCAGGCTGCGGTGTCAAAGGCAGAGAACAGCAACCGCTTTGCCAATGTAAGATACCAATGTCTCAATATCTTCTTAATTCTACGTTTGCTTTGCCCAGGGACAGATCGTAACCATCTTTATTTCTACAAGCAAGCTATCAGGTGGATCATAGGGTGGATGAAAATTTAAATCCCAAATTAGGAAACCTATAGAGCAAACATAGTCATCCATCAGTCTCTCTCTCTACCAAAAGAGGTTTCTCACGCTAGATGCCTTTGGTCTTTTGGACAATCCCCGTTATTTCGTGGACGTGCTCTTCCTTTCAGTCCACCTTTGCCTGAACTTCATGTATGAGGATCATGGGTGAGAGAGAGATCAGCAACACGGTTATCCTGTGATGACAAAACAAGGCAGTTTCCTTACCACAACAACTATTCTCTATCGCCAAATAATAAAATCCTGTTCAGGAGCACAGTGACTTTAGAGCTCTTGCTGCTCGAACTGAAGAATTTGAAATTACCGCATGATAAAACAGCTCAGCTATGGGTGCTCAGGTAGCCCAGAAGCCACCTGAGGGAAGCAGCCACCAGCCACGCTCGCCTTCAGAGTCCAGGTGTTTTCAAACCACGCAATTCCTGCCCACTGGCTTCTTGATTTCCTAATTGCCCTTGTGTATTTGGAACAGATTCCTGCATTTCTTTGGGCCAAGAAGGTTCCAATTCCCTCCTCCCAACACTGCCAGCAATGGTGCTGTTAGCTCTCTCTCCCCAAAAGGAAGAACTGGAGGAAGCCTGACCCAACCGAACTGTGTTGAGAACATATGAACTGCTTCATTTCCACCCTATAACACCTTGCCCTTACTTGTTGAAATGGATGGTATGTTCTTACTGCAAATGGAAAACACCTGGCCTTATTTGATCCCTCTAGACCTCAGAGGAAATCAAGTCCTGCACTGTGCCCGGGGGCCTGGCTGCAGTGAGGAAACACTTTGAGAATGGGCAGATGACCCCTTCAATGACCACCTTTGCTCACTCCCAGCACCAGCACAAAGCTGCAGAGGTAACAATGGCATTTTGAATACTAACAAATTAGGTTTCCCCCGTTAAAGAGCTCGAGAGGAAAATAACACTATTTGCTTGATTCCAGGATTCACCATTCCCGGTGTCCCTGGAAAAATTTGCACCCCATTTTCTTTTCAACTCGCCCTCCTCGAGCCTCACCTAACTTTAACGGTTCAACCTTCTCATCACATGGGTTCCTTGTGGTGCTCGTAATCCCCTAAATCATCACGGTACACTGCCATAAAGGAACCATTTGGGCTTAACATCTGTTAAAGTAGAACTGATTTGTGACAGCCCTTCACAGGCAGAAACACAAATCCAGATTACTGTTAATTACGTGATTCTTTGTATTTGTTTTCAGGAGACCTCAAGAACCACTCAGCTCCCACTATCAAGCAGCACCAGGGAAGCTGAGTGCAGTGCGACGAGCTCCAAAGAAGCCCCACTAGAAGCCTTTCCAAGCAAAGAGGTAAGTTTATCAATTAACAATTATACCATTTGGCAGGTATGTTTTTAAAACAGTGTCCTAGACAGGGTTGTTTGGATGTGGTAATGAATGGGGCTTCCCACTCAGACTTCTCTGTGATGTTTCAAAGACAGCAGCCGAAATATGGAGTATTCTTCCATGTTGCACTAAATCCCGCAGTAACGTGAAGGTTTTGTGCACAGGTTTCTCTCGGGGAGCAAGTGACTCCAGAGACAAACGGGGCTTCTACACTCACCCGGCATACTGATGAAGCAGGTAAGAAGTGGCTTGAGAGTAACGGCTCCCAAAGGAGCACGACAAACCAAGTTCTTGGCAACTGTCTTTACTGGCACAAACGTGGGGCTGCTTTTAGGATACAGATACAGGACATTGCTCCAAGTTGTTCAGTGCCTCCTTCCTCAGCTAAGCACATTCATTGGTCTCAGTGGGACCTAAGAAACAGCTTTCCGTGCTGGTACACAGAGAGGAGTTTGGCAGAAGGAGGTAGCTTCCAATTTGTGCTGAGCTGCTGGAAAGAGCGGGGCATTTTAAGAGATGTCTGAAGACACACGCAAACCCTTGCCCCTGTATAGCCGAAACTGTGGATGATAAAGGCTCAATTTATAGCCAGGCGGAACAGGCCTGGACACCATGAGCACGGTGTAGAGGCGCTGCTTCTGCGGTCTAGTCCTGGTATTAGAATTCACGCGCTCGGTTAACACAAAGACCTCAGTCCTGTGCGAGCCCTGACATTCAGGCAATTCAGGTACGGCAAAACAGCAGGCCATAGATAACGTGTCCCTCAACACTTCTTCCATCCATTTCCTACGTATTTCTTCTCTTCATATTGTCCGTTGTTCATTTACTTTTTTTTTTTTTTTAATAATAATAGTAATTATTATTCTTTCCATTGCAGTAAGCAATGCAGCTATGGACGTGGAGGTCCCAAAGACTTCCACAGAGGTGTGTGACCATCAGACGGAAAGGACAGCAGAGGAAAACGCTGTTCCCATAGACAGAGAGACTGCAACATCTGTACCAGATGGCAAGGTCTGTGCCTTTATAGTAAGAGTAGACATCAGTCTGTCAAACACAGTCTGAATTTCTATTTTTACCATGTAGTTGCAACTGAAAATGCAACCTGTGAAAGCAGTAGGAATATACGGAGCTTAGCAATGACGGGCACACAAGGTGGTATTTAGTACAACCTGTAATTCAGCAAGTACTTCTATTACATGACAAACACAACTGAAAGTTGAACTCAAACGCTTCTGCTTTTCCTTTCCTTCTCTGATGAAGGAAGCCTCTTCTTTCCCTGCTTTCAGTCTCTAAAAGGCTATGTTTTCTGTCACCAGTTCCTCAGATGCACAGAAACTCTCAACTTGAGGAAAAACGAAGACAAGCGTCAAAATGTCGAGGGCTGTCCGGACCAGACAATTCCACTGGCACTGCCGAGCGAAGCACTGCACCAGCCCAAAAGCACCATGCCGTCTGCTCTTGCCAGAATGAGAGCCATGAATGCGATCATCAAGAGCCACGCACATTCTGTAAGACGGCCACGTCACCAAGGAGCTGCTGGGCTGCCAGTTCAAAGTGTCTGTGAGCAAGAAATCCCAAAGGTTCACAAAGGCGACATCTGTTCAGAGGAGCAGCTCCCTAAGCCTGGGGAGCCGCAGATGAGGGAGCCACTGAGACAACCCAAAAGCAGAAGCACTCGTGCGGCTTCCAGAATTAAGGCCATCAACGACATCCACAGGAACCTACACCATTCTCAAAGGCGTCCAAACCAGGAAGGGGCTGCTTTTCTGGTGGAGGATGCGCAAGGGTTCAAAACAACAGAATCCGGCCTGAAGAACGAAGACGCAAGCGTCACAGTCTCTGTGTTGTGCAGTAATGCACAACAAGTTGACAATAAAGAGATGAAGTGACTCAAAACTAACAGACTTGTCTGAACTTTTGCTGCCTGTCTCAACAGGTTGGAGCATCAGGCGGGGAGAAACTTCATGAAATATAACGAGGGCAAGTGTAGAGCCCTGCATCGGGGCAAGAACAACCCCAGACACCAGGATAAGTTGGGGACTGCCCTGCTGGAGAGCAGCAAAGGGGGAAGGGACGTGGGTGTCCTGGCGGAGAGCTGGCTGACCATGAGCCAGCACTGTGCCCTTGTGGCCAAGAAGGCCAATGGCATCCTGGGGTGTATTAGCAGGGCTGTGGTTAGTAGGTCGAGAGAGGTTCTCCTCCCCCTCTACTCTGCCCTAGTGAGACCACATCTGCAATATTGCGTCCAGTTCTGGGCCCCCCAGTTCCAGAAGGACAGGGAACTGCTTGAGAGAGTCCAGCACAGAGCCACAAGGGTGATAAAGGGAGTGGAGCGTCTCCCTTTTGAGGAAAGGCTGAGGGAGTGTCCTGGTTCCAGTTAGGACAGAGTTAAGTAGCTCATAGTAGCTGGTAGGGTGCTATGTTTTGGATTAGGATGAGAAGAGCGCTGATAACATGCTGATGTTTTAATTGTTGCAGAGCAGTGTTTACACCAGGCCAAGGACTTTTCGGCTTCTCGCTCTGTCCTGCCAGCGAGCAGGCTGGGGGTGCAGCAGGAGCTGGGAGGGGACAGACCCAGGACAGCTGACCCAAACTGGCCAAAGGGGTATTCCATACCATCTGACGTCATGCTAAACAATATATAGGGGTGGCTGGCCGGGGTGGGGGGGCCGGCTGCTCGGGAATAGGCTGGGCATCGGTCAGCGGGTGGTGAGCAATTGCATTGTGCATCACTTGTTTTCTTACACATTATTATTGTTAATACTATTACCATTATCACTATTATTATTATTATTGTTATTATTATTTTCCTGTCTTAATAAACTGTCTTTATCTCAACTCACAGGCTTCACTTTCCCGTTTCTCTCCCCCATCCCAGAGAGGGAGGGGGGAGGGTGAGCGAACGGCTGTGTGGTGTTTAGCTGCCAGCCGGGTTAAACCACAACAGGGAGCTAGGTCTCTTTAGTTGGAGAAGAGGAGACTGAGGGGTGACCTTCTTAATGTTTATAAATATGTAAAGGGAGAGTGTCAGGAGGACGGAGCCAGGCTCTTCTCAGCGACATCTAACAGTAGGACAGGGGGCACTGGGTGCGTGCTGGAACATAGGAGGTTCCACTTAAATGCGAGACAAAACTTTTTTATGGTGATGGTGACAGAACACCGGAACAGGCTGCACAGGGGGGATGTGGAGTTTCCTTCTCCAGAGGCATTCCAAAGCTGCCTGGACGCGTTCCTGTGTGACCTGATCTAGCTGCTCCTGCTCCGGCAGGGGCATTGGACCAGACGATCTTTCAAGGTCCCTTCCAATCCCTAACATTCAGTGATTCGGTGATTCTGTGATTCGTAGGCATCTCAGCAGTCTTCTACCATCTTTCTTTGGCAAAGGCACGTCTGGAAAGAAAAACTGTAAAAATCACAGTCAGGAGAAGAGCTCTGGATCTCCAAAGTACCAATCTGCAGGTCTGATATACAGGCTGCCATTATGTCAGGATAACAACAACCTGCTGCCCTGGAAGATTAATCTTACTTTGAAATCAGTGGGCACTGCAATACTATGCTCCTCAGAAAATCAGGACAATTATTGCCAGGTTTTGTGATTACCACTCGTTAAAATGAGGGTATACTGGATTAGGTCACCCAGGGCGTCTCTCAGGCTGAAATTTGTCATGTCAGAGCAAGAACAGGTCACACTTAGTGAAGCCGTGTAGTTCTGGGAACAAAACGTCCCTTCCTGCAATCGGCAGCTCGATTCTTTCTAGTCTTGGCTTTAGAGCACTATGCGGAGTTTATTACAATCTCCTTGAATCGGGAAGGCTCACCCTGAGCACTCTCTGGTGCACAAGTATCCAGGAAAGCCCTGCTGGGGCTCTTGTAGCCGCTTGCCTCAAGGCATTTTCCTAATCAAATTCCTACTCCTACCATGCCAGACCAGATATTCTTTCGTGCCCCCTGGCAAAGCTAATGGGCTCTGGGCTGGCTGCATTAGACCTTCTGCCTCAGCACCAGCAATGAGCCTGAGGCTACCAGGTAGCCGAAGCACATCCTCTCCAAGCAGCCCCATTCTGGAAGCATTATAGATTTGCAGTTCCCCTCCTTAGGTATATATGCAACAAGCAAAGCATCATTAGAAGCACAGCGTTTATGAGGGTTCTGAAAAATCACTTTTTTTACTCCTTAGCTAGGGCAAAGACTCCACAGATATGAGAAAAACGGTCAAATCTTTTCTAGCATTTCCCAGTTCATTAGTCTTACTACTGTAGTCTTCTTCAGGCTTCACTTCAGAGTTGTGAAGGGCATCCCAAGTTCTCCTCCTCCAACTCAAATCTCTTCTCTTGCATTACCGATTATCTACTATGATCCCCCCCCCTTCCCCATCCCTCCCCCTACCCCCCCTCAAACTTCTCATCTGTACTTTCGCAAAGAGAGAAAAAATCTTTTCTCTTAAATTTTCCTGTTTCCTCTGTCAGGTGTGTCCTGACACCTGACCATCTTTGTCAGGTGCTCCTCAGAGAATTTTGTTTGATGACCACTCTCCTGGGGACCAGAAGTGGAAGACCAGTTTGCCTGCAACAGGAACCATCTCCCTGCGTATCACATTAAAACAATTCATGCAGCTATAGTAATCTTTCCATGCTAGAAGGCAGGAAGTTCTCCCATCATCTTTTGTGGTTTCAGAGGAAAGAAAAACACACCACGTGTGACAGTCATACATTGTGAACACCTAACAGACACAGTCCACAGCAGGACAGAAACATCAAATCATCCCAACTCATCATCAAAACAGCTTGCATTTGTGACTGGCTTTTCATCCCAAAAGGGGGATTCTCCTGCCATCAGTCACGTGCTCTTAAACACTCACACCACCAGAGCAACGCGCAGACTCCCTGGGTGTGTGGCTGAGACCAGGGGTAAAGCGGACCACTGCAGATCAATGAGGCCAATCGTAAGGTCCACAGACCCTTGCACAAGTTGCTTCCAGTCAGCAGAAAACTACCTGTTCCTCCTCAACCTCAGAAACTCTGCTTGCAGATGTTAGAAGGAACCAACAAATGCAGCCTTCTGGCCTCTGCCCCAACAAGAGTCCATCTCCAAGCTCTGGAGACGGACAACCACCTAGAATGGAAAGCTCCTGGAAAGAGTGGGTGCACAGGACAGCAAGAGAGCGAGCACAAATGGTGTGTGAGCGTGCGTGAGTGAAGGGTGTGCGTGAGTGTAAGCCTTTGCCAGTCCTTCCTTTCCCACAGCATCCCTACCGGCACGGTGCTAAGGAGCCTCTGGGACCCTGAGCCACAGCTGCACAAGTCTGGTGGTGCCCTGGGGCAACAGGCTTCGTAGGCCTGCAGCCCAACAAGGGGCAAGAGCATCTTCTCTGGCTGAAGCGGCCAGCCAGCAGCTAACTCAGCTATCAGCAAAGTCCCTCAGGACAACTTCACTGCCTTCCTGACAAAACAGTCACTGCTGTATTTGCATCTTACTTTTGACAAGATCTTTCCTGCCTATAGGTGAGGCTGTACTATCAGAGTGCATCTTTCCTCCATACAAACCCCCTTTTGAGCTAATGATTCCTTCAGAAGGATTTACACTCCAGCTGAAGTGTGTCAAATCTGTGGCTAGTAATGAGCACATGAAAATATTTTTTCAGTATTTACATATGAAAGATATCAAATAGGATCACTGTAAGATTACTTCTTCAGTGTCGCCTTCTAAAGATGTGGTGGTTTTACTCAGGTGGGCAGCCGAGTTCCACCCGATCCTTTTCCAGAGGAAGATACATAACTGCCTCTAGAGAAGGACTAGCTCACTAAACGGGTTGGCCTACTAGAGAGTCCTTCAAAAGTTTGGTTGGCCAAGGAGCTGTAGCCTGAAAGTCAGAAGTCTGCTCCATACTACGGGAAGAGAGAACGCCCCCAAGGGTAAATTACCCAACATTTTGGTATTTCTCTTAGCTACCAGAAAAGAAACAAACACACCCCAAAACCACCAACATGCGTACATGAAAGAAAACCAAGCACGGCATGCTAGAGCTGGTCAAACAATTCTGCCAGTTAGCTCTAAGAGAGAATTTGAAGTTAGCTGTGTAGCGGAGAATAAAAACGAAAAACCAGTGCTCTCTGTGTTTGAGGGCTTTTATTATCTACCACAACGGTCTGCCCAAGAACTTGTCCCTCAGGACACCAAGTTCTTTCTGGGAGAGGTTGTGCACCAACAACAGATTCTGTCCCGGGGAGTCTCTGCTCGGAATTTTGGGGTAAGGAAAGCCAGGAGGCTGGCTTGGTTGCCTTGGTTTCCGTATGCCCACGCGTGGAGACGGTAACCTGGACGCTGTGGACTGATTGTGTGCTCACCGTGAAGACACGCAGGTTAAAAGGCGGCGCCTCTTCCTGCGGCCATCACTTCTTGGAAGTGAGATTGTGACGGACGAGGTAGGACGAGGCTTTTCTCCAATGCATACTGTGAACTGTCGATCTAGCTTCACATTCGTTAGTCAAATGAGAGCGGTGAATAAGAGAATGTTTACATTTGCCTTCCTTTCAACAGGCACGCAATGTGTGCAGCAGAGTCACAGAAGGAAAATTCAACTGAGAAGAGCCAAGCGGTAAGATTAGCTCCTTACGAATACACAAGTTCATGCACTTTTTTGGACGAAGGTGGTCTAGCGCAAAGCCTGATACTGTTTGTGTGATAAGTGGGCGAGAGGGGGCAAATGAAAAAAAAAAAAAAAAAGAAGAATGCTTCAGAACTTGTGGCTCTGCTTACTTGCAGAAGAAAAACTGCAAGCTCTTCCAGTGACAGTGTCAGAAGCGTGCAGCTAGCTCTCACGTGCACTTTCAGGGAGTCTTTAGTGGAGAAGAGATCCTCTAGTACCGTGGCCAGTGAATATTAGTCACCAGACAGAGGGAAGAACTGAAGCAGCTTCTGGTTCTCTCTCTCGCATCCCTCTGCCTTCCTGCCCAGCACGGCCATCGAGCAAAAAGCAGCCAAGCCCTTAGTTTGTGCCTTCCTCCGGCACGTTTTAAGCATGATAACTTTAGAAGTGGCCAGCAAAAGTTAGGAAGTACAGTCGGCAAAGGCGGTGTGAAATGCTAAAGGTCATTGAAGCCCAGCTCCATACCTCTTTGGGTTTTCGTATTCCCCCAATTTTCTTCCTGCATTTTCATAAAGGCTAAGAAGGTTCTGCGAAGCCTGGGAAACAATTCAAGGCCCTGACAGTGTCAGACGTGCAGTCTTCACCAAGTATTTGACTTAAGAATGAATTGCCCTCAGCATTCTGTAGTGATTTAAGCGGCCATGAGCAGGTGGCAAAAGTGACTTAAAGTCAGGTTGAGGCCTAAAGTCAAATTCTTTGCTGACAAGTGCACATGCCCCAAGGGAATTTCCTTCATGAGTACCCTTGGGTTGCAGAAACCTAGCGCTTCTCCAGTGCTTCTTCTTCCCCCGTGAAATACTGCAGACCACTCAAACCCTGGTTAAAGATTTGTCCCAAAACAAAGAGAGCAAAAGTAAAGTGCCCACAAGCGAACAACGCAGACGGAAGCTCAGTCTGAAATACAAGCTATGTCATGAGGTACCCGTTGCATTGGCAGGGCGCGATGGAGCTGCCCGACTTGACCGTGCAGAAGAGCTCTGTGAAGCTCCTCACGAAGAGATGGGAGTCCGCCAGTGCTCTGGCACCCAGCCCGGCCTTCCAACGCCTGCCAGCCCCACGGTCCCTGGAACCAGAGCAAGCCAGCCCAGGCAGCACCGTGGACGAAGCTGCGGCAGACAGCGGGAGGGCGGACGTCACCCTGGGTGGCCCTCGCCGGACTGAGACCTTCCCCATCTCTGTCAAGGAGCTGCAGAGCCACTTTGAGACCCTGGGTGGCAGGAAGGTGAGTGCACGCAGGTTCCGCAGCTGAAAAGGATTCCCGCGCTCTCACTGAGGACTCGGAGAACACTACTGCCACAACAGCACCCCCTTCCAATCTGCTGCCTCTTCATATCCTTTCTGCCCCCGGAAAGCCCTACCTGGCTCCTCCCAGTAGCTTCTAACTCACATCCCCTCCATGTCTTCCAACAGGAAGCGGAAAGTGGCAAAAGCTCACTGCCACCAGCACTGGCCACTCAGCCTGGGAGCCAGACAGACATTTCTCTCATGGAAATGTCCAGCGTGAAACGGGGGAGGGCAATCTTTGAGAAGATGTCCTCAGGCAATGGACAGACCACCAACACTGAAGGTTAGCCTTACCACTTGGATCGGATTTCTCCCTTTAGTTCAATGCGCTCCGTCTTTGAGGTGGCAAGGGGCAAGCACACTCACCTCATCAGGGCAGCCCCCAGGCCGCCCAGGGAGAGAACGTGGTGTTCTTCTCAGTGCAAAACAAGCTTTCTAGCCTTCTCCATTTTGTCTGTTGCATTATGGAGCAGTGCCTGATGCCCATTAAATACTTGTTGAGCAAAACACAACAGAATGGTGTCTTATGTTTTGAGAAGATAACTTTTGATGAAGACAGCCCAAATTACAAATAGGATATCAAAACTATGGGCAGCATCCATCAATTACAAAAAAGTGGTATCTTCATTTTCTTCTTTGGTGAAGATAGTTTGGATTTAGCAGTGCGTTGCTTTGGTAACAATGCGTTAACTTTTATTAGTTAAAGGCATTCTGGTTTCCACAAATCAAATGCTCCGTACTTGATGTGCTCTAAAGTAAAAGTGCGACGACACAGTGGGTAAAATGTTGGCAATACTGTTTGTTTTGCTTACTGCTTTTCTTTCAAGCTTTGAAACACATGCACCCATCTCCCTCTCCCCAACTATGACGTCTCTTTGTGGTTGCAGTGGGTGGCTGCAAAGCTGTAGGAGGACTTCCAGAAGAGAGCCCTCCCAACACCGGCAATACACTGACGGAATTCCAGGAGAATGTCTCCTTGAAAGACAAAATGGCTCTGTATCAGGCTGCGGTGTCAAAGGCAGAGAACAGCAACCGCTTTGCCAATGTAAGATACCAATGTCTCAATATCTTCTTAATTCTACGTTTGCTTTGCCCAGGGACAGATCGTAACCATCTTTATTTCTACAAGCAAGCTATCAGGTGGATCATAGGGTGGATGAAAATTTAAATCCCAAATTAGGAAACCTATAGAGCAAACATAGTCATCCATCAGTCTCTCTCTCTACCAAAAGAGGTTTCTCACGCTAGATGCCTTTGGTCTTTTGGACAATCCCCGTTATTTCGTGGACGTGCTCTTCCTTTCAGTCCACCTTTGCCTGAACTTCATGTATGAGGATCATGGGTGAGAGAGAGATCAGCAACACGGTTATCCTGTGATGACAAAACAAGGCAGTTTCCTTACCACAACAACTATTCTCTATCGCCAAATAATAAAATCCTGTTCAGGAGCACAGTGACTTTAGAGCTCTTGCTGCTCGAACTGAAGAATTTGAAATTACCGCATGATAAAACAGCTCAGCTATGGGTGCTCAGGTAGCCCAGAAGCCACCTGAGGGAAGCAGCCACCAGCCACGCTCGCCTTCAGAGTCCAGGTGTTTTCAAACCACGCAATTCCTGCCCACTGGCTTCTTGATTTCCTAATTGCCCTTGTGTATTTGGAACAGATTCCTGCAGTTCTTTGGGCCAAGAAGGTTCCAATTCCCTCCTCCCAACACTGCCAGCAATGGTGCTGTTAGCTCTCTCTCCCCAAAAGGAAGAACTGGAGGAAGCCTGACCCAACCGAACTGTGTTGAGAACATATGAACTGCTTCATTTCCACCCTATAACACCTTGCCCTTACTTGTTGAAATGGATGGTATGTTCTTACTGCAAATGGAAAACACCTGGCCTTATTTGATCCCTCTAGACCTCAGAGGAAATCAAGTCCTGCACTGTGCCCGGGGGCCTGGCTGCAGTGAGGAAACACTTTGAGAATGGGCAGATGACCCCTTCAATGACCACCTTTGCTCACTCCCAGCACCAGCACAAAGCTGCAGAGGTAACAATGGCATTTTGAATACTAACAAATTAGGTTTCCCCTGTTAAAGAGCTCGAGAGGAAAATAACACTATTTGCTTGATTCCAGGATTCACCATTCCCGGTGTCCCTGGAAAAATTTGCACCCCATTTTCTTTTCAACTCGCCCTCCTCGAGCCTCACCTAACTTTAACGGTTCAACCTTCTCATCACATGGGTTCCTTGTGGTGCTCGTAATCCCCTAAATCATCACGGTACACTGCCATAAAGGAACCATTTGGGCTTAACATCTGTTAAAGTAGAACTGATTTGTGACAGCCCTTCACAGGCAGAAACACAAATCCAGATTACTGTTAATTACGTGATTCTTTGTATTTGTTTTCAGGAGACCTCAAGAACCACTCAGCTCCCACTATCAAGCAGCACCAGGGAAGCCGAGTGCAGTGCGACGAGCTCCAAAGAAGCCCCACTAGAAGCCTTTCCAAGCAAAGAGGTAAGTTTATCAATTAACAATTATACCATTTGGCAGGTATGTTTTTAAAACAGTGTCCTAGACAGGGTTGTTTGGATGTGGTAATGAATGGGGCTTCCCACTCAGACTTCTCTGTGATGTTTCAAAGACAGCAGCCGAAATATGGAGTATTCTTCCATGTTGCACTAAATCCCGCAGTAACGTGAAGGTTTTGTGCACAGGTTTCTCTCGGGGAGCAAGTGACTCCAGAGACAAACGGGGCTTCTACACTCACCCGGCATACTGATGAAGCAGGTAAGAAGTGGCTTGAGAGTAACGGCTCCCAAAGGAGCACGACAAACCAAGTTCTTGGCAACTGTCTTTACTGGCACAAACGTGGGGCTGCTTTTAGGATACAGATACAGGACATTGCTCCAAGTTGTTCAGTGCCTCCTTCCTCAGCTAAGCACATTCATTGGTCTCAGTGGGACCTAAGAAACAGCTTTCCGTGCTGGTACACAGAGAGGAGTTTGGCAGAAGGAGGTAGCTTCCAATTTGTGCTGAGCTGCTGGAAAGAGCGGGGCATTTTAAGAGATGTCTGAAGACACACGCAAACCCTTGCCCCTGTATAGCCGAAACTGTGGATGATAAAGGCTCAATTTATAGCCAGGCGGAACAGGCCTGGACACCATGAGCACGGTGTAGAGGCGCTGCTTCTGCGGTCTAGTCCTGGTATTAGAATTCACGCGCTCGGTTAACACAAAGACCTCAGTCCTGTGCGAGCCCTGACATTCAGGCAATTCAGGTACGGCAAAACAGCAGGCCATAGATAACGTGTCCCTCAACACTTCTTCCATCCATTTCCTACGTATTTCTTCTCTTCATATTGTCCGTTGTTCATTTACTTTTTTTTTTTTTAATAATAATAGTAATTATTATTCTTTCCATTGCAGTAAGCAATGCAGCTATGGACGTGGAGGTCCCAAAGACTTCCACAGAGGTGTGTGACCATCAGACGGAAAGGACAGCAGAGGAAAACGCTGTTCCCATAGACAGAGAGACTGCAACATCTGTACCAGATGGCAAGGTCTGTGCCTTTATAGTAAGAGTAGACATCAGTCTGTCAAATACAGTCTGAATTTCTATTTTTACCATGTAGTTGCAACTGAAAATGCAACCTGTGAAAGCAGTAGGAATATACGGAGCTTAGCAATGACGGGCACACAAGGTGGTATTTAGTACAACCTGTAATTCAGCAAGTACTTCTATTACATGACAAACACAACTGAAAGTTGAACTCAAACGCTTCTGCTTTTCCTTTCCTTCTCTGATGAAGGAAGCCTCTTCTTTCCCTGCTTTCAGTCTCTAAAAGGCTATGTTTTCTGTCACCAGTTCCTCAGATGCACAGAAACTCTCAACTTGAGGAAAAACGAAGACAAGCGTCAAAATGTCGAGGGCTGTCCGGACCAGACAATTCCACTGGCACTGCCGAGCGAAGCACTGCACCAGCCCAAAAGCACCATGCCGTCTGCTCTTGCCAGAATGAGAGCCATGAATGCGATCATCAAGAGCCACGCACATTCTGTAAGACGGCCACGTCACCAAGGAGCTGCTGGGCTGCCAGTTCAAAGTGTCTGTGAGCAAGAAATCCCAAAGGTTCACAAAGGCGACATCTGTTCAGAGGAGCAGCTCCCTAAGCCTGGGGAGCCGCAGATGAGGGAGCCACTGAGACAACCCAAAAGCAGAAGCACTCGTGCGGCTTCCAGAATTAAGGCCATCAACGACATCCACAGGAACCTACACCATTCTCAAAGGCGTCCAAACCAGGAAGGGGCTGCTTTTCTGGTGGAGGATGCGCAAGGGTTCAAAACAACAGAATCCGGCCTGAAGAACGAAGACGCAAGCGTCACAGTCTCTGTGTTGTGCAGTAATGCACAACAAGTTGACAATAAAGAGATGAAGTGACTCAAAACTAACAGACTTGTCTGAACTTTTGCTGCCTGTCTCAACAGGTTGGAGCATCAGGCGGGGAGAAACTTCATGAAATATAACGAGGGCAAGTGTAGAGCCCTGCATCGGGGCAAGAACAACCCCAGACACCAGGATAAGTTGGGGACTGCCCTGCTGGAGAGCAGCAAAGGGGGAAGGGACGTGGGTGTCCTGGCGGAGAGCTGGCTGACCATGAGCCAGCACTGTGCCCTTGTGGCCAAGAAGGCCAATGGCATCCTGGGGTGTATTAGCAGGGCTGTGGTTAGTAGGTCGAGAGAGGTTCTCCTCCCCCTCTACTCTGCCCTAGTGAGACCACATCTGCAATATTGCGTCCAGTTCTGGGCCCCCCAGTTCCAGAAGGACAGGGAACTGCTTGAGAGAGTCCAGCACAGAGCCACAAGGGTGATAAAGGGAGTGGAGCGTCTCCCTTTTGAGGAAAGGCTGAGGGAGCTGGGTCTCTTTAGTTGGAGAAGAGGAGACTGAGGGGTGACCTTCTTAATGTTTATAAATATGTAAAGGGAGAGTGTCAGGAGGACGGAGCCAGGCTCTTCTCAGCGACATCTAACAGTAGGACAGGGGGCACTGGGTGCGTGCTGGAACATAGGAGGTTCCACTTAAATGCGAGACAAAACTTTTTTATGGTGATGGTGACAGAACACCGGAACAGGCTGCACAGGGGGGATGTGGAGTTTCCTTCTCCAGAGGCATTCCAAAGCTGCCTGGACGCGTTCCTGTGTGACCTGATCTAGCTGCTCCTGCTCCGGCAGGGGCATTGGACCAGACGATCTTTCAAGGTCCCTTCCAATCCCTAACATTCAGTGATTTGGTGATTCTGTGATTCGTAGGCATCTCAGCAGTCTTCTACCATCTTTCTTTGGCAAAGGCATGTCTGGAAAGAAAAACTGTAAAAATCACAGTCAGGAGAAGAGCTCTGGATCTCCAAAGTACCAATCTGCAGGTCTGATATACAGGCTGCCATTATGTCAGGATAACAACAACCTGCTGCCCTGGAAGATTAATCTTACTTTGAAATCAGTGGGCACTGCAATACTATGCTCCTCAGAAAATCAGGACAATTATTGCCAGGTTTTGTGATTACCACTCGTTAAAATGAGGGTATACTGGATTAGGTCACCCAGGGCGTCTCTCAGGCTGAAATTTGTCATGTCAGAGCAAGAACAGGTCACACTTAGTGAAGCCGTGTAGTTCTGGGAACAAAACGTCCCTTCCTGCAATCGGCAGCTCGATTCTTTCTAGTCTTGGCTTTAGAGCACTATGCGGAGTTTATTACAATCTCCTTGAATCGGGAAGGCTCACCCTGAGCACTCTCTGGTGCACAAGTATCCAGGAAAGCCCTGCTGGGGCTCTTGTAGCCACTTGCCTCAAGGCATTTTCCTAATCAAATTCCTACTCCTACCATGCCAGACCAGATATTCTTTCGTGCCCCCTGGCAAAGCTAATGGGCTCTGGGCTGGCTGCATTAGACCTTCTGCCTCAGCACCAGCAATGAGCCTGAGGCTACCAGGTAGCCGAAGCACATCCTCTCCAAGCAGCCCCATTCTGGAAGCATTATAGATTTGCAGTTCCCCTCCTTAGGTATATATGCAACAAGCAAAGCATCATTAGAAGCACAGCGTTTATGAGGGTTCTGAAAAATCACTTTTTTTACTCCTTAGCTAGGGCAAAGACTCCACAGATATGAGAAAAACGGTCAAATCTTTTCTAGCATTTCCCAGTTCATTAGTCTTACTACTGTAGTCTTCTTCAGGCTTCACTTCAGAGTTGTGAAGGGCATCCCAAGTTCTCCTCCTCCAACTCAAATCTCTTCTCTTGCATTACCGATTATCTACTATGATCCCCCCCCCTTCCCCATCCCTCCCCCTACCCCCCCTCAAACTTCTCATCTGTACTTTCGCAAAGAGAGAAAAAATCTTTTCTCTTAAATTTTCCTGTTTCCTCTGTCAGGTGTGTCCTGACACCTGACCATCTTTGTCAGGTGCTCCTCAGAGAATTTTGTTTGATGACCACTCTCCTGGGGACCAGAAGTGGAAGACCAGTTTGCCTGCAACAGGAACCATCTCCCTGCGTATCGCATTAAAACAATTCATGCAGCTATAGTAATCTTTCCATGCTAGAAGGCAGGAAGTTCTCCCATCATCTTTTGTGGTTTCAGAGGAAAGAAAAACACACCACGTGTGACAGTCATACATTGTGAACACCTAACAGACACAGTCCACAGCAGGACAGAAACATCAAATCATCCCAACTCATCATCAAAACAGCTTGCATTTGTGACTGGCTTTTCATCCCAAAAGGGGGATTCTCCTGCCATCAGTCACGTGCTCTTAAACACTCACACCACCAGAGCAACGCGCAGACTCCCTGGGTGTGTGGCTGAGACCAGGGGTAAAGCGGACCACTGCAGATCAATGAGGCCAATCGTAAGGTCCACAGACCCTTGCACAAGTTGCTTCCAGTCAGCAGAAAACTACCTGTTCCTCCTCAACCTCAGAAACTCTGCTTGCAGATGTTAGAAGGAACCAACAAATGCAGCCTTCTGGCCTCTGCCCCAACAAGAGTCCATCTCCAAGCTCTGGAGACGGACAAACACCTAGAATGGAAAGCTCCTGGAAAGAGTGGGTGCACAGGACAGCAAGAGAGCGAGCACAAATGGTGTGTGAGCGTGCGTGAGTGAAGGCTGTGCGTGAGTGTAAGCCTTTGCCAGTCCTTCCTTTCCCACAGCATCCCTACCGGCACGGTGCTAAGGAGCCTCTGGGACCCTGAGCCACAGCTGCACAAGTCTGGTGGTGCCCTGGGGCAACAGGCTTCGTAGGCCTGCAGCCCAACAAGGGGCAAGAGCATCTTCTCTGGCTGAAGCGGCCAGCCAGCAGCTAACTCAGCTATCAGCAAAGTCCCTCAGGACAACTTCACTGCCTTCCTGACAAAACAGTCACTGCTGTATTTGCATCTTACTTTTGACAAGAACTTTCCTGCCTATAGGTGAGGCTGTACTATCAGAGTGCATCTTTCCTCCATACAAACCCCCTTTTGAGCTAATGATTCCTTCAGAAGGATTTACACTCCAGCTGAAGTGTGTCAAATCTGTGGCTAGTAATGAGCACATGAAAATATTTTTTCAGTATTTACATATGAAAGATATCAAATAGGATCACTGTAAGATTACTTCTTCAGTGTCGCCTTCTAAAGATGTGGTGGTTTTACTCAGGTGGGCAGCCGAGTTCCACCCGATCCTTTTCCAGAGGAAGATACATAACTGCCTCTAGAGAAGGACTAGCTCACTAAACGGGTTGGCCTACTAGAGAGTCCTTCAAAAGTTTGGTTGGCCAAGGAGCTGTAGCCTGAAAGTCAGAAGTCTGCTCCATACTACGGGAAGAGAGAACGCCCCCAAGGGTAAATTACCCAACATTTTGGTATTTCTCTTAGCTACCAGAAAAGAAACAAACACACCCCAAAACCACCAACATGCGTACATGAAAGAAAACCAAGCACGGCATGCTAGAGCTGGTCAAACAATTCTGCCAGTTAGCTCTAAGAGAGAATTTGAAGTTAGCTGTGTAGCGGAGAATAAAAACGAAAAACCAGTGCTCTCTGTGTTTGAGGGCTTTTATTATCTACCACAACGGTCTGCCCAAGAACTTGTCCCTCAGGACACCAAGTTCTTTCTGGGAGAGGTTGTGCACCAACAACAGATTCTGTCCCGGGGAGTCTCTGCTCGGAATTTTGGGGTAAGGAAAGCCAGGAGGCTGGCTTGGTTGCCTTGGTTTCCGTATGCCCACGCGTGGAGACGGTAACCTGGACACTGTGGACTGATTGTGTGCTCACCATGAAGACACGCAGGTTAAAAGGCGGCGCCTCTTCCTGCGGCCATCACTTCTTGGAAGTGAGATTGTGACGGACGAGGTAGGACGAGGCTTTTCTCCAATGCATACTGTGAACTGTCGATCTAGCTTCACATTCGTTAGTCAAATGAGAGCGGTGAATAAGAGAATGTTTACATTTGCCTTCCTTTCAACAGGCACGCAATGTGTGCAGCAGAGTCACAGAAGGAAAATTCAACTGAGAAGAGCCAAGCGGTAAGATTAGCTCCTTACGAATACACAAGCTCATGCACTTTTTTGGACGAAGGTGGTCTAGCGCAAAGCCTGATACTGTTTGTGTGATAAGTGGGCGAGAGGGGGCAAATGAAAAAAAAAAAAAAAAGAATGCTTCAGATACTTGTGGCTCTGCTTACTTGCAGAAGAAAAACTGCAAGCTCTTCCAGTGACAGTGTCAGAAGCGTGCAGCTAGCTCTCACGTGCACTTTCAGGGAGTCTTTAGTGGAGAAGAGATCCTCTAGTACCGTGGCCAGTGAATATTAGCCACCAGACAGAGGGAAGAACTGAAGCAGCTTCTGGTTCTCTCTCTCGCATCCCTCTGCCTTCCTGCCCAGCACGGCCATCGAGCAAAAAGCAGCCAAGCCCTTAGTTTGTGCCTTCCTCCGGCACGTTTTAAGCATGATAACTTTAGAAGTGGCCAGCAAAAGTTAGGAAGTACAGTCGGCAAAGGCGGTGTGAAATGCTAAAGGTCATTGAAGCCCAGCTCCATACCTCTTTGGGTTTTCGTATTCCCCCAATTTTCTTCCTGCATTTTCATAAAGGCTAAGAAGGTTCTGCGAAGCCTGGGAAACAATTCAAGGCCCTGACAGTGTCAGACGTGCAGTCTTCACCAAGTATTTGACTTAAGAATGAATTGCCCTCAGCATTCTGTAGTGATTTAAGCGGCCATGAGCAGGTGGCAAAAGTGACTTAAAGTCAGGTTGAGGCCTAAAGTCAAATTCTTTGCTGACAAGTGCACATGCCCCAAGGGAATTTCCTTCATGAGTACCCTTGGGTTGCAGAAACCTAGCGCTTCTCCAGTGCTTCTTCTTCCCCCGTGAAATACTGCAGACCACTCAAACCCTGGTTAAAGATTTGTCCCAAAACAAAGAGAGCAAAAGTAAAGTGCCCACAAGCGAACAACGCAGACGGAAGCTCAGTCTGAAATACAAGCTATGTCATGAGGTACCCGTTGCATTGGCAGGGCGCGATGGAGCTTCCCGACTTGACCGTGCAGAAGAGCTCTGTGAAGCTCCTTACGAAGAGATGGGAGTCCGCCAGTGCTCTGGCACCCAGCCCGGCCTTCCAACGCCTGCCAGCCCCACGGTCCCTGGCACCAGAGCAAGCCAGCCCAGGCAGCACCGTGGACGAAGCTGCGGCAGACAGCGGGAGGGCGGACGTCACCCTGGGTGGCCCTCGCCGGACTGAGACCTTCCCCATCTCTGTCAAGGAGCTGCAGAGCCACTTTGAGACCCTGGGTGGCAGGAAGGTGAGTGCACGCAGGTTCCGCAGCTGAAAAGGATTCCCGCGCTCTCACTGAGGACTCGGAGAACACTACTGCCACAACAGCACCCCCTTCCAATCTGCTGCCTCTTCATATCCTTTCTGCCCCCGGAAAGCCCTACCTGGCTCCTCCCAGTAGCTTCTAACTCACATCCCCTCCATGTCTTCCAACAGGAAGCGGAAAGTGGCAAAAGCTCACTGCCACCAGCACTGGCCACTCAGCCTGGGAGCCAGACAGACATTTCTCTCATGGAAATGTCCAGCGTGAAACGGGGGAGGGCAATCTTTGAGAAGATGTCCTCAGGCAATGGACAGACCACCAACACTGAAGGTTAGCCTTACCACTTGGATCGGATTTCTCCCTTTAGTTCAATGCGCTCCGTCTTTGAGGTGGCAAGGGGCAAGCACACTCACCTCATCAGGGCAGCCCCCAGGCCGCCCAGGGAGAGAACGTGGTGTTCTTCTCAGTGCAAAACAAGCTTTCTAGCCTTCTCCATTTTGTCTGTTGCACTATGGAGCAGTGCCTGATGCCCATTAAATACTTGTTGAGCAAAACACAACAGAATGGTGTCTTATGTTTTGAGAAGATAACTTTTGATGAAGACAGCCCAAATTACAAATAGGATATCAAAACTATGGGCAGCATCCATCAATTACAAAAAAGTGGTATCTTCATTTTCTTCTTTGGTGAAGATAGTTTGGATTTAGCAGTGCGTTGCTTTGGTAACAATGCGTTAACTTTTATTAGTTAAAGGCATTCTGGTTTCCACAAATCAAATGCTCCGTACTTGATGTGCTGTAAAGTAAAAGTGCGACGACACAGTGGGTAAAATGTTGGCAATACTGTTTGTTTTGCTTACTGCTTTTCTTTCAAGCTTTGAAACACATGCACCCATCTCCCTCTCCCCAACTATGACGTCTCTTTGTGGTTGCAGTGGGTGGCTGCAAAGCTGTAGGAGGACTTCCAGAAGAGAGCCCTCCCAACACCGGCAATACACTGACGGAATTCCAGGAGAATGTCTCCTTGAAAGACAAAATGGCTCTGTATCAGGCTGCGGTGTCAAAGGCAGAGAACAGCAACCGCTTTGCCAATGTAAGATACCAATGTCTCAATATCTTCTTAATTCTACGTTTGCTTTGCCCAGGGACAGATCGTAACCATCTTTATTTCTACAAGCAAGCTATCAGGTGGATCATAGGGTGGATGAAAATTTAAATCCCAAATTAGGAAACCTATAGAGCAAACATAGTCATCCATCAGTCTCTCTCTCTACCAAAAGAGGTTTCTCACGCTAGATGCCTTTGGTCTTTTGGACAATCCCCGTTATTTCGTGGACGTGCTCTTCCTTTCAGTCCACCTTTGCCTGAACTTCATGTATGAGGATCATGGGTGAGAGAGAGATCAGCAACACGGTTATCCTGTGATGACAAAACAAGGCAGTTTCCTTACCACAACAACTATTCTCTATCGCCAAATAATAAAATCCTGTTCAGGAGCACAGTGACTTTAGAGCTCTTGCTGCTCGAACTGAAGAATTTGAAATTACCGCATGATAAAACAGCTCAGCTATGGGTGCTCAGGTAGCCCAGAAGCCACCTGAGGGAAGCAGCCACCAGCCACGCTCGCCTTCAGAGTCCAGGTGTTTTCAAACCACGCAATTCCTGCCCACTGGCTTCTTGATTTCCTAATTGCCCTTGTGTATTTGGAACAGATTCCTGCATTTCTTTGGGCCAAGAAGGTTCCAATTCCCTCCTCCCAACACTGCCAGCAATGGTGCTGTTAGCTCTCTCTCCCCAAAAGGAAGAACTGGAGGAAGCCTGACCCAACCGAACTGTGTTGAGAACATATGAACTGCTTCATTTCCACCCTATAACACCTTGCCCTTACTTGTTGAAATGGATGGTATGTTCTTACTGCAAATGGAAAACACCTGGCCTTATTTGATCCCTCTAGACCTCAGAGGAAATCAAGTCCTGCACTGTGCCCGGGGGCCTGGCTGCAGTGAGGAAACACTTTGAGAATGGGCAGATGACCCCTTCAATGACCACCTTTGCTCACTCCCAGCACCAGCACAAAGCTGCAGAGGTAACAATGGCATTTTGAATACTAACAAATTAGGTTTCCCCCGTTAAAGAGCTCGAGAGGAAAATAACACTATTTGCTTGATTCCAGGATTCACCATTCCCGGTGTCCCTGGAAAAATTTGCACCCCATTTTCTTTTCAACTCGCCCTCCTCGAGCCTCACCTAACTTTAACGGTTCAACCTTCTCATCACATGGGTTCCTTGTGGTGCTCGTAATCCCCTAAATCATCACGGTACACTGCCATAAAGGAACCATTTGGGCTTAACATCTGTTAAAGTAGAACTGATTTGTGACAGCCCTTCACAGGCAGAAACACAAATCCAGATTACTGTTAATTACGTGATTCTTTGTATTTGTTTTCAGGAGACCTCAAGAACCACTCAGCTCCCACTATCAAGCAGCACCAGGGAAGCCGAGTGCAGTGCGACGAGCTCCAAAGAAGCCCCACTAGAAGCCTTTCCAAGCAAAGAGGTAAGTTTATCAATTAACAATTATACCATTTGGCAGGTATGTTTTTAAAACAGTGTCCTAGACAGGGTTGTTTGGATGTGGTAATGAATGGGGCTTCCCACTCAGACTTCTCTGTGATGTTTCAAAGACAGCAGCCGAAATATGGAGTATTCTTCCATGTTGCACTAAATCCCGCAGTAACGTGAAGGTTTTGTGCACAGGTTTCTCTCGGGGAGCAAGTGACTCCAGAGACAAACGGGGCTTCTACACTCACCCGGCATACTGATGAAGCAGGTAAGAAGTGGCTTGAGAGTAACGGCTCCCAAAGGAGCACGACAAACCAAGTTCTTGGCAACTGTCTTTACTGGCACAAACGTGGGGCTGCTTTTAGGATACAGATACAGGACATTGCTCCAAGTTGTTCAGTGCCTCCTTCCTCAGCTAAGCACATTCATTGGTCTCAGTGGGACCTAAGAAACAGCTTTCCGTGCTGGTACACAAAGAGGAGTTTGGCAGAAGGAGGTAGCTTCCAATTTGTGCTGAGCTGCTGGAAAGTGCGGGGCATTTTAAGAGATGTCTGAAGACACACGCAAACCCTTGCCCCTGTATAGCCGAAACTGTGGATGATAAAGGCTCAATTTATAGCCAGGCGGAACAGGCCTGGACACCATGAGCACGGTGTAGAGGCGCCGCTTCTGCGGTCTAGTCCTGGTATTAGAATTCACGCGCTCGGTTAACACAAAGACCTCAGTCCTGTGCGAGCCCTGACATTCAGGCAATTCAGGTACGGCAAAACAGCAGGCCATAGATAACGTGTCCCTCAACACTTCTTCCATCCATTTCCTACGTATTTCTTCTCTTCATATTGTCCGTTGTTCATTTACTTTTTTTTTTTTTAATAATAATAGTAATTATTATTCTTTCCATTGCAGTAAGCAATGCAGCTATGGACGTGGAGGTCCCAAAGACTTCCACAGAGGTGTGTGACCATCAGACGGAAAGGACAGCAGAGGAAAACGCTGTTCCCATAGACAGAGAGACTGCAACATCTGTACCAGATGGCAAGGTCTGTGCCTTTATAGTAAGAGTAGACATCAGTCTGTCAAATACAGTCTGAATTTCTATTTTTACCATGTAGTTGCAACTGAAAATGCAACCTGTGAAAGCAGTAGGAATATACGGAGCTTAGCAATGACGGGCACACAAGGTGGTATTTAGTACAACCTGTAATTCAGCAAGTACTTCTATTACATGACAAACACAACTGAAAGTTGAACTCAAACGCTTCTGCTTTTCCTTTCCTTCTCTGATGAAGGCAGCCTCTTCTTTCCCTGCTTTCAGTCTCTAAAAGGCTATGTTTTCTGTCACCAGTTCCTCAGATGCACAGAAACTCTCAACTTGAGGAAAAACGAAGACAAGCGTCAAAATGTCGAGGGCTGTCCGGACCAGACAATTCCACTGGCACTGCCGAGCGAAGCACTGCACCAGCCCAAAAGCACCATGCCGTCTGCTCTTGCCAGAATGAGAGCCATGAATGCGATCATCAAGAGCCACGCACATTCTGTAAGACGGCCACGTCACCAAGGAGCTGCTGGGCTGCCAGTTCAAAGTGTCTGTGAGCAAGAAATCCCAAAGGTTCACAAAGGCGACATCTGTTCAGAGGAGCAGCTCCCTAAGCCTGGGGAGCCGCAGATGAGGGAGCCACTGAGACAACCCAAAAGCAGAAGCACTCGTGCGGCTTCCAGAATTAAGGCCATCAACGACATCCACAGGAACCTACACCATTCTCAAAGGCGTCCAAACCAGGAAGGGGCTGCTTTTCTGGTGGAGGATGCGCAAGGGTTCAAAACAACAGAATCCGGCCTGAAGAACGAAGACGCAAGCGTCACAGTCTCTGTGTTGTGCAGTAATGCACAACAAGTTGACAATAAAGAGATGAAGTGACTCAAAACTAACAGACTTGTCTGAACTTTTGCTGCCTGTCTCAACAGGTTGGAGCATCAGGCGGGGAGAAACTTCATGAAATATAACGAGGGCAAGTGTAGAGCCCTGCATCGGGGCAAGAACAACCCCAGACACCAGGATAAGTTGGGGACTGCCCTGCTGGAGAGCAGCAAAGGGGGAAGGGACGTGGGTGTCCTGGCGGAGAGCTGGCTGACCATGAGCCAGCACTGTGCCCTTGTGGCCAAGAAGGCCAATGGCATCCTGGGGTGTATTAGCAGGGCTGTGGTTAGTAGGTCGAGAGAGGTTCTCCTCCCCCTCTACTCTGCCCTAGTGAGACCACATCTGCAATATTGCGTCCAGTTCTGGGCCCCCCAGTTCCAGAAGGACAGGGAACTGCTTGAGAGAGTCCAGCACAGAGCCACAAGGGTGATAAAGGGAGTGGAGCGTCTCCCTTTTGAGGAAAGGCTGAGGGAGCTGGGTCTCTTTAGTTGGAGAAGAGGAGACTGAGGGGTGACCTTCTTAATGTTTATAAATATGTAAAGGGAGAGTGTCAGGAGGACGGAGCCAGGCTCTTCTCAGCGACATCTAACAGTAGGACAGGGGGCACTGGGTGCGTGCTGGAACATAGGAGGTTCCACTTAAATGTGAGACAAAACTTTTTTATGGTGATGGTGACAGAACACCGGAACAGGCTGCACAGGGGGGATGTGGAGTTTCCTTCTCCAGAGGCATTCCAAAGCTGCCTGGACGCGTTCCTGTGTGACCTGATCTAGCTGCTCCTGCTCCGGCAGGGGCATTGGACCAGACGATCTTTCAAGGTCCCTTCCAATCCCTAACATTCAGTGATTCGGTGATTCTGTGATTCGTAGGCATCTCAGCAGTCTTCTACCATCTTTCTTTGGCAAAGGCACGTCTGGAAAGAAAAACTGTAAAAATCACAGTCAGGAGAAGAGCTCTGGATCTCCAAAGTACCAATCTGCAGGTCTGATATACAGGCTGCCATTATGTCAGGATAACAACAACCTGCTGCCCTGGAAGATTAATCTTACTTTGAAATCAGTGGGCACTGCAATACTATGCTCCTCAGAAAATCAGGACAATTATTGCCAGGTTTTGTGATTACCACTCGTTAAAATGAGGGTATACTGGATTAGGTCACCCAGGGCGTCTCTCAGGCTGAAATTTGTCATGTCAGAGCAAGAACAGGTCACACTTAGTGAAGCCGTGTAGTTCTGGGAACAAAACGTCCCTTCCTGCAATCGGCAGCTCGATTCTTTCTAGTCTTGGCTTTAGAGCACTATGCGGAGTTTATTACAATCTCCTTGAATCGGGAAGGCTCACCCTGAGCACTCTCTGGTGCACAAGTATCCAGGAAAGCCCTGCTGGGGCTCTTGTAGCCACTTGCCTCAAGGCATTTTCCTAATCAAATTCCTACTCCTACCATGCCAGACCAGATATTCTTTCGTGCCCCCTGGCAAAGCTAATGGGCTCTGGGCTGGCTGCATTAGACCTTCTGCCTCAGCACCAGCAATGAGCCTGAGGCTACCAGGTAGCCGAAGCACATCCTCTCCAAGCAGCCCCATTCTGGAAGCATTATAGATTTGCAGTTCCCCTCCTTAGGTATATATGCAACAAGCAAAGCATCATTAGAAGCACAGCGTTTATGAGGGTTCTGAAAAATCACTTTTTTTACTCCTTAGCTAGGGCAAAGACTCCACAGATATGAGAAAAACGGTCAAATCTTTTCTAGCATTTCCCAGTTCATTAGTCTTACTACTGTAGTCTTCTTCAGGCTTCACTTCAGAGTTGTGAAGGGCATCCCAAGTTCTCCTCCTCCAACTCAAATCTCTTCTCTTGCATTACCGATTATCTACTATGATCCCCCCCCCTTCCCCATCCCTCCCCCTACCCCCCCTCAAACTTCTCATCTGTACTTTCGCAAAGAGAGAAAAAATCTTTTCTCTTAAATTTTCCTGTTTCCTCTGTCAGGTGTGTCCTGACACCTGACCATCTTTGTCAGGTGCTCCTCAGAGAATTTTGTTTGATGACCACTCTCCTGGGGACCAGAAGTGGAAGACCAGTTTGCCTGCAACAGGAACCATCTCCCTGCGTATCGCATTAAAACAATTCATGCAGCTATAGTAATCTTTCCATGCTAGAAGGCAGGAAGTTCTCCCATCATCTTTTGTGGTTTCAGAGGAAAGAAAAACACACCACGTGTGACAGTCATACATTGTGAACACCTAACAGACACAGTCCACAGCAGGACAGAAACATCAAATCATCCCAACTCATCATCAAAACAGCTTGCATTTGTGACTGGCTTTTCATCCCAAAAGGGGGATTCTCCTGCCATCAGTCACGTGCTCTTAAACACTCACACCACCAGAGCAACGCGCAGACTCCCTGGGTGTGTGGCTGAGACCAGGGGTAAAGCGGACCACTGCAGATCAATGAGGCCAATCGTAAGGTCCACAGACCCTTGCACAAGTTGCTTCCAGTCAGCAGAAAACTACCTGTTCCTCCTCAACCTCAGAAACTCTGCTTGCAGATGTTAGAAGGAACCAACAAATGCAGCCTTCTGGCCTCTGCCCCAACAAGAGTCCATCTCCAAGCTCTGGAGACGGACAAACACCTAGAATGGAAAGCTCCTGGAAAGAGTGGGTGCACAGGACAGCAAGAGAGCGAGCACAAATGGTGTGTGAGCGTGCGTGAGTGAAGGCTGTGCGTGAGTGTAAGCCTTTGCCAGTCCTTCCTTTCCCACAGCATCCCTACCGGCACGGTGCTAAGGAGCCTCTGGGACCCTGAGCCACAGCTGCACAAGTCTGGTGGTGCCCTGGGGCAACAGGCTTCGTAGGCCTGCAGCCCAACAAGGGGCAAGAGCATCTTCTCTGGCTGAAGCGGCCAGCCAGCAGCTAACTCAGCTATCAGCAAAGTCCCTCAGGACAACTTCACTGCCTTCCTGACAAAACAGTCACTGCTGTATTTGCATCTTACTTTTGACAAGAACTTTCCTGCCTATAGGTGAGGCTGTACTATCAGAGTGCATCTTTCCTCCATACAAACCCCCTTTTGAGCAAATGATTCCTTCAGAAGGATTTACACTCCAGCTGAAGTGTGTCAAATCTGTGGCTAGTAATGAGCACATGAAAATATTTTTTCAGTATTTACATATGAAAGATATCAAATAGGATCACTGTAAGATTACTTCTTCAGTGTCGCCTTCTAAAGATGTGGTGGTTTTACTCAGGTGGGCAGCCGAGTTCCACCCGATCCTTTTCCAGAGGAAGATACATAACTGCCTCTAGAGAAGGACTAGCTCACTAAACGGGTTGGCCTACTAGAGAGTCCTTCAAAAGTTTGGTTGGCCAAGGAGCTGTAGCCTGAAAGTCAGAAGTCTGCTCCATACTACGGGAAGAGAGAACGCCCCCAAGGGTAAATTACCCAACATTTTGGTATTTCTCTTAGCTACCAGAAAAGAAACAAACACACCCCAAAACCACCAACATGCGTACATGAAAGAAAACCAAGCACGGCATGCTAGAGCTGGTCAAACAATTCTGCCAGTTAGCTCTAAGAGAGAATTTGAAGTTAGCTGTGTAGCGGAGAATAAAAACGAAAAACCAGTGCTCTCTGTGTTTGAGGGCTTTTATTATCTACCACAACGGTCTGCCCAAGAACTTGTCCCTCAGGACACCAAGTTCTTTCTGGGAGAGGTTGTGCACCAACAACAGATTCTGTCCCGGGGAGTCTCTGCTCGGAATTTTGGGGTAAGGAAAGCCAGGAGGCTGGCTTGGTTGCCTTGGTTTCCGTATGCCCACGCGTGGAGACGGTAACCTGGACACTGTGGACTGATTGTGTGCTCACCATGAAGACACGCAGGTTAAAAGGCGGCGCCTCTTCCTGCGGCCATCACTTCTTGGAAGTGAGATTGTGACGGACGAGGTAGGACGAGGCTTTTCTCCAATGCATACTGTGAACTGTCGATCTAGCTTCACATTCGTTAGTCAAATGAGAGCGGTGAATAAGAGAATGTTTACATTTGCCTTCCTTTCAACAGGCACGCAATGTGTGCAGCAGAGTCACAGAAGGAAAATTCAACTGAGAAGAGCCAAGCGGTAAGATTAGCTCCTTACGAATACACAAGTTCATGCACTTTTTTGGACGAAGGTGGTCTAGCGCAAAGCCTGATACTGTTTGTGTGATAAGTGGGCGAGAGGGGGCAAATGAAAAAAAAAAAAAAAAAGAATGCTTCAGATACTTGTGGCTCTGCTTACTTGCAGAAGAAAAACTGCAAGCTCTTCCAGTGACAGTGTCAGAAGCGTGCAGCTAGCTCTCACGTGCACTTTCAGGGAGTCTTTAGTGGAGAAGAGATCCTCTAGTACCGTGGCCAGTGAATATTAGCCACCAGACAGAGGGAAGAACTGAAGCAGCTTCTGGTTCTCCCTCTCGCATCCCTCTGCCTTCCTGCCCAGCATGGCCATCGAGCAAAAAGCAGCCAAGCCCTTAGTTTGTGCCTTCCTCCGGCACGTTTTAAGCATGATAACTTTAGAAGTGGCCAGCAAAAGTTAGGAAGTACAGTCGGCAAAGGCGGTGTGAAATGCTAAAGGTCATTGAAGCCCAGCTCCATACCTCTTTGGGTTTTCGTATTCCCCCAATTTTCTTCCTGCATTTTCATAAAGGCTAAGAAGGTTCTGCGAAGCCTGGGAAACAATTCAAGGCCCTGACAGTGTCAGACGTGCAGTCTTCACCAAGTATTTGACTTAAGAATGAATTGCCCTCAGCATTCTGTAGTGATTTAAGCGGCCATGAGCAGGTGGCAAAAGTGACTTAAAGTCAGGTTGAGGCCTAAAGTCAAATTCTTTGCTGACAAGTGCACATGCCCCAAGGGAATTTCCTTCATGAGTACCCTTGGGTTGCAGAAACCTAGCGCTTCTCCAGTGCTTCTTCTTCCCCCGTGAAATACTGCAGACCACTCAAACCCTGGTTAAAGATTTGTCCCAAAACAAAGAGAGCAAAAGTAAAGTGCCCACAAGCGAACAACGCAGACGGAAGCTCAGTCTGAAATACAAGCTATGTCATGAGGTACCCGTTGCATTGGCAGGGCGCGATGGAGCTGCCCGACTTGACCGTGCAGAAGAGCTCTGTGAAGCTCCTCACGAAGAGATGGGAGTCCGCCAGTGCTCTGGCACCCAGCCCGGCCTTCCAACGCCTGCCAGCCCCACGGTCCCTGGCACCAGAGCAAGCCAGCCCAGGCAGCACCGTGGACGAAGCTGCGGCAGACAGCGGGAGGGCGGACGTCACCCTGGGTGGCCCTCGCCGGACTGAGACCTTCCCCATCTCTGTCAAGGAGCTGCAGAGCCACTTTGAGACCCTGGGTGGCAGGAAGGTGAGTGCACGCAGGTTCCGCAGCTGAAAAGGATTCCCGCGCTCTCACTGAGGACTCGGAGAACACTACTGCCACAACAGCACCCCCTTCCAATCTGCTGCCTCTTCATATCCTTTCTGCCCCCGGAAAGCCCTACCTGGCTCCTCCCAGTAGCTTCTAACTCACATCCCCTCCATGTCTTCCAACAGGAAGCGGAAAGTGGCAAAAGCTCACTGCCACCAGCACTGGCCACTCAGCCTGGGAGCCAGACAGACATTTCTCTCATGGAAATGTCCAGCGTGAAACGGGGGAGGGCAATCTTTGAGAAGATGTCCTCAGGCAATGGACAGACCACCAACACTGAAGGTTAGCCTTACCACTTGGATCGGATTTCTCCCTTCAGTTCAATGCGCTCCGTCTTTGAGGTGGCAAGGGGCAAGCACACTCACCTCATCAGGGCAGCCCCCAGGCCGCCCAGGGAGAGAACGTGGTGTTCTTCTCAGTGCAAAACAAGCTTTCTAGCCTTCTCCATTTTGTCTGTTGCATTATGGAGCAGTGCCTGATGCCCATTAAATACTTGTTGAGCAAAACACAACAGAATGGTGTCTTATGTTTTGAGAAGATAACTTTTGATGAAGACAGCCCAAATTACAAATAGGATATCAAAACTATGGGCAGCATCCATCAATTACAAAAAAGTGGTATCTTCATTTTCTTCTTTGGTGAAGATAGTTTGGATTTAGCAGTGCGTTGCTTTGGTAACAATGCGTTAACTTTTATTAGTTAAAGGCATTCTGGTTTCCACAAATCAAATGCTCCGTACTTGATGCGCTCTAAAGTAAAAGTGCGACGACACAGTGGGTAAAATGTTGGCAATACTGTTTGTTTTGCTTACTGCTTTTCTTTCAAGCTTTGAAACACATGCACCCATCTCCCTCTCCCCAACTATGACGTCTCTTTGTGGTTGCAGTGGGTGGCTGCAAAGCTGTAGGAGGACTTCCAGAAGAGAGCCCTCCCAACACCGGCAATACACTGACGGAATTCCAGGAGAATGTCTCCTTGAAAGACAAAATGGCTCTGTATCAGGCTGCGGTGTCAAAGGCAGAGAACAGCAACCGCTTTGCCAATGTAAGATACCAATGTCTCAATATCTTCTTAATTCTACGTTTGCTTTGCCCAGGGACAGATCGTAACCATCTTTATTTCTACAAGCAAGCTATCAGGTGGATCATAGGGTGGATGAAAATTTAAATCCCAAATTAGGAAACCTATAGAGCAAACATAGTCATCCATCAGTCTCTCTCTCTACCAAAAGAGGTTTCTCACGCTAGATGCCTTTGGTCTTTTGGACAATCCCCGTTATTTCGTGGACGTGCTCTTCCTTTCAGTCCACCTTTGCCTGAACTTCATGTATGAGGATCATGGGTGAGAGAGAGATCAGCAACACGGTTATCCTGTGATGACAAAACAAGGCAGTTTCCTTACCACAACAACTATTCTCTATCGCCAAATAATAAAATCCTGTTCAGGAGCACAGTGACTTTAGAGCTCTTGCTGCTCGAACTGAAGAATTTGAAATTACCGCATGATAAAACAGCTCAGCTATGGGTGCTCAGGTAGCCCAGAAGCCACCTGAGGGAAGCAGCCACCAGCCACGCTCGCCTTCAGAGTCCAGGTGTTTTCAAACCACGCAATTCCTGCCCACTGGCTTCTTGATTTCCTAATTGCCCTTGTGTATTTGGAACAGATTCCTGCATTTCTTTGGGCCAAGAAGGTTCCAATTCCCTCCTCCCAACACTGCCAGCAATGGTGCTGTTAGCTCTCTCTCCCCAAAAGGAAGAACTGGAGGAAGCCTGACCCAACCGAACTGTGTTGAGAACATATGAACTGCTTCATTTCCACCCTATAACACCTTGCCCTTACTTGTTGAAATGGATGGTATGTTCTTACTGCAAATGGAAAACACCTGGCCTTATTTGATCCCTCTAGACCTCAGAGGAAATCAAGTCCTGCACTGTGCCCGGGGGCCTGGCTGCAGTGAGGAAACACTTTGAGAATGGGCAGATGACCCCTTCAATGACCACCTTTGCTCACTCCCAGCACCAGCACAAAGCTGCAGAGGTAACAATGGCATTTTGAATACTAACAAATTAGGTTTCCCCTGTTAAAGAGCTCGAGAGGAAAATAACACTATTTGCTTGATTCCAGGATTCACCATTCCCGGTGTCCCTGGAAAAATTTGCACCCCATTTTCTTTTCAACTCGCCCTCCTCGAGCCTCACCTAACTTTAACGGTTCAACCTTCTCATCACATGGGTTCCTTGTGGTGCTCGTAATCCCCTAAATCATCACGGTACACTGCCATAAAGGAACCATTTGGGCTTAACATCTGTTAAAGTAGAACTGATTTGTGACAGCCCTTCACAGGCAGAAACACAAATCCAGATTACTGTTAATTACGTGATTCTTTGTATTTGTTTTCAGGAGACCTCAAGAACCACTCAGCTCCCACTATCAAGCAGCACCAGGGAAGCTGAGTGCAGTGCGACGAGCTCCAAAGAAGCCCCACTAGAAGCCTTTCCAAGCAAAGAGGTAAGTTTATCAATTAACAATTATACCATTTGGCAGGTATGTTTTTAAAACAGTGTCCTAGACAGGGTTGTTTGGATGTGGTAATGAATGGGGCTTCCCACTCAGACTTCTCTGTGATGTTTCAAAGACAGCAGCCGAAATATGGAGTATTCTTCCATGTTGCACTAAATCCCGCAGTAACGTGAAGGTTTTGTGCACAGGTTTCTCTCGGGGAGCAAGTGACTCCAGAGACAAACGGGGCTTCTACACTCACCCGGCATACTGATGAAGCAGGTAAGAAGTGGCTTGAGAGTAACGGCTCCCAAAGGAGCACGACAAACCAAGTTCTTGGCAACTGTCTTTACTGGCACAAACGTGGGGCTGCTTTTAGGATACAGATACAGGACATTGCTCCAAGTTGTTCAGTGCCTCCTTCCTCAGCTAAGCACATTCATTGGTCTCAGTGGGACCTAAGAAACAGCTTTCCGTGCTGGTACACAGAGAGGAGTTTGGCAGAAGGAGGTAGCTTCCAATTTGTGCTGAGCTGCTGGAAAGAGCGGGGCATTTTAAGAGATGTCTGAAGACACACGCAAACCCTTGCCCCTGTATAGCCGAAACTGTGGATGATAAAGGCTCAATTTATAGCCAGGCGGAACAGGCCTGGACACCATGAGCACGGTGTAGAGGCGCTGCTTCTGCGGTCTAGTCCTGGTATTAGAATTCACGCGCTCGGTTAACACAAAGACCTCAGTCCTGTGCGAGCCCTGACATTCAGGCAATTCAGGTACGGCAAAACAGCAGGCCATAGATAACGTGTCCCTCAACACTTCTTCCATCCATTTCCTACGTATTTCTTCTCTTCATATTGTCTGTTGTTCATTTACTTTTTTTTTTTTTAATAATAATAGTAATTATTATTCTTTCCATTGCAGTAAGCAATGCAGCTATGGACGTGGAGGTCCCAAAGACTTCCACAGAGGTGTGTGACCATCAGACAGAAAGGACAGCAGAGGAAAACGCTGTTCCCATAGACAGAGAGACTGCAACATCTGTACCAGATGGCAAGGTCTGTGCCTTTATAGTAAGAGTAGACATCAGTCTGTCAAATACAGTCTGAATTTCTATTTTTACCATGTAGTTGCAACTGAAAATGCAACCTGTGAAAGCAGTAGGAATATACGGAGCTTAGCAATGACGGGCACACAAGGTGGTATTTAGTACAACCTGTAATTCAGCAAGTACTTCTATTACATGACAAACACAACTGAAAGTTGAACTCAAACGCTTCTGCTTTTCCTTTCCTTCTCTGATGAAGGAAGCCTCTTCTTTCCCTGCTTTCAGTCTCTAAAAGGCTATGTTTTCTGTCACCAGTTCCTCAGATGCACAGAAACTCTCAACTTGAGGAAAAACGAAGACAAGCGTCAAAATGTCGAGGGCTGTCCGGACCAGACAATTCCACTGGCACTGCCGAGCGAAGCAATGCACCAGCCCAAAAGCACCATGCCGTCTGCTCTTGCCAGAATGAGAGCCATGAATGCGATCATCAAGAGCCACGCACATTCTGTAAGACGGCCACGTCACCAAGGAGCTGCTGGGCTGCCAGTTCAAAGTGTCTGTGAGCAAGAAATCCCAAAGGTTCACAAAGGCGACATCTGTTCAGAGGAGCAGCTCCCTAAGCCTGGGGAGCCGCAGATGAGGGAGCCACTGAGACAACCCAAAAGCAGAAGCACTCGTGCGGCTTCCAGAATTAAGGCCATCAACGACATCCACAGGAACCTACACCATTCTCAAAGGCGTCCAAACCAGGAAGGGGCTGCTTTTCTGGTGGAGGATGCGCAAGGGTTCAAAACAACAGAATCCGGCCTGAAGAACGAAGACGCAAGCGTCACAGTCTCTGTGTTGTGCAGTAATGCACAACAAGTTGACAATAAAGAGATGAAGTGACTCAAAACTAACAGACTTGTCTGAACTTTTGCTGCCTGTCTCAACAGGTTGGAGCATCAGGCGGGGAGAAACTTCATGAAATATAACGAGGGCAAGTGTAGAGCCCTGCATCGGGGCAAGAACAACCCCAGACACCAGGATAAGTTGGGGACTGCCCTGCTGGAGAGCAGCAAAGGGGGAAGGGACGTGGGTGTCCTGGCGGAGAGCTGGCTGACCATGAGCCAGCACTGTGCCCTTGTGGCCAAGAAGGCCAATGGCATCCTGGGGTGTATTAGCAGGGCTGTGGTTAGTAGGTCGAGAGAGGTTCTCCTCCCCCTCTACTCTGCCCTAGTGAGACCACATCTGCAATATTGCGTCCAGTTCTGGGCCCCCCAGTTCCAGAAGGACAGGGAACTGCTTGAGAGAGTCCAGCACAGAGCCACAAGGGTGATAAAGGGAGTGGAGCGTCTCCCTTTTGAGGAAAGGCTGAGGGAGCTGGGTCTCTTTAGTTGGAGAAGAGGAGACTGAGGGGTGACCTTCTTAATGTTTATAAATATGTAAAGGGAGAGTGTCAGGAGGACGGAGCCAGGCTCTTCTCAGCGACATCTAACAGTAGGACAGGGGGCACTGGGTGCGTGCTGGAACATAGGAGGTTCCACTTAAATGTGAGACAAAACTTTTTTATGGTGATGGTGACAGAACACCGGAACAGGCTGCACAGGGGGGATGTGGAGTTTCCTTCTCCAGAGGCATTCCAAAGCTGCCTGGACGCGTTCCTGTGTGACCTGATCTAGCTGCTCCTGCTCCGGCAGGGGCATTGGACCAGACGATCTTTCAAGGTCCCTTCCAATCCCTAACATTCAGTGATTCGGTGATTCTGTGATTCGTAGGCATCTCAGCAGTCTTCTACCATCTTTCTTTGGCAAAGGCACGTCTGGAAAGAAAAACTGTAAAAATCACAGTCAGGAGAAGAGCTCTGGATCTCCAAAGTACCAATCTGCAGGTCTGATATACAGGCTGCCATTATGTCAGGATAACAACAACCTGCTGCCCTGGAAGATTAATCTTACTTTGAAATCAGTGGGCACTGCAATACTATGCTCCTCAGAAAATCAGGACAATTATTGCCAGGTTTTGTGATTACCACTCGTTAAAATGAGGGTATACTGGATTAGGTCACCCAGGGCGTCTCTCAGGCTGAAATTTGTCATGTCAGAGCAAGAACAGGTCACACTTAGTGAAGCCGTGTAGTTCTGGGAACAAAACGTCCCTTCCTGCAATCGGCAGCTCGATTCTTTCTAGTCTTGGCTTTAGAGCACTATGCGGAGTTTATTACAATCTCCTTGAATCGGGAAGGCTCACCCTGAGCACTCTCTGGTGCACAAGTATCCAGGAAAGCCCTGCTGGGGCTCTTGTAGCCACTTGCCTCAAGGCATTTTCCTAATCAAATTCCTACTCCTACCATGCCAGACCAGATATTCTTTCGTGCCCCCTGGCAAAGCTAATGGGCTCTGGGCTGGCTGCATTAGACCTTCTGCCTCAGCACCAGCAATGAGCCTGAGGCTACCAGGTAGCCGAAGCACATCCTCTCCAAGCAGCCCCATTCTGGAAGCATTATAGATTTGCAGTTCCCCTCCTTAGGTATATATGCAACAAGCAAAGCATCATTAGAAGCACAGCGTTTATGAGGGTTCTGAAAAATCACTTTTTTTACTCCTTAGCTAGGGCAAAGACTCCACAGATATGAGAAAAACGGTCAAATCTTTTCTAGCATTTCCCAGTTCATTAGTCTTACTACTGTAGTCTTCTTCAGGCTTCACTTCAGAGTTGTGAAGGGCATCCCAAGTTCTCCTCCTCCAACTCAAATCTCTTCTCTTGCATTACCGATTATCTACTATGATCCCCCCCCCTTCCCCATCCCTCCCCCTACCCCCCCTCAAACTTCTCATCTGTACTTTCGCAAAGAGAGAAAAAATCTTTTCTCTTAAATTTTCCTGTTTCCTCTGTCAGGTGTGTCCTGACACCTGACCATCTTTGTCAGGTGCTCCTCAGAGAATTTTGTTTGATGACCACTCTCCTGGGGACCAGAAGTGGAAGACCAGTTTGCCTGCAACAGGAACCATCTCCCTGCGTATCGCATTAAAACAATTCATGCAGCTATAGTAATCTTTCCATGCTAGAAGGCAGGAAGTTCTCCCATCATCTTTTGTGGTTTCAGAGGAAAGAAAAACACACCACGTGTGACAGTCATACATTGTGAACACCTAACAGACACAGTCCACAGCAGGACAGAAACATCAAATCATCCCAACTCATCATCAAAACAGCTTGCATTTGTGACTGGCTTTTCATCCCAAAAGGGGGATTCTCCTGCCATCAGTCACGTGCTCTTAAACACTCACACCACCAGAGCAACGCGCAGACTCCCTGGGTGTGTGGCTGAGACCAGGGGTAAAGCGGACCACTGCAGATCAATGAGGCCAATCGTAAGGTCCACAGACCCTTGCACAAGTTGCTTCCCGTCAGCAGAAAACTACCTGTTCCTCCTCAACCTCAGAAACTCTGCTTGCAGATGTTAGAAGGAACCAACAAATGCAGCCTTCTGGCCTCTGCCCCAACAAGAGTCCATCTCCAAGCTCTGGAGACGGACAACCACCTAGAATGGAAAGCTCCTGGAAAGAGTGGGTGCACAGGACAGCAAGAGAGCGAGCACAAATGGTGTGTGAGCGTGCGTGAGTGAAGGCTGTGCGTGAGTGTAAGCCTTTGCCAGTCCTTCCTTTCCCACAGCATCCCTACCGGCACGGTGCTAAGGAGCCTCTGGGACCCTGAGCCACAGCTGCACAAGTCTGGTGGTGCCCTGGGGCAACAGGCTTCGTAGGCCTGCAGCCCAACAAGGGGCAAGAGCATCTTCTCTGGCTGAAGCGGCCAGCCAGCAGCTAACTCAGCTATCAGCAAAGTCCCTCAGGACAACTTCACTGCCTTCCTGACAAAACAGTCACTGCTGTATTTGCATCTTACTTTTGACAAGAACTTTCCTGCCTATAGGTGAGGCTGTACTATCAGAGTGCATCTTTCCTCCATACAAACCCCCTTTTGAGCAAATGATTCCTTCAGAAGGATTTACACTCCAGCTGAAGTGTGTCAAATCTGTGGCTAGTAATGAGCACATGAAAATATTTTTTCAGTATTTACATATGAAAGATATCAAATAGGATCACTGTAAGATTACTTCTTCAGTGTCGCCTTCTAAAGATGTGGTGGTTTTACTCAGGTGGGCAGCCGAGTTCCACCCGATCCTTTTCCAGAGGAAGATACATAACTGCCTCTAGAGAAGGACTAGCTCACTAAACGGGTTGGCCTACTAGAGAGTCCTTCAAAAGTTTGGTTGGCCAAGGAGCTGTAGCCTGAAAGTCAGAAGTCTGCTCCATACTACGGGAAGAGAGAACGCCCCCAAGGGTAAATTACCCAACATTTTGGTATTTCTCTTAGCTACCAGAAAAGAAACAAACACACCCCAAAACCACCAACATGCGTACATGAAAGAAAACCAAGCACGGCATGCTAGAGCTGGTCAAACAATTCTGCCAGTTAGCTCTAAGAGAGAATTTGAAGTTAGCTGTGTAGCGGAGAATAAAAACGAAAAACCAGTGCTCTCTGTGTTTGAGGGCTTTTATTATCTACCACAACGGTCTGCCCAAGAACTTGTCCCTCAGGACACCAAGTTCTTTCTGGGAGAGGTTGTGCACCAACAACAGATTCTGTCCCGGGGAGTCTCTGCTCGGAATTTTGGGGTAAGGAAAGCCAGGAGGCTGGCTTGGTTGCCTTGGTTTCCGTATGCCCACGCGTGGAGACGGTAACCTGGACACTGTGGACTGATTGTGTGCTCACCATGAAGACACGCAGGTTAAAAGGCGGCGCCTCTTCCTGCGGCCATCACTTCTTGGAAGTGAGATTGTGACGGACGAGGTAGGACGAGGCTTTTCTCCAATGCATACTGTGAACTGTCGATCTAGCTTCACATTCGTTAGTCAAATGAGAGCGGTGAATAAGAGAATGTTTACATTTGCCTTCCTTTCAACAGGCACGCAATGTGTGCAGCAGAGTCACAGAAGGAAAATTCAACTGAGAAGAGCCAAGCGGTAAGATTAGCTCCTTACGAATACACAAGTTCATGCACTTTTTTGGACGAAGGTGGTCTAGCGCAAAGCCTGATACTGTTTGTGTGATAAGTGGGCGAGAGGGGGCAAATGAAAAAAAAAAAAAAAAAGAATGCTTCAGATACTTGTGGCTCTGCTTACTTGCAGAAGAAAAACTGCAAGCTCTTCCAGTGACAGTGTCAGAAGCGTGCAGCTAGCTCTCACGTGCACTTTCAGGGAGTCTTTAGTGGAGAAGAGATCCTCTAGTACCGTGGCCAGTGAATATTAGCCACCAGACAGAGGGAAGAACTGAAGCAGCTTCTGGTTCTCCCTCTCGCATCCCTCTGCCTTCCTGCCCAGCATGGCCATCAAGCAAAAAGCAGCCAAGCCCTTAGTTTGTGCCTTCCTCCGGCACGTTTTAAGCATGATAACTTTAGAAGTGGCCAGCAAAAGTTAGGAAGTACAGTCGGCAAAGGCGGTGTGAAATGCTAAAGGTCATTGAAGCCCAGCTCCATACCTCTTTGGGTTTTCGTATTCCCCCAATTTTCTTCCTGCATTTTCATAAAGGCTAAGAAGGTTCTGCGAAGCCTGGGAAACAATTCAAGGCCCTGACAGTGTCAGACGTGCAGTCTTCACCAAGTATTTGACTTAAGAATGAATTGCCCTCAGCATTCTGTAGTGATTTAAGCGGCCATGAGCAGGTGGCAAAAGTGACTTAAAGTCAGGTTGAGGCCTAAAGTCAAATTCTTTGCTGACAAGTGCACATGCCCCAAGGGAATTTCCTTCATGAGTACCCTTGGGTTGCAGAAACCTAGCGCTTCTCCAGTGCTTCTTCTTCCCCCGTGAAATACTGCAGACCACTCAAACCCTGGTTAAAGATTTGTCCCAAAACAAAGAGAGCAAAAGTAAAGTGCCCACAAGCGAACAACGCAGACGGAAGCTCAGTCTGAAATACAAGCTATGTCATGAGGTACCCGTTGCATTGGCAGGGCGCGATGGAGCTGCCCGACTTGACCGTGCAGAAGAGCTCTGTGAAGCTCCTCACGAAGAGATGGGAGTCCGCCAGTGCTCTGGCACCCAGCCCGGCCTTCCAACGCCTGCCAGCCCCACGGTCCCTGGCACCAGAGCAAGCCAGCCCAGGCAGCACCGTGGACGAAGCTGCGGCAGACAGCGGGAGGGCGGACGTCACCCTGGGTGGCCCTCGCCGGACTGAGACCTTCCCCATCTCTGTCAAGGAGCTGCAGAGCCACTTTGAGACCCTGGGTGGCAGGAAGGTGAGTGCACGCAGGTTCCGCAGCTGAAAAGGATTCCTGCGCTCTCACTGAGGACTCGGAGAACACTACTGCCACAACAGCACCCCCTTCCAATCTGCTGCCTCTTCATATCCTTTCTGCCCCCTGAAAGCCCTACCTGGCTCCTCCCAGTAGCTTCTAACTCACATCCCCTCCATGTCTTCCAACAGGAAGCGGAAAGTGGCAAAAGCTCACTGCCACCAGCACTGGCCACTCAGCCTGGGAGCCAGACAGACATTTCTCTCATGGAAATGTCCAGCGTGAAACGGGGGAGGGCAATCTTTGAGAAGATGTCCTCAGGCAATGGACAGACCACCAACACTGAAGGTTAGCCTTACCACTTGGATCGGATTTCTCCCTTTAGTTCAATGCGCTCCATCTCTGAGGTGGCAAGGGGCAAGCACACTCACCTCATCAGGGCAGCCCCCAGGCCGCCCAGGGAGAGAACGTGGTGTTCTTCTCAGTGCAAAACAAGCTTTCTAGCCTTCTCCATTTTGTCTGTTGCATTATGGAGCAGTGCCTGATGCCCATTAAATACTTGTTGAGCAAAACACAACAGAATGGTGTCTTATGTTTTGAGAAGATAACTTTTGATGAAGACAGCCCAAATTACAAATAGGATATCAAAACTATGGGCAGCATCCATCAATTACAAAAAAGTGGTATCTTCATTTTCTTCTTTGGTGAAGATAGTTTGGATTTAGCAGTGCGTTGCTTTGGTAACAATGCGTTAACTTTTATTAGTTAAAGGCATTCTGGTTTCCACAAATCAAATGCTCCGTACTTGATGTGCTCTAAAGTAAAAGTGCGACGACACAGTAGGTAAAATGTTGGCAATACTGTTTGTTTTGCTTACTGCTTTTCTTTCAAGCTTTGAAACACATGCACCCATCTCCCTCTCCCCAACTATGACGTCTCTTTGTGGTTGCAGTGGGTGGCTGCAAAGCTGTAGGAGGACTTCCAGAAGAGAGCCCTCCCAACACCGGCAATACACTGACGGAATTCCAGGAGAATGTCTCCTTGAAAGACAAAATGGCTCTGTATCAGGCTGCGGTGTCAAAGGCAGAGAACAGCAACCGCTTTGCCAATGTAAGATACCAATGTCTCAATATCTTCTTAATTCTACGTTTGCTTTGCCCAGGGACAGATCGTAACCATCTTTATTTCTACAAGCAAGCTATCAGGTGGATCATAGGGTGGATGAAAATTTAAATCCCAAATTAGGAAACCTATAGAGCAAACATAGTCATCCATCAGTCTCTCTCTCTACCAAAAGAGGTTTCTCACGCTAGATGCCTTTGGTCTTTTGGACAATCCCCGTTATTTCGTGGACGTGCTCTTCCTTTCAGTCCACCTTTGCCTGAACTTCATGTATGAGGATCATGGGTGAGAGAGAGATCAGCAACACGGTTATCCTGTGATGACAAAACAAGGCAGTTTCCTTACCACAACAACTATTCTCTATCGCCAAATAATAAAATCCTGTTCAGGAGCACAGTGACTTTAGAGCTCTTGCTGCTCGAACTGAAGAATTTGAAATTACCGCATGATAAAACAGCTCAGCTATGGGTGCTCAGGTAGCCCAGAAGCCACCTGAGGGAAGCAGCCACCAGCCACGCTCGCCTTCAGAGTCCAGGTGTTTTCAAACCACGCAATTCCTGCCCACTGGCTTCTTGATTTCCTAATTGCCCTTGTGTATTTGGAACAGATTCCTGCAGTTCTTTGGGCCAAGAAGGTTCCAATTCCCTCCTCCCAACACTGCCAGCAATGGTGCTGTTAGCTCTCTCTCCCCAAAAGGAAGAACTGGAGGAAGCCTGACCCAACCGAACTGTGTTGAGAACATATGAACTGCTTCATTTCCACCCTATAACACCTTGCCCTTACTTGTTGAAATGGATGGTATGTTCTTACTGCAAATGGAAAACACCTGGCCTTATTTGATCCCTCTAGACCTCAGAGGAAATCAAGTCCTGCACTGTGCCCGGGGGCCTGGCTGCAGTGAGGAAACACTTTGAGAATGGGCAGATGACCCCTTCAATGACCACCTTTGCTCACTCCCAGCACCAGCACAAAGCTGCAGAGGTAACAATGGCATTTTGAATACTAACAAATTAGGTTTCCCCTGTTAAAGAGCTCGAGAGGAAAATAACACTATTTGCTTGATTCCAGGATTCACCATTCCCGGTGTCCCTGGAAAAATTTGCACCCCATTTTCTTTTCAACTCGCCCTCCTCGAGCCTCACCTAACTTTAACGGTTCAACCTTCTCATCACATGGGTTCCTTGTGGTGCTCGTAATCCCCTAAATCATCACGGTACACTGCCATAAAGGAACCATTTGGGCTTAACATCTGTTAAAGTAGAACTGATTTGTGACAGCCCTTCACAGGCAGAAACACAAATCCAGATTACTGTTAATTACGTGATTCTTTGTATTTGTTTTCAGGAGACCTCAAGAACCACTCAGCTCCCACTATCAAGCAGCACCAGGGAAGCTGAGTGCAGTGCGACGAGCTCCAAAGAAGCCCCACTAGAAGCCTTTCCAAGCAAAGAGGTAAGTTTATCAATTAACAATTATACCATTTGGCAGGTATGTTTTTAAAACAGTGTCCTAGACAGGGTTGTTTGGATGTGGTAATGAATGGGGCTTCCCACTCAGACTTCTCTGTGATGTTTCAAAGACAGCAGCCGAAATATGGAGTATTCTTCCATGTTGCACTAAATCCCGCAGTAACGTGAAGGTTTTGTGCACAGGTTTCTCTCGGGGAGCAAGTGACTCCAGAGACAAACGGGGCTTCTACACTCACCCGGCATACTGATGAAGCAGGTAAGAAGTGGCTTGAGAGTAACGGCTCCCAAAGGAGCACGACAAACCAAGTTCTTGGCAACTGTCTTTACTGGCACAAACGTGGGGCTGCTTTTAGGATACAGATACAGGACATTGCTCCAAGTTGTTCAGTGCCTCCTTCCTCAGCTAAGCACATTCATTGGTCTCAGTGGGACCTAAGAAACAGCTTTCTGTGCTGGTACACAGAGAGGAGTTTGGCAGAAGGAGGTAGCTTCCAATTTGTGCTGAGCTGCTGGAAAGAGCGGGGCATTTTAAGAGATGTCTGAAGACACACGCAAACCCTTGCCCCTGTATAGCCGAAACTGTGGATGATAAAGGCTCAATTTATAGCCAGGCGGAACAGGCCTGGACACCATGAGCACGGTGTAGAGGCGCCGCTTCTGCGGTCTAGTCCTGGTATTAGAATTCACGCGCTCGGTTAACACAAAGACCTCAGTCCTGTGCGAGCCCTGACATTCAGGCAATTCAGGTACGGCAAAACAGCAGGCCATAGATAACGTGTCCCTCAACACTTCTTCCATCCATTTCCTATGTATTTCTTCTCTTCATATTGTCCGTTGTTCATTTACTTTTTTTTTTTTAATAATAATAGTAATTATTATTCTTTCCATTGCAGTAAGCAATGCAGCTATGGACGTGGAGGTCCCAAAGACTTCCACAGAGGTGTGTGACCATCAGACGGAAAGGACAGCAGAGGAAAACGCTGTTCCCATAGACAGAGAGACTGCAACATCTGTACCAGATGGCAAGGTCTGTGCCTTTATAGTAAGAGTAGACATCAGTCTGTCAAATACAGTCTGAATTTCTATTTTTACCATGTAGTTGCAACTGAAAATGCAACCTGTGAAAGCAGTAGGAATATACGGAGCTTAGCAATGACGGGCACACAAGGTGGTATTTAGTACAACCTGTAATTCAGCAAGTACTTCTATTACATGACAAACACAACTGAAAGTTGAACGCAAACGCTTCTGCTTTTCCTTTCCTTCTCTGATGAAGGCAGCCTCTTCTTTCCCTGCTTTCAGTCTCTAAAAGGCTATGTTTTCTGTCACCAGTTCCTCAGATGCACAGAAACTCTCAACTTGAGGAAAAACAAAGACAAGCGTCAAAATGTCGAGGGCTGTCCGGACCAGACAATTCCACTGGCACTGCCGAGCGAAGCACTGCACCAGCCCAAAAGCACCATGCCGTCTGCTCTTGCCAGAATGAGAGCCATGAATGCGATCATCAAGAGCCACGCACATTCTGTAAGACGGCCACGTCACCAAGGAGCTGCTGGGCTGCCAGTTCAAAGTGCCTGTGAGCAAGAAATCCCAAAGGTTCACAAAGGCGACATCTGTTCAGAGGAGCAGCTCCCTAAGCCTGGGGAGCCGCAGATGAGGGAGCCACTGAGACAACCCAAAAGCAGAAGCACTCGTGCGGCTTCCAGAATTAAGGCCATCAACGACATCCACAGGAACCTACACCATTCTCAAAGGCGTCCAAACCAGGAAGGGGCTGCTTTTCTGGTGGAGGATGCGCAAGGGTTCAAAACAACAGAATCCGGCCTGAAGAACGAAGACGCAAGCGTCACAGTCTCTGTGTTGTGCAGTAATGCACAACAAGTTGACAATAAAGAGATGAAGTGACTCAAAACTAACAGACTTGTCTGAACTTTTGCTGCCTGTCTCAACAGGTTGGAGCATCAGGCGGGGAGAAACTTCATGAAATATAACGAGGGCAAGTGTAGAGCCCTGCATCGGGGCAAGAACAACCCCAGACACCAGGATAAGTTGGGGACTGCCCTGCTGGAGAGCAGCAAAGGGGGAAGGGACGTGGGTGTTCTGGCGGAGAGCTGGCTGACCATGAGCCAGCACTGTGCCCTTGTGGCCAAGAAGGCCAATGGCATCCTGGGGTGTATTAGCAGGGCTGTGGTTAGTAGGTCGAGAGAGGTTCTCCTCCCCCTCTACTCTGCCCTAGTGAGACCACATCTGCAATATTGCGTCCAGTTCTGGGCCCCCCAGTTCCAGAAGGACAGGGAACTGCTTGAGAGAGTCCAGCACAGAGCCACAAGGGTGATAAAGGGAGTGGAGCGTCTCCCTTTTGAGGAAAGGCTGAGGGAGCTGGGTCTCTTTAGTTGGAGAAGAGGAGACTGAGGGGTGACCTTCTTAATGTTTATAAATATGTAAAGGGAGAGTGTCAGGAGGACGGAGCCAGGCTCTTCTCAGCGACATCTAACAGTAGGACAGGGGGCACTGGGTGCGTGCTGGAACATAGGAGGTTCCACTTAAATGCGAGACAAAACTTTTTTTATGGTGATGGTGACAGAACACCGGAACAGGCTGCACAGGGGGGATGTGGAGTTTCCTTCTCCAGAGGCATTCCAAAGCTGCCTGGACGCGTTCCTGTGTGACCTGATCTAGCTGCTCCTGCTCCGGCAGGGGCATTGGACCAGACGATCTTTCAAGGTCCCTTCCAATCCCTAACATTCAGTGATTCGGTGATTCTGTGATTCGTAGGCATCTCAGCAGTCTTCTACCATCTTTCTTTGGCAAAGGCATGTCTGGAAAGAAAAACTGTAAAAATCACAGTCAGGAGAAGAGCTCTGGATCTCCAAAGTACCAATCTGCAGGTCTGATATACAGGCTGCCATTATGTCAGGATAACAACAACCTGCTGCCCTGGAAGATTAATCTTACTTTGAAATCAGTGGGCACTGCAATACTATGCTCCTCAGAAAATCAGGACAATTATTGCCAGGTTTTGTGATTACCACTCGTTAAAATGAGGGTATACTGGATTAGGTCACCCAGGGCGTCTCTCAGGCTGAAATTTGTCATGTCAGAGCAAGAACAGGTCACACTTAGTGAAGCCGTGTAGTTCTGGGAACAAAACGTCCCTTCCTGCAATCGGCAGCTCGATTCTTTCTAGTCTTGGCTTTAGAGCACTATGCGGAGTTTATTACAATCTCCTTGAATCGGGAAGGCTCACCCTGAGCACTCTCTGGTGCACAAGTATCCAGGAAAGCCCTGCTGGGGCTCTTGTAGCCGCTTGCCTCAAGGCATTTTCCTAATCAAATTCCTACTCCTACCATGCCAGACCAGATATTCTTTCGTGCCCCCTGGCAAAGCTAATGGGCTCTGGGCTGGCTGCATTAGACCTTCTGCCTCAGCACCAGCAATGAGCCTGAGGCTACCAGGTAGCCGAAGCACATCCTCTCCAAGCAGCCCCATTCTGGAAGCATTATAGATTTGCAGTTCCCCTCCTTAGGTATATATGCAACAAGCAAAGCATCATTAGAAGCACAGCGTTTATGAGGGTTCTGAAAAATCACTTTTTTTACTCCTTAGCTAGGGCAAAGACTCCACAGATATGAGAAAAACGGTCAAATCTTTTCTAGCATTTCCCAGTTCATTAGTCTTACTACTGTAGTCTTCTTCAGGCTTCACTTCAGAGTTGTGAAGGGCATCCCAAGTTCTCCTCCTCCAACTCAAATCTCTTCTCTTGCATTACCGATTATCTACTATGATCCCCCCCCCTTCCCCATCCCTCCCCCTACCCCCCCTCAAACTTCTCATCTGTACTTTCGCAAAGAGAGAAAAAATCTTTTCTCTTAAATTTTCCTGTTTCCTCTGTCAGGTGTGTCCTGACACCTGACCATCTTTGTCAGGTGCTCCTCAGAGAATTTTGTTTGATGACCACTCTCCTGGGGACCAGAAGTGGAAGACCAGTTTGCCTGCAACAGGAACCATCTCCCTGCGTATCGCATTAAAACAATTCATGCAGCTATAGTAATCTTTCCATGCTAGAAGGCAGGAAGTTCTCCCATCATCTTTTGTGGTTTCAGAGGAAAGAAAAACACACCACGTGTGACAGTCATACATTGTGAACACCTAACAGACACAGTCCACAGCAGGACAGAAACATCAAATCATCCCAACTCATCATCAAAACAGCTTGCATTTGTGACTGGCTTTTCATCCCAAAAGGGGGATTCTCCTGCCATCAGTCACGTGCTCTTAAACACTCACACCACCAGAGCAACGCGCAGACTCCCTGGGTGTGTGGCTGAGACCAGGGGTAAAGCGGACCACTGCAGATCAATGAGGCCAATCGTAAGGTCCACAGACCCTTGCACAAGTTGCTTCCAGTCAGCAGAAAACTACCTGTTCCTCCTCAACCTCAGAAACTCTGCTTGCAGATGTTAGAAGGAACCAACAAATGCAGCCTTCTGGCCTCTGCCCCAACAAGAGTCCATCTCCAAGCTCTGGAGACGGACAACCACCTAGAATGGAAAGCTCCTGGAAAGAGTGGGTGCACAGGACAGCAAGAGAGCGAGCACAAATGGTGTGTGAGCGTGCGTGAGTGAAGGCTGTGCGTGAGTGTAAGCCTTTGCCAGTCCTTCCTTTCCCACAGCATCCCTACCGGCACGGTGCTAAGGAGCCTCTGGGACCCTGAGCCACAGCTGCACAAGTCTGGTGGTGCCCTGGGGCAACAGGCTTCGTAGGCCTGCAGCCCAACAAGGGGCAAGAGCATCTTCTCTGGCTGAAGCGGCCAGCCAGCAGCTAACTCAGCTATCAGCAAAGTCCCTCAGGACAACTTCACTGCCTTCCTGACAAAACAGTCACTGCTGTATTTGCATCTTACTTTTGACAAGAACTTTCCTGCCTATAGGTGAGGCTGTACTATCAGAGTGCATCTTTCCTCCATACAAACCCCCTTTTGAGCAAATGATTCCTTCAGAAGGATTTACACTCCAGCTGAAGTGTGTCAAATCTGTGGCTAGTAATGAGCACATGAAAATATTTTTTCAGTATTTACATATGAAAGATATCAAATAGGATCACTGTAAGATTACTTCTTCAGTGTCGCCTTCTAAAGATGTGGTGGTTTTACTCAGGTGGGCAGCCGAGTTCCACCCGATCCTTTTCCAGAGGAAGATACATAACTGCCTCTAGAGAAGGACTAGCTCACTAAACGGGTTGGCCTACTAGAGAGTCCTTCAAAAGTTTGGTTGGCCAAGGAGCTGTAGCCTGAAAGTCAGAAGTCTGCTCCATACTACGGGAAGAGAGAACGCCCCCAAGGGTAAATTACCCAACATTTTGGTATTTCTCTTAGCTACCAGAAAAGAAACAAACACACCCCAAAACCACCAACATGCGTACATGAAAGAAAACCAAGCACGGCATGCTAGAGCTGGTCAAACAATTCTGCCAGTTAGCTCTAAGAGAGAATTTGAAGTTAGCTGTGTAGCGGAGAATAAAAACGAAAAACCAGTGCTCTCTGTGTTTGAGGGCTTTTATTATCTACCACAACGGTCTGCCCAAGAACTTGTCCCTCAGGACACCAAGTTCTTTCTGGGAGAGGTTGTGCACCAACAACAGATTCTGTCCCGGGGAGTCTCTGCTCGGAATTTTGGGGTAAGGAAAGCCAGGAGGCTGGCTTGGTTGCCTTGGTTTCCGTATGCCCACGCGTGGAGACGGTAACCTGGACACTGTGGACTGATTGTGTGCTCACCATGAAGACACGCAGGTTAAAAGGCGGCGCCTCTTCCTGCGGCCATCACTTCTTGGAAGTGAGATTGTGACGGACGAGGTAGGACGAGGCTTTTCTCCAATGCATACTGTGAACTGTCGATCTAGCTTCACATTCGTTAGTCAAATGAGAGCGGTGAATAAGAGAATGTTTACATTTGCCTTCCTTTCAACAGGCACGCAATGTGTGCAGCAGAGTCACAGAAGGAAAATTCAACTGAGAAGAGCCAAGCGGTAAGATTAGCTCCTTACGAATACACAAGCTCATGCACTTTTTTGGACGAAGGTGGTCTAGCGCAAAGCCTGATACTGTTTGTGTGATAAGTGGGCGAGAGGGGGCAAATGAAAAAAAAAAAAAAAAAGAATGCTTCAGATACTTGTGGCTCTGCTTACTTGCAGAAGAAAAACTGCAAGCTCTTCCAGTGACAGTGTCAGAAGCGTGCAGCTAGCTCTCACGTGCACTTTCAGGGAGTCTTTAGTGGAGAAGAGATCCTCTAGTACCGTGGCCAGTGAATATTAGCCACCAGACAGAGGGAAGAACTGAAGCAGCTTCTGGTTCTCCCTCTCGCATCCCTCTGCCTTCCTGCCCAGCATGGCCATCGAGCAAAAAGCAGCCAAGCCCTTAGTTTGTGCCTTCCTCCGGCACGTTTTAAGCATGATAACTTTAGAAGTGGCCAGCAAAAGTTAGGAAGTACAGTCGGCAAAGGCGGTGTGAAATGCTAAAGGTCATTGAAGCCCAGCTCCATACCTCTTTGGGTTTTCGTATTCCCCCAATTTTCTTCCTGCATTTTCATAAAGGCTAAGAAGGTTCTGCGAAGCCTGGGAAACAATTCAAGGCCCTGACAGTGTCAGACGTGCAGTCTTCACCAAGTATTTGACTTAAGAATGAATTGCCCTCAGCATTCTGTAGTGATTTAAGCGGCCATGAGCAGGTGGCAAAAGTGACTTAAAGTCAGGTTGAGGCCTAAAGTCAAATTCTTTGCTGACAAGTGCACATGCCCCAAGGGAATTTCCTTCATGGGTACCCTTGGGTTGCAGAAACCTAGCGCTTCTCCAGTGCTTCTTCTTCCTCCGTGAAATACTGCAGACCACTCAAACCCTGGTTAAAGATTTGTCCCAAAACAAAGAGAGCAAAAGTAAAGTGCCCACAAGCGAACAACGCAGACGGAAGCTCAGTCTGAAATACAAGCTATGTCATGAGGTACCCGTTGCATTGGCAGGGCGCGATGGAGCTGCCCGACTTGACCGTGCAGAAGAGCTCTGTGAAGCTCCTCACGAAGAGATGGGAGTCCGCCAGTGCTCTGGCACCCAGCCCGGCCTTCCAACGCCTGCCAGCCCCACGGTCCCTGGCACCAGAGCAAGCCAGCCCAGGCAGCACCGTGGACGAAGCTGCGGCAGACAGCGGGAGGGCGGACGTCACCCTGGGTGGCCCTCGCCGGACTGAGACCTTCCCCATCTCTGTCAAGGAGCTGCAGAGCCACTTTGAGACCCTGGGTGGCAGGAAGGTGAGTGCACGCAGGTTCCGCAGCTGAAAAGGATTCCCGCGCTCTCACTGAGGACTCGGAGAACACTACTGCCACAACAGCACCCCCTTCCAATCTGCTGCCTCTTCATATCCTTTCTGCCCCCTGAAAGCCCTACCTGGCTCCTCCCAGTAGCTTCTAACTCACATCCCCTCCATGTCTTCCAACAGGAAGCGGAAAGTGGCAAAAGCTCACTGCCACCAGCACTGGCCACTCAGCCTGGGAGCCAGACAGACATTTCTCTCATGGAAATGTCCAGCGTGAAACGGGGGAGGGCAATCTTTGAGAAGATGTCCTCAGGCAATGGACAGACCACCAACACTGAAGGTTAGCCTTACCACTTGGATCGGATTTCTCCCTTTAGTTCAATGCGCTCCATCTTTGAGGTGGCAAGGGGCAAGCACACTCACCTCATCAGGGCAGCCCCCAGGCCGCCCAGGGAGAGAACGTGGTGTTCTTCTCAGTGCAAAACAAGCTTTCTAGCCTTCTCCATTTTGTCTGTTGCATTATGGAGCAGTGCCTGATGCCATTAAATACTTGTTGAGCAAAACACAACAGAATGGTGTCTTATGTTTTGAGAAGATAACTTTTGATGAAGACAGCCCAAATTACAAATAGGATATCAAAACTATGGGCAGCATCCATCAATTACAAAAAAGTGGTATCTTCATTTTCTTCTTTGGTGAAGATAGTTTGGATTTAGCAGTGCGTTGCTTTGGTAACAATGCGTTAACTTTTATTAGTTAAAGGCATTCTGGTTTCCACAAATCAAATGCTCCGTACTTGATGTGCTGTAAAGTAAAAGTGCGACGACACAGTGGGTAAAATGTTGGCAATACTGTTTGTTTTGCTTACTGCTTTTCTTTCAAGCTTTGAAACACATGCACCCATCTCCCTCTCCCCAACTATGACGTCTCTTTGTGGTTGCAGTGGGTGGCTGCAAAGCTGTAGGAGGACTTCCAGAAGAGAGCCCTCCCAACACCGGCAATACACTGACGGAATTCCAGGAGAATGTCTCCTTGAAAGACAAAATGGCTCTGTATCAGGCTGCGGTGTCAAAGGCAGAGAACAGCAACCGCTTTGCCAATGTAAGATACCAATGTCTCAATATCTTCTTAATTCTACGTTTGCTTTGCCCAGGGACAGATCGTAACCATCTTTATTTCTACAAGCAAGCTATCAGGTGGATCATAGGGTGGATGAAAATTTAAATCCCAAATTAGGAAACCTATAGAGCAAACATAGTCATCCATCAGTCTCTCTCTCTACCAAAAGAGGTTTCTCACGCTAGATGCCTTTGGTCTTTTGGACAATCCCCGTTATTTCGTGGACGTGCTCTTCCTTTCAGTCCACCTTTGCCTGAACTTCATGTATGAGGATCATGGGTGAGAGAGAGATCAGCAACACGGTTATCCTGTGATGACAAAACAAGGCAGTTTCCTTACCACAACAACTATTCTCTATCGCCAAATAATAAAATCCTGTTCAGGAGCACAGTGACTTTAGAGCTCTTGCTGCTCGAACTGAAGAATTTGAAATTACCGCATGATAAAACAGCTCAGCTATGGGTGCTCAGGTAGCCCAGAAGCCACCTGAGGGAAGCAGCCACCAGCCACGCTCGCCTTCAGAGTCCAGGTGTTTTCAAACCACGCAATTCCTGCCCACTGGCTTCTTGATTTCCTAATTGCCCTTGTGTATTTGGAACAGATTCCTGCAGTTCTTTGGGCCAAGAAGGTTCCAATTCCCTCCTCCCAACACTGCCAGCAATGGTGCTGTTAGCTCTCTCTCCCCAAAAGGAAGAACTGGAGGAAGCCTGACCCAACCGAACTGTGTTGAGAACATATGAACTGCTTCATTTCCACCCTATAACACCTTGCCCTTACTTGTTGAAATGGATGGTATGTTCTTACTGCAAATGGAAAACACCTGGCCTTATTTGATCCCTCTAGACCTCAGAGGAAATCAAGTCCTGCACTGTGCCCGGGGGCCTGGCTGCAGTGAGGAAACACTTTGAGAATGGGCAGATGACCCCTTCAATGACCACCTTTGCTCACTCCCAGCACCAGCACAAAGCTGCAGAGGTAACAATGGCATTTTGAATACTAACAAATTAGGTTTCCCCCGTTAAAGAGCTCGAGAGGAAAATAACACTATTTGCTTGATTCCAGGATTCACCATTCCCGGTGTCCCTGGAAAAATTTGCACCCCATTTTCTTTTCAACTCGCCCTCCTCGAGCCTCACCTAACTTTAACGGTTCAACCTTCTCATCACATGGGTTCCTTGTGGTGCTCGTAATCCCCTAAATCATCACGGTACACTGCCATAAAGGAACCATTTGGGCTTAACATCTGTTAAAGTAGAACTGATTTGTGACAGCCCTTCACAGGCAGAAACACAAATCCAGATTACTGTTAATTACGTGATTCTTTGTATTTGTTTTCAGGAGACCTCAAGAACCACTCAGCTCCCACTATCAAGCAGCACCAGGGAAGCCGAGTGCAGTGCGACGAGCTCCAAAGAAGCCCCACTAGAAGCCTTTCCAAGCAAAGAGGTAAGTTTATCAATTAACAATTATACCATTTGGCAGGTATGTTTTTAAAACAGTGTCCTAGACAGGGTTGTTTGGATGTGGTAATGAATGGGGCTTCCCACTCAGACTTCTCTGTGATGTTTCAAAGACAGCAGCCGAAATATGGAGTATTCTTCCATGTTGCACTAAATCCCGCAGTAACGTGAAGGTTTTGTGCACAGGTTTCTCTCGGGGAGCAAGTGACTCCAGAGACAAACGGGGCTTCTACACTCACCCGGCATACTGATGAAGCAGGTAAGAAGTGGCTTGAGAGTAACGGCTCCCAAAGGAGCACGACAAACCAAGTTCTTGGCAACTGTCTTTACTGGCACAAACGTGGGGCTGCTTTTAGGATACAGATACAGGACATTGCTCCAAGTTGTTCAGTGCCTCCTTCCTCAGCTAAGCACATTCATTGGTCTCAGTGGGACCTAAGAAACAGCTTTCCGTGCTGGTACACAGAGAGGAGTTTGGCAGAAGGAGGTAGCTTCCAATTTGTGCTGAGCTGCTGGAAAGAGCGGGGCATTTTAAGAGATGTCTGAAGACACACGCAAACCCTTGCCCCTGTATAGCCGAAACTGTGGATGATAAAGGCTCAATTTATAGCCAGGCGGAACAGGCCTGGACACCATGAGCACGGTGTAGAGGCGCTGCTTCTGCGGTCTAGTCCTGGTATTAGAATTCACGCGCTCGGTTAACACAAAGACCTCAGTCCTGTGCGAGCCCTGACATTCAGGCAATTCAGGTACGGCAAAACAGCAGGCCATAGATAACGTGTCCCTCAACACTTCTTCCATCCATTTCCTACGTATTTCTTCTCTTCATATTGTCCGTTGTTCATTTACTTTTTTTTTTTTTAATAATAATAGTAATTATTATTCTTTCCATTGCAGTAAGCAATGCAGCTATGGACGTGGAGGTCCCAAAGACTTCCACAGAGGTGTGTGACCATCAGACGGAAAGGACAGCAGAGGAAAACGCTGTTCCCATAGACAGAGAGACTGCAACATCTGTACCAGATGGCAAGGTCTGTGCCTTTATAGTAAGAGTAGACATCAGTCTGTCAAATACAGTCTGAATTTCTATTTTTACCATGTAGTTGCAACTGAAAATGCAACCTGTGAAAGCAGTAGGAATATACGGAGCTTAGCAATGACGGGCACACAAGGTGGTATTTAGTACAACCTGTAATTCAGCAAGTACTTCTATTACATGACAAACACAACTGAAAGTTGAACGCAAACGCTTCTGCTTTTCCTTTCCTTCTCTGATGAAGGAAGCCTCTTCTTTCCCTGCTTTCAGTCTCTAAAAGGCTATGTTTTCTGTCACCAGTTCCTCAGATGCACAGAAACTCTCAACTTGAGGAAAAACAAAGACAAGCGTCAAAATGTCGAGGGCTGTCCGGACCAGACAATTCCACTGGCACTGCCGAGCGAAGCACTGCACCAGCCCAAAAGCACCATGCCGTCTGCTCTTGCCAGAATGAGAGCCATGAATGCGATCATCAAGAGCCACGCACATTCTGTAAGACGGCCACGTCACCAAGGAGCTGCTGGGCTGCCAGTTCAAAGTGCCTGTGAGCAAGAAATCCCAAAGGTTCACAAAGGCGACATCTGTTCAGAGGAGCAGCTCCCTAAGCCTGGGGAGCCGCAGATGAGGGAGCCACTGAGACAACCCAAAAGCAGAAGCACTCGTGCGGCTTCCAGAATTAAGGCCATCAACGACATCCACAGGAACCTACACCATTCTCAAAGGCGTCCAAACCAGGAAGGGGCTGCTTTTCTGGTGGAGGATGCGCAAGGGTTCAAAACAACAGAATCCGGCCTGAAGAACGAAGACGCAAGCGTCACAGTCTCTGTGTTGTGCAGTAATGCACAACAAGTTGACAATAAAGAGATGAAGTGACTCAAAACTAACAGACTTGTCTGAACTTTTGCTGCCTGTCTCAACAGGTTGGAGCATCAGGCGGGGAGAAACTTCATGAAATATAACGAGGGCAAGTGTAGAGCCCTGCATCGGGGCAAGAACAACCCCAGACACCAGGATAAGTTGGGGACTGCCCTGCTGGAGAGCAGCAAAGGGGGAAGGGACGTGGGTGTCCTGGCGGAGAGCTGGCTGACCATGAGCCAGCACTGTGCCCTTGTGGCCAAGAAGGCCAATGGCATCCTGGGGTGTATTAGCAGGGCTGTGGTTAGTAGGTCGAGAGAGGTTCTCCTCCCCCTCTACTCTGCCCTAGTGAGACCACATCTGCAATATTGCGTCCAGTTCTGGGCCCCCCAGTTCCAGAAGGACAGGGAACTGCTTGAGAGAGTCCAGCACAGAGCCACAAGGGTGATAAAGGGAGTGGAGCGTCTCCCTTTTGAGGAAAGGCTGAGGGAGCTGGGTCTCTTTAGTTGGAGAAGAGGAGACTGAGGGGTGACCTTCTTAATGTTTATAAATATGTAAAGGGAGAGTGTCAGGAGGACGGAGCCAGGCTCTTCTCAGCGACATCTAACAGTAGGACAGGGGGCACTGGGTGCGTGCTGGAACATAGGAGGTTCCACTTAAATGCGAGACAAAACTTTTTTATGGTGATGGTGACAGAACACCGGAACAGGCTGCACAGGGGGGATGTGGAGTTTCCTTCTCCAGAGGCATTCCAAAGCTGCCTGGATGCGTTCCTGTGTGACCTGATCTAGCTGCTCCTGCTCCGGCAGGGGCATTGGACCAGACGATCTTTCAAGGTCCCTTCCAATCCCTAACATTCAGTGATTCGGTGATTCTGTGATTCGTAGGCATCTCAGCAGTCTTCTACCATCTTTCTTTGGCAAAGGCATGTCTGGAAAGAAAAACTGTAAAAATCACAGTCAGGAGAAGAGCTCTGGATCTCCAAAGTACCAATCTGCAGGTCTGATATACAGGCTGCCATTATGTCAGGATAACAACAACCTGCTGCCCTGGAAGATTAATCTTACTTTGAAATCAGTGGGCACTGCAATACTATGCTCCTCAGAAAATCAGGACAATTATTGCCAGGTTTTGTGATTACCACTCGTTAAAATGAGGGTATACTGGATTAGGTCACCCAGGGCGTCTCTCAGGCTGAAATTTGTCATGTCAGAGCAAGAACAGGTCACACTTAGTGAAGCCGTGTAGTTCTGGGAACAAAACGTCCCTTCCTGCAATCGGCAGCTCGATTCTTTCTAGTCTTGGCTTTAGAGCACTATGCGGAGTTTATTACAATCTCCTTGAATCGGGAAGGCTCACCCTGAGCACTCTCTGGTGCACAAGTATCCAGGAAAGCCCTGCTGGGGCTCTTGTAGCCACTTGCCTCAAGGCATTTTCCTAATCAAATTCCTACTCCTACCATGCCAGACCAGATATTCTTTCGTGCCCCCTGGCAAAGCTAATGGGCTCTGGGCTGGCTGCATTAGACCTTCTGCCTCAGCACCAGCAATGAGCCTGAGGCTACCAGGTAGCCGAAGCACATCCTCTCCAAGCAGCCCCATTCTGGAAGCATTATAGATTTGCAGTTCCCCTCCTTAGGTATATATGCAACAAGCAAAGCATCATTAGAAGCACAGCGTTTATGAGGGTTCTGAAAAATCACTTTTTTTACTCCTTAGCTAGGGCAAAGACTCCACAGATATGAGAAAAACGGTCAAATCTTTTCTAGCATTTCCCAGTTCATTAGTCTTACTACTGTAGTCTTCTTCAGGCTTCACTTCAGAGTTGTGAAGGGCATCCCAAGTTCTCCTCCTCCAACTCAAATCTCTTCTCTTGCATTACCGATTATCTACTATGATCCCCCCCCCTTCCCCATCCCTCCCCCTCCCCCCCCTCAAACTTCTCATCTGTACTTTCGCAAAGAGAGAAAAAATCTTTTCTCTTAAATTTTCCTGTTTCCTCTGTCAGGTGTGTCCTGACACCTGACCATCTTTGTCAGGTGCTCCTCAGAGAATTTTGTTTGATGACCACTCTCCTGGGGACCAGAAGTGGAAGACCAGTTTGCCTGCAACAGGAACCATCTCCCTGCGTATCGCATTAAAACAATTCATGCAGCTATAGTAATCTTTCCATGCTAGAAGGCAGGAAGTTCTCCCATCATCTTTTGTGGTTTCAGAGGAAAGAAAAACACACCACGTGTGACAGTCATACATTGTGAACACCTAACAGACACAGTCCACAGCAGGACAGAAACATCAAATCATCCCAACTCATCATCAAAACAGCTTGCATTTGTGACTGGCTTTTCATCCCAAAAGGGGGATTCTCCTGCCATCAGTCACGTGCTCTTAAACACTCACACCACCAGAGCAACGCGCAGACTCCCTGGGTGTGTGGCTGAGACCAGGGGTAAAGCGGACCACTGCAGATCAATGAGGCCAATCGTAAGGTCCACAGACCCTTGCACAAGTTGCTTCCAGTCAGCAGAAAACTACCTGTTCCTCCTCAACCTCAGAAACTCTGCTTGCAGATGTTAGAAGGAACCAACAAATGCAGCCTTCTGGCCTCTGCCCCAACAAGAGTCCATCTCCAAGCTCTGGAGACGGACAACCACCTAGAATGGAAAGCTCCTGGAAAGAGTGGGTGCACAGGACAGCAAGAGAGCGAGCACAAATGGTGTGTGAGCGTGCGTGAGTGAAGGCTGTGCGTGAGTGTAAGCCTTTGCCAGTCCTTCCTTTCCCACAGCATCCCTACCGGCACGGTGCTAAGGAGCCTCTGGGACCCTGAGCCACAGCTGCACAAGTCTGGTGGTGCCCTGGGGCAACAGGCTTCGTAGGCCTGCAGCCCAACAAGGGGCAAGAGCATCTTCTCTGGCTGAAGCGGCCAGCCAGCAGCTAACTCAGCTATCAGCAAAGTCCCTCAGGACAACTTCACTGCCTTCCTGACAAAACAGTCACTGCTGTATTTGCATCTTACTTTTGACAAGAACTTTCCTGCCTATAGGTGAGGCTGTACTATCAGAGTGCATCTTTCCTCCATACAAACCCCCTTTTGAGCTAATGATTCCTTCAGAAGGATTTACACTCCAGCTGAAGTGTGTCAAATCTGTGGCTAGTAATGAGCACATGAAAATATTTTTTCAGTATTTACATATGAAAGATATCAAATAGGATCACTGTAAGATTACTTCTTCAGTGTCGCCTTCTAAAGATGTGGTGGTTTTACTCAGGTGGGCAGCCGAGTTCCACCCGATCCTTTTCCAGAGGAAGATACATAACTGCCTCTAGAGAAGGACTAGCTCACTAAACGGGTTGGCCTACTAGAGAGTCCTTCAAAAGTTTGGTTGGCCAAGGAGCTGTAGCCTGAAAGTCAGAAGTCTGCTCCATACTACGGGAAGAGAGAACGCCCCCAAGGGTAAATTACCCAACATTTTGGTATTTCTCTTAGCTACCAGAAAAGAAACAAACACACCCCAAAACCACCAACATGCGTACATGAAAGAAAACCAAGCACGGCATGCTAGAGCTGGTCAAACAATTCTGCCAGTTAGCTCTAAGAGAGAATTTGAAGTTAGCTGTGTAGCGGAGAATAAAAACGAAAAACCAGTGCTCTCTGTGTTTGAGGGCTTTTATTATCTACCACAACGGTCTGCCCAAGAACTTGTCCCTCAGGACACCAAGTTCTTTCTGGGAGAGGTTGTGCACCAACAACAGATTCTGTCCTGGGGAGTCTCTGCTCGGAATTTTGGGGTAAGGAAAGCCAGGAGGCTGGCTTGGTTGCCTTGGTTTCCGTATGCCCACGCGTGGAGACGGTAACCTGGACACTGTGGACTGATTGTGTGCTCACCGTGAAGACACGCAGGTTAAAAGGCGGCGCCTCTTCCTTGGCCATCACTTCTTGGAAGTGAGATTGTGACGGACGAGGTAGGACGAGGCTTTTCTCCAATGCATACTGTGAACTGTCGATCTAGCTTCACATTCGTTAGTCAAATGAGAGCGGTGAATAAGAGAATGTTTACATTTGCCTTCCTTTCAACAGGCACGCAATGTGTGCAGCAGAGTCACAGAAGGAAAATTCAACTGAGAAGAGCCAAGCGGTAAGATTAGCTCCTTACGAATACACAAGTTCATGCACTGTTTTGGACGAAGGTGGTCTAGCGCAAAGCCTGATACTGTTTGTGTGATAAGTGGGCGAGAGGGGGCAAATGAAAAAAAAAAAAAAAAAAGAAGAATGCTTCAGAACTTGTGGCTCTGCTTACTTGCAGAAGAAAAACTGCAAGCTCTTCCAGTGACAGTGTCAGAAGCGTGCAGCTAGCTCTCACGTGCACTTTCAGGGAGTCTTTAGTGGAGAAGAGATCCTCTAGTACCGTGGCCAGTGAATATTAGTCACCAGACAGAGGGAAGAACTGAAGCAGCTTCTGGTTCTCCCTCTCGCATCCCTCTGCCTTCCTGCCCAGCATGGCCATCGAGCAAAAAGCAGCCAAGCCCTTAGTTTGTGCCTTCCTCCGGCACGTTTTAAGCATGATAACTTTAGAAGTGGCCAGCAAAAGTTAGGAAGTACAGTCGGCAAAGGCGGTGTGAAATGCTAAAGGTCATTGAAGCCCAGCTCCATACCTCTTTGGGTTTTCGTATTCCCCCAATTTTCTTCCTGCATTTTCATAAAGGCTAAGAAGGTTCTGCGAAGCCTGGGAAACAATTCAAGGCCCTGACAGTGTCAGACGTGCAGTCTTCACCAAGTATTTGACTTAAGAATGAATTGCCCTCAGCATTCTGTAGTGATTTAAGCGGCCATGAGCAGGTGGCAAAAGTGACTTAAAGTCAGGTTGAGGCCTAAAGTCAAATTCTTTGCTGACAAGTGCACATGCCCCAAGGGAATTTCCTTCATGGGTACCCTTGGGTTGCAGAAACCTAGCGCTTCTCCAGTGCTTCTTCTTCCCCCGTGAAATACTGCAGACCACTCAAACCCTGGTTAAAGATTTGTCCCAAAACAAAGAGAGCAAAAGTAAAGTGCCCACAAGCGAACAACGCAGACGGAAGCTCAGTCTGAAATACAAGCTATGTCATGAGGTACCCGTTGCATTGGCAGGGCGCGATGGAGCTGCCCGACTTGACCGTGCAGAAGAGCTCTGTGAAGCTCCTCACGAAGAGATGGGAGTCCGCCAGTGATCTGGCACCCAGCCCGGCCTTCCAACGCCTGCCAGCCCCACGGTCCCTGGCACCAGAGCAAGCCAGCCCAGGCAGCACCGTGGACGAAGCTGCGGCAGACAGCGGGAGGGCGGACGTCACCCTGGGTGGCCCTCGCCGGACTGAGACCTTCCCCATCTCTGTCAAGGAGCTGCAGAGCCACTTTGAGACCCTGGGTGGCAGGAAGGTGAGTGCACGCAGGTTCCGCAGCTGAAAAGGATTCCCGCGCTCTCACTGAGGACTCGGAGAACACTACTGCCACAACAGCACCCCCTTCCAATCTGCTGCCTCTTCATATCCTTTCTGCCCCCTGAAAGCCCTACCTGGCTCCTCCCAGTAGCTTCTAACTCACATCCCCTCCATGTCTTCCAACAGGAAGCGGAAAGTGGCAAAAGCTCACTGCCACCAGCACTGGCCACTCAGCCTGGGAGCCAGACAGACATTTCTCTCATGGAAATGTCCAGCGTGAAACGGGGGAGGGCAATCTTTGAGAAGATGTCCTCAGGCAATGGACAGACCACCAACACTGAAGGTTAGCCTTACCACTTGGATCGGATTTCTCCCTTTAGTTCAATGCGCTCCATCTCTGAGGTGGCAAGGGGCAAGCACACTCACCTCATCAGGGCAGCCCCCAGGCCGCCCAGGGAGAGAACGTGGTGTTCTTCTCAGTGCAAAACAAGCTTTCTAGCCTTCTCCATTTTGTCTGTTGCATTATGGAGCAGTGCCTGATGCCATTAAATCCTTGTTGAGCAAAACACAACAGAATGGTGTCTTATGTTTTGAGAAGATAACTTTTGATGAAGACAGCCCAAATTACAAATAGGATATCAAAACTATGGGCAGCATCCATCAATTACAAAAAAGTGGTATCTTCATTTTCTTCTTTGGTGAAGATAGTTTGGATTTAGCAGTGCGTTGCTTTGGTAACAATGCGTTAACTTTTATTAGTTAAAGGCATTCTGGTTTCCACAAGTCAAATGCTCCGTACTTGATGTGCTCTAAAGTAAAAGTGCGACGACACAGTGGGTAAAATGTTGGCAATACTGTTTGTTTTGCTTACTGCTTTTCTTTCAAGCTTTGAAACACATGCACCCATCTCCCTCTCCCCAACTATGACGTCTCTTTGTGGTTGCAGTGGGTGGCTGCAAAGCTGTAGGAGGACTTCCAGAAGAGAGCCCTCCCAACACCGGCAATACACTGACGGAATTCCAGGAGAATGTCTCCTTGAAAGACAAAATGGCTCTGTATCAGGCTGCGGTGTCAAAGGCAGAGAACAGCAACCGCTTTGCCAATGTAAGATACCAATGTCTCAATATCTTCTTAATTCTACGTTTGCTTTGCCCAGGGACAGATCGTAACCATCTTTATTTCTACAAGCAAGCTATCAGGTGGATCATAGGGTGGATGAAAATTTAAATCCCAAATTAGGAAACCTATAGAGCAAACATAGTCATCCATCAGTCTCTCTCTCTACCAAAAGAGGTTTCTCACGCTAGATGCCTTTGGTCTTTTGGACAATCCCCGTTATTTCGTGGACGTGCTCTTCCTTTCAGTCCACCTTTGCCTGAACTTCATGTATGAGGATCATGGGTGAGAGAGAGATCAGCAACACGGTTATCCTGTGATGACAAAACAAGGCAGTTTCCTTACCACAACAACTATTCTCTATCGCCAAATAATAAAATCCTGTTCAGGAGCACAGTGACTTTAGAGCTCTTGCTGCTCGAACTGAAGAATTTGAAATTACCGCATGATAAAACAGCTCAGCTATGGGTGCTCAGGTAGCCCAGAAGCCACCTGAGGGAAGCAGCCACCAGCCACGCTCGCCTTCAGAGTCCAGGTGTTTTCAAACCACGCAATTCCTGCCCACTGGCTTCTTGATTTCCTAATTGCCCTTGTGTATTTGGAACAGATTCCTGCAGTTCTTTGGGCCAAGAAGGTTCCAATTCCCTCCTCCCAACACTGCCAGCAATGGTGCTGTTAGCTCTCTCTCCCCAAAAGGAAGAACTGGAGGAAGCCTGACCCAACCGAACTGTGTTGAGAACATATGAACTGCTTCATTTCCACCCTATAACACCTTGCCCTTACTTGTTGAAATGGATGGTATGTTCTTACTGCAAATGGAAAACACCTGGCCTTATTTGATCCCTCTAGACCTCAGAGGAAATCAAGTCCTGCACCGTGCCCGGGGGCCTGGCTGCAGTGAGGAAACACTTTGAGAATGGGCAGATGACCCCTTCAATGACCACCTTTGCTCACTCCCAGCACCAGCACAAAGCTGCAGAGGTAACAATGGCATTTTGAATACTAACAAATTAGGTTTCCCCCGTTAAAGAGCTCGAGAGGAAAATAACACTATTTGCTTGATTCCAGGATTCACCATTCCCGGTGTCCCTGGAAAAATTTGCACCCCATTTTCTTTTCAACTCGCCCTCCTTGAGCCTCACCTAACTTTAACGGTTCAACCTTCTCATCACATGGGTTCCTTGTGGTGCTCGTAATCCCCTAAATCATCACGGTACACTGCCATAAAGGAACCATTTGGGCTTAACATCTGTTAAAGTAGAACTGATTTGTGACAGCCCTTCACAGGCAGAAACACAAATCCAGATTACTGTTAATTACGTGATTCTTTGTATTTGTTTTCAGGAGACCTCAAGAACCACTCAGCTCCCACTATCAAGCAGCACCAGGGAAGCTGAGTGCAGTGCGACGAGCTCCAAAGAAGCCCCACTAGAAGCCTTTCCAAGCAAAGAGGTAAGTTTATCAATTAACAATTATACCATTTGGCAGGTATGTTTTTAAAACAGTGTCCTAGACAGGGTTGTTTGGATGTGGTAATGAATGGGGCTTCCCACTCAGACTTCTCTGTGATGTTTCAAAGACAGCAGCCGAAATATGGAGTATTCTTCCATGTTGCACTAAATCCCGCAGTAACGTGAAGGTTTTGTGCACAGGTTTCTCTCGGGGAGCAAGTGACTCCAGAGACAAACGGGGCTTCTACACTCACCCGGCATACTGATGAAGCAGGTAAGAAGTGGCTTGAGAGTAACGGCTCCCAAAGGAGCACGACAAACCAAGTTCTTGGCAACTGTCTTTACTGGCACAAACGTGGGGCTGCTTTTAGGATACAGATACAGGACATTGCTCCAAGTTGTTCAGTGCCTCCTTCCTCAGCTAAGCACATTCATTGGTCTCAGTGGGACCTAAGAAACAGCTTTCCGTGCTGGTACACAGAGAGGAGTTTGGCAGAAGGAGGTAGCTTCCAATTTGTGCTGAGCTGCTGGAAAGAGCGGGGCATTTTAAGAGATGTCTGAAGACACACGCAAACCCTTGCCCCTGTATAGCCGAAACTGTGGATGATAAAGGCTCAATTTATAGCCAGGCGGAACAGGCCTGGACACCATGAGCACGGTGTAGAGGCGCTGCTTCTGCGGTCTAGTCCTGGTATTAGAATTCACGCGCTCGGTTAACACAAAGACCTCAGTCCTGTGCGAGCCCTGACATTCAGGCAATTCAGGTACGGCAAAACAGCAGGCCATAGATAACGTGTCCCTCAACACTTCTTCCATCCATTTCCTACGTATTTCTTCTCTTCATATTGTCCGTTGTTCATTTACTTTTTTTTTTTTTAATAATAATAGTAATTATTATTCTTTCCATTGCAGTAAGCAATGCAGCTATGGACGTGGAGGTCCCAAAGACTTCCACAGAGGTGTGTGACCATCAGACAGAAAGGACAGCAGAGGAAAACGCTGTTCCCATAGACAGAGAGACTGCAACATCTGTACCAGATGGCAAGGTCTGTGCCTTTATAGTAAGAGTAGACATCAGTCTGTCAAATACAGTCTGAATTTCTATTTTTACCATGTAGTTGCAACTGAAAATGCAACCTGTGAAAGCAGTAGGAATATACGGAGCTTAGCAATGACGGGCACACAAGGTGGTATTTAGTACAACCTGTAATTCAGCAAGTACTTCTATTACATGACAAACACAACTGAAAGTTGAACTCAAACGCTTCTGCTTTTCCTTTCCTTCTCTGATGAAGGAAGCCTCTTCTTTCCCTGCTTTCAGTCTCTAAAAGGCTATGTTTTCTGTCACCAGTTCCTCAGATGCACAGAAACTCTCAACTTGAGGAAAAACGAAGACAAGCGTCAAAATGTCGAGGGCTGTCCGGACCAGACAATTCCACTGGCACTGCCGAGCGAAGCACTGCACCAGCCCAAAAGCACCATGCCGTCTGCTCTTGCCAGAATGAGAGCCATGAATGCGATCATCAAGAGCCATGCACATTCTGTAAGACGGCCACGTCACCAAGGAGCTGCTGGGCTGCCAGTTCAAAGTGCCTGTGAGCAAGAAATCCCAAAGGTTCACAAAGGCGACATCTGTTCAGAGGAGCAGCTCCCTAAGCCTGGGGAGCCGCAGATGAGGGAGCCACTGAGACAACCCAAAAGCAGAAGCACTCGTGCGGCTTCCAGAATTAAGGCCATCAACGACATCCACAGGAACCTACACCATTCTCAAAGGCGTCCAAACCAGGAAGGGGCTGCTTTTCTGGTGGAGGATGCGCAAGGGTTCAAAACAACAGAATCCGGCCTGAAGAACGAAGACGCGAGCGTCACAGTCTCTGTGTTGTGCAGTAATGCACAACAAGTTGACAATAAAGAGATGAAGTGACTCAAAACTAACAGACTTGTCTGAACTTTTGCTGCCTGTCTCAACAGGTTGGAGCATCAGGCGGGGAGAAACTTCATGAAATATAACGAGGGCAAGTGTAGAGCCCTGCATCGGGGCAAGAACAACCCCAGACACCAGGATAAGTTGGGGACTGCCCTGCTGGAGAGCAGCAAAGGGGGAAGGGACGTGGGTGTCCTGGCGGAGAGCTGGCTGACCATGAGCCAGCACTGTGCCCTTGTGGCCAAGAAGGCCAATGGCATCCTGGGGTGTATTAGCAGGGCTGTGGTTAGTAGGTCGAGAGAGGTTCTCCTCCCCCTCTACTCTGCCCTAGTGAGACCACATCTGCAATATTGCGTCCAGTTCTGGGCCCCCCAGTTCCAGAAGGACAGGGAACTGCTTGAGAGAGTCCAGCACAGAGCCACAAGGGTGATAAAGGGAGTGGAGCGTCTCCCTTTTGAGGAAAGGCTGAGGGAGCTGGGTCTCTTTAGTTGGAGAAGAGGAGACTGAGGGGTGACCTTCTTAATGTTTATAAATATGTAAAGGGAGAGTATCAGGAGGATGGAGCCAGGCTCTTCTCAGCGACATCTAACAGTAGGACAGGGGGCACTGGGTGCGTGCTGGAACATAGGAGGTTCCACTTAAATGTGAGACAAAACTTTTTGTGGTGATGGTGACAGAACACCGGAACAGGCTGCACAGGGGGGATGTGGAGTTTCCTTCTCCAGAGGCATTCCAAAGCTGCCTGGACGCGTTCCTGTGTGACCTGATCTAGCTGCTCCTGCTCCGGCAGGGGCATTGGACCAGACGATCTTTCAAGGTCCCTTCCAATCCCTAACATTCAGTGATTCGGTGATTCTGTGATTCGTAGGCATCTCAGCAGTCTTCTACCATCTTTCTTTGGCAAAGGCATGTCTGGAAAGAAAAACTGTAAAAATCACAGTCAGGAGAAGAGCTCTGGATCTCCAAAGTACCAATCTGCAGGTTTGATATACAGACTGCCATTATGTCAGGATAACAACAATCTGCTGCCCCGGAAGATTAATCTTACTTTGAAATCAGTGGGCACTGCAATACTATGCTCCTCAGAAAATCAGGACAATTATTGCCAGGTTTTGTGATTACCACTCGTTAAAATGAGGGTATACTGGATTAGGTCACCCAGGGCGTCTCTCAGGCTGAAATTTGTCATGTCAGAGCAAGAACAGGTCACACTTAGTGAAGCCGTGTAGTTCTGGGAACAAAACGTCCCTTCCTGCAATCGGCAGCTCGATTCTTTCTAGTCTTGGCTTTAGAGCACTATGCGGAGTTTATTACAATCTCCTTGAATCGGGAAGGCTCACCCTGAGCACTCTCTGGTGCACAAGTATCCAGGAAAGCCCTGCTGGGGCTCTTGTAGCCGCTTGCCTCAAGGCATTTTCCTAATCAAATTCCTACTCCTACCATGCCAGACCAGATATTCTTTCGTGCCCCCTGGCAAAGCTAATGGGCTCTGGGCTGGCTGCATTAGACCTTCTGCCTCAGCACCAGCAATGAGCCTGAGGCTACCAGGTAGCCGAAGCACATCCTCTCCAAGCAGCCCCATTCTGGAAGCATTATAGATTTGCAGTTCCCCTCCTTAGGTATATATGCAACAAGCAAAGCATCATTAGAAGCACAGCGTTTATGAGGGTTCTGAAAAATCACTTTTTTTACTCCTTAGCTAGGGCAAAGACTCCACAGATATGAGAAAAACGGTCAAATCTTTTCTAGCATTTCCCAGTTCATTAGTCTTACTACTGTAGTCTTCTTCAGGCTTCACTTCAGAGTTGTGAAGGGCATCCCAAGTTCTCCTCCTCCAACTCAAATCTCTTCTCTTGCATTACCGATTATCTACTATGATCCCCCCCCCTTCCCCATCCCTCCCCCTACCCCCCCTCAAACTTCTCATCTGTACTTTCGCAAAGAGAGAAAAAATCTTTTCTCTTAAATTTTCCTGTTTCCTCTGTCAGGTGTGTCCTGACATCTGACCGTCTTTGTCAGGTGCTCCTCAGAGAATTTTGTTTGATGACCACTCTCCTGGGGACCAGAAGTGGAAGACCAGTTTGCCTGCAACAGGAACCATCTCCCTGCGTATCGCATTAAAACAATTCATGCAGCTATAGTAATCTTTCCATGCTAGAAGGCAGGAAGTTCTCCCATCATCTTTTGTGGTTTCAGAGGAAAGAAAAACACACCACGTGTGACAGTCATACATTGTGAACACCTAACAAACACAGTCCACAGCAGGACAGAAACATCAAATCATCCCAACTCATCATCAAAACAGCTTGCATTTGTGACTGGCTTTTCATCCCAAAGGGGGGATTCTCCTGTCATCAGTCACGTGCTCTTAAACACTCACACCACCAGAGCAACGCGCAGACTCCCTGGGTGTGTGGCTGAGACCAGGGGTAAAGCGGACCACTGCAGATCAATGAGGCCAATCGTAAGGTCCACAGACCCTTGCACAAGTTGCTTCCAGTCAGCAGAAAACTACCTGTTCCTCCTCAACCTCAGAAACTCTGCTTGCAGATGTTAGAAGGAACCAACAAATGCAGCCTTCTGGCCTCTGCCCCAACAAGAGTCCATCTCCAAGCTCTGGAGACGGACAACCACCTAGAATGGAAAGCTCCTGGAAAGAGTGGGTGCACAGGACAGCAAGAGAGCGAGCACAAATGGTGTGTGAGCGTGCGTGAGTGAAGGCTGTGCGTGAGTGTAAGCCTTTGCCAGTCCTTCCTTTCCCACAGCATCCCTACCGGCACGGTGCTAAGGAGCCTCTGGGACCCTGAGCCACAGCTGCACAAGTCTGGTGGTGCCCTGGGGCAACAGGCTTCGTAGGCCTGCAGCCCAACAAGGGGCAAGAGCATCTTCTCTGGCTGAAGCGGCCAGCCAGCAGCTAACTCAGCTATCAGCAAAGTCCCTCAGGACAACTTCACTGCCTTCCTGACAAAACAGTCACTGCTGTATTTGCATCTTACTTTTGACAAGAACTTTCCTGCCTATAGGTGAGGCTGTACTATCAGAGTGCATCTTTCCTCCATACAAACCCCCTTTTGAGCTAATGATTCCTTCAGAAGGATTTACACTCCAGCTGAAGTGTGTCAAATCTGTGGCTAGTAATGAGCACATGAAAATATTTTTTCAGTATTTACATATGAAAGATATCAAATAGGATCACTGTAAGATTACTTCTTCAGTGTCGCCTTCTAAAGATGTGGTGGTTTTACTCAGGTGGGCAGCCGAGTTCCACCCGATCCTTTTCCAGAGGAAGATACATAACTGCCTCTAGAGAAGGACTAGCTCACTAAACGGGTTGGCCTACTAGAGAGTCCTTCAAAAGTTTGGTTGGCCAAGGAGCTGTAGCCTGAAAGTCAGAAGTCTGCTCCATACTACGGGAAGAGAGAACGCCCCCAAGGGTAAATTACCCAACATTTTGGTATTTCTCTTAGCTACCAGAAAAGAAACAAACACACCCCAAAACCACCAACATGCGTACATGAAAGAAAACCAAGCACGGCATGCTAGAGCTGGTCAAACAATTCTGCCAGTTAGCTCTAAGAGAGAATTTGAAGTTAGCTGTGTAGCGGAGAATAAAAACGAAAAACCAGTGCTCTCTGTGTTTGAGGGCTTTTATTATCTACCACAACGGTCTGCCCAAGAACTTGTCCCTCAGGACACCAAGTTCTTTCTGGGAGAGGTTGTGCACCAACAACAGATTCTGTCCCGGGGAGTCTCTGCTCGGAATTTTGGGGTAAGGAAAGCCAGGAGGCTGGCTTGGTTGCCTTGGTTTCCATATGCCCACGCGTGGAGACGGTAACCTGGACACTGTGGACTGATTGTGTGCTCACCATGAAGACACGCAGGTTAAAAGGCGGCGCCTCTTCCTGCGGCCATCACTTCTTGGAAGTGAGATTGTGACGGACGAGGTAGGACGAGGCTTTTCTCCAATGCATACTGTGAACTGTCGATCTAGCTTCACATTCGTTAGTCAAATGAGAGCGGTGAATAAGAGAATGTTTACATTTGCCTTCCTTTCAACAGGCACGCAATGTGTGCAGCAGAGTCACAGAAGGAAAATTCAACTGAGAAGAGCCAAGCGGTAAGATTAGCTCCTTACGAATACACAAGTTCATGCACTTTTTTGGACGAAGGTGGTCTAGCGCAAAGCCTGATACTGTTTGTGTGATAAGTGGGCGAGAGGGGGCAAATGAAAAAAAAAAAAAAAAAAAAGAATGTTTCAGATACTTGTGGCTCTGCTTACTTGCAGAAGAAAAACTGCAAGCTCTTCCAGTGACAGTGTCAGAAGCGTGCAGCTAGCTCTCACGTGCACTTTCAGGGAGTCTTTAGTGGAGAAGAGATCCTCTAGTACCGTGGCCAGTGAATATTAGTCACCAGACAGAGGGAAGAACTGAAGCAGCTTCTGGTTCTCCCTCTCGCATCCCTCTGCCTTCCTGCCCAGCATGGCCATCGAGCAAAAAGCAGCCAAGCCCTTAGTTTGTGCCTTCCTCCGGCACGTTTTAAGCATGATAACTTTAGAAGTGGCCAGCAAAAGTTAGGAAGTACAGTCGGCAAAGGCGGTGTGAAATGCTAAAGGTCATTGAAGCCCAGCTCCATACCTCTTTGGGTTTTCGTATTCCCCCAATTTTCTTCCTGCATTTTCATAAAGGCTAAGAAGGTTCTGCGAAGCCTGGGAAACAATTCAAGGCCCTGACAGTGTCAGACGTGCAGTCTTCACCAAGTATTTGACTTAAGAATGAATTGCCCTCAGCATTCTGTAGTGATTTAAGCGGCCATGAGCAGGTGGCAAAAGTGACTTAAAGTCAGGTTGAGGCCTAAAGTCAAATTCTTTGCTGACAAGTGCACATGCCCCAAGGGAATTTCCTTCATGAGTACCCTTGGGTTGCAGAAACCTAGCGCTTCTCCAGTGCTTCTTCTTCCCCCGTGAAATACTGCAGACCACTCAAACCCTGGTTAAAGATTTGTCCCAAAACAAAGAGAGCAAAAGTAAAGTGCCCACAAGCGAACAACGCAGACGGAAGCTCAGTCTGAAATACAAGCTATGTCATGAGGTACCCGTTGCATTGGCAGGGCGCGATGGAGCTGCCCGACTTGACCGTGCAGAAGAGCTCTGTGAAGCTCCTCACGAAGAGATGGGAGTCCGCCAGTGCTCTGGCACCCAGCCCGGCCTTCCAACGCCTGCCAGCCCCACGGTCCCTGGCACCAGAGCAAGCCAGCCCAGGCAGCACCGTGGACGAAGCTGCGGCAGACAGCGGGAGGGCGGACGTCACCCTGGGTGGCCCTCGCCGGACTGAGACCTTCCCCATCTCTGTCAAGGAGCTGCAGAGCCACTTTGAGACCCTGGGTGGCAGGAAGGTGAGTGCACGCAGGTTCCGCAGCTGAAAAGGATTCCCGCGCTCTCACTGAGGACTCGGAGAACACTACTGCCACAACAGCACCCCCTTCCAATCTGCTGCCTCTTCATATCCTTTCTGCCCCCTGAAAGCCCTACCTGGCTCCTCCCAGTAGCTTCTAACTCACATCCCCTCCATGTCTTCCAACAGGAAGCGGAAAGTGGCAAAAGCTCACTGCCACCAGCACTGGCCACTCAGCCTGGGAGCCAGACAGACATTTCTCTCATGGAAATGTCCAGCGTGAAACGGGGGAGGGCAATCTTTGAGAAGATGTCCTCAGGCAATGGACAGACCACCAACACTGAAGGTTAGCCTTACCACTTGGATCGGATTTCTCCCTTTAGTTCAATGCGCTCCGTCTCTGAGGTGGCAAGGGGCAAGCACACTCACCTCATCAGGGCAGCCCCCAGGCCGCCCAGGGAGAGAACGTGGTGTTCTTCTCAGTGCAAAACAAGCTTTCTAGCCTTCTCCATTTTGTCTGTTGCATTATGGAGCAGTGCCTGATGCCATTAAATACTTGTTGAGCAAAACACAACAGAATGGTGTCTTATGTTTTGAGAAGATAACTTTTGATGAAGACAGCCCAAATTACAAATAGGATATCAAAACTATGGGCAGCATCCATCAATTACAAAAAAGTGGTATCTTCATTTTCTTCTTTGGTGAAGATAGTTTGGATTTAGCAGTGCGTTGCTTTGGTAACAATGCGTTAACTTTTATTAGTTAAAGGCATTCTGGTTTCCACAAATCAAATGCTCCGTACTTGATGCGCTCTAAAGTAAAAGTGCGACGACACAGTGGGTAAAATGTTGGCAATACTGTTTGTTTTGCTTACTGCTTTTCTTTCAAGCTTTGAAACACATGCACCCATCTCCCTCTCCCCAACTATGACGTCTCTTTGTGGTTGCAGTGGGTGGCTGCAAAGCTGTAGGAGGACTTCCAGAAGAGAGCCCTCCCAACACCGGCAATACACTGACGGAATTCCAGGAGAATGTCTCCTTGAAAGACAAAATGGCTCTGTATCAGGCTGCGGTGTCAAAGGCAGAGAACAGCAACCGCTTTGCCAATGTAAGATACCAATGTCTCAATATCTTCTTAATTCTACGTTTGCTTTGCCCAGGGACAGATCGTAACCATCTTTATTTCTACAAGCAAGCTATCAGGTGGATCATAGGGTGGATGAAAATTTAAATCCCAAATTAGGAAACCTATAGAGCAAACATAGTCATCCATCAGTCTCTCTCTCTACCAAAAGAGGTTTCTCACGCTAGATGCCTTTGGTCTTTTGGACAATCCCCGTTATTTCGTGGACGTGCTCTTCCTTTCAGTCCACCTTTGCCTGAACTTCATGTATGAGGATCATGGGTGAGAGAGAGATCAGCAACACGGTTATCCTGTGATGACAAAACAAGGCAGTTTCCTTACCACAACAACTATTCTCTATCGCCAAATAATAAAATCCTGTTCAGGAGCACAGTGACTTTAGAGCTCTTGCTGCTCGAACTGAAGAATTTGAAATTACCGCATGATAAAACAGCTCAGCTATGGGTGCTCAGGTAGCCCAGAAGCCACCTGAGGGAAGCAGCCACCAGCCACGCTCGCCTTCAGAGTCCAGGTGTTTTCAAACCACGCAATTCCTGCCCACTGGCTTCTTGATTTCCTAATTGCCCTTGTGTATTTGGAACAGATTCCTGCAGTTCTTTGGGCCAAGAAGGTTCCAATTCCCTCCTCCCAACACTGCCAGCAATGGTGCTGTTAGCTCTCTCTCCCCAAAAGGAAGAACTGGAGGAAGCCTGACCCAACCGAACTGTGTTGAGAACATATGAACTGCTTCATTTCCACCCTATAACACCTTGCCCTTACTTGTTGAAATGGATGGTATGTTCTTACTGCAAATGGAAAACACCTGGCCTTATTTGATCCCTCTAGACCTCAGAGGAAATCAAGTCCTGCACTGTGCCCGGGGGCCTGGCTGCAGTGAGGAAACACTTTGAGAATGGGCAGATGACCCCTTCAATGACCACCTTTGCTCACTCCCAGCACCAGCACAAAGCTGCAGAGGTAACAATGGCATTTTGAATACTAACAAATTAGGTTTCCCCCGTTAAAGAGCTCGAGAGGAAAATAACACTATTTGCTTGATTCCAGGATTCACCATTCCCGGTGTCCCTGGAAAAATTTGCACCCCATTTTCTTTTCAACTCGCCCTCCTCGAGCCTCACCTAACTTTAACGGTTCAACCTTCTCATCACATGGGTTCCTTGTGGTGCTCGTAATCCCCTAAATCATCACGGTACACTGCCATAAAGGAACCATTTGGGCTTAACATCTGTTAAAGTAGAACTGATTTGTGACAGCCCTTCACAGGCAGAAACACAAATCCAGATTACTGTTAATTACGTGATTCTTTGTATTTGTTTTCAGGAGACCTCAAGAACCACTCAGCTCCCACTATCAAGCAGCACCAGGGAAGCCGAGTGCAGTGCGACGAGCTCCAAAGAAGCCCCACTAGAAGCCTTTCCAAGCAAAGAGGTAAGTTTATCAATTAACAATTATACCATTTGGCAGGTATGTTTTTAAAACAGTGTCCTAGACAGGGTTGTTTGGATGTGGTAATGAATGGGGCTTCCCACTCAGACTTCTCTGTGATGTTTCAAAGACAGCAGCCGAAATATGGAGTATTCTTCCATGTTGCACTAAATCCCGCAGTAACGTGAAGGTTTTGTGCACAGGTTTCTCTCGGGGAGCAAGTGACTCCAGAGACAAACGGGCCTTCTACACTCACCCGGCATACTGATGAAGCAGGTAAGAAGTGGCTTGAGAGTAACGGCTCCCAAAGGAGCACGACAAACCAAGTTCTTGGCAACTGTCTTTACTGGCACAAACGTGGGGCTGCTTTTAGGATACAGATACAGGACATTGCTCCAAGTTGTTCAGTGCCTCCTTCCTCAGCTAAGCACATTCATTGGTCTCAGTGGGACCTAAGAAACAGCTTTCCGTGCTGGTACACAGAGAGGAGTTTGGCAGAAGGAGGTAGCTTCCAATTTGTGCTGAGCTGCTGGAAAGAGCGGGGCATTTTAAGAGATGTCTGAAGACACACGCAAACCCTTGCCCCTGTATAGCCGAAACTGTGGATGATAAAGGCTCAATTTATAGCCAGGCGGAACAGGCCTGGACACCATGAGCACGGTGTAGAGGCGCTGCTTCTGCGGTCTAGTCCTGGTATTAGAATTCACGCGCTCGGTTAACACAAAGACCTCAGTCCTGTGCGAGCCCTGACATTCAGGCAATTCAGGTACGGCAAAACAGCAGGCCATAGATAACGTGTCCCTCAACACTTCTTCCATCCATTTCCTACGTATTTCTTCTCTTCATATTGTCCGTTGTTCATTTACTTTTTTTTTTTTTAATAATAATAGTAATTATTATTCTTTCCATTGCAGTAAGCAATGCAGCTATGGACGTGGAGGTCCCAAAGACTTCCACAGAGGTGTGTGACCATCAGACGGAAAGGACAGCAGAGGAAAACGCTGTTCCCATAGACAGAGAGACTGCAACATCTGTACCAGATGGCAAGGTCTGTGCCTTTATAGTAAGAGTAGACATCAGTCTGTCAAACACAGTCTGAATTTCTATTTTTACCATGTAGTTGCAACTGAAAATGCAACCTGTGAAAGCAGTAGGAATATACGGAGCTTAGCAATGACGGGCACACAAGGTGGTATTTAGTACAACCTGTAATTCAGCAAGTACTTCTATTACATGACAAACACAACTGAAAGTTGAACTCAAACGCTTCTGCTTTTCCTTTCCTTCTCTGATGAAGGAAGCCTCTTCTTTCCCTGCTTTCAGTCTCTAAAAGGCTATGTTTTCTGTCACCAGTTCCTCAGATGCACAGAAACTCTCAACTTGAGGAAAAACGAAGACAAGCGTCAAAATGTCGAGGGCTGTCCGGACCAGACAATTCCACTGGCACTGCCGAGCGAAGCACTGCACCAGCCCAAAAGCACCATGCCGTCTGCTCTTGCCAGAATGAGAGCCATGAATGCGATCATCAAGAGCCACGCACATTCTGTAAGACGGCCACGTCACCAAGGAGCTGCTGGGCTGCCAGTTCAAAGTGTCTGTGAGCAAGAAATCCCAAAGGTTCACAAAGGCGACATCTGTTCAGAGGAGCAGCTCCCTAAGCCTGGGGAGCCGCAGATGAGGGAGCCACTGAGACAACCCAAAAGCAGAAGCACTCGTGCGGCTTCCAGAATTAAGGCCATCAACGACATCCACAGGAACCTACACCATTCTCAAAGGCGTCCAAACCAGGAAGGGGCTGCTTTTCTGGTGGAGGATGCGCAAGGGTTCAAAACAACAGAATCCGGCCTGAAGAACGAAGACGCAAGCGTCACAGTCTCTGTGTTGTGCAGTAATGCACAACAAGTTGACAATAAAGAGATGAAGTGACTCAAAACTAACAGACTTGTCTGAACTTTTGCTGCCTGTCTCAACAGGTTGGAGCATCAGGCGGGGAGAAACTTCATGAAATATAACGAGGGCAAGTGTAGAGCCCTGCATCGGGGCAAGAACAACCCCAGACACCAGGATAAGTTGGGGACTGCCCTGCTGGAGAGCAGCAAAGGGGGAAGGGACGTGGGTGTCCTGGCGGAGAGCTGGCTGACCATGAGCCAGCACTGTGCCCTTGTGGCCAAGAAGGCCAATGGCATCCTGGGGTGTATTAGCAGGGCTGTGGTTAGTAGGTCGAGAGAGGTTCTCCTCCCCCTCTACTCTGCCCTAGTGAGACCACATCTGCAATATTGCGTCCAGTTCTGGGCCCCCCAGTTCCAGAAGGACAGGGAACTGCTTGAGAGAGTCCAGCACAGAGCCACAAGGGTGATAAAGGGAGTGGAGCGTCTCCCTTTTGAGGAAAGGCTGAGGGAGTGTCCTGGTTCCAGTTAGGACAGAGTTAAGTAGCTCATAGTAGCTGGTAGGGTGCTATGTTTTGGATTAGGATGAGAAGAGCGCTGATAACATGCTGATGTTTTAATTGTTGCAGAGCAGTGTTTACACCAGGCCAAGGACTTTTCGGCTTCTCGCTCTGTCCTGCCAGCGAGCAGGCTGGGGGTGCAGCAGGAGCTGGGAGGGGACAGACCCAGGACAGCTGACCCAAACTGGCCAAAGGGGTATTCCATACCATCTGACGTCATGCTAAACAATATATAGGGGTGGCTGGCCGGGGTGGGGGGGCCGGCTGCTCGGGAATAGGCTGGGCATCGGTCAGCGGGTGGTGAGCAATTGCATTGTGCATCACTTGTTTTCTTACACATTATTATTGTTAATACTATTACCATTATCACTATTATTATTATTATTGTTATTATTATTTTCCTGTCTTAATAAACTGTCTTTATCTCAACTCACAGGCTTCACTTTCCCGTTTCTCTCCCCCATCCCAGAGAGGGAGGGGGGAGGGTGAGCGAACGGCTGTGTGGTGTTTAGCTGCCAGCCGGGTTAAACCACAACAGGGAGCTAGGTCTCTTTAGTTGGAGAAGAGGAGACTGAGGGGTGACCTTCTTAATGTTTATAAATATGTAAAGGGAGAGTGTCAGGAGGACGGAGCCAGGCTCTTCTCAGCGACATCTAACAGTAGGACAGGGGGCACTGGGTGTGTGCTGGAACATAGGAGGTTCCACTTAAATGTGAGACAAAACTTTTTTATGGTGATGGTGACAGAACACCGGAACAGGCTGCACAGGGGGGATGTGGAGTTTCCTTCTCCAGAGGCATTCCAAAGCTGCCTGGACGCGTTCCTGTGTGACCTGATCTAGCTGCTCCTGCTCCGGCAGGGGCATTGGACCAGACGATCTTTCAAGGTCCCTTCCAATCCCTAACATTCAGTGATTCGGTGATTCTGTGATTCGTAGGCATCTCAGCAGTCTTCTACCATCTTTCTTTGGCAAAGGCATGTCTGGAAAGAAAAACTGTAAAAATCACAGTCAGGAGAAGAGCTCTGGATCTCCAAAGTACCAATCTGCAGGTCTGATATACAGGCTGCCATTATGTCAGGATAACAACAATCTGCTGCCCCGGAAGATTAATCTTACTTTGAAATCAGTGGGCACTGCAATACTATGCTCCTCAGAAAATCAGGACAATTATTGCCAGGTTTTGTGATTACCACTCGTTAAAATGAGGGTATACTGGATTAGGTCACCCAGGGCGTCTCTCAGGCTGAAATTTGTCATGTCAGAGCAAGAACAGGTCACACTTAGTGAAGCCGTGTAGTTCTGGGAACAAAACGTCCCTTCCTGCAATCGGCAGCTCGATTCTTTCTAGTCTTGGCTTTAGAGCACTATGCGGAGTTTATTACAATCTCCTTGAATCGGGAAGGCTCACCCTGAGCACTCTCTGGTGCACAAGTATCCAGGAAAGCCCTGCTGGGGCTCTTGTAGCCACTTGCCTCAAGGCATTTTCCTAATCAAATTCCTACTCCTACCATGCCAGACCAGATATTCTTTCGTGCCCCCTGGCAAAGCTAATGGGCTCTGGGCTGGCTGCATTAGACCTTCTGCCTCAGCACCAGCAATGAGCCTGAGGCTACCAGGTAGCCGAAGCACATCCTCTCCAAGCAGCCCCATTCTGGAAGCATTATAGATTTGCAGTTCCCCTCCTTAGGTATATATGCAACAAGCAAAGCATCATTAGAATCACAGCGTTTATGAGGGTTCTGAAAAATCACTTTTTTTACTCCTTAGCTAGGGCAAAGACTCCACAGATATGAGAAAAACGGTCAAATCTTTTCTACCATTTCCCAGTTCATTATTCTTACTACTGTAGTCTTCTTCAGGCTTCACTTCAGAGTTGTGAAGGGCATCCCAAGTTCTCCTCCTCCAACTCAAATCTCTTCTCTTGCATTACCGATTATCTACTATGATCCCCCCCCCTTCCCCATCCCTCCCCCTCCCCCCCCTCAAACTTCTCATCTGTACTTTCGCAAAGAGAGAAAAAATCTTTTCTCTTAAATTTTCCTGTTTCCTCTGTCAGGTGTGTCCTGACACCTGACCATCTTTGTCAGGTGCTCCTCAGAGAATTTTGTTTGATGACCACTCTCCTGGGGACCAGAAGTGGAAGACCAGTTTGCCTGCAACAGGAACCATCTCCCTGCGTATCGCATTAAAACAATTCATGCAGCTATAGTAATCTTTCCATGCTAGAAGGCAGGAAGTTCTCCCATCATCTTTTGTGGTTTCAGAGGAAAGAAAAACACACCACGTGTGACAGTCATACATTGTGAACACCTAACAGACACAGTCCACAGCAGGACAGAAACATCAAATCATCCCAACTCATCATCAAAACAGCTTGCATTTGTGACTGGCTTTTCATCCCAAAAGGGGGATTCTCCTGCCATCAGTCACGTGCTCTTAAACACTCACACCACCAGAGCAACGCGCAGACTCCCTGGGTGTGTGGCTGAGACCAGGGGTAAAGCGGACCACTGCAGATCAATGAGGCCAATCGTAAGGTCCACAGACCCTTGCACAAGTTGCTTCCAGTCAGCAGAAAACTACCTGTTCCTCCTCAACCTCAGAAACTCTGCTTGCAGATGTTAGAAGGAACCAACAAATGCAGCCTTCTGGCCTCTGCCCCAACAAGAGTCCATCTCCAAGCTCTGGAGACGGACAACCACCTAGAATGGAAAGCTCCTGGAAAGAGTGGGTGCACAGGACAGCAAGAGAGCGAGCACAAATGGTGTGTGAGCGTGCGTGAGTGAAGGCTGTGCGTGAGTGTAAGCCTTTGCCAGTCCTTCCTTTCCCACAGCATCCCTACCGGCACGGTGCTAAGGAGCCTCTGGGACCCTGAGCCACAGCTGCACAAGTCTGGTGGTGCCCTGGGGCAACAGGCTTCGTAGGCCTGCAGCCCAACAAGGGGCAAGAGCATCTTCTCTGGCTGAAGCGGCCAGCCAGCAGCTAACTCAGCTATCAGCAAAGTCCCTCAGGACAACTTCACTGCCTTCCTGACAAAACAGTCACTGCTGTATTTGCATCTTACTTTTGACAAGAACTTTCCTGCCTATAGGTGAGGCTGTACTATCAGAGTGCATCTTTCCTCCATACAAACCCCCTTTTGAGCTAATGATTCCTTCAGAAGGATTTACACTCCAGCTGAAGTGTGTCAAATCTGTGGCTAGTAATGAGCACATGAAAATATTTTTTCAGTATTTACATATGAAAGATATCAAATAGGATCACTGTAAGATTACTTCTTCAGTGTCGCCTTCTAAAGATGTGGTGGTTTTACTCAGGTGGGCAGCCGAGTTCCACCCGATCCTTTTCCAGAGGAAGATACATAACTGCCTCTAGAGAAGGACTAGCTCACTAAACGGGTTGGCCTACTAGAGAGTCCTTCAAAAGTTTGGTTGGCCAAGGAGCTGTAGCCTGAAAGTCAGAAGTCTGCTCCATACTACGGGAAGAGAGAACGCCCCCAAGGGTAAATTACCCAACATTTTGGTATTTCTCTTAGCTACCAGAAAAGAAACAAACACACCCCAAAACCACCAACATGCGTACATGAAAGAAAACCAAGCACGGCATGCTAGAGCTGGTCAAACAATTCTGCCAGTTAGCTCTAAGAGAGAATTTGAAGTTAGCTGTGTAGCGGAGAATAAAAACGAAAAACCAGTGCTCTCTGTGTTTGAGGGCTTTTATTATCTACCACAACGGTCTGCCCAAGAACTTGTCCCTCAGGACACCAAGTTCTTTCTGGGAGAGGTTGTGCACCAACAACAGATTCTGTCCCGGGGAGTCTCTGCTCGGAATTTTGGGGTAAGGAAAGCCAGGAGGCTGGCTTGGTTGCCTTGGTTTCCGTATGCCCACGCGTGGAGACGGTAACCTGGACGCTGTGGACTGATTGTGTGCTCACCATGAAGACACGCAGGTTAAAAGGCGGCGCCTCTTCCTGCGGCCATCACTTCTTGGAAGTGAGATTGTGACGGACGAGGTAGGACGAGGCTTTTCTCCAATGCATACTGTGAACTGTCGATCTAGCTTCACATTCGTTAGTCAAATGAGAGCGGTGAATAAGAGAATGTTTACATTTGCCTTCCTTTCAACAGGCACGCAATGTGTGCAGCAGAGTCACAGAAGGAAAATTCAACTGAGAAGAGCCAAGCGGTAAGATTAGCTCCTTACGAATACACAAGCTCATGCACTTTTTTGGACGAAGGTGGTCTAGCGCAAAGCCTGATACTGTTTGTGTGATAAGTGGGCGAGAGGGGGCAAATGAAAAAAAAAAAAAAAAAGAATGCTTCAGATACTTGTGGCTCTGCTTACTTGCAGAAGAAAAACTGCAAGCTCTTCCAGTGACAGTGTCAGAAGCGTGCAGCTAGCTCTCACGTGCACTTTCAGGGAGTCTTTAGTGGAGAAGAGATCCTCTAGTACCGTGGCCAGTGAATATTAGTCACCAGACAGAGGGAAGAACTGAAGCAGCTTCTGGTTCTCCCTCTCGCATCCCTCTGCCTTCCTGCCCAGCATGGCCATCGAGCAAAAAGCAGCCAAGCCCTTAGTTTGTGCCTTCCTCCGGCACGTTTTAAGCATGATAACTTTAGAAGTGGCCAGCAAAAGTTAGGAAGTACAGTCGGCAAAGGCGGTGTGAAATGCTAAAGGTCATTGAAGCCCAGCTCCATACCTCTTTGGGTTTTCGTATTCCCCCAATTTTCTTCCTGCATTTTCATAAAGGCTAAGAAGGTTCTGCGAAGCCTGGGAAACAATTCAAGGCCCTGACAGTGTCAGACGTGCAGTCTTCACCAAGTATTTGACTTAAGAATGAATTGCCCTCAGCATTCTGTAGTGATTTAAGCGGCCATGAGCAGGTGGCAAAAGTGACTTAAAGTCAGGTTGAGGCCTAAAGTCAAATTCTTTGCTGACAAGTGCACATGCCCCAAGGGAATTTCCTTCATGAGTACCCTTGGGTTGCAGAAACCTAGCGCTTCTCCAGTGCTTCTTCTTCCCCCGTGAAATACTGCAGACCACTCAAACCCTGGTTAAAGATTTGTCCCAAAACAAAGAGAGCAAAAGTAAAGTGCCCACAAGCGAACAACGCAGACGGAAGCTCAGTCTGAAATACAAGCTATGTCATGAGGTACCCGTTGCATTGGCAGGGCGCGATGGAGCTGCCCGACTTGACCGTGCAGAAGAGCTCTGTGAAGCTCCTCACGAAGAGATGGGAGTCCGCCAGTGCTCTGGCACCCAGCCCGGCCTTCCAACGCCTGCCAGCCCCACGGTCCCTGGCACCAGAGCAAGCCAGCCCAGGCAGCACCGTGGACGAAGCTGCGGCAGACAGCGGGAGGGCGGACGTCACCCTGGGTGGCCCTCGCCGGACTGAGACCTTCCCCATCTCTGTCAAGGAGCTGCAGAGCCACTTTGAGACCCTGGGTGGCAGGAAGGTGAGTGCACGCAGGTTCCGCAGCTGAAAAGGATTCCCGCGCTCTCACTGAGGACTCGGAGAACACTACTGCCACAACAGCACCCCCTTCCAATCTGCTGCCTCTTCATATCCTTTCTGCCCCCTGAAAGCCCTACCTGGCTCCTCCCAGTAGCTTCTAACTCACATCCCCTCCATGTCTTCCAACAGGAAGCGGAAAGTGGCAAAAGCTCACTGCCACCAGCACTGGCCACTCAGCCTGGGAGCCAGACAGACATTTCTCTCATGGAAATGTCCAGCGTGAAACGGGGGAGGGCAATCTTTGAGAAGATGTCCTCAGGCAATGGACAGACCACCAACACTGAAGGTTAGCCTTACCACTTGGATCGGATTTCTCCCTTTAGTTCAATGCGCTCCATCTCTGAGGTGGCAAGGGGCAAGCACACTCACCTCATCAGGGCAGCCCCCAGGCCGCCCAGGGAGAGAACGTGGTGTTCTTCTCAGTGCAAAACAAGCTTTCTAGCCTTCTCCATTTTGTCTGTTGCATTATGGAGCAGTGCCTGATGCCATTAAATACTTGTTGAGCAAAACACAACAGAATGGTGTCTTATGTTTTGAGAAGATAACTTTTGATGAAGACAGCCCAAATTACAAATAGGATATCAAAACTATGGGCAGCATCCATCAATTACAAAAAAGTGGTATCTTCATTTTCTTCTTTGGTGAAGATAGTTTGGATTTAGCAGTGCGTTGCTTTGGTAACAATGCGTTAACTTTTATTAGTTAAAGGCATTCTGGTTTCCACAAATCAAATGCTCCGTACTTGATGCGCTCTAAAGTAAAAGTGCGACGACACAGTGGGTAAAATGTTGGCAATACTGTTTGTTTTGCTTACTGCTTTTCTTTCAAGCTTTGAAACACATGCACCCATCTCCCTCTCCCCAACTATGACGTCTCTTTGTGGTTGCAGTGGGTGGCTGCAAAGCTGTAGGAGGACTTCCAGAAGAGAGCCCTCCCAACACCGGCAATACACTGACGGAATTCCAGGAGAATGTCTCCTTGAAAGACATAATGGCTCTATATCAGGCTGCGGTGTCAAAGGCAGAGAACAGCAACCGCTTTGCCAATGTAAGATACCAATGTCTCAATATCTTCTTAATTCTACGTTTGCTTTGCCCAGGGACAGATCGTAACCATCTTTATTTCTACAAGCAAGCTATCAGGTGGATCATAGGGTGGATGAAAATTTAAATCCCAAATTAGGAAACCTATAGAGCAAACATAGTCATCCATCAGTCTCTCTCTCTACCAAAAGAGGTTTCTCACGCTAGATGCCTTTGGTCTTTTGGACAATCCCCGTTATTTCGTGGACGTGCTCTTCCTTTCAGTCCACCTTTGCCTGAACTTCATGTATGAGGATCATGGGTGAGAGAGAGATCAGCAACACGGTTATCCTGTGATGACAAAACAAGGCAGTTTCCTTACCACAACAACTATTCTCTATCGCCAAATAATAAAATCCTGTTCAGGAGCACAGTGACTTTAGAGCTCTTGCTGCTCGAACTGAAGAATTTGAAATTACCGCATGATAAAACAGCTCAGCTATGGGTGCTCAGGTAGCCCAGAAGCCACCTGAGGGAAGCAGCCACCAGCCACGCTCGCCTTCAGAGTCCAGGTGTTTTCAAACCACGCAATTCCTGCCCACTGGCTTCTTGATTTCCTAATTGCCCTTGTGTATTTGGAACAGATTCCTGCAGTTCTTTGGGCCAAGAAGGTTCCAATTCCCTCCTCCCAACACTGCCAGCAATGGTGCTGTTAGCTCTCTCTCCCCAAAAGGAAGAACTGGAGGAAGCCTGACCCAACCGAACTGTGTTGAGAACATATGAACTGCTTCATTTCCACCCTATAACACCTTGCCCTTACTTGTTGAAATGGATGGTATGTTCTTACTGCAAATGGAAAACACCTGGCCTTATTTGATCCCTCTAGACCTCAGAGGAAATCAAGTCCTGCACTGTGCCCGGGGGCCTGGCTGCAGTGAGGAAACACTTTGAGAATGGGCAGATGACCCCTTCAATGACCACCTTTGCTCACTCCCAGCACCAGCACAAAGCTGCAGAGGTAACAATGGCATTTTGAATACTAACAAATTAGGTTTCCCCTGTTAAAGAGCTCGAGAGGAAAATAACACTATTTGCTTGATTCCAGGATTCACCATTCCCGGTGTCCCTGGAAAAATTTGCACCCCATTTTCTTTTCAACTCGCCCTCCTCGAGCCTCACCTAACTTTAACGGTTCAACCTTCTCATCACATGGGTTCCTTGTGGTGCTCGTAATCCCCTAAATCATCACGGTACACTGCCATAAAGGAACCATTTGGGCTTAACATCTGTTAAAGTAGAACTGATTTGTGACAGCCCTTCACAGGCAGAAACACAAATCCAGATTACTGTTAATTACGTGATTCTTTGTATTTGTTTTCAGGAGACCTCAAGAACCACTCAGCTCCCACTATCAAGCAGCACCAGGGAAGCTGAGTGCAGTGCGACGAGCTCCAAAGAAGCCCCACTAGAAGCCTTTCCAAGCAAAGAGGTAAGTTTATCAATTAACAATTATACCATTTGGCAGGTATGTTTTTAAAACAGTGTCCTAGACAGGGTTGTTTGGATGTGGTAATGAATGGGGCTTCCCACTCAGACTTCTCTGTGATGTTTCAAAGACAGCAGCCGAAATATGGAGTATTCTTCCATGTTGCACTAAATCCCGCAGTAACGTGAAGGTTTTGTGCACAGGTTTCTCTCGGGGAGCAAGTGACTCCAGAGACAAACGGGGCTTCTACACTCACCCGGCATACTGATGAAGCAGGTAAGAAGTGGCTTGAGAGTAACGGCTCCCAAAGGAGCACGACAAACCAAGTTCTTGGCAACTGTCTTTACTGGCACAAACGTGGGGCTGCTTTTAGGATACAGATACAGGACATTGCTCCAAGTTGTTCAGTGCCTCCTTCCTCAGCTAAGCACATTCATTGGTCTCAGTGGGACCTAAGAAACAGCTTTCCGTGCTGGTACACAGAGAGGAGTTTGGCAGAAGGAGGTAGCTTCCAATTTGTGCTGAGCTGCTGGAAAGAGCGGGGCATTTTAAGAGATGTCTGAAGACACACGCAAACCCTTGCCCCTGTATAGCCGAAACTGTGGATGATAAAGGCTCAATTTATAGCCAGGCGGAACAGGCCTGGACACCATGAGCACGGTGTAGAGGCGCTGCTTCTGCGGTCTAGTCCTGGTATTAGAATTCACGCGCTCGGTTAACACAAAGACCTCAGTCCTGTGCGAGCCCTGACATTCAGGCAATTCAGGTACGGCAAAACAGCAGGCCATAGATAACGTGTCCCTCAACACTTCTTCCATCCATTTCCTACGTATTTCTTCTCTTCATATTGTCCGTTGTTCATTTACTTTTTTTTTTTTTAATAATAATAGTAATTATTATTCTTTCCATTGCAGTAAGCAATGCAGCTATGGACGTGGAGGTCCCAAAGACTTCCACAGAGGTGTGTGACCATCAGACGGAAAGGACAGCAGAGGAAAACGCTGTTCCCATAGACAGAGAGACTGCAACATCTGTACCAGATGGCAAGGTCTGTGCCTTTATAGTAAGAGTAGACATCAGTCTGTCAAATACAGTCTGAATTTCTATTTTTACCATGTAGTTGCAACTGAAAATGCAACCTGTGAAAGCAGTAGGAATATACGGAGCTTAGCAATGACGGGCACACAAGGTGGTATTTAGTACAACCTGTAATTCAGCAAGTACTTCTACTACATGACAAACACAACTGAAAGTTGAACTCAAACGCTTCTGCTTTTCCTTTCCTTCTCTGATGAAGGAAGCCTCTTCTTTCCCTGCTTTCAGTCTCTAAAAGGCTATGTTTTCTGTCACCAGTTCCTCAGATGCACAGAAACTCTCAACTTGAGGAAAAACGAAGACAAGCGTCAAAATGTCGAGGGCTGTCCGGACCAGACAATTCCACTGGCACTGCCGAGCGAAGCACTGCACCAGCCCAAAAGCACCATGCCGTCTGCTCTTGCCAGAATGAGAGCCATGAATGCGATCATCAAGAGCCACGCACATTCTGTAAGACGGCCACGTCACCAAGGAGCTGCTGGGCTGCCAGTTCAAAGTGTCTGTGAGCAAGAAATCCCAAAGGTTCACAAAGGCGACATCTGTTCAGAGGAGCAGCTCCCTAAGCCTGGGGAGCCGCAGATGAGGGAGCCACTGAGACAACCCAAAAGCAGAAGCACTCGTGCGGCTTCCAGAATTAAGGCCATCAACGACATCCACAGGAACCTACACCATTCTCAAAGGCGTCCAAACCAGGAAGGGGCTGCTTTTCTGGTGGAGGATGCGCAAGGGTTCAAAACAACAGAATCCGGCCTGAAGAACGAAGACGCAAGCGTCACAGTCTCTGTGTTGTGCAGTAATGCACAACAAGTTGACAATAAAGAGATGAAGTGACTCAAAACTAACAGACTTGTCTGAACTTTTGCTGCCTGTCTCAACAGGTTGGAGCATCAGGCGGGGAGAAACTTCATGAAATATAACGAGGGCAAGTGTAGAGCCCTGCATCGGGGCAAGAACAACCCCAGACACCAGGATAAGTTGTGGACTGCCCTGCTGGAGAGCAGCAAAGGGGGAAGGGACGTGGGTGTCCTGGCGGAGAGCTGGCTGACCATGAGCCAGCACTGTGCCCTTGTGGCCAAGAAGGCCAATGGCATCCTGGGGTGTATTAGCAGGGCTGTGGTTAGTAGGTCGAGAGAGGTTCTCCTCCCCCTCTACTCTGCCCTAGTGAGACCACATCTGCAATATTGCGTCCAGTTCTGGGCCCCCCAGTTCCAGAAGGACAGGGAACTGCTTGAGAGAGTCCAGCACAGAGCCACAAGGGTGATAAAGGGAGTGGAGCGTCTCCCTTTTGAGGAAAGGCTGAGGGAGCTGGGTCTCTTTAGTTGGAGAAGAGGAGACTGAGGGGTGACCTTCTTAATGTTTATAAATATGTAAAGGGAGAGTGTCAGGAGGACGGAGCCAGGCTCTTCTCAGCGACATCTAACAGTAGGACAGGGGGCACTGGGTGCGTGCTGGAACATAGGAGGTTCCACTTAAATGCGAGACAAAACTTTTTTATGGTGATGGTGACAGAACACCGGAACAGGCTGCACAGGGGGGATGTGGAGTTTCCTTCTCCAGAGGCATTCCAAAGCTGCCTGGACGCGTTCCTGTGTGACCTGATCTAGCTGCTCCTGCTCCGGCAGGGGCATTGGACCAGACGATCTTTCAAGGTCCCTTCCAATCCCTAACATTCAGTGATTCGGTGATTCTGTGATTCGTAGGCATCTCAGCAGTCTTCTACCATCTTTCTTTGGCAAAGGCATGTCTGGAAAGAAAAACTGTAAAAATCACAGTCAGGAGAAGAGCTCTGGATCTCCAAAGTACCAATCTGCAGGTCTGATATACAGGCTGCCATTATGTCAGGATAACAACAACCTGCTGCCCTGGAAGATTAATCTTACTTTGAAATCAGTGGGCACTGCAATACTATGCTCCTCAGAAAATCAGGACAATTATTGCCAGGTTTTGTGATTACCACTCGTTAAAATGAGGGTATACTGGATTAGGTCACCCAGGGCGTCTCTCAGGCTGAAATTTGTCATGTCAGAGCAAGAACAGGTCACACTTAGTGAAGCCGTGTAGTTCTGGGAACAAAACGTCCCTTCCTGCAATCGGCAGCTCGATTCTTTCTAGTCTTGGCTTTAGAGCACTATGCGGAGTTTATTACAATCTCCTTGAATCGGGAAGGCTCACCCTGAGCACTCTCTGGTGCACAAGTATCCAGGAAAGCCCTGCTGGGGCTCTTGTAGCCACTTGCCTCAAGGCATTTTCCTAATCAAATTCCTACTCCTACCATGCCAGACCAGATATTCTTTCGTGCCCCCTGGCAAAGCTAATGGGCTCTGGGCTGGCTGCATTAGACCTTCTGCCTCAGCACCAGCAATGAGCCTGAGGCTACCAGGTAGCCGAAGCACATCCTCTCCAAGCAGCCCCATTCTGGAAGCATTATAGATTTGCAGTTCCCCTCCTTAGGTATATATGCAACAAGCAAAGCATCATTAGAAGCACAGCGTTTATGAGGGTTCTGAAAAATCACTTTTTTTACTCCTTAGCTAGGGCAAAGACTCCACAGATATGAGAAAAACGGTCAAATCTTTTCTAGCATTTCCCAGTTCATTAGTCTTACTACTGTAGTCTTCTTCAGGCTTCACTTCAGAGTTGTGAAGGGCATCCCAAGTTCTCCTCCTCCAACTCAAATCTCTTCTCTTGCATTACCGATTATCTACTATGATCCCCCCCCCTTCCCCATCCCTCCCCCTCCCCCCCCTCAAACTTCTCATCTGTACTTTCGCAAAGAGAGAAAAAATCTTTTCTCTTAAATTTTCCTGTTTCCTCTGTCAGGTGTGTCCTGACACCTGACCATCTTTGTCAGGTGCTCCTCAGAGAATTTTGTTTGATGACCACTCTCCTGGGGACCAGAAGTGGAAGACCAGTTTGCCTGCAACAGGAACCATCTCCCTGCGTATCGCATTAAAACAATTCATGCAGCTATAGTAATCTTTCCATGCTAGAAGGCAGGAAGTTCTCCCATCATCTTTTGTGGTTTCAGAGGAAAGAAAAACACACCACGTGTGACAGTCATACATTGTGAACACCTAACAGACACAGTCCACAGCAGGACAGAAACATCAAATCATCCCAACTCATCATCAAAACAGCTTGCATTTGTGACTGGCTTTTCATCCCAAAAGGGGGATTCTCCTGCCATCAGTCACGTGCTCTTAAACACTCACACCACCAGAGCAACGCGCAGACTCCCTGGGTGTGTGGCTGAGACCAGGGGTAAAGCGGACCACTGCAGATCAATGAGGCCAATCGTAAGGTCCACAGACCCTTGCACAAGTTGCTTCCAGTCAGCAGAAAACTACCTGTTCCTCCTCAACCTCAGAAACTCTGCTTGCAGATGTTAGAAGGAACCAACAAATGCAGCCTTCTGGCCTCTGCCCCAACAAGAGTCCATCTCCAAGCTCTGGAGACGGACAACCACCTAGAATGGAAAGCTCCTGGAAAGAGTGGGTGCACAGGACAGCAAGAGAGCGAGCACAAATGGTGTGTGAGCGTGCGTGAGTGAAGGCTGTGCGTGAGTGTAAGCCTTTGCCAGTCCTTCCTTTCCCACAGCATCCCTACCGGCACGGTGCTAAGGAGCCTCTGGGACCCTGAGCCACAGCTGCACAAGTCTGGTGGTGCCCTGGGGCAACAGGCTTCGTAGGCCTGCAGCCCAACAAGGGGCAAGAGCATCTTCTCTGGCTGAAGCGGCCAGCCAGCAGCTAACTCAGCTATCAGCAAAGTCCCTCAGGACAACTTCACTGCCTTCCTGACAAAACAGTCACTGCTGTATTTGCATCTTACTTTTGACAAGAACTTTCCTGCCTATAGGTGAGGCTGTACTATCAGAGTGCATCTTTCCTCCATACAAACCCCCTTTTGAGCTAATGATTCCTTCAGAAGGATTTACACTCCAGCTGAAGTGTGTCAAATCTGTGGCTAGTAATGAGCACATGAAAATATTTTTTCAGTATTTACATATGAAAGATATCAAATAGGATCACTGTAAGATTACTTCTTCAGTGTCGCCTTCTAAAGATGTGGTGGTTTTACTCAGGTGGGCAGCCGAGTTCCACCCGATCCTTTTCCAGAGGAAGATACATAACTGCCTCTAGAGAAGGACTAGCTCACTAAACGGGTTGGCCTACTAGAGAGTCCTTCAAAAGTTTGGTTGGCCAAGGAGCTGTAGCCTGAAAGTCAGAAGTCTGCTCCATACTACGGGAAGAGAGAACGCCCCCAAGGGTAAATTACCCAACATTTTGGTATTTCTCTTAGCTACCAGAAAAGAAACAAACACACCCCAAAACCACCAACATGCGTACATGAAAGAAAACCAAGCACGGCATGCTAGAGCTGGTCAAACAATTCTGCCAGTTAGCTCTAAGAGAGAATTTGAAGTTAGCTGTGTAGCGGAGAATAAAAACGAAAAACCAGTGCTCTCTGTGTTTGAGGGCTTTTATTATCTACCACAACGGTCTGCCCAAGAACTTGTCCCTCAGGACACCAAGTTCTTTCTGGGAGAGGTTGTGCACCAACAACAGATTCTGTCCCGGGGAGTCTCTGCTCGGAATTTTGGGGTAAGGAAAGCCAGGAGGCTGGCTTGGTTGCCTTGGTTTCCATATGCCCACGCGTGGAGACGGTAACCTGGACACTGTGGACTGATTGTGTGCTCACCATGAAGACACGCAGGTTAAAAGGCGGCGCCTCTTCCTGCGGCCATCACTTCTTGGAAGTGAGATTGTGACGGACGAGGTAGGACGAGGCTTTTCTCCAATGCATACTGTGAACTGTCGATCTAGCTTCACATTCGTTAGTCAAATGAGAGCGGTGAATAAGAGAATGTTTACATTTGCCTTCCTTTCAACAGGCACGCAATGTGTGCAGCAGAGTCACAGAAGGAAAATTCAACTGAGAAGAGCCAAGCGGTAAGATTAGCTCCTTACGAATACACAAGCTCATGCACTTTTTTGGACGAAGGTGGTCTAGCGCAAAGCCTGATACTGTTTGTGTGATAAGTGGGCGAGAGGGGGCAAATGAAAAAAAAAAAAAAAAAGAATGCTTCAGATACTTGTGGCTCTGCTTACTTGCAGAAGAAAAACTGCAAGCTCTTCCAGTGACAGTGTCAGAAGCGTGCAGCTAGCTCTCACGTGCACTTTCAGGGAGTCTTTAGTGGAGAAGAGATCCTCTAGTACCGTGGCCAGTGAATATTAGTCACCAGACAGAGGGAAGAACTGAAGCAGCTTCTGGTTCTCCCTCTCGCATCCCTCTGCCTTCCTGCCCAGCATGGCCATCGAGCAAAAAGCAGCCAAGCCCTTAGTTTGTGCCTTCCTCCGGCACGTTTTAAGCATGATAACTTTAGAAGTGGCCAGCAAAAGTTAGGAAGTACAGTCGGCAAAGGCGGTGTGAAATGCTACAGGTCATTGAAGCCCAGCTCCATACCTCTTTGGGTTTTCGTATTCCCCCAATTTTCTTCCTGCATTTTCATAAAGGCTAAGAAGGTTCTGCGAAGCCTGGGAAACAATTCAAGGCCCTGACAGTGTCAGACGTGCAGTCTTCACCAAGTATTTGACTTAAGAATGAATTGCCCTCAGCATTCTGTAGTGATTTAAGCGGCCATGAGCAGGTGGCAAAAGTGACTTAAAGTCAGGTTGAGGCCTAAAGTCAAATTCTTTGCTGACAAGTGCACATGCCCCAAGGGAATTTCCTTCATGAGTACCCTTGGGTTGCAGAAACCTAGCGCTTCTCCAGTGCTTCTTCTTCCCCCGTGAAATACTGCAGACCACTCAAACCCTGGTTAAAGATTTGTCCCAAAACAAAGAGAGCAAAAGTAAAGTGCCCACAAGCGAACAACGCAGACGGAAGCTCAGTCTGAAATACAAGCTATGTCATGAGGTACCCGTTGCATTGGCAGGGCGCGATGGAGCTGCCCGACTTGACCGTGCAGAAGAGCTCTGTGAAGCTCCTCACGAAGAGATGGGAGTCCGCCAGTGCTCTGGCACCCAGCCCGGCCTTCCAACGCCTGCCAGCCCCACGGTCCCTGGCACCAGAGCAAGCCAGCCCAGGCAGCACCGTGGACGAAGCTGCGGCAGACAGCGGGAGGGCGGACGTCACCCTGGGTGGCCCTCGCCGGACTGAGACCTTCCCCATCTCTGTCAAGGAGCTGCAGAGCCACTTTGAGACCCTGGGTGGCAGGAAGGTGAGTGCACGCAGGTTCCGCAGCTGAAAAGGATTCCCGCGCTCTCACTGAGGACTCGGAGAACACTACTGCCACAACAGCACCCCCTTCCAATCTGCTGCCTCTTCATATCCTTTCTGCCCCCTGAAAGCCCTACCTGGCTCCTCCCAGTAGCTTCTAACTCACATCCCCTCCATGTCTTCCAACAGGAAGCGGAAAGTGGCAAAAGCTCACTGCCACCAGCACTGGCCACTCAGCCTGGGAGCCAGACAGACATTTCTCTCATGGAAATGTCCAGCGTGAAACGGGGGAGGGCAATCTTTGAGAAGATGTCCTCAGGCAATGGACAGACCACCAACACTGAAGGTTAGCCTTACCACTTGGATCGGATTTCTCCCTTTAGTTCAATGCGCTCCGTCTCTGAGGTGGCAAGGGGCAAGCACACTCACCTCATCAGGGCAGCCCCCAGGCCGCCCAGGGAGAGAACGTGGTGTTCTTCTCAGTGCAAAACAAGCTTTCTAGCCTTCTCCATTTTGTCTGTTGCATTATGGAGCAGTGCCTGATGCCATTAAATACTTGTTGAGCAAAACACAACAGAATGGTGTCTTATGTTTTGAGAAGATAACTTTTGATGAAGACAGCCCAAATTACAAATAGGATATCAAAACTATGGGCAGCATCCATCAATTACAAAAAAGTGGTATCTTCATTTTCTTCTTTGGTGAAGATAGTTTGGATTTAGCAGTGCGTTGCTTTGGTAACAATGCGTTAACTTTTATTAGTTAAAGGCATTCTGGTTTCCACAAATCAAATGCTCCGTACTTGATGCGCTCTAAAGTAAAAGTGCGACGACACAGTGGGTAAAATGTTGGCAATACTGTTTGTTTTGCTTACTGCTTTTCTTTCAAGCTTTGAAACACATGCACCCATCTCCCTCTCCCCAACTATGACGTCTCTTTGTGGTTGCAGTGGGTGGCTGCAAAGCTGTAGGAGGACTTCCAGAAGAGAGCCCTCCCAACACCGGCAATACACTGACGGAATTCCAGGAGAATGTCTCCTTGAAAGACAAAATGGCTCTGTATCAGGCTGCGGTGTCAAAGGCAGAGAACAGCAACCGCTTTGCCAATGTAAGATACCAATGTCTCAATATCTTCTTAATTCTACGTTTGCTTTGCCCAGGGACAGATCGTAACCATCTTTATTTCTACAAGCAAGCTATCAGGTGGATCATAGGGTGGATGAAAATTTAAATCCCAAATTAGGAAACCTATAGAGCAAACATAGTCATCCATCAGTCTCTCTCTCTACCAAAAGAGGTTTCTCACGCTAGATGCCTTTGGTCTTTTGGACAATCCCCGTTATTTCGTGGACGTGCTCTTCCTTTCAGTCCACCTTTGCCTGAACTTCATGTATGAGGATCATGGGTGAGAGAGAGATCAGCAACACGGTTATCCTGTGATGACAAAACAAGGCAGTTTCCTTACCACAACAACTATTCTCTATCGCCAAATAATAAAATCCTGTTCAGGAGCACAGTGACTTTAGAGCTCTTGCTGCTCGAACTGAAGAATTTGAAATTACCGCATGATAAAACAGCTCAGCTATGGGTGCTCAGGTAGCCCAGAAGCCACCTGAGGGAAGCAGCCACCAGCCACGCTCGCCTTCAGAGTCCAGGTGTTTTCAAACCACGCAATTCCTGCCCACTGGCTTCTTGATTTCCTAATTGCCCTTGTGTATTTGGAACAGATTCCTGCAGTTCTTTGGGCCAAGAAGGTTCCAATTCCCTCCTCCCAACACTGCCAGCAATGGTGCTGTTAGCTCTCTCTCCCCAAAAGGAAGAACTGGAGGAAGCCTGACCCAACCGAACTGTGTTGAGAACATATGAACTGCTTCATTTCCACCCTATAACACCTTGCCCTTACTTGTTGAAATGGATGGTATGTTCTTACTGCAAATGGAAAACACCTGGCCTTATTTGATCCCTCTAGACCTCAGAGGAAATCAAGTCCTGCACTGTGCCCGGGGGCCTGGCTGCAGTGAGGAAACACTTTGAGAATGGGCAGATGACCCCTTCAATGACCACCTTTGCTCACTCCCAGCACCAGCACAAAGCTGCAGAGGTAACAATGGCATTTTGAATACTAACAAATTAGGTTTCCCCTGTTAAAGAGCTCGAGAGGAAAATAACACTATTTGCTTGATTCCAGGATTCACAATTCCCGGTGTCCCTGGAAAAATTTGCACCCCATTTTCTTTTCAACTCGCCCTCCTCGAGCCTCACCTAACTTTAACGGTTCAACCTTCTCATCACATGGGTTCCTTGTGGTGCTCGTAATCCCCTAAATCATCACGGTACACTGCCATAAAGGAACCATTTGGGCTTAACATCTGTTAAAGTAGAACTGATTTGTGACAGCCCTTCACAGGCAGAAACACAAATCCAGATTACTGTTAATTACGTGATTCTTTGTATTTGTTTTCAGGAGACCTCAAGAACCACTCAGCTCCCACTATCAAGCAGCACCAGGGAAGCCGAGTGCAGTGCGACGAGCTCCAAAGAAGCCCCACTAGAAGCCTTTCCAAGCAAAGAGGTAAGTTTATCAATTAACAATTATACCATTTGGCAGGTATGTTTTTAAAACAGTGTCCTAGACAGGGTTGTTTGGATGTGGTAATGAATGGGGCTTCCCACTCAGACTTCTCTGTGATGTTTCAAAGACAGCAGCCGAAATATGGAGTATTCTTCCATGTTGCACTAAATCCCGCAGTAACGTGAAGGTTTTGTGCACAGGTTTCTCTCGGGGAGCAAGTGACTCCAGAGACAAACGGGCCTTCTACACTCACCCGGCATACTGATGAAGCAGGTAAGAAGTGGCTTGAGAGTAACGGCTCCCAAAGGAGCACGACAAACCAAGTTCTTGGCAACTGTCTTTACTGGCACAAACGTGGGGCTGCTTTTAGGATACAGATACAGGACATTGCTCCAAGTTGTTCAGTGCCTCCTTCCTCAGCTAAGCACATTCATTGGTCTCAGTGGGACCTAAGAAACAGCTTTCCGTGCTGGTACACAGAGAGGAGTTTGGCAGAAGGAGGTAGCTTCCAATTTGTGCTGAGCTGCTGGAAAGAGCGGGGCATTTTAAGAGATGTCTGAAGACACACGCAAACCCTTGCCCCTGTATAGCCGAAACTGTGGATGATAAAGGCTCAATTTATAGCCAGGCGGAACAGGCCTGGACACCATGAGCACGGTGTAGAGGTGCTGCTTCTGCGGTCTAGTCCTGGTATTAGAATTCACGCGCTCGGTTAACACAAAGACCTCAGTCCTGTGCGAGCCCTGACATTCAGGCAATTCAGGTACGGCAAAACAGCAGGCCATAGATAACGTGTCCCTCAACACTTCTTCCATCCATTTCCTACGTATTTCTTCTCTTCATATTGTCCGTTGTTCATTTACTTTTTTTTTTTTTTAATAATAATAGTAATTATTATTCTTTCCATTGCAGTAAGCAATGCAGCTATGGACGTGGAGGTCCCAAAGACTTCCACAGAGGTGTGTGACCATCAGACGGAAAGGACAGCAGAGGAAAACGCTGTTCCCATAGACAGAGAGACTGCAACATCTGTACCAGATGGCAAGGTCTGTGCCTTTATAGTAAGAGTAGACATCAGTCTGTCAAACACAGTCTGAATTTCTATTTTTACCATGTAGTTGCAACTGAAAATGCAACCTGTGAAAGCAGTAGGAATATACGGAGCTTAGCAATGACGGGCACACAAGGTGGTATTTAGTACAACCTGTAATTCAGCAAGTACTTCTATTACATGACAAACACAACTGAAAGTTGAACTCAAACGCTTCTGCTTTTCCTTTCCTTCTCTGATGAAGGAAGCCTCTTCTTTCCCTGCTTTCAGTCTCTAAAAGGCTATGTTTTCTGTCACCAGTTCCTCAGATGCACAGAAACTCTCAACTTGAGGAAAAACGAAGACAAGCGTCAAAATGTCGAGGGCTGTCCGGACCAGACAATTCCACTGGCACTGCCGAGCGAAGCACTGCACCAGCCCAAAAGCACCATGCCGTCTGCTCTTGCCAGAATGAGAGCCATGAATGCGATCATCAAGAGCCACGCACATTCTGTAAGACGGCCACGTCACCAAGGAGCTGCTGGGCTGCCAGTTCAAAGTGCCTGTGAGCAAGAAATCCCAAAGCTTCACAAAGGCGACATCTGTTCAGAGGAGCAGCTCCCTAAGCCTGGGGAGCCGCAGATGAGGGAGCCACTGAGACAACCCAAAAGCAGAAGCACTCGTGCGGCTTCCAGAATTAAGGCCATCAACGACATCCACAGGAACCTACACCATTCTCAAAGGCGTCCAAACCAGGAAGGGGCTGCTTTTCTGGTGGAGGATGCGCAAGGGTTCAAAACAACAGAATCCGGCCTGAAGAACGAAGACGCAAGCGTCACAGTCTCTGTGTTGTGCAGTAATGCACAACAAGTTGACAATAAAGAGATGAAGTGACTCAAAACTAACAGACTTGTCTGAACTTTTGCTGCCTGTCTCAACAGGTTGGAGCATCAGGCGGGGAGAAACTTCATGAAATATAACGAGGGCAAGTGTAGAGCCCTGCATCGGGGCAAGAACAACCCCAGACACCAGGATAAGTTGGGGACTGCCCTGCTGGAGAGCAGCAAAGGGGGAAGGGACGTGGGTGTCCTGGCGGAGAGCTGGCTGACCATGAGCCAGCACTGTGCCCTTGTGGCCAAGAAGGCCAATGGCATCCTGGGGTGTATTAGCAGGGCTGTGGTTAGTAGGTCGAGAGAGGTTCTCCTCCCCCTCTACTCTGCCCTAGTGAGACCACATCTGCAATATTGCGTCCAGTTCTGGGCCCCCCAGTTCCAGAAGGACAGGGAACTGCTTGAGAGAGTCCAGCACAGAGCCACAAGGGTGATAAAGGGAGTGGAGCGTCTCCCTTTTGAGGAAAGGCTGAGGGAGTGTCCTGGTTCCAGTTAGGACAGAGTTAAGTAGCTCATAGTAGCTGGTAGGGTGCTATGTTTTGGATTAGGATGAGAAGAGCGCTGATAACATGCTGATGTTTTAATTGTTGCAGAGCAGTGTTTACACCAGGCCAAGGACTTTTCGGCTTCTCGCTCTGTCCTGCCAGCGAGCAGGCTGGGGGTGCAGCAGGAGCTGGGAGGGGACAGACCCAGGACAGCTGACCCAAACTGGCCAAAGGGGTATTCCATACCATCTGACGTCATGCTAAACAATATATAGGGGTGGCTGGCCGGGGTGGGGGGGCCGGCTGCTCGGGAATAGGCTGGGCATCGGTCAGCGGGTGGTGAGCAATTGCATTGTGCATCACTTGTTTTCTTACACATTATTATTGTTAATACTATTACCATTATCACTATTATTATTATTATTGTTATTATTATTTTCCTGTCTTAATAAACTGTCTTTATCTCAACTCACAGGCTTCACTTTCCCGTTTCTCTCCCCCATCCCAGAGAGGGAGGGGGGAGGGTGAGCGAACGGCTGTGTGGTGTTTAGCTGCCAGCCGGGTTAAACCACAACAGGGAGCTAGGTCTCTTTAGTTGGAGAAGAGGAGACTGAGGGGTGACCTTCTTAATGTTTATAAATATGTAAAGGGAGAGTGTCAGGAGGACGGAGCCAGGCTCTTCTCAGCGACATCTAACAGTAGGACAGGGGGCACTGGGTGTGTGCTGGAACATAGGAGGTTCCACTTAAATGTGAGACAAAACTTTTTTATGGTGATGGTGACAGAACACCGGAACAGGCTGCACAGGGGGGATGTGGAGTTTCCTTCTCCAGAGGCATTCCAAAGCTGCCTGGACGCGTTCCTGTGTGACCTGATCTAGCTGCTCCTGCTCCGGCAGGGGCATTGGACCAGACGATCTTTCAAGGTCCCTTCCAATCCCTAACATTCAGTGATTCGGTGATTCTGTGATTCGTAGGCATCTCAGCAGTCTTCTACCATCTTTCTTTGGCAAAGGCATGTCTGGAAAGAAAAACTGTAAAAATCACAGTCAGGAGAAGAGCTCTGGATCTCCAAAGTACCAATCTGCAGGTCTGATATACAGGCTGCCATTATGTCAGGATAACAACAATCTGCTGCCCCGGAAGATTAATCTTACTTTGAAATCAGTGGGCACTGCAATACTATGCTCCTCAGAAAATCAGGACAATTATTGCCAGGTTTTGTGATTACCACTCGTTAAAATGAGGGTATACTGGATTAGGTCACCCAGGGCGTCTCTCAGGCTGAAATTTGTCATGTCAGAGCAAGAACAGGTCACACTTAGTGAAGCCGTGTAGTTCTGGGAACAAAACGTCCCTTCCTGCAATCGGCAGCTCGATTCTTTCTAGTCTTGGCTTTAGAGCACTATGCGGAGTTTATTACAATCTCCTTGAATCGGGAAGGCTCACCCTGAGCACTCTCTGGTGCACAAGTATCCAGGAAAGCCCTGCTGGGGCTCTTGTAGCCACTTGCCTCAAGGCATTTTCCTAATCAAATTCCTACTCCTACCATGCCAGACCAGATATTCTTTCGTGCCCCCTGGCAAAGCTAATGGGCTCTGGGCTGGCTGCATTAGACCTTCTGCCTCAGCACCAGCAATGAGCCTGAGGCTACCAGGTAGCCGAAGCACATCCTCTCCAAGCAGCCCCATTCTGGAAGCATTATAGATTTGCAGTTCCCCTCCTTAGGTATATATGCAACAAGCAAAGCATCATTAGAATCACAGCGTTTATGAGGGTTCTGAAAAATCACTTTTTTTACTCCTTAGCTAGGGCAAAGACTCCACAGATATGAGAAAAACGGTCAAATCTTTTCTAGCATTTCCCAGTTCATTAGTCTTACTACTGTAGTCTTCTTCAGGCTTCACTTCAGAGTTGTGAAGGGCATCCCAAGTTCTCCTCCTCCAACTCAAATCTCTTCTCTTGCATTACCGATTATCTACTATGATCCCCCCCCCTTCCCCATCCCTCCCCCTCCCCCCCCTCAAACTTCTCATCTGTACTTTCGCAAAGAGAGAAAAAATCTTTTCTCTTAAATTTTCCTGTTTCCTCTGTCAGGTGTGTCCTGACATCTGACCATCTTTGTCAGGTGCTCCTCAGAGAATTTTGTTTGATGACCACTCTCCTGGGGACCAGAAGTGGAAGACCAGTTTGCCTGCAACAGGAACCATCTCCCTGCGTATCGCATTAAAACAATTCATGCAGCTATAGTAATCTTTCCATGCTAGAAGGCAGGAAGTTCTCCCATCATCTTTTGTGGTTTCAGAGGAAAGAAAAACACACCACGTGTGACAGTCATACATCGTGAACACCTAACAGACACAATCCACAGCAGGACAGAAACATCAAATCATCCCAACTCATCATCAAAACAGCTTGCATTTGTGACTGGCTTTTCATCCCAAAAGGGGGATTCTCCTGCCATCAGTCACGTGCTCTTAAACACTCACACCACCAGAGCAACGCGCAGACTCCCTGGGTGTGTGGCTGAGACCAGGGGTAAAGCGGACCACTGCAGATCAATGAGGCCAATCGTAAGGTCCACAGACCCTTGCACAAGTTGCTTCCAGTCAGCAGAAAACTACCTGTTCCTCCTCAACCTCAGAAACTCTGCTTGCAGATGTTAGAAGGAACCAACAAATGCAGCCTTCTGGCCTCTGCCCCAACAAGAGTCCATCTCCAAGCTCTGGAGACGGACAACCACCTAGAATGGAAAGCTCCTGGAAAGAGTGGGTGCACAGGACAGCAAGAGAGCGAGCACAAATGGTGTGTGAGCGTGCGTGAGTGAAGGCTGTGCGTGAGTGTAAGCCTTTGCCAGTCCTTCCTTTCCCACAGCATCCCTACCGGCACGGTGCTAAGGAGCCTCTGGGACCCTGAGCCACAGCTGCACAAGTCTGGTGGTGCCCTGGGGCAACAGGCTTCGTAGGCCTGCAGCCCAACAAGGGGCAAGAGCATCTTCTCTGGCTGAAGCGGCCAGCCAGCAGCTAACTCAGCTATCAGCAAAGTCCCTCAGGACAACTTCACTGCCTTCCTGACAAAACAGTCACTGCTGTATTTGCATCTTACTTTTGACAAGAACTTTCCTGCCTATAGGTGAGGCTGTACTATCAGAGTGCATCTTTCCTCCATACAAACCCCCTTTTGAGCTAATGATTCCTTCAGAAGGATTTACACTCCAGCTGAAGTGTGTCAAATCTGTGGCTAGTAATGAGCACATGAAAATATTTTTTCAGTATTTACATATGAAAGATATCAAATAGGATCACTGTAAGATTACTTCTTCAGTGTCGCCTTCTAAAGATGTGGTGGTTTTACTCAGGTGGGCAGCCGAGTTCCACCCGATCCTTTTCCAGAGGAAGATACATAACTGCCTCTAGAGAAGGACTAGCTCACTAAACGGGTTGGCCTACTAGAGAGTCCTTCAAAAGTTTGGTTGGCCAAGGAGCTGTAGCCTGAAAGTCAGAAGTCTGCTCCATACTACGGGAAGAGAGAACGCCCCCAAGGGTAAATTACCCAACATTTTGGTATTTCTCTTAGCTACCAGAAAAGAAACAAACACACCCCAAAACCACCAACATGCGTACATGAAAGAAAACCAAGCACGGCATGCTAGAGCTGGTCAAACAATTCTGCCAGTTAGCTCTAAGAGAGAATTTGAAGTTAGCTGTGTAGCGGAGAATAAAAACGAAAAACCAGTGCTCTCTGTGTTTGAGGGCTTTTATTATCTACCACAACGGTCTGCCCAAGAACTTGTCCCTCAGGACACCAAGTTCTTTCTGGGAGAGGTTGTGCACCAACAACAGATTCTGTCCCGGGGAGTCTCTGCTCGGAATTTTGGGGTAAGGAAAGCCAGGAGGCTGGCTTGGTTGCCTTGGTTTCCGTATGCCCACGCGTGGAGACGGTAACCTGGACGCTGTGGACTGATTGTGTGCTCACCATGAAGACACGCAGGTTAAAAGGCGGCGCCTCTTCCTGCGGCCATCACTTCTTGGAAGTGAGATTGTGACGGACGAGGTAGGACGAGGCTTTTCTCCAATGCATACTGTGAACTGTCGATCTAGCTTCACATTCGTTAGTCAAATGAGAGCGGTGAATAAGAGAATGTTTACATTTGCCTTCCTTTCAACAGGCACGCAATGTGTGCAGCAGAGTCACAGAAGGAAAATTCAACTGAGAAGAGCCAAGCGGTAAGATTAGCTCCTTACGAATACACAAGCTCATGCACTTTTTTGGACGAAGGTGGTCTAGCGCAAAGCCTGATACTGTTTGTGTGATAAGTGGGCGAGAGGGGGCAAATGAAAAAAAAAAAAAAAAAGAATGCTTCAGATACTTGTGGCTCTGCTTACTTGCAGAAGAAAAACTGCAAGCTCTTCCAGTGACAGTGTCAGAAGCGTGCAGCTAGCTCTCACGTGCACTTTCAGGGAGTCTTTAGTGGAGAAGAGATCCTCTAGTACCGTGGCCAGTGAATATTAGTCACCAGACAGAGGGAAGAACTGAAGCAGCTTCTGGTTCTCCCTCTCGCATCCCTCTGCCTTCCTGCCCAGCATGGCCATCGAGCAAAAAGCAGCCAAGCCCTTAGTTTGTGCCTTCCTCCGGCACGTTTTAAGCATGATAACTTTAGAAGTGGCCAGCAAAAGTTAGGAAGTACAGTCGGCAAAGGCGGTGTGAAATGCTAAAGGTCATTGAAGCCCAGCTCCATACCTCTTTGGGTTTTCGTATTCCCCCAATTTTCTTCCTGCATTTTCATAAAGGCTAAGAAGGTTCTGCGAAGCCTGGGAAACAATTCAAGGCCCTGACAGTGTCAGACGTGCAGTCTTCACCAAGTATTTGACTTAAGAATGAATTGCCCTCAGCATTCTGTAGTGATTTAAGCGGCCATGAGCAGGTGGCAAAAGTGACTTAAAGTCAGGTTGAGGCCTAAAGTCAAATTCTTTGCTGACAAGTGCACATGCCCCAAGGGAATTTCCTTCATGAGTACCCTTGGGTTGCAGAAACCTAGCGCTTCTCCAGTGCTTCTTCTTCCCCCGTGAAATACTGCAGACCACTCAAACCCTGGTTAAAGATTTGTCCCAAAACAAAGAGAGCAAAAGTAAAGTGCCCACAAGCGAACAACGCAGACGGAAGCTCAGTCTGAAATACAAGCTATGTCATGAGGTACCCGTTGCATTGGCAGGGCGCGATGGAGCTGCCCGACTTGACCATGCAGAAGAGCTCTGTGAAGCTCCTCACGAAGAGATGGGAGTCCGCCAGTGCTCTGGCACCCAGCCCGGCCTTCCAACGCCTGCCAGCCCCACGGTCCCTGGCACCAGAGCAAGCCAGCCCAGGCAGCACCGTGGACGAAGCTGCGGCAGACAGCGGGAGGGCGGACGTCACCCTGGGTGGCCCTCGCCGGACTGAGACCTTCCCCATCTCTGTCAAGGAGCTGCAGAGCCACTTTGAGACCCTGGGTGGCAGGAAGGTGAGTGCACGCAGGTTCCGCAGCTGAAAAGGATTCCCGCGCTCTCACTGAGGACTCGGAGAACACTACTGCCACAACAGCACCCCCTTCCAATCTGCTGCCTCTTCATATCCTTTCTGCCCCCTGAAAGCCCTACCTGGCTCCTCCCAGTAGCTTCTAACTCACATCCCCTCCATGTCTTCCAACAGGAAGCGGAAAGTGGCAAAAGCTCACTGCCACCAGCACTGGCCACTCAGCCTGGGAGCCAGACAGACATTTCTCTCATGGAAATGTCCAGCGTGAAACGGGGGAGGGCAATCTTTGAGAAGATGTCCTCAGGCAATGGACAGACCACCAACACTGAAGGTTAGCCTTACCACTTGGATCGGATTTCTCCCTTTAGTTCAATGCGCTCCGTCTCTGAGGTGGCAAGGGGCAAGCACACTCACCTCATCAGGGCAGCCCCCAGGCCGCCCAGGGAGAGAACGTGGTGTTCTTCTCAGTGCAAAACAAGCTTTCTAGCCTTCTCCATTTTGTCTGTTGCATTATGGAGCAGTGCCTGATGCCATTAAATACTTGTTGAGCAAAACACAACAGAATGGTGTCTTATGTTTTGAGAAGATAACTTTTGATGAAGACAGCCCAAATTACAAATAGGATATCAAAACTATGGGCAGCATCCATCAATTACAAAAAAGTGGTATCTTCATTTTCTTCTTTGGTGAAGATAGTTTGGATTTAGCAGTGCGTTGCTTTGGTAACAATGCGTTAACTTTTATTAGTTAAAGGCATTCTGGTTTCCACAAATCAAATGCTCCGTACTTGATGCGCTCTAAAGTAAAAGTGCGACGACACAGTGGGTAAAATGTTGGCAATACTGTTTGTTTTGCTTACTGCTTTTCTTTCAAGCTTTGAAACACATGCACCCATCTCCCTCTCCCCAACTATGATGTCTCTTTGTGGTTGCAGTGGGTGGCTGCAAAGCTGTAGGAGGACTTCCAGAAGAGAGCCCTCCCAACACCGGCAATACACTGACGGAATTCCAGGAGAATGTCTCCTTGAAAGACAAAATGGCTCTATATCAGGCTGCGGTGTCAAAGGCAGAGAACAGCAACCGCTTTGCCAATGTAAGATACCAATGTCTCAATATCTTCTTAATTCTACGTTTGCTTTGCCCAGGGACAGATCGTAACCATCTTTATTTCTACAAGCAAGCTATCAGGTGGATCATAGGGTGGATGAAAATTTAAATCCCAAATTAGGAAACCTATAGAGCAAACATAGTCATCCATCAGTCTCTCTCTCTACCAAAAGAGGTTTCTCACGCTAGATGCCTTTGGTCTTTTGGACAATCCCCGTTATTTCGTGGACGTGCTCTTCCTTTCAGTCCACCTTTGCCTGAACTTCATGTATGAGGATCATGGGTGAGAGAGAGATCAGCAACACGGTTATCCTGTGATGACAAAACAAGGCAGTTTCCTTACCACAACAACTATTCTCTATCGCCAAATAATAAAATCCTGTTCAGGAGCACAGTGACTTTAGAGCTCTTGCTGCTCGAACTGAAGAATTTGAAATTACCGCATGATAAAACAGCTCAGCTATGGGTGCTCAGGTAGCCCAGAAGCCACCTGAGGGAAGCAGCCACCAGCCACGCTCGCCTTCAGAGTCCAGGTGTTTTCAAACCACGCAATTCCTGCCCACTGGCTTCTTGATTTCCTAATTGCCCTTGTGTATTTGGAACAGATTCCTGCAGTTCTTTGGGCCAAGAAGGTTCCAATTCCCTCCTCCCAACACTGCCAGCAATGGTGCTGTTAGCTCTCTCTCCCCAAAAGGAAGAACTGGAGGAAGCCTGACCCAACCGAACTGTGTTGAGAACATATGAACTGCTTCATTTCCACCCTATAACACCTTGCCCTTACTTGTTGAAATGGATGGTATGTTCTTACTGCAAATGGAAAACACCTGGCCTTATTTGATCCCTCTAGACCTCAGAGGAAATCAAGTCCTGCACTGTGCCCGGGGGCCTGGCTGCAGTGAGGAAACACTTTGAGAATGGGCAGATGACCCCTTCAATGACCACCTTTGCTCACTCCCAGCACCAGCACAAAGCTGCAGAGGTAACAATGGCATTTTGAATACTAACAAATTAGGTTTCCCCCGTTAAAGAGCTCGAGAGGAAAATAACACTATTTGCTTGATTCCAGGATTCACCATTCCCGGTGTCCCTGGAAAAATTTGCACCCCATTTTCTTTTCAACTCGCCCTCCTCGAGCCTCACCTAACTTTAACGGTTCAACCTTCTCATCACATGGGTTCCTTGTGGTGCTCGTAATCCCCTAAATCATCACGGTACACTGCCATAAAGGAACCATTTGGGCTTAACATCTGTTAAAGTAGAACTGATTTGTGACAGCCCTTCACAGGCAGAAACACAAATCCAGATTACTGTTAATTACGTGATTCTTTGTATTTGTTTTCAGGAGACCTCAAGAACCACTCAGCTCCCACTATCAAGCAGCACCAGGGAAGCCGAGTGCAGTGCGACGAGCTCCAAAGAAGCCCCACTAGAAGCCTTTCCAAGCAAAGAGGTAAGTTTATCAATTAACAATTATACCATTTGGCAGGTATGTTTTTAAAACAGTGTCCTAGACAGGGTTGTTTGGATGTGGTAATGAATGGGGCTTCCCACTCAGACTTCTCTGTGATGTTTCAAAGACAGCAGCCGAAATATGGAGTATTCTTCCATGTTGCACTAAATCCCGCAGTAACGTGAAGGTTTTGTGCACAGGTTTCTCTCGGGGAGCAAGTGACTCCAGAGACAAACGGGGCTTCTACACTCACCCGGCATACTGATGAAGCAGGTAAGAAGTGGCTTGAGAGTAACGGCTCCCAAAGGAGCACGACAAACCAAGTTCTTGGCAACTGTCTTTACTGGCACAAACGTGGGGCTGCTTTTAGGATACAGATACAGGACATTGCTCCAAGTTGTTCAGTGCCTCCTTCCTCAGCTAAGCACATTCATTGGTCTCAGTGGGACCTAAGAAACAGCTTTCCGTGCTGGTACACAGAGAGGAGTTTGGCAGAAGGAGGTAGCTTCCAATTTGTGCTGAGCTGCTGGAAAGAGCGGGGCATTTTAAGAGATGTCTGAAGACACACGCAAACCCTTGCCCCTGTATAGCCGAAACTGTGGATGATAAAGGCTCAATTTATAGCCAGGCGGAACAGGCCTGGACACCATGAGCACGGTGTAGAGGCGCTGCTTCTGCGGTCTAGTCCTGGTATTAGAATTCACGCGCTCGGTTAACACAAAGACCTCAGTCCTGTGCGAGCCCTGACATTCAGGCAATTCAGGTACGGCAAAACAGCAGGCCATAGATAACGTGTCCCTCAACACTTCTTCCATCCATTTCCTACGTATTTCTTCTCTTCATATTGTCCGTTGTTCATTTACTTTTTTTTTTTTTTAATAATAATAGTAATTATTATTCTTTCCATTGCAGTAAGCAATGCAGCTATGGACGTGGAGGTCCCAAAGACTTCCACAGAGGTGTGTGACCATCAGACGGAAAGGACAGCAGAGGAAAACGCTGTTCCCATAGACAGAGAGACTGCAACATCTGTACCAGATGGCAAGGTCTGTGCCTTTATAGTAAGAGTAGACATCAGTCTGTCAAACACAGTCTGAATTTCTATTTTTACCATGTAGTTGCAACTGAAAATGCAACCTGTGAAAGCAGTAGGAATATACGGAGCTTAGCAATGACGGGCACACAAGGTGGTATTTAGTACAACCTGTAATTCAGCAAGTACTTCTATTACATGACAAACACAACTGAAAGTTGAACTCAAACGCTTCTGCTTTTCCTTTCCTTCTCTGATGAAGGAAGCCTCTTCTTTCCCTGCTTTCAGTCTCTAAAAGGCTATGTTTTCTGTCACCAGTTCCTCAGATGCACAGAAACTCTCAACTTGAGGAAAAACGAAGACAAGCGTCAAAATGTCGAGGGCTGTCCGGACCAGACAATTCCACTGGCACTGCCGAGCGAAGCACTGCACCAGCCCAAAAGCACCATGCCGTCTGCTCTTGCCAGAATGAGAGCCATGAATGCGATCATCAAGAGCCACGCACATTCTGTAAGACGGCCACGTCACCAAGGAGCTGCTGGGCTGCCAGTTCAAAGTGTCTGTGAGCAAGAAATCCCAAAGGTTCACAAAGGCGACATCTGTTCAGAGGAGCAGCTCCCTAAGCCTGGGGAGCCGCAGATGAGGGAGCCACTGAGACAACCCAAAAGCAGAAGCACTCGTGCGGCTTCCAGAATTAAGGCCATCAACGACATCCACAGGAACCTACACCATTCTCAAAGGCGTCCAAACCAGGAAGGGGCTGCTTTTCTGGTGGAGGATGCGCAAGGGTTCAAAACAACAGAATCCGGCCTGAAGAACGAAGACGCAAGCGTCACAGTCTCTGTGTTGTGCAGTAATGCACAACAAGTTGACAATAAAGAGATGAAGTGACTCAAAACTAACAGACTTGTCTGAACTTTTGCTGCCTGTCTCAACAGGTTGGAGCATCAGGCGGGGAGAAACTTCATGAAATATAACGAGGGCAAGTGTAGAGCCCTGCATCGGGGCAAGAACAACCCCAGACACCAGGATAAGTTGGGGACTGCCCTGCTGGAGAGCAGCAAAGGGGGAAGGGACGTGGGTGTCCTGGCGGAGAGCTGGCTGACCATGAGCCAGCACTGTGCCCTTGTGGCCAAGAAGGCCAATGGCATCCTGGGGTGTATTAGCAGGGCTGTGGTTAGTAGGTCGAGAGAGGTTCTCCTCCCCCTCTACTCTGCCCTAGTGAGACCACATCTGCAATATTGCGTCCAGTTCTGGGCCCCCCAGTTCCAGAAGGACAGGGAACTGCTTGAGAGAGTCCAGCACAGAGCCACAAGGGTGATAAAGGGAGTGGAGCGTCTCCCTTTTGAGGAAAGGCTGAGGGAGTGTCCTGGTTCCAGTTAGGACAGAGTTAAGTAGCTCATAGTAGCTGGTAGGGTGCTATGTTTTGGATTAGGATGAGAAGAGCGCTGATAACATGCTGATGTTTTAATTGTTGCAGAGCAGTGTTTACACCAGGCCAAGGACTTTTCGGCTTCTCGCTCTGTCCTGCCAGCGAGCAGGCTGGGGGTGCAGCAGGAGCTGGGAGGGGACAGACCCAGGACAGCTGACCCAAACTGGCCAAAGGGGTATTCCATACCATCTGACGTCATGCTAAACAATATATAGGGGTGGCTGGCCGGGGTGGGGGGGCCGGCTGCTCGGGAATAGGCTGGGCATCGGTCAGCGGGTGGTGAGCAATTGCATTGTGCATCACTTGTTTTCTTACACATTATTATTGTTAATACTATTACCATTATCACTATTATTATTATTATTGTTATTATTATTTTCCTGTCTTAATAAACTGTCTTTATCTCAACTCACAGGCTTCACTTTCCCGTTTCTCTCCCCCATCCCAGAGAGGGAGGGGGGAGGGTGAGCGAACGGCTGTGTGGTGTTTAGCTGCCAGCCGGGTTAAACCACAACAGGGAGCTAGGTCTCTTTAGTTGGAGAAGAGGAGACTGAGGGGTGACCTTCTTAATGTTTATAAATATGTAAAGGGAGAGTGTCAGGAGGACGGAGCCAGGCTCTTCTCAGCGACATCTAACAGTAGGACAGGGGGCACTGGGTGCGTGCTGGAACATAGGAGGTTCCACTTAAATGCGAGACAAAACTTTTTTATGGTGATGGTGACAGAACACCGGAACAGGCTGCACAGGGGGGATGTGGAGTTTCCTTCTCCAGAGGCATTCCAAAGCTGCCTGGACGCGTTCCTGTGTGACCTGATCTAGCTGCTCCTGCTCCGGCAGGGGCATTGGACCAGACGATCTTTCAAGGTCCCTTCCAATCCCTAACATTCAGTGATTCGGTGATTCTGTGATTCGTAGGCATCTCAGCAGTCTTCTACCATCTTTCTTTGGCAAAGGCATGTCTGAAAAGAAAAACTTTAAAAATCAAAGTCAGGAGAAGAGCTCTGGATCTCCAAAGTACCAATCTGCAGGTCTGATATACAGGCTGCCATTATGTCAGGATAACAACAATCTGCTGCCCCGGAAGATTAATCTTACTTTGAAATCAGTGGGCACTGCAATACTATGCTCCTCAGAAAATCAGGACAATTATTGCCAGGTTTTGTGATTACCACTCGTTAAAATGAGGGTATACTGGATTAGGTCACCCAGGGCGTCTCTCAGGCTGAAATTTGTCATGTCAGAGCAAGAACAGGTCACGCTTAGTGAAGCCGTGTAGTTCTGGGAACAAAACGTCCCTTCCTGCAATCGGCAGCTCGATTCTTTCTAGTCTTGGCTTTAGAGCACTATGCGGAGTTTATTACAATCTCCTTGAATCGGGAAGGCTCACCCTGAGCACTCTCTGGTGCACAAGTATCCAGGAAAGCCCTGCTGGGGCTCTTGTAGCCGCTTGTCTCAAGGCATTTTCCTAATCAAATTCCTACTCCTACCATGCCAGACCAGATATTCTTTCGTGCCCCCTGGCAAAGCTAATGGGCTCTGGGCTGGCTGCATTAGACCTTCTGCCTCAGCACCAGCAATGAGCCTGAGGCTACCAGGTAGCCGAAGCACATCCTCTCCAAGCAGCCCCATTCTGGAAGCATTATAGATTTGCAGTTCCCCTCCTTAGGTATATATGCAACAAGCAAAGCATCATTAGAAGCACAGCGTTTATGAGGGTTCTGAAAAATCACTTTTTTTACTCCTTAGCTAGGGCAAAGACTCCACAGATATGAGAAAAACGGTCAAATCTTTTCTAGCATTTCCCAGTTCATTAGTCTTACTACTGTAGTCTTCTTCAGGCTTCACTTCAGAGTTGTGAAGGGCATCCCAAGTTCTCCTCCTCCAACTCAAATCTCTTCTCTTGCATTACCGATTATCTACTATGATCCGCCCCCCTTCCCCATCCCTCCCCCTCCACCCCCTCAAACTTCTCATCTGTACTTTCGCAAAGAGAGAAAAAATCTTTTCTCTTAAATTTTCCTGTTTCCTCTGTCAGGTGTGTCCTGACACCTGACCATCTTTGTCAGGTGCTCCTCAGAGAATTTTGTTTGATGACCACTCTCCTGGGGACCAGAAGTGGAAGACCAGTTTGCCTGCAACAGGAACCATCTCCCTGCGTATCGCATTAAAACAATTCATGCAGCTATAGTAATCTTTCCATGCTAGAAGGCAGGAAGTTCTCCCATCATCTTTTGTGGTTTCAGAGGAAAGAAAAACACACCACGTGTGACAGTCATACATCGTGAACACCTAACAGACACAGTCCACAGCAGGACAGAAACATCAAATCATCCCAACTCATCATCAAAACAGCTTGCATTTGTGACTGGCTTTTCATCCCAAAAGGGGGATTCTCCTGCCATCAGTCACGTGCTCTTAAACACTCACACCACCAGAGCAACGCGCAGACTCCCTGGGTGTGTGGCTGAGACCAGGGGTAAAGCGGACCACTGCAGATCAATGAGGCCAATCGTAAGGTCCACAGACCCTTGCACAAGTTGCTTCCAGTCAGCAGAAAACTACCTGTTCCTCCTCAACCTCAGAAACTCTGCTTGCAGATGTTAGAAGGAACCAACAAATGCAGCCTTCTGGCCTCTGCCCCAACAAGAGTCCATCTCCAAGCTCTGGAGACGGACAACCACCTAGAATGGAAAGCTCCTGGAAAGAGTGGGTGCACAGGACAGCAAGAGAGCGAGCACAAATGGTGTGTGAGCGTGCGTGAGTGAAGGCTGTGCGTGAGTGTAAGCCTTTGCCAGTCCTTCCTTTCCCACAGCATCCCTACCGGCACGGTGCTAAGGAGCCTCTGGGACCCTGAGCCACAGCTGCACAAGTCTGGTGGTGCCCTGGGGCAACAGGCTTCGTAGGCCTGCAGCCCAACAAGGGGCAAGAGCATCTTCTCTGGCTGAAGCGGCCAGCCAGCAGCTAACTCAGCTATCAGCAAAGTCCCTCAGGACAACTTCACTGCCTTCCTGACAAAACAGTCACTGCTGTATTTGCATCTTACTTTTGACAAGAACTTTCCTGCCTATAGGTGAGGCTGTACTATCAGAGTGCATCTTTCCTCCATACAAACCCCCTTTTGAGCTAATGATTCCTTCAGAAGGATTTACACTCCAGCTGAAGTGTGTCAAATCTGTGGCTAGTAATGAGCACATGAAAATATTTTTTCAGTATTTACATATGAAAGATATCAAATAGGATCACTGTAAGATTACTTCTTCAGTGTCGCCTTCTAAAGATGTGGTGGTTTTACTCAGGTGGGCAGCCGAGTTCCACCCGATCCTTTTCCAGAGGAAGATACATAACTGCCTCTAGAGAAGGACTAGCTCACTAAACGGGTTGGCCTACTAGAGAGTCCTTCAAAAGTTTGGTTGGCCAAGGAGCTGTAGCCTGAAAGTCAGAAGTCTGCTCCATACTACGGGAAGAGAGAACGCCCCCAAGGGTAAATTACCCAACATTTTGGTATTTCTCTTAGCTACCAGAAAAGAAACAAACACACCCCAAAACCACCAACATGCGTACATGAAAGAAAACCAAGCACGGCATGCTAGAGCTGGTCAAACAATTCTGCCAGTTAGCTCTAAGAGAGAATTTGAAGTTAGCTGTGTAGCGGAGAATAAAAACGAAAAACCAGTGCTCTCTGTGTTTGAGGGCTTTTATTATCTACCACAACGGTCTGCCCAAGAACTTGTCCCTCAGGACACCAAGTTCTTTCTGGGAGAGGTTGTGCACCAACAACAGATTCTGTCCCGGGGAGTCTCTGCTCGGAATTTTGGGGTAAGGAAAGCCAGGAGGCTGGCTTGGTTGCCTTGGTTTCCGTATGCCCACGCGTGGAGACGGTAACCTGGACACTGTGGACTGATTGTGTGCTCACCATGAAGACACGCAGGTTAAAAGGCGGCGCCTCTTCCTGCGGCCATCACTTCTTGGAAGTGAGATTGTGACGGACGAGGTAGGACGAGGCTTTTCTCCAATGCATACTGTGAACTGTCGATCTAGCTTCACATTCGTTAGTCAAATGAGAGCGGTGAATAAGAGAATGTTTACATTTGCCTTCCTTTCAACAGGCACGCAATGTGTGCAGCAGAGTCACAGAAGGAAAATTCAACTGAGAAGAGCCAAGCGGTAAGATTAGCTCCTTACGAATACACAAGCTCATGCACTTTTTTGGACGAAGGTGGTCTAGCGCAAAGCCTGATACTGTTTGTGTGATAAGTGGGCGAGAGGGGGCAAATGAAAAAAAAAAAAAAAAAGAATGCTTCAGATACTTGTGGCTCTGCTTACTTGCAGAAGAAAAACTGCAAGCTCTTCCAGTGACAGTGTCAGAAGCGTGCAGCTAGCTCTCACGTGCACTTTCAGGGAGTCTTTAGTGGAGAAGAGATCCTCTAGTACCGTGGCCAGTGAATATTAGTCACCAGACAGAGGGAAGAACTGAAGCAGCTTCTGGTTCTCCCTCTCGCATCCCTCTGCCTTCCTGCCCAGCATGGCCATCGAGCAAAAAGCAGCCAAGCCCTTAGTTTGTGCCTTCCTCCGGCACGTTTTAAGCATGATAACTTTAGAAGTGGCCAGCAAAAGTTAGGAAGTACAGTCGGCAAAGGCGGTGTGAAATGCTAAAGGTCATTGAAGCCCAGCTCCATACCTCTTTGGGTTTTCGTATTCCCCCAATTTTCTTCCTGCATTTTCATAAAGGCTAAGAAGGTTCTGCGAAGCCTGGGAAACAATTCAAGGCCCTGACAGTGTCAGACGTGCAGTCTTCACCAAGTATTTGACTTAAGAATGAATTGCCCTCAGCATTCTGTAGTGATTTAAGCGGCCATGAGCAGGTGGCAAAAGTGACTTAAAGTCAGGTTGAGGCCTAAAGTCAAATTCTTTGCTGACAAGTGCACATGCCCCAAGGGAATTTCCTTCATGAGTACCCTTGGGTTGCAGAAACCTAGCGCTTCTCCAGTGCTTCTTCTTCCCCCGTGAAATACTGCAGACCACTCAAACCCTGGTTAAAGATTTGTCCCAAAACAAAGAGAGCAAAAGTAAAGTGCCCACAAGCGAACAACGCAGACGGAAGCTCAGTCTGAAATACAAGCTATGTCATGAGGTACCCGTTGCATTGGCAGGGCGCGATGGAGCTGCCCGACTTGACCGTGCAGAAGAGCTCTGTGAAGCTCCTCACGAAGAGATGGGAGTCCGCCAGTGCTCTGGCACCCAGCCCGGCCTTCCAACGCCTGCCAGCCCCACGGTCCCTGGCACCAGAGCAAGCCAGCCCAGGCAGCACCGTGGACGAAGCTGCGGCAGACAGCGGGAGGGCGGACGTCACCCTGGGTGGCCCTCGCCGGACTGAGACCTTCCCCATCTCTGTCAAGGAGCTGCAGAGCCACTTTGAGACCCTGGGTGGCAGGAAGGTGAGTGCACGCAGGTTCCGCAGCTGAAAAGGATTCCCGCGCTCTCACTGAGGACTCGGAGAACACTACTGCCACAACAGCACCCCCTTCCAATCTGCTGCCTCTTCATATCCTTTCTGCCCCCTGAAAGCCCTACCTGGCTCCTCCCAGTAGCTTCTAACTCACATCCCCTCCATGTCTTCCAACAGGAAGCGGAAAGTGGCAAAAGCTCACTGCCACCAGCACTGGCCACTCAGCCTGGGAGCCAGACAGACATTTCTCTCATGGAAATGTCCAGCGTGAAACGGGGGAGGGCAATCTTTGAGAAGATGTCCTCAGGCAATGGACAGACCACCAACACTGAAGGTTAGCCTTACCACTTGGATCGGATTTCTCCCTTTAGTTCAATGCGCTCCGTCTCTGAGGTGGCAAGGGGCAAGCACACTCACCTCATCAGGGCAGCCCCCAGGCCGCCCAGGGAGAGAACGTGGTGTTCTTCTCAGTGCAAAACAAGCTTTCTAGCCTTCTCCATTTTGTCTGTTGCATTATGGAGCAGTGCCTGATGCCATTAAATACTTGTTGAGCAAAACACAACAGAATGGTGTCTTATGTTTTGAGAAGATAACTTTTGATGAAGACAGCCCAAATTACAAATAGGATATCAAAACTATGGGCAGCATCCATCAATTACAAAAAAGTGGTATCTTCATTTTCTTCTTTGGTGAAGATAGTTTGGATTTAGCAGTGCGTTGCTTTGGTAACAATGCGTTAACTTTTATTAGTTAAAGGCATTCTGGTTTCCACAAATCAAATGCTCCGTACTTGATGCGCTCTAAAGTAAAAGTGCGACGACACAGTGGGTAAAATGTTGGCAATACTGTTTGTTTTGCTTACTGCTTTTCTTTCAAGCTTTGAAACACATGCACCCATCTCCCTCTCCCCAACTATGACGTCTCTTTGTGGTTGCAGTGGGTGGCTGCAAAGCTGTAGGAGGACTTCCAGAAGAGAGCCCTCCCAACACCGGCAATACACTGACGGAATTCCAGGAGAATGTCTCCTTGAAAGACAAAATGGCTCTGTATCAGGCTGCGGTGTCAAAGGCAGAGAACAGCAACCGCTTTGCCAATGTAAGATACCAATGTCTCAATATCTTCTTAATTCTACGTTTGCTTTGCCCAGGGACAGATCGTAACCATCTTTATTTCTACAAGCAAGCTATCAGGTGGATCATAGGGTGGATGAAAATTTAAATCCCAAATTAGGAAACCTATAGAGCAAACATAGTCATCCATCAGTCTCTCTCTCTACCAAAAGAGGTTTCTCACGCTAGATGCCTTTGGTCTTTTGGACAATCCCCGTTATTTCGTGGACGTGCTCTTCCTTTCAGTCCACCTTTGCCTGAACTTCATGTATGAGGATCATGGGTGAGAGAGAGATCAGCAACACGGTTATCCTGTGATGACAAAACAAGGCAGTTTCCTTACCACAACAACTATTCTCTATCGCCAAATAATAAAATCCTGTTCAGGAGCACAGTGACTTTAGAGCTCTTGCTGCTCGAACTGAAGAATTTGAAATTACCGCATGATAAAACAGCTCAGCTATGGGTGCTCAGGTAGCCCAGAAGCCACCTGAGGGAAGCAGCCACCAGCCACGCTCGCCTTCAGAGTCCAGGTGTTTTCAAACCACGCAATTCCTGCCCACTGGCTTCTTGATTTCCTAATTGCCCTTGTGTATTTGGAACAGATTCCTGCAGTTCTTTGGGCCAAGAAGGTTCCAATTCCCTCCTCCCAACACTGCCAGCAATGGTGCTGTTAGCTCTCTCTCCCCAAAAGGAAGAACTGGAGGAAGCCTGACCCAACCGAACTGTGTTGAGAACATATGAACTGCTTCATTTCCACCCTATAACACCTTGCCCTTACTTGTTGAAATGGATGGTATGTTCTTACTGCAAATGGAAAACACCTGGCCTTATTTGATCCCTCTAGACCTCAGAGGAAATCAAGTCCTGCACTGTGCCCGGGGGCCTGGCTGCAGTGAGGAAACACTTTGAGAATGGGCAGATGACCCCTTCAATGACCACCTTTGCTCACTCCCAGCACCAGCACAAAGCTGCAGAGGTAACAATGGCATTTTGAATACTAACAAATTAGGTTTCCCCCGTTAAAGAGCTCGAGAGGAAAATAACACTATTTGCTTGATTCCAGGATTCACCATTCCCGGTGTCCCTGGAAAAATTTGCACCCCATTTTCTTTTCAACTCGCCCTCCTCGAGCCTCACCTAACTTTAACGGTTCAACCTTCTCATCACATGGGTTCCTTGTGGTGCTCGTAATCCCCTAAATCATCACGGTACACTGCCATAAAGGAACCATTTGGGCTTAACATCTGTTAAAGTAGAACTGATTTGTGACAGCCCTTCACAGGCAGAAACACAAATCCAGATTACTGTTAATTACGTGATTCTTTGTATTTGTTTTCAGGAGACCTCAAGAACCACTCAGCTCCCACTATCAAGCAGCACCAGGGAAGCCGAGTGCAGTGCGACGAGCTCCAAAGAAGCCCCACTAGAAGCCTTTCCAAGCAAAGAGGTAAGTTTATCAATTAACAATTATACCATTTGGCAGGTATGTTTTTAAAACAGTGTCCTAGACAGGGTTGTTTGGATGTGGTAATGAATGGGGCTTCCCACTCAGACTTCTCTGTGATGTTTCAAAGACAGCAGCCGAAATATGGAGTATTCTTCCATGTTGCACTAAATCCCGCAGTAACGTGAAGGTTTTGTGCACAGGTTTCTCTCGGGGAACAAGTGACTCCAGAGACAAACGGGGCTTCTACACTCACCCGGCATACTGATGAAGCAGGTAAGAAGTGGCTTGAGAGTAACGGCTCCCAAAGGAGCACGACAAACCAAGTTCTTGGCAACTGTCTTTACTGGCACAAACGTGGGGCTGCTTTTAGGATACAGATACAGGACATTGCTCCAAGTTGTTCAGTGCCTCCTTCCTCAGCTAAGCACATTCATTGGTCTCAGTGGGACCTAAGAAACAGCTTTCCGTGCTGGTACACAGAGAGGAGTTTGGCAGAAGGAGGTAGCTTCCAATTTGTGCTGAGCTGCTGGAAAGAGCGGGGCATTTTAAGAGATGTCTGAAGACACACGCAAACCCTTGCCCCTGTATAGCCGAAACTGTGGATGATAAAGGCTCAATTTATAGCCAGGCGGAACAGGCCTGGACACCATGAGCACGGTGTAGAGGCGCTGCTTCTGCGGTCTAGTCCTGGTATTAGAATTCACGCGCTCGGTTAACACAAAGACCTCAGTCCTGTGCGAGCCCTGACATTCAGGCAATTCAGGTACGGCAAAACAGCAGGCCATAGATAACGTGTCCCTCAACACTTCTTCCATCCATTTCCTACGTATTTCTTCTCTTCATATTGTCCGTTGTTCATTTACTTTTTTTTTTTTTTAATAATAATAGTAATTATTATTCTTTCCATTGCAGTAAGCAATGCAGCTATGGACGTGGAGGTCCCAAAGACTTCCACAGAGGTGTGTGACCATCAGACGGAAAGGACAGCAGAGGAAAACGCTGTTCCCATAGACAGAGAGACTGCAACATCTGTACCAGATGGCAAGGTCTGTGCCTTTATAGTAAGAGTAGACATCAGTCTGTCAAACACAGTCTGAATTTCTATTTTTACCATGTAGTTGCAACTGAAAATGCAACCTGTGAAAGCAGTAGGAATATACGGAGCTTAGCAATGACGGGCACACAAGGTGGTATTTAGTACAACCTGTAATTCAGCAAGTACTTCTATTACATGACAAACACAACTGAAAGTTGAACTCAAACGCTTCTGCTTTTCCTTTCCTTCTCTGATGAAGGAAGCCTCTTCTTTCCCTGCTTTCAGTCTCTAAAAGGCTATGTTTTCTGTCACCAGTTCCTCAGATGCACAGAAACTCTCAACTTGAGGAAAAACGAAGACAAGCGTCAAAATGTCGAGGGCTGTCCGGACCAGACAATTCCACTGGCACTGCCGAGCGAAGCACTGCACCAGCCCAAAAGCACCATGCCGTCTGCTCTTGCCAGAATGAGAGCCATGAATGCGATCATCAAGAGCCACGCACATTCTGTAAGACGGCCACGTCACCAAGGAGCTGCTGGGCTGCCAGTTCAAAGTGTCTGTGAGCAAGAAATCCCAAAGGTTCACAAAGGCGACATCTGTTCAGAGGAGCAGCTCCCTAAGCCTGGGGAGCCGCAGATGAGGGAGCCACTGAGACAACCCAAAAGCAGAAGCACTCGTGCGGCTTCCAGAATTAAGGCCATCAACGACATCCACAGGAACCTACACCATTCTCAAAGGCGTCCAAACCAGGAAGGGGCTGCTTTTCTGGTGGAGGATGCGCAAGGGTTCAAAACAACAGAATCCGGCCTGAAGAACGAAGACGCAAGCGTCACAGTCTCTGTGTTGTGCAGTAATGCACAACAAGTTGACAATAAAGAGATGAAGTGACTCAAAACTAACAGACTTGTCTGAACTTTTGCTGCCTGTCTCAACAGGTTGGAGCATCAGGCGGGGAGAAACTTCATGAAATATAACGAGGGCAAGTGTAGAGCCCTGCATCGGGGCAAGAACAACCCCAGACACCAGGATAAGTTGGGGACTGCCCTGCTGGAGAGCAGCAAAGGGGGAAGGGACGTGGGTGTCCTGGCGGAGAGCTGGCTGACCATGAGCCAGCACTGTGCCCTTGTGGCCAAGAAGGCCAATGGCATCCTGGGGTGTATTAGCAGGGCTGTGGTTAGTAGGTCGAGAGAGGTTCTCCTCCCCCTCTACTCTGCCCTAGTGAGACCACATCTGCAATATTGCGTCCAGTTCTGGGCCCCCCAGTTCCAGAAGGACAGGGAACTGCTTGAGAGAGTCCAGCACAGAGCCACAAGGGTGATAAAGGGAGTGGAGCGTCTCCCTTTTGAGGAAAGGCTGAGGGAGTGTCCTGGTTCCAGTTAGGACAGAGTTAAGTAGCTCATAGTAGCTGGTAGGGTGCTATGTTTTGGATTAGGATGAGAAGAGCGCTGATAACATGCTGATGTTTTAATTGTTGCAGAGCAGTGTTTACACCAGGCCAAGGACTTTTCGGCTTCTCGCTCTGTCCTGCCAGCGAGCAGGCTGGGGGTGCAGCAGGAGCTGGGAGGGGACAGACCCAGGACAGCTGACCCAAACTGGCCAAAGGGGTATTCCATACCATCTGACGTCATGCTAAACAATATATAGGGGTGGCTGGCCGGGGTGGGGGGGCCGGCTGCTCGGGAATAGGCTGGGCATCGGTCAGCGGGTGGTGAGCAATTGCATTGTGCATCACTTGTTTTCTTACACATTATTATTGTTAATACTATTACCATTATCACTATTATTATTATTATTGTTATTATTATTTTCCTGTCTTAATAAACTGTCTTTATCTCAACTCACAGGCTTCACTTTCCCGTTTCTCTCCCCCATCCCAGAGAGGGAGGGGGGAGGGTGAGCGAACGGCTGTGTGGTGTTTAGCTGCCAGCCGGGTTAAACCACAACAGGGAGCTAGGTCTCTTTAGTTGGAGAAGAGGAGACTGAGGGGTGACCTTCTTAATGTTTATAAATATGTAAAGGGAGAGTGTCAGGAGGACGGAGCCAGGCTCTTCTCAGCGACATCTAACAGTAGGACAGGGGGCACTGGGTGTGTGCTGGAACATAGGAGGTTCCACTTAAATGTGAGACAAAACTTTTTTATGGTGATGGTGACAGAACACCGGAACAGGCTGCACAGGGGGGATGTGGAGTTTCCTTCTCCAGAGGCATTCCAAAGCTGCCTGGACGCGTTCCTGTGTGACCTGATCTAGCTGCTCCTGCTCCGGCAGGGGCATTGGACCAGACGATCTTTCAAGGTCCCTTCCAATCCCTAACATTCAGTGATTCGGTGATTCTGTGATTCGTAGGCATCTCAGCAGTCTTCTACCATCTTTCTTTGGCAAAGGCATGTCTGGAAAGAAAAACTGTAAAAATCACAGTCAGGAGAAGAGCTCTGGATCTCCAAAGTACCAATCTGCAGGTCTGATATACAGGCTGCCATTATGTCAGGATAACAACAATCTGCTGCCCCGGAAGATTAATCTTACTTTGAAATCAGTGGGCACTGCAATACTATGCTCCTCAGAAAATCAGGACAATTATTGCCAGGTTTTGTGATTACCACTCGTTAAAATGAGGGTATACTGGATTAGGTCACCCAGGGCGTCTCTCAGGCTGAAATTTGTCATGTCAGAGCAAGAACAGGTCACACTTAGTGAAGCCGTGTAGTTCTGGGAACAAAACGTCCCTTCCTGCAATCGGCAGCTCGATTCTTTCTAGTCTTGGCTTTAGAGCACTATGCGGAGTTTATTACAATCTCCTTGAATCGGGAAGGCTCACCCTGAGCACTCTCTGGTGCACAAGTATCCAGGAAAGCCCTGCTGGGGCTCTTGTAGCCACTTGCCTCAAGGCATTTTCCTAATCAAATTCCTACTCCTACCATGCCAGACCAGATATTCTTTCGTGCCCCCTGGCAAAGCTAATGGGCTCTGGGCTGGCTGCATTAGACCTTCTGCCTCAGCACCAGCAATGAGCCTGAGGCTACCAGGTAGCCGAAGCACATCCTCTCCAAGCAGCCCCATTCTGGAAGCATTATAGATTTGCAGTTCCCCTCCTTAGGTATATATGCAACAAGCAAAGCATCATTAGAAGCACAGCGTTTATGAGGGTTCTGAAAAATCACTTTTTTTACTCCTTAGCTAGGGCAAAGACTCCACAGATATGAGAAAAACGGTCAAATCTTTTCTAGCATTTCCCAGTTCATTAGTCTTACTACTGTAGTCTTCTTCAGGCTTCACTTCAGAGTTGTGAAGGGCATCCCAAGTTCTCCTCCTCCAACTCAAATCTCTTCTCTTGCATTACCGATTATCTACTATGATCCCCCCCCCTTCCCCATCCCTCCCCCTACCCCCCCTCAAACTTCTCATCTGTACTTTCGCAAAGAGAGAAAAAATCTTTTCTCTTAAATTTTCCTGTTTCCTCTGTCAGGTGTGTCCTGACACCTGACCATCTTTGTCAGGTGCTCCTCAGAGAATTTTGTTTGATGACCACTCTCCTGGGGACCAGAAGTGGAAGACCAGTTTGCCTGCAACAGGAACCATCTCCCTGCGTATCGCATTAAAACAATTCATGCAGCTATAGTAATCTTTCCATGCTAGAAGGCAGGAAGTTCTCCCATCATCTTTTGTGGTTTCAGAGGAAAGAAAAACACACCACGTGTGACAGTCATACATTGTGAACACCTAACAGACACAGTCCACAGCAGGACAGAAACATCAAATCATCCCAACTCATCATCAAAACAGCTTGCATTTGTGACTGGCTTTTCATCCCAAAAGGGGGATTCTCCTGCCATCAGTCACGTGCTCTTAAACACTCACACCACCAGAGCAACGCGCAGACTCCCTGGGTGTGTGGCTGAGACCAGGGGTAAAGCGGACCACTGCAGATCAATGAGGCCAATCGTAAGGTCCACAGACCCTTGCACAAGTTGCTTCCAGTCAGCAGAAAACTACCTGTTCCTCCTCAACCTCAGAAACTCTGCTTGCAGATGTTAGAAGGAACCAACAAATGCAGCCTTCTGGCCTCTGCCCCAACAAGAGTCCATCTCCAAGCTCTGGAGACGGACAACCACCTAGAATGGAAAGCTCCTGGAAAGAGTGGGTGCACAGGACAGCAAGAGAGCGAGCACAAATGGTGTGTGAGCGTGCGTGAGTGAAGGCTGTGCGTGAGTGTAAGCCTTTGCCAGTCCTTCCTTTCCCACAGCATCCCTACCGGCACGGTGCTAAGGAGCCTCTGGGACCCTGAGCCACAGCTGCACAAGTCTGGTGGTGCCCTGGGGCAACAGGCTTCGTAGGCCTGCAGCCCAACAAGGGGCAAGAGCATCTTCTCTGGCTGAAGCGGCCAGCCAGCAGCTAACTCAGCTATCAGCAAAGTCCCTCAGGACAACTTCACTGCCTTCCTGACAAAACAGTCACTGCTGTATTTGCATCTTACTTTTGACAAGAACTTTCCTGCCTATAGGTGAGGCTGTACTATCAGAGTGCATCTTTCCTCCATACAAACCCCCTTTTGAGCTAATGATTCCTTCAGAAGGATTTACACTCCAGCTGAAGTGTGTCAAATCTGTGGCTAGTAATGAGCACATGAAAATATTTTTTCAGTATTTACATATGAAAGATATCAAATAGGATCACTGTAAGATTACTTCTTCAGTGTCGCCTTCTAAAGATGTGGTGGTTTTACTCAGGTGGGCAGCCGAGTTCCACCCGATCCTTTTCCAGAGGAAGATACATAACTGCCTCTAGAGAAGGACTAGCTCACTAAACGGGTTGGCCTACTAGAGAGTCCTTCAAAAGTTTGGTTGGCCAAGGAGCTGTAGCCTGAAAGTCAGAAGTCTGCTCCATACTACGGGAAGAGAGAACGCCCCCAAGGGTAAATTACCCAACATTTTGGTATTTCTCTTAGCTACCAGAAAAGAAACAAACACACCCCAAAACCACCAACATGCGTACATGAAAGAAAACCAAGCACGGCATGCTAGAGCTGGTCAAACAATTCTGCCAGTTAGCTCTAAGAGAGAATTTGAAGTTAGCTGTGTAGCGGAGAATAAAAACGAAAAACCAGTGCTCTCTGTGTTTGAGGGCTTTTATTATCTACCACAACGGTCTGCCCAAGAACTTGTCCCTCAGGACACCAAGTTCTTTCTGGGAGAGGTTGTGCACCAACAACAGATTCTGTCCCGGGGAGTCTCTGCTCGGAATTTTGGGGTAAGGAAAGCCAGGAGGCTGGCTTGGTTGCCTTGGTTTCCGTATGCCCACGCGTGGAGACGGTAACCTGGACACTGTGGACTGATTGTGTGCTCACCATGAAGACACGCAGGTTAAAAGGCGGCGCCTCTTCCTGCGGCCATCACTTCTTGGAAGTGAGATTGTGACGGACGAGGTAGGACGAGGCTTTTCTCCAATGCATACTGTGAACTGTCGATCTAGCTTCACATTCGTTAGTCAAATGAGAGCGGTGAATAAGAGAATGTTTACATTTGCCTTCCTTTCAACAGGCACGCAATGTGTGCAGCAGAGTCACAGAAGGAAAATTCAACTGAGAAGAGCCAAGCGGTAAGATTAGCTCCTTACGAATACACAAGCTCATGCACTTTTTTGGACGAAGGTGGTCTAGCGCAAAGCCTGATACTGTTTGTGTGATAAGTGGGCGAGAGGGGGCAAATGAAAAAAAAAAAAAAAAAGAATGCTTCAGATACTTGTGGCTCTGCTTACTTGCAGAAGAAAAACTGCAAGCTCTTCCAGTGACAGTGTCAGAAGCGTGCAGCTAGCTCTCACGTGCACTTTCAGGGAGTCTTTAGTGGAGAAGAGATCCTCTAGTACCGTGGCCAGTGAATATTAGTCACCAGACAGAGGGAAGAACTGAAGCAGCTTCTGGTTCTCCCTCTCGCATCCCTCTGCCTTCCTGCCCAGCATGGCCATCGAGCAAAAAGCAGCCAAGCCCTTAGTTTGTGCCTTCCTCCGGCACGTTTTAAGCATGATAACTTTAGAAGTGGCCAGCAAAAGTTAGGAAGTACAGTCGGCAAAGGCGGTGTGAAATGCTAAAGGTCATTGAAGCCCAGCTCCATACCTCTTTGGGTTTTCGTATTCCCCCAATTTTCTTCCTGCATTTTCATAAAGGCTAAGAAGGTTCTGCGAAGCCTGGGAAACAATTCAAGGCCCTGACAGTGTCAGACGTGCAGTCTTCACCAAGTATTTGACTTAAGAATGAATTGCCCTCAGCATTCTGTAGTGATTTAAGCGGCCATGAGCAGGTGGCAAAAGTGACTTAAAGTCAGGTTGAGGCCTAAAGTCAAATTCTTTGCTGACAAGTGCACATGCCCCAAGGGAATTTCCTTCATGAGTACCCTTGGGTTGCAGAAACCTAGCGCTTCTCCAGTGCTTCTTCTTCCCCCGTGAAATACTGCAGACCACTCAAACCCTGGTTAAAGATTTGTCCCAAAACAAAGAGAGCAAAAGTAAAGTGCCCACAAGCGAACAACGCAGACGGAAGCTCAGTCTGAAATACAAGCTATGTCATGAGGTACCCGTTGCATTGGCAGGGCGCGATGGAGCTGCCCGACTTGACCGTGCAGAAGAGCTCTGTGAAGCTCCTCACGAAGAGATGGGAGTCCGCCAGTGCTCTGGCACCCAGCCCGGCCTTCCAACGCCTGCCAGCCCCACGGTCCCTGGCACCAGAGCAAGCCAGCCCAGGCAGCACCGTGGACGAAGCTGCGGCAGACAGCGGGAGGGCGGACGTCACCCTGGGTGGCCCTCGCCGGACTGAGACCTTCCCCATCTCTGTCAAGGAGCTGCAGAGCCACTTTGAGACCCTGGGTGGCAGGAAGGTGAGTGCACGCAGGTTCCGCAGCTGAAAAGGATTCCCGCGCTCTCACTGAGGACTCGGAGAACACTACTGCCACAACAGCACCCCCTTCCAATCTGCTGCCTCTTCATATCCTTTCTGCCCCCTGAAAGCCCTACCTGGCTCCTCCCAGTAGCTTCTAACTCACATCCCCTCCATGTCTTCCAACAGGAAGCGGAAAGTGGCAAAAGCTCACTGCCACCAGCACTGGCCACTCAGCCTGGGAGCCAGACAGACATTTCTCTCATGGAAATGTCCAGCGTGAAACGGGGGAGGGCAATCTTTGAGAAGATGTCCTCAGGCAATGGACAGACCACCAACACTGAAGGTTAGCCTTACCACTTGGATCGGATTTCTCCCTTTAGTTCAATGCGCTCCGTCTCTGAGGTGGCAAGGGGCAAGCACACTCACCTCATCAGGGCAGCCCCCAGGCCGCCCAGGGAGAGAACGTGGTGTTCTTCTCAGTGCAAAACAAGCTTTCTAGCCTTCTCCATTTTGTCTGTTGCATTATGGAGCAGTGCCTGATGCCATTAAATACTTGTTGAGCAAAACACAACAGAATGGTGTCTTATGTTTTGAGAAGATAACTTTTGATGAAGACAGCCCAAATTACAAATAGGATATCAAAACTATGGGCAGCATCCATCAATTACAAAAAAGTGGTATCTTCATTTTCTTCTTTGGTGAAGATAGTTTGGATTTAGCAGTGCGTTGCTTTGGTAACAATGCGTTAACTTTTATTAGTTAAAGGCATTCTGGTTTCCACAAATCAAATGCTCCGTACTTGATGCGCTCTAAAGTAAAAGTGCGACGACACAGTGGGTAAAATGTTGGCAATACTGTTTGTTTTGCTTACTGCTTTTCTTTCAAGCTTTGAAACACATGCACCCATCTCCCTCTCCCCAACTATGACGTCTCTTTGTGGTTGCAGTGGGTGGCTGCAAAGCTGTAGGAGGACTTCCAGAAGAGAGCCCTCCCAACACCGGCAATACACTGACGGAATTCCAGGAGAATGTCTCCTTGAAAGACAAAATGGCTCTGTATCAGGCTGCGGTGTCAAAGGCAGAGAACAGCAACCGCTTTGCCAATGTAAGATACCAATGTCTCAATATCTTCTTAATTCTACGTTTGCTTTGCCCAGGGACAGATCGTAACCATCTTTATTTCTACAAGCAAGCTATCAGGTGGATCATAGGGTGGATGAAAATTTAAATCCCAAATTAGGAAACCTATAGAGCAAACATAGTCATCCATCAGTCTCTCTCTCTACCAAAAGAGGTTTCTCACGCTAGATGCCTTTGGTCTTTTGGACAATCCCCGTTATTTCGTGGACGTGCTCTTCCTTTCAGTCCACCTTTGCCTGAACTTCATGTATGAGGATCATGGGTGAGAGAGAGATCAGCAACACGGTTATCCTGTGATGACAAAACAAGGCAGTTTCCTTACCACAACAACTATTCTCTATCGCCAAATAATAAAATCCTGTTCAGGAGCACAGTGACTTTAGAGCTCTTGCTGCTCGAACTGAAGAATTTGAAATTACCGCATGATAAAACAGCTCAGCTATGGGTGCTCAGGTAGCCCAGAAGCCACCTGAGGGAAGCAGCCACCAGCCACGCTCGCCTTCAGAGTCCAGGTGTTTTCAAACCACGCAATTCCTGCCCACTGGCTTCTTGATTTCCTAATTGCCCTTGTGTATTTGGAACAGATTCCTGCAGTTCTTTGGGCCAAGAAGGTTCCAATTCCCTCCTCCCAACACTGCCAGCAATGGTGCTGTTAGCTCTCTCTCCCCAAAAGGAAGAACTGGAGGAAGCCTGACCCAACCGAACTGTGTTGAGAACATATGAACTGCTTCATTTCCACCCTATAACACCTTGCCCTTACTTGTTGAAATGGATGGTATGTTCTTACTGCAAATGGAAAACACCTGGCCTTATTTGATCCCTCTAGACCTCAGAGGAAATCAAGTCCTGCACTGTGCCCGGGGGCCTGGCTGCAGTGAGGAAACACTTTGAGAATGGGCAGATGACCCCTTCAATGACCACCTTTGCTCACTCCCAGCACCAGCACAAAGCTGCAGAGGTAACAATGGCATTTTGAATACTAACAAATTAGGTTTCCCCCGTTAAAGAGCTCGAGAGGAAAATAACACTATTTGCTTGATTCCAGGATTCACCATTCCCGGTGTCCCTGGAAAAATTTGCACCCCATTTTCTTTTCAACTCGCCCTCCTCGAGCCTCACCTAACTTTAACGGTTCAACCTTCTCATCACATGGGTTCCTTGTGGTGCTCGTAATCCCCTAAATCATCACGGTACACTGCCATAAAGGAACCATTTGGGCTTAACATCTGTTAAAGTAGAACTGATTTGTGACAGCCCTTCACAGGCAGAAACACAAATCCAGATTACTGTTAATTACGTGATTCTTTGTATTTGTTTTCAGGAGACCTCAAGAACCACTCAGCTCCCACTATCAAGCAGCACCAGGGAAGCCGAGTGCAGTGCGACGAGCTCCAAAGAAGCCCCACTAGAAGCCTTTCCAAGCAAAGAGGTAAGTTTATCAATTAACAATTATACCATTTGGCAGGTATGTTTTTAAAACAGTGTCCTAGACAGGGTTGTTTGGATGTGGTAATGAATGGGGCTTCCCACTCAGACTTCTCTGTGATGTTTCAAAGACAGCAGCCGAAATATGGAGTATTCTTCCATGTTGCACTAAATCCCGCAGTAACGTGAAGGTTTTGTGCACAGGTTTCTCTCGGGGAGCAAGTGACTCCAGAGACAAACGGGGCTTCTACACTCACCCGGCATACTGATGAAGCAGGTAAGAAGTGGCTTGAGAGTAACGGCTCCCAAAGGAGCACGACAAACCAAGTTCTTGGCAACTGTCTTTACTGGCACAAACGTGGGGCTGCTTTTAGGATACAGATACAGGACATTGCTCCAAGTTGTTCAGTGCCTCCTTCCTCAGCTAAGCACATTCATTGGTCTCAGTGGGACCTAAGAAACAGCTTTCCGTGCTGGTACACAGAGAGGAGTTTGGCAGAAGGAGGTAGCTTCCAATTTGTGCTGAGCTGCTGGAAAGAGCGGGGCATTTTAAGAGATGTCTGAAGACACACGCAAACCCTTGCCCCTGTATAGCCGAAACTGTGGATGATAAAGGCTCAATTTATAGCCAGGCGGAACAGGCCTGGACACCATGAGCACGGTGTAGAGGCGCTGCTTCTGCGGTCTAGTCCTGGTATTAGAATTCACGCGCTCGGTTAACACAAAGACCTCAGTCCTGTGCGAGCCCTGACATTCAGGCAATTCAGGTACGGCAAAATAGCAGGCCATAGATAACGTGTCCCTCAACACTTCTTCCATCCATTTCCTACGTATTTCTTCTCTTCATATTGTCCGTTGTTCATTTACTTTTTTTTTTTTTTAATAATAATAGTAATTATTATTCTTTCCATTGCAGTAAGCAATGCAGCTATGGACGTGGAGGTCCCAAAGACTTCCACAGAGGTGTGTGACCATCAGACGGAAAGGACAGCAGAGGAAAACGCTGTTCCCATAGACAGAGAGACTGCAACATCTGTACCAGATGGCAAGGTCTGTGCCTTTATAGTAAGAGTAGACATCAGTCTGTCAAACACAGTCTGAATTTCTATTTTTACCATGTAGTTGCAACTGAAAATGCAACCTGTGAAAGCAGTAGGAATATACGGAGCTTAGCAATGACGGGCACACAAGGTGGTATTTAGTACAACCTGTAATTCAGCAAGTACTTCTATTACATGACAAACACAACTGAAAGTTGAACTCAAACGCTTCTGCTTTTCCTTTCCTTCTCTGATGAAGGAAGCCTCTTCTTTCCCTGCTTTCAGTCTCTAAAAGGCTATGTTTTCTGTCACCAGTTCCTCAGATGCACAGAAACTCTCAACTTGAGGAAAAACGAAGACAAGCGTCAAAATGTCGAGGGCTGTCCGGACCAGACAATTCCACTGGCACTGCCGAGCGAAGCACTGCACCAGCCCAAAAGCACCATGCCGTCTGCTCTTGCCAGAATGAGAGCCATGAATGCGATCATCAAGAGCCACGCACATTCTGTAAGACGGCCACGTCACCAAGGAGCTGCTGGGCTGCCAGTTCAAAGTGTCTGTGAGCAAGAAATCCCAAAGGTTCACAAAGGCGACATCTGTTCAGAGGAGCAGCTCCCTAAGCCTGGGGAGCCGCAGATGAGGGAGCCACTGAGACAACCCAAAAGCAGAAGCACTCGTGCGGCTTCCAGAATTAAGGCCATCAACGACATCCACAGGAACCTACACCATTCTCAAAGGCGTCCAAACCAGGAAGGGGCTGCTTTTCTGGTGGAGGATGCGCAAGGGTTCAAAACAACAGAATCCGGCCTGAAGAACGAAGACGCAAGCGTCACAGTCTCTGTGTTGTGCAGTAATGCACAACAAGTTGACAATAAAGAGATGAAGTGACTCAAAACTAACAGACTTGTCTGAACTTTTGCTGCCTGTCTCAACAGGTTGGAGCATCAGGCGGGGAGAAACTTCATGAAATATAACGAGGGCAAGTGTAGAGCCCTGCATCGGGGCAAGAACAACCCCAGACACCAGGATAAGTTGGGGACTGCCCTGCTGGAGAGCAGCAAAGGGGGAAGGGACGTGGGTGTCCTGGCGGAGAGCTGGCTGACCATGAGCCAGCACTGTGCCCTTGTGGCCAAGAAGGCCAATGGCATCCTGGGGTGTATTAGCAGGGCTGTGGTTAGTAGGTCGAGAGAGGTTCTCCTCCCCCTCTACTCTGCCCTAGTGAGACCACATCTGCAATATTGCGTCCAGTTCTGGGCCCCCCAGTTCCAGAAGGACAGGGAACTGCTTGAGAGAGTCCAGCACAGAGCCACAAGGGTGATAAAGGGAGTGGAGCGTCTCCCTTTTGAGGAAAGGCTGAGGGAGTGTCCTGGTTCCAGTTAGGACAGAGTTAAGTAGCTCATAGTAGCTGGTAGGGTGCTATGTTTTGGATTAGGATGAGAAGAGCGCTGATAACATGCTGATGTTTTAATTGTTGCAGAGCAGTGTTTACACCAGGCCAAGGACTTTTCGGCTTCTCGCTCTGTCCTGCCAGCGAGCAGGCTGGGGGTGCAGCAGGAGCTGGGAGGGGACAGACCCAGGACAGCTGACCCAAACTGGCCAAAGGGGTATTCCATACCATCTGACGTCATGCTAAACAATATATAGGGGTGGCTGGCCGGGGTGGGGGGGCCGGCTGCTCGGGAATAGGCTGGGCATCGGTCAGCGGGTGGTGAGCAATTGCATTGTGCATCACTTGTTTTCTTACACATTATTATTGTTAATACTATTACCATTATCACTATTATTATTATTATTGTTATTATTATTTTCCTGTCTTAATAAACTGTCTTTATCTCAACTCACAGGCTTCACTTTCCCGTTTCTCTCCCCCATCCCAGAGAGGGAGGGGGGAGGGTGAGCGAACGGCTGTGTGGTGTTTAGCTGCCAGCCGGGTTAAACCACAACAGGGAGCTAGGTCTCTTTAGTTGGAGAAGAGGAGACTGAGGGGTGACCTTCTTAATGTTTATAAATATGTAAAGGGAGAGTGTCAGGAGGACGGAGCCAGGCTCTTCTCAGCGACATCTAACAGTAGGACAGGGGGCACTGGGTGCGTGCTGGAACATAGGAGGTTCCACTTAAATGCGAGACAAAACTTTTTTATGGTGATGGTGACAGAACACCGGAACAGGCTGCACAGGGGGGATGTGGAGTTTCCTTCTCCAGAGGCATTCCAAAGCTGCCTGGACGCGTTCCTGTGTGACCTGATCTAGCTGCTCCTGCTCCGGCAGGGGCATTGGACCAGACGATCTTTCAAGGTCCCTTCCAATCCCTAACATTCAGTGATTCGGTGATTCTGTGATTCGTAGGCATCTCAGCAGTCTTCTACCATCTTTCTTTGGCAAAGGCATGTCTGGAAAGAAAAACTGTAAAAATCACAGTCAGGAGAAGAGCTCTGGATCTCCAAAGTACCAATCTGCAGGTCTGATATACAGGCTGCCATTATGTCAGGATAACAACAACCTGCTGCCCTGGAAGATTAATCTTACTTTGAAATCAGTGGGCACTGCAATACTATGCTCCTCAGAAAATCAGGACAATTATTGCCAGGTTTTGTGATTACCACTCGTTAAAATGAGGGTATACTGGATTAGGTCACCCAGGGCGTCTCTCAGGCTGAAATTTGTCATGTCAGAGCAAGAACAGGTCACGCTTAGTGAAGCCGTGTAGTTCTGGGAACAAAACGTCCCTTCCTGCAATCGGCAGCTCGATTCTTTCTAGTCTTGGCTTTAGAGCACTATGCGGAGTTTATTACAATCTCCTTGAATCGGGAAGGCTCACCCTGAGCACTCTCTGGTGCACAAGTATCCAGGAAAGCCCTGCTGGGGCTCTTGTAGCCGCTTGTCTCAAGGCATTTTCCTAATCAAATTCCTACTCCTACCATGCCAGACCAGATATTCTTTCGTGCCCCCTGGCAAAGCTAATGGGCTCTGGGCTGGCTGCATTAGACCTTCTGCCTCAGCACCAGCAATGAGCCTGAGGCTACCAGGTAGCCGAAGCACATCCTCTCCAAGCAGCCCCATTCTGGAAGCATTATAGATTTGCAGTTCCCCTCCTTAGGTATATATGCAACAAGCAAAGCATCATTAGAAGCACAGCGTTTATGAGGGTTCTGAAAAATCACTTTTTTTACTCCTTAGCTAGGGCAAAGACTCCACAGATATGAGAAAAACGGTCAAATCTTTTCTAGCATTTCCCAGTTCATTAGTCTTACTACTGTAGTCTTCTTCAGGCTTCACTTCAGAGTTGTGAAGGGCATCCCAAGTTCTCCTCCTCCAACTCAAATCTCTTCTCTTGCATTACCGATTATCTACTATGATCCGCCCCCCTTCCCCATCCCTCCCCCTCCACCCCCTCAAACTTCTCATCTGTACTTTCGCAAAGAGAGAAAAAATCTTTTCTCTTAAATTTTCCTGTTTCCTCTGTCAGGTGTGTCCTGACACCTGACCATCTTTGTCAGGTGCTCCTCAGAGAATTTTGTTTGATGACCACTCTCCTGGGGACCAGAAGTGGAAGACCAGTTTGCCTGCAACAGGAACCATCTCCCTGCGTATCGCATTAAAACAATTCATGCAGCTATAGTAATCTTTCCATGCTAGAAGGCAGGAAGTTCTCCCATCATCTTTTGTGGTTTCAGAGGAAAGAAAAACACACCACGTGTGACAGTCATACATCGTGAACACCTAACAGACACAGTCCACAGCAGGACAGAAACATCAAATCATCCCAACTCATCATCAAAACAGCTTGCATTTGTGACTGGCTTTTCATCCCAAAAGGGGGATTCTCCTGCCATCAGTCACGTGCTCTTAAACACTCACACCACCAGAGCAACGCGCAGACTCCCTGGGTGTGTGGCTGAGACCAGGGGTAAAGCGGACCACTGCAGATCAATGAGGCCAATCGTAAGGTCCACAGACCCTTGCACAAGTTGCTTCCAGTCAGCAGAAAACTACCTGTTCCTCCTCAACCTCAGAAACTCTGCTTGCAGATGTTAGAAGGAACCAACAAATGCAGCCTTCTGGCCTCTGCCCCAACAAGAGTCCATCTCCAAGCTCTGGAGACGGACAACCACCTAGAATGGAAAGCTCCTGGAAAGAGTGGGTGCACAGGACAGCAAGAGAGCGAGCACAAATGGTGTGTGAGCGTGCGTGAGTGAAGGCTGTGCGTGAGTGTAAGCCTTTGCCAGTCCTTCCTTTCCCACAGCATCCCTACCGGCACGGTGCTAAGGAGCCTCTGGGACCCTGAGCCACAGCTGCACAAGTCTGGTGGTGCCCTGGGGCAACAGGCTTCGTAGGCCTGCAGCCCAACAAGGGGCAAGAGCATCTTCTCTGGCTGAAGCGGCCAGCCAGCAGCTAACTCAGCTATCAGCAAAGTCCCTCAGGACAACTTCACTGCCTTCCTGACAAAACAGTCACTGCTGTATTTGCATCTTACTTTTGACAAGAACTTTCCTGCCTATAGGTGAGGCTGTACTATCAGAGTGCATCTTTCCTCCATACAAACCCCCTTTTGAGCTAATGATTCCTTCAGAAGGATTTACACTCCAGCTGAAGTGTGTCAAATCTGTGGCTAGTAATGAGCACATGAAAATATTTTTTCAGTATTTACATATGAAAGATATCAAATAGGATCACTGTAAGATTACTTCTTCAGTGTCGCCTTCTAAAGATGTGGTGGTTTTACTCAGGTGGGCAGCCGAGTTCCACCCGATCCTTTTCCAGAGGAAGATACATAACTGCCTCTAGAGAAGGACTAGCTCACTAAACGGGTTGGCCTACTAGAGAGTCCTTCAAAAGTTTGGTTGGCCAAGGAGCTGTAGCCTGAAAGTCAGAAGTCTGCTCCATACTACGGGAAGAGAGAACGCCCCCAAGGGTAAATTACCCAACATTTTGGTATTTCTCTTAGCTACCAGAAAAGAAACAAACACACCCCAAAACCACCAACATGCGTACATGAAAGAAAACCAAGCACGGCATGCTAGAGCTGGTCAAACAATTCTGCCAGTTAGCTCTAAGAGAGAATTTGAAGTTAGCTGTGTAGCGGAGAATAAAAACGAAAAACCAGTGCTCTCTGTGTTTGAGGGCTTTTATTATCTACCACAACGGTCTGCCCAAGAACTTGTCCCTCAGGACACCAAGTTCTTTCTGGGAGAGGTTGTGCACCAACAACAGATTCTGTCCCGGGGAGTCTCTGCTCGGAATTTTGGGGTAAGGAAAGCCAGGAGGCTGGCTTGGTTGCCTTGGTTTCCGTATGCCCACGCGTGGAGACGGTAACCTGGACACTGTGGACTGATTGTGTGCTCACCATGAAGACACGCAGGTTAAAAGGCGGCGCCTCTTCCTGCGGCCATCACTTCTTGGAAGTGAGATTGTGACGGACGAGGTAGGACGAGGCTTTTCTCCAATGCATACTGTGAACTGTCGATCTAGCTTCACATTCGTTAGTCAAATGAGAGCGGTGAATAAGAGAATGTTTACATTTGCCTTCCTTTCAACAGGCACGCAATGTGTGCAGCAGAGTCACAGAAGGAAAATTCAACTGAGAAGAGCCAAGCGGTAAGATTAGCTCCTTACGAATACACAAGCTCATGCACTTTTTTGGACGAAGGTGGTCTAGCGCAAAGCCTGATACTGTTTGTGTGATAAGTGGGCGAGAGGGGGCAAATGAAAAAAAAAAAAAAAAGAATGCTTCAGATACTTGTGGCTCTGCTTACTTGCAGAAGAAAAACTGCAAGCTCTTCCAGTGACAGTGTCAGAAGCGTGCAGCTAGCTCTCACGTGCACTTTCAGGGAGTCTTTAGTGGAGAAGAGATCCTCTAGTACCGTGGCCAGTGAATATTAGTCACCAGACAGAGGGAAGAACTGAAGCAGCTTCTGGTTCTCCCTCTCGCATCCCTCTGCCTTCCTGCCCAGCATGGCCATCGAGCAAAAAGCAGCCAAGCCCTTAGTTTGTGCCTTCCTCCGGCACGTTTTAAGCATGATAACTTTAGAAGTGGCCAGCAAAAGTTAGGAAGTACAGTCGGCAAAGGCGGTGTGAAATGCTAAAGGTCATTGAAGCCCAGCTCCATACCTCTTTGGGTTTTCGTATTCCCCCAATTTTCTTCCTGCATTTTCATAAAGGCTAAGAAGGTTCTGCGAAGCCTGGGAAACAATTCAAGGCCCTGACAGTGTCAGACGTGCAGTCTTCACCAAGTATTTGACTTAAGAATGAATTGCCCTCAGCATTCTGTAGTGATTTAAGCGGCCATGAGCAGGTGGCAAAAGTGACTTAAAGTCAGGTTGAGGCCTAAAGTCAAATTCTTTGCTGACAAGTGCACATGCCCCAAGGGAATTTCCTTCATGAGTACCCTTGGGTTGCAGAAACCTAGCGCTTCTCCAGTGCTTCTTCTTCCCCCGTGAAATACTGCAGACCACTCAAACCCTGGTTAAAGATTTGTCCCAAAACAAAGAGAGCAAAAGTAAAGTGCCCACAAGCGAACAACGCAGACGGAAGCTCAGTCTGAAATACAAGCTATGTCATGAGGTACCCGTTGCATTGGCAGGGCGCGATGGAGCTGCCCGACTTGACCGTGCAGAAGAGCTCTGTGAAGCTCCTCACGAAGAGATGGGAGTCCGCCAGTGCTCTGGCACCCAGCCCGGCCTTCCAACGCCTGCCAGCCCCACGGTCCCTGGCACCAGAGCAAGCCAGCCCAGGCAGCACCGTGGACGAAGCTGCGGCAGACAGCGGGAGGGCGGACGTCACCCTGGGTGGCCCTCGCCGGACTGAGACCTTCCCCATCTCTGTCAAGGAGCTGCAGAGCCACTTTGAGACCCTGGGTGGCAGGAAGGTGAGTGCACGCAGGTTCCGCAGCTGAAAAGGATTCCCGCGCTCTCACTGAGGACTCGGAGAACACTACTGCCACAACAGCACCCCCTTCCAATCTGCTGCCTCTTCATATCCTTTCTGCCCCCTGAAAGCCCTACCTGGCTCCTCCCAGTAGCTTCTAACTCACATCCCCTCCATGTCTTCCAACAGGAAGCGGAAAGTGGCAAAAGCTCACTGCCACCAGCACTGGCCACTCAGCCTGGGAGCCAGACAGACATTTCTCTCATGGAAATGTCCAGCGTGAAACGGGGGAGGGCAATCTTTGAGAAGATGTCCTCAGGCAATGGACAGACCACCAACACTGAAGGTTAGCCTTACCACTTGGATCGGATTTCTCCCTTTAGTTCAATGCGCTCCGTCTCTGAGGTGGCAAGGGGCAAGCACACTCACCTCATCAGGGCAGCCCCCAGGCCGCCCAGGGAGAGAACGTGGTGTTCTTCTCAGTGCAAAACAAGCTTTCTAGCCTTCTCCATTTTGTCTGTTGCATTATGGAGCAGTGCCTGATGCCATTAAATACTTGTTGAGCAAAACACAACAGAATGGTGTCTTATGTTTTGAGAAGATAACTTTTGATGAAGACAGCCCAAATTACAAATAGGATATCAAAACTATGGGCAGCATCCATCAATTACAAAAAAGTGGTATCTTCATTTTCTTCTTTGGTGAAGATAGTTTGGATTTAGCAGTGCGTTGCTTTGGTAACAATGCGTTAACTTTTATTAGTTAAAGGCATTCTGGTTTCCACAAATCAAATGCTCCGTACTTGATGCGCTCTAAAGTAAAAGTGCGACGACACAGTGGGTAAAATGTTGGCAATACTGTTTGTTTTGCTTACTGCTTTTCTTTCAAGCTTTGAAACACATGCACCCATCTCCCTCTCCCCAACTATGACGTCTCTTTGTGGTTGCAGTGGGTGGCTGCAAAGCTGTAGGAGGACTTCCAGAAGAGAGCCCTCCCAACACCGGCAATACACTGACGGAATTCCAGGAGAATGTCTCCTTGAAAGACAAAATGGCTCTATATCAGGCTGCGGTGTCAAAGGCAGAGAACAGCAACCGCTTTGCCAATGTAAGATACCAATGTCTCAATATCTTCTTAATTCTACGTTTGCTTTGCCCAGGGACAGATCGTAACCATCTTTATTTCTACAAGCAAGCTATCAGGTGGATCATAGGGTGGATGAAAATTTAAATCCCAAATTAGGAAACCTATAGAGCAAACATAGTCATCCATCAGTCTCTCTCTCTACCAAAAGAGGTTTCTCACGCTAGATGCCTTTGGTCTTTTGGACAATCCCCGTTATTTCGTGGACGTGCTCTTCCTTTCAGTCCACCTTTGCCTGAACTTCATGTATGAGGATCATGGGTGAGAGAGAGATCAGCAACACGGTTATCCTGTGATGACAAAACAAGGCAGTTTCCTTACCACAACAACTATTCTCTATCGCCAAATAATAAAATCCTGTTCAGGAGCACAGTGACTTTAGAGCTCTTGCTGCTCGAACTGAAGAATTTGAAATTACCGCATGATAAAACAGCTCAGCTATGGGTGCTCAGGTAGCCCAGAAGCCACCTGAGGGAAGCAGCCACCAGCCACGCTCGCCTTCAGAGTCCAGGTGTTTTCAAACCACGCAATTCCTGCCCACTGGCTTCTTGATTTCCTAATTGCCCTTGTGTATTTGGAACAGATTCCTGCATTTCTTTGGGCCAAGAAGGTTCCAATTCCCTCCTCCCAACACTGCCAGCAATGGTGCTGTTAGCTCTCTCTCCCCAAAAGGAAGAACTGGAGGAAGCCTGACCCAACCGAACTGTGTTGAGAACATATGAACTGCTTCATTTCCACCCTATAACACCTTGCCCTTACTTGTTGAAATGGATGGTATGTTCTTACTGCAAATGGAAAACACCTGGCCTTATTTGATCCCTCTAGACCTCAGAGGAAATCAAGTCCTGCACTGTGCCCGGGGGCCTGGCTGCAGTGAGGAAACACTTTGAGAATGGGCAGATGACCCCTTCAATGACCACCTTTGCTCACTCCCAGCACCAGCACAAAGCTGCAGAGGTAACAATGGCATTTTGAATACTAACAAATTAGGTTTCCCCCGTTAAAGAGCTCGAGAGGAAAATAACACTATTTGCTTGATTCCAGGATTCACCATTCCCGGTGTCCCTGGAAAAATTTGCACCCCATTTTCTTTTCAACTCGCCCTCCTCGAGCCTCACCTAACTTTAACGGTTCAACCTTCTCATCACATGGGTTCCTTGTGGTGCTCGTAATCCCCTAAATCATCACGGTACACTGCCATAAAGGAACCATTTGGGCTTAACATCTGTTAAAGTAGAACTGATTTGTGACAGCCCTTCACAGGCAGAAACACAAATCCAGATTACTGTTAATTACGTGATTCTTTGTATTTGTTTTCAGGAGACCTCAAGAACCACTCAGCTCCCACTATCAAGCAGCACCAGGGAAGCCGAGTGCAGTGCGACGAGCTCCAAAGAAGCCCCACTAGAAGCCTTTCCAAGCAAAGAGGTAAGTTTATCAATTAACAATTATACCATTTGGCAGGTATGTTTTTAAAACAGTGTCCTAGACAGGGTTGTTTGGATGTGGTAATGAATGGGGCTTCCCACTCAGACTTCTCTGTGATGTTTCAAAGACAGCAGCCGAAATATGGAGTATTCTTCCATGTTGCACTAAATCCCGCAGTAACGTGAAGGTTTTGTGCACAGGTTTCTCTCGGGGAGCAAGTGACTCCAGAGACAAACGGGGCTTCTACACTCACCCGGCATACTGATGAAGCAGGTAAGAAGTGGCTTGAGAGTAACGGCTCCCAAAGGAGCACGACAAACCAAGTTCTTGGCAACTGTCTTTACTGGCACAAACGTGGGGCTGCTTTTAGGATACAGATACAGGACATTGCTCCAAGTTGTTCAGTGCCTCCTTCCTCAGCTAAGCACATTCATTGGTCTCAGTGGGACCTAAGAAACAGCTTTCCGTGCTGGTACACAGAGAGGAGTTTGGCAGAAGGAGGTAGCTTCCAATTTGTGCTGAGCTGCTGGAAAGAGCGGGGCATTTTAAGAGATGTCTGAAGACACACGCAAACCCTTGCCCCTGTATAGCCGAAACTGTGGATGATAAAGGCTCAATTTATAGCCAGGCGGAACAGGCCTGGACACCATGAGCACGGTGTAGAGGCGCTGCTTCTGCGGTCTAGTCCTGGTATTAGAATTCACGCGCTCGGTTAACACAAAGACCTCAGTCCTGTGCGAGCCCTGACATTCAGGCAATTCAGGTACGGCAAAACAGCAGGCCATAGATAACGTGTCCCTCAACACTTCTTCCATCCATTTCCTACGTATTTCTTCTCTTCATATTGTCCGTTGTTCATTTACTTTTTTTTTTTTTTAATAATAATAGTAATTATTATTCTTTCCATTGCAGTAAGCAATGCAGCTATGGACGTGGAGGTCCCAAAGACTTCCACAGAGGTGTGTGACCATCAGACGGAAAGGACAGCAGAGGAAAACGCTGTTCCCATAGACAGAGAGACTGCAACATCTGTACCAGATGGCAAGGTCTGTGCCTTTATAGTAAGAGTAGACATCAGTCTGTCAAACACAGTCTGAATTTCTATTTTTACCATGTAGTTGCAACTGAAAATGCAACCTGTGAAAGCAGTAGGAATATACGGAGCTTAGCAATGACGGGCACACAAGGTGGTATTTAGTACAACCTGTAATTCAGCAAGTACTTCTATTACATGACAAACACAACTGAAAGTTGAACTCAAACGCTTCTGCTTTTCCTTTCCTTCTCTGATGAAGGAAGCCTCTTCTTTCCCTGCTTTCAGTCTCTAAAAGGCTATGTTTTCTGTCACCAGTTCCTCAGATGCACAGAAACTCTCAACTTGAGGAAAAACGAAGACAAGCGTCAAAATGTCGAGGGCTGTCCGGACCAGACAATTCCACTGGCACTGCCGAGCGAAGCACTGCACCAGCCCAAAAGCACCATGCCGTCTGCTCTTGCCAGAATGAGAGCCATGAATGCGATCATCAAGAGCCACGCACATTCTGTAAGACGGCCACGTCACCAAGGAGCTGCTGGGCTGCCAGTTCAAAGTGTCTGTGAGCAAGAAATCCCAAAGGTTCACAAAGGCGACATCTGTTCAGAGGAGCAGCTCCCTAAGCCTGGGGAGCCGCAGATGAGGGAGCCACTGAGACAACCCAAAAGCAGAAGCACTCGTGCGGCTTCCAGAATTAAGGCCATCAACGACATCCACAGGAACCTACACCATTCTCAAAGGCGTCCAAACCAGGAAGGGGCTGCTTTTCTGGTGGAGGATGCGCAAGGGTTCAAAACAACAGAATCCGGCCTGAAGAACGAAGACGCAAGCGTCACAGTCTCTGTGTTGTGCAGTAATGCACAACAAGTTGACAATAAAGAGATGAAGTGACTCAAAACTAACAGACTTGTCTGAACTTTTGCTGCCTGTCTCAACAGGTTGGAGCATCAGGCGGGGAGAAACTTCATGAAATATAACGAGGGCAAGTGTAGAGCCCTGCATCGGGGCAAGAACAACCCCAGACACCAGGATAAGTTGGGGACTGCCCTGCTGGAGAGCAGCAAAGGGGGAAGGGACGTGGGTGTCCTGGCGGAGAGCTGGCTGACCATGAGCCAGCACTGTGCCCTTGTGGCCAAGAAGGCCAATGGCATCCTGGGGTGTATTAGCAGGGCTGTGGTTAGTAGGTCGAGAGAGGTTCTCCTCCCCCTCTACTCTGCCCTAGTGAGACCACATCTGCAATATTGCGTCCAGTTCTGGGCCCCCCAGTTCCAGAAGGACAGGGAACTGCTTGAGAGAGTCCAGCACAGAGCCACAAGGGTGATAAAGGGAGTGGAGCGTCTCCCTTTTGAGGAAAGGCTGAGGGAGTGTCCTGGTTCCAGTTAGGACAGAGTTAAGTAGCTCATAGTAGCTGGTAGGGTGCTATGTTTTGGATTAGGATGAGAAGAGCGCTGATAACATGCTGATGTTTTAATTGTTGCAGAGCAGTGTTTACACCAGGCCAAGGACTTTTCGGCTTCTCGCTCTGTCCTGCCAGCGAGCAGGCTGGGGGTGCAGCAGGAGCTGGGAGGGGACAGACCCAGGACAGCTGACCCAAACTGGCCAAAGGGGTATTCCATACCATCTGACGTCATGCTAAACAATATATAGGGGTGGCTGGCCGGGGTGGGGGGGCCGGCTGCTCGGGAATAGGCTGGGCATCGGTCAGCGGGTGGTGAGCAATTGCATTGTGCATCACTTGTTTTCTTACACATTATTATTGTTAATACTATTACCATTATCACTATTATTATTATTATTGTTATTATTATTTTCCTGTCTTAATAAACTGTCTTTATCTCAACTCACAGGCTTCACTTTCCCGTTTCTCTCCCCCATCCCAGAGAGGGAGGGGGGAGGGTGAGCGAACGGCTGTGTGGTGTTTAGCTGCCAGCCGGGTTAAACCACAACAGGGAGCTAGGTCTCTTTAGTTGGAGAAGAGGAGACTGAGGGGTGACCTTCTTAATGTTTATAAATATGTAAAGGGAGAGTGTCAGGAGGACGGAGCCAGGCTCTTCTCAGCGACATCTAACAGTAGGACAGGGGGCACTGGGTGTGTGCTGGAACATAGGAGGTTCCACTTAAATGTGAGACAAAACTTTTTTATGGTGATGGTGACAGAACACCGGAACAGGCTGCACAGGGGGGATGTGGAGTTTCCTTCTCCAGAGGCATTCCAAAGCTGCCTGGACGCGTTCCTGTGTGACCTGATCTAGCTGCTCCTGCTCCGGCAGGGGCATTGGACCAGACGATCTTTCAAGGTCCCTTCCAATCCCTAACATTCAGTGATTCGGTGATTCTGTGATTCGTAGGCATCTCAGCAGTCTTCTACCATCTTTCTTTGGCAAAGGCATGTCTGGAAAGAAAAACTGTAAAAATCACAGTCAGGAGAAGAGCTCTGGATCTCCAAAGTACCAATCTGCAGGTCTGATATACAGGCTGCCATTATGTCAGGATAACAACAATCTGCTGCCCCGGAAGATTAATCTTACTTTGAAATCAGTGGGCACTGCAATACTATGCTCCTCAGAAAATCAGGACAATTATTGCCAGGTTTTGTGATTACCACTCGTTAAAATGAGGGTATACTGGATTAGGTCACCCAGGGCGTCTCTCAGGCTGAAATTTGTCATGTCAGAGCAAGAACAGGTCACACTTAGTGAAGCCGTGTAGTTCTGGGAACAAAACGTCCCTTCCTGCAATCGGCAGCTCGATTCTTTCTAGTCTTGGCTTTAGAGCACTATGCGGAGTTTATTACAATCTCCTTGAATCGGGAAGGCTCACCCTGAGCACTCTCTGGTGCACAAGTATCCAGGAAAGCCCTGCTGGGGCTCTTGTAGCCACTTGCCTCAAGGCATTTTCCTAATCAAATTCCTACTCCTACCATGCCAGACCAGATATTCTTTCGTGCCCCCTGGCAAAGCTAATGGGCTCTGGGCTGGCTGCATTAGACCTTCTGCCTCAGCACCAGCAATGAGCCTGAGGCTACCAGGTAGCCGAAGCACATCCTCTCCAAGCAGCCCCATTCTGGAAGCATTATAGATTTGCAGTTCCCCTCCTTAGGTATATATGCAACAAGCAAAACATCATTAGAAGCACAGCGTTTATGAGGGTTCTGAAAAATCACTTTTTTTACTCCTTAGCTAGGGCAAAGACTCCACAGATATGAGAAAAACGGTCAAATCTTTTCTAGCATTTCCCAGTTCATTAGTCTTACTACTGTAGTCTTCTTCAGGCTTCACTTCAGAGTTGTGAAGGGCATCCCAAGTTCTCCTCCTCCAACTCAAATCTCTTCTCTTGCATTACCGATTATCTACTATGATCCCCCCCCCTTCCCCATCCCTCCCCCTACCCCCCCTCAAACTTCTCATCTGTACTTTCGCAAAGAGAGAAAAAATCTTTTCTCTTAAATTTTCCTGTTTCCTCTGTCAGGTGTGTCCTGACACCTGACCATCTTTGTCAGGTGCTCCTCAGAGAATTTTGTTTGATGACCACTCTCCTGGGGACCAGAAGTGGAAGACCAGTTTGCCTGCAACAGGAACCATCTCCCTGCGTATCGCATTAAAACAATTCATGCAGCTATAGTAATCTTTCCATGCTAGAAGGCAGGAAGTTCTCCCATCATCTTTTGTGGTTTCAGAGGAAAGAAAAACACACCACGTGTGACAGTCATACATCGTGAACACCTAACAGACACAATCCACAGCAGGACAGAAACATCAAATCATCCCAACTCATCATCAAAACAGCTTGCATTTGTGACTGGCTTTTCATCCCAAAAGGGGGATTCTCCTGCCATCAGTCACGTGCTCTTAAACACTCACACCACCAGAGCAACGCGCAGACTCCCTGGGTGTGTGGCTGAGACCAGGGGTAAAGCGGACCACTGCAGATCAATGAGGCCAATCGTAAGGTCCACAGACCCTTGCACAAGTTGCTTCCAGTCAGCAGAAAACTACCTGTTCCTCCTCAACCTCAGAAACTCTGCTTGCAGATGTTAGAAGGAACCAACAAATGCAGCCTTCTGGCCTCTGCCCCAACAAGAGTCCATCTCCAAGCTCTGGAGACGGACAACCACCTAGAATGGAAAGCTCCTGGAAAGAGTGGGTGCACAGGACAGCAAGAGAGCGAGCACAAATGGTGTGTGAGCGTGCGTGAGTGAAGGCTGTGCGTGAGTGTAAGCCTTTGCCAGTCCTTCCTTTCCCACAGCATCCCTACCGGCACGGTGCTAAGGAGCCTCTGGGACCCTGAGCCACAGCTGCACAAGTCTGGTGGTGCCCTGGGGCAACAGGCTTCGTAGGCCTGCAGCCCAACAAGGGGCAAGAGCATCTTCTCTGGCTGAAGCGGCCAGCCAGCAGCTAACTCAGCTATCAGCAAAGTCCCTCAGGACAACTTCACTGCCTTCCTGACAAAACAGTCACTGATGTATTTGCATCTTACTTTTGACAAGAACTTTCCTGCCTATAGGTGAGGCTGTACTATCAGAGTGCATCTTTCCTCCATACAAACCCCCTTTTGAGCTAATGATTCCTTCAGAAGGATTTACACTCCAGCTGAAGTGTGTCAAATCTGTGGCTAGTAATGAGCACATGAAAATATTTTTTCAGTATTTACATATGAAAGATATCAAATAGGATCACTGTAAGATTACTTCTTCAGTGTCGCCTTCTAAAGATGTGGTGGTTTTACTCAGGTGGGCAGCCGAGTTCCACCCGATCCTTTTCCAGAGGAAGATACATAACTGCCTCTAGAGAAGGACTAGCTCACTAAACGGGTTGGCCTACTAGAGAGTCCTTCAAAAGTTTGGTTGGCCAAGGAGCTGTAGCCTGAAAGTCAGAAGTCTGCTCCATACTACGGGAAGAGAGAACGCCCCCAAGGGTAAATTACCCAACATTTTGGTATTTCTCTTAGCTACCAGAAAAGAAACAAACACACCCCAAAACCACCAACATGCGTACATGAAAGAAAACCAAGCACGGCATGCTAGAGCTGGTCAAACAATTCTGCCAGTTAGCTCTAAGAGAGAATTTGAAGTTAGCTGTGTAGCGGAGAATAAAAACGAAAAACCAGTGCTCTCTGTGTTTGAGGGCTTTTATTATCTACCACAACGGTCTGCCCAAGAACTTGTCCCTCAGGACACCAAGTTCTTTCTGGGAGAGGTTGTGCACCAACAACAGATTCTGTCCCGGGGAGTCTCTGCTCGGAATTTTGGGGTAAGGAAAGCCAGGAGGCTGGCTTGGTTGCCTTGGTTTCCGTATGCCCACGCGTGGAGACGGTAACCTGGACACTGTGGACTGATTGTGTGCTCACCATGAAGACACGCAGGTTAAAAGGCGGCGCCTCTTCCTGCGGCCATCACTTCTTGGAAGTGAGATTGTGACGGACGAGGTAGGACGAGGCTTTTCTCCAATGCATACTGTGAACTGTCGATCTAGCTTCACATTCGTTAGTCAAATGAGAGCGGTGAATAAGAGAATGTTTACATTTGCCTTCCTTTCAACAGGCACGCAATGTGTGCAGCAGAGTCACAGAAGGAAAATTCAACTGAGAAGAGCCAAGCGGTAAGATTAGCTCCTTACGAATACACAAGCTCATGCACTTTTTTGGACGAAGGTGGTCTAGCGCAAAGCCTGATACTGTTTGTGTGATAAGTGGGCGAGAGGGGGCAAATGAAAAAAAAAAAAAAAAAGAATGCTTCAGATACTTGTGGCTCTGCTTACTTGCAGAAGAAAAACTGCAAGCTCTTCCAGTGACAGTGTCAGAAGCGTGCAGCTAGCTCTCACGTGCACTTTCAGGGAGTCTTTAGTGGAGAAGAGATCCTCTAGTACCGTGGCCAGTGAATATTAGTCACCAGACAGAGGGAAGAACTGAAGCAGCTTCTGGTTCTCCCTCTCGCATCCCTCTGCCTTCCTGCCCAGCATGGCCATCGAGCAAAAAGCAGCCAAGCCCTTAGTTTGTGCCTTCCTCCGGCACGTTTTAAGCATGATAACTTTAGAAGTGGCCAGCAAAAGTTAGGAAGTACAGTCGGCAAAGGCGGTGTGAAATGCTAAAGGTCATTGAAGCCCAGCTCCATACCTCTTTGGGTTTTCGTATTCCCCCAATTTTCTTCCTGCATTTTCATAAAGGCTAAGAAGGTTCTGCGAAGCCTGGGAAACAATTCAAGGCCCTGACAGTGTCAGACGTGCAGTCTTCACCAAGTATTTGACTTAAGAATGAATTGCCCTCAGCATTCTGTAGTGATTTAAGCGGCCATGAGCAGGTGGCAAAAGTGACTTAAAGTCAGGTTGAGGCCTAAAGTCAAATTCTTTGCTGACAAGTGCACATGCCCCAAGGGAATTTCCTTCATGAGTACCCTTGGGTTGCAGAAACCTAGCGCTTCTCCAGTGCTTCTTCTTCCCCCGTGAAATACTGCAGACCACTCAAACCCTGGTTAAAGATTTGTCCCAAAACAAAGAGAGCAAAAGTAAAGTGCCCACAAGCGAACAACGCAGACGGAAGCTCAGTCTGAAATACAAGCTATGTCATGAGGTACCCGTTGCATTGGCAGGGCGCGATGGAGCTGCCCGACTTGACCGTGCAGAAGAGCTCTGTGAAGCTCCTCACGAAGAGATGGGAGTCCGCCAGTGCTCTGGCACCCAGCCCGGCCTTCCAACGCCTGCCAGCCCCACGGTCCCTGGCACCAGAGCAAGCCAGCCCAGGCAGCACCGTGGACGAAGCTGCGGCAGACAGCGGGAGGGCGGACGTCACCCTGGGTGGCCCTCGCCGGACTGAGACCTTCCCCATCTCTGTCAAGGAGCTGCAGAGCCACTTTGAGACCCTGGGTGGCAGGAAGGTGAGTGCACGCAGGTTCCGCAGCTGAAAAGGATTCCCGCGCTCTCACTGAGGACTCGGAGAACACTACTGCCACAACAGCACCCCCTTCCAATCTGCTGCCTCTTCATATCCTTTCTGCCCCCTGAAAGCCCTACCTGGCTCCTCCCAGTAGCTTCTAACTCACATCCCCTCCATGTCTTCCAACAGGAAGCGGAAAGTGGCAAAAGCTCACTGCCACCAGCACTGGCCACTCAGCCTGGGAGCCAGACAGACATTTCTCTCATGGAAATGTCCAGCGTGAAACGGGGGAGGGCAATCTTTGAGAAGATGTCCTCAGGCAATGGACAGACCACCAACACTGAAGGTTAGCCTTACCACTTGGATCGGATTTCTCCCTTTAGTTCAATGCGCTCCGTCTCTGAGGTGGCAAGGGGCAAGCACACTCACCTCATCAGGGCAGCCCCCAGGCCGCCCAGGGAGAGAACGTGGTGTTCTTCTCAGTGCAAAACAAGCTTTCTAGCCTTCTCCATTTTGTCTGTTGCATTATGGAGCAGTGCCTGATGCCATTAAATACTTGTTGAGCAAAACACAACAGAATGGTGTCTTATGTTTTGAGAAGATAACTTTTGATGAAGACAGCCCAAATTACAAATAGGATATCAAAACTATGGGCAGCATCCATCAATTACAAAAAAGTGGTATCTTCATTTTCTTCTTTGGTGAAGATAGTTTGGATTTAGCAGTGCGTTGCTTTGGTAACAATGCGTTAACTTTTATTAGTTAAAGGCATTCTGGTTTCCACAAATCAAATGCTCCGTACTTGATGCGCTCTAAAGTAAAAGTGCGACGACACAGTGGGTAAAATGTTGGCAATACTGTTTGTTTTGCTTACTGCTTTTCTTTCAAGCTTTGAAACACATGCACCCATCTCCCTCTCCCCAACTATGACGTCTCTTTGTGGTTGCAGTGGGTGGCTGCAAAGCTGTAGGAGGACTTCCAGAAGAGAGCCCTCCCAACACCGGCAATACACTGACGGAATTCCAGGAGAATGTCTCCTTGAAAGACAAAATGGCTCTGTATCAGGCTGCGGTGTCAAAGGCAGAGAACAGCAACCGCTTTGCCAATGTAAGATACCAATGTCTCAATATCTTCTTAATTCTACGTTTGCTTTGCCCAGGGACAGATCGTAACCATCTTTATTTCTACAAGCAAGCTATCAGGTGGATCATAGGGTGGATGAAAATTTAAATCCCAAATTAGGAAACCTATAGAGCAAACATAGTCATCCATCAGTCTCTCTCTCTACCAAAAGAGGTTTCTCACGCTAGATGCCTTTGGTCTTTTGGACAATCCCCGTTATTTCGTGGACGTGCTCTTCCTTTCAGTCCACCTTTGCCTGAACTTCATGTATGAGGATCATGGGTGAGAGAGAGATCAGCAACACGGTTATCCTGTGATGACAAAACAAGGCAGTTTCCTTACCACAACAACTATTCTCTATCGCCAAATAATAAAATCCTGTTCAGGAGCACAGTGACTTTAGAGCTCTTGCTGCTCGAACTGAAGAATTTGAAATTACCGCATGATAAAACAGCTCAGCTATGGGTGCTCAGGTAGCCCAGAAGCCACCTGAGGGAAGCAGCCACCAGCCACGCTCGCCTTCAGAGTCCAGGTGTTTTCAAACCACGCAATTCCTGCCCACTGGCTTCTTGATTTCCTAATTGCCCTTGTGTATTTGGAACAGATTCCTGCAGTTCTTTGGGCCAAGAAGGTTCCAATTCCCTCCTCCCAACACTGCCAGCAATGGTGCTGTTAGCTCTCTCTCCCCAAAAGGAAGAACTGGAGGAAGCCTGACCCAACCGAACTGTGTTGAGAACATATGAACTGCTTCATTTCCACCCTATAACACCTTGCCCTTACTTGTTGAAATGGATGGTATGTTCTTACTGCAAATGGAAAACACCTGGCCTTATTTGATCCCTCTAGACCTCAGAGGAAATCAAGTCCTGCACTGTGCCCGGGGGCCTGGCTGCAGTGAGGAAACACTTTGAGAATGGGCAGATGACCCCTTCAATGACCACCTTTGCTCACTCCCAGCACCAGCACAAAGCTGCAGAGGTAACAATGGCATTTTGAATACTAACAAATTAGGTTTCCCCCGTTAAAGAGCTCGAGAGGAAAATAACACTATTTGCTTGATTCCAGGATTCACCATTCCCGGTGTCCCTGGAAAAATTTGCACCCCATTTTCTTTTCAACTCGCCCTCCTCGAGCCTCACCTAACTTTAACGGTTCAACCTTCTCATCACATGGGTTCCTTGTGGTGCTCGTAATCCCCTAAATCATCACGGTACACTGCCATAAAGGAACCATTTGGGCTTAACATCTGTTAAAGTAGAACTGATTTGTGACAGCCCTTCACAGGCAGAAACACAAATCCAGATTACTGTTAATTACGTGATTCTTTGTATTTGTTTTCAGGAGACCTCAAGAACCACTCAGCTCCCACTATCAAGCAGCACCAGGGAAGCCGAGTGCAGTGCGACGAGCTCCAAAGAAGCCCCACTAGAAGCCTTTCCAAGCAAAGAGGTAAGTTTATCAATTAACAATTATACCATTTGGCAGGTATGTTTTTAAAACAGTGTCCTAGACAGGGTTGTTTGGATGTGGTAATGAATGGGGCTTCCCACTCAGACTTCTCTGTGATGTTTCAAAGACAGCAGCCGAAATATGGAGTATTCTTCCATGTTGCACTAAATCCCGCAGTAACGTGAAGGTTTTGTGCACAGGTTTCTCTCGGGGAGCAAGTGACTCCAGAGACAAACGGGGCTTCTACACTCACCCGGCATACTGATGAAGCAGGTAAGAAGTGGCTTGAGAGTAACGGCTCCCAAAGGAGCACGACAAACCAAGTTCTTGGCAACTGTCTTTACTGGCACAAACGTGGGGCTGCTTTTAGGATACAGATACAGGACATTGCTCCAAGTTGTTCAGTGCCTCCTTCCTCAGCTAAGCACATTCATTGGTCTCAGTGGGACCTAAGAAACAGCTTTCCGTGCTGGTACACAGAGAGGAGTTTGGCAGAAGGAGGTAGCTTCCAATTTGTGCTGAGCTGCTGGAAAGAGCGGGGCATTTTAAGAGATGTCTGAAGACACACGCAAACCCTTGCCCCTGTATAGCCGAAACTGTGGATGATAAAGGCTCAATTTATAGCCAGGCGGAACAGGCCTGGACACCATGAGCACGGTGTAGAGGCGCTGCTTCTGCGGTCTAGTCCTGGTATTAGAATTCACGCGCTCGGTTAACACAAAGACCTCAGTCCTGTGCGAGCCCTGACATTCAGGCAATTCAGGTACGGCAAAACAGCAGGCCATAGATAACGTGTCCCTCAACACTTCTTCCATCCATTTCCTACGTATTTCTTCTCTTCATATTGTCCGTTGTTCATTTACTTTTTTTTTTTTTTAATAATAATAGTAATTATTATTCTTTCCATTGCAGTAAGCAATGCAGCTATGGACGTGGAGGTCCCAAAGACTTCCACAGAGGTGTGTGACCATCAGACGGAAAGGACAGCAGAGGAAAACGCTGTTCCCATAGACAGAGAGACTGCAACATCTGTACCAGATGGCAAGGTCTGTGCCTTTATAGTAAGAGTAGACATCAGTCTGTCAAACACAGTCTGAATTTCTATTTTTACCATGTAGTTGCAACTGAAAATGCAACCTGTGAAAGCAGTAGGAATATACGGAGCTTAGCAATGACGGGCACACAAGGTGGTATTTAGTACAACCTGTAATTCAGCAAGTACTTCTATTACATGACAAACACAACTGAAAGTTGAACTCAAACGCTTCTGCTTTTCCTTTCCTTCTCTGATGAAGGAAGCCTCTTCTTTCCCTGCTTTCAGTCTCTAAAAGGCTATGTTTTCTGTCACCAGTTCCTCAGATGCACAGAAACTCTCAACTTGAGGAAAAACGAAGACAAGCGTCAAAATGTCGAGGGCTGTCCGGACCAGACAATTCCACTGGCACTGCCGAGCGAAGCACTGCACCAGCCCAAAAGCACCATGCCGTCTGCTCTTGCCAGAATGAGAGCCATGAATGCGATCATCAAGAGCCACGCACATTCTGTAAGACGGCCACGTCACCAAGGAGCTGCTGGGCTGCCAGTTCAAAGTGTCTGTGAGCAAGAAATCCCAAAGGTTCACAAAGGCGACATCTGTTCAGAGGAGCAGCTCCCTAAGCCTGGGGAGCCGCAGATGAGGGAGCCACTGAGACAACCCAAAAGCAGAAGCACTCGTGCGGCTTCCAGAATTAAGGCCATCAACGACATCCACAGGAACCTACACCATTCTCAAAGGCGTCCAAACCAGGAAGGGGCTGCTTTTCTGGTGGAGGATGCGCAAGGGTTCAAAACAACAGAATCCGGCCTGAAGAACGAAGACGCAAGCGTCACAGTCTCTGTGTTGTGCAGTAATGCACAACAAGTTGACAATAAAGAGATGAAGTGACTCAAAACTAACAGACTTGTCTGAACTTTTGCTGCCTGTCTCAACAGGTTGGAGCATCAGGCGGGGAGAAACTTCATGAAATATAACGAGGGCAAGTGTAGAGCCCTGCATCGGGGCAAGAACAACCCCAGACACCAGGATAAGTTGGGGACTGCCCTGCTGGAGAGCAGCAAAGGGGGAAGGGACGTGGGTGTCCTGGCGGAGAGCTGGCTGACCATGAGCCAGCACTGTGCCCTTGTGGCCAAGAAGGCCAATGGCATCCTGGGGTGTATTAGCAGGGCTGTGGTTAGTAGGTCGAGAGAGGTTCTCCTCCCCCTCTACTCTGCCCTAGTGAGACCACATCTGCAATATTGCGTCCAGTTCTGGGCCCCCCAGTTCCAGAAGGACAGGGAACTGCTTGAGAGAGTCCAGCACAGAGCCACAAGGGTGATAAAGGGAGTGGAGCGTCTCCCTTTTGAGGAAAGGCTGAGGGAGTGTCCTGGTTCCAGTTAGGACAGAGTTAAGTAGCTCATAGTAGCTGGTAGGGTGCTATGTTTTGGATTAGGATGAGAAGAGCGCTGATAACATGCTGATGTTTTAATTGTTGCAGAGCAGTGTTTACACCAGGCCAAGGACTTTTCGGCTTCTCGCTCTGTCCTGCCAGCGAGCAGGCTGGGGGTGCAGCAGGAGCTGGGAGGGGACAGACCCAGGACAGCTGACCCAAACTGGCCAAAGGGGTATTCCATACCATCTGACGTCATGCTAAACAATATATAGGGGTGGCTGGCCGGGGTGGGGGGGCCGGCTGCTCGGGAATAGGCTGGGCATCGGTCAGCGGGTGGTGAGCAATTGCATTGTGCATCACTTGTTTTCTTACACATTATTATTGTTAATACTATTACCATTATCACTATTATTATTATTATTGTTATTATTATTTTCCTGTCTTAATAAACTGTCTTTATCTCAACTCACAGGCTTCACTTTCCCGTTTCTCTCCCCCATCCCAGAGAGGGAGGGGGGAGGGTGAGCGAACGGCTGTGTGGTGTTTAGCTGCCAGCCGGGTTAAACCACAACAGGGAGCTAGGTCTCTTTAGTTGGAGAAGAGGAGACTGAGGGGTGACCTTCTTAATGTTTATAAATATGTAAAGGGAGAGTGTCAGGAGGACGGAGCCAGGCTCTTCTCAGCGACATCTAACAGTAGGACAGGGGGCACTGGGTGCGTGCTGGAACATAGGAGGTTCCACTTAAATGTGAGACAAAACTTTTTTATGGTGATGGTGACAGAACACCGGAACAGGCTGCACAGGGGGGATGTGGAGTTTCCTTCTCCAGAGGCATTCCAAAGCTGCCTGGACGCGTTCCTGTGTGACCTGATCTAGCTGCTCCTGCTCCGGCAGGGGCATTGGACCAGACGATCTTTCAAGGTCCCTTCCAATCCCTAACATTCAGTGATTCGGTGATTCTGTGATTCGTAGGCATCTCAGCAGTCTTCTACCATCTTTCTTTGGCAAAGGCATGTCTGAAAAGAAAAACTTTAAAAATCAAAGTCAGGAGAAGAGCTCTGGATCTCCAAAGTACCAATCTGCAGGTCTGATATACAGGCTGCCATTATGTCAGGATAACAACAATCTGCTGCCCCGGAAGATTAATCTTACTTTGAAATCAGTGGGCACTGCAATACTATGCTCCTCAGAAAATCAGGACAATTATTGCCAGGTTTTGTGATTACCACTCGTTAAAATGAGGGTATACTGGATTAGGTCACCCAGGGCGTCTCTCAGGCTGAAATTTGTCATGTCAGAGCAAGAACAGGTCACGCTTAGTGAAGCCGTGTAGTTCTGGGAACAAAACGTCCCTTCCTGCAATCGGCAGCTCGATTCTTTCTAGTCTTGGCTTTAGAGCACTATGCGGAGTTTATTACAATCTCCTTGAATCGGGAAGGCTCACCCTGAGCACTCTCTGGTGCACAAGTATCCAGGAAAGCCCTGCTGGGGCTCTTGTAGCCACTTGCCTCAAGGCATTTTCCTAATCAAATTCCTACTCCTACCATGCCAGACCAGATATTCTTTCGTGCCCCCTGGCAAAGCTAATGGGCTCTGGGCTGGCTGCATTAGACCTTCTGCCTCAGCACCAGCAATGAGCCTGAGGCTACCAGGTAGCCGAAGCACATCCTCTCCAAGCAGCCCCATTCTGGAAGCATTATAGATTTGCAGTTCCCCTCCTTAGGTATATATGCAACAAGCAAAACATCATTAGAAGCACAGCGTTTATGAGGGTTCTGAAAAATCACTTTTTTTACTCCTTAGCTAGGGCAAAGACTCCACAGATATGAGAAAAACGGTCAAATCTTTTCTAGCATTTCCCAGTTCATTAGTCTTACTACTGTAGTCTTCTTCAGGCTTCACTTCAGAGTTGTGAAGGGCATCCCAAGTTCTCCTCCTCCAACTCAAATCTCTTCTCTTGCATTACCGATTATCTACTATGATCCCCCCCCCTTCCCCATCCCTCCCCCTACCCCCCCTCAAACTTCTCATCTGTACTTTCGCAAAGAGAGAAAAAATCTTTTCTCTTAAATTTTCCTGTTTCCTCTGTCAGGTGTGTCCTGACACCTGACCATCTTTGTCAGGTGCTCCTCAGAGAATTTTGTTTGATGACCACTCTCCTGGGGACCAGAAGTGGAAGACCAGTTTGCCTGCAACAGGAACCATCTCCCTGCGTATCGCATTAAAACAATTCATGCAGCTATAGTAATCTTTCCATGCTAGAAGGCAGGAAGTTCTCCCATCATCTTTTGTGGTTTCAGAGGAAAGAAAAACACACCACGTGTGACAGTCATACATCGTGAACACCTAACAGACACAATCCACAGCAGGACAGAAACATCAAATCATCCCAACTCATCATCAAAACAGCTTGCATTTGTGACTGGCTTTTCATCCCAAAAGGGGGATTCTCCTGCCATCAGTCACGTGCTCTTAAACACTCACACCACCAGAGCAACGCGCAGACTCCCTGGGTGTGTGGCTGAGACCAGGGGTAAAGCGGACCACTGCAGATCAATGAGGCCAATCGTAAGGTCCACAGACCCTTGCACAAGTTGCTTCCAGTCAGCAGAAAACTACCTGTTCCTCCTCAACCTCAGAAACTCTGCTTGCAGATGTTAGAAGGAACCAACAAATGCAGCCTTCTGGCCTCTGCCCCAACAAGAGTCCATCTCCAAGCTCTGGAGACGGACAACCACCTAGAATGGAAAGCTCCTGGAAAGAGTGGGTGCACAGGACAGCAAGAGAGCGAGCACAAATGGTGTGTGAGCGTGCGTGAGTGAAGGCTGTGCGTGAGTGTAAGCCTTTGCCAGTCCTTCCTTTCCCACAGCATCCCTACCGGCACGGTGCTAAGGAGCCTCTGGGACCCTGAGCCACAGCTGCACAAGTCTGGTGGTGCCCTGGGGCAACAGGCTTCGTAGGCCTGCAGCCCAACAAGGGGCAAGAGCATCTTCTCTGGCTGAAGCGGCCAGCCAGCAGCTAACTCAGCTATCAGCAAAGTCCCTCAGGACAACTTCACTGCCTTCCTGACAAAACAGTCACTGATGTATTTGCATCTTACTTTTGACAAGAACTTTCCTGCCTATAGGTGAGGCTGTACTATCAGAGTGCATCTTTCCTCCATACAAACCCCCTTTTGAGCTAATGATTCCTTCAGAAGGATTTACACTCCAGCTGAAGTGTGTCAAATCTGTGGCTAGTAATGAGCACATGAAAATATTTTTTCAGTATTTACATATGAAAGATATCAAATAGGATCACTGTAAGATTACTTCTTCAGTGTCGCCTTCTAAAGATGTGGTGGTTTTACTCAGGTGGGCAGCCGAGTTCCACCCGATCCTTTTCCAGAGGAAGATACATAACTGCCTCTAGAGAAGGACTAGCTCACTAAACGGGTTGGCCTACTAGAGAGTCCTTCAAAAGTTTGGTTGGCCAAGGAGCTGTAGCCTGAAAGTCAGAAGTCTGCTCCATACTACGGGAAGAGAGAACGCCCCCAAGGGTAAATTACCCAACATTTTGGTATTTCTCTTAGCTACCAGAAAAGAAACAAACACACCCCAAAACCACCAACATGCGTACATGAAAGAAAACCAAGCACGGCATGCTAGAGCTGGTCAAACAATTCTGCCAGTTAGCTCTAAGAGAGAATTTGAAGTTAGCTGTGTAGCGGAGAATAAAAACGAAAAACCAGTGCTCTCTGTGTTTGAGGGCTTTTATTATCTACCACAACGGTCTGCCCAAGAACTTGTCCCTCAGGACACCAAGTTCTTTCTGGGAGAGGTTGTGCACCAACAACAGATTCTGTCCCGGGGAGTCTCTGCTCGGAATTTTGGGGTAAGGAAAGCCAGGAGGCTGGCTTGGTTGCCTTGGTTTCCGTATGCCCACGCGTGGAGACGGTAACCTGGACACTGTGGACTGATTGTGTGCTCACCATGAAGACACGCAGGTTAAAAGGCGGCGCCTCTTCCTGCGGCCATCACTTCTTGGAAGTGAGATTGTGACGGACGAGGTAGGACGAGGCTTTTCTCCAATGCATACTGTGAACTGTCGATCTAGCTTCACATTCGTTAGTCAAATGAGAGCGGTGAATAAGAGAATGTTTACATTTGCCTTCCTTTCAACAGGCACGCAATGTGTGCAGCAGAGTCACAGAAGGAAAATTCAACTGAGAAGAGCCAAGCGGTAAGATTAGCTCCTTACGAATACACAAGCTCATGCACTTTTTTGGACGAAGGTGGTCTAGCGCAAAGCCTGATACTGTTTGTGTGATAAGTGGGCGAGAGGGGGCAAATGAAAAAAAAAAAAAAAAAGAATGCTTCAGATACTTGTGGCTCTGCTTACTTGCAGAAGAAAAACTGCAAGCTCTTCCAGTGACAGTGTCAGAAGCGTGCAGCTAGCTCTCACGTGCACTTTCAGGGAGTCTTTAGTGGAGAAGAGATCCTCTAGTACCGTGGCCAGTGAATATTAGTCACCAGACAGAGGGAAGAACTGAAGCAGCTTCTGGTTCTCCCTCTCGCATCCCTCTGCCTTCCTGCCCAGCATGGCCATCGAGCAAAAAGCAGCCAAGCCCTTAGTTTGTGCCTTCCTCCGGCACGTTTTAAGCATGATAACTTTAGAAGTGGCCAGCAAAAGTTAGGAAGTACAGTCGGCAAAGGCGGTGTGAAATGCTAAAGGTCATTGAAGCCCAGCTCCATACCTCTTTGGGTTTTCGTATTCCCCCAATTTTCTTCCTGCATTTTCATAAAGGCTAAGAAGGTTCTGCGAAGCCTGGGAAACAATTCAAGGCCCTGACAGTGTCAGACGTGCAGTCTTCACCAAGTATTTGACTTAAGAATGAATTGCCCTCAGCATTCTGTAGTGATTTAAGCGGCCATGAGCAGGTGGCAAAAGTGACTTAAAGTCAGGTTGAGGCCTAAAGTCAAATTCTTTGCTGACAAGTGCACATGCCCCAAGGGAATTTCCTTCATGAGTACCCTTGGGTTGCAGAAACCTAGCGCTTCTCCAGTGCTTCTTCTTCCCCCGTGAAATACTGCAGACCACTCAAACCCTGGTTAAAGATTTGTCCCAAAACAAAGAGAGCAAAAGTAAAGTGCCCACAAGCGAACAACGCAGACGGAAGCTCAGTCTGAAATACAAGCTATGTCATGAGGTACCCGTTGCATTGGCAGGGCGCGATGGAGCTGCCCGACTTGACCGTGCAGAAGAGCTCTGTGAAGCTCCTCACGAAGAGATGGGAGTCCGCCAGTGCTCTGGCACCCAGCCCGGCCTTCCAACGCCTGCCAGCCCCACGGTCCCTGGCACCAGAGCAAGCCAGCCCAGGCAGCACCGTGGACGAAGCTGCGGCAGACAGCGGGAGGGCGGACGTCACCCTGGGTGGCCCTCGCCGGACTGAGACCTTCCCCATCTCTGTCAAGGAGCTGCAGAGCCACTTTGAGACCCTGGGTGGCAGGAAGGTGAGTGCACGCAGGTTCCGCAGCTGAAAAGGATTCCCGCGCTCTCACTGAGGACTCGGAGAACACTACTGCCACAACAGCACCCCCTTCCAATCTGCTGCCTCTTCATATCCTTTCTGCCCCCTGAAAGCCCTACCTGGCTCCTCCCAGTAGCTTCTAACTCACATCCCCTCCATGTCTTCCAACAGGAAGCGGAAAGTGGCAAAAGCTCACTGCCACCAGCACTGGCCACTCAGCCTGGGAGCCAGACAGACATTTCTCTCATGGAAATGTCCAGCGTGAAACGGGGGAGGGCAATCTTTGAGAAGATGTCCTCAGGCAATGGACAGACCACCAACACTGAAGGTTAGCCTTACCACTTGGATCGGATTTCTCCCTTTAGTTCAATGCGCTCCGTCTCTGAGGTGGCAAGGGGCAAGCACACTCACCTCATCAGGGCAGCCCCCAGGCCGCCCAGGGAGAGAACGTGGTGTTCTTCTCAGTGCAAAACAAGCTTTCTAGCCTTCTCCATTTTGTCTGTTGCATTATGGAGCAGTGCCTGATGCCATTAAATACTTGTTGAGCAAAACACAACAGAATGGTGTCTTATGTTTTGAGAAGATAACTTTTGATGAAGACAGCCCAAATTACAAATAGGATATCAAAACTATGGGCAGCATCCATCAATTACAAAAAAGTGGTATCTTCATTTTCTTCTTTGGTGAAGATAGTTTGGATTTAGCAGTGCGTTGCTTTGGTAACAATGCGTTAACTTTTATTAGTTAAAGGCATTCTGGTTTCCACAAATCAAATGCTCCGTACTTGATGCGCTCTAAAGTAAAAGTGCGACGACACAGTGGGTAAAATGTTGGCAATACTGTTTGTTTTGCTTACTGCTTTTCTTTCAAGCTTTGAAACACATGCACCCATCTCCCTCTCCCCAACTATGACGTCTCTTTGTGGTTGCAGTGGGTGGCTGCAAAGCTGTAGGAGGACTTCCAGAAGAGAGCCCTCCCAACACCGGCAATACACTGACGGAATTCCAGGAGAATGTCTCCTTGAAAGACAAAATGGCTCTGTATCAGGCTGCGGTGTCAAAGGCAGAGAACAGCAACCGCTTTGCCAATGTAAGATACCAATGTCTCAATATCTTCTTAATTCTACGTTTGCTTTGCCCAGGGACAGATCGTAACCATCTTTATTTCTACAAGCAAGCTATCAGGTGGATCATAGGGTGGATGAAAATTTAAATCCCAAATTAGGAAACCTATAGAGCAAACATAGTCATCCATCAGTCTCTCTCTCTACCAAAAGAGGTTTCTCACGCTAGATGCCTTTGGTCTTTTGGACAATCCCCGTTATTTCGTGGACGTGCTCTTCCTTTCAGTCCACCTTTGCCTGAACTTCATGTATGAGGATCATGGGTGAGAGAGAGATCAGCAACACGGTTATCCTGTGATGACAAAACAAGGCAGTTTCCTTACCACAACAACTATTCTCTATCGCCAAATAATAAAATCCTGTTCAGGAGCACAGTGACTTTAGAGCTCTTGCTGCTCGAACTGAAGAATTTGAAATTACCGCATGATAAAACAGCTCAGCTATGGGTGCTCAGGTAGCCCAGAAGCCACCTGAGGGAAGCAGCCACCAGCCACGCTCGCCTTCAGAGTCCAGGTGTTTTCAAACCACGCAATTCCTGCCCACTGGCTTCTTGATTTCCTAATTGCCCTTGTGTATTTGGAACAGATTCCTGCAGTTCTTTGGGCCAAGAAGGTTCCAATTCCCTCCTCCCAACACTGCCAGCAATGGTGCTGTTAGCTCTCTCTCCCCAAAAGGAAGAACTGGAGGAAGCCTGACCCAACCGAACTGTGTTGAGAACATATGAACTGCTTCATTTCCACCCTATAACACCTTGCCCTTACTTGTTGAAATGGATGGTATGTTCTTACTGCAAATGGAAAACACCTGGCCTTATTTGATCCCTCTAGACCTCAGAGGAAATCAAGTCCTGCACTGTGCCCGGGGGCCTGGCTGCAGTGAGGAAACACTTTGAGAATGGGCAGATGACCCCTTCAATGACCACCTTTGCTCACTCCCAGCACCAGCACAAAGCTGCAGAGGTAACAATGGCATTTTGAATACTAACAAATTAGGTTTCCCCCGTTAAAGAGCTCGAGAGGAAAATAACACTATTTGCTTGATTCCAGGATTCACCATTCCCGGTGTCCCTGGAAAAATTTGCACCCCATTTTCTTTTCAACTCGCCCTCCTCGAGCCTCACCTAACTTTAACGGTTCAACCTTCTCATCACATGGGTTCCTTGTGGTGCTCGTAATCCCCTAAATCATCACGGTACACTGCCATAAAGGAACCATTTGGGCTTAACATCTGTTAAAGTAGAACTGATTTGTGACAGCCCTTCACAGGCAGAAACACAAATCCAGATTACTGTTAATTACGTGATTCTTTGTATTTGTTTTCAGGAGACCTCAAGAACCACTCAGCTCCCACTATCAAGCAGCACCAGGGAAGCCGAGTGCAGTGCGACGAGCTCCAAAGAAGCCCCACTAGAAGCCTTTCCAAGCAAAGAGGTAAGTTTATCAATTAACAATTATACCATTTGGCAGGTATGTTTTTAAAACAGTGTCCTAGACAGGGTTGTTTGGATGTGGTAATGAATGGGGCTTCCCACTCAGACTTCTCTGTGATGTTTCAAAGACAGCAGCCGAAATATGGAGTATTCTTCCATGTTGCACTAAATCCCGCAGTAACGTGAAGGTTTTGTGCACAGGTTTCTCTCGGGGAGCAAGTGACTCCAGAGACAAACGGGGCTTCTACACTCACCCGGCATACTGATGAAGCAGGTAAGAAGTGGCTTGAGAGTAACGGCTCCCAAAGGAGCACGACAAACCAAGTTCTTGGCAACTGTCTTTACTGGCACAAACGTGGGGCTGCTTTTAGGATACAGATACAGGACATTGCTCCAAGTTGTTCAGTGCCTCCTTCCTCAGCTAAGCACATTCATTGGTCTCAGTGGGACCTAAGAAACAGCTTTCCGTGCTGGTACACAGAGAGGAGTTTGGCAGAAGGAGGTAGCTTCCAATTTGTGCTGAGCTGCTGGAAAGAGCGGGGCATTTTAAGAGATGTCTGAAGACACACGCAAACCCTTGCCCCTGTATAGCCGAAACTGTGGATGATAAAGGCTCAATTTATAGCCAGGCGGAACAGGCCTGGACACCATGAGCACGGTGTAGAGGCGCTGCTTCTGCGGTCTAGTCCTGGTATTAGAATTCACGCGCTCGGTTAACACAAAGACCTCAGTCCTGTGCGAGCCCTGACATTCAGGCAATTCAGGTACGGCAAAACAGCAGGCCATAGATAACGTGTCCCTCAACACTTCTTCCATCCATTTCCTACGTATTTCTTCTCTTCATATTGTCCGTTGTTCATTTACTTTTTTTTTTTTTTAATAATAATAGTAATTATTATTCTTTCCATTGCAGTAAGCAATGCAGCTATGGACGTGGAGGTCCCAAAGACTTCCACAGAGGTGTGTGACCATCAGACGGAAAGGACAGCAGAGGAAAACGCTGTTCCCATAGACAGAGAGACTGCAACATCTGTACCAGATGGCAAGGTCTGTGCCTTTATAGTAAGAGTAGACATCAGTCTGTCAAACACAGTCTGAATTTCTATTTTTACCATGTAGTTGCAACTGAAAATGCAACCTGTGAAAGCAGTAGGAATATACGGAGCTTAGCAATGACGGGCACACAAGGTGGTATTTAGTACAACCTGTAATTCAGCAAGTACTTCTATTACATGACAAACACAACTGAAAGTTGAACTCAAACGCTTCTGCTTTTCCTTTCCTTCTCTGATGAAGGAAGCCTCTTCTTTCCCTGCTTTCAGTCTCTAAAAGGCTATGTTTTCTGTCACCAGTTCCTCAGATGCACAGAAACTCTCAACTTGAGGAAAAACGAAGACAAGCGTCAAAATGTCGAGGGCTGTCCGGACCAGACAATTCCACTGGCACTGCCGAGCGAAGCACTGCACCAGCCCAAAAGCACCATGCCGTCTGTTCTTGCCAGAATGAGAGCCATGAATGCGATCATCAAGAGCCACGCACATTCTGTAAGACGGCCACGTCACCAAGGAGCTGCTGGGCTGCCAGTTCAAAGTGTCTGTGAGCAAGAAATCCCAAAGGTTCACAAAGGCGACATCTGTTCAGAGGAGCAGCTCCCTAAGCCTGGGGAGCCGCAGATGAGGGAGCCACTGAGACAACCCAAAAGCAGAAGCACTCGTGCGGCTTCCAGAATTAAGGCCATCAACGACATCCACAGGAACCTACACCATTCTCAAAGGCGTCCAAACCAGGAAGGGGCTGCTTTTCTGGTGGAGGATGCGCAAGGGTTCAAAACAACAGAATCCGGCCTGAAGAACGAAGACGCAAGCGTCACAGTCTCTGTGTTGTGCAGTAATGCACAACAAGTTGACAATAAAGAGATGAAGTGACTCAAAACTAACAGACTTGTCTGAACTTTTGCTGCCTGTCTCAACAGGTTGGAGCATCAGGCGGGGAGAAACTTCATGAAATATAACGAGGGCAAGTGTAGAGCCCTGCATCGGGGCAAGAACAACCCCAGACACCAGGATAAGTTGGGGACTGCCCTGCTGGAGAGCAGCAAAGGGGGAAGGGACGTGGGTGTCCTGGCGGAGAGCTGGCTGACCATGAGCCAGCACTGTGCCCTTGTGGCCAAGAAGGCCAATGGCATCCTGGGGTGTATTAGCAGGGCTGTGGTTAGTAGGTCGAGAGAGGTTCTCCTCCCCCTCTACTCTGCCCTAGTGAGACCACATCTGCAATATTGCGTCCAGTTCTGGGCCCCCCAGTTCCAGAAGGACAGGGAACTGCTTGAGAGAGTCCAGCACAGAGCCACAAGGGTGATAAAGGGAGTGGAGCGTCTCCCTTTTGAGGAAAGGCTGAGGGAGTGTCCTGGTTCCAGTTAGGACAGAGTTAAGTAGCTCATAGTAGCTGGTAGGGTGCTATGTTTTGGATTAGGATGAGAAGAGCGCTGATAACATGCTGATGTTTTAATTGTTGCAGAGCAGTGTTTACACCAGGCCAAGGACTTTTCGGCTTCTCGCTCTGTCCTGCCAGCGAGCAGGCTGGGGGTGCAGCAGGAGCTGGGAGGGGACAGACCCAGGACAGCTGACCCAAACTGGCCAAAGGGGTATTCCATACCATCTGACGTCATGCTAAACAATATATAGGGGTGGCTGGCCGGGGTGGGGGGGCCGGCTGCTCGGGAATAGGCTGGGCATCGGTCAGCGGGTGGTGAGCAATTGCATTGTGCATCACTTGTTTTCTTACACATTATTATTGTTAATACTATTACCATTATCACTATTATTATTATTATTGTTATTATTATTTTCCTGTCTTAATAAACTGTCTTTATCTCAACTCACAGGCTTCACTTTCCCGTTTCTCTCCCCCATCCCAGAGAGGGAGGGGGGAGGGTGAGCGAACGGCTGTGTGGTGTTTAGCTGCCAGCCGGGTTAAACCACAACAGGGAGCTAGGTCTCTTTAGTTGGAGAAGAGGAGACTGAGGGGTGACCTTCTTAATGTTTATAAATATGTAAAGGGAGAGTGTCAGGAGGACGGAGCCAGGCTCTTCTCAGCGACATCTAACAGTAGGACAGGGGGCACTGGGTGTGTGCTGGAACATAGGAGGTTCCACTTAAATGTGAGACAAAACTTTTTTATGGTGATGGTGACAGAACACCGGAACAGGCTGCACAGGGGGGATGTGGAGTTTCCTTCTCCAGAGGCATTCCAAAGCTGCCTGGACGCGTTCCTGTGTGACCTGATCTAGCTGCTCCTGCTCCGGCAGGGGCATTGGACCAGACGATCTTTCAAGGTCCCTTCCAATCCCTAACATTCAGTGATTCGGTGATTCTGTGATTCGTAGGCATCTCAGCAGTCTTCTACCATCTTTCTTTGGCAAAGGCATGTCTGGAAAGAAAAACTGTAAAAATCACAGTCAGGAGAAGAGCTCTGGATCTCCAAAGTACCAATCTGCAGGTCTGATATACAGGCTGCCATTATGTCAGGATAACAACAATCTGCTGCCCCGGAAGATTAATCTTACTTTGAAATCAGTGGGCACTGCAATACTATGCTCCTCAGAAAATCAGGACAATTATTGCCAGGTTTTGTGATTACCACTCGTTAAAATGAGGGTATACTGGATTAGGTCACCCAGGGCGTCTCTCAGGCTGAAATTTGTCATGTCAGAGCAAGAACAGGTCACACTTAGTGAAGCCGTGTAGTTCTGGGAACAAAACGTCCCTTCCTGCAATCGGCAGCTCGATTCTTTCTAGTCTTGGCTTTAGAGCACTATGCGGAGTTTATTACAATCTCCTTGAATCGGGAAGGCTCACCCTGAGCACTCTCTGGTGCACAAGTATCCAGGAAAGCCCTGCTGGGGCTCTTGTAGCCACTTGCCTCAAGGCATTTTCCTAATCAAATTCCTACTCCTACCATGCCAGACCAGATATTCTTTCGTGCCCCCTGGCAAAGCTAATGGGCTCTGGGCTGGCTGCATTAGACCTTCTGCCTCAGCACCAGCAATGAGCCTGAGGCTACCAGGTAGCCGAAGCACATCCTCTCCAAGCAGCCCCATTCTGGAAGCATTATAGATTTGCAGTTCCCCTCCTTAGGTATATATGCAACAAGCAAAGCATCATTAGAAGCACAGCGTTTATGAGGGTTCTGAAAAATCACTTTTTTTACTCCTTAGCTAGGGCAAAGACTCCACAGATATGAGAAAAACGGTCAAATCTTTTCTAGCATTTCCCAGTTCATTAGTCTTACTACTGTAGTCTTCTTCAGGCTTCACTTCAGAGTTGTGAAGGGCATCCCAAGTTCTCCTCCTCCAACTCAAATCTCTTCTCTTGCATTACCGATTATCTACTATGATCCCCCCCCCTTCCCCATCCCTCCCCCTACCCCCCCTCAAACTTCTCATCTGTACTTTCGCAAAGAGAGAAAAAATCTTTTCTCTTAAATTTTCCTGTTTCCTCTGTCAGGTGTGTCCTGACACCTGACCATCTTTGTCAGGTGCTCCTCAGAGAATTTTGTTTGATGACCACTCTCCTGGGGACCAGAAGTGGAAGACCAGTTTGCCTGCAACAGGAACCATCTCCCTGCGTATCGCATTAAAACAATTCATGCAGCTATAGTAATCTTTCCATGCTAGAAGGCAGGAAGTTCTCCCATCATCTTTTGTGGTTTCAGAGGAAAGAAAAACACACCACGTGTGACAGTCATACATTGTGAACACCTAACAGACACAGTCCACAGCAGGACAGAAACATCAAATCATCCCAACTCATCATCAAAACAGCTTGCATTTGTGACTGGCTTTTCATCCCAAAAGGGGGATTCTCCTGCCATCAGTCACGTGCTCTTAAACACTCACACCACCAGAGCAACGCGCAGACTCCCTGGGTGTGTGGCTGAGACCAGGGGTAAAGCGGACCACTGCAGATCAATGAGGCCAATCGTAAGGTCCACAGACCCTTGCACAAGTTGCTTCCAGTCAGCAGAAAACTACCTGTTCCTCCTCAACCTCAGAAACTCTGCTTGCAGATGTTAGAAGGAACCAACAAATGCAGCCTTCTGGCCTCTGCCCCAACAAGAGTCCATCTCCAAGCTCTGGAGACGGACAACCACCTAGAATGGAAAGCTCCTGGAAAGAGTGGGTGCACAGGACAGCAAGAGAGCGAGCACAAATGGTGTGTGAGCGTGCGTGAGTGAAGGCTGTGCGTGAGTGTAAGCCTTTGCCAGTCCTTCCTTTCCCACAGCATCCCTACCGGCACGGTGCTAAGGAGCCTCTGGGACCCTGAGCCACAGCTGCACAAGTCTGGTGGTGCCCTGGGGCAACAGGCTTCGTAGGCCTGCAGCCCAACAAGGGGCAAGAGCATCTTCTCTGGCTGAAGCGGCCAGCCAGCAGCTAACTCAGCTATCAGCAAAGTCCCTCAGGACAACTTCACTGCCTTCCTGACAAAACAGTCACTGCTGTATTTGCATCTTACTTTTGACAAGAACTTTCCTGCCTATAGGTGAGGCTGTACTATCAGAGTGCATCTTTCCTCCATACAAACCCCCTTTTGAGCTAATGATTCCTTCAGAAGGATTTACACTCCAGCTGAAGTGTGTCAAATCTGTGGCTAGTAATGAGCACATGAAAATATTTTTTCAGTATTTACATATGAAAGATATCAAATAGGATCACTGTAAGATTACTTCTTCAGTGTCGCCTTCTAAAGATGTGGTGGTTTTACTCAGGTGGGCAGCCGAGTTCCACCCGATCCTTTTCCAGAGGAAGATACATAACTGCCTCTAGAGAAGGACTAGCTCACTAAACGGGTTGGCCTACTAGAGAGTCCTTCAAAAGTTTGGTTGGCCAAGGAGCTGTAGCCTGAAAGTCAGAAGTCTGCTCCATACTACGGGAAGAGAGAACGCCCCCAAGGGTAAATTACCCAACATTTTGGTATTTCTCTTAGCTACCAGAAAAGAAACAAACACACCCCAAAACCACCAACATGCGTACATGAAAGAAAACCAAGCACGGCATGCTAGAGCTGGTCAAACAATTCTGCCAGTTAGCTCTAAGAGAGAATTTGAAGTTAGCTGTGTAGCGGAGAATAAAAACGAAAAACCAGTGCTCTCTGTGTTTGAGGGCTTTTATTATCTACCACAACGGTCTGCCCAAGAACTTGTCCCTCAGGACACCAAGTTCTTTCTGGGAGAGGTTGTGCACCAACAACAGATTCTGTCCCGGGGAGTCTCTGCTCGGAATTTTGGGGTAAGGAAAGCCAGGAGGCTGGCTTGGTTGCCTTGGTTTCCGTATGCCCACGCGTGGAGACGGTAACCTGGACACTGTGGACTGATTGTGTGCTCACCATGAAGACACGCAGGTTAAAAGGCGGCGCCTCTTCCTGCGGCCATCACTTCTTGGAAGTGAGATTGTGACGGACGAGGTAGGACGAGGCTTTTCTCCAATGCATACTGTGAACTGTCGATCTAGCTTCACATTCGTTAGTCAAATGAGAGCGGTGAATAAGAGAATGTTTACATTTGCCTTCCTTTCAACAGGCACGCAATGTGTGCAGCAGAGTCACAGAAGGAAAATTCAACTGAGAAGAGCCAAGCGGTAAGATTAGCTCCTTACGAATACACAAGCTCATGCACTTTTTTGGACGAAGGTGGTCTAGCGCAAAGCCTGATACTGTTTGTGTGATAAGTGGGCGAGAGGGGGCAAATGAAAAAAAAAAAAAAAAAGAATGCTTCAGATACTTGTGGCTCTGCTTACTTGCAGAAGAAAAACTGCAAGCTCTTCCAGTGACAGTGTCAGAAGCGTGCAGCTAGCTCTCACGTGCACTTTCAGGGAGTCTTTAGTGGAGAAGAGATCCTCTAGTACCGTGGCCAGTGAATATTAGTCACCAGACAGAGGGAAGAACTGAAGCAGCTTCTGGTTCTCCCTCTCGCATCCCTCTGCCTTCCTGCCCAGCATGGCCATCGAGCAAAAAGCAGCCAAGCCCTTAGTTTGTGCCTTCCTCCGGCACGTTTTAAGCATGATAACTTTAGAAGTGGCCAGCAAAAGTTAGGAAGTACAGTCGGCAAAGGCGGTGTGAAATGCTAAAGGTCATTGAAGCCCAGCTCCATACCTCTTTGGGTTTTCGTATTCCCCCAATTTTCTTCCTGCATTTTCATAAAGGCTAAGAAGGTTCTGCGAAGCCTGGGAAACAATTCAAGGCCCTGACAGTGTCAGACGTGCAGTCTTCACCAAGTATTTGACTTAAGAATGAATTGCCCTCAGCATTCTGTAGTGATTTAAGCGGCCATGAGCAGGTGGCAAAAGTGACTTAAAGTCAGGTTGAGGCCTAAAGTCAAATTCTTTGCTGACAAGTGCACATGCCCCAAGGGAATTTCCTTCATGAGTACCCTTGGGTTGCAGAAACCTAGCGCTTCTCCAGTGCTTCTTCTTCCCCCGTGAAATACTGCAGACCACTCAAACCCTGGTTAAAGATTTGTCCCAAAACAAAGAGAGCAAAAGTAAAGTGCCCACAAGCGAACAACGCAGACGGAAGCTCAGTCTGAAATACAAGCTATGTCATGAGGTACCCGTTGCATTGGCAGGGCGCGATGGAGCTGCCCGACTTGACCGTGCAGAAGAGCTCTGTGAAGCTCCTCACGAAGAGATGGGAGTCCGCCAGTGCTCTGGCACCCAGCCCGGCCTTCCAACGCCTGCCAGCCCCACGGTCCCTGGCACCAGAGCAAGCCAGCCCAGGCAGCACCGTGGACGAAGCTGCGGCAGACAGCGGGAGGGCGGACGTCACCCTGGGTGGCCCTCGCCGGACTGAGACCTTCCCCATCTCTGTCAAGGAGCTGCAGAGCCACTTTGAGACCCTGGGTGGCAGGAAGGTGAGTGCACGCAGGTTCCGCAGCTGAAAAGGATTCCCGCGCTCTCACTGAGGACTCGGAGAACACTACTGCCACAACAGCACCCCCTTCCAATCTGCTGCCTCTTCATATCCTTTCTGCCCCCTGAAAGCCCTACCTGGCTCCTCCCAGTAGCTTCTAACTCACATCCCCTCCATGTCTTCCAACAGGAAGCGGAAAGTGGCAAAAGCTCACTGCCACCAGCACTGGCCACTCAGCCTGGGAGCCAGACAGACATTTCTCTCATGGAAATGTCCAGCGTGAAATGGGGGAGGGCAATCTTTGAGAAGATGTCCTCAGGCAATGGACAGACCACCAACACTGAAGGTTAGCCTTACCACTTGGATCGGATTTCTCCCTTTAGTTCAATGCGCTCCGTCTCTGAGGTGGCAAGGGGCAAGCACACTCACCTCATCAGGGCAGCCCCCAGGCCGCCCAGGGAGAGAACGTGGTGTTCTTCTCAGTGCAAAACAAGCTTTCTAGCCTTCTCCATTTTGTCTGTTGCATTATGGAGCAGTGCCTGATGCCATTAAATACTTGTTGAGCAAAACACAACAGAATGGTGTCTTATGTTTTGAGAAGATAACTTTTGATGAAGACAGCCCAAATTACAAATAGGATATCAAAACTATGGGCAGCATCCATCAATTACAAAAAAGTGGTATCTTCATTTTCTTCTTTGGTGAAGATAGTTTGGATTTAGCAGTGCGTTGCTTTGGTAACAATGCGTTAACTTTTATTAGTTAAAGGCATTCTGGTTTCCACAAATCAAATGCTCCGTACTTGATGCGCTCTAAAGTAAAAGTGCGACGACACAGTGGGTAAAATGTTGGCAATACTGTTTGTTTTGCTTACTGCTTTTCTTTCAAGCTCTGAAACACATGCACCCATCTCCCTCTCCCCAACTATGACGTCTCTTTGTGGTTGCAGTGGGTGGCTGCAAAGCTGTAGGAGGACTTCCAGAAGAGAGCCCTCCCAACACCGGCAATACACTGACGGAATTCCAGGAGAATGTCTCCTTGAAAGACAAAATGGCTCTGTATCAGGCTGCGGTGTCAAAGGCAGAGAACAGCAACCGCTTTGCCAATGTAAGATACCAATGTCTCAATATCTTCTTAATTCTACGTTTGCTTTGCCCAGGGACAGATCGTAACCATCTTTATTTCTACAAGCAAGCTATCAGGTGGATCATAGGGTGGATGAAAATTTAAATCCCAAATTAGGAAACCTATAGAGCAAACATAGTCATCCATCAGTCTCTCTCTCTACCAAAAGAGGTTTCTCACGCTAGATGCCTTTGGTCTTTTGGACAATCCCCGTTATTTCGTGGACGTGCTCTTCCTTTCAGTCCACCTTTGCCTGAACTTCATGTATGAGGATCATGGGTGAGAGAGAGATCAGCAACACGGTTATCCTGTGATGACAAAACAAGGCAGTTTCCTTACCACAACAACTATTCTCTATCGCCAAATAATAAAATCCTGTTCAGGAGCACAGTGACTTTAGAGCTCTTGCTGCTCGAACTGAAGAATTTGAAATTACCGCATGATAAAACAGCTCAGCTATGGGTGCTCAGGTAGCCCAGAAGCCACCTGAGGGAAGCAGCCACCAGCCACGCTCGCCTTCAGAGTCCAGGTGTTTTCAAACCACGCAATTCCTGCCCACTGGCTTCTTGATTTCCTAATTGCCCTTGTGTATTTGGAACAGATTCCTGCAGTTCTTTGGGCCAAGAAGGTTCCAATTCCCTCCTCCCAACACTGCCAGCAATGGTGCTGTTAGCTCTCTCTCCCCAAAAGGAAGAACTGGAGGAAGCCTGACCCAACCGAACTGTGTTGAGAACATATGAACTGCTTCATTTCCACCCTATAACACCTTGCCCTTACTTGTTGAAATGGATGGTATGTTCTTACTGCAAATGGAAAACACCTGGCCTTATTTGATCCCTCTAGACCTCAGAGGAAATCAAGTCCTGCACTGTGCCCGGGGGCCTGGCTGCAGTGAGGAAACACTTTGAGAATGGGCAGATGACCCCTTCAATGACCACCTTTGCTCACTCCCAGCACCAGCACAAAGCTGCAGAGGTAACAATGGCATTTTGAATACTAACAAATTAGGTTTCCCCCGTTAAAGAGCTCGAGAGGAAAATAACACTATTTGCTTGATTCCAGGATTCACCATTCCCGGTGTCCCTGGAAAAATTTGCACCCCATTTTCTTTTCAACTCGCCCTCCTCGAGCCTCACCTAACTTTAACGGTTCAACCTTCTCATCACATGGGTTCCTTGTGGTGCTCGTAATCCCCTAAATCATCACGGTACACTGCCATAAAGGAACCATTTGGGCTTAACATCTGTTAAAGTAGAACTGATTTGTGACAGCCCTTCACAGGCAGAAACACAAATCCAGATTACTGTTAATTACGTGATTCTTTGTATTTGTTTTCAGGAGACCTCAAGAACCACTCAGCTCCCACTATCAAGCAGCACCAGGGAAGCTGAGTGCAGTGCGACGAGCTCCAAAGAAGCCCCACTAGAAGCCTTTCCAAGCAAAGAGGTAAGTTTATCAATTAACAATTATACCATTTGGCAGGTATGTTTTTAAAACAGTGTCCTAGACAGGGTTGTTTGGATGTGGTAATGAATGGGGCTTCCCACTCAGACTTCTCTGTGATGTTTCAAAGACAGCAGCCGAAATATGGAGTATTCTTCCATGTTGCACTAAATCCCGCAGTAACGTGAAGGTTTTGTGCACAGGTTTCTCTCGGGGAGCAAGTGACTCCAGAGACAAACGGGGCTTCTACACTCACCCGGCATACTGATGAAGCAGGTAAGAAGTGGCTTGAGAGTAACGGCTCCCAAAGGAGCACGACAAACCAAGTTCTTGGCAACTGTCTTTACTGGCACAAACGTGGGGCTGCTTTTAGGATACAGATACAGGACATTGCTCCAAGTTGTTCAGTGCCTCCTTCCTCAGCTAAGCACATTCATTGGTCTCAGTGGGACCTAAGAAACAGCTTTCCGTGCTGGTACACAGAGAGGAGTTTGGCAGAAGGAGGTAGCTTCCAATTTGTGCTGAGCTGCTGGAAAGAGCGGGGCATTTTAAGAGATGTCTGAAGACACACGCAAACCCTTGCCCCTGTATAGCCGAAACTGTGGATGATAAAGGCTCAATTTATAGCCAGGCGGAACAGGCCTGGACACCATGAGCACGGTGTAGAGGCGCTGCTTCTGCGGTCTAGTCCTGGTATTAGAATTCACGCGCTCGGTTAACACAAAGACCTCAGTCCTGTGCGAGCCCTGACATTCAGGCAATTCAGGTACGGCAAAACAGCAGGCCATAGATAACGTGTCCCTCAACACTTCTTCCATCCATTTCCTACGTATTTCTTCTCTTCATATTGTCCGTTGTTCATTTACTTTTTTTTTTTTTTTAATAATAATAGTAATTATTATTCTTTCCATTGCAGTAAGCAATGCAGCTATGGACGTGGAGGTCCCAAAGACTTCCACAGAGGTGTGTGACCATCAGACGGAAAGGACAGCAGAGGAAAACGCTGTTCCCATAGACAGAGAGACTGCAACATCTGTACCAGATGGCAAGGTCTGTGCCTTTATAGTAAGAGTAGACATCAGTCTGTCAAACACAGTCTGAATTTCTATTTTTACCATGTAGTTGCAACTGAAAATGCAACCTGTGAAAGCAGTAGGAATATACGGAGCTTAGCAATGACGGGCACACAAGGTGGTATTTAGTACAACCTGTAATTCAGCAAGTACTTCTATTACATGACAAACACAACTGAAAGTTGAACTCAAACGCTTCTGCTTTTCCTTTCCTTCTCTGATGAAGGAAGCCTCTTCTTTCCCTGCTTTCAGTCTCTAAAAGGCTATGTTTTCTGTCACCAGTTCCTCAGATGCACAGAAACTCTCAACTTGAGGAAAAACGAAGACAAGCGTCAAAATGTCGAGGGCTGTCCGGACCAGACAATTCCACTGGCACTGCCGAGCGAAGCACTGCACCAGCCCAAAAGCACCATGCCGTCTGCTCTTGCCAGAATGAGAGCCATGAATGCGATCATCAAGAGCCACGCACATTCTGTAAGACGGCCACGTCACCAAGGAGCTGCTGGGCTGCCAGTTCAAAGTGTCTGTGAGCAAGAAATCCCAAAGGTTCACAAAGGCGACATCTGTTCAGAGGAGCAGCTCCCTAAGCCTGGGGAGCCGCAGATGAGGGAGCCACTGAGACAACCCAAAAGCAGAAGCACTCGTGCGGCTTCCAGAATTAAGGCCATCAACGACATCCACAGGAACCTACACCATTCTCAAAGGCGTCCAAACCAGGAAGGGGCTGCTTTTCTGGTGGAGGATGCGCAAGGGTTCAAAACAACAGAATCCGGCCTGAAGAACGAAGACGCAAGCGTCACAGTCTCTGTGTTGTGCAGTAATGCACAACAAGTTGACAATAAAGAGATGAAGTGACTCAAAACTAACAGACTTGTCTGAACTTTTGCTGCCTGTCTCAACAGGTTGGAGCATCAGGCGGGGAGAAACTTCATGAAATATAACGAGGGCAAGTGTAGAGCCCTGCATCGGGGCAAGAACAACCCCAGACACCAGGATAAGTTGGGGACTGCCCTGCTGGAGAGCAGCAAAGGGGGAAGGGACGTGGGTGTCCTGGCGGAGAGCTGGCTGACCATGAGCCAGCACTGTGCCCTTGTGGCCAAGAAGGCCAATGGCATCCTGGGGTGTATTAGCAGGGCTGTGGTTAGTAGGTCGAGAGAGGTTCTCCTCCCCCTCTACTCTGCCCTAGTGAGACCACATCTGCAATATTGCGTCCAGTTCTGGGCCCCCCAGTTCCAGAAGGACAGGGAACTGCTTGAGAGAGTCCAGCACAGAGCCACAAGGGTGATAAAGGGAGTGGAGCGTCTCCCTTTTGAGGAAAGGCTGAGGGAGTGTCCTGGTTCCAGTTAGGACAGAGTTAAGTAGCTCATAGTAGCTGGTAGGGTGCTATGTTTTGGATTAGGATGAGAAGAGCGCTGATAACATGCTGATGTTTTAATTGTTGCAGAGCAGTGTTTACACCAGGCCAAGGACTTTTCGGCTTCTCGCTCTGTCCTGCCAGCGAGCAGGCTGGGGGTGCAGCAGGAGCTGGGAGGGGACAGACCCAGGACAGCTGACCCAAACTGGCCAAAGGGGTATTCCATACCATCTGACGTCATGCTAAACAATATATAGGGGTGGCTGGCCGGGGTGGGGGGGCCGGCTGCTCGGGAATAGGCTGGGCATCGGTCAGCGGGTGGTGAGCAATTGCATTGTGCATCACTTGTTTTCTTACACATTATTATTGTTAATACTATTACCATTATCACTATTATTATTATTATTGTTATTATTATTTTCCTGTCTTAATAAACTGTCTTTATCTCAACTCACAGGCTTCACTTTCCCGTTTCTCTCCCCCATCCCAGAGAGGGAGGGGGGAGGGTGAGCGAACGGCTGTGTGGTGTTTAGCTGCCAGCCGGGTTAAACCACAACAGGGAGCTAGGTCTCTTTAGTTGGAGAAGAGGAGACTGAGGGGTGACCTTCTTAATGTTTATAAATATGTAAAGGGAGAGTGTCAGGAGGACGGAGCCAGGCTCTTCTCAGCGACATCTAACAGTAGGACAGGGGGCACTGGGTGCGTGCTGGAACATAGGAGGTTCCACTTAAATGCGAGACAAAACTTTTTTATGGTGATGGTGACAGAACACCGGAACAGGCTGCACAGGGGGGATGTGGAGTTTCCTTCTCCAGAGGCATTCCAAAGCTGCCTGGACGCGTTCCTGTGTGACCTGATCTAGCTGCTCCTGCTCCGGCAGGGGCATTGGACCAGACGATCTTTCAAGGTCCCTTCCAATCCCTAACATTCAGTGATTCGGTGATTCTGTGATTCGTAGGCATCTCAGCAGTCTTCTACCATCTTTCTTTGGCAAAGGCATGTCTGGAAAGAAAAACTGTAAAAATCACAGTCAGGAGAAGAGCTCTGGATCTCCAAAGTACCAATCTGCAGGTCTGATATACAGGCTGCCATTATGTCAGGATAACAACAACCTGCTGCCCTGGAAGATTAATCTTACTTTGAAATCAGTGGGCACTGCAATACTATGCTCCTCAGAAAATCAGGACAATTATTGCCAGGTTTTGTGATTACCACTCGTTAAAATGAGGGTATACTGGATTAGGTCACCCAGGGCGTCTCTCAGGCTGAAATTTGTCATGTCAGAGCAAGAACAGGTCACACTTAGTGAAGCCGTGTAGTTCTGGGAACAAAACGTCCCTTCCTGCAATCGGCAGCTCGATTCTTTCTAGTCTTGGCTTTAGAGCACTATGCAGAGTTTATTACAATCTCCTTGAATCGGGAAGGCTCACCCTGAGCACTCTCTGGTGCACAAGTATCCAGGAAAGCCCTGCTGGGGCTCTTGTAGCCGCTTGTCTCAAGGCATTTTCCTAATCAAATTCCTACTCCTACCATGCCAGACCAGATATTCTTTCGTGCCCCCTGGCAAAGCTAATGGGCTCTGGGCTGGCTGCATTAGACCTTCTGCCTCAGCACCAGCAATGAGCCTGAGGCTACCAGGTAGCCGAAGCACATCCTCTCCAAGCAGCCTCATTCTGGAAGCATTATAGATTTGCAGTTCCCCTCCTTAGGTATATATGCAACAAGCAAAGCATCATTAGAAGCACAGCGTTTATGAGGGTTCTGAAAAATCACTTTTTTTACTCCTTAGCTAGGGCAAAGACTCCACAGATATGAGAAAAACGGTCAAATCTTTTCTAGCATTTCCCAGTTCATTAGTCTTACTACTGTAGTCTTCTTCAGGCTTCACTTCAGAGTTGTGAAGGGCATCCCAAGTTCTCCTCCTCCAACTCAAATCTCTTCTCTTGCATTACCGATTATCTACTATGATCCGCCCCCCTTCCCCATCCCTCCCCCTCCACCCCCTCAAACTTCTCATCTGTACTTTCGCAAAGAGAGAAAAAATCTTTTCTCTTAAATTTTCCTGTTTCCTCTGTCAGGTGTGTCCTGACACCTGACCATCTTTGTCAGGTGCTCCTCAGAGAATTTTGTTTGATGACCACTCTCCTGGGGACCAGAAGTGGAAGACCAGTTTGCCTGCAACAGGAACCATCTCCCTGCGTATCGCATTAAAACAATTCATGCAGCTATAGTAATCTTTCCATGCTAGAAGGCAGGAAGTTCTCCCATCATCTTTTGTGGTTTCAGAGGAAAGAAAAACACACCACGTGTGACAGTCATACATTGTGAACACCTAACAGACACAGTCCACAGCAGGACAGAAACATCAAATCATCCCAACTCATCATCAAAACAGCTTGCATTTGTGACTGGCTTTTCATCCCAAAAGGGGGATTCTCCTGCCATCAGTCACGTGCTCTTAAACACTCACACCACCAGAGCAACGCGCAGACTCCCTGGGTGTGTGGCTGAGACCAGGGGTAAAGCGGACCACTGCAGATCAATGAGGCCAATCGTAAGGTCCACAGACCCTTGCACAAGTTGCTTCCAGTCAGCAGAAAACTACCTGTTCCTCCTCAACCTCAGAAACTCTGCTTGCAGATGCTAGAAGGAACCAACAAATGCAGCCTTCTGGCCTCTGCCCCAACAAGAGTCCATCTCCAAGCTCTGGAGACGGACAACCACCTAGAATGGAAAGCTCCTGGAAAGAGTGGGTGCACAGGACAGCAAGAGAGCGAGCACAAATGGTGTGTGAGCGTGCGTGAGTGAAGGCTGTGCGTGAGTGTAAGCCTTTGCCAGTCCTTCCTTTCCCACAGCATCCCTACCGGCACAGTGCTAAGGAGCCTCTGGGACCCTGAGCCACAGCTGCACAAGTCTGGTGGTGCCCTGGGGCAACAGGCTTCTTAGGCCTGCAGCCCAACAAGGGGCAAGAGCACCTTCTCTGGCTGAAGCGGCCAGCCAGCAGCTAACTCAGCTATCAGCAAAGTCCCTCAGGACAACTTCACTGCCTTCCTGACAAAACAGTCACTGCTGTATTTGCATCTTACTTTTGACAAGAACTTTCCTGCCTATAGGTGAGGCTGTACTATCAGAGTGCATCTTTCCTCCATACAAACCCCCTTTTGAGCAAATGATTCCTTCAGAAGGATTTACACTCCAGCTGAAGTGTGTCAAATCTGTGGCTAGTAATGAGCACATGAAAATATTTTTTCAGTATTTACATATGAAAGATATCAAATAGGATCACTGTAAGATTACTTCTTCAGTGTCGCCTTCTAAAGATGTGGTGGTTTTACTCAGGTGGGCAGCCGAGTTCCACCCGATCCTTTTCCAGAGGAAGATACATAACTGCCTCTAGAGAAGGACTAGCTCACTAAACGGGTTGGCCTACTAGAGAGTCCTTCAAAAGTTTGGTTGGCCAAGGAGCTGTAGCCTGAAAGTCAGAAGTCTGCTCCATACTACGGGAAGAGAGAACGCCCCCAAGGGTAAATTACCCAACATTTTGGTATTTCTCTTAGCTACCAGAAAAGAAACAAACACACCCCAAAACCACCCACATGCGTACGTGAAAGAAAACCAAGCACGGCATGCTAGAGCTGGTCAAACAATTCTGCCAGTTAGCTCTAAGAGAGAATTTGAAGTTAGCTGTGTAGCGGAGAATAAAAACGAAAAACCAGTGCTCTCTGTGTTTGAGGGCTTTTATTATCTACCACAACGGTCTGCCCAAGAACTTGTCCCTCAGGACACCAAGTTCTTTCTGGGAGAGGTTGTGCACCAACAACAGATTCTGTCCCGGGGAGTCTCTGCTCGGAATTTCGGGGTAAGGAAAGCCAGGAGACTGGCTTGGTTGCCTTGGTTTCCGTATGCCCACGCGTGGAGACGGTAACCTGGACACTGTGGACTGATTGTGTGCTCACCATGAAGACACGCAGGTTAAAAGGCGGCGCCTCTTCCTGCGGCCATCACTTCTTGGAAGTGAGATTGTGACGGACGAGGTAGGACGAGGCTTTTCTCCAATGCATACTGTGAACTGTCGATCTAGCTTCACATTCGTTAGTCAAATGAGAGCGGTGAATAAGAGAATGTTTACATTTGCCTTCCTTTCAACAGGCACGCAATGTGTGCAGCAGAGTCACAGAAGGAAAATTCAACTGAGAAGAGCCAAGCGGTAAGATTAGCTCCTTACGAATACACAAGCTCATGCACTTTTTTGGACGAAGGTGGTCTAGCGCAAAGCCTGATACTGTTTGTGTGATAAGTGGGCGAGAGGGGGCAAATGAAAAAAAAAAAAAAAAAGAATGCTTCAGATACTTGTGGCTCTGCTTACTTGCAGAAGAAAAACTGCAAGCTCTTCCAGTGACAGTGTCAGAAGCGTGCAGCTAGCTCTCACGTGCACTTTCAGGGAGTCTTTAGTGGAGAAGAGATCCTCTAGTACCGTGGCCAGTGAATATTAGCCACCAGACAGAGGGAAGAACTGAAGCAGCTTCTGGTTCTCCCTCTCGCATTCCTCTGCCTTCCTGCCCAGCATGGCCATCGAGCAAAAAGCAGCCAAGCCCTTAGTTTGTGCCTTCCTCCGGCACGTTTTAAGCATGATAACTTTAGAAGTGGCCAGCAAAAGTTAGGAAGTACAGTCGGCAAAGGCGGTGTGAAATGCTAAAGGTCATTGAAGCCCAGCTCCATACCTCTTTGGGTTTTCGTATTCCCCCAATTTTCTTCCTGCATTTTCATAAAGGCTAAGAAGGTTCTGCGAAGCCTGGGAAACAATTCAAGGCCCTGACAGTGTCAGACGTGCAGTCTTCACCAAGTATTTGACTTAAGAATGAATTGCCCTCAGCATTCTGTAGTGATTTAAGCGGCCATGAGCAGGTGGCAAAAGTGACTTAAAGTCAGGTTGAGGCCTAAAGTCAAATTCTTTGCTGACAAGTGCACATGCCCCAAGGGAATTTCCTTCATGAGTACCCTTGGGTTGCAGAAACCTAGCGCTTCTCCAGTGCTTCTTCTTCCCCCGTGAAATACTGCAGACCACTCAAACCCTGGTTAAAGATTTGTCCCAAAACAAAGAGAGCAAAAGTAAAGTGCCCACAAGCGAACAACGCAGACGGAAGCTCAGTCTGAAATACAAGCTATGTCATGAGGTACCCGTTGCATTGGCAGGGCGCGATGGAGCTGCCCGACTTGACCGTGCAGAAGAGCTCTGTGAAGCTCCTCACGAAGAGATGGGAGTCCGCCAGTGCTCTGGCACCCAGCCCGGCCTTCCAACGCCTGCCAGCCCCACGGTCCCTGGCACCAGAGCAAGCCAGCCCAGGCAGCACCGTGGACGAAGCTGCGGCAGACAGCGGGAGGGCGGACGTCACCCTGGGTGGCCCTCGCCAGACTGAGACCTTCCCCATCTCTGTCAAGGAGCTGCAGAGCCACTTTGAGACCCTGGGTGGCAGGAAGGTGAGTGCACACAGGTTCCGCAGCTGAAAAGGATTCCCGCGCTCTCACTGAGGACTCGGAGAACACTACTGCCACAACAGCACCCCCTTCCAATCTGCTGCCTCTTCATATCCTTTCTGCCCCCGGAAAGCCCTACCTGGCTCCTCCCAGTAGCTTCTAACTCACATCCCCTCCATGTCTTCCAACAGGAAGCGGAAAGTGGCAAAAGCTCACTGCCACCAGCACTGGCCACTCAGCCTGGGAGCCAGACAGACATTTCTCTCATGGAAATGTCCAGCGTGAAACGGGGGAGGGCAATCTTTGAGAAGATGTCCTCAGGCAATGGACAGACCACCAACACTGAAGGTTAGCCTTACCACTTGGATCGGATTTCTCCCTTTAGTTCAATGCGCTCCGTCTTTGAGGTGGCAAGGGGCAAGCACACTCACCTCATCAGGGCAGCCCCCAGGCCGCCCAGGGAGAGAACGTGGTGTTCTTCTCAGTGCAAAACAAGCTTTCTAGCCTTCTCCATTTTGTCTGTTGCATTATGGAGCAGTGCCTGATGCCCATTAAATACTTGTTGAGCAAAACACAACAGAATGGTGTCTTATGTTTTGAGAAGATAACTTTTGATGAAGACAGCCCAAATTACAAATAGGATATCAAAACTATGGGCAGCATCCATCAATTACAAAAAAGTGGTATCTTCATTTTCTTCTTTGGTGAAGATAGTTTGGATTTAGCAGTGCGTTGCTTTGGTAACAATGCGTTAACTTTTATTAGTTAAAGGCATTCTGGTTTCCACAAATCAAATGCTCCGTACTTGATGTGCTGTAAAGTAAAAGTGCGACGACACAGTGGGTAAAATGTTGGCAATACTGTTTGTTTTGCTTACTGCTTTTCTTTCAAGCTTTGAAACACATGCACCCATCTCCCTCTCCCCAACTATGACGTCTCTTTGTGGTTGCAGTGGGTGGCTGCAAAGCTGTAGGAGGACTTCCAGAAGAGAGCCCTCCCAACACCGGCAATACACTGACGGAATTCCAGGAGAATGTCTCCTTGAAAGACAAAATGGCTCTGTATCAGGCTGCGGTGTCAAAGGCAGAGAACAGCAACCGCTTTGCCAATGTAAGATACCAATGTCTCAATATCTTCTTAATTCTACGTTTGCTTTGCCCAGGGACAGATCGTAACCATCTTTATTTCTACAAGCAAGCTATCAGGTGGATCATAGGGTGGATGAAAATTTAAATCCCAAATTAGGAAACCTATAGAGCAAACATAGTCATCCATCAGTCTCTCTCTCTACCAAAAGAGGTTTCTCACGCTAGATGCCTTTGGTCTTTTGGACAATCCCCGTTATTTCGTGGACGTGCTCTTCCTTTCAGTCCACCTTTGCCTGAACTTCATGTATGAGGATCATGGGTGAGAGAGAGATCAGCAACACGGTTATCCTGTGATGACAAAACAAGGCAGTTTCCTTACCACAACAACTATTCTCTATCGCCAAATAATAAAATCCTGTTCAGGAGCACAGTGACTTTAGAGCTCTTGCTGCTCGAACTGAAGAATTTGAAATTACCGCATGATAAAACAGCTCAGCTATGGGTGCTCAGGTAGCCCAGAAGCCACCTGAGGGAAGCAGCCACCAGCCACGCTCGCCTTCAGAGTCCAGGTGTTTTCAAACCACGCAATTCCTGCCCACTGGCTTCTTGATTTCCTAATTGCCCTTGTGTATTTGGAACAGATTCCTGCATTTCTTTGGGCCAAGAAGGTTCCAATTCCCTCCTCCCAACACTGCCAGCAATGGTGCTGTTAGCTCTCTCTCCCCAAAAGGAAGAACTGGAGGAAGCCTGACCCAACCGAACTGTGTTGAGAACATATGAACTGCTTCATTTCCACCCTATAACACCTTGCCCTTACTTGTTGAAATGGATGGTATGTTCTTACTGCAAATGGAAAACACCTGGCCTTATTTGATCCCTCTAGACCTCAGAGGAAATCAAGTCCTGCACTGTGCCCGGGGGCCTGGCTGCAGTGAGGAAACACTTTGAGAATGGGCAGATGACCCCTTCAATGACCACCTTTGCTCACTCCCAGCACCAGCACAAAGCTGCAGAGGTAACAATGGCATTTTGAATACTAACAAATTAGGTTTCCCCTGTTAAAGAGCTCGAGAGGAAAATAACACTATTTGCTTGATTCCAGGATTCACCATTCCCGGTGTCCCTGGAAAAATTTGCACCCCATTTTCTTTTCAACTCGCCCTCCTCGAGCCTCACCTAACTTTAACGGTTCAACCTTCTCATCACATGGGTTCCTTGTGGTGCTCGTAATCCCCTAAATCATCACGGTACACTGCCATAAAGGAACCATTTGGGCTTAACATCTGTTAAAGTAGAACTGATTTGTGACAGCCCTTCACAGGCAGAAACACAAATCCAGATTACTGTTAATTACGTGATTCTTTGTATTTGTTTTCAGGAGACCTCAAGAACCACTCAGCTCCCACTATCAAGCAGCACCAGGGAAGCTGAGTGCAGTGCGACGAGCTCCAAAGAAGCCCCACTAGAAGCCTTTCCAAGCAAAGAGGTAAGTTTATCAATTAACAATTATACCATTTGGCAGGTATGTTTTTAAAACAGTGTCCTAGACAGGGTTGTTTGGATGTGGTAATGAATGGGGCTTCCCACTCAGACTTCTCTGTGATGTTTCAAAGACAGCAGCCGAAATATGGAGTATTCTTCCATGTTGCACTAAATCCCGCAGTAACGTGAAGGTTTTGTGCACAGGTTTCTCTCGGGGAGCAAGTGACTCCAGAGACAAACGGGGCTTCTACACTCACCCGGCATACTGATGAAGCAGGTAAGAAGTGGCTTGAGAGTAACGGCTCCCAAAGGAGCACGACAAACCAAGTTCTTGGCAACTGTCTTTACTGGCACAAACGTGGGGCTGCTTTTAGGATACAGATACAGGACATTGCTCCAAGTTGTTCAGTGCCTCCTTCCTCAGCTAAGCACATTCATTGGTCTCAGTGGGACCTAAGAAACAGCTTTCCGTGCTGGTACACAGAGAGGAGTTTGGCAGAAGGAGGTAGCTTCCAATTTGTGCTGAGCTGCTGGAAAGAGCGGGGCATTTTAAGAGATGTCTGAAGACACACGCAAACCCTTGCCCCTGTATAGCCGAAACTGTGGATGATAAAGGCTCAATTTATAGCCAGGCGGAACAGGCCTGGACACCATGAGCACGGTGTAGAGGCGCTGCTTCTGCGGTCTAGTCCTGGTATTAGAATTCACGCGCTCGGTTAACACAAAGACCTCAGTCCTGTGCGAGCCCTGACATTCAGGCAATTCAGGTACGGCAAAACAGCAGGCCATAGATAACATGTCCCTCAACACTTCTTCCATCCATTTCCTACGTATTTCTTCTCTTCATATTGTCCGTTGTTCATTTACTTTTTTTTTTTTTAATAATAATAGTAATTATTATTCTTTCCATTGCAGTAAGCAATGCAGCTATGGACGTGGAGGTCCCAAAGACTTCCACAGAGGTGTGTGACCATCAGACAGAAAGGACAGCAGAGGAAAACGCTGTTCCCATAGACAGAGAGACTGCAACATCTGTACCAGATGGCAAGGTCTGTGCCTTTATAGTAAGAGTAGACATCAGTCTGTCAAATACAGTCTGAATTTCTATTTTTACCATGTAGTTGCAACTGAAAATGCAACCTGTGAAAGCAGTAGGAATATACGGAGCTTAGCAATGACGGGCACACAAGGTGGTATTTAGTACAACCTGTAATTCAGCAAGTACTTCTATTACATGACAAACACAACTGAAAGTTGAACTCAAACGCTTCTGCTTTTCCTTTCCTTCTCTGATGAAGGAAGCCTCTTCTTTCCCTGCTTTCAGTCTCTAAAAGGCTATGTTTTCTGTCACCAGTTCCTCAGATGCACAGAAACTCTCAACTTGAGGAAAAACGAAGACAAGCGTCAAAATGTCGAGGGCTGTCCGGACCAGACAATTCCACTGGCACTGCCGAGCGAAGCACTGCACCAGCCCAAAAGCACCATGCCGTCTGCTCTTGCCAGAATGAGAGCCATGAATGCGATCATCAAGAGCCATGCACATTCTGTAAGACGGCCACGTCACCAAGGAGCTGCTGGGCTGCCAGTTCAAAGTGTCTGTGAGCAAGAAATCCCAAAGGTTCACAAAGGCGACATCTGTTCAGAGGAGCAGCTCCCTAAGCCTGGGGAGCCGCAGATGAGGGAGCCACTGAGACAACCCAAAAGCAGAAGCACTCGTGCGGCTTCCAGAATTAAGGCCATCAACGACATCCACAGGAACCTACACCATTCTCAAAGGCGTCCAAACCAGGAAGGGGCTGCTTTTCTGGTGGAGGATGCGCAAGGGTTCAAAACAACAGAATCCGGCCTGAAGAACGAAGACGCAAGCGTCACAGTCTCTGTGTTGTGCAGTAATGCACAACAAGTTGACAATAAAGAGATGAAGTGACTCAAAACTAACAGACTTGTCTGAACTTTTGCTGCCTGTCTCAACAGGTTGGAGCATCAGGCGGGGAGAAACTTCATGAAATATAACGAGGGCAAGTGTAGAGCCCTGCATCGGGGCAAGAACAACCCCAGACACCAGGATAAGTTGGGGACTGCCCTGCTGGAGAGCAGCAAAGGGGGAAGGGACGTGGGTGTCCTGGCGGAGAGCTGGCTGACCATGAGCCAGCACTGTGCCCTTGTGGCCAAGAAGGCCAATGGCATCCTGGGGTGTATTAGCAGGGCTGTGGTTAGTAGGTCGAGAGAGGTTCTCCTCCCCCTCTACTCTGCCCTAGTGAGACCACATCTGCAATATTGCGTCCAGTTCTGGGCCCCCCAGTTCCAGAAGGACAGGGAACTGCTTGAGAGAGTCCAGCACAGAGCCACAAGGGTGATAAAGGGAGTGGAGCGTCTCCCTTTTGAGGAAAGGCTGAGGGAGCTGGGTCTCTTTAGTTGGAGAAGAGGAGACTGAGGGGTGACCTTCTTAATGTTTATAAATATGTAAAGGGAGAGTGTCAGGAGGACGGAGCCAGGCTCTTCTCAGCGACATCTAACAGTAGGACAGGGGGCACTGGGTGCGTGCTGGAACATAGGAGGTTCCACTTAAATGCGAGACAAAACTTTTTTATGGTGATGGTGACAGAACACCGGAACAGGCTGCACAGGGGGGATGTGGAGTTTCCTTCTCCAGAGGCATTCCAAAGCTGCCTGGACGCGTTCCTGTGTGACCTGATCTAGCTGCTCCTGCTCCGGCAGGGGCATTGGACCAGACGATCTTTCAAGGTCCCTTCCAATCCCTAACATTCAGTGATTCGGTGATTCTGTGATTCGTAGGCATCTCAGCAGTCTTCTACCATCTTTCTTTGGCAAAGGCATGTCTGGAAAGAAAAACTGTAAAAATCACAGTCAGGAGAAGAGCTCTGGATCTCCAAAGTACCAATCTGCAGGTCTGATATACAGGCTGCCATTATGTCAGGATAACAACAACCTGCTGCCCTGGAAGATTAATCTTACTTTGAAATCAGTGGGCACTGCAATACTATGCTCCTCAGAAAATCAGGACAATTATTGCCAGGTTTTGTGATTACCACTCGTTAAAATGAGGGTATACTGGATTAGGTCACCCAGGGCGTCTCTCAGGCTGAAATTTGTCATGTCAGAGCAAGAACAGGTCACACTTAGTGAAGCCGTGTAGTTCTGGGAACAAAACGTCCCTTCCTGCAATCGGCAGCTCGATTCTTTCTAGTCTTGGCTTTAGAGCACTATGCGGAGTTTATTACAATCTCCTTGAATCGGGAAGGCTCACCCTGAGCACTCTCTGGTGCACAAGTATCCAGGAAAGCCCTGCTGGGGCTCTTGTAGCCACTTGCCTCAAGGCATTTTCCTAATCAAATTCCTACTCCTACCATGCCAGACCAGATATTCTTTCGTGCCCCCTGGCAAAGCTAATGGGCTCTGGGCTGGCTGCATTAGACCTTCTGCCTCAGCACCAGCAATGAGCCTGAGGCTACCAGGTAGCCGAAGCACATCCTCTCCAAGCAGCCCCATTCTGGAAGCATTATAGATTTGCAGTTCCCCTCCTTAGGTATATATGCAACAAGCAAAGCATCATTAGAAGCACAGCGTTTATGAGGGTTCTGAAAAATCACTTTTTTTACTCCTTAGCTAGGGCAAAGACTCCACAGATATGAGAAAAACGGTCAAATCTTTTCTAGCATTTCCCAGTTCATTAGTCTTACTACTGTAGTCTTCTTCAGGCTTCACTTCAGAGTTGTGAAGGGCATCCCAAGTTCTCCTCCTCCAACTCAAATCTCTTCTCTTGCATTACCGATTATCTACTATGATCCCCCCCCCTTCCCCATCCCTCCCCCTACCCCCCCTCAAACTTCTCATCTGTACTTTCGCAAAGAGAGAAAAAATCTTTTCTCTTAAATTTTCCTGTTTCCTCTGTCAGGTGTGTCCTGACACCTGACCATCTTTGTCAGGTGCTCCTCAGAGAATTTTGTTTGATGACCACTCTCCTGGGGACCAGAAGTGGAAGACCAGTTTGCCTGCAACAGGAACCATCTCCCTGCGTATCGCATTAAAACAATTCATGCAGCTATAGTAATCTTTCCATGCTAGAAGGCAGGAAGTTCTCCCATCATCTTTTGTGGTTTCAGAGGAAAGAAAAACACACCACGTGTGACAGTCATACATTGTGAACACCTAACAGACACAGTCCACAGCAGGACAGAAACATCAAATCATCCCAACTCATCATCAAAACAGCTTGCATTTGTGACTGGCTTTTCATCCCAAAAGGGGGATTCTCCTGCCATCAGTCACGTGCTCTTAAACACTCACACCACCAGAGCAACGCGCAGACTCCCTGGGTGTGTGGCTGAGACCAGGGGTAAAGCGGACCACTGCAGATCAATGAGGCCAATCGTAAGGTCCACAGACCCTTGCACAAGTTGCTTCCAGTCAGCAGAAAACTACCTGTTCCTCCTCAACCTCAGAAACTCTGCTTGCAGATGTTAGAAGGAACCAACAAATGCAGCCTTCTGGCCTCTGCCCCAACAAGAGTCCATCTCCAAGCTCTGGAGACGGACAACCACCTAGAATGGAAAGCTCCTGGAAAGAGTGGGTGCACAGGACAGCAAGAGAGCGAGCACAAATGGTGTGTGAGCGTGCGTGAGTGAAGGCTGTGCGTGAGTGTAAGCCTTTGCCAGTCCTTCCTTTCCCACAGCATCCCTACCGGCACGGTGCTAAGGAGCCTCTGGGACCCTGAGCCACAGCTGCACAAGTCTGGTGGTGCCCTGGGGCAACAGGCTTCGTAGGCCTGCAGCCCAACAAGGGGCAAGAGCATCTTCTCTGGCTGAAGCGGCCAGCCAGCAGCTAACTCAGCTATCAGCAAAGTCCCTCAGGACAACTTCACTGCCTTCCTGACAAAACAGTCACTGCTGTATTTGCATCTTACTTTTGACAAGAACTTTCCTGCCTATAGGTGAGGCTGTACTATCAGAGTGCATCTTTCCTCCATACAAACCCCCTTTTGAGCAAATGATTCCTTCAGAAGGATTTACACTCCAGCTGAAGTGTGTCAAATCTGTGGCTAGTAATGAGCACATGAAAATATTTTTTCAGTATTTACATATGAAAGATATCAAATAGGATCACTGTAAGATTACTTCTTCAGCGTCGCCTTCTAAAGATGTGGTGGTTTTACTCAGGTGGGCAGCCGAGTTCCACCCGATCCTTTTCCAGAGGAAGATACATAACTGCCTCTAGAGAAGGACTAGCTCACTAAACGGGTTGGCCTACTAGAGAGTCCTTCAAAAGTTTGGTTGGCCAAGGAGCTGTAGCCTGAAAGTCAGAAGTCTGCTCCATACTACGGGAAGAGAGAACGCCCCCAAGGGTAAATTACCCAACATTTTGGTATTTCTCTTAGCTACCAGAAAAGAAACAAACACACCCCAAAACCACCAACATGCGTACATGAAAGAAAACCAAGCACGGCATGCTAGAGCTGGTCAAACAATTCTGCCAGTTAGCTCTAAGAGAGAATTTGAAGTTAGCTGTGTAGCGGAGAATAAAAACGAAAAACCAGTGCTCTCTGTGTTTGAGGGCTTTTATTATCTACCACAACGGTCTGCCCAAGAACTTGTCCCTCAGGACACCAAGTTCTTTCTGGGAGAGGTTGTGCACCAACAACAGATTCTGTCCCGGGGAGTCTCTGCTCGGAATTTTGGGGTAAGGAAAGCCAGGAGGCTGGCTTGGTTGCCTTGGTTTCCGTATGCCCACGCGTGGAGACGGTAACCTGGACGCTGTGGACTGATTGTGTGCTCACCATGAAGACACGCAGGTTAAAAGGCGGCGCCTCTTCCTGCGGCCATCACTTCTTGGAAGTGAGATTGTGACGGACGAGGTAGGACGAGGCTTTTCTCCAATGCATACTGTGAACTGTCGATCTAGCTTCACATTCGTTAGTCAAATGAGAGCGGTGAATAAGAGAATGTTTACATTTGCCTTCCTTTCAACAGGCACGCAATGTGTGCAGCAGAGTCACAGAAGGAAAATTCAACTGAGAAGAGCCAAGCGGTAAGATTAGCTCCTTACGAATACACAAGTTCATGCACTTTTTTGGAAGAAGGTGGTCTAGCGCAAAGCCTGATACTGTTTGTGTGATAAGTGGGCGAGAGGGGGCAAATGAAAAAAAAAAAAAAAAAAAAGAATGCTTCAGATACTTGTGGCTCTGCTTACTTGCAGAAGAAAAACTGCAAGCTCTTCCAGTGACAGTGTCAGAAGCGTGCAGCTAGCTCTCACGTGCACTTTCAGGGAGTCTTTAGTGGAGAAGAGATCCTCTAGTACCGTGGCCAGTGAATATTAGTCACCAGACAGAGGGAAGAACTGAAGCAGCTTCTGGTTCTCTCTCTCGCATCCCTCTGCCTTCCTGCCCAGCATGGCCATCGAGCAAAAAGCAGCCAAGCCCTTAGTTTGTGCCTTCCTCCGGCACGTTTTAAGCATGATAACTTTAGAAATGGCCAGCAAAAGTTAGGAAGTACAGTCGGCAAAGGCAGTGTGAAATGCTAAAGGTCATTGAAGCCCAGCTCCATACCTCTTTGGGTTTTCGTATTCCCCCAATTTTCTTCCTGCATTTTCATAAAGGCTAAGAAGGTTCTGCGAAGCCTGGGAAACAATTCAAGGCCCTGACAGTGTCAGACGTGCAGTCTTCACCAAGTATTTGACTTAAGAATGAATTGCCCTCAGCATTCTGTAGTGATTTAAGCGGCCATGAGCAGGTGGCAAAAGTGACTTAAAGTCAGGTTGAGGCCTAAAGTCAAATTCTTTGCTGACAAGTGCACATGCCCCAAGGGAATTTCCTTCATGAGTACCCTTGGGTTGCAGAAACCTAGCGCTTCTCCAGTGCTTCTTCTTCCCCCGTGAAATACTGCAGACCACTCAAACCCTGGTTAAAGATTTGTCCCAAAACAAAGAGAGCAAAAGTAAAGTGCCCACAAGCGAACAACGCAGACGGAAGCTCAGTCTGAAATACAAGCTATGTCATGAGGTACCCGTTGCATTGGCAGGGCGCGATGGAGCTGCCCGACTTGACCGTGCAGAAGAGCTCTGTGAAGCTCCTCACGAAGAGATGGGAGTCCGCCAGTGCTCTGGCACCCAGCCCGGCCTTCCAACGCCTGCCAGCCCCACGGTCCCTGGCACCAGAGCAAGCCAGCCCAGGCAGCACCGTGGACGAAGCTGCGGCAGACAGCGGGAGGGCGGACGTCACCCTGGGTGGCCCTCGCCGGACTGAGACCTTCCCCATCTCTGTCAAGGAGCTGCAGAGCCACTTTGAGACCCTGGGTGGCAGGAAGGTGAGTGCACGCAGGTTCCGCAGCTGAAAAGGATTCCCGCGCTCTCACTGAGGACTCGGAGAACACTACTGCCACAACAGCACCCCCTTCCAATCTGCTGCCTCTTCATATCCTTTCTGCCCCCGGAAAGCCCTACCTGGCTCCTCCCAGTAGCTTCTAACTCACATCCCCTCCATGTCTTCCAACAGGAAGCGGAAAGTGGCAAAAGCTCACTGCCACCAGCACTGGCCACTCAGCCTGGGAGCCAGACAGACATTTCTCTCATGGAAATGTCCAGCGTGAAACGGGGGAGGGCAATCTTTGAGAAGATGTCCTCAGGCAATGGACAGACCACCAACACTGAAGGTTAGCCTTACCACTTGGATCGGATTTCTCCCTTTAGTTCAATGCGCTCCGTCTTTGAGGTGGCAAGGGGCAAGCACACTCACCTCATCAGGGCAGCCCCCAGGCCGCCCAGGGAGAGAACGTGGTGTTCTTCTCAGTGCAAAACAAGCTTTCTAGCCTTCTCCATTTTGTCTGTTGCATTATGGAGCAGTGCCTGATGCCCATTAAATACTTGTTGAGCAAAACACAACAGAATGGTGTCTTATGTTTTGAGAAAATAACTTTTGATGAAGACAGCCCAAATTACAAATA